>NC_140349.1:3299189-5699189 GCF_963514085.1 Chelon labrosus
CAGAGAAACATGCTAATACATGGAAACTAATGACAAGTCCAGAGAACAGAGAGATTTGAGATTAGCAACAAAACTGGGATTATGAGAATCGTGTAAAAAATAAATAAATATAAATACTATGTGGAGAAAACAGAAGAAGAGTTTCCAACAGAGTATGTTATCACAATGAAACATCTGATCGGTCATTATTCCAAGAGTTTTTAACATCTTCTGATGTCAAAACTCAGTTTAAAGTTTTATTTTATGGACTTTTCAAAACGTTCAATCCAAGTTTAACTGTAGACAATTTAAATTATTGCTGCAAGCATGAATTCATTTAACTGTGTCAAATAAAAAGCTATAGATCCATCATGTGAAGCTAAAAAATTAAAGTTTGGCTAATTCATTATTATATTTAAACTGTAGACATCCAGAATGTAAATTATTAATCACAACTAATGAATTATATTTAAATGTATAGGGTTAATATCTGGAACTCACTTTAGAGATAATCAGTTTCTCCAAACAAGTTTTGAATTACAGATATTTTAAACTAAGCTATTGCTCAGCCATGCGCACTCTTTCGCCATTTTACTGGTACACCAGTGAAAGCATTGTAATATAACAGTCGTGCATTAAAGGTTCTGGTGTTCAGCTTTAGTTTCAAAATAACTGAGAGAGACGTCGATTCAACTTCTGACGCTGTTTGAACATCAACTGAACATCAGATCAGTCATGACGGAGGATTCAGTGCAGGGCTGTTATTTTAGAATACATTCACTAGTGTACCTAATGTTTTGGCGTGTGAGCGAGTATGGAGGGCTTTAACGTTGTCTTGCAGCTGCACAAAGACCGAAGACTTCAAATAAAGGTTTCAAGTGTAGTAGCGACAGATAAAAACATATCTACACACTCAGTTGCCACTTCATTAGGTACACTAGTGAATGCATCATGAAGGAAGATTTAGTGCAGGGCTGTTACAGTTCACTAGTGTACCTAATGTTTTGACAAGTGCAGGAAATTGAAGGTGTGCATCTCCTCACCTGTGGTGTACGGCTGGCTGTTGTTCTGGCCGCAGTTCTTCATCTTGACCGGCGACAGGCAGAGCGGCTTCACCACCTTGTGCGTCCCCTCGCACCAGTAGGACGTGCAGAAGGCCGAGACGGAGAGGGTGAGGGCCAGAGAGGTGAGGGACAGGGACAGCAGGGAGCGGTTACGCCGGGACATGTTCTCCAGCATGGCGGCGTCTCTTTCCAGTTAAACCCAAAGGAGGAAAAAAAGGTCGTCGATGAGAGCGCTTTCAGACCAGCACCCGGTTCAAAAATGGCCGCCGTGGCCCGACGGGTTCCGGGGACCAATCGGGACGAGGATCAGAGGAGCTGATTGACTCATGGAGGAAAGAGAAAAGCGAAGGGGATTAGGAGAAGTGGAGCAAAAGGTCAGAGGGGAAGATGAGAAGCGTTGGAAGGAGGGTCGATGAGCTCGGAGGTCGGAGGAAGATGAAGGGATTTAATCAGCAACAAAGACAGAAGAAGAGACAGATGTGCAGGCCAGAGGTTGAAGGAGGGACTCCAGCTCTCTCTCCTCTTCCTGTCACTCAGAGGGAATCATGAAGGAAAGCAAAGACTTGTTTCTTCTGGTTGTGGCGGCAGACGTTTGTTTGTCTCGTCACATTTACCCCATGTTTCCTGACACTCGAGCTTCGTCCCCTCTCAGATCAAAGTCTAAATCTTATCCGGCGGATTTAATCGTTCCCGCGCTCAGGGCCACATCTTCCACCTGTTCCTCCACCCCTCTGCACGGATTGAGCTCACGACCGGGGCGATTAGTCCGCCGTCTCAGGCCCTCTACCTCCTGGGCCCCGGTAATCTGTGTTAATCTCTCTGGGTTAGGTGGATCAGATTAATGAGTCCTGCTGTCTTTGTCTGGGCCGCCACCTGAGAGGAAGACAGAGGCAAACATCTGGATTAAGAGGTGGAGGTTGAGTCGTTCATGAATGGAGCCATGAGTCCGTCGACGTTTTACTCCACAGAGGGCGACGGAAAGTCAACGACATTTTAATCTGCTCAACTCAAAGGAAGTTTCATGTATTGTTTGGAGATTGTCTATGAATTTGAAGGCGGTAGCATCTTGACCTTGTTCGACCTAAATACTTGTTTTTTTAGATTATAACTCCTGAATTTGAAGTCTTCCATGTAGCTGATGGAACGTCTGAGTCTTTGGTTTCTGATTTAAAATGTAAATTATATCGTGTTTTGAAGCTAAACGGATTATTTATGTCTCAGAAATGATGAGATAATAATGGAAATATTTGAATTAACCTGATCCTAAGTGCAGGCGGAGGCGTAGTGTTGGTTCAAGTTGTTTTTCATCTTGTTTTGTTTTTAGTTTTGCAACCTAAATTGACCTTTGGGGATCAATGGCCAAGTATGTACACATTTGGGGATCAATAAGACTTTATTGATTCTGATTCTGATCTCATCACGTCTTGTCGTGTCATGTCGTCTTATTCTATCTCGTCTCAGATATCTCTCGTATCTTGCGTTGTGTTGTGTTGTTTGATCTCATCAGATCTTGTTTCATCTCATCTCACACAACTGGCCGTTACAAAGCGCTTTACAGACATCTCATCTCATCTCATCTCATCTCATGTTATTTTATCTAATCTCATCTGTTCTCTTATCCTATATTAACTCTGATTGCCTCATCTCGTCTCATCTTTCACACAACTTTACGTTACAAATTGCTTTACAGACATCTCACCTCATCATGTGTTATATTGTCTCGTCTCATCTTGTATGATCTCATTTCATCTCAGTTTACCTCATATCATCTTATTTTATCTCATCTCATCATTTCTCTTATCCCATATTAACTTTTATTGCCTTATCTCGTCTCATCTTTCACACAACTGGCTGTTAAAGTGTTTTACAGACATCTCTTGTGTCTTGTGTTATGTTGCCTCATCTCATCTCATTTTAGCTCATAACTTATCTCTCATCAGATCTTGTTTTATCTCGTCTCATCTCATCAGATCTTGTTTTATCTCATCTCACTCAACTGGCTGTAACAATGCACTTTAAAGACATCTCACCTGATCTCATCTCATCTCATCATCTCATCATATCTCATATTCTCTTGTCTCATCTTGTATGATCTCATCTCATCTTATATAAACTTTGATTGCCTCACCTCGCCTCATCTTTCACACAACTGTCCGTTACAGACATTTCTCATATCTCGTGTTATGTTGTATTGTCTCATCTCACACTGTTTTACTTCATCTCATATCTAATTGTGTCCCATCTCGTTTTATCTCATCTCACTCAACTGGTCATTACAAAGGGCTTTACAGACATTTCATCTCATCTCATCTCATCAATGTCTTATATTGTCTCGTCTCATCTTGTATGATCTCATCTCAGTTTACTTCATCTCATCTAATCTGGTACTCATATCATGTTATTTTATCTCGTTTCATCTCGTTTATCATCAATATTAATTTATTATCTCTTCTCGTTGTATCTTTCACACAACTGTCTCTCATATTTTGTGTTAGGTTGTTTCATCTCAACTCATCTTAGCTCATGTCATTTAACCTCAAAACGAGATCTCATATCTTATCTCGTCTCATTTCGTCACACCTCGTCTTAAGCAACTGGACATTACAAAGCGCTTTACAGACATCTTATCTCATCTTACACAACAGGTGATTACAAAGCGCTTTACAGACATCTCATCTGATATGATCTCATCTTATGTCATCTCATCTCATACCTTATGTCTTATGATATCTGGCCATCACAAAGCGTTTCACTAACATTTAAACTTTAAAAAGTATTAAAGAAAACTTTAAATGACTGTGATAAACTACAGGAACTTTTTCGAGCACAAAATGCATAAAACATAACATAAATAACCAGAACAACGTCTCTAACATTAACGCATGTAAAAATTTACAACTAAACAGGTTTTATGTTAATGACAACAAATCAGTCGCTTTTTTCACTTTTTAAGTTTAAGATTTCACTTTAACACAAACCCTCTGTCTTCTGGATCGACCTGTTTTTTGTCTCATTTAACCTAAATTCAGCCGGGTGTATTTGTGCCGTTGCAGAGTTTCCCTCTGAGCAGCGTTTGCGTGCTGAGCCAAACGCACATTTCAATCAAATCACTGCAGATTTAACCTTTTCCGTGGTGATCGGCCTGAGGTTTAACTGCATCCATCAAATCAGCTGTAATCCCTTTAACACACTGATGTCACGGCTGACTGATCGGTGCTGAACATAATTCCTCCTCACACCTTTCCACGGCATTAATGTGTGAAGATTTAGAGATTAAATCAACAAACACAGCTCAGAGCCACATTTCTAGTTTTAGTAACAGAGCAGCTTTTATAAGTTTAACTTATATATAAATAGATTCTGCACATAAAAGCATCTGATTCACAGTAGATAAAAGTTGAAGATGTTATTTATATATTTATTTCTCTGTGTCATTATGTTGAGCTCAAATCTTTTCCCTCATGATTAGAAAATCCAAATACTCCTCCTCCTGCTGCTGCTGCTGCTGCTGGCGCTCAGCTTTTAATCAAAATTTTAAAAAAGAAAACTAAAATAACTCACCGTGTCTTGGTTTTAGGAGATGCTCTCTTCCTTCACCACCTCACTTTGGACTCACCTTTTTTCCTTGTGCGCTCCCTCATGGCTCCCTCCTCCGTCTTGGGTGAGTTTCCATCAGAAACCCACCCAGATTTCCCTCTAATCCTCCCAAGTCCATCTGTTACTTTCCCTCCCCTCTGCTCCCTTCACTGGGTCAATTCATCCATCCATCCATCTATCGCCCCCCATTCTCTTCCTTCATCTCGCCTCCTCTCTCACACGTAACCCTCCTGACCTATCCTATAGCTTTTAATTTGACAGTGTGAAACGGGACAGCTTGGCTTGTGGTACATCCTGCTGCTCCTTGAACTTTGACCCCTCTTAAGGCAGACCAGTGTAGCGATATGTTCAGGGGCTGGTTCAGAGAGTCTGTGTTTAGTTCATTCAGTTTTCAGCTTTGTTTGCAATGCATTTCTTTGTTTTTGTGCACACGATGCCCAAAACACGCATTAAAATGCACAGAAAAGTAAAATAATGACATTTATCTGGATCAATCTCGAGGTTTCAAGGTTTTATTCTCATTTCAAAACGTGATGTAGATGAGAAGAAAACGAAACCTGATGAATCTAGAAAACAAGCGAGGATTAAAAGTAGTCTGTTTTTGCGTGCACCAGCACAAATATACCTACACAGGAATTATTGAACCCTTTAAATCTGAGATTACATTAGATTTATTTATGTCATTCTGCAGCAGAATTAGTCTCATGTTTGTAGGTTTCAAACAGGTTTTACCGGCTCATGCTTTGGGTCTGGCAGTTAATTCCATTTGGTAAAAATAAATACTCTGATAACGTCATGATATTATGGTTCAGGAGCTTTTATCATCCAGTTTGGTTTACTTTTTTTATTTTGCAGTCTGTTTTCTCTATTTTTGCATTTAACTTCCTGTCTTTGTCTGTACTGTGGTCAGAGTCTCCTGTCTTCACCTGTGTCTTGTTTTTACATTAGTTCTGCATATCCGTCCATTTGACTTCACATTTTATTTTTGTTTTGTCTGTTTTTTGGATTTTCTGTTGGACTACCTTTTTGCTTGGACTTTATTTGTACAGTTTGCATGACTCTGCCCAATTGTTGCAACAACTTTTGTCATATACACAAAGTAAAATGCTTTAAAGTTCCTGTCCCTGTCTCATGTCAAAAAAGATTATGGAAAGAACGATAAAAAGAGTTGAAAAGATTCCCAAAATCCAGGACAAAATACTGGATGTGGCTTCTATCACAATGTCTTTGTTTGAGATGTGCTGCATGATGGGAGAAAACGAACCAATGAAATTTGAGAACAGAGGTTCAGCCTCTTAAACTGCATCTGATCTGCAGGAAAAAAAAAAAAAAAAAAAACTATTGAAAGTATTTTTAGTTGCAGTAAATTAGAAATGACGAGACTTTTGGTTTAGGTTGCGTAATCGTGTCCTCAGATAACTCACTGCCAAAATCCCTTTCCCTCCCAAGTCCTGCCTCATCTGGCTCCACTCCTCTTCACAGATGAGTGAATGAATAAGCTGAAGTTTAGCTGTAGAACCTCAGAGGTTCTCAGGGTACGTCCTGATATTAAAGCCAAAACAAAGACGTCTGGAAGACGTGTCATCCATGTAGCTCCTGGTGAGGAGTTCGGGTTTTTATCATGAACACCTGTGGGCGGTGCACACCTGAAACTCACCTGACTAGAATCTGTTAACGACCAGATACACACCTAGAATCAGAGGAATTAGTTTTCATTCCCCAGTGAATGATACTCTAATGAAGAACAATGGAAAGACCAAACAAATACCTCAAATTAGAGATGGCTACCTGCTAATTAACAAATCATAGTCATGTAGTCATTTAGAAGTTTAGACTTGGATAAAACGTCTTTGGTTCAGATTTGTTTTCCGGATGTTGTCTCATCTTGTTTGTCATTTCTACACTCTAAAAAGAAAAATTGTTAAAAAAAAAGAAACGGTAGGTGGGTAGCCAAACAAATACCTTCAAATACTTAAATACTCTAATTCAATGAAATGTTATTTAATTAGATGCGTATTTAATTACAAATAATTTTACATAAGGGTTTGTCATTTAAGGAGGCAGAAATATTTATTTCCCTAAAAGAAAAACGAGAAATAAATGTAATTTACTAATAGGGTAAATAGCATTGGGTAAATCTGACGTATTTAATTTAACATCGTTTTGAATTTAATTAGAAAAACAAAGAATAGTCATAGAAAGGACCTTTCTCTAAAAATGTGATGTTTTCTAACAGTTTGGTAAAATGATTTTATCCTGGACACAGTAAAGTTTAACTAAATAATTAAATATTTATTATACAAGTCAAAGAATAATAAAGTTTATCCTGATAAAAATATTGCTTTTAAAATGCAAATTATAGAAACTTTAAATGTGTGGAAGAAGCGTTTCCTTTTAGTTCAGTCTAAATGTGTGTTTGTCGCCATCTAGTGGTGACAACGAGCAAATTACAACCTGGAGGCAAAAACAACATTAGGCTCAAAGAAAACAGCAAAACAATAATAAATAAAAAAGCAAAATTCACATTTAAAGAAGCTGAACAATTTTAAAGTCTTGAGCAGTGAGAACAGTAAACGCGTTGCGTATCGTGCTGTTTTATTTCTCAAATAAATGCACCGTCAACACTTTACAACACAGCTCTTAATTTAGATACACAGCAAAATAAATCCATTTCATACAAAATTAAATAATCAGGTGGACTCAAGTCTGATTTAACATTTAACTGAGAAACTAAAAACACAAAGAGAGAAAGTCATCGGCCTCGTCTGCCTCCGGTGTGGCTTTAATTTTACTCAAACTAGAACCGGTCCTGCTACGATCTGCAGAGCTACATGAAGTGAAAGTTGCAGCTTTTAATTTCTCTTTCGTATATCGTACGCGTTGCTCGCGTGTGTGCTGAAATATGGGAAGATACAGACAAGACGATTACAGGATCCGCTCAGACAGCATGCACGTTAAACAAGTTGTTTAAATTCATTTATTATTTCGCCAGCGCTGCAGCCAAACGACACATTATAATACGTTTGTGTTTCAGGTCTAATCCTGGAGGAAACGGAGAAGACTGAATGAGTACAAACATAAACAGAGAAGAAGTGTTTGAACGAAGCCGATCACGTTTGAGATCATTATCCTGACGCTGCAGCGAAAACCTGAATGATTCTTTATTGGAGGCCTTCAATAATCAATAAACCAGTCAATAAATAGATCAATAAATAGTTGCTCATGGCTGTAACACTCTCTGATATACAGTATAGCTCAAGGTCCATGATTACTTCCACTATTTACATCAACACAATATACACTGCACACAGGTCGAACACACTCATACATCATACAACACTCAAATACAGACTGTTCACTCGCTGCTCTCATGTGCCCTCAGTGTTTCAGAATCAGAAGTTTTTCCAGATATTATGTGGAAATATATATATTTATATATTATGTGGAATACATTTACTTTGTGAATGTTTTTTTTTTCTCTTCTAAATAGAGGTCAGGGTTTGGGGTAAGGCAAGTCTCAGGGTTTCGTCAAGTTGTTCTGCATGTTTTGGCCTTTTTAAGTTATTGTTCATTAGTGCACGTTATATAAGGTTCTGTTTGACACCTTCCAGGCAGCCACTGATTTAAGTCCTCCATGACAAATATCTACTATTCCTCTAATAATCAGAATAAAACCAATCAGAACAGATGGAGAGATGGAGATGAGGTGGTGGTGGTGGAGTAAACCTTTGATAATCTTCTGGTTTCTGGAATAAATCCGTTCTCTCTGAGCACGTCTGCTCCACGTGGAGTAAACATCAGGTTGAGGAGTTTCCATGGAGGTAGAAAAACAACCAGCTATTGAAACAAGAAGAACCAAGCAGGAATCCATGTGGACAGCAACGCTGGAGACGTGGAGACATCTCGGTTCATCAACTTCTCCATCAGTTCATGAAAACGTCTCCTCTTCCTCCTCCCTTGTCATTTTCCTCAGACGGCTTCTTCTCTTCCTCCTTCCTCCTATCATTGTCCTCCTTAGTTGAGCAAAGCCTGAATCCACGTGGACAGCAACGTCTGAGACATGGAGACACCACGGTCATCTTCTTCTACTAAATCAATTTATGGTTGGGCTTCCTTTCCTTCTTCTCCTCCTCCTCCTCTTCCTTTGTCTTGTATTTTCTTTTCCATCTTCCTCCACTTCAAAATCTTCTTCTCTTTCTTCTCATCCTCCTGGTCATCTTCTTAAACTTAATCAAATCAGGGTCGGAGATGAAGTTTAGGGAAAGAATCTTCTTCTTCTTCTCTTGTTGTTCTATGTCCAGTAGATTTGTTTCTCCACAGCAGCAGAACCACTTTACAATTAAGCATCTCCAGTGATTGATGTGTTGGTGTAAACACATATATCTGATCAGATCTGTGTGTATATCACAGGAATAATAATAAATGAATTGCACCCACTGTTGCATTTTAGTCAAAGTTTCCAAAACTTGGGGATCCTTTCTTGGTTCACTCCAAAACACTCCAACAACAAAAGCTTTCAAGTTTCAAGTCGTCCTTGTAAAACAAACAGGTGCATAACTAAGAGATTAATACTGACAAACATAAAGACAGAAAAATGTGCTGGTTTTTATAACAAGATGGACTGAAACTAGTGGCTGCACAAGAAAGTTCTCCGTCATCTTGTGTCTGACGCGAGGGCTAAAACGTGCAGAACATATTCGTCCAAAAATCCTAAACCTTTATCGATTTGGATCTATGAAAGAACACCTTGAAGGTGTCAGAAGAGGAAGGGGTTGCTGTTTTTGTTGAGCGCCTCATCCAGCCCACTGCCAAACAGGACTCCACCTCCGGTCTGCGGAGTGGAACCCCCTCCTGCAGGGAGAATCCCTCCAAAGGAACCGGACTGCACCATTCCCACTCCTCCACGGGGGGAGCTCAAGCCAAGTTCTGTTTGCGGGTTCCCTCCAACAGAAACGGATTGTACCACTCCAGATGGAGGAGCTGCCTGAAGCACACCGAAGTGTGACGGAAGCTGAAACAGGGGAGTTTCCCTGGAAGGATTGGCGGCTCCAAAAGCAGGAGGAGGGGCGCCACGGGAGGGCGCTAGAGTGGAGCCAAAGGGATTGTAGTACGGAGATGACGTTTCACCAAAAACCCCTGATCTTACCACAGGGCCCCTCGCTTTGAGAGCGCCTGGGAAATGAGGAAGAGCGACAGGAGGATGGAGGGATGAGGGGGAGGAGTGAGGGAGGAATATACAGTTTGAAGTATTCCAGCAAAGAGCAGCAAAGAGAGAGGGGTGAAAACAGTTATATATATATATTTATATATCTGCTGGTTAATATACACTAGTCTCTGTACAGAGTAATTTCAGATAGGTCACTAATGCTCACGCTCACGCACACATACACGACGACGACCTAAACACTACAGCGAGATCACAGGGGAGGGACTGGTAGGCAGAACACATGATCACAATAAGCGTCTCCATACAAACCTACTCAGAAATATTTATTTGTCGGGCCACAATGCCTCCATCCCTCTCTCTCTGGACAGAAGTAGTTTGAAACATCAACGTCGAGTGACTAATGTCTGATTTGTCTTGGAGGTTGGTCATGCATCCGTTTGAGTCAAGCGCACCGCGAACAATTCCTCGAGAAGCCTTTGTCAAAAATGTTTTTTCTCAACCAGAGTAAAGTGTTTTTTCTGTCCTTACCGGCGGCGGTGGCGGAGGCTTGCGATTGGGCGGCGGGCGTGTCGATGAGGGAGCGTTGTTTGGGTTTGGGGTTAGGGGAAAACAGATCGTCCAAGTCAACCAGCGACGCCCCCGCCGAGCCCAAGAAAGAAGCAGTCTTTCTGTACAACTCCTCTTCCTGCACGGCTCGCTTACCTGCAATAAAATAGAGGTCCAATTCTGCTCTAAAAGGTGTTTTCTATTCGGGGGCAGGTCAAGGGAGGAAGAGAGAAGCAAAGCGGAAGAGAAGGTTAATTGATTAATACTGTGAGTTGGCTCGCTGGCTAACGGGAAGATGGAGGTGAAATGGAGAAAATGGGGGGAAAATCGTGACATTAAAGAGTAGAATCAGAAATGGACTACCCAGAACCAAGAATTAGTTGATTAAATCAGAGCAGAGCTTTTTATTGCAAAGTAGACAAGGGTGTGCTTGAAAAATGAAAAATGGACGGATGACAAAAAACACGTCTTCAATAAGTATTAAATTGATTTACCTGTGCCATCGCCACTTGCGCTGCTTGGTGCGCCCCAAGGATCATTGGTTTTAGACGGTCCATCTCCAAAGGGGTCACCAGATGGGGAAGAGCCTGACGGGGGAGCAGGCGTACCCCATGCATCATCTGTGCTGACTGGAGCTGAAGCTGGGTGGGTAGAAAAACGGGCTCAAACAGGTAAGACAAAGAGTTTGGTCCTACGTCTTTGCTATTTCGGTCATAAAATACTCTTGTTGTCCAAAGCTTTCCACCAAATTACACAACGTTCCTCTCTGAATAAAGGTGTCGTCATAAGACATTCACTGTTCGTCATTTTATATGTTTGTTTCTTACCTGGAGGTCCCCATGGGTCATCGTCAGGTTTGGAGGAATCCCCGAATGGATCCGAATTATCAGCAGGCGAGGAGGCTCCAGCCCCCCAGGGATCGGACCCAGTGGCAGGTGGAGAACTGGCCGGGGCTCCCCACATATCTGCACCACCTTGGGGTGAGCTCACTGGAGGGGCACTGAAGGGATCATCCTTTGGTGGACTAGATGGTACGGTGAATGTGTCCTCTTTAGGGGGTGTTGTCGGTGCCCCAAAGGGGTCGTCTTGAGGAGGTTTGGATGCAGAGAAAGGATCCTCTTTCGGGGGTGATGTTGGTGCACAAAATGGGTCGTCTTGAGGAGGTTTGGATGGTGTGGAGAAAGGATCGTCTTTAGGGGGTGTTGTTGGTGCACCAAAGGGGTCGTCTTGAGGAGGTTTGGATGCAGAGAAGGGGTCTTCTTTAGGGGGTGTTGTTGGTGCACCAAAGGGGTCGTCTTGAGGAGGTTTGGATGCAGAGAAGGGGTCTTCTTTAGATAGTGTTGTTGGTGCACCAAAGGGGTCGTCTTTAGTTGATGTTGGTTGACCAAATGGGTCTTCTTTAGGGGGTGTTGATGCAGGAGCAGAAAAAGGATCATCTTTAGGGGTACTGAAAGGGTCATCTTTTGGAGTACCAAACGGATCCTCTTTTGGAGCTTTAAAGGGATCATCCTTTGGAGCATTGAACGGATCGGCTTTTGGAGCATTAAACGGATCTTTCGGTGCATTGAACGGATCTTTAGGTGCATTAAATGGATCGCCGTTAGATGAACTAAAGGGATCTGGTTTAGCCTTTGGAGCCGCAAAGGGATCTTCCGTGGTTGTGGGCGCGTTGAAGGGGTCGTCTTTCGGTGCACTGAAAGGATCTGGTTCGTCTTTTGGCGACGTAAAAGGATCTTCTCCATTCTTTGGCGCTGCAAACGGATCTTCTTCGGTTTTTGCAGGAGCCCCCCAAGGATCTGTGGCCTGTTTAGGCTCTTCGGAAGCACCCCATGGGTCTGTTGTCACTTCCTCCTTGTCTTCTTTCTCCCCCTCGCCCCAAGCCTCAGTTTTAACATCGCCTTTGCCGGCATCCTCCCATTTCAGCTCGTCTTCACTCAACTTTGCCTAGGATAGTAAAATTGAAATTTGGTTAGAAAGAAAACTATTTGGTGGTGTTACTACACCTGTTGTGTTGACATGATTTGTTGAAGTCTAGTAGGGATGTCCCGATCAAGTTTTTTTTGACCCTCAATCCGATACCGATCATCAATTTCTCCTGGATGTGACTGGATTCAGTCCAATAAATAGGGCTGTCAAAGCTGATGTAGTGTGGAGAGGGTAGCTGGTACCTTGGCTCCAGAAAACCGGTGTTCTCTACTCCAGAAATGCTCTGGTCATCCAACACCATAAACTCCCTAACACTCTCTGGAATATTTTTCACCTTGACGCCGTCTCCAGCTGTCTCAGTGTTTGTTGTTGTGTTGGCCTGAGTGTACTCGCCGTGTTCTTTTTTGTAGGTGTTCAATCAAGTTGTTTTGAATAACGATCTCCTACAGCTACCTCACCAAACATCTGCACTGCACAATCTACAACAGCTAACACAATTTACAATATCCATTGCATGTGGTTGTGGTTTATGGCAGACCTAAAACAAGAAACTACAAAAAAAATTAAATAAAATTGAGCTTGGCTGAAGGCAGAGTTGATAATTTTTAGAGTGCCTGGATTGGCTCCCATACCGATCTCCTGATACCGATCAGAACATCATTAGTACTTAGTACTACCTAAAGCATTTAGCATTAATAGTCTAGCACTTACACATTAAATTAGTTTAGTTGCTGTGTGGGACAGTGTTAATTTTGTGTTGCAGTACTGGGGAGGATTGCAGTATATTAGTTTGGGGCGTTGGTGCTACTGTGTGACCTACTTGTTTTAACTTTGCACTTATGCACTCACCCGTCTCTCCGCTTCCTTCTTCTCCTGCTCCTGTTTAAGACGCTCTTCTTTGCGGGCTGTGAAGGAAGCAGTCAAGTCAGCCACCGAGGGTATGTTGTCCAAGGACGGCAGTCCCGTGGCCCCAGCGACATAACGTGGCTTGTAACTGGCATCTTTGATGTCGTCCACAGATGAGGCTGGTTAGAGACGGATAGAGAAAATGAAGACAATTGTACAAAAAGTGGAACAAGTGTTTGGCGTTGATATTTTAGGATGGAGGGGCTCACCAGCAGCACTTTTTGATGTCTTTTCTCTGGTCTTCACGGCAAAGTCTCTCTCTTCCTTCAGTTTCTCATCGTCCTCCATGAGAACGAGGACAACCTTGGCCTTCTCTCTCACATTAACGCCCTGGGACAAAGAGACAAAAATTTGATTTGGCTCTGACCATTTGAGCAAATACAATATACACAAACTCTAGACGTGTCAAGCATCGTTACTTTAAACAGCTTTCAAATCAAAGTTTTCTTTCATTTGTTTAAGACAGCAAACCTAAACCGAAACCTAAATCACCAACATGAATAATATAGTGCTAATGGATTACCTTAATGCACGGCATGCAACTGTTTAATGGAAGCTAAAAGGCTGCTGGCTTTGGACACTATCGTGAAGTCACCTGATCTTTGCCGTCCTTTTCTATGAAGCGGTACTCCGTCAGGGCTTTGACAATGTAGATGTTGTCTTTCATTTTCAGAAGAACGCGATCGTCGCCGGTCTTCAGCAGGTACTCCAGCAGTGTCAGGGACTACGAGGAAAAAAGATTTAATTTATATAGAACCAATATGTATTAAACATGAACCAATTAATTGCTTTTCATTATGCAACTGTGTTTTTTGTTTTTAACTGGAGAAAACAACTTTGTTAGATCAAATGATACCAAATCTCAATGTAGTCTTTAGTCGTTTGCTAATCATTCATCCCTCCAGTAAAGAGGAGTTTACGTCTTTACTAAGCACCAGATGAATAAATGATGTCATGTAATGGAACAGAGAGTGTGCTCTCACAGGGGAGACACTATTTTCATCCTTAAGGTTTGTGGAGACTTGCAGTCAAACATTAAGACTAAAATCTTAACTTTGTGAAGGATTTAGTCCAAACAATTTCACTGACTACAACGGCTATTATATAAACCTGCACAGACAAAGCAAGCCGATACTGGGACTTCATTACATAGTGGACACTGGTCATTTGAGATCCTCCACCTTTGGATTTCATCCTCCAGAGAGCAGCTGAGAAAATTAATTTTTCATTTCTCAGTTTTTCCTGATCATGTTACTGCTCAACTAGACTTTCTACTGATTTAGTCCTTCGTCTACAAAGCATATTTTATTCAAACAATTAGCTCCTGTAAAGAAACAAACACAATAAACAAGACACACTGAACAGCCGTGATATTATACTGACTGGTAATAATCACTGGTCAAGTTAATAACACCGATTATCTGGTTATTATGGCACCTGTCAGTGGGTGGCATATAATATTCAGCAAGTGGACATTTTATCCTAAAAGTTGACGTGAGAAGGAGGAAAAATAGACAAATGGAAAGTTTGGAGAGACTCTGAAAGGACCAAATTGCGATGGCTAGATGACTGGGTCAGAGCATCTACACAACTGCAGCTGGTTCCTGGTCTGCAGTGGTGAGTACCTATCAAACGTGGTCCAAGAAAGGCGGCCATAAATACACTCGCATCTCAGAATTAACCTCATGATGAAGATGCTCTTGATTTAAACTCCGAACACAGACACAACACATTTCTCTTCGCTCCATCACCTTCTGGATGTGCCTCCAGTTCTTATCGTCTTTCAGCCGCTTCCAGAGCATCGTCATAATCTCGTTGCAGGCCACTGCGTTATACGTCAGGTCAGAAATGTCGGCCATCTGAGTGCTGGAGGGGCCCCATGGGTCGTTGGACGTCGCCTCTCTCACCTGCAGACGGAGCAAATTGAAAAAAAAAAAACGTCAGCGTTTTAAAGAGCTGCAAGAAGTAGACGGTGGTGGAGGCGTAAAAGTTGGAGATGCAAGAAAGCTGACGGCAGGATTTCATGGGACTCGCAGCATCTCCTTCCATCATGCTACTGATACTGGTTAGTAATTTGATATTATTGATTACTGATCATGAGTTCAGAACTCCTAAATGTCTCTGTCTTCTTTTTAGTCTTGAACTGAAACAACAGAACATGTTAACATTAAATATAAAGGCTGAACACATCCACGTTCTATTACCTTGACCTCAGCCTCAGAGTAGTTCTGGACCAGGTTCTTCAGCTGTCGGCGGAGCATAGAGGACGTCATGGTGTCTCAGGGGGGCGGTGGGGAATCAAACCACTGCGATCTGGTTCAGAGAAAACATATGAATAATGCAGGAAGCTGAAAGAGCTGACAGATGAATCTACAAATAAACATCCCCCTGAGCAACACATACCTTCTCTGTTACCTCTTGTTTGTCTGGTTGTTTGTTGCTTGTGTGCAGCCGCTGGCTCAGTGAGCATTCATGCTGTTGGTCTCTCTTCCTCCTGACTGCATCGGTTTGTCTGAGGATGCCAGAAACCAGATCCTACAGCTGCAGGGAGGAATCAGTCGACATTAAAAAGAGCTGAGGCGACGCTCGGCACCGAGTGACAACACCTAGCATGCGTGACTGCTCTAAATGGCAGCTTTTATTACTCACAGGGACAAACACAGATCCTAACTCTAGCTTAGCTAACCAACTGGCTAAGCTAAAGGCTAGTTAGCGGTCAGCATCCAGGGGCTGGTGTTACAGACGCTGAGCATAAATCTTATTTAGTGCAACAGGATGATCAGACGTGAACCCCGGCGAGTGTAAGCCGTCGTCCTTGCACGTAACACGTCTTTTAGGAGACGCACCGTTTGTGTTTTCAGGACCTCGGAGAGCGACTGAAGACGCTCAGCAGCCGTCAATATGGCTAACGGCCAACTAGCGTCGTTGTCAAGCCAGCGAGAATCAGCTTAAACAGCACCATTTAGACACCAGAGGAAGGCTTATATGGCGAGAAACTTCCACCGGTTCCGGTTCTAAACACCACTCACCGATTGCGCGCTATTTTGTGTGAAGAAACGGCGGATTTATATAAAAAAATAAGGCACTAACCAGCTGTAGGAATTCAAGAATCTTCCGAGGAGACGACACGTCGCTGTTTCCGCTTCCGTTTTCAGCACCTGCCAGGCCACGCCCCCTCATAAAATAAATAAATAATACAAATATTTTTTATCTATTTTGTTTTCTTTTTTACGTTTTTTAATGATATTTTATTTCGAAAAAACTGACCATAAAAAATGTATTCATTTATTTTTTCAAAAACTTACAAAATAAAGAACCGTTAATAACGGTTTGGAAGTTGTAGCTAACGTAAACGTACGTAACGTAAAGCTGGCGTAAAACACACACACATACACACACACACACATACACACACTAGCCCCCTCAGAAGAGAACTGAATAAATGAGTCACAACCACAACTCCCACATCAATAACAGTTGGATCAAGATGGCGGCCGAGGGAGAGTACGAGTCAATCCTGTGCGTTAAACCCGATGTCAACGTCTACCGCATCCCGCCGCGAGCCTCGAACCGAGCGTACAGGTAAAGAGACGCCCGCGGGTGCGTTCACGGTGCTGGGAAATAATCGTTTTAACGGCGCCGTTGTTCGGGTTGGGTGTTTCACGCAGACACAGTGCTGGCTTTATGTTGAGCTGCGGGGTGATGGAAGATGATGAGGGGACGGCGGAGACGGTTAGAAGCTCGGTGTCTTTATTTTTCTTTTTCTTTTTTTTTTATCTGTGGAGCTTTTATCGAGCTGTCAGAGACCGGGACCGTGTTTGTCATCACGCCGGGTCGATACGGGCGATCTGCCAGGACTGTCCCACTCTCTGCTGTGACAGCTGGGAGGTCCTCTTTCAGTCTGACGTTTGATGTTTTACTTCTGATCGATCCGTTCAGATGAAAAGCTTTATACTGCATGGCCGGAGTAAACTCCCACAGGGGCCATGGGCAAAGTAGAGGCCCCCTTTGGCCCCCACACGCCTACGAAATGCCCCTGATTCACAGATATTAGCTTCTTATGTGAAGATTGGTTTGTTTCATAGTTTATAATCAGAGCTGCAGATTCTCAGTAGGCAAAGCAGGCAACTGTTTGGGGGGATGGGCCCCGAGGGCTAGCAAACTTTAAACTACAGAAGTGGCAATGTGCTGAGATTTCAGTTAAAGTAGGAGACCTCCCTAAGGGTCCCCTACCTGACACAACACTGCAGTAGTGGGCCCCCGAAGGCTAACAAACTTATAACTACAACAGTGGCAATGTGCTAGTATTTTTATGACATTAGGAGACCTCCCTAAGGGGCCCCATGTGACACGGTGCTTCAGTAGGGGTCCCCCTAATCCTCTGAAATCTAGACTACAGCAGCGGCAATGTGCTAAAGTTTTCACTGATGATAAGAAACAGCCCTAAGGGTCCCCTACCTGACACAACACTGCAGTAATGGGCCCCTGAGGGCTAGCAAACTTTAAACTACAGCAATGGCAATGTGCTAAGAGTTCAGTGATACTAGTAGACTTACCTGCTGGGGCCCCCATCTGACACGGTGCTACAGTAGTGGGCCCCTGAAGGCTAACAAACTTTAAACTACAGCAGTGGCAGTGTGCTAAGTTAACGGCTTTTCAAAATAAAAATTTTGAAAAACAAAGAGGAAGAGACAAAAGAAAGAAAGACACCGTTCCATTAGCATCACATTAGCCAAGTTAGCTAGCAGAGAAGTTGTGTCCAACTCTGTGACCATGTGGACATTTTTTTCCCCCAAGGGCCCCAATAGACTCTAAGATGGCCCCTGTTTACAATGGCTATGTTTACGTTGTCAACATTTCTTTAATTTCTTTATCTTGAAGCTCTGACCTTAAATATGTATTTATTGTTCCATTCATTGACATTATTGGCAATACTGAACTGATAAGAGTAGAAGTAGAAGATGAACCAAGATGTCTCCACGTCTCCAACATCTCTGTCCACATTGATTCCAGCTTGGTTCATCTTATTTTTCTACCTCCATGTTTCTGTCCTCCTGGTTTACTCCACGTAGCGCAGACATTTAGCGAAGATTTAACTGTAATAGTGTGAAACTCGTTGCTTATAACTCCACAACACAGCTACAGCCTTGGAGTGAAACTTTAATTAAGTTCACTGAAGCTGCAACAGTCAAAATCTTACAAAGTGGATAAAAAGTAAAGAAAATTATGATTAATACCAATGTAATTCAGCATTCTTTATCAAGTTAACCTCTAGACTGATCAGTTACCTCTAATAGTTCTTCAGGCAAGTGAAGTGCAGACTAGTGTCGTCTAGCAAACCATAAATCACTGAATATGTTTGGGGTTTAGAGCGTCAGTTTGTTAATCGTCGGATATCGTATTTTTATATTTGTCAGGATTCTTACGCTCATAGTTTGACATAAAATAGACAAACGGCAGCAACATTTTTAGTCATATTTAAAGCAAACGTTCCCCAGAGTTCCCTAGAT
The DNA here is from genome assembly GCF_963514085.1 of Chelon labrosus. Taxonomy (NCBI): domain Eukaryota; kingdom Metazoa; phylum Chordata; class Actinopteri; order Mugiliformes; family Mugilidae; genus Chelon; species Chelon labrosus. Next base: position 3,317,885 of record NC_140349.1, read on the forward strand.
CCAAATCCTCCGCTGTGAGCGTTTCTTCGTCTTACTTCCGAGCAGATATCAGTCGACACTTTTGAGATTGAGCCGGTTGTTGCAGCTCCACAAACGTGGGTGTCAAACTGTCTCTGCAGGGCAGCTGACTGGAAGCTCGACGCTCCAGACTGGAGTGGTCGAATGAGGATCACAGCCAAGGGCAAAGTGGCGTTCATCAAACTGGAGGACAAGATCTCGGGTACGTATTAAGGGATGCTTTTATAGAAACGTTGAGTCCACAGAGATCTAACACCCATCTGTGCTGCTGATTCTTTTGGTTTTGCAGCCTCACATCAGTATAAAACCTGTTAAATGTGATTAGGTCCCAAGTCCCTGCAGCCAAAACCTTAAATTAAAGGCTGAAATGATTTGTCCGCCGTCTTCACGCATGCTTCAGTAGTTCCTCATACCCTCTGGTCCTGCAGGGGAGCTGTTTGCCCAGGCGCCGGTGAAGGAGTATCCGGGTGTTGCGCTGGAAACCGTCAGCGACTCCAGCCGGTACTTTGTTCTGCGGATACAGGACGACAACGGTGAGGATTTAAAAAAAAAAAAAAAGCTACAGAGATGAAAGCTTGTCCCGCTTCACGGTGTTCACGCGGTGGGGCAACTCTCGTCCGCAGGTCGCAGCGCTTTCATCGGAGTCGGCTTCGGGGACCGAGGGGACGCCTTTGACTTTAATGTGGCTTTGCAGGATCATTTCAAGTAAGAAAGGAGGTTTTATTTTAAGAATACACTGACAGGAGGACTCTGCTTTTACACCAAGACTCAAACATTTATTTAAATTAAACACATTCTGAGGCCTGGCGAGCATTATCCAAACAGGACGTCCTTAACCTTCTGTCCTGAGTCTTATTTACCGTCTGCAGCACAAGCAAGTCCGTACCTAAGCGAGCTGATGTTGTCTTGTAGAGATCTGCTCGCTGTAAAAACTGCTGAGCTGCTTTTGTTTATTTCTGTGTCAGCGCTGATGGTGTGCGTTTGTGTACCTGGCTTCCTGCAGATGGGTGAAACAGGAGAATGAGCTCAGTAAAAGCGCCCAGCTGGGGGATTCAGGACCGAAGCTGGACCTGGGCTTCAAGGAGGGACAGACTATCACGCTCAACATAGGGGTGAGATCCAGGGTACCGCATGTGGAAAGGTTTTTTTCCTAAATGCTGTTTTAAACTGAGGGTAATAAATCAGAAATGACACGACATTAGTAGGATCTTTAAAAAATAATGTTATCAAGCTCAAGTATAGCTGTAAGTACAAATTTAAGTACAAAATAGTACAATTTACATGTTCTAAAAGCTAAAATCATAAATTTAACCATTAACTGTTAATGTCTGCCTTTGAAAAAATAAATGTAATAAAGAAACTCAATATTAAAAATATAAAAATCTGCTTCATCGTCTCTTTTCTCCATCTGCAGCAAGGTAAAAAGAGGGATAAGCCCCGCCCACAAGGCTCAGGTGGGTTTGGGCTCCTCCCACCGCCACCTGGAGGCAAGATAGCCCCTCCTCCTTCACCAGGCTTATCCAATCACAACATAGTCCCTCAGACAGGAGGCACAGCGACAGGTAGGCCGACCACTGTTCTTCCTTCTTCTGAGGCTTCATTTTTCCACCATCGACACGAGACTTGATCTGAAGCGATCCTCTTCTGAGTCACGGTCTTAATTAGCGGCTGTTAAACGACTCTTTCAGCTTCAGGCGGCAGGAAATTAGTAAAACGTGTGTCGCCGTGTACGCTGCGTTTTAATGAGGTCTGTGTTTTTTGTATTTTTCTCCGTCCCACAGGCTGCCTGTTGGAGCTGGACAATAGTAACTCTAACACGGTGGTTCAGTCCAACCCTAGCTCAGATCTTTGGGGAGACTTCTCTGCTCCTGCAAGGTACGAGACCACCTCCCTGTCAGTTAGGACACCTGCTTCATGCACGACACAAGTAATTAATCACTGATGGATTATTTCACTTATAATTCACTGTATAACAATACCAGTGGTTTAGAAGTTTAAAATACTTCCAGGAAATTATACCACCAAAATTATAACCACAGTAAAACGAGTTCTACATTGACATAACCTGAAAAATTGTGCAGGAAGGACGAAGGCCCTGCTTCCAAAACGGCCATAAATAAAAGTCAGATTACAGTTTTATGCTGCATCATTGGAACAAACTGAATAGAAATTACTCATAACATCAGCAAAAAGTCCTGAAAGTTGACAAAGAGACCCCAATCAAACAAATGAAACAGAAATATTATGTTTCTGTGTTTGTTTATTGAGAAAAATTAGCCAATATTACATATCTGTCAGATGCAAAAGTAGGATTAAGTGGCCAAGTCAAAGTTAATCCAATAGAAATGTTGTGGAAGGACCTGAAGCAAGCAGCTGATGTGAGGAAACCCACCAACATCTCAGAACTGAAGCTATGAAGCTAAATCATATCAATTGCTTACTTTCGCACATCACAGATATGAACAAATTATTAATTTTAAAGTAGTATGAAGTACAATATTTGTTTGACTGGGTCCTCTTTGTCAATTTTCAAGGCTTGTGTGAAAATCCACTGATGGTTTGAGTAATTTTTATGCAGAAATGTAGAAAAACACTTTTAATATATTGTGTTTTACGTGTTTTTCATACATTATTTAGTCAAGAATCCAGTTAGATTAGATTATCAGCCTTTCTTTAAGCTTTTTTCACTTAGTTTTGCCAATAATTTATAGGATATAGTCGCCACTACTGACATTTAATTGCTTAGTAGTGAAGTAAATCCCATGTAATCATAATTAGAGAACGACTAACACGTCTTCATGTTCTCAGCTCTGTTCCAGCTCCGTCCCGACCGCAGAACGCCCCAAACTGGATCCAGTTCTGAGCCCCCGTCGCCGCCCGGCTGCGATTTTTCATCTCATCTCGTGTCCGTCGCTTCCCGTGCATCGCTGAGAGTTAACTCCCCCGACACACACACACACTCACACACCGATCCCAAAGCAGAGACGCTGAAACGCCGCAGAGCTGTAGAGTCGCCTCACACCCCCCAAAAAAAAGAATCACGTTTAGTTTAAAACAATGAAGCCATTTAGTGATATGAGCCATCTCCCAATTTAATATTTAAGGGCTATTTGTGACGTCCTGTGTCTGCGTCGCCTCCCCACCAGGGGGCTCTCTGCCTCTTTGGTCTGGGATGTGTTTGTCTGTGCAGCAGCAGCAGCAGCAGCAGCTCCCCCTGCAGGCGCCACCGAGTACTACACCTACAGATAAAACCCCTTAGATTAACTGCAGCCTGCTGGGAATCATGTGCAAAGTTTAAATTAAAGAACAAACTAAATCAGACTTTATATCATCTTGTATAATTTTCCTAAAAAAGAAAAGTTTAAAATCACAATATTTAGAGTATAAATCCTATAAAAACAAGAAGAGTTAATGATGTTTTTACCTCACTGGGAGGAGTTTTTCCTACACTGTGATATGTGGAGTAGTACAGCCCTTGCCTGCTTCTTACTTTATTTCTATATGTATTTATAGAAACACGGCTTAAATGTGCCAAATTGATCATTTAAGATGATTTATAAAAACAAAAAAATGTAAATCTCAACGCTCAATATGTCGATTATCTCTCTGCTGATGCAAACTAATGCTTAAATTTGCCTTTATCGTCACAGGAATCAAGAGTCGGCCTCTGATGAGCAGTATTTAGGAATCAGAATAAGGTAGTAAAAGGGAAGGTTTGCTCATGGAGCTATACGGCTGTACAGAAACAGTGCTTTTTCCTCATGTATTAAATCTATAAGTTTATGTTTACAATGTGAAATCATATCTTTGTTTACCACTGTGCTTTTCTTTTAATTTTTAATTTATCAGCCGACTTGTGTTTTTTGTTGTCGCAACGCTGAAGTCTGAGGTCAAATCCAGACATGTGCTCCTTACTGTGATTTATGTTTGACTGGTGGTAATTAAAAAGGCCCGTCCAGCTGAATAAATGTGAATAAATGAGATAAATCTGAGGCACATTTATGTTAGCAGGTAGATTCACGGCTTTACGTTCCAGATTTCCTGTCTTATTTAAAGCGATTACAGTCTGAAAGGAAAGTTTATGATGAGCTCTGAGAGGGAGATTTGTTTTATATTGCTGCTTTTTTTTAATTTTGTTTCCTAATAAGTGAAATGTTTACGTGCAGAGACGACGCCGTGGTGAACTCACGAGGGTCCCTTCTGATTATGATGAATAAAAATGAGATTAAATGTGAGTGAGCAGGAAGAGTTTGACCGAGGGAACGGTCAGACAATCTGTTCCCGAGAGTTAGCATGCAGTTAGCTTAGCATAAAGACGGGAACGGCTAGGCTAGCTGTGTCGAAGGAGACAAAATCACCGATTGTGTTTCTCAAAAAATAGTCAAACTATTTCTTTGCAGAGAGAGATTACACTAAGAGACGGAAGAACTTAACCTAAATGACGACTCCTTTTAGAGAGACCGACATCGGGGGGAAAGAAATGATTGTGTTGCTTCGTCTGAATGTCTAAACGGCAGCAAATGAAATGTGTTCGGCCGACTGTGACGGTCATATCTGAATCCATTTGTTGAGGTTTTGCTGTGATCAGATCACACATGTTGTACTGAACCTACGTGGACACACAGGGCTGATTTAATATGACGATATGTTGACATGTGTGTGTGTGTGTTGTGTTTACATCGCTCGCATCGCTGGCTAACATATAAAAAGAAAAAAAAAAAATGTCTCCCATTTCTCTCTCATTCCGGCTTTTAAAAGTCACTGGACTAACACGTTTGATTTATGACCAATTTAACGAGAAAGAGGCAATAAATCCTGTCACAAGGAGACGTGAGCTCTTGTTTGTTTTTATTTTATTCCTGCTGTATAATGTGATCTATTTCTCTGCAACCTCAGCACATGACGATACGTGCACAGAGTCACTAATCGCTGCGTGAAGGTCGAGGGTGAGACACGAGTCAAACACCAGCGTGACGTAACGGGGGACACCACATGGGGGGAGGAGGTGAGGATTTAGTGTTTGACACAGAACAGGAAGTGAGTGGTGACATAGAGGAAGCTCAGGGTCAGTTTGAGATCATTAAATGACCTCTTTAGTTTATAGTTTGATGAGATCTGGACTGAATGATGTTTGATTTCGACTCAAATGTGAATTAAATGTTATTTAAACAGCACCAATAATAACCTGGTACTTCAATAAAGGCTGATTTGGAGAATTTGAACTAAAGCTGGATGCTGAATCTCCCTTAGGATCAAAAAAATATCTATTTATCTATTAGAAAAACAAACTTAGATCAACTTAACTCTCATATTACCTTCAAAATTATCCTTGTGGTCAATTTGGCACCAGCAGTTTAAACCTCCAAATAAAAAAAACAACATCCATGACTGTGGAGAAATATGCTGATCAACATAAAATCTCACTGATTGACCTTAAATTGAAAAGAGATATGTTTAATTGGATTTTTATAAATTCTTGCTCTCTGTAACATTTAGTATGAAATACTATTATCAAGAATAATCCCATATGTTATGTTGGAGGCCAGTGTTTGTGTCAGAGTCTCCATTAAGTTCGGAAAAGTTATAAAATATGAAGCATTCTTTTTGTCTTGTCAGTGCCACACTTTGGCTTAAGTAGAGAGCTGGCATTGTGGTGAGGCGTTTAAAAAATTGAAGTTGCTGAAACCTCCAGAATCAGATTTATTGACACGTATCCTCGGGATTTTGTCTTGGGGAGTTTGATGCAACAACAAAGATGCAAGAAACGATATAAAATATACAAAGAATATGTGAAAAAGGTGTACAGATTGTGCATAGGTGTGAAAGAAAGAGCCGGAGTATATATGTTCACAGAAACCCTCGTGCACTAAAAACTGTCCTGAAAAAATAGAAAGATCTCAAAGTTTTGGGCTCAACGGGACTCTGATGGTTGATAATCTGCCTTTAATTAATCTCAAACAGAGTTGACAGCACAGTTAATACTTCTGTACGTTTAGCAGAATTATTTTTTACATGTGTTTCTGCAGCTTTTAAAAGAGGTTTCAGACCAGCTCTGTAGGAGGCCGGCTGGAGAGAGTGGAAGTCGTAGTGGAAGTGAGAAATCTTGCGTGAGGTCAGAACATGACCTCACTGAGCGGCAGCTTTTAGCTCTGCTGACGGACAGAGAATAAGAGAGCGACAGACAGCTGGACGGACAGAGCGTCATCGGCAACACGAGTCGTCTTCAGCCCGTTCTGAAAAGTTGTGACATCTCCGATCTGAAGCGTGTGCAGATTTTTACCTCTGTAGAGCGGACCTCGCGCTCTCTAATCGCCGTGACTTCAGAGTCAAACATGGGTCGGCTCCGGCTCTGCGACACCCCCCCCCCCACACCGAGCAGACGGACACCTCTCCAGAACCCCATCCCTCTAGCTCGTGTCACTTTGACAGATCCATCTCGATTGGTGTCGCGGCTCGCAGACATAAATACCAGAGAAATGCAGGACTTTTAATACACTCGATACCCCTGCGTGCTCGCTGAGGGCTCAGTTGCTCTTTCCAGAGAACTTTCTCATCTATCATCATCAGCGTGATGAAGGGATCAGGTTTAAAACGTTGGACGTCCAGCTGAGATGGGGACATGTCTGCTGCATGTTGGGATAAGTCCCAACATGCAACGTGCTGCTGTTCTTGCGACACAACGTTAGAATTCACCTTCCAGACACCACGAACATGCACCGATCATCCATAACATTATGCCTATTATTGTGTAGGTTCCCCTTTTTGCTTCCAAAGCAGCCCTGATCCGTCGAGGCCTGGGTCCTGCTCTAAGATGAGAGGTGGGGGACATCTGTGGGAGAATTTGGAGGTCGGGACATCTTGAACTCTTTGTTGTGTTCCTCAAACCAGATTTGTGGCATGGAGCCCTGCCCTGCTTAAAGAGGCCACTCTCTTATCATTACCGCTCCCATGAAAGGTTGTGCACGGTCTGTCTGTGAAGGTTCTCAGTCATCCAGGTCATGGTATATCCAACAAAGGTTAAAAAAGGCAACTGGACTTGCAGAGTTTTTTTGAGAAGACGTTTCACCACTCAGTCCCTAGAACTGAAGAAGCTACTCGGATGAGTGGTGAAACGTCTACAAGTCCAGGTGCCTTTTTTAACCTTTGTTGGATATTGTGCATGGTCTGCTCCTCCACCAAGCTCTTCCCTTCTTCCCAGTCGTCTAGACATCCCAATTTGGTGAAACCCTTTCCACTTTGAGGACAAGATGTTCACCTCCACCCTGATATGTCCCACCTACAGACAGGAGCCATGAAATCCAGCTATTCCTACTCATCTGTCAGTAGTTATAATGTTATGGCTGATCTGAGCATGTACCTAACTGGAGAATGTACCAGTTAACCAAAGGGACATGGCTGCAGCTAGACATTATACGTTAATATAAATGAAGGATTACCAGTCAGCGTGGCGCTGGCCGGACATGGAGTCTAACCTTAGCACAGCTACGCACATCAGCACTTCATAAAATAAACAGACAAGTAAATTCTTCTCCTGGCCGAGGAGAGCTTGGCCCCGGGGCCCGGTCAGAAGACGACCTGTACCCATGAGGCGAGATCCGATTCCCTCCTTCAGATCCAAACAAGTTCCTTCAAAGTCAGCTGTGAACCAGGGACGCCGCAGGGTTTGGATTATATGAAATATTAAGTGATATAAAATCTAAAAATACTGTGTGAAGTTTGGTGCAGACGTTTGAGGATGAGTCCTTGTGTTGTTGCAGGTTTCTATGAGTGAAAACTTTACTTTTGCTGCAGCTAAATAGAAAGCTTTTTCATGTTCTTTCCCTTAAACGTCGTCTTTTCTTTATTGCTTCCATAAAGTTATATGATGCATTCATACTGTGCGCTCTAGTCAGCTTGTCAGACACACAACATGGTCCAGCCACATAGCGTTAAAGCAACATATCGGGTGAAATGTCAGGAGAGGAGCACGGACCCTCACCCCCCCTCCAGCTCCAGAAGTGATACGACAATCAAACTGTCTCCCCTCAACGAGCTCGCTGATTCATGGGTTTTGGCTCAGGGTTGGTTTTTGGAGGTTAAACCTGAAGGTGTTCCTCCTTCCTCACGCATGATCTCTTTATTTCTTTATCAAGTGTAAGGAGGAGCTGGAAAAAAACCCTCCATGATGTTATGTTATGATGATTTAGGAGCTGGGATGAGGACGGGGGCGGGTTTAAAAAGGTTAAAAGTTAGAGACACTTTTTACTTTGAGGTTCTCGGTGAAACCCGAAGCAACACTTTGACAGGAAGATTTAGGCGTAAGTCTATAGACGGAGGGTGAGCGTGTATGGATACAGCGCTGGTGTCTTCTCATGCCTGCATCTCACTATCTAATAAAACTAAATGTTAAGATAAATACTTGTTTAATGTTTTGTGACTCTTCAGGAACTAAAGAAACCGACCTTGTTTCTAGCTTTACATTCACGCGCTGACGTGGAAAGCAAACTGAAGTTACGACGTTAAGAGATTACGAGACTTGCGAGGGATTTACAAGGTGTCTGTATGTGCTGTGTAAACATGATATATACTTTATGTTATGTAGAGTTGTCAGAGGCCTCAGTTGGAGCCTCTATAGCGCTGGATTTAAACTGACATGTAAAAAATAAACTGTAAAATTAGTTTGTTTTCATATCAGAATTAATCACAAACTCTAATTCCCCGTTGATCAGGTATAAGGGTGGAGGAAACCCTCCATGTCGTCACCCTTGGGTTTCACCGAAGAGCACTTGAAGCTCAGAGTGGTGTCTCCGGCCGTCGTCGCCATCTTGGCAAAGCCTGACTCCTGGCTACGTCATAAATGCCAATTAAATACGCCAACCTGTCACTCAAAGCAGCCACGCATACCCTTGATATAATCTAAACAGGTGAGTTATGTTGTCATGAGTGGAGAAATTAACTATAGAGACCAAAACCAGGGTGTAAAGAAAGTTGTTTCTGCTCTAAAGTTGGACATTTAAACATGGCGGTCTATGTGGATTGACTCATTTTTGGAGTCGGGCCTCTAGTGGACATTAGATGAACTGCAGGTTTTGGCACTGCAGGAAAAAAACATTAAAGGCGCCTAAAAACAATTAGATAAACAATAACTAGCCAGTTAACCATATATTTGTCAAAACACGCCGTCTTCATCCTGTCCTGTAAAAGTGAAAAATAAAGCTAGCAGGGGAAGCATCCAAATTTATTCTGCTTGTGGTCGTCGGGGAAAACATGGAGCTGTTTCCTGCCCTCCAGCCACAAGGGGGCAACAGTGAGCCTATCATGTCTTGGTGCATCATAATGGGGCAAAGACACCAAACAAAAAAAAATACTTTGACAAGCAGAGGCTATTCTGCAGCCTGTTGGGGGCCATAAGCGTGAAGACTTGGTCACGGACGACAAAGCTGGACACACTGCTCTGCTAGCTTAGCTGACTAATGCTAACCGTTAGTGGAAAGAGTAATGCACACGTCATGCAACAGGATTTTGTGTGCAGCGTTGTGTGTGTCAGGTCTCCTATTGACGATTTAACACATTGCCACTGCTGTAGTTTCAAGTTGATCAGCGCCCCCTACAGGCCTGGAGCTCCAAGCAGTTGCCCATTGACAACAAAAGTGTGGTTTCTACATTAATAAAAACTGTTTTATAAGAGAGAGAACTTGATGACTAAGTCGTAAAAAGGAGCTTTTCTTTTTCTAACCATCTGGGAATTTCCTAAACTGTTTCAGGAATAAACTTAAAAAAAAAAAAAACATGAGGTTTACTTACCGGTGTCACGTTGTTATATTAAAAAATAACCACGTGCCGGGTTAATGTTGTAATGTGTCTATGATTCTGTGATAGATTTCTATTTTTAATGTGGTCTCAGTTTGCAACTAGTATTTATCTCCTTACATAGGCTGAGCAGATTAACCCTGCAGGAGTGTTTTTGTTGTTTTTGTTTTCACCTCCGCTTGTTATTTACTCCTCCTGCAGTTTTTATTAGACTGGGCAGCGGTTCAAGATTTTTGCGGTCTGCCGCTGCTCCTGCCTTCCCCTCTGACTTCACCCTCCTGTACCTCCGGAAATGCTGCTGACTTTCCCTTTTCCACGCAAGAGCCAAAGATCAAATGTTCTCTGGCAAACAATCGTACAGTAGCTGATCTTTTCGCCTTCCCAGCCTCGGAAACTGAGACCAGAAGTTTAAGTGAGAATAAACAGACCTGGGTAAACGAAGCATCCACTTTCAAATATAAGATTTCGGAATAGATGTGCAGATGTTAAATTATAATGTGAAGATTCAGATTTTGGGGCAACCTTCAATATCAGTGGAGTAGTTCTGCACAGAAATTAATCTTTGCATTGCTAACCGGACTCTTGGCAATGCAACGGACACTTTTGCAGAGCTGCATTTGCCAGTCTGCGTCCGAAGTTGATCCATGTTCGGTGTCAGTGTCCATCAGATTGTACTTGGATGAGAAAATGTGTTCGGTGCGTGACTTGGCCGGACTGTGGAGTCGAGGGTTCAGAGCTGGACACGGCGCTGAAAGGTGGTAGTGTCGAATTTATGGCCGAGGGGCTATTTTTGAAAAACACCTGGGGAACCTCTCCAGATAGTCCTCGCTGTGCGTATTTTATCTGCACATGATCTATATGAACTGGTGTGTAGTCATACGAGGACGTGCTCTTATTGTGAAAGTCATGAAAAACAAAACTTTTAAGAAAAATATCTTTTATTGCATTAAAAGTTTACTTTATCAACTGCTAATATTTGTACAACAGGTACAGTTACATACAAAATAATATTTTACATAAGCTTTCAAACATGTTGCAGTATTTCTGTTATGTGATTTTGTACAAAAGTTGGAAAAGTGATATTGAAATATCTGAAACCAACGATTTTTTACTTCCGGAAAGGCTCAAAGATATTTTTTTTAATATGCTTTAAGTCAAAAACCCATTGTAGTGACATCTAACCTGGCATTCAGACATGTTTATGGCTGCTTTTCTACAGTCCATATACAGCCCATGACTTACTATAACGTATTACACAATCTGAGATCCAAATATAGACGTAGCGCGCTAAAGAAGCTATCTTTACACAAGCACAGCTAATTCACATAATCCCCAGAACAGCAGCTGTGACACTGTTCTTCAGATCATTTCAAATCTGAAACGAAATATGCAGTCAGAACAGTAGTAAATGCTTTCAGTTATTTAAATGACCAGAAACAGCTGTTTTTGCTTCTGGCAGTTCCTCGGTTTCCCGTAAACCAGGTCGCTTTTGTTTAACTAGGGGGATTTTTTTTTTGGAATTTTCTTTTTTTTCCCCCAAAGTTACTTTCCTAATGTTTAAAGAGGTTAAGTGTGTGGTGAGGTTTTCATAGGTCTGGCTCAGAGTAAAATGAAATTTATAAGCTGCTATAGAGGCTATTGTCATCAATGCTTGTTAGAAGAATGAATGAGTTTTTAACTGGATTTTTTCCTCTTGTATTTTACTTTTCAGTAGAGTGGCAACCTGTTACAGTCAAACCAAGTATACATTTTTGGACTGAGCAAGTAGTTAAAAGGCAAAAAGTGCAGATTACAAGTTCTGAAAACTAATATCTTTGAAGTATTACATTAATATTGACATAAAGCTCAGATTTGAGAAGCTGAAGCTTAGGAACAATTAGCATTTTTGCTTGATAAAGGAATAAATAAATACATACAGTGTCCATTGACCACAATGACTTCTTGAAATACTAAACTAAGTAATATATTTTACAGGTTTAATAGAATAAATCTTACTGTCTTCATAAAGTTCACCAGTCGTCAACAGACTGTTCATCTCTCTCCTCTCCCCTCCATCTCTTTCATGTTTCTGATTGCTCCTTTCCCTCCGCTCTTCTTCCTCTCCTCCTCCAGCCTCAACCTCTCCTTCTCCATCATCCAGTCCCCTCCCAGGTAACTCAACGCGTCCTCGGGTCGTCCACGAAGCCGCGGCCTCGGGTCGAGGAGCGACTGGAAGAAGGAGCAGGCCAACTGGGTGAAACATGCAAACTGTGGCGCTGTTGGAGGGTGCTCCTTGTTACCCAGTCCTGCTTCGTTTAAATCCGACGTCTCCTGCGTTCCCTCGGTGCGTGGCTCCGCCCAGACATCCAGTTCATCATTGGGGCCTTTGGCTCTGTCGAACCACTCACGATACTTCAGGTATGAGCGGCAGTCGTTGGCTGTTTCCGCCCAGGGGTGACTGCCAGTGAGCATGGCGTACGTCAGGATGCCCAGCGCCCAGCTGTCGGTGCTGGGCTCCACGGACACCCAAACTCTCTTCTTCGTCTTCTTCTCACCCTCATCCTCCTTGAAGGCAGCATTCCCCTCATTTATGCTGCTCCAGCTGTCCTCGTTTTCTCGAGCGATCTCAGCTTCAGGGGTGCAGTAAGGGGAGCTGTACCAGACCTCCGGGACCTTGGTTCCTCTGGCTTTGACCTGGGGTAAACATTCATTTAATGTTTCACAAGGAAACTGTTGATTCCAAATGAACAAGACATGGACTTAGTTAATTTATCATAGATTAGTTAAAGATGTACTGCGTTTTATACTGACCATGCCGAAGTCTCCAAGTTTGACCCAGCGGCAGGCCGAGTCGCACAGGAAGACGTTCTCTGGTTTGAGATCTCTGTGGACAAAACCAAGGGAGTGCAGGTGGGACAGGGCGCCGCACAGCTGAGACACCACCCTCTGACAACAGTCCTCTTCCATTCCCACCTAGGAAAAAATAAAAAATAATCATCTAAGTTCTGTCCACAAATCATAACCGTAGATATCTTGAACATCTGAATACCTCGGGCATGATGACGTCGTAGAGATCACCAAAGAGGCTGGCTTGCTGAGCGAAGACATAGTGTGACGGCGTGGAGTAGGCGATGCCCAGAGCTCTGGTCAGAGATGGATGGGTGCAGAATGACAGCGAGAGGTTGTACTCCCTCAGGAAAGAGAAAAGAGAGGTGGACTCACGAGGGAAGAACTTCAGAGCCATCGGAGTACCTGCACGACCCAAAACAGAAAGACAGTTATTATGTAGGTGTATTTGCCTTGAGGCTGTAATGAATAAGTGAGTTTCCTTCCTCACCTCTCTTCCTGTGAACGACCAGCATCACTTTTCCGTATGAGCCTTCCCCCAGCAGCTTTAGGACCTTGAAGTGCTCCGATGTGTCCATGGCTGTGAGAGACTGAGCCGTCAGATGGCACATCTCATCCAGGAGCTTTGTGGCAGCCTGAGCAAGCAACACAGAAAAATCACTAACTCCATAATCACATTTATAGCATTTATGACAAACATAGATTAATGCTTGAGCTACTCCTTCTGCGATAGTTCTTGACCATGGAGTGTATAAAAGTGAACAACAGCTCTTGAAAAGTGAAGCCAAAGCAAGTAGAGCTCCCCCTGGTGGCTGGCTGCAATATAAGCCATAAGCTCCGCCCCCCTCCTTGTTAGTGGATGGGCCAAACTAAAACACTAAAGCTTGTTGCATACTCCGTGAGAAGCGAGAAATTTGTTCTTGCTCGTAGTACTGCGAAAACAAGAACAAATTTGGTCAAGTGTTGAACTCCGGGGAAGTCCTCATAGGCCCCTCCCACTGCAGCATACGTCACACCCGCTAAGGATTGTGGGAGATGTGGGAGATAGGTAACGAGAGGCACTTTTCTTATTATTTTTTAATGTCGGCCAGTCGTTAACCCTAACCCTAACCCTAACCCTAGATTAATTCTTTGTCCCTAACCCTAACCCCTCGGATCACAGCGTTCATTCAGCATGCACCCACACACGACGATCTCTACCCAGGAGAGATTACTGGCCACGCCCACTTCCAATTTCTGACCAATCACAGAACAGTTGCTTGACACGCCACAAGAAATTACTTCTGCTCAGTCGTTGTGTCAGCCGCAAGTTGCAGGAACTACCAAACGAGGGGTGCTAGAACAAAATGACATCAACTGTCTTAACGTTAAACCTCAACTTTCTTTTACAGATTTAATTTTCACTGCAGGAAAACAACACAAGTACAAAATATTGTTGCAGATTTGTGTTTTATTTATTTAATTCTCTGCTCCCTGGAATGTGACCCAACCGTTGCCCTGATGATGATTGTTGCCGTGATGATTGTCACCATGGTGACGCTTACAACACTGATCCACGGGTATAAACATGTCTCTTAATAGCCTCGTAAAATCCTCTCTATCTCTCTCTCTCTCTCTCTCTCTCTCACAGACACACACACACACACACACACACACACACACACACACTCAAACACACACACATGAATACACATCGATCTGTGTTTTGTCTGATGGTGGGACGTTGATGTTTCCATCACAGCTGACACCCCCGTGGGCTCAGGCCTGGATTCGGTGTCACACGTCCAGACGCCGGTGGACTCATTACGGCTCATTAGCGGACAACTGAAGAGCCGTGAATGTGCTCAAAGCGAGTGCCGCAGTGTTTGAGAATGACTCGACGATCTTAATCCTGTGAAATGATTGTCAGTTTAATTTAAGTTCCGGGAAATTATCAGGATATACACGTTAAACACGAAACGTCGAGTGTTTCTTTTGGCCCCGGACGTTCTTTCATTTTTTGGAGCTACAGCGAGGCATCGTATGGCCAAAGCTCTAATCCTCCTCCACTATGTGTGAATTCATTTTTAGAGTAAGCGGTAACTGAGCCTCCTGGTGTCTGTGCTTTAATAACTGAGGTATTCAGAACCGTCTTAGACAGCCAAGATCAAAACACCTTGACATTAGTGAGATATCTCGGCTTGAGGAATATTGTGAATAAGACAGTGGACTAGATTCCTGCTCAGATGAGTGGAGACGTTGAGATTAAACCACAGAGAGTCCCTCGGTGTGGAGGACGAGGGGCTGGGGGAGGTATTCAGTGAGCTGCATAGCTGACGCTCTCGGACTCGGTCGGATTCAGACAGGCGTAAGATGACCAGACGAGAGCAACTCCGACTCAGTGGGACGCCCGGACGCCCGCATTACATAAGACAGACACGCAAGGTTGGACCTGCTGTATGTGTGTCAGAGATGAATGTCCTGATGATGTCCTCTACATGGAAACGGATCCCTGCAGACCACAAACGCCAGTGTGTTGAATGACAAGACTGTCGCTCTATGAGTTTTATTTGGACACGGACATAAGTAAACCCAACTTGTCTTTTTGGTAACATAATAAATCAAATTTTAAATAACTGATAAGCTTATCGAGGTTCAAATGACATCCACGTTAGGAATTATTTGCAATTATATTTATTATTAAATGCACACTTTGAGTAAAAGTCGTGTGTCTGTGCAGATTCTCCAGAAAACGAAGCTGAAACAAAAGCGACCGGACGTGAACTGAAGACGCTACTTCAAGAAATGTCTTCAAGGTTTCTTTTGGATATAAATAAATTGTTTTAATTTGAATGGTTTCTAGATCTAAACATTTTCACTTGCAGAAAATGAATAAAGCATCACCATAAAAGTGATGAAACCTGTGCATATTAAAACGAAGATTGTGATACTTTATGCAGACGATGCAGTAGTATAACATGGTAATAGTTATAGCATTGCTTATGATGGCTTTTCACTCTGTATCTGGTCTTTCTACATTCTTGTATTTAACTCAAGTCAAATTGCAGCTATCTATACTCTACTTTGTCAGATATTTCAGAGTTTTCTAACTTTCTATATCCAGAATCATGACCCCTGTTAATCTTGATGATCAGACCCAAATAAACTCAAACTGCATGCTCCAGCAGGAAGAAGATAAAACATGTGTGACATATATAAAATGACAGGGTTAACATTAAGTGAACCTCTTCCAACCAGCTCAGACTTACTGTCATCTTTCTGCCGTGCTTCAGTTGCGTTGATCCTCGGTGTAACTTTACTTCATTTGGTGGGTGCACCTGTCAGGAAACGCTTCAGAACAACACCGTCCGCTCAGAGAGGAAACTCTCCCGACTCCTCGTTGGACGCTTTCATATCTGCTGCTGCAACTTTTATCCCAAAGTGATTTGTCCTCACCTCCCCTCTTCCCCCCTCCTCCCCCCGTCCTCTCTCTGCTGCTGCTGCTGCTGCTGCTGCTACACTGCAGGGCAGATCCTGAAGAGTGTCATTCATGGTTGTGTTTCATAGAGAGATAGTGTGTGTTGCCTCATACTTCTTTGGTGAGGCATCGTTGTGTCAACAATGATACTGAGTTCAGTAAAGAGTTTAAAGAAGACTCCCTGGAGTCTAGATGCTGCTGGTGGTGGAGGAGGAGTGGATGAAGGAGACCTCTGATGAAGAGTCCTGGGACGACCATGAAGAGGTGGAGATGTTGAGGAGGAGGGTTGTGCTCTAGATGGCTCAGTGTTTCCTGTTTCATTTTGAAATACTCCCACCTGTGTTGTTAAGCTCCTCCCCTCATTCATTTCAACGGTCCTTCATTATTCAGCCCTTGTGTATCTACGCTGATCAGCCACAACATTAAAACCACTGACAGGAGAAGTAAACAACATTTAAACCATCTTGTGACAGTTCAATGTTCTTCTGGGAAACTTCTGGACCTGGCATTCATTGGTGTGGATGTTACTTAGACATGTAGCACCCACCTAGACCAGACCAGGCACCCCCACCCCATAGCAATGACACTCCTTGATGGCAGCAGCCATCCCCAGCAGGATGCAGCCTGACACAGACACACACACAAAAACACTTTAGGAACAACTAAAAAAAAAACCATGAAGAACAGCACAAGGTGTTGACCTGGCCTCCAAATTCACTAGATCCCAAACCGATCAAGTATCTGTGGGATGATCCACAACAGCTTCAACAAGCAAAGACTGTGCAGCAAATCTAGAGATAAATGACGACGGTTGACTGCACATGAACGGTGAACAGCGTCCTCTGGCAGCAGGAAGAAGAACTGCTCCTACTGGATTTAAATCATACAAATAATAAATAATAATAAAAGTAAAAGCATATGCAGCTGTTGGTCCATCAGTCAACAGATCATCACTTCTTCCTCTCTCTGCAGACACAAACATGTCTACACTACATCCAGTGGAGGGATTCTCCTCCCAGCTGCTTCCAGTGATCAAAGTCCAGACATACAACTGCAGCCTGAGGCTGGAGGCCGGCGTTCGTGACCCCTGAGAGTGAGATCATCTGTCTGTGGCCGTATGTCGACATCAGGCAGGTCACGCCGGTCAGTCGTGGTCGGTATACCTCCCTCACGTGTCCCCACTCAGCCTTTACCAGTGTTTTCATTTCAGCTGCAGATGTTTCAGTAGATCTGCACCATTAATCAGATTCTGATTACATTTCTTGCTCAGGCAGAATCTCAAACTTCTTATTTTATGGTCTTGTTATTGTGTGTTATCCTTAAAGATTTTTAATTAATTAATAGTCACATTCAGACTGGTTAATTTCAGAGGTTGTATAAAACCTTCTGTGTCTCCAGAGGGAGCTGTGTGTAATGTGATGATGGCTATTTTGAAAATGAAACCATGACTGTCCGAGATGGAGTTGCATTGTGGGTAATGCAGTCTCCAGCAGATATGACATACACTATATTGCCAAAAGTATTCACTCAGCCATCCAAATCACTTCCACGGCCACAGGTGTATAAAATTAAGCACCTAGGCATGCAGACTGCTTCTACAAACATCTGTGAAAGAATTCCAGCGTAGTACTATGATAGGATGACACCTGTGCAACAAGACCAGTCGTGAATAGTGCGCAGAGGTCGCCAACTTTCTCCAAAGTCAATCTCTACAGGCCTCCAAACTTCATGTGGCCTTCAGATTAGCTCTAGAGTTCTAGAGCAGTGGAGACGTGTTCTCTGGAGGGATGAATCACACTTCTCCATCTGGTAATCTGATGGATGAATCTGGGTTTGACTCTTGCCAGGAGAACGGTACTTGTCTGCTTGCATTGTGCCAAGTGAAGTTTGGTGGAGGGGGGATTATGGTGTGGGCTTGTTTTTCAGGAGCTGGGCTTGGCCCCTTAGTTCCAGTGAAAGGAACTCTGAATGCTTCAGCATACCACGGGATTTTGGACAATTCCATACTCCCAACTTTGTGGGAACAGTTTGGGGAGAGTCTGATGTGGAAGAACTTGACTGGCCTGCACAGAGTCCTGACCTCAACCTGATAGAACACCTTTGGGATGAATTAGAGTGAAGACTGAGAGCCAGGCCTTCTAGTCCAACAGAAGGCCTGGCAACAGGTCAAACATTCCCATAAACACACTCCTAAACCTGGTGGAAAGCCTTCCCAGAAGAGTTGAAGCTGTTATAGCTTCTTATTTTAGACTTTCTTCCTTTTTCCACACATGTTGAATCATTATTGTTTAATTTACTGGACTTATATTTATTGTACTAACCACCACAAAATATTCCTCGTATGTGCGAACACATGTAGAAAGAGAACTCAGATTCAGATGATTTTATTCTTTTCCTGTAAAGATGAATGAACAGCTTCACTCACAGCCAGTCATTTGTGACCGGGCAAACACGATTGACAAACCAGCACGTCGCCTCGCTGTCTGAGGGAGGGGGTTCCCCTCTTCATATTAGACGTTAGATGTTGCAGCCATTTAGCTATAAAAAAAGATGGACAACTCCTCTATTACATCACTCGCGGGTTCCTGCCTACTTCCTCTGTCTTGGCAGTTCCCAGTTCACAAGAGGCGAGTGAGAGCTGAGGCACGTACCTCCAGCTGCACTAATTTAATGTAGACGAACCTTACGTGACTTTAACAGCAAGTTTCCCAAAGAGCAGTTCTGAAGCTCAGTGCAGTGTCTCCGGCCTGCAGTTTGTTGTTTGATGACTTCTGTGCTTCGACTGCACAGTTTTTTTGTAAAAGGCTACACTAGCGTAGGCAAACTAGGAGGTCAAAGTGCATTTAATCAGTTTGTAAACAGGCTTTGGGCTTGAAATCATCAGTTATACCTAGCCTCTAGTGGCCATTTGGGGAACTGCAGTTTTTAGAACTTATGGTCCAGAGTTCACGAATCCACGCAAGTTACCTCCCGATGCGTCGTTGGGGCAAGACCACATCCAGGACTGTACTTGGTCAGATGTGTGCATCAAGTAAAAGACAAGAACACCCAGTGCCACGTACGTCAAATTAAGCAGAAACATCAATGTTGACCCAATAACATGGGAAAAATATACATGAAAGATGTAAATATAATATATTTAACAAACAACTTACAGTTTTTCTCTTAGCCTGTCAACCAAGGGTAGCGCTCATTAAGAAAGTAGCTATCAAAACGTAAACGGGGAGGATTTGCTTGTGCAGCTCGTAACAGATGAACATGAACCGCTAGCTTGGCTTAAACGGAGCGGCTCTCTGATCGTCCAATCAGAGGACGCGAAAAAGGCCTGAAGAATACCAACTTGAAAAGTGATCGGTTAAAGGAACAGCGTCATTACGATGTGTTTCAAGCTTCAGTTTTAATCGTGAAGGCCCAGGCAGATTTCTTTGACTCCATGCAGCACATGACGACTGAAATATGATTGGATAAAAGCTCTAATGCTAAGCTACACTGCAGGAATCGCCACAGCAGCAGAGAGACAGACGTAAAATAAAAAGAATAAGCTATTGGGAAATATTTATAAGACAAATGTGAAAATATTAAAATCTAAATCAGTGATTTTGATAAAGTTAAGACCAGTAGAGAAGGCTTTGCTGGCCTTGACGACCAACACTGAGAACGCCCAATAATCACCTCTTGAAAAATGAAACCAATGAGACGTCACGTTTCTGTTTCAGTGTAAAAATTTATTAATAACTTCAAACATAAAACAAAACGTACAAAATACATAAATAGCACATTAAAAAGTCCCTAGAGCATGACTGTACTTCAATATTATTATCGTTATTAAATATTATATAATACCTTACAAATAGAAAATAAATGTTCAGCAACAGATGCCTGCATCTCTAGCTAAACAAATACATATAAATATAAAAAGCTCATAAATAAAATACTTAATACAAATAAAATGAATGATAATAATAATAATAATAATAATTTAAAAAAACGAATTGTTCCAAAATGTTTTTCTCGTCTTTTAGATCAACACGTAGCAGGCACGGTGAGTGTAAACAGTCTCAGTCTTTTAACTTAATAAATAGATGTTAATGTGACGACAAATATCGTGTAAACAGAGCGCTCTCATCAAGAAATAAATGCTATTCCAGGCTAAAGTTCAACTCGCTAACGTGCTCTCAGTGAGATGTCGCCTTGTTACACTCCTGAACCCTGGAGGAAAACATTCTCTCAGTACTTCATTGAAATAATTCACAGAACAAGTAAAGAGCTGGATATCCTGTAATCCTATAACCCTCTCAAAATGCCACCAACACGGTTGAAAAATAATATACAAAATCAAGTGGTTTCGTGGGAAGACGTTAGCAGACGGCCGACGTCAGCTGGTCCTCGGCGGTTTAACGTCTGCTGCAGAGCGATTGTTTCTGGAAGTGCCGTAACAACCTTTTGGACCAGATGGAGAAGACCTGTAAGCGTTCAGAGATCTCCACGGAGAATCTGAGAGTGTCGAAGGCCGTGGAGACGACCGGGAGCGAGGGAGCCGCCGACTGAGGAACCTCGGCACTGATCTGAGGACGGAGACAAAGAGGACTGTTTAGGAAGTATTTTACAACTCAACTGGACACACTCCTTTTCTGCACAACTTTAAGAGTTGATGTACTAGGAACAGGCTAGTTATGTACAAATTCTCCCCCTTAGAGCTGACATGGATAGAAAAACATGAAGGTCAATGGGGACTGACTCATTTTTGGAGCCAGCATCTAGTGGCGATCAGAGGAACTGCAGTGTTTGATGTTTTTCAGGTTGCCGTTTATAGTTGCAGCAAAAAAACGCATTTCTGTTGGTTATTCCCTGTTTCCTATCTCTTTGATGATTATTGCATTTACAGGAGTGATTGTTGAATTCCCGTCAACAGGATCTAGTCTGAAAGCGAACACTTTCAATTGAGAGATTTCTTGTGCGGATAATTTTGGCTAAAATGCAGGTTGATTTAAAACTTATTTTTCAGGAAACCCTCCAAGTCCAGTTGCCATTGTTTCAGCCTTTTTGCATTTACAGCTGCTTATAATGTAAAATTCACACCTAAATAAAATAAGTTTGGAGCTACTACTTCTACTAATTTGCCATTTGTATGACCTAACCTTGCTCCTTCTGTAGAAGTTAAAAGGATAAGGTAATATTTTTATTGTCTCACCTGCTGCAGAGAGTTCTTGACGATGTTGGAGATCTTCAGGAGGTGAGTGCTGGCGCCCTCTGTTGGCTGGGAGGATTGACTGTTGTTGTGTTTGGCTGTTTTCAACCAGTCCACGTGGAGTCTGAAGGACTCAGTGTTCCCGTACAGCTGAGACAGAGACTCGTTGACCTGCGGGGACATTGAACACACAGTTACCCACTATAAAAACAAAAAAACAAAACGTTATTTGATAAGGTATATTTAGTCTGATTACCTTCAGTTTGCCGAAATGATGAGCAGCAGTGTGTTCAAACTGAGGAAGGCTGTCCAGTCTGTGTCCGAGAGTATCGAGGTCATAGAGCTCTCCTTCTGGCTGTTGGAGACACGACGAGAAGACAAAGGTTAAAACACATTTAAATACTGGGGAAACTTGAAGAGAACGTAGTAATAAATACTGAATCTGTGGATTAATCATTAGAGGTTTAATCATATCTGATAAATGTCGTAAACACTGTTCACATATTGATAAAAACAATTTTGTTGGGTGCATAAATCCAGGTTATTAGAGTCCATAGTATAATACTTCCCAATGATAAAGTAATATTATTTTTTCGGGAATTTATTAGACATGGAAAAGGTGACGACCAGCTGATACTAATAACTGCTCCTACCAGCAGGTGGCAGTAGTCTGTATTTAAATAATTTAAAAGAGGAAACAGGAAGAGTTACTGTTAGCTGCTTTTACATTTTATTTAAATAGCTGGCAGGTGAAGAAAATCTGGGCTCATTTAAGATAAATCTAAAAATAACAATAAATATAAACGGCTGTTTTGCTGCTGGATGAGTTCTATACTTTAATTATATTGGTTTTTATGAGCAACTACACTGGAGTAATCAATCTGGGTGATTAAAGCACTAAACAAAGTATTAATCTAACATTTTGGGTCGTTTATTTTGAGCGTTTTGTTGTTTTCAGTACAGCTTTTGTGCTGGAAGCCATCAGCTGGATCTCCTGAATGACTCTGACCAGTTGTTCTGCAGTTGTTGTGGAGATATTTGTGGATCTGAATGATCAGATGAGCTTTCTGTGTGACACACATTTGTTGTTTTGTTTGCTTTTATCACTTCCTGTTTCCCTTCTTGTGCCCAACCAGAGAGCCACCTGACTGAGGGCCTGACACTGGTAAATGTTCAACTATCAGCTATGTGTGTTACATGTCATCCAAAAATCAGATTTTTACAAATGTGACATCTTTAAAACACTACCACAGAGCTAAGGAGAAGAAGAAGGAGTGTGGAGTGAAGCCTCACCAGGTCGGGGAGTTTTTTGGACGCAGTCATCAGCATCTCCAGGTGATGGATCACCGAGGCAAACGAGCTGCAGAGGGAGGTGCCGTGGACGGGATGGGACGAGGACTGGACAAAGAGCTCGGCCAATAGCAGAAGGTGCAGGAAAAAGGAGGCGGAGTCATGGAATACTGCAAAGACAAGACAACAGTTTGGTTTATAAGTGTGCTGTGAATTAGCTTCGGTGCAAAATGTCTGTTTTTCAAACTGCAGAGAAACATTTGTCTGCAGCTGCTCAGAGCTGCACACAGCTACACAAACAGGTGGCTGCTGCTGTTGAAACTGACACAACTTTGGTTTCTCTCCCTTCTCACTGACCTTGAGCTGCTGTGTGTGAATCAGAAGGGAAAACCACAAAGCTACTTGGAAACTCGCTTCTTTTTCCAACTTACAAACCACACGAGCCACAAGATTAAGCTCAAGGTTGGGACGGTGTGTGTTTGTCACGGCAGAAAGCAAAACGTCAAACCATTTCTCTGGCATAATTGGCAGATAATAGTCGGTGCCTGCCAGAGGAGCATTCATACGTTCATTAAAAACCTCAAACAGGAAGTAGATAGCGCTGCCGTGCATACATTTTCAGAAAGAAAGAAGAAGAAACATCCTGCAATCCAGACATAAACAGTCATTCAGTTGATCAGATAAGAGCAGCCGATCAAATATGAGATTAAAAGGTCGGTGGCGTGGACGAACGACACCAAAATAGGTCGTTTGCATGTTTAATGAGCGTGGGCGGAGGAAATGCACATGCACATTTCTCAGAGACGTTGCTTGTGATTCTGGGAAATTTAAACATTTGGTTGAAAGGTCAGCTCAATTATTACGTAACAGCGTATCAGCCGAAGATATGAAGTGGTTTGATTTAAAGCAAACATCAGGTTTAATTGAAGCATTCGCACAGATTAAAGGATAACACGGACGCATTCTGTGGTTTTATAGACTCTGCAGAGAGCTCAGATAAAAAGAATATAACAGATCTGCATTTTCGCCAAACTTATCCAGGCGAAGGACTGCTTCTGTTTCAGTTTTACGGCCAAATACAGATTAAGTAGTTTTGCAGTTCCGTTTGCTGTTCGGTCACATGTTAATTTAGAGCATGAAATGAGAGGAGAAGCATTTGGAATATACCTAAATAAAGAGGGTTATAACCAGGGAAAATTCGTCTTTTGTGCATAAAACCGAGCAGCAACTTGCAAAACGTGCAGTTCCTCAAATGTCCACTAGATGCTGATTCCGAAAGTGAGTCAACCCTCGAAGATCTCAATGTAGAAAATTTTTTTGTGTTCCATCTTTATTGATCCAAAACAATTAATTAGAAAATTGTGGAGATGGAGAAGCCGCCGGAAATACACATCAGGCTACGGCGTCAAATTGACGCAGAAGCAAAAAACGTCCATTAGCTAGGTGGAGCCAAGATGGCGTTGGCCAGAGACGCTACACTGAGCTTCAAAACTGCCACAGTCGATGCGTTGTTGATTGTATTTAAAAAAAATATTGTATTTGAAAAAGAGACAAAAAGTTGAGCTACTACAACTACGTACTAGTTCAGTTTACTTTTCTGCCTCTAGTTTTGGTCTCTACCAGTCTCTACTTGATGCTAAGTGTTCACGGTGGATTTATCAGAGCTGAAAACTGCTGCCTGCTGCTGCAGCGAGGTTAATAAACCAGAAGTCGTGGGCTGTAAAATCAACAACAATGAGACGCGAGCGCTGTAAAGCTGAGAGGAATTTAAAGAGTTCAGTGACAGATCTCCGTGGGTTTGCCCACAAACATTCTTCTACGTTTAAATTATTTTACAGGTATGTGTAACACGTTTAAATCTGCAGGGAGAAGAATCGTCAAGCTCTCGTTTCCCTCAAATCCTCTCTAGTTTGTTTTGTCTTAAGCTTCCTTAAACAATGATGAATCTATTCGAGGAAACACTAACGCTTAAATAAAGATTAGCGTCCATGTCGGTAAATCTATCTGCTGGTTTATGCAACCTGAAAAAATCCCAAATCCCCAAGTAACAAAGACACGGCCTGTCTGTTACCGTTAAATCAGGGTTAAGGAATGAGAGGTATGCTGTGGGTTTTTTCTTTTTTTTTGTTTTGTTTTTTTTGTTTTTTCCCAGCCTGCTCTGGGCCTCCTGTTGGAAAAGGAGAGGGGATGACTCAGATTAATCTCTTTGCGGTGACATCAGCGGGGCAGACGCCTCGGGCTGCACTCTTTGGAGGCACAAAACATGCACTTTGTCATGCCTGTCGGGGCACTTTAAACACTTTTACTGCCTTTCACACACTAATGGCGGTACACTTTAAGGATTTTATTGAGGTCAGAGGTCGAGAATGAGACAAGGCAGGGCCCCGAGTTTATACTAGAGACACTATTTTTGGAAAAACTCCATCTCCCATTCATTAAAGTCGTCTAAAACCAATGTTTTCTTTTATTTCCCTTCGTAGTTCATTGCTATAAGTTATGGTTCAACTTTGACCTAGTTTGCCACTTACTGTTCCTCAGTGTCAGGTTTCTTATATCAAGACCAGCTGCTGTGTTTGTGAATAGACTCTAAAAGTGTTCCACCAGTAAAGCTGGATTTTATCAGATGTTATGGTAACGTCGTTACTTTTTGTTTTCTGTGTAAAGAAGTTCCAGTTACTTCTACATTTCTTTGACAAATAAACTCCGAATCTGAATCTGAAGTACGAGCTTTAGCGTTAAAGTGTTTTCCAGTCTCGTACGCGTTAGCTTAGCACGTGGAAAGTGTTGTTATATACGCTTTAACATGAAATAAGCTTCATCTGCTCTTAAAGTGGCGACCTACGGGAAAGAAAAAATCAATCGGGACAATTGTGCAGTTCCTCAAATGGCTGTTAGATGCTTCCTCCAAGCCTGTTTCCACTATATCGTGGCTAAAAGTCATGCATAATATCTACCTGGGCATCACCCGCCCACACGGAGTCAGGCACTGACAAGATGGAGACGACCAGAGACGCCACGCTGAGCTTCAAAACCGCCCACGAAGGGTTCATGCATGATATCTGGGAACCTCCCAGGACCAGAGCGAACATCAAATCTGTGTATTAATACGTTTAATAGCTTGTGTTATGTCTATCTGGACATGCAGTGGACATTCAAGTGTCTCTGGGTGGTCCATTGTCCCAGTCAGTCACAACCTGAGGAGGTGTGGGTAAAAACACACTCCGGCTGCATATGTCACCACTTCCTCGTTCGTCTTGTTTTTTTTTAGGTCACAACCCTTGTGATACTAGTCCCATGGAAATTTAATGAAGTCATTCATGACAATGACCATCACTTGTAGGTGCAGTGTTTCTCCACCAGCACTTTGTTATCCTACCCTTGCACTCGTGTTTCCTAGCGCTTCATCTCCTGCCTGAGATCACTGACGTCCCCGGCGGGACCAGAGGCCCGCTAACGCGCCGTCCTGACGTCACACAGACTATCCCTGTTTAGGGCTTTCCCCTCTCAATCTTTATTTTCTTTGCTTGTTTGTTCCTGTTCGGGGGCCGTGTGGCAGCTGCAGCCTTTTCCCAGCAGCATTAACTGGACAAGGAAACAGAAAAGATGAACAGCTGCGAAATTATCGTCTCCCCCTCCCTCTAAAGTCACGTCTGGATCTTATTACAGGACCCAGAATAAAAATAAAAAATAAATCCCCTCATAGAGATAAGTGTAAAACAATGCAGCATATTTTTCAGTGAGTCAGACGTCGTCTTCCAGACTTTGGGGATCATTGTCTAGTCTGTTTGACAGCATTTTCCGGGACAGACAGTTTTGATGAGCTCAGCTGAGGTGAAGGTTCACCTTAAAGTGAAACCATTCACGACTGTCTGATAATAAACTGCATCTAAAGCTAAAAAACTGCACATGTGACCCCATTACAGCCCCAAAATGTCATCCACTCTTCTACTCCAGCATCCAAAACCAGCCAATAAATCCATTTCTCTTCATGAAATAACAGGCTCTGATTGTTTTCAGTCGGCTCAGGACACAAACTGGAAATCTGGATTATTTCCATTTGGCTCGTGGAAAATTACCCAAGAGGGACTCAGCGAAAAACACCAAGACAACATCCAGCAGCAGCGCAGCGTACATTCATGTATCTGGCAGAGTAAACAGCTGTGACAGCATTAACAGCTCACAAAGTTGCTTAAGAAGCAGCGTGGACGGGTGGAAGGTCTTTGATCGCCGGGAGGTTTCGTCAGCGCTCGTTCACTCTTACACGAAACATCAACACATAATCACGCACTTCCACGGTTTCCGTTTGAGTTCGTGGCCCCTTTTTCTTTTGCTGAGTCAGACAAACAAACACCAGAGTTTCCTGTGTGTTTTTTTTCTCTTTCCTCCTCTAATACAGTGAGCGCCTTATTTCTGACTCTTGAGAACTCCTGGTGAACTTCTGTACAGGTGCTCTGTTAACTTTCAAACGTTCAGGTTTCAGGATCAGGTCCGGCGAGGACACAGACTCGTTTCTCTAATTTTTTAGTATAAACTCAGTCATTTAAAGTCACTACAGATCAATTTAAAGCTGCAAGAAGCAATACGTTTATATTAAAATGCATGCATAACGTAAAATGCTGCACCCACGGAGGCAAACGAACTCAAATTATCACCTGACCGTGGTTCATTCACCTCTTACAAACATTTTAATGTCTTTACAACTCACGATTTTGCAGCAGTTGGCAGCGGTTTACAGCAATAAACCAACTATAGACGTGCTGCTCATTGACAAACATCAGATAAACTCGTGAAGCATTTAACAGAGAAACAGATATTTCCCTTTAGGAGATGGTGGAGACCAAAACGAGTGAATAAATTAGTTAGTTTTACATCAAGAACAGTTAAAGGTGCAGCCTACAGCTAGCGTGGCGCGGCTAAACTCAATTCCTATAAGAATATGAGTCTGGTGACACAAGGACATTAACTTTAGTTAACTTTAAAATTCCTTCTGTCTTTGATTTTTCATCTTAACGCTGTAAAAATAAACTTAAAGCTGCAAGAAACCACACTTTTATGTTAAATCATCAGTTGTCACTTGATTGTAGTTCCTTAAAGTCTAAACAAACATTTTAAAGTCTTCACAAGTCGTCAAACGATGTGATTGGCCCGGCAGATCTCTGCAGGAGAATAATCAGTTACTAAGGGAGAGACTCCAGACCGTTACACTGTCATAGCCTCTAATCGTTTAGTTTCTGGGTTGTTCGACTGCTCAACTTTGAATAAGACTTGGAAGAAAAGCCTCAAGTTTGAACAAGTTCATTTTCATGAGAATCTAACTGAACCCTCAGGTTCCTTGGAAGAAAAGGAAGACGATCTGAAAATATAACTTGATTATGGTGATTTCAGACTGTTAAAGCAACACAACACCTGACTGTTTATTGAGGTCAGCCTTTATAAACTGTGGGTAAACTCCAGTGTGACATGCCGCGGTGTCTCGTTTACTAATGTTGCGTCAACGCTGGAGGAGACGGCGTGATATAACAGCAGGAAGCAGCTCTCTCTCTCTCTGGAATTAACCGCTTACTGGCTGCTGTAAAACAAGTCAGTAAAACTTAGAAACGAAAGTTCACCTGCTACCTGAACACAACCTCTGGTTCACCTCGAGAAGTTATGACGAACGATGGTTTATTGTTTTAGCTTGACGCTGATTATGTCACGTCATCCATTGAAGAAAACTCATTTGATCTTGTTGAATGAACTCACGGTGACTCACTAGTTCAACTTGACGACCTACGAGTTTTAACTCACATCTCGCCTGGAATTTAACATTTATTTTATTTAGGCTGTTTAGAGAGGAGCACAAAAACACTTTGAAGCTAATTCCTGGTGAGGAAACAGCTTCTAAAATCCACCCATCCATTACACTTATGGTGCCGATATCTGTGCTTAGAGGTTTAATCCTCTTTCGTAGAGTCTAGTTTCAAAGGTATTGTCATTTTATAGTCGTAATAATGTCTAATTAAATAATGAGGAAATAGAGGCAGCCTCTAGATTCACGAGTTAAATGGACATTGACCACACAGATAAAACTCGGAAGAAGTCAAAACTATGGATTACTTTAAGTTTAAGTTTAGAAAACTTATCAAATCAAAAAACCTAGCAATCAAAAACCTGTCATGAGAGTTAAAATAGAAGAAAAACATTCACATGACTTCATTGGGCTATAACGTTTTACAGTGTATGACACGGATGGAAACTGGACCATAAAACATTTATCTACAAGTTATTTTTACACATATTTAATCACAGATGGAGCAGAGATATTTCATTTCAAGTGATTTTCATTTTCATTTTTAGTTGCAGTACCACATCTGACCACTAGGTACATGGATGCTGAGTCACCACTCCCCGCCCCTCGTCCCTCGTCCCATAGGCACATCATTGATCTGGCCTCATACAGTGAGCTTGCAGATTACATTACAGTAAGCGTCGTGGTGATGTGCAATGATGACATCACTGTCTGTCCGTCCGTCTGACTCGTATGCCTCACTTCTCTCAGACAAAAACAAGCTCTTCCATTCCGTGCAGCTGTTCATGTTAAGAGTTTTCTCAATAACTTTCATAACTGATCACTTTCCTTGGATTTCCTTAGATAACACTGAGAAAAATAATTCTGCATTCTCGGAGCAAGGAGTTCACTATTTAAACACAACTTCTGTTTACTGTAAAATCTGTTTCTGACCCCTGCACACGTTCAGTTTCATTATTAAATCTCCTCCAAACACCTTTGGTCGCCGGCGCCGGCAGGTGGAATGAGGAAGTCGAGGTGTAGTTCACTACGAGAATTTACGACTCCTCTGCACTTTAACCACACAAAAGGGACAAAAGAGTGGGGTGCAATGACACCGGACAGAGCAGGAAGACGGAAAATGCTGCAAAGGTCTGAACAAAAATCTGCGTCACTTAGATTTTACTTCAACAGCACAGTTACGAGTGAATATATCACAGTACTACTTCAAGGTACGTGTCATTTGTTGCTGTATTTAATCGTAAATGTTTTCTGTCTTGCGGCCCTTTGGAGGGACACGCTCCTTATGTTTGAACCACTTTTAAACTGTGTTATTTTCTACAAAACAAGTGAATCCAAAGATGCGCCAGAATTGCAAACGCAGGTCTTTAAAGTTTTTTAGCTACGACTCAGTATCTGTTAAAGTGCACTACTACCATCCATGGACCACATGGGGAAACCCCTAATGCAACACACACACACATTCACCCACACACACACACACACAAGCATACCAACCAATCAGAGCCCAGCCTGAAAACAAACAGCGGGTCATTCATGAAATTCAAACAAAACCGGTGAAAACACGTTCAGACTGCAGCTAGCGTTCATCAGTCACGGATCCAACTTCACATTCATGTATTCATTCATTAATTCATTCATTCACAGACTCAAACTTTCTCAGGTTAAAAGTAAAAGTAAAAACCACGTGTGTTAAAGCCCCCCTCTCCTCCCTGCCTCCCTCTCTCTCCCCCTCCCTCCCTCCCTCCCTGGTAACTATAATCACACAAACACTCACATCTCAGGTCTTAAAGAATCATAAACTCACTTACGTTTCATTTTTCTTCTGCCGCTGTAGTAAACAAACCCTCTGGGTCCAGAGTGTGTACTGTACGTGTGTGTGATTGTGTTTGTGTGGCCAAAATGTAAAAGTTCCCTTTTATAGCATTGGAGTATGACACATCACCTGAGTCATCAGCCTCCGTCGCCATTCAAACATCGGCGCCCACGCTGCCCCCCCCCCCCTCCTCCCCCCCTCCCCTCCTGCCCCAACCAACCCCTCCAACCCTCCTCTCTAACTGCCTGCTTTGTTTGTCTCTGAATTAAAGTCCTCTGAATAATTATAATCATAACAATAAAATAAAAAATACCAAATTGAGCAATTCTCAATTCTCACTTTTCCTCCCTCCCTCCCTCCCTTCCTTCCTTCCTCCCTACCTCCCTTCCTCCTTCTCAAGAATCAGCCATCACCTCATGCGCTTCTTCTTTTAAAGCCTTTTATTCAAAAACAAAACTAAGAAATGTGGCAGAAATTAAAATAACAGGAGAACTCAGATAACTGAAAAGTGTCAAGAAGAAGAAACCTGTTCAGTGGTGTTGTATTGAGAGTTTTAGATCACACACATATTCTTCTTCTTCTCTGTAAATCAGACATAAAGACATCCGCTTCTAATAAATCTACAGAAGCTGATCAAAGACAGTAATCTCACACACTGACTTCCTGACTGAACTTATAAAAACTTGGTGATAAAACTGTTTCACTTCTGTTTTTGACACATTTCTACGCATTTGCTTTTGTGGAATTTCTAGAATTTATTTATTTTTTGACTTTTTACTATTACTTCAAAGTTTTATAACTTCCTGAACGGAGAGTTTCCGTTCCATGACAGATGACAGATAATAATATTGCTCAAATATACATCATATGTCTTTCTCGGGAAAAACGGATGCGACACGCCCGTTAAGTTCTGCAGCGTTAACATAAAGATTTCAGTGACGTTTGTCTGGCAGACGTCCGCTAGTGCTGCATTTGAAGAGACAGAAATGTGTCTCGGATGTTTGTGGGCAGCAGAATTGGAGCTAATGGCTACGAATGCTGGCCTCACCTCCATTTATTGTCTAATCTATATTCATTTAAAAGGCGGCAACACACCAAGCTGATGGTCAGCGATAAATAAACTGCCCCCCCCCCCCCCGTTGGTTTCAGCACCTACCTGTGTACAGTAACTGGCTGCTGGACTTCCTCACCAACAGACCTCAGTGTGTGCGTCCTGAGTCCGCTGACGTTCACGCTGATGACCCACGACTGCAGCGTCAGATTCACTACAAACCACATCATGAAGTTTGCAGATGACACAACAGCAGTGGACGTCATCAACGACAACAATGACCAGGCTAACAGAGAGGAGGTGAAACATCTGGTGGACAGGTGTGAGACCGGCAACTTGATCCTGCAAAAACAAAAGAGATC
This sequence comes from Chelon labrosus, assembly GCF_963514085.1. Classification (NCBI taxonomy): domain Eukaryota; kingdom Metazoa; phylum Chordata; class Actinopteri; order Mugiliformes; family Mugilidae; genus Chelon; species Chelon labrosus. The sequence continues at coordinate 3,349,470 of NC_140349.1, forward strand.
ATCGGGGTGGAGATCGTCAGCAGCACCAGGTTCCTGGGGGTGCAGATAACGGACCCAGCAGCGTACCTGCTCCCATTCTCACCACCTTCTACAGACACTATAGAGAGCACTGACCAGCTGCATCTGTCTGGTCAGGGGCCTGTAGCACCTCCGACTGGAAGTCCCTACAGAGGGTGGTGAGGACAATCATCGGGGCTTCCTTTCCTTCCATCCAGGACACTTCACCTCAGACCCCTCCCCCCCACCACCATGGACTGTTCTCGTTGCTGGCCTCTGGAAGGAGGTTCTGCACCGAAAAATCATTTTGATGTAAATCTAACTGACAAATAAAGTTGGTCTAAGTCTAAGACAGATTTTAGCTCTTCCAAGCATCCTAGCCTCCAAGCTAACAGTACCTCTTCCTAGTCTCCCAGTTACTAGTAGCTCTTTCTAGCTTCCCAGTTAATGGTAGCTCTTCCTGGCCTTCAAGCTAACAGTCACTCTTCCTAGCCTCCCAGCTAACAGTCACTCTTCCTAGCCTCCTACCCAACGGTACCTCTTCCTAGCCTCCCAGTTACCTGTAGCTCTTCCTAGCCTCCAAGCTAACAGTCACTCTTCCTAGCCTCCAAGCTAATGGTAGCTCTTCCTAGCCTCACAGCTAACAGTCACTCTTCCTAGCCTCCAAGCTAATGGTAGCTCTTCCTAGCCTCACAGCTAACAGTCACTCTCCCTAGCCTCCCAGTTACCGGTAGCTCTTCCTAGCCTCCAAGCTAACAGTCACTCTTCCTAGCCTCCAAGCTAATGGTAGCTCTTCCTAGCCTCACAGCTAACAGTCACTCTTCCTAGCCTCCAAGCTAATGGTAGCTCTTCCTAGCCTCACAGCTAACAGTCACTCTCCCTAGCCTCCCAGTTACCGGTAGCTCTTCCTAGCCTCCAAGCTAACAGTCACTCTCCCTAGCCTCCCAGTTACCGGTAGCTCTTCCTAGCCTCCAAGCTAACAGTCACTCTTCCTAGCCTCCAAGCTAATGGTAGCTCTTCCTAGCCTCACAGCTAACAGTCACTCTTCCTAGCCTCCAAGCTAATGGTAGCTCTTCCTAGCCTCCCAGCTAATAGCAGCTCTTCCTGTTTCCTCTATTGAATGACAAATTAAACAACATTAAATGCATTTTCCGTTACCCTTAACAGGAATAAGCGGGTACAGAAGATGAATGAATGAATGAATGAATGCATTTTTCCTGAATGTCTGACCACTAGGGGGCAGCGGAAACCAACTGTGAACACAACAAAGACACATGAAGAGGAAATTTAAGGAGTTAGTGTTCACTTGATAAATACAGGTTGAACATTCATTCTCCTTTTAGTTCTGCTTTCACTTGTGTTTTTATTAAATCTGAAACCTGCGGGTGAATTTGCCAACAGCTTCCTCTGCACATCCCTGCTTCCCTGTCCCAAGACCTTGTTCCTTTCTTCAAGGTCTTTACTTCGTTGGTGCAAAATGTTTCACAACGTCTAAGCGTGGAATCAACCACTTTCTGTAATATCCAGCTGTGGTGCAAGTTTCCTCGATGTTTCCGCCAGAAAGGCTTTCACTTCCGTCCCTCTGGAGTCATGACGTGCGTGAGCCTTTTTATTTTTTTACTTTTTGACACTGCATCCCATTCATAGGTGGTCTGTGGAATTCAGGTTGGGCCTCTTGTTATCTTAACTATAACTATCATTCCACATGTAGCTGGTATGCTTTGGCTCACCGTCACCCTGCTTCAAGTATTTCAAGTTTCCACGAAAGTGCATGCCCCACACTTTGATGCTTCCACTTTCAAGTTTCACCTTACCCGCACTGCAGCCTGGTGGTCTCATTCTTTGAGCGTCGGCCAAATCTGTACCAGCTGATCTCATTTCAAACGGTCTGTGGAGTGTTTTATCTGACAAATCTTAATTTTGCCCACAATCACACTTTGAAGTCTGACAGCTCTGCGAGTGCCGCTGCTTGTTTTCAGTTCCTTTTTTTTTTTTGGCATTTTCTGCAAATAAACAACACGCTCGCCATCTTTGTTGAAGATTTAACCAACATGTAAAAACGTGTTTAACAGTGGATGATGTCAGGAGTTAATATTCAGCACACTAGGTTGCTGTAGGGGGTCAAATCTAGTACAAACGGCTTAAACATTAAATCTTCAGCCGCAAAACAGGTGGCATCAATGCAATGGGTGTCAGCAGGTTGAACTTCTGTTCAATGCATTAGGACTTACTCACGCACGTTAAGTCACAAATTGTCAGCAGTAAAAGTGCACATTTTATGAATTGGAGCATTATTATCTCATCAAACTGAGTCAGGACTGCAGCGTCAGGGTGGATTATTAAAACAGAGGAATGACGCTGCAGAGTTTCCCAGAAGGCATAAAATTTCCTGCTTCTTATGAAATGTTTTTGATACTGTATGACAAATGACCCTTTTCCCTAAACACCCCTACACCCCCCCCCCCCCCCCCCCCCCTTTTTTTATTTAAGAAAAAAGAAAAGGTCAATGTAAGTGTCATTAAACAGCGTTGGGTCGCAGATGGTGTTTTTGCTGAACTGCTGAACTTGGTGCCAGTGAAAGTGATGCAAACAGAGGAAAGCACGTCATAACGGTTGCAGGCTGAGTCGTAGCTTTTTGTCATCAGAGATAATGCCATATGGGGTAATGGAGAGGCTGTGTGTGTGTGTTCAAGGGGGGGTTAGTGGGGGAAGGGGGGCAGCTCGTCCTCAATAGTGGTTTTCACAGTCGGCCTTACTTGTTTCATCATTTCCCCAGCCACCCACGTTCCGGATATCTCTTTACTTTTTAGTTCCCCGCCCCTCCCTCTCTCTCTCTCTCTCTCTCTCTCTCTCTCTCTCTTTTCTGACCTCTGTTGAATGGAGGAATGTGAGGAATGCAGCAGTGAATGGGCGAGTGGGGGAGGCAGCATGCAAATCACTGACGAACGCAGGTTTTGTTTCTTTCTTTTCTTTTTTTTTTTTAACTTTCTGGAGACGACACCCGTGCGTGCACAGGCCAACCAGTCCAAACATGTAGCGATGCGAGCCAACACCTGCATTAAAACACATGAAAGGACACACTTTGGGCTCGTTGGCTATTTTAAGACATCAAATAAACCTCTAGCCTCAATCCAGACTGCCACCAATTCAGACGGCATTAGGCAGAAATGCAGCATGGCAGCCAGATATCCGCATAGATGCTAAGTGGAGTATGTCATCAAAGTAACCAGCGTGTCGGGGCTTCCTGTGGAATTCCTTGATGATGTGGGAATTTGACGTTCTGTCTGAACCCCCCCAAAAAACACGACTGTGATCTCATTCTGGACGCTACTTTGGAGGGGTTTAGGTCATCACATATGGATTTTATACATGTTGTGTAGTCGGTTCAATTCCCAACTGAGGCTACCCCTCCACCTCTGTCTGTGTTTCATTGCACAGAAATGTAAAAATCTGGCTCGTCTTTCGTCTCTTTCCTCTCATGTTGGAGGACATTCGTGTTGAACACATAGCTGCTGCTGATGGACGCCAAAAATAGCCAGATGATTCCCGAACCCTGATGCAACATTCCCCTGAAACACAGCAGATGTTTAGTCCAGCTTGTCATTTACCGGTTGCTACTGATGCCAAAAACCATCAGGCATCAAACATCACCACTGAAGATGGACGAACTCTTCATGAAAGCACCCAGAGATTTCTGGACCAGTGGTTTTAAAGCTCAGCTTGTTTGCTTCCAGCCTTCGCCATCTTTGCAGTACCGAACTCTGACTTGTTCCCGGCCAGTTTAAAGAAAAAAGAAGCCAAGAGCAGTCAACCCCCTTTAATTATACATAATTTAAACAGGTTTATATGCCTGTGAAGGTTCTCAGTCATCTAGGTCATGGTGTATCCGAAATCGCTAAAGAAAGGAAACTGGACTTGTAGAGTTTCTTGAAGACGTTTCATCCCAGTTGCGTCAAGAAACTTGGTTGACTAGCGTCTATTGATGACCAGGTACCCACCTGTTGTTGAAGGAGACCGTTTGATCCTGTCTTAGGACAGCTTGTCATTTACCGGTTGCATCAAACATCACCACTAACGATGGATGAACCCTTCATGAAAGCACCCAGAGATTTCTGGACGAGTGGTTTTAAAGCTCATCTTGTTGGCTTCCAGCCTTTGCCATCCTCGCAGTACCGGACTCTGACTTATTCCCGGCCAGTTTAAAGAAAAAAGAAGCCAAGAGCAGCCAACCTCCTTTAATTATACATAATTTAAACAGGTTTATATGCCTGTGAAGGTTCTCAGTCATCTAGGTCATGGTGTATCGGAAATCGCTAAAGAAAGGAAACTGGACTTGTAGAGTTTCAAGATGTTTCATCCGAGTTGCGTCAAGAAACTTACTTGACTAGCGTCTGTTGATGACCAGGTACCCACCTGTTGTTGAAGGAGACCATTTGATCCTGTCATAGGACAGATGTGCCTATTCAAACCCCAACTTTCCATTAGTCCTTTCGAACTGAAGACTACTTGGATGAAACATCTACAAGAACAAGTCCAGTTGCTTTTCTTTAGAATTTTTTGTTTCATATAACAAGTGATATAATTATTTAAAGAAACAGTGGCATGGTGGTTAGCACTGATGCCTCATAGCAAGAAGGTTCTGGGTTCTAATCCATCATGGGCCAACTAGTTCCTTTCTGTGTGGAGTTTGCATGTTCTCCCTGTGTCTGCATGGGTTCTCTCCAGGTTCTCCAGCTTCCTCCGACCGTCCAAAGACATGCTGGTTAGGTTCACTGGTGATTCTAAATTGGCCGTAGGTGTGAGTGTCTCTCTGTGTTAGTACCCAGCCTCTCGCCTAATGACAGCTGGGATAGGCCCCATCCCGTCCCCCCGCGACCCTCCAGAGGACAAGCGGTTACAGTAAATGAACGAATGCTGCAAAACTGGACATTTTAACACGTACCTCTACGGGAAAATTGAGTCAAATTGAAAATTGGAGATAGCATCTAAAAAAGTAGCAAAAGTTTCACACAGATAATCCGAGAAACCATGTCATATTTCATGTAGGTCAAAGTATTGCATCACAGTGACCTGCTCTTACGATTGCTGACTTCTGACTCCGTAATACTCATCATGAACACCAGTAAATCCCCTGAGAACTATGTCACTGCTCCGATTAAAGAAGTTTCACATTTCCACTTCGCACGTGACTGGAATCTTGTACGTGAGCCAGAGAGAAATGAAGGGAAGCTTTTCTGACCTTTTCACCTCCAGCGTTAGTTTATAAAGGCAAGTTCTTGACTCAGACCCAAAGCCCCAATTTAAACTCTGTAAACATCGGAAGTTTATTAGACGTTTCAAACGTACAATGATGCCAAACTGGAAATGTGCTCAACAACAAAAACAAAAAGGCTTAACTAAATATTTGCATGACGAGGCTTCGGAGAGTCACTGAAACAAGCAGAGTTATAGATGTTTTTGTTGTTTTAAACTGGAAAAAAGTGGTAAACATTCACAGAAACACAGATATTCCTGTAACATATACTGTGAACTACTTTGAATTTAATTAAAACTGAAAACATCTGGGTTTGTAATGATGCACAGTGGGATTTAAATATTTTTATTGTACAAAAACACACTGGTGCAGGAGTTATCGGTGCTTCGTTCATTCATCTTCTGTAACCGCTTGACCTGTGAAGGGTCGCGATGGGGCACCCATAGAGAGCTTTCACTGGCTCTCTATGGGTGCCCCATTCATTCATTATATACCTTCTCACTAGTCCTCACTCTACACACATTCCTCTGCCGTCTCTTTTTTCTTCTTCTGTTCAGACACGTTAGAACTTGCTGAGACATGTCTGAACACTGATAGCAATCTGTGTCAGATTCATATCAGATTCATATTAGCTAAATCATCGCTTTCATTTGATACCAATCTGTGTCAGATTCATATCAGATTCATATTAGCTAAATCATCGCTTTCATTTGATACCAATCTGTGTCAGATTCATATCAGCTAAATCACCACTTCCTCTCAACTTTAGTTCTGATCTGATCTTTCTCTTCTAATTAGTGAGAAGGAAAAACACTCAGCTACAACTCCATTATTGCCTCCTCTTATCTTCTCACATACATTATCTCTACCCACTGATACTCTTATTTTCACGTCTTTGTAAAGCTGGATTAATGACCAATTTCATACTTTCTATAAAGATATAAGACAAAACTCTTACATATTTCCATCACCACTTCATGATTCTTCATGATTAGCATTATGAGCATTATATAAAACATTATTTCTTAGTTTTCTTTCTTTTACTCTCTCTCATTCCTCATTTGTGCAGATATAACTTTTTCTATCTCTGTTCTTATAATTCAAAATATGAGTCTGGTAACATCTGGATTTCGATATAGGTTGTTTAAACCAATGTAGAGAAATAAATACCTCTGCAATAGTCTACTAACCAATCAGAGCCATTTAGTTGTGAACTAACTAAACTGTCGGTTTCCAGGCTGAGTCCCTAATAAAAAAATGTATTAGGGACTCAGATACCTGTTTATTTCAGAACAGTGTAGGCGTCTTCACCTTTCAGCTCAATCTGCTAAGAAATTCTCCATCACACTGATGCTAATGCACTGAAATCTATAACTTTATGCGAAAGTTTATACGTTTGCTTTCAATTTGGCGACGTAGCTTACGTACCCTAACGCCGTAGCCTGACGTGTACCTCCCCACAAATATAAGTATGCGTCACAGCAACGCAGACAACAAGAGCTGTGATTGGTCCACTTGGTAGCAGCGTGTTTATTCTGTAGTATTTCCGGCTGCTTCCCCATCTCCACAATTTTCTAATTGATTGTTTTAATTGATTTGGATTTGAATTGATTGGACATAGAAATAAAAAAGACAAAGCGTTGACTAGTGTTTTGGTGGCGTTTTTACAGATTGAGCCAGACTGACGAGGGCACAAGTATAAATGGCTCACACCGATGTAGGCTACATATGTAGGTTACGGCGTCTACGTCCCACAGAGGGGGACAGGATCCAGACAGACATCAGCTCTATATTATTACTTTTAGTTATTTATTAGTTCACCTGTGCAACACACTTCCTTTAGAAATTGTTCTTATTATTCTTACAGCTTGTATTGTGTATTCGTAAGTTGCATGTGTGTATGTTTGTGCATTTTCTTTCCTCCTGTTGAGCTGAGTTTCGTTGCATGCACCGTGCAATCACAACAAAAAGGAAACTTAATCTTAATGCAGTTCAAAATTAAGTTATCAATAAATTTTGATGAAAGGTTTAAGCTCAAATCTATCAGGTCACGCATATTGAACATGTCACCGCAAAGTTGGTATATTTCAGAAGGTGAGAGCAATATTAGACGGCACGGATGAATTTCACTTCTGTATGGAAGTGTGGCCTGACTCTGTGTGAAAAGTGAAAGTAAACTGGTATTATATTGCGTTAAATGGAGGATTAGCAGCTGTAATATGGGGAAAAGAAGATCTGCTTCCATTCATACTAATGTTCAAGACATAATTTCATGAGCAACACCACTCTGTGCAGAGTGCCCTTCAGATTCGTCATTTATTTGCATTTCTTTAGAATCCAGTCAACTGATAAGTAGAGATATAATCAAGATGACGTTGTCTGTATTCACTCGGCTATGGTTTTTGATCAGTATGAAAACCCCAGGGGGATAAATGACTCTTGAGTTTATTCACCCGATAGTCTCCAACTGAAAACCAACTGACAACCCACAAGGTAATGAGAAGGAATCCAGAAACAGTAAAGTATAGACTGTAAAACCAAAAGAAAGAGCTTAAAGACGCCAAAATGCCCCATAGAGATGAGTGCAATTATAACGTTATGTCCTTTTGTTTTACTACTCTTGATATAAAGACAGTGAGCTCACACAGACATGGCTGAGATCTGACCACGATGCATGACATAAAACCAAAAAAGTCACTAATTTCAGACTTTTCAACTGCTTCACACTCTTCATTCGGCAAATGGAACTATTCTATCTCTTATCTGATCCTGAAGATGAATTCATTTGTGTTTATTTAGGTTTTTCATAAAGTTTGGTGTCAAGTTTAAGACCTATTAATGTAAAGAAATCTACCCAAATTCCCCAAAGCGCTGTCAATTTTTGTAACGTGCGATTAAAGGAAGTGTTCGTTGCTGCAGCGGCAACACCGTGGAAAGCAAGCAGAGCTTCAAGTGCATTTGCAGAAACAGACCCTGTAGGGTCAAAACTACCAGCAAAAAAGAAGAAAGCAACAACAAATGAGCAGAAAAGGAAAAGTAAAGTCTTTTGAAGTCTTTTGAAGGGTGATTTTAACTTCAAAGCCACGCTAGATGCGTCTCTAAACAAGACTAAAGTTATCAATGTTTAGGTCAACCACACAGCTGAGAGCGCAGAGCTTTCAAAGCAGCGGAGATGTCGATAAGAATAGTAAGAACATGAAAAAAATTGCACGTAACTATGCAAATAATCGCGATTAAGCATTATAATGTATTGACAACCCTCATGCTCATGAACCAGTCACCGCCTCCAGCTTTCTTATCATATTTCCTGCCCGTGGTTCTGTCTTTCTTAGAAAAGACTTTCTTATACGTTGGAAAGCCGTTTATCTAATCACGCACAGCATGAATGCACCAGTTTATATTGGTCTCTTGAGACGTTGCAGCACATTATGGAAAAAAATAAAATTATGGGGAAAGAGAGTAGGAAAAATGAAACATTAGTCATCCCGACTTCCCGCCTACGTTGGTAGAAGACGTAAGAGGACGGGAGGAGGACAAGACCGTGACGTGCTGAGGACGTCTTATCACACTCGTGTCGTCTTTTCTGAATTTTCGGCTCAACTTCAGCCTCTCGGAGAGACTTGGATGTGAAAAACAAACAGAGGAGGAATGTTATCCAAAATGACTTGGCAGAGCAGTGAGATGTAAAAGTTTCAAGAACTGAGCCTCTAATAATTAACTACGAAGATTATGAGGGCTTCCAGGAATAAAATGTGATGCTCATGAAGCATGGTGTAGGCACGGGTTAGGGTTAGGGTTAGGGTTATGCAGGGTGATGCATATACAAAATGCTAGCTTACCACAGCAGCAGTCATTACGTAGAGGATACTCCCCATTTAATGTGAGGAAACCCTCCTTGACGCAGAAAGTTTTCCTATTGGTTTCTTCCAAATTGTGTCATCAGATGAGATCAGACGAGGGAAATCTGTCACCTGTGATGCATTCACTTATTTTGCAATCAAGTACTTTTCTCTTTGTATTCACTTTCCCCTCCACTTGCTTTGTTTTTTTAAGTCTCCTTCCCTCCATGGAATCATTTCCAACAATCGAGGCAACAGAGTAAATTCCTCCAAAGTTTCGGCCACGATTATTCACAGCCGGCACGCGTCACGGTCGACACGTTCGCCTTCTTGTTTATTTAGTCTTGTGTGCGTAAAGATGAGTCTCAGTTTGTTGAATTCTGTCAGAATTTGTAATTTATTTTAGTTAAATGTGTCACGACACTCGTTGCTGTAAACATTTATCTTTCACTGATGTTTTATAAATAATTGCCTCGCCTGATTTGTGACCTCAAAGTTGACTTTCCCACAACTTTACTTAATCCCTTCTCCGCATCTTTACCTCATTGAAATCACTTCATTTTGTGGCTTCACTTTTGTCGTACTTCGTTCTCGTCTTTCCTTTCCCACATCTCACTACATCTGTTACAGCTCTGTTTCTTTGTTTCTCTTCAGTGCACATAATTTTATTTTACTTCACTTTTACTAGCACAGACTGATTTTTACCCGAGCATTTGTTGTCATGTGATTTTCGTTGTGTTGCTGTTGTCTGATTTGCGTGGGTCCTTGGGTTCCTTCAGGCTGCTCAGTCAACATGTTTGCGTATTAAATCAGACAATCGTAATCAAGTTTTTATGGCAACATACCGTGCACAGCTAAAATCCTGCCACAGGCTTGGTTAATCTGGCACGCCAACAAGTGAATAAAACATAACCAAAGCTAGTTTATGCAACGCATGTTTATTCTTTGATAACTCTACTTGCGTGTCCTTATTTGGTGTAATGCCTATGAATAAATATCATTTCGTGGTAATTTCCAAGGGAATTCATATGGTCAAAAACATTTTCATAGTCGGCTCGTCATTTTTAGCCTCTCAAAAAGTGCCATTTTTTGACCATATCTCCCAGAGTAGTTAGTGATGTAGGACGACTGTATCTTCACAGTGCAAGTCTCACATGTCCCAGGAACGAGAGGACCGAATTTCAAGTTCCAAGCCCCGTTCTTTTTTTTTTTTTTTAAGATTTTTCGCAAATTTTAGAAACTTTTTATGTGAGCCCCCTAAGATATCTATATTTGACGTTTTGTAGTTTAAAATAAAAGAAAAGTACTTCAATTTACCATGTATTGTTGTACTTCAATATATTTTGATGAGACGTATTTTTTATCAGGTGAAATATACTCAACGTTAGTGATGGTGTTGCTAATGATAACGTTAGTATTCTAGGGTTAAGACGCTTTATTTTCTTTCTTTTTACGCAAATTCAATGAATTCAAATTTATTCATTTCCCTTCACTCTCTAACATTTCTTCACCTCACTACACTCAACCTTCTCTCCTTAGACCCTTCGCAAAGGCTGTGAATACTTATGTACATGTGATTTCTTAGTTTTTATTTTTAATAAATTTGCAAAATTCTCCCAAATTTTTTATTTTTTTTTCACTTTATGGGGTGTTGTGTGAAGGATTTTGGGGCAAAAATTAATTTAATCCATTCTGGAATAAGGCTGTGACATAACAAAATGTGAAAAAAGCTGTGAATACTTTCCGGGTACCCCGTACATGACTTTTCAGCTTTGCCCAACTTCACTTTAAAACTTTTAATTGACATTTCCTCACATCATCTCACGCTTCACCTCTCCTGACCTCTCTTTAGTTCCCTTTACTTCACCTCATTTTACTTTATCCTGACACTTTACCACTTCTTCTCTTAGCCTTACTTGTCTTTATCAGGTCTCCATTATTAAACATCTTATACAAAAGAATTGGCGCCAAAAACCAGTCTCTAAAAACACACATTCTCCTGCTGTGTGATTAACTATGTGTTTTGTCTGGCTCAGGTAGAGTAGACTCGTACATCGCCAGAGGTTGAGTCATCCGTCGTTGCATACAATGATGATGTGTTTTTTTTTTTTTTTTTTTTTTTTCCCTCCCTTCACAGTACGTGAGTAAGTTCACAAGATTCACTGAGTGTTTCTTAATCACAAGTTATGATCTGCAGCACAGTTGACGGGCGGTTACGAGCGGAGTCAGAGAGGTCAGAGCTTTCATGGTGGAGTTTTTGAGGAGGAGGAGACAGATTTCTGGTCAGATCAGTATTTCACCTTCACTCTTATCTGTAATGAGGTGAAGCTTGTGAAAGGTTAAAGTTTTATCTAAAAGAAACTGGCATGAAACAGATTTATCTCTAGAGTGTGTCAAGAAACCGCCTGGAAGCCAGAGGGAGGATGAAAGCAAATACAAACTCAAAACCAAGAACTTAATGCACTAGCAGGAAAGACAGAGTTTCCAAAAAAAAAAAAAAGGACCAAAAACCAAGACAAGAACTCTGAAAAACAAGGAAATGCACAGTGTAAAAACAGGAGTAACACAACAGTTGACATGACAGTGAACAAAGCGAAAGGCAGGACTATATATAGCCACATGGTCAGAGGGGCTAATGAGACACAGGTGAAACCAATGAGGGCGGAGCCACAAGGAGAAACCAATCCAACAATAAAAGTGGGAAAACACAGGAAGTAAAACAGGACAAGAAATGCCAAGGAAGAACTTCACAAAATACTCAAAATTCAAAACCATGGTACCCGGTTTAATTGTAAAGTTGTTCTGGAGTCTGTCCAATGGGAACCGATTCTGCTCCGGCAAAGATCTACCAGGCCAATCCAATCGTTTGGGGCATGGGGCTGAATTTGTTTGCACCAATTCTACCACCAATTGGTTGGAGGACCATCCGGTTGCATTCAGAGGTTTTTCTTTCTGCTGAATTGGTTGAAACACGCATAAATGTTCTGATAAGAGTTGAGTCTGGCAATGACAGGCTGGGTACCATCTCCTGGAGTTCAAAAATAAAAAAATAAAAAAATAAATATATGTGCACGTGAACATTACACTCTTGTGTTTGCTGACAATCTCGTCCCAAAAAGCCACGGGCGTCTCTTTGGTGCTCTCGTAGTTTCTGGGCCTGGCTGCAGGGATTTGCTTCCACTTACACACAACAACAGCGAGGTCTGGATCACAGTCGGACCTCCAACCCATCTTAAAGTCGTTGCATGGAGGGAATCATCAATGCTGAAGTGAGAAACCTTTTCTCGATGGAGGTGGGTTTGTTCACAAGGGTGGAGATTCAACCCTTAGAGCAAATAACTCATCTCAGGAGTAATGCTAAACTATTTTTATCAACATATAGCAGGTGAGGAAAAACTTATGTTACTAGATGATCATACATTTTTTTAAAAAACTCCAAGAGTTTCTCTAGTTCCAAGTGTAGCGGCTGGCAGGAGAGTTGGCATCACTCAAACGGTGTGGAATTTAGAGACAGGACCGGTTGTTTGGAGCATGGGGAGAAAACACCAATGAAAAGGCAATACTGTCATTCATTCATTCATTCATTTTCTATAACCGCTTGCCCTCTGGAGGGTCGGAGCTGGGGACTGGAGCCTATCCCAGCTGTCATTGGGGTAAGAGGAGGGGTACACCCTGGGCACACCTACGGGAAATTTAGAATCACCAATGAACCTAACCAGCGTGTCTTTGGACGGTGGGAGGAAGCTAGAGGGGCCTTTGTGTGTGCAAACACCTAAAGGCCCCAGTCGGGACAATGGATTAGAACCCAGAACCTTCTCACCAGCTGTGAGGCATCAGTGCTACGCTACGGCCATTCTCAAAATAAATCCTACCATGGATTTTTTATTCTTTCTGCACTTTTCAGACTGAACAGAGTCAGTTTCTCAGAGTTTCTCCATCTAGAGACACAAAAAGCACAAAAAACGACTTTTTCTATTTGTATTTAAGAACATTAAACAATAAAAAACCTTCATCATTGTGAATTCATAAAGATATGTGTCAGTGATTATTATTTTAGTATTTTATTCCTGCAAGTTTGGCGCTGCAAACTCATCATATGACAACAACACAGCATCAGAGCTTCCACCACAGTGACTGTCAAAGCCTGCAGCTGGGTATACGTGTGAATAATATACACAGCCTAATGGTTCATTACTCCCGTCAGCGCCAAGATGACTTCTTCAAACGCTGACTAGTTAAAGAAATTCCTCCGTCTGTGTCAGAAATCCCCGGCGGGTCAAGTCAGAGGGAGTCGTGTTGAAACAGGTCGAAACTCTCGATGTGTTGAGTCTAACACGTCCGTCATGAACGAGCAATAAAAAAATCATTACGAGGGAAAGGAGGAAGTGAGAACGTGCAGGACGGCGTCAGCGGATTAATGAATGAACAGAAGAATTCAACGACTCAGTCATCGTTATCTAAGAGTCAATTTACTGTTAAAAAAATATCTCTGAAATACATATTTTCTGCATAAGGAAGTCAGTGTGTGCAGATGTGGGGATTTGTTTTAAACTTAATCTGAAAATCAATTAGTAATTACATCAGTTAAATTAATTCAGAGAGTATAAAAGTGCTAAATCCAATAAATCCGGTTATTCAAATTTGCTAGTAACTGTACTTTGTATATTATTGTTATATCTGATGAACCAGAGATTTATCTTGTGACATATTTTCTCCCTCTGTCTCTTTATTCTTTTTCTGTAATCTTTGTATTTCTTCCTGAACTTCAGTCTGCACCACCGTTGAGTCTAATGAGGATCGTGTGGTTACATCCAGGAGAAACTGCCCCTGTAGTCTGAAATGTCAGAGGATATTTAAAAGAAGATAACATTCTGCAAGGAGCTGCAGGTTTATCGTGTGTCTGTGCTTGGTTTGACATGAATGAAGATAAGCGCTGAGGCTCTGGGTTGTTGCAGATGGTTTGGTGCTGCCCTCTTTTGTCAGCAGAGAGGAAACAGAGCAGACAATGCTCTGAATGTAGAAGACATCTGAGGCGTTGAAGGTCCCTGTGGACGTCCAACATCTATACATCAAAGTTCTGCTTAAAAAAATAAGAAAAAATAAACAGAAACAAAGAGTTTAAACTATATACAGAGATCAGCCACAACATTATGACCATGAGAAGTGAATAACATTTTAACCATCTTGTGACAGTACAGTGTTCTGCTGGGAAACTTCTGGACCTGCCATTCATTCATGTAGATGTTCCTTAGACTTGTAGCACCCACCTAGACCAGACCAGGCACCCCCACCCCATAGCAATGACACTCCTTGATGGCAGCAGCCATCCCCAGCAGGAGCTGTGGGATGATCCACAGAGGCCCCTCCCCTCAAAGCCCCCCACTAACATCATTCTGTTGCCAGACACCACAGGACACCCTTAGAAGGCCCATGTCCATTCTCTGATGAGTCCACAAAGGAGACCCGCACAATATTAGGAATGTTATGCCTGATCGGTGACCTCACCCATTCCACCCCCACCCACGTTGTCCTGCAGCCATAAACACTCCCTACCAGACCAGACTGCGTTCCTCCGACAGAAACTCTTTTGCGCACCTCTTTAACGATTTCCTTCTCTAGTAGGAGCCCAGTGTTGACACAAAATCTGGCACCAGCTTCACCTGTCATGAATGAATGAGTGGATGAACGAGTGAGTGAGTGATTCACCTCCTGCAGCATTTCTGTCTGCTCCTGTCTGGAGCCGTCCCGAGGCCTACAGGGCCCCCGGACGGAGCGGGACGCGCTGACTCATAGAGGGTCTGTCAGGGAAAGAAAATGATTGATTGTGAAAGACTGCATTAATTCTGTGCTTTGAAGGGCTGATACATGGAGGTCAGGACGTGCCAGAATAAATACTGAAATGTACAGAGCGTCTTAATGGTGGTAGCTGTCATATGGAGCCGGGAAAAAGGAGGAGGAGGAGGAAGAGGAGGAGGAGGAGGAGGGGGGCTCAAATGATTGAACTTACAGGGAAAACTAAAGCTGCTGCATGTTAGAGCAAGTTTGGTCTTTGCTCAAGGTGTCCCAGACATGGAGGGGATTGAACCATTGACCCAACTTTCACAGTTTATGTGTATCTTTATAAGATAATGTTGATGAAAGGTCAAAGGTAGGTACAGCCGGTGCAGGACATAGTGAGATGAGAGGACGTTCCTCCAGGACCATGGAGCTGCATGAAGACACAGGCCTGAGGACAATACATAAAGTGCATATGTGGACTTTGGAGACAATGCACCTATAAAAAGAGATTACACAGAACAGAGTATGAGTTAGGGTGGCATATGAGTTATCCGGGTCCGGGTCACGGGGGCAGCAGCTTCAGCAGGGAAGCCCAGACAGCCACCCCAGCCACTTCAGCCAGCTCCTCTGGAGGAACCCCCAGGCATTCCCAGGCCAGACGAGAGATATAATCCCTCCATTGTGCCCTGGGTCGGCCCCAAGGTCTCCTTCTGGTGGGACATGCCCGAAACACCTCTCCTGGGTGGCGTCCGGGAGGCATCCTTACCAGATGCCCTAGCCACCTCAACTGACCTCTCGACGTGGAGGAGCAGCGGCTCTACTCTGAGCTCCTCCCGTATGTCCGAGCTCCTTACCCTATCTCTAAGGCTGAGCCCGGCCACCCTGCGAAGGAATCTCATTTTGGCCGCTTGTATTCGCAATCTTGTTCTTTCGGTCATTACCCAAAGTTCATGACCATAGGTGAGAATTGGAACGTAGGTCGACCGGTAAATCGAGAGCTTCGCCTTTCGACTTAGCTCTCTCTTCACCACGACCGACCGGTTAAGCATCACTGCAGATGTCACTCCGATCCGCCTGTCGATCTTCTGCTCCCTCCTACCTTCACTCATGAACAAGACCCCGAGATACTTGAACTCCTCCACTTGAGGCAGGACCTCCTCCCCGACCCGGAGTGGGCAATCCACCCTTTTCCGACTGAGGACCACGGCCTCAGACGTGGAGGTGCTGATCTTCATCCCAGCCGCTTCGCACTCGGCTGCGAACCGCCCCAGCAAGAGTTAGAGGTCGTTGTTCGATGAAGCTAAGAGGACCACATCATCCTCAAAAAGCAGGGACGAGATCCTCCGATCACCGAACCTGACACCCTCCCTCACCCGGCTGCGCCTAGAAATTCTGTCCATAAAGATTATGAACCTCACTGGGAACAGGTCCGACGTACTACCGGCTACACGGACCGAACTCGCACTCCTTTGATACAGGGACTGAATGGTCCTTAGTAAAGAACCATCCACCCCATACTCCCGGAGCACCCCCCATGCAGGATGCTTCTGGGGACACGGTTTAATTATGAGAGAAAGAAACATTTAACAAAGCTTAAAAACAAGAGGGAACCCTCAAAAGCTAATTCACTTTAGGACACTAGAGGGCAGCACAAGCAGGAGTAGACAGACAGACAGACAGACGGCGCCTAATCTAGTCCTCCACAGAAATGAAACCACCTTAATTAAATACCTAGCGCCCTCCACATGCAAACATCTGCATTTACATTTATTTATATTCTTTCATTTGTAGCCACTTGGAGGGTTGCAGGGGGGCTGGAGCCTATCCCAGCGAGAGGTGGGTGAGACATCTACGGCCAATTTAGAATCACCAGTGAACCTAACCAGCATGTCTTTGGACGGTGGGAGGAAGCTGGAGAACCTGGAGAGAACCCACGCAGACACAGGGAGAACATGCAAACTTCACACAGAAAGGAACCAGTCAGGACGATGGATTAGAACCCAGAACCTTCTTGCTGCAAGGCATCAGTGCTACGAAACAGTCATTTCCAAAATAAACCATAGCATGGATTCAGCAGAACCAGAGATGCCCTTATTGTTGTTTCACTTTCAACACGTGTAGCTTTCAGACTTAACTGATTCAGTTTCAGTTTCTCAGAGTTTCTCCATCCAGAGACACAAAGAGCTTTAAACGACTTTTTCTATTTGTATTTAAGAACATTAAACAAAATCATTGTGCATTCATAAAGATATGTGTCAACAATTCATATTTTAGTATTTAATTCCTGCAAGTTTGACGCTGCAAACTCATCAGTTTCTGTTTGTAACTGTTAAAGCTTGCATGTTGCCTGCAGCTGGACGTATGTGTTCCTCTTGCTGTGAGGCATCAGTGGTAACCACCACACCACTGTGCCACGCCATATATTTATACCTGCACAATAAAACTGAAAACACTTGCGGCTTTTAACTTTGAGAACATGAAGATTCACGCTGGGTGTTTCAACATAAAACATGTGCAGAGAAAAAGCTTCGGTGTTGTTCACAGGCCCGTTTGTTTCTTCTGCTTTCGAGAGAAAATGATCTTCCTGTCGTAACTTTTTGCCACGTGGACCCAAGGTGACAGCTGAAGGAGGAAGTCCATTATTGCACATTATCTTTTGCAGCCTGGTTTTGGTTTTGGTTTTAGATCTATACAGATATATCGTCTTTTTAAAGGCGTCTTTAAAATCATCCTTTTAATCCGACAAAGCGGTTAAACTCAGACGTTTTCTCTTATTATTTATTAAACTGGCTCGATGTGAACGCCTTTTTTTTGCACATTTGAAGAACAAGTTAATGATCATAAACCCAAAGATTCCTCTTCTTTTTATCAGATTTACCAAAGTTACCAATATTTGCCAATAAACTCACAAACCATTCTTTACTTATTACCGATCGTTTGCTGCATCAGCAGTTCAGTAGAAACCTCGTTCAGTAGAAATACGTCAGACCACACCCGGTTTCTAACAAACAGATCAGTTCACCACATGTGAAGTAAAGCCACGGTCATCTTTGAATAACAAACAACAAAAAAAAAAAAGAAAAAAAAAGAAAATAGAGGTATTTTTGGTAGAAAACAGTTTTTGTTTGTGTCCAACCTGCGTGACTTTACTTTAGTTGATAACACACGGTCATTCATAGACTCAGTCTGGAGCAATGTGACTGGCCGTGCAGTCTGAAGGGGAAAGTAATAACTCTGATTAATGTATTGGTCATCCGCTCTGTGTGTGTTTATGCATGCATGTGTGTGTGTGTGTGTGTGTGTGTGTGTGTGTGTGTTACAAGGACCAAGGATACAGAGTGAGTGTGGCTGTGAGAGAAAAAAAGAGAAGCAGCTGTGCAGAAAGGAAGACGAAGCCAGACACATGACATGAGAGGGGAAGTGTGTGTGTGTGTGTGTGTGTGTGTTCTTGCTGTTATTTAGTTGTTGGAGACAAATTCTTGCAGAATATTGACATGGCGGGGTCGTTACTTTCTGGACCACACGGTGTTTTTGAAGGTTAAACTCCGTTAAGACTTTTAGGGTAAAGGTTACAGCTGGGACGTTTCAAAGACAGAGATGTGTGCATGTTTGTGTGTGTGTGCATGTTTGTGTGTGTGTGTTAAACAGAGGACACAAATAACACCCATCAGAAGATGCATCTCCACTTCTGCCTCCGACCACTGAGACTGAAGCAGTCGACCTCAGGGCTGAGATATCAGTGAGACATGGACAGGTAAGACTTATGATCACTTTCTAAATTTTCTTACATGTATGCCTGAACATGTTCCTGTAGCTGTAATAAGACAAAGTTTAAAAAATACAAAACTTGATATCTGAAATCCTAAAAGGTTTTGTTGCTGCAGCAGGTTTGCAGGAGTTTACAGATTAATATTGTGCAGATTGTGACATTTGTTTATTAAATTACTGACAAAAAAAAAAAAATCCTGCAAGCTAATATTTTGTTGGACCGCCTTCAGCTTTGATTACAGCACACATTCTCTGTGGTATGCTCCTGCAATGTCACCAGATTTATTTCCATCCAGTGTTGCATTCATTTTTCACCAAGATCTTGTATTGATGATGGGAGAGTCTGACCACTGCACAAAGCCTTCTCCAGCACATCCCAAAGATTCTCAATGGGGTTAAGGTCTGGACTCTGTGGTGGCCAATCCATGTGTGACAATGATGTCTCATGCACCCTGAACCACTCTTTCACAATCTGAGCCCCATGAATCCTGGCATTGTCATCTTGGAATTTGATCCATTGATGGAATAACCTGGTCATTCAGTATATTCAGGTAGTCAGCTGACCTCATTCTTTGGACACATAATGTTGCTGAACCTAGACCTGAGCAACTGCAGCAACCCCAGATCATAGCACTGCCCCCACAGGCTTGTACAGTAGACACTAGGCATGATGGGTGCATCACTTCATCTGCCTCTCTTCTTACCCTGATGGTTCTCCACTATCCTTCCAGTTTTTAATAATGCGTTGGACAGTTCTTAACCCAGTTTTAGTAGTTTCTACAATCTCCTTAGATGTTTTCTCTGCTTGATGCATGCCAGTGATTTGACCCTTCTCAAACATCTTTTCCACAACCACAGGATGTGTCTTTAGACATGGTTGTTTAAGAAATGAGAAGCTACTCATTGCATCAGTTGGGGTTAAATAACTTGTTGCCAGTTATCCAATAGAAAGCTCATACCTATTTGCTTTGTTGAAGCCAGGAGGCGACTTTTTTTCCTTGCTCAGACAGTGTTGTTTGTTTTGCACAGTCATAGTCTGTAGGCGGCACAGTTGTTGCGGGGAATCGCTTCCACACTAGTGGTGCCAGAGAAAACCGCGGTAAGACAGACAACTGTATGCCATCAAACACTCTGACTGTAGCTTGAGATAAAGATCAAGACGCAGCAGAAAGTAGGAGAATGTGCATTTCTGCAGGCTGTGGTCGGTTGTTTATTCACACTTTGAGTCACTTAATATAAGGACGATGGCAAAATGCAAAAAGTGGAATAAATGCAGAAAATACATCACGGCAGATTATTTAAGTTAATTCTTTTTAAACCTTCGCCTCAGTGACCTTCTTCTAATCATTCACCACTGCCTTTCAGATCATTGGTCAATTTCTAAACGTAAACATTCGGAAAAAGTCAAACTGCAGTCACGTTTTTAACTTTTTCTTTACTTTATTATCCATGTCAAGCGTGACTCCCAACCCCCTGGAAGGATCTTTACACTCAGTTTTGTAAAATAATTTGTAGATTATTAGAAACAGGAAGCGCTCCACAGCTCACACTAACACTAACCTGGTGATTGAAGCTTTTAAATGATGACGTAGTTGCATCCTGCTTTACAATAACATCCCTGATAAAATAAAATAAGAAGTTCAAACTTCGAGAACCACAAACCTAAGTCATTGTGCACCAACATGCAAACTACTTGTTCCTGTTCCTAAAGTATGAACTAAAACTGTGGTCGATTGCATCAGTGTAGAAAAGTTCAAATGTCTGCTTGCTTCTTATTCATAATTCTTTGACACATGGTTTTATATCTTTGGTCTACTTTAGTCCAGCTAGCTTCAGACATTTGTTTATGACGTTTAAGAGTAGACCAGTTTGGCTCTGGTGGTTGGACTCATGCATGTTACCCAGCAAGTTGTTAGAAGTGAAGCAGAACCCGGAGCTGAAACTGAGTTTGTGGTGAGCTGCTGTTCAAGTCATCTGCAGTGGTTTCAGACGTCGTCGCACCTCTTCTGTGGTATTCTGATAATGATCTGTGTTCAAGTGTCTGGTACTTCCAGTTGATTCAAACATTTGCTTGTTCACCTACGGGTAGTTATTCATGAGAAAAATGCAGTTTCAGTTGTCCCAGAGGAAGAGAGTGCGCAAAAACCCCTATTCTTTCCAGTGGTTAATGGTGGGTTCACTTTATTGGGGTTTATTGTTTGAGTTGGACCCATTTTTAGAGATGCTAACTTGTTTTAGCAGCAAGATTTATTTGCATTTATGAGGCAGATGGATTGTCAAAACCTGAGCTTACATTCAAGGCTAAAGCTGAATGTGGTCAGAAACGTGGCTGCAAATAAAACTTGTATTTCAGGAAACTGCCTCCTGTTCTGTTACACGTATTTTCCTTTAATAACTTTATTATCTTTACAGTTTTAGCAGAAGCTTTATTGTATTAAAGCAGGTGGATAACTTCAGATAAGGTGAGACAAGTGAAATCTTTTAAATCAATCCAGGGACAGTGATGAGAATTTGCTCATATCATTTATAAATTTTCTTGGATTGACGTGATTGTGTTTTGCACAATTTAAAACTTCTCTACTGCCTCGTCATTCCAATCAGCTCATCCTCATCCTACATTCATTAAGTCTTGGTCTTTCATTCTTATCTGCCTTCTGGTGATCGATCCTGCACACTGCGTCTATTTTGCATATTAGTTCAAAGCGGAGAAGCAAACAGGAAACGCAGAGGGAGAGGAGTGCATCCACTAATGTGCATCCCAGAGGTCGCTGACTGAAGTGGGAATGTTGTGGTTAATGCATTCTCCAAAAATTCTTGTTTATCCGAGTCCAGATTCTGAGGAAACTCCACGGGCTGTGAACCAAGGGGGCGGGTTGGGCTCGATCAACACTGGTCGATGAAATGTGTTGTGCAGATAGACGAACATAACTCTTTATCAACTCCGTATATGGTAAGGGAAGGTTGAAAGAAGCGATTGAAGAAGATGTCAGATGTTAAATTTGCAGGAATGTGTCCGCGGGAAATCGGACACGAGAAAAGACGTTGAGAAGAGCTGTCAAGTCAAGTCAAGTTGACCCCAAGAGCTTCCCAGTCAGCCAAAATAATAAAATAAACCAGACAGAGTAACCATAGGGCAACCTCAGACCGAACTAAAAGCAAACAGTCGATTTAAAACAGTCGATAGTGGAGCAGGACTTAATGTGGGATGGAAGACTATCCTAGAGTTTTGGAGAGGCAACTGAGAAGTCACCTTTCGATTTAATGCGAGAGTTAGGGATTGAAAGTTGTGAGGATGACCTTAGTGACCTGGGGGCTGAATATGGAATTAGCATGTCCTAGATGTACTGTGGAGCTAAACTCTTTAGGGCTTTAAAAACAAATAGTAAGATTTTAGAATCGACTCTGTACTTCACAGGGAGCCAATGCAGTTGGGCCAAAACTGGAGTGATGCAGCCCAGAAAGGGTGGAATGGGTCAATCCTGTATATAAGGAGTTGCAGTAGTCAAGCCGGGAGGTTATAAGAGCATGGATAACTGTTTCCAGGTCCTTCCAAGATAAAAACGGCTTTAATTTGGTGATAAAAAAAAAACTTCCTTTCACCACACAATTCACTTGCCTCTTAGAATTCAGAGAGGAATCCAAGAAAACACCAAGATTTTTAATTTCTGAGTGCAGGTTCACAGACATGGGCCCCAATGAGATGTTTAACTTACTGACCGAGGCACTTAACCTGAAGGAAGTTTCTTGCCGTCCAGTGTTTGATGTCATTGAGACAGTCAGAGAGGTTTTGAAGTGAGCTGGCGCAGTCTGGTTTAAGTTGAAAACTTAGGTAATTAAGTAATAAAAGTAGTTTATAGCAGATTTAAGTTCAGCTATGCCTTAAGCACATTTTACTTGTTTCTAGACTCACTAAAACTTGATTTAAGAATGGTGGCCAACTTACTAAGACAAAATGTAAGAATTAAGGTCAGATATGAGGAGATCTGGGAGAAGACAAATGGGTCTGTAGTTATTGTAGTCATTGGGGTCTAGGCTGTTTTTTTAGTAGCAGTTGTACAGTTACATGTTTAAAACTGGCAGGGACAGAAACATTATTTAAACAGTTGTTAATTACGGCCAGGATCAGGGGGCAGATTGCGATGAAGACTTCCTTGAAGAGGCAAGATGGAATGATATCTGAGGCTCAATAAGTAGGCTGAAAGCCAGCCGCCTCTAGGGTGAAACTGTTGGAGGCGGCTAGCTGGATGAGGTGGCTCTGAATTATCAGAATCTGGGGGTGAGATGTTAGATTTAATATTGTTAAGGAAGAAATTCAGAAACATCTCACAAGTCTCGGTAGTTGGAAGAGGGGTGGCAGTAACAGCAGTGTGCTGAGTAATACTTGAGGTCTATGGGGATTTTTATTAACACGGCATAATATTTATGGTAAGATTTTAAAATCGTGTGTTCCCAAAAAAGAAAATTGTTGAGGGGAAAGAAACAAACTTGCAAACGATTAAGGGTGTCTGCACATTTTAGAGAAGTCCACCTTGATGTATTAAGTCATGACATACAGAGCAACAGACCAATGTCACGTTCTCTAAAATCGTGATGCTAGCGTAGATATAGATCCTGAAAGCTGCTGCTGTGACTTTATTGCTTCAGTAGATTTCACATACTCGTGTTGCTACACTCCAGAAGCTAAAGGATTGTTCCAGTATTGCAGAAAATCAGTTTATCTATATTTACTACACGATTTGGAAAGGGTAAAGGGAAACCCACATCTCTGACGACAATCTCTCCTGGTTGATTCACACCACAGCTGTTGTGAAGAAGATACGGCAGCGACTGCACATTTACTGAAAGTCCTGAATAAAAATAACTTGAAACCATGACATCAGAGACACCTGCAACCTCTCAAGAACTCTTCTCACCTCAGCCACCACCTGTTTGACCTCCTGACCTCAGCAGCTCAATGGCTCAATTACGGCCTTGATCTGTGTGTGAGTGGGACTGTTTGTGAGTGCATGTTGTGGAGTATTTCAAGTGTGTTTCTATTTTGCAATTCTGTTGTACCATGCGTACACTGACAATAAAGACTTGTCTGTTTCTATTTCTAATACCGCAGCTTTGCATACATTTCATTTCCATCTTTAAAGGAGCTCTATAGCTACCAGTGGAAGGCCGTGCATTTTCCACTTAGCCCTTCAATGACCTCCAACCTCTTAAGACAATCGTTATGGCACCACTGCAGTAGAAACTATTAACAACATAGGCACAGGATGTTGCATCGTAGACGAGTGTCTCATATAGAGAGACGAATGTCATTACTCAAGCAAGAAACTCATTTAGAACAAGTCTCCTCTCACTCACTGCAGCCACCAGCGCGATATACGTCAAATCCAGCATGTCAACCCAATAAAAAGACAAAAATACACATAAAAGATGTAAATATAATATATTTTACTCAACAGAACTTAAAAAAACAACTTCTTCCGAGCCTGTCAGCCAAGGGTAGCGCTCATAGTTGCTGACCTGAAAGCTTTTCCGGCTGGGTTTGGCTAGCTAGCTCTGGGTTTGGGTGGCCTTTCCTCACAATAACCAGCTTTTCCTTCAAAGTTGAAAATGTCTCTCTAAGAAGATCTGCAACCTAATCGATAGCGTCTCCTTACGCCATCGTGAGTTCAACAAATAGCTATCAAAACGTCAACGGTGACGATTTGCTTGTGCAGCTCGCAACAGATGAACATTAACCGCTAGCTTGGCTTAAACGGAGCGGTTCTCTGACCGTCCAATCAGAGGACGTGAAAATGCAGATGCCACCATATCCCACAGAGAAGGCCTAACTTGAAATGTGATTGGTTAAAGGAATCATTACAATGTGTTTCAAGCTTAAGACTCCTGCAGTTTTAATTGTGAAGGCAGATTTCTTTGAGCCAAGAGACAGACTATTGGGAATAATTTAATAAAATTAATGGGAAAATATTAAAATGTAAGTTTAGGCCACTGGCAGCTACTAATACTTAAATTACTACTTAAAATAGGACTCGTCATTGCAGGAGTAGCTCAGGTGGTAACATCGTGATCGCTCCTTCCTCTTTACGGCTCTAGCAAGCAATGGTGGTGTGACTATGAGTCATAATGTGCAGCTAAAATATAATTCAGCCATCGTTAACATCACATTTCACTGCAGAGTGAAGTCTGAGCTGAATGCCGAGATAGAGATAAAAAGAGATGCAGAGATAAAAACGTCTCCAGGCTTGTTGTTTTGGTCTGAAGCAAAAAGAAACTTTACAGTGATGAGTAAAGTGTGACGAGAATGACGACCAGAACTGTGAAAAGGGTTCTGAGATGGGAAACACCTGTGACACCTTATCAGAGCTTGTTTTCATCCGTCTCGTGTCTTCGTAAGTCTGTGGTTGGGAGGTGAATTTCCTCCTGGTAAACCGCCGCATGTGTCACTGTAAAATAAGAATAAAATCATTCAGAAGTAATTATCATTATTATTATTTAATATCACGGTTTTTATGACACACCGGATTTTGTTTCTGCCTGAATAATTTAAAAGGTATAAAGTAAAAATTATCAGACTTACTGTACATCTGCTCCACAGACATGGTTTTTATAACTGGTGGATTGGCGTGTCACCATTTCTGCTTTTGTGCTGAGCTTCTGCAGTTCTTTGATCAGATTAGCACGAGACCAACTGTCTTATTATCCCCCCCAGGAAACTGTTCTCAGAAAAGTGGCAGCGAGCACGTTTATCTTGATTTTCTATGAGTTATATTCGTTGTCATCGCGTCAGACACTTCATCACACTTTACTTATAAGATGAGATAAGATTGGCGCACAGACAGGGACGTCGTCTTAGAGTCGCCTCCGATCGTGTGTGAGAAGACAAACAAAACAAATACCCAGAAATCTGCAGAGAAGAAGAAGAAGTTTGACATAAGTTTGCAACACCAGACTATTGAACAATTTCTCCCTCAAAGCCATCCAGTCCCTTAATAAACACACTAGTGACTATAAATAATTTGTGACTGCATGTTGTAGAGTATTTCATATGTGTTTGTATTTTGCAATTTCATTATATCACGCAATAAAGGCTTTTCTGTTTCTATAAGAAGTTTGACATCCCTGTGTCTTTAGAGGATAACCCAACCTGTTAGTAATAATAATCATAACATCTCCTACTGTAGGAAGATGCCTTAGCTTTCATAACGATGTTTTATTTCACATACAGTATCGTGAAACGCCCTAAAAACACTGCCTGGCCAAAAAAAAAGTCTCCACCTGGATTTAACTCATCAAATAAGTAGGAGCCTCCCATTGGATAATTACTGCATGGGTGATTATCTCTCAGCTGACAACAAGTTATTTAACCCCAACTGATGCAATGAGTAGCTTCTCATTTCTTCAACAACCATGTCTAAAGACACATCCTGTGGTTGTGGAAAAGATGTTTGAGAAGGGTCAAATCATTGGCATTCACCAAGCAGAGAAAACATCTAAGGGTTAAGAACTGTCCAACGCATTATTAAAAACTGGAAGGAGAGTGGAGAAGCATCAGGGTAAGAAGAGAGGCAGATGAAGTGATGCACCCATCATGCCTAGTGTCTACTGTACAAGCCTGTGGGGGCAGTGCTATGATCTGGGGTTGCTGCAGTTGCTCAGGTCTAGGTTCAGCAACATTATGTGTCCAAAGAATGACGTCAGCTGACTACCTGAATATACTGAATGACCAGGTTATTCCATCAATGGATCATATTCCAAGATGACAATGCCAGGATTCATGGGGCTCAGATTGTGAAAGAGTGGTTCAGGGTGCATGAGACATCATGTCCACACATGGATTGGCCACCACAGAGTCCAGACCTTAACCCCATTGAGAATCTTTGGGATGTGCTGGAGAAGACTTTGTGCAGTGGTCAGACTCTCCCACCATCAATACAAGATCTTGGTGGAAAATGAATGAAACACTGGATGGAAATAAATCTGGTGACATTGGAGAAGCTTATGGAAACAATGCCACAGAGAATGTGTGCTGTAGTCAAAGCTAAAGGAGGTCCAACGAAATATTAGAGTGTGGGACCTTTTTTTTGTCAGTAATTTAATCAAATGTCACGATCTGGACAATATTAATCTGCAAACTCCTGCAAACCCGGCAGAACAAATCGTTTTTCACTCTCAGCTTTCCTCAGCTGCTGGTCAGCAGTTATACATTTTAGATCAGACCTGTGTTGTCTGCATGCAGGATGATCCCATCTTTTGTGCATCCGTTTTGTATTTTTAAGACAGGCCCTTTGGCATATTCTCAGACAGTGACTCCTCTGGGCATATCTGACTCATTCTGGACATCACATCACATCCAGCTCACTCATCCAGTCTGAAGTCTATTTTTCACAGCATCATATGAACATGAAAGCTCGTGATTAGAAAAAAAAACGTACGTGTCTAAAGGAACAAATTGTAGAAAAGGTGTAACAGGAAACAGCCTCGAGATACTGACTGAGATACTAACTCAAATGGTGCTCAGAGCAGTGTGGAAGCAGAGCAAGGAATGATTATATCAAGTAATGGCCGTACAAAACGCTTTTTGTGTCTTGTCATCGGATAAAAACTGGTTTTAACTCGTGCATTTTGTTTGTGTCGAGTATGAACAAGTTCCGTTAGTTCTACAACTAACGGGACTTCTTTCTTTTCCAGCAACACGATGTCTGCCAACGCCTCTCTGTCCACACACGTGCTCAAGTCCACCAAGGATGACCACGGGACAAAGGTGGACATCGACGCCGTCATGGACAACATCAGCATCGTCCTCTACACACTGACCGTGGTGCTCGGCATCACGGGGAACGCTGTGGTGATCTGGGTGGCCGGATTCAAGCTCAAGGTGGTTTCACGGGTTTTAAAATGGCTTCTATAGGCACCATCTTGTGCAAATTTTGAATCTCTGCCGGCAGTTTCAGTCATGACGCAATGCGTTTCGCTTGCATAAGTTAGAGGTGAAGGTTTTTGGTAAAGCAACAGTCAAATTAAATGAAATAAGTGCAGACAGCTGTGCAAAAGTAATGAGTAACTGGGATACTGGTATTTAAGGGCGTAACCCTAACCCTTCCTTTGTTTCTTTTTCCTGTTTCTTTTTCCTCCTCAGCCGAAGGTCACCAACGTGTGGCTGGTGAATCTGGCGATAGCAGACCTGATCTTCTCCTTCACACGAGTCTTCTCCCTCTTAAAGAAGCTCTTCTTCGACTACTGGCCTTTCGGCGTCTTCCTCTGCAAGTTCAACGGCTTCTTCAAATACGGCAACATGTTCTGCTCTGTCTTCCTGCTGGCCGTGATCAGCCTGGACCGGGCGCTCTGCGTCTGGCAGCCCGTCTTCGCGAAGCGCCGACGCACCCTGTGTGCCGCCAGGGTGGTGGCCGTCTGCGTCTGGGCCGCAGCAGCCCTCTTAAGCACCCCTTACTTCATCTACCGCCAAGTCTACGTGGGGAAGAACAACCTGACCAAGTGTTCTTTGGAAGTGAAGGAGGCGACAGAGGGGGACAACAAGACCAAGGTCGCCCTCTACTCCATCCGCTTCCTGTGCGGCTTCATGCTGCCCTTCACGGTCATCCTCATCTGCTACATCCTGGCCGGCATTGGCATCCGACGCACTCGCCTGTCAGGGAAGCATCGTCCTCTGCGTATACTGGCATCGCTGGTGATAGCGTTCTTCCTGTGCTGGGCGCCGTACCACTGCCTCCTGCTGGTGAAGATGGTGGACAGCAAGAACGTGGTGGTGAAAATCTGGCACCCCGTTGCGAAGGGCGTGGCCTACTTTAACAGCTGCGTGAACCCGCTGTTGTACTTCTGCATGGGGCTGGACGTGAGGGGGCGGTTCAGGCAGAGTCTGATGGGCGTCTACAAGAGGGCTCTGGCAGACGAGGGGGACGGACAGACGACCCAGTCCAATGAGCGCTCTCTGGACGACAGCACCGGGACGAGGCACAGCACCATTGTGGTGGCAGGACGGAATCAGACATCAGTGAACGTAGCTAACGTTTAACTCTCTCTTAGAAGTTTTAACCCCACTTAAGATTTAGCTTTTGTCACAGATCCAGAACCAGAGTGAATCTCATTAAATCTCATTTAATCTCCTCTTCTTCAGTCAATAGTGGTTTTCTTTTCCAGCACAAACATCTCAACTGAAGGATATTTAACGAATGAACTGAGCAAACGCACCTGCACCATTATGCAGGTTTGTCAGGACACAAACTACCAAGTTTTCTGTTTCTGCCCAAGTTCTGTTCCAATTCAAAGTACACCAAAATCTGACCAAATACAGTCCAAACACCTGGGTAGGTTCTGGCCCCACCTGTTTTGTAGAGCTTGCATCGGGAGGTAACACGTGTGGACTTGGTATAGCTACATATCCCAGAATTCATTTCAAGTACGCTGCTGTCCTAATTCCAGAATGACACGTCATGTTTCCCACCGCCCCCCAGAGTCTGAACTTGAAGAATTTAACTTTATGCCACCACAAAACAGCCATGACCTGTCGAGGCATGGACTCCTCTAGACTTCTGAAGATGTGCTTGGGTATCTGGTACCAAGATGTTAGCAGCAGATCCTTTGAGTCCTGCACATTGTGAAGTGGGGACTCCATGGATCCACCCTGACTGGTCTGCAGCTACGCAGCCCCATAGAAAACAAACTGTGTTCTGACTCCTTTCTGTCAGAACCAGCATTAACGTTGGAGCTACAGGAGCTCGTCTGTTGGATTAGACCACAAGGGTCAGCCTTTGCTTTCAACATGCATCAGTGATCTTCGGCCAACCGTGACCCATGTCTCTGGTTCTTTTATCTTCCTTGAACCATTTTGGATCAGGAACCAGGAACACCACACAAGAGGTGCAGTTCTTGAGATGTTCTGATGCAGTTGTCCATTACAGTTTACTTTGTAGTGTCTCCACAAACTTCAACTAGTCCAAAACGCTGCAGCCCGTATCATCACCAGAACTCCCTCCATGGACCACATCACCCCAGTTCTTCAGCAGCTCCACTGGCTTCCAATAAAATCCCGCACTGAATACAAGATCCTGCTACTAACCTTCAAGAGCCTTCACAACCAAGCTCCTTCAAATCTGTGTGAACTTCTCCAATTATATCCAAAATGTGTTTAAAAAGGCAACTGGACTTGTAGAGTTCACTTTGCTTTTTGGATATACCATAACCTGGATGACTGAGAACCTTCACAGACGTTCTCAAATTATACGAACCCTGCCGTACTCTCAGATCCTCCTCAGCCACCCAACTTATTGCACCACCTGCCCAGCTGTCCACCATGGGTTCTAGAGCATTCGGTCGCTCAGCTCCACACCTTTGGAACATTCTCCCACCTGACGTGCAAAACATAGACTCTCTGACATGTTTTAAATCCAGATCCTCAAAACACATCTTTTTAAAATAGCTTACTCCATCTAACCTACTCATTGTTATGTACTGTAATCTGCTTATATGCCATTGCATGGTATGTTTTATTCTTAATGATGTTTTATGTAAGGTGACCTTGTGTGTTTTAAAAGGGTTATAAATAGCACAGGATTAGAACAGGTGTAAATTTACGTTTACCATTTAAAATATGTAAAAAGTACAGTTTCCTTGTTTTTACTGGAACAAGGCTTCATGATATCCTCAGGAACATCTATCTTAACACAACAAAATAGTTTTTCACCATTTTAGTAAATTCTAAAAGCCTCTAAAAAATAAAAAATAAAAAAAATAATAAAAAGTGACATCTGTGGTGTCAAAAATGACCCGCCAAGAATATTGGTAGTTGCAGGCATCCATGCATCATTTAAAAAGTTTTGGGTTGCTGTGTGGATCAAATTTGGCTCAATTTACACTCTCCACACCACACACCACCCTACCAGACCCTCCACCACCCTTCCACCCCTCTTCCACGTCTCCTTAAGCATCGTTGGGGACAAAGATGCTCAAAGAGAGGTCTTCAAATACAAAAATGATGATATTTCATCCCCCACTCCACAAACGGATGAAGACAGAAACCAAAGTGACATTGAGGAAGATGTGTCTGAGAATGAGGATGACGTTGAGTATGATCATGAAGAAGCGCCTACCAGATATGCTGTGTCACATGTTCAAGACATCAAGACAACATTTGAGCTGTTTATACCACCATATGTTGAGAACATCTTGCTTGAGATGACAAACATTGAAGGTAGAAGGGTGTTGTGCAACAGCTGGATTGGAAACAACAAACTGGTACCAGTTGGTCCCAGTGTAAATGACAAACTTGCCATACATATAACAAACCAGAGACTATATTTGCATTTGCAATTTTGAGCAAAATAAAGTTTGGTTCCAAGTATAAATATGTACGGGTCAGTTTTGACCCGTAACACAACAGATGTCACTATGGTTAATATTATATAGGTAATATTAAGTACATAAAACTCCACATGTAATTTATTTTTGGTGGTATGTTCTAATATTAATCTATGATAGTCAGATGGAGTAACTGTCCATTGTCTTCACTATAACAAAGATAAAAAGTGAATTTTAATATTTTTTCAAATGAAAACGAGTGGTGTATTCTAAGGTAAAGGGTATATTTGGCCAAAAAATAACATTTAATACAATGCTTACATGGATATGAATGCAAAACAAGTTAGATATGAGGTGAAAAACACAACTGGTTGACAAGAAGTGTTCTTTGATGATTTTGGGCTGTATTAAGCCACGGGTCAAAAGACATGGGCAGCTTTCTAACACATTACAAGGGTTAACACCCACACAGTATCAGACGACAGCAGCAGGTGTGTGAACAGTAGACAGGAAAAGTTTTTAACCTTCTTCACAGGATGTAATTTATTTAAAAGTTAGGTGTGACGTTGTGAGCTGCGTTATCTGTCACCATATTTAACAAGTATCGACTCAGTCTTTATTTATGTAAACTCCATATCAGCAGCGGGACGGCAAATGTTTTATGGAAATATTTATTTAAAGTGCTTTTGCTTATTTTATCTTTACGTGTTTCAAAGTGCTGACTTTACAGAGAAGATGTGACCAGATAAAAGTTCTCAAACTGAGATTAGACAGTTCCTCAGCTGTAAAAATGTGTCAACAGCTGGTGCATGCAATTAAGGTCAAAGAGGCAAAAGTGGAACTGTGAGTCTGGAGCTGCAAGAAGGACGGGACAGGGAAGTGAGACCTTAAAAAGGAAGGCATGGTTTAACTTTAGCCATGTCTGTCATGTGTACAGAGGTCAAAATGAGGGTTAGATGAATCAAAGCTGTACATTTAAGCTTTTTAAACGACCTACTTATGGTTTTATGACGTTTCTGTTGAGCTGTGCTGTAACATTTGGTTGTATAATATCTGTATAATATATGTAAAAGAAAAAATAATTGTAAATACTGCAACATGATTGATAAGAGAAGCAGTGGAAGTGGAAATAAATAAAGGCTTTGTAAATGGTTTCATTTTTCTGAAGGTGTCGACTCAGACGGCTGCGACATATTAACTGGTGCGCCAAGATGCTAAAGAGAGAGATATGTCAAAAGAATAAATGCTCACATGCTAATTTAGATCCAGTGGAAAGATTTAGTGCAAACACAGGAACCAGACAGACAGCGAGGACGTGGAGGTGGTGTTGGTGGAGTGTGGCATGTTTCCTTTCCATGTTCTTTATAAATATAACAGCCTCAGTTAACACGAGCTGACTAACGCTGAGTGAGAACAGAGGAACACGTCTTCAGGGGGTTTTATGCGGGGTTGGTTTCTCCCCAGCTGATAGATAAGCGTTCAGCAACAACGAGATGAGTTAAAGAGAAAGCCATAATTAACTCAAACTGTTCTGGGTGGTAGCTTTTAAAGAAAGAGTGGGATCCGAGAGCGCTTCAAGTTAATGGGTTTGCTCCAAGCTCAATTAATGCCGTCATTTATTTTCTTTGGAAGCTCGGCCTCCAACGTTTCCTCTGAAAAGCTGAAATATTATAAACAGAAAAAAAAAAAAAAGAACTTGAAAAGGGATGTGATCTAGTTGGTTCTGTGAAAACCACAACAACACAGAAGTGTCATGTTTTTTTTTTTTGTGTTTGTTTTTAATGAAAATCCAAAGACTTGAATCCCTGCTCTCACCACGCTCGCTTTGGTTTTCCATTTGCCCCAGGTATTAAACCTGACGAGTGACAACATCTCATCAACCTGATTCAGCAAAGAGACATGACATGCACACACATTCATGACTTTATATCCACACATAGGCTAACGAGGCACAGGTGAGACGACGGGGGGGGGGGGGGGGGGGGCTGGAGCGTATCCCAGCTGTCATTGGGTTAGAGGCGTATATAACAGGGCTAACACAGAAAGACACTCACACCTACGGCCAATTTAGAATCACCAGTGAACCTAACCAGCATGTCTTTGGACGGTGGGAGGAAGCTGGAGAACCTGGAGAGAACCCACGCAGACACAGGGAGAACATGCAGACTACACACAGAAAGGAACCAGTCGGCCATGATGGAACCCAGAATCTTCTTGCATGTGAGGCATCAGTGCTAACCACTACACCACTGTGCTGCCCCATCATGTAATCATAGGAAAACACAGACAGGAAGTAAAACAGGAAATGAAACAAGCAATGAAAGAAGCTTTCAAAATTAAAAACAGGAAACGCAAGGAAAACCAAACAGGGACTCAGAAAATACTCAAAGCTCAACAACATGATATGTACGTCTGACTGAGAGCTCCCTCTGATCCTTCTGATTGAGGTTGTTAGGTTTATTCTATGTTTCCGATTGTTAGTGGAATTCTAGCGTCCACGTAAGAAAAGTTTAGTGTGTCATAATTTGACATACTGCATGTGCACACACTGCTATCTAGAACTAGGAAACATCAGGAGCTAGAAATTGTCTCTGAATTCAAGAACCTTGGTGTGACACTTGATTCCACACTATGTTTCAAGAACCACATGAAAAGAATATCAAATACAGTGAAATTCAATTTGAACAGTTTGAAACAAATACGAGCTTTCATAACAGTTGGTGCTGCTAGAATGTTTTTACATTGAATGGTCACTGGCAGGTGTAAATACATGAAAAATCATTGAGTCACTCTATAAAAAATCATTAAAGGTAGAAAAACCACGTCATTCCACATCTGTAACATCTTAAAGAAGTACAACTTATTGAGCTTCGAGAATTTTAAACTTTTTAAATTTGCTTGTTTGATGTTCAAGGTGTTACATGGACTTGCTCCACCTCCCATGTCTGACTTTCTTAAGACAGCGGTCTCAGGACCAGGGCTTCCTCTAGAGGGGACTGTGAGGTCCCACACAGAAAAACAGCCTTTGGACAAAATCCTCTTTCTGTAAAGACCCGTAAGATCTGGAACAGTCTTCCACTCTCCATAAGGGAGTGTCCCACATTACAAACCTTCAAAACTCACCTCAAACCAGTCTGGTAACCACTGACTTTCATCTTCTTAGTAATGTACCGCCTTGTGATGTGCTCTTATTGTGATGTTTTTGTGTTACCTGTGTAGGGACTGTGGATGCAAATTAGCATTGTTGCTATAATCTGGCATATTTACATCCATTGCTGTCTGAATAGATGTTCATTGATGTGCACTGTGCCTGTCAAATAAATAAATAAAAACAAATGAGTTTAACTGGTTCTATCAGACTCACATTGACAGCTTTAGTCTGCACGCACACACAAACAACAAAAAGAAAGGGATCTGACTTCTGATGCCTGTTGATTCAATGACACACCACAAGGTGGAGATAATAGACTGATTTCTGCTCTGTGCTGCTCAAAGGGATCTGGGACTCCAACAATAAAAGTAATACAGTGAATATGTTCATTCATTCATCTTCTGTAACCGGTTGTTCCTGTGAAGGGTCGCCAGGGGGCTGGAGCAGGGCTAACACTGAGATACAAACAACCATTCACACTCACACCTACGGACAATTTAGAACAGTCTTTCACTCTCCATAAGGGAGCGCCCCACATTACAAACCTTCAAAACTCACCTCAAACCAGTCTGGTAACCATTGACTTTCATCTTCTTGGTAACGTACCGCCTTGTGATGTGCTCTTATTGTGATCTATTGTCCTGTCCTATGTCTCATCATGTCTTTGTGTTACCTGCCCAGGGACTACAGATGCAAATTAGCATTGTTGCTATAATCTGGCATATTTATTTTCATTTAAGTGCATTGATGTTTGCTGAGCCCTTATCAACATTCAAATGAGGGTAAACTAACATGGTTTCATTGTAGTCAGACAGCTGATTAGCCACAATGGCTGTTTTGGTTTGTTTTGGTTTTGAACTTTTCACCACAAAAGGTTCAACATATCTGAGACAAATTCCAGCTTCTTATCACTGTTTCTGGTCTTTATTGTTCTGCTCAACCAGGTCAGGTACTTACACGCATGGAAAGAAAGGACCAACCCTTCCTTGGAGTTGAACTAATGCATTCTTGTATAAAAGCCCACGCTAAATCTTATCTTCATGAAGGTTCTGGTATTTGGCGTTAGTTTAAAGTCCACTTCCTGGCCAAAAAAAAAAAAACAATTTGTTGGACCGCCTTTGATACAGCCCGGATTTTCTGTGGCATTGTTTTGATAAGCTTCTGCAATGTCACCAGATTTATTTCCGTCCAGTGTTGCATTCATTTTCCACCAAGAGCTTGTATTGATGATGGGAGAGTCTGACCACTGCACAAAGCCTTCTCCTGAACATCCCAAAGATTCTCAATGGGGTTAAGGTCTGGACTAGTAGTTTCTACAATCTCCTTAGATGTTTTCTCTGCTTGATGCATGCCAATGATTTGACCCTTCTCAAACAGACTAACATCTTGTCCACGACTACAGGATGTGTCTTTAGACATGATTGTTGAAGAAATGAGAAGCTACTCATCGCCTCAGCTGGGGTTAAATAACTTGTTGCCAGCTGAAAGATAATCACCCATGCAGTAATTATCCAATAGGAGGCTCCTATCTTTTTGCTTAGTTAAATCCAGGTGGAGACTTTTTGTTTGGCCTTCACCTTGAAAAACAATTTCAAGCAAATGGTAATGTTCATCTTAAAAAGGGATGAGGCGTCATATTTCTGTCTGCAGTGGGAAAGCATATTTATCAAGAAACCAAACCAACTCAGTGTGGACTACATTTTTCGGCGAGTGCATCATTTGTTTTCCCTCTGTGAGCAGATTCAACCTTTTCACCAGGTCTTCATGTTTTGGTTAATCGGTAGATCTAATCTGGTTATCAGGTTCTTCTGGAATTTAAGTGACCAAAATAGAAATAAAAGTCCTGATTTTACTTTCTGTTTCTAAATGTTGACATTTATTTTAAGGCTGCCATCCGTAAATGTTTTGGAAATGTGCGCCTGGCTGGATTTGGTTGATGTAAAACATAATTTCACACGGTTTCGTTAATCATCTACAAAGACCGGTGTTATGGCTTTTATTGCAAAAGAAAGATGGACTTCTCTGGGGAGTCAAGAAATTAACACTGGGTTCAATCCCATCTCAAAACCCACCTTTTTCTGCAAGCATACCCTCCCTGACTGTCAGATTTTTATTTTTTATTTTTTTTTGTATTTTAAACCCTGTTTTACTTGTATGGTGACCTTGGGTGCTTTGAAAAGCGGCTATAAATAAAATGTATTATTATTATTATTATTATTATTATTAATAATAATAATAAATCCCGAGCTCCTACTAAGTCTGGTTCATAGCATCCTCATAGTGCAGCACGAAGGTGGACGCATCATGCTATGTTGCTTCTTGGCAGCAGGAACGGAAGACAGGATGAAACCAAATGCTGAGAGTGCAGAGGCTTCCCATCCAGTATAATGGAGTTTAGGATTATTTTTAAAGATTAAGATAAATTGCCGACCGTAAACTGTAATTATGACCAAAGGATCTTCTAAAAAGTCCTGGATTAGAAAGTGTCCAAATAAATTGTGTAAATGGGAGATTTACTAAAACATTAGGTTACTGAGTGTAGAGAGAAGGAGAAAACTCCTAACAATGGGTTAGGGTTAGGTTTGTGGTGTTGGAGGACTGAAATACTGATAAAAATATAGGTTTCTGTTATGTGTTCCATGTCAGAAATACATTGTGGGATATACAATATACAAACTTTGTATATAAACTTAAAGTATTCTGATGTATCCTGAGTAAGAGTACGAGTTAAAGGAATCACTCGAAGTAAATCTCTGACTGACAAATTATTTCATAAATATAATTTATTTTAAATTCTTCATCCCATAATGCACGCATCCAAACAACAAACAAAACTGCCATTATTGCATAAATGGTAAAGAATCTCCTCGCAGCATAGAAATATCATTTTTCTAAAAAAATATTAGGTAAAAACAATTCAAGCATAGCACTGAGGCAACACATAAATATACACTTCTAGACAATGACCAGGAACAGATAATGAGACAAAACTGATTAAAGCTGATGAAAGCTAATTCACCGTTTAAATTAACTTAATTTGACATTATAATGAGTTAGAAGCAGCTACCTCACAGTAAACTTCAAATTATTAATAAATAACGACCTGTTTCATTTGCTCGTAGACTTCATTTGATTCCTCCGAACCAGTTACTGACAAAGTAGTTTGATAAAAGCATTTTTTGTAGATAAAGTGCTCATAGCTAAAATGTAAACAAAAGAAAGAAAAAACAAACAAAAAAACACAGTTCTGGTAACATCACATGCCTAATGGACATTTTACAAAAGCAGTTAGGTTCATAGGATAACTGACTCATCATCGCTGAAGTCGTCAAAGCTTTCCATGTCTTCCTGGGAGCCGTAGGTTGAATCTAGAATGGAGGTGGAGTCATCCTGGGAGGAGAGTGAATAAATATTAGCTGATATGAACATCACAACACCTGGAACACATCTGGCAGGTGACTAAAAGAGTTGTCTTAGTGTCTGAAGGCCTAAGTGATTAGCTTATTACTTAGTAGGTTAGTAGTAGACACTAAATATTCTCATTGGCTATATGCTATACGTTGGAATTTGATCCAGTTGTAAGGGGCTGCACGACTTTGTATATTTTAAAGTCGACAGTTATGTGAGGAAAGACATGACTAGTCTCTGATGATGTCACTAATAAAACCCCAGTAGAAAGTAATGAAATCTAGATTCTTGGCCTGAATACATATGCTGAGAACAGACAGCTCATGTGCTACATACTGTGAGCTGCAGATATGTATAGCCTGTATAAAAACAGGCTGCAACTCAGCACCAATAGCAATAGCATCTAATAGTACTCCACAGCAGTGAAGTCGACAAAGTGACTAGTTGACTAGTCTGTACAACCCCTAGTAGACTATAGTTGTAATGGTAGTCACACTAATAGTAGATGCATGAGAAGCAGTGAACACTGGTGAATAATATTAGCGCGTACCTTTTGTTTCGATTTCTCTGTCTGCTCACTGCGTTTCTGCTCTTTGGGCTCAGTGTCCAGAAAGGCAACATAATGTATCAGCGTGTAGACTCTGGATAAACACAAAAGGGGAACGTTAGATTTTTTTCCTCAAACATCACGAGTGTCCACACACCGTGGAGAAAGAAAATTATGCCAATGATCACCTGTGGTAGAACATGGCAATGTACTGGAGCACGACCGACAGTCCGAATCCCAGAATGAACATGAAGCCGATGGGATCGATTGGGATGTATTCACCGGTTGTCTCCAGGTTGACGTCGAGCTTCGGGATCTGGATGGTTAAGACGTTGAAGGTCTGGAGGGTGAAAGTCGCCACCAGCCACATGGCGTTCACGGTGAAGAAGGCAAAGTTGATCTGTGTGTTGTGAGAAAGAGATTATTAACTAAGGAATAACAACAAAGTTTTCCTGTTAGAGATGCAACAAAGTTTACCTTGTTTCGCAGCTGTTTCAGGTCACTGGCGATCTTCTTCTGCCGTTCTTTGTCATCAGGTAGAGGTTGCAGGTACTTCACCTGCAGCTCATTCCAGAACACCTCCTCGTCCTGCAGGGAAACACAGAAACCGTTTTGATGCCTGAGGCTGCTGTATCGCAAAATTCACTGTATCTGTTTGAGTTCAGTCTGAGATAAAGCCCCTAGGGTAATGAAACATGGTTAGCATCTTGTGAGTAAGCGCTGATGATCATGTTAAGGCACAACGTAAGGTAAATTTTGAGGCGGATGCATACGAACCTTGTCGAGTGAGTCCTCCTGCAGTTGCATATCGGTGGACAAATTCTGAAGCTGTGTGACCCAACCTGGAGAAAAGAGCAAGGCAGGAAAATGTTAGCAAGCTAGCATCACATTTATGTTGGAATATTTTGGCAAAACAAGAAAATCTTAGCGAAATACTTACTTTGATCATGCTCGGAAACAGTTGGTGCTTGCCTGAAAGACAATGAGAAAATTTAACTTGTGCTCTTTGAGTGACACTTTGTATTTTTAATAGACTGTTGGTGTTAGAAACGTACTCTTGTTCTGGATCTGCTGGACCATCCACAATGGTGTTTAGAGGTTGAAGTTCAGACTCTGTGTACTCTGGGATCATGGTCTCCTGGCTGCTACCGTACTCTACGTCTTGTGATCTCAAGTCTGGCTTTTTGCAACATTTGAACCATGATAAGAAGCGTTGGAGGATATTTTTGGCTGCATGGTGAAAAAAAATAAAAAATGCTTCAGTTAAGTTGAGCACAAAGAATAACACTGTTCAGGGATGTCCAAATAAGTGAAGAACAAGCAAAGAAGAAAGAAGGGCAACTGGACTTGTTGAGTTTCTTGAAGATGTTAAATCCAGGTAGGTTCTTCAGTTTTAAAAGACTGGTAGGGAGTTGGAGTTAAACAGGAACATCAGAAACTCACATGATTAATGCTAACAACCGGATATTTACCAATTACAGGGAGAATCCGGTTTCTTTTCCCAATGAACGGTACTCCAACAACCTTCAGAGAGGGGTTTTTCAATTTGAACTAGATGGCTTCCTGTACTCTAAAGGAGTGCCCTTAGTCCTTCAGTTAAGTATCTGCTCATTAACACACCATAGTGATGTGAGTTTCTGATGGGCAACACCCACAGATGTTCCTATTTTAAACCCCAACACTTTAAGAACTGAAGAACCTACCTGGATAAGTGGCGAAACCTCTTCAAGAAACTATATACCATGACCTGGATGACTGAGAACCTTCACAGACAATACAGTTTAGGTGTTTCACCGTCAGTAGCATGGCAATAAAAAAGTCTGGTATCTACCTTTTTGTGATGTTTTCAGCCGCCGTGTAGCTGCAGGTGCGGTAGCCTCGGTAGCAGGTTTTGTCTCTCTGGTGCCCCAAGAGACATTGTTCATGTTGACCATGGAGTAGATGCTGAGCAGTAGGTAAGCGCTGGGGACGCAGATGATGTATAGAAAGCCGAAGAACACGAGGTTAATTTCCTGAGGATGCATTATTGCAGTGGTAACGTAAATTATGGCCATGGCGATCACAAAAATGCTGCTGGGTGTCAGGATGGTTTGGCTCTCCACCATTGAGCCTAACGGAAGACAAAAGGGGTGGACAGATTTTTAGAATGGAACAGGTTTAAGCTTCTCTTATACACATGTTAGACAAAATCTGCATAAAGTTTAACTGCATAAAGTTAAACCTGCCTGAACATGACTTACCGACAATGGTCAATGACACGACCAGCATAAGGAATGCATAAAAGATGCTCAACATAGCTGCAAGAGTGATCTGAGCGTCGGACTTGAGCTTGAAGCAAAGAGCCAGGTAGATGGCAGGAGGTATTGTAGCGATGACCAGAGCGGAACCGGAGGTGATATCGAGGAGGAAGGCCAAACTACCTGCAGGTCGCAATAGACGGAGAATTTTACATATTGAATTTAATTGGAATGAAATGGCATTAAACCTTGAAACACAAAAAGTAACTAATCTGTAACCTGCGATCAAAAGGCAGATGGTGGCAGGCGCCAGAACGGCCGAGAAGAGGGCAAACATCTGATACAACATGAATGGTTTGGACATGGACGGGTTCCTTTTGGAGATAATGTTGGAGGAGCCCAGAAGATCGACCACATTGGCCATGGTGGACGGCCCCCATCGCCGGCGCTGAAAAAGGCAAAGATTATTACATTAGTGTCTTCTTTCAATACGAAGCAACATTTATCAATTAATGTTGCTGACTAGCTCCTGTACTCACCTGGTTGTAGAGTTCCTTGAAGTCCTCTGGTGCATTGGTGTAGGCGTCAGATGCTGCATTGTACTCCACTCTCCAACCCTGCTTCAGCAGCAGTGTGCACAACCAGCGGTCTTCACCTGCAAGTAACACAAAATGTATTCATTTATATGTGTTTGTAAAAGATAGAAGGAGTGTTCATTTAGATAATCCAGATTGAACAAATTGTGACATGAAATAAAGTCAATGAAAAGTGTCGCATATCAAACATCTTCCTTCACCTTGGTCGTACTGGATGTAGTGGCTGGCCTCCATGGACTTGGTGGAGTACCTCTTCATCACGTTGTCGTCCATTAGTGCCTCTGCTCTGAACAGACTGAAGCAGCCCGGGCTGCACAGCACACAGCCAAACACATGCTCCGCCGTCTTCTGCAGCCAGTGACTCACGGCATACTCAAACTTCTGGAACCACACTGCCGGACCTGCAGAGAAAAATATTGTAAACCTGTCATGGAAATTTACCTCTCTCTATTCATCTCAGTTCTCAATACCTGGGTTCCTCTACCATTATCCATCTACACATTCTCCCCCCTTCAATTTTTCCCTTCTACCCCTTTTCATCCCATCTGCTCCAACCCCTTTTCATCTCTTCCCTCCAGGCCTTTTCATCCCCTCCGCTCTGACCCTTTTCATCCCATCCCATCCCCTCTTCCCATTCCATCCGACCCCTTTCCATCCCTTCCCCTCAAACCCTTTTCATCTCTTCCCTCCGACCCTTTTCATTCTATCCCCTCGAGCCTTTTCATCCCATTCCATCCTCTGTTCCCATCTCATCCGACCCCTTTTCATCCCATCCCCTCTGACCCTTTTCATTCCATCTCCCTGAGCCTTTTCATCCCTTCCCCTCCAACACTTTTCATTCCACCCCCCTGAGCCTTTTCATCCCTTCAACTCTGACCCTTTTCATCCCATGCCCTCTTCCCATCCCATCCGACCCCTTTTCATCACTTCCCCTTTGACCCTTTTCATTCCATCTCCCTAAGCCTTTTCATCCCTTCCCCTCAAACCCTTTTCATCTCTTCCCTCCAACCCTTTTCATCCCCTCTGACTCTTTTCATTCTATCCCCTCGAGCCTTTTCATCCCATCCAATCCCCTGTTCCCATCTCATCCAACCCCTTTTCATCCTTTCCCCTCAAACCCTTTTCATCTCTTCCCTCCGACGCTTTTCACTCTATCCCCTCGAGCCTTTTCATCCCATCCAATCCCCTGTTCCCATCTCATCTGAACACTTTTCATTCTTTCCCCTCAAACCCTTTTCATCTCTTCCCTCCGACTCTTTTCATTCTATCCCCTCGAGCCTTTTCATCCCATTCCATCTTCTGTTCCCATCTCATCCGACCCCTTTTCATCCCATCCCCTCTTCCCATCCCATCCGACCCCTTTTCATCCCTTCCCCTTTGACCATTTTCATTCCATCTCCCTAAGCCTTTTCATCCCTTCCCCTCAAACCCTTTTCATCTCTTCCCTCCGACCCTTTTCATCCCTTCCGACTATTTTTATTCTATCCCCTCGAGCCTTTTCATCCCATCCAATCCCCTGTTCCCATCTCATTCGACCCCTTTTCATCCCTTCCCCTCAAACCCTTTTCATTCCATCTCCCTGAGCCTTTTCATCCCTTCCCCTCTGACCCTTTTCATTCCATCTCCCTGAGCCTTTT
Source organism: Chelon labrosus (assembly GCF_963514085.1). Lineage (NCBI taxonomy): Eukaryota > Metazoa > Chordata > Actinopteri > Mugiliformes > Mugilidae > Chelon > Chelon labrosus. The sequence goes on from NC_140349.1 coordinate 3,391,991, forward strand.
CATCCCTTCCCCTCTGACCCTTTTCATTCCATCTCTCTGAGTCTTTTCATCCCTTCCCCTCTGACCCTTTTCATCCATCCTCTTATGGCTGATGCTGTGTACCAGCCAGAGACACAGCAGGCCCTGAGTCTCTCATCATCTCCCTTCCTGCAATAAAACTATAAAAGACACTGAATGCATCCAGTCTCTTTGTTTCTCAGTAGAATCTGTCTCTTTATTGAAGGAGCCTAAGGACCTGAGTTTCCACGACAAACCACAGCTCACTATGTTATCAATATTCCTTTTCTTCTTTGCCTTCAGAACCTACCTGATCCAGTGGGGTGAATCCTGCCGCACGCTGCCCCAACACGAGGGTACATTTTCAGACGGTCGATGAGTAGCATCACAGCAGCAGGCTGGAAGTCCGTGTCTCCGTCTAATGCCAGGAGGTAGGTGTTGTGCTTCTCTTTCTGCAGAAACAGGCACAGTTTTTCTTTGTTTTACATCCATCCATCACAGTCTTCTATGCTCCACTGAGAAATAGCATGTCTGTGAGCTTAAGCTCATCAGAAAGTGTCTGTCTTATCTCACCTGGATCTCTGCTTTCAGCATCTCCTCGTCCTCTTTCTTTTGCCAGCGTGCGTAATACTTGGTCATGAGTTTCCAGCCAAAAAGGTAGTAAAGGTACATGACCTGCAAAACAAGAAATAACAATAAGCAAAACCTAATATCTTTCTACATTCAATCTTAAAAGGTATTCCATCCACATTTCGCCCCTTCTCATTCACCCCCTCAAGCCCTCTCATCCCTTATCTATTTCCTTCACGCCCTGTCTACCAATTAACTTCTTTGCATCAATGAAGGTGTGGTATTTGTTAGCAGATAGGGTTTGTAGTTTCTAATTTTCCTACCTGGGACCATCTCTTCTTGTGCCGGATGCGCTCTTTATCCTTGAAGTGAACCACGATGTTGTTCCCGTGAGGCATGGTGACGACAAGACGACCTCCGTACGGCGTCCTTATGATCTTCTGATCGGGGAGTTGCTGTTGCTTTCTGAAGAACTTCTCGTCAATGTTGCTGAAGATGCTGATGACAGAGAATAGTAGTAAATTGCACAGCTAGAAAATAAAAAATCATTTCTGCACCATCTATAAAAATGATCCTTACCCGTAAACCTCTGTGATGATCTTTACAAGGTTCTCAGCGTATTCATTGACGTGACGCCCCTGACACCCCTCAACTTGTTTGAATGCATCGTCAAAGTAGATGTGAGCTTCAAATGTGAAATCGTTGAACTTTGTCTCATTCTTTGGTCTGTACTTGTCCAGTCTGCAGAGATCCGACAAACACAATGAGGAAGTGTGAAGAAATCAACGCTGAGAAAACAAATTTTGGGGATAGAAATGGAGTGAATGAAAGACAGATCCCGCAAACAGAGTCACTGTAACTCACCTAAAAATTGAGATGAGAATGTTCAACATCTCGTCGTAGGTCTCGTGCCACATGGTCGCACACAGATATAGCGTGATCATTTCAGATTCCTTGGACCTTGACAAGATTTGCAAATTTGAGACGTTTATATACAGATTATATATTTGCACACACCTCCAAAGGGAAGACTAGTTCTGCACGTGTACCACTTACTTCTTCTTCCTCCCGCCTCTGGTCTGGATGTCGAAGCGGGTGTTGAGGAGCAGGGACTGTTCGATGAAGGCTCCCTCGTATAGGCGCCTTCTGAACAGATCCTGGGTCCTCTGGATGCGATACACATTCATGTTCCAGAGATGGAGGGTGGCCAACAGAAGACCGATCCACCAGGACGCTGCTGCACCTGCAGGAAGATTAGACGAAGATTACAGACTGCTGTAGACTTTGACATTTAAATGACAAATAACTACACTAACTCTAACTTTACTTGTGTGCATCATATTTGTAATTTGTGCTGACCTGTCAGTAAGCTGATGTCAGCGATCGTGGACAAGCCCAGAGAGCACAGAGTACGTGTAACGTCTAGAACTAGCTCTTGAAACACTCCATTCAGGAGTGTTTGGTCTGTTCCATTCACTACAATACAGTAGTCTGTGAAGTTGACGCCTGCGGTCAAGTTCATGCTTATTCTGTAGTCCTCATAGTTGACGATGACCGGGGTGATGAATAGAACCATAACAGCCAGGGAGGCCAGGTACAAAGGCAGGAGGAAGCAGCGTCGCAGGGCATGCATCTTGCAGGCTGCCAAAGCAAACCAGTGGCAGAGTGCGGAGGAGATCAGCTGGACACCAATGATTGTGACTATAATCATTGTCTCACGGCGTGAGATGGAGGTAATGACGGCCCAGTCCAGTTTGGCCAAAGGGACGTAGGCCCCGACGACAATGGCAGTCACCACGATCCTGAGCATGCTGGAGAGGATGTGCAGCATGTTGCGGCATTTCGACATGTCTTCGAACAGGTCCTTGAGGAATTTGGAGCCGGTGCTCTTGCTGATCGGCCTCAGGTAGTTTTCCCACCAGTTGAAAGACACCAAGATGGACCCACCAATAGCCAGACCCACGCAAATGCTCATCTTGACGTCCGTAGGGTCTTTTGTAATGTGTACGGCAACGAACAGGACGTAACCGAGCAAAATGAGGACGACGGCGAGGATGGAGGGCAGCAGGAAGAGGTTCCTTTGCTTGGAGGTGCACTGAGCGGCCACCTGTAGGAGCGCAGACAGGACCGCTACACTGTTCAGTATCGTCACGTTGGTGACAATGTCCAAGTGAGGCATTGCCGCGATGGTGAGAATTGCTGCACCCATCGACACCAGGAACTCAAAGAACAGAACCTGAGGAATAAGTTAAAACACATAGTAAAGAAATGGCTGAGGATTCCTGCTACCTGTTATTGGCAGCAGTGAAAGATCTGATAAGGTTATGGAACATGGACTCGTGTCTTACAAGGGCAATGGTGGTTTTTCTTGGCTGCTTTGATGTTTTGTAGCACGCTTTCCAGAAACTCTTGAGCAACAGAAGGACGCTGGAGGCAACAAGAGAGCAGCCGATACAAAGCAGGGCTACGGGTTTCTGCTCGGCTGGGAGTGTCTTAGTTCCTTCATTGGACAAGGTGACAAGGAGGAGGAATGATGTCTAAAAGAGAGAAAGCATATCTCGCTGAGTAAAATCCAAACAATGACACACCGACCACACCAGTTACATAAGGATCTAATCACAAATTGAAAAGAGCAGATTCGTCATGCAAATTCTGCAGCTTGTATTCAAACATGTTTTACTTAAAAGAGCAAACCTTGCTACACAGAGCCAGTCCAAACACGATGACAGCCACGACAAACAAAGTGATGAACTTTAGCAGTTTGATCATTTTCCACGGCGTCTGTTCATCTTCGATGACCGGGACCTCTCGGCAGGTGTCCCACGGCCTCCTGAGGGAAGACGCAAAATGAAAAAAGTGTCACATTAAAGGGACATAAGAAGAAAGTAGCTAAAAAAATATTTAAAATTAAAAAATTTAATAAAAATTATTTAAGAATATTGGAAAAATTAAAAGAAAATAAATTAAATAATAACTTAAATTTTATTTTTATTTTCCCTTTAGATGTAATTAGAGGTTTTGGTGTTAAGATATAATAACAATAATAATAATAATAATAATAATAATAATAATAATAATAATGATAATAATGATAATAATAATAATAATAATAATAATAATAATAATATTAAAATTTTGTAAGGCTTGCACTTACTTCGGCAGATCTCGGTCTCCCTCCATGGTGCTCGCTGCAAATGGTTCATCCTCTCATTTGGATGGAGTATTATACTGCAGATGCTGAGACCTGTATGACACGTCACGGCCCGTGGCCACGCCCAACAGGTGAGCTGGCCCCAGGTGAGCTGGCACGTTAATGGAAATTGCAGGTACCAAGCGGTTCAGAAACCAATGAGGAAGTAGGAACTGCTTGATAAATACTACAAGGATAAACATAAAAATAACATTCTTTTGTGACTAAAGATAAACCTCTCGATGATAAAAGTCCCTGCTGAACTGAAGTCATGCCCAAAAAATAAATTAAAAAAAGTCAAAACCCACTTTTGGAAAGAAGGGATTGGCTTTTTGTGTTGTCTTTTGTTTCTTTCTTTGTGTTTCTTGAATAGATTGTTTACGACAGAATAAAGTCAAGTTTTATTATTTTAATAATAGGTAAAGGGATTCATCTTCTAGGGAGCATGAGCATGCATCGAAAGAATTTATTTTGCCTTTGAACGAAAGAGTTTAATACAGAAAGAAATCTCTGTCCATCTCCATGGTGCTCAGCGCAAACAGTCCATCTCCTTATTTGGATGGAGTATGTTCTTGTATGTGCTGACACCTGTGTGACTCATCAGAGCTCGTGGCCCCGCCCACCGCGCGAGCTGCTCCAGGTGAGCCGCCACGTTAATGGAAATTGCAGTGAAGCTCAGCAACCAAGCAGTTTAGTATTTTTGGTTTTGTATTTTTCTTTCTTTCTTTGCATTTCTTGAATAGATTGTTTACGACGGAATAAAATCATTCATTCATTTTATGATCTTCTGTAACCACTTGTCTTGTGAAGGGTCGTGGGGGGGCTGGAGCCTATCCCAGCTGTCATCTGGCGAGAGGCGGGGTACACCCTGAACAGGTCTCCAGTCTGTCACAGGACTAACACAGAGATTTAGCCAATTTGAGCCAATTTAGAATCACCAATGAACCTAACCAGCATGTCTTTGGACGGTGGGAGGAAGCTGGAGAACCCGGAGAGAACCCACACAGACACAGGGAGAATAAAATCTAATTTATTCATTTATTTATTTTTTATTCATCTTTTAGGGAGCATGAGCATGCATCGAAAAATTTATTTTGCGCTTGAACGAAAGAGTTTAATGCAGAGAACAAATTTTAGTTTTCTAGATTGTTCCCCGCCTGTGCACCTGTGCTGGCCTTTCGCGGGCTGGCCTTTCGCGGGCTGTGCAAATGTCTTTGGCTTGTGCTTAATCACCTTAACCGGCCACACCTGAGCAGATGTGAATAAAGGACCTTGCTGGAAAGGCCCAGGAGGCTCACTATGTCTCACCTGTTACCTTTTTGTTTTCTTTTTTTTTGTCACGTGTCTCCACTTTATGTTGAGCGAAATCAAAACCTTCTACTCATTATACCTTACGTATTTGCATATTAAGCCGCCCTAACCCATCGTCACTGACATAGTTTTTTACCCCTTTGCTCTATTTTATTTTTGTAACAGTAACTTTATGAGCGCACCAAGCTTTTCCACAATTAATTCTTTAAATACTGGACTTCATGCACTGTCATCAACCTCCCACACATCATGCGTCATCTAGTATCGTGCAGTCTTGTTTTTATCATATTTGCTGCATGCACGCTTCATCCAGATGAATTCTGCTGCTCTCTTTCACAGTTTTTACCTGTTTGGGTGGATATTCCCCCATATGAACTGAGTCAAAGTTTTTCTTGTGCTTGCTCTGGAGGTTTCAGGGCTTCTGCAAAGCATCAACAGAAATCAAGTTGAATGGAACTAAATTCAACTCCAGTTTTCTGGTAAAAATGTCTATTTCTTCCGTCATTTTGGTGCTTGCTCTGGGGGTTTCGCGTTCAAGCATCTTCAGCTGATTTGGATCGTTATTCACGCTGTATAAATAAAATTTAACTGAGCTTAATTTTGAATTATTAAGCTTTTATTAGATCTGGATAATAAAAATGAATCGAAAAATCAATTGGGAAGTTTTCCTTGACAAATCTCATGCTAAAAAATCAACAGGAATCACTCTCTGCATAGCGTAAATATTAAGTTTTTCCCATTTTTTTTTTTTAACCCTTACAGTGTAAACCTTTCGTAATGTTTTCTTGCAGATCTGTCATGTTTTGCATCCCAATTTTTCTTTTCTCTTGTTCGGTGTTAAGAACCACTGTCTGTAGAAAAGTGCAAAGTCATCTGGATCTCTTCGTTGATCACGTTTTTCTTTTTCTTTGCAAAATAAGTAGCCAACATAACCAGTTTATACGACTTTTATGTGTCTCTATTTCCTGATCTGATTCTATGAAAGTCCTGCGAACGTGCATTTCTTCACTTTTATAAATAGGTTTTAATCACAACGATCTGTTTGGAACGAGGAGGGAGCCGTAATCTGCAAACGATCTGCTCTGAAGGCATACACCCACATGTTTGTTGGCATAATTAACAGGAAGGAGGTGTAAACTTTAACAAAACGTGACTAATTGCACTTTGATTAAACTATTTCTGACATGAATACTGTGATCAGATAAGCTTCCGTGTCGTGGAAGGGCTGTGCGAGAAACTGCTGTGCTAGTGTGTTTCCTCCAGCAGAAAGGGATTCAGTATTTTTTGTGAAAAGTGTCACTTGGAAACCATTTATTTTGTGCCCTCTTGCATTTATACGACTCTTTGCAGAAGTTGCCGTCTTTTAACAGGATGCGGGTCGTTTTTTATGCATGCCACCATGCACCATCCATATGTCCTCTGAAGACTCCTGATGGCTGCACAAATGCCCATGTAGTCCATTTTCTCTGCCTACCAAGAAAAAAAATCCTCTTCATACGAGCTTAGAAGGTTTGGGAACAAAATCTGGACGACTCAAAATCTTTCAAGGTTGCTGCTTCAACTTTGCAAGATTACCAGAACCCCTTCCTTAATTTAGAGCTGCAATACAGGCTACAGGCTACGCTTTGCACCTGTGTGAAAGAAAATAACTTTTTCAAGTGGCAGCAGTCGTTCAAAGGGGAAAACAGGAAGAGCCACAGTTAGCTGGAGGCCAGGACGAACTCCTGTTAGCTTGGAGGCTACGAAGCTAGGAATAACTACTATTAGCTGGGAGGTTAGAAAACTAGTAGGAGCTACTGTTAGCTGGAGGCTAGGAAGTTTGCAAGAGCTACTGCCAGTTGTGAGGCTATGAAGCTAGGAAGAGTTACTGTCAGCTGGGAGGCTAGGAAGCTAGGAATAACGACTATTAGCTGGGAGGTTAGAAAGCCAGTAGGAGCTACTGTTAGCGGGAGGCAAGGAAGCTAGGAAGAGCTTCCGTTAGCTGGGAGGCTAATAAGCTAGGAAGAGCCACAAACGGTCATACAGAGCTGGCGTGTTTGAGACAACAGTGTGTGACACATCGCAAACAGCTGACCATCGGCTCGATGTGTCATGTCCGTTAGACGTTTGCTCTTGGTCGAGCCGAGTCCAGATCACTTCAGTTTTTCCCCACTCTGACCTTTGACATGAACCTTAACTGAAGCTCTAGGCTCCTGTATCTGTAGGCTTTCATTACACTGCAGGGGTTGATTAGATAACAGCAGGGATTAGGATTTAAACATTACCCAGGTTTGTATTTACTGCTTTTTTTTAATCACTTCACTTCCTGGTTCCGAGGGTTTGACAAAAGCTCAAGTCACGTTTCTAGAGATAATTCTGCTCAACAATACAGCACATTTGTTTTTACAAGATTTATTGTGAGATACCCAGGTTATGAAGACTGGTCAGTGGAAGAAGGAAGAACGCCCATGTGACCTGCTTCATGGGTCAAGAAACTTCAAAGAAACCCAAGCGGCTCTTTTGTCTTGCTGCCGAATGCAACTAAAAATGTCCCGCCTGTCAACAATGTGATCATGAGGCGACTTCTGCAGCAAAGCCTTTCTCTGCTCTGGATTAATAATAATATTTTTGCTTAGTTAACTTAACTTTTTTCTTTACAAAGTGCTGCAGTCACATGAAGGGTTTCACCTCCACTACTAGCAACACAGAACCAACATCCTGGAGGAAAGTTACAAGAAGGAAATCCCATAAGTGTGTTAACTGTTTTCATTTTTCTTATTTAGCCTTTCGTAAACAGACAGTGGTTTACAGTAAATGCCAGTCTAGACTGTTTCCTGTGAGCCTGGAGGAGGAAGCAGTCAGTAGAGGTGATGCTGTGCAGCTCTACAAGAGCTCTGAAGGTCACTGCACTCGAGCACGAACGAGATCTGAAGAGAGTGAAACTGTTTCCACAGACGCTACGTAAAAATGATCTGATCAGGAAGGAAGGGCTTACATGCCCAAAAAACATCAATCCCTGTGCCTCCTGTCCAGCGTCAAATCTGAAAACATGTTTCCTCCATCTTTATCTCCATCAACCCTGAATGTCATGAATGTCTAGAGTAGAAGAAGATGTCTCCAGCGTCTCCATCGTCTCTGTCCACATGGATTCCAGCTTGATTCGTCTTGTTTCTTTGCCTCTATGTTTCTGTCCCTGCTGGAAACTCATCGCCTGATGTTTACCTCATGTGGCATGAATGGAGAGAATGGATTTCTAGGTATTTCAGTGAAGACATAATGAAACCAACTTTACGCTGGCGCCCAGGCAAAGAAACACATACAGATCATAGTTTCAGTTGTTGATCGTCTGGGTAGTTGGGCTAAATAAAGCTCATGCCAAAACAAACACAAACAGTTGCTGTTCAGCAATGCTGTATATGAATTTCATTTTAGGAGGAAGTAAAGTCTTAAATTCCCCAACCATTTTATGTTATCATGCATAGATAATAATTTACCGGTCCTCAAACACACCATCAAACCTTAAGATTAATAAGTAAACCCTATTCAACGATCCGATCAGATGATTCCACCTCCACCGTAGGAGGAACTGTCGGGTTTCATCTGCAGTTCTTTGAAGGATGTGTGGACTAATATGTAAAAATAAATTTACACAAGTCTTAGGGTTAATTCTTTGCAGGCAACTGAGACATTAACCATCCGTGAAGGAAATACTAAATCCAAACTGATGAGTCTGGTGATAAAGCGAAGGGACTTTTTTGGGGGGAGTGGAGGGGCATAAGCTGTTTAGGGAAGAGTAGATTATAGGTTTTACAATAAGAGACATCCGTGAGTTTCCTTACCGGTGACGAGAAACTGAAAAAACCCATTTAAAAATAACAGATCTGTTTTTATTCTTCTTTCATTTTTTTTTTTACGTAACTTTAACTTGCGAGTGGAGAACAGAGCTCCTGGGCGCCTTGCACGGCGAGCAACTGCTCCGGCTGTGTTCACCAGGTCAGATTAAATACATATCAATCTACCTAAAATTTTTTTTAAATGCAGACTGTGACGCCACTCCCTTTATGGATTTTGTGACCTGACCCGCTGAAATAAAGTGTAAAGAACAACACCGGGACAAGTGCAAAACACTGAAAAACTGATGATAAAACTAAATAAAATGTGAAATGTGTCTCGGCTGGAGCTTAACCCAGGTTCTCCAGCTTCCTCCCACCGTCCAAAGACATGCTGGTTAGATTCACTGGTGATACTAAATTGGCCGTAGGTGTGAATACGACCCTCCAGAAGACGAGTGGTTACAGAAAATAAATGAATGAATAAATTCAGGAGAGCAACTTTATTTAAATTAATGTGAAAGGAAATAATTGTTCACTACTTTTTGTAGAAATGTATTTATTAGCTGTTTTGTCTTAATAATGTTTTAGGAAATGTCTCTTCATCTCAAAGAATGATTTATCGTAAAGTAAATCCGTGAAGAGGTCAAACTATCTGGTTTTATCACATGAAAACTAATTAATTTAGGAACAAAAAGAAGATTATTTGAAGATTTTCACAGATATCTTGTGATCTGAGTTGATCAGATTTCTAGGACTGGGTGCGTTGAGAGCTGTCAGGTACAGTGGGAGATAAAAAATAAAACACATACTGGCCAGTTCATTAGGTACACTAGTGGAAACACTCTGCAGGTTCTGGATTAAATAACAGAGAGATGCGTTTCCACTCAGTTGTGTCAAGTACCGTGACATGTTGCTGTTATTTTGGCATTGTAGTCACTGGGCTCGGTTAAATAAGAAAAACTTTTAAGTGTTTAATCATCTTTCTAAATGATCATCCAGGTAACTCACCACCTTTCTGACGCAGTTACAACATCAGCTGAACGTTAGATCAAACATGAAGGAGGATTTAGAGCAGGACTGTTATAGTAGAATATATTCATTAGTTCACATCAATCAATTAGTTCATCTATCTATCTATCTATCTATCTATCTATTTATCTATCTATCTATCTCCTTTAATTAATTTTCTTTAATTTTCTGTGGGGGGTCTCCAGTCTATCACAGGCACAGAGAGACACTCACACCTACGGCCAATTTAGAATCACCAATGAACCTAACCAGCATGTCTTTGGACGGTGGGAGGAAGCTGGAGAACCTGGAGAGAACCCACCTGAATTCTTCCATGTAAATATTTACTCACGTGTACATTAAGTTCTCGTAAAGAGATGTGACAGTCTTTCTCTGGAAGGGAGGCGAGGAGTGTCACCCAGATGAGTTATTGTTATTTATTACTCATCCAACCATCCCCACACAAGAACTCTCCTCCTCTGAGCAGTGAAAGGTGTTTCGTTTCAGCAGTTAAGCGGTAAAAGGTTGACGTATGACTAAAACATACACCTGATGCTGCACCCACTTTTTTATTTTATTTATTTATTTATTTATTGTTTTGCTCCAGTAGTCTCCAACCTGCAGGATGAAGGAATCCATGAGCTGAGAATGAACTGGACGATTAAACACATTTAAATCTTTGCACGACTACAAACTGTAGACATTAATTTGATTTAGGTGAAGGTTCTGGGTTCTAATCCAGGTCGACTGGGGTCTTTTTCTTCTCTCCAGGTTCTCCAGCTTCCTCCCACTGTCCAAAGACATGCTGGTTAGATTAATTGGTGATTCTAAATTGGCTGTAGGTGTGAGGAGTGTCTCTCTGTGTTAGCCCTGTGACAGACTGGAGACCTGTCGAGGGTGGACCCCACCTCTGGACTAATGACAGCTGGGATAGACTGGAGACCTGTCCAGGGTGGACCCCACCTCTAGACTAATGACAGCTGGGATAGGCTCCAAATTGAAGCCTTTTTTTCCAGTCCACCTCACTGATTAGTGGTTTTCTTAAGGCTACACAGCTGTTCAGTCCCAATCCCTTGAGTTCCCTTCACATTGTACGTGTGGAAATGTTCTTACTTTGACTATTAAACATAGCCCTGAGTTCTACTGTTGGTTTTCTTCCATTTGATTTCACCAAACATTCATCAATCAGGATTTTCTTCCTGGAAGACGATGGTTCTCCACTATCCTTCCAGTTTTTAATAATGCGTTGGACAGTTCTTAACCCAGTTTTAGTAGTTTCTACAATCTCCTTAGATGTTTTCTCTGCTTGATGCATGCCAATGATTTGACCCTTCTCAAACATCTTTTCCACGACCACAGGATGTGTCTTTAGACGTAGTTGTTTAAGAAATGAGAAGCTACTCATTGCATCAGTTGGGGTTAAATAACTTGTCACCAGCTGAAAGATAATCACCCATGCAGTAATTATCCAATAGGAGGCTCCTACCTATTTGCTTAGTTAAATCCAGGTGGTGACCAGGCTGTGTATATTCCCTCAGTCACTCATCAGATCATTGATGTGAACTAATGAATATATTCTACTATAACAGTCCTGCTCTAAATCCTCCTTCATGTTTGATCTAACGTTCAGCTGATGTTGTAACTGCGTCAGAAAGGTGGTGAGTCACCTGGATGATATGTAGGAGGTTGATTAAACACTGAAAGGTTTTTCTTATTTAACCTAGCCCTGTGAGTACAATGCCAAAATAATAGCAACATGTCACGGTACTTAACACGATTGAGTGGAAACACATCTCTCTGTTATTTAATCCAGAACCTGCAGAGTGTTTCCACTAGTGTACCTAATGAACTGGCCAGTGTGTGTGTTTTATTTTTTTTCTACCACTGTACCTGACAGCTCTCAACGCACCTCAGATCACAAGATATCTGTAAAAATCTGCAAATAATCAAATTCTTTGCTTAAATTAATTAGTTTTCATGTCATAAAACCAGATAGTTTGACCTCTTCAGGGATTTACTTTACGATAAATCATTCTTTGAGATGAAGAGCCATTTCCTAAAAGGTTATTAAGACAAAACAAGTTTCCATCAAGGCTTTCTTTAAATGATGCACACACACTCAGACATCTAGAGGCCTCTACGCTCCTTTAATGCAGCTAATTAACACATTTCTGTCTATGTTTTTATTTATTCTGCACAAAAAAAATTGTCTTTATCTCTAAAACAAAGCACCATCTCCTCTTTTAAGATTTTTTTTTAAATCTTTAGTGGCTCAGATGTGAACCTAAGTTCTACGAAGTCACGTGCGCATCGCCGATTGAGATCAGCCCACAGTAGGGCGTCCACGCCTGGTGCTCATCGACACGTTTCGGTATCTGTGCACCATCATCCGTGAAATGTGGGCCATCTGATTTTCCATCTTTCCAAGGAACTGCAGGTCAGACTGAAAATAAAACACCTGCCGCTTCCTCTAGTGGTCAAGTCTGGTAACAGCAGGTAATAGAAAAGAAACATCTCCTTCAAACTTTCAGCGGTTCATCTTTAATTACAGAAATATGCAGAAAAAAATAATGAAGCTTTAATTCATCGTTCCTCCATCATTGAGCGGGAATGTTCAGTCAACAACAACAACGACAGCAGCCAATCAGGTGAGCGTTTAGTGATTCAAAGCACATTTAACTGTGTGGAATGTAAAAATACAGACATTCAGCATCTTCCAGCAAAACATCGTCACGTTAAACACGTAAAACCGAGCGGGACGCTTCCTCGGCTCCACCGTCCCGACTCCGACACGCAGATCTGAGGACCAGCCGTCGGTGAAATGATAGAAACGTGTGATATCTTTTGGCAGGAGTGTGGATTTTATACGTTAAGCCACCGCCACCACCTCTGGAGGGAGCTCGCCGTCAGCTGGATGGTCCATGCAGTGCAAGAGGGTCGTGAATCTTCAGGTCGAGGTTCCTCCATCCACCTCCTTAAAAAAAACTGTTTTAATCTGCTCAAAAGAAATAAAAAAATAATTAACACAAATCAGGGATGTGCCCATGAACTGCTAAAAAAAAAAATAAAATTCTCCATCAAATGTTTTTCCTCAAAATACAAGTTAACAAAAATAAGAAAGAAAACAATCCTGACAAAAATAATCCACTTGATGCATCTTTATCTAAAACCGTCAGTTTTGACCTTTTCCCCTCTCGGTCTCTGTCCCCTCTCTCTCTCTCTCTCTCCACGCCTCACGCCGCGGGACGTGTCCTCACTCGTACTCGGCGATCAGCACCATCATGCCGACGCCGAACAGCAGCGCCAGGATCTCCATCAGGGACTGGCCGAAGCTGGAGCGGCCCGCCAGCAGCTCGGGGAGCACCGTCACCGTGGCGATGTAGACGAAGCCGCCGGCCGTGAAGGGCAGGATCCAGGCGGTGGCGGCGGCGCCCACGCCCTCGGCCAGCAGGGAGCAGGACGTCCCGGCCAGGGCTCCCAGGGCTGTGAGCAGCTGCAGACACATGGCCTGGAGGCGGAGGGGGAAGATTACAACACTGTTAATGTCAGAATGTACTGTTTAAATTAATTATGTGCATTTAAGTGGATTTTATGTTTATTTCTTGCACCGTTACACAGTTTTACAGGTTAATCAAAAGAAAAATTGGACATAAATCTGTGCAATAAGGTGGAAAAGTGAGCTGCTTGGGTCTAAACGGCTAATTTACAAACTTTACGACTGAACTGTCAGTATCTGAAATACTCTCAGGACACAAAAATAGTAATTTAAGCTGCATGCAGTCGTCCTACGTGCAGGTCTCCTACCTTCTTCTTGGTGCAGCCGGACTGGACGAGGATGGCGAAGTCTCCGATCTCGTGCGGGACCTCGTGCAGCAGGATGGTGACGGTGGTGACGGCGCCCACCGCTGGGCTGACCAGGAACGACGCCCCGATGGCCAGGCCGTCGGTGAAGTTGTGCGTGAAGTCGGCGGCCAGGTTCAGGTACCCCGACACCTTGATATCTGAGATTAATAGACGACTCATTCAGTCATAAAACATCAGCATGGGTGTGATGTGATGACATGTTTCAGGATCTCTGCACCGTCTGTGAGTCATGAAGCTTTCCAGTGAACTGCAGAGATTGTTTTGAACACGTCAAAGTAGAAATAAAAACCTCCTGCTCCCTCTAGTGGCCAGATCTGTTAACAGCAGATAAAATAATAAATACACTGTCTGACCAAAACAAAACAGTCTCCACCTGGATTTAACTAAGAAAATAGGTACCTAACCCCAACTGATGCAATGAGTAGCTTCTCATTTCTTCAACAGCCATGTCTAAAGACACATCCTGTGGTCGTGGAAAAGATGTTAGTCTGTTTGAGAAGGGTCAAATCATTGGCATGCATCAAGCAGAGAAAACATCTAAGCAGATTGTAGAAACTACTAAAACTGGGTTAAGAACTGTCCAACGCATTATTAAAAACTGGAAGGATAGTGGAGAACCATCAGGGTAAGAAGAGAGGCAGATGAAGTGATGCACCCATCATGCCTAGTGTCTACTGTACAAGCCTGTGGGGGCAGTGCTATGATCTGGGGTTGCTGCAGTTGCTCAGGTCTAGGTTCAGCAACATTATGTGTCCAAAGAATGAGGTCAGCTGACTACCTGAATATACTGAATGACCAGGTTATTCCATCAATGGATTTTTTTCTTCCCTGATGTTCACGGGCATATTCCAAGATGACAATGCCAGGATTCATGGGGCTCAGATTGTGAAAGAGTGGTTCAGGGAGCATGAGACATCATTTTCAGACATGGATTGGCCACCACAGAGTCCAGACCTTAACCCCATTGAGAATCTTTGGGATGTGCTGGAGAAGGCTTTGTGCAGTGGTCAGACTCTCCCATCATCAATACAAGATCTTGGTGAAAAATGAATGCAACACTGGATGGAAATAAATCTGGTGACATTGGAGAAGCTTATTGAAACAATGCCACAGAGAATGTGTGCTGTAGTCAAAGCTAAAGGAGGTCCAACGAAATATTAGAGTGTGGTTGGTGACTTTTTTTTTATTATTTACAGCTTCAATGAAAAGGTTAAAGGTTTGTTCACCTGTGCTCTTTTTCTCCTGTTTCTTTGGCTCCTTCTTATCTTTGCTTTCTTTCACCTCTTTCTTCTTCTTCTTCTCTTCCTCTCCATCACTGTCCTTGTCCTTAGTAGCAGCTGAAAACAAAGACAATCATTTCATCTTCAGATCTTCTACACACACTTAGATTTTAAATTCTTTAAACAAAAACCACTGACTGCGTATAAGTGAGTCCACGCTAACGTACCGTGGGAGTGTCCATGTCCGTGTCCTCCCTTCAGCAGGCGCACAAACTTCTCCACGACCAGGAAGGCGATGATCCCGCCGAGGACCCACAGACCCACCGACATCATGTGGCCGTGGGCGGCCCCTGTGCAGGCGGAGGATACGGAGCGGTCAGTGGAAGAGCGACGCACGCTGTATAAAGTTCAAAGTGACGTCAAACGTGGAGGAAAGTGATTCACTGCGTACCGTGGGAGTGGCCGTGGTCCTGTGATTCATCGCTGGCGTGAGAGTGTCCGTGATCTCCGTCGTCGTGATGGGAGTGGGGCTCTGCGGGACAAAATAAACGAGAGGCTGAGCTGCTGCTGCTGCTTTCAACAGAAACGAGGCGAGGGTGAAACTCTGAATCCTCCGCTCGCAGGGCGAAACCAGCACCGCGTGAAATGAGTCAATCTGCTGCGTTTTAATCAAAGACAGACGGTTTTATCTCTGAGCCGATGAGCCAGACGTGTTTTAAGTACTGTACACAAATGCAAATAAAAGATAAGAGCAACGCGCTGCCACGTGAGGGAACTCGTGCAAACAGATGGAACACAAGCGAATGAAAACAGACTCATCAGTTGAACACGTGCAACGCAAATACAAGCAGAACAAGACTCTCAAGAAAAAGAAAAATGATGTAAAGTGTCTGAATAAATGATTAAATATCATCAATCTGCAAATGAAGATTATTTTGAATTGACGAGCTAATAAAAAGATCAAGTTTATCAACCTTCTATTAACTGGTTGGTTTGGTCAGCTGCTTAAACCTGATGCAATATAATAATAAATACTTTTTGTACCTTAACATATTTACCATTATATAGTTTCTCTTTGTCTTACCTTATACCATTTCTTTTTTTTATTTTGCACCGTCATTCCCTGCCGCTGCAACACCCAAATTAACACCCAAAGCGATAACTAAAGTCCTATCTCATCTTATCTTATCTTATGAGGACTAACTCAATCAGGACGTTAAAGCAAGCAACAAAAAACAAACACTTCTCACACGACTGATGAGTAGCACGCGAGTAACAGCTACAAAAGGCGTAGCACTTTAAATAACAAACTCATCCCAGCAGGTGCGTCACTGTTCAGGGTTCCCTGGAAACATCTGTGCTGCTTGCAGCGTGTCCCTGCATTAGCAGTGCACGTGTGTCGTCTTTACTTTGCCTGTTTGCATGCATATGTTAGGCTGCAGTGAGTTCTCTCAGGGTACTTCGCTGACATTTCAGGTGAAATCTCACAGCGGAAGCAGACGTCTGCAGCTCAAACGTCCCTCAGCAAAACTAATAAGGACTAATAAATAATAAAAGACTTCTCCAGCTTCCAAGTTCTTTTTAAATCTCAGATAACGTCTCCTGGACGGTAAACACCTCTGCAGCAGAGACTAGACTCTCTGGGAGAGCTTTGTAAGTAGAAGCAGAAGGGTTAAGGTGTTTCTCCTGCCACGCCACCATAGAGTGTGCCGTAGCACTGCATCTAGGCGTGGTAAACTGGCTGCAGATAAAAAAAAAGAACGTGGTAAATAAATAAATGAATTCATCTCCAGCCACTGACGCACACATGTCTCCCATCCAGGACATTAACTGTTCTTTCTCCTGACCTCTGGAAGAAGATGCAGGAACCAGAAGGTATGCACAAGCTAATTTCTACCTGTGGGCCATCAGGGTAATGAATCAAAATCTTGTTCTGCAGATTTTAACTCATTTATTATGTTAATACACTATTTATTCATATTTTACATTATTTATTTGGCAATATTCTACTTTGTCGTCATTATTTTGCATCGAACCAGAAGTGTAAATGGGGTGCAGAGCAAAATTAACCCAGTAATAAGGAACAAGCTATGACTACTGTGTTAAATAAGTAAGCATTTTGCACAATAAAGGCTGGTCTACGTTAGGGCTGCAGCTATCGATTATTTTTGTAATCGATTAATCTAGCACTTTATCGATCGATTAATCGATTAATCGGATATTTTTTTTACGTTTTTAAACAACCAAAACAAATGATGCATAACGAAAATTATGTGGCTGTAAAATGATCAAGCATTTGCCTTTTATTTCTCAAAAAAACAGAGAACTCCAACTCCAACATTTGGCTCCAAAACTAAGCCCATGTATTGCAATTTACCCATTAAAAGTGCCAGTGCCAACAATTACATAACAATACAGTTAAGCAAACTTACTGTAAAACAAAAAGCAATTTAATTTATTAATATGCACAACAAGTTTCATGCTGTAGTCTAGCCCTGACATCAAAGTAAATATCCGTTTTATGTAGATTTCTACACCTGCAGCATTTACCATTAGGCTACTAACAAATAATACATAATTTCTGGGGTGAGCCTATTTGCTATGGTAACCTAGCAACCTGTGTGTTTTTTTGTGAACGCGTGCTGTGCGTGAGGAAGAGTGCGAGAGATGAGGGTGCAGAGAATTTAGTAACGTCAATGATTCTGATAAGCTCAGGCCGGTCGCGTTCGCCTCGCGGCCGCTCAATTTGTGATCCGCTGCGTAAATCCTTCGGCTGGCCCGGTCGTCCCGATTGCCACTCCGCCCCTGAAGCTAAACATCATATCTAGTCAAACCGCATCATGACATCGCTACATACAGTATGCGATTAAAATCAGCGAACATTAATGTATAGGTTTAGGTTACGTTACCTTGTTTCAGCGACGCTTGGTGAAACAGCATGTGGATGTTTTCCGTTCAGATGCTGGATCATTGAGCTTGTCCTGCTGTGATACGCCAGGTCTACTTTGCAGTATACACTGCACTTTGTTCTCTTCCTTTTTTAGAATGTAATGATCCCAAACTTTAGACATTTTTTGCCGTTTATGGGCATCTTTACTCTCCGCCATCGCGCCAACTAAATTCAAAATGTATCACGCGCTAGTGGTGTGCTTGCATAGGTGCTTCCAAAACAACGGTCCGTGTGGAACAATCAGATCCCTGCGCGTATAGTGCGTCATAGGAATTTAACGAGGCTTCGAGGCAGAGTTTTTGCCTCGACCAATTTTTGTAATCGAGTTAATCGAGTAACTCGACGAATCGTTTCAGCCCTAGTCTACGTGTCACCTAGCCACCTACCCAGAGCGTGTGGGATGAGGTGCAGGAAGGCGTCGCCCAGCAGTCCACCAGAGGCGAAGCTGAGCAGCACCTTGAGCAGGTTCTGGTGCTGGTCGCTGTTGGACTGGACCGGGATCAGGAACAGGATGAGGAAGGGAGCCGCGCTGATCAGGAGGGTGGCCCCGATAGCCTGCAGACAATGACGGAGGGAAGTTTACATTGTGTTCTGTTCCTGTCGGAGAAAAACGCCATCGGGCCGCGGGTTAGTACCGACGGTTCAACAACGACGAGCTGCTGTTAGAATAAAAAACGTTTTGAAGTTTCTCCGCGATGTTTGTTGTGTTATGCTTCTGTTAAAAAGCTGAAATAGTCCAGGATGAATTTCCATTTATACTAAATAAGACTAATAAGATAAAGTGCTACCAGACACAGCTCAGGTTTAGTCCCTACACTCCTCTACATGGTTTGGGGGAAAACACGCAGAAGCCTTTTCAGAAACCTTAAACACCAGCATAATTGGAGAAAACGACTATTTTCAGTTGGGACCTGCGGTTCTGTGCAGTTATTTAGGGAAAGTGAAAACACAAGGCCTGCAACGCGTCACATGACACAGCTAAAAAGTTGCAGATGTCAGTTCCAGACTCTGTGCTCCAGCTGATTTATTTATTTTTTTTATTTTTTTTACCCACTGCAGCAATTAGAAGCAGATGTAGATGCAGCTTCTTCTTCTTCTTTCTGGACCCAAATGGACATTTTTTTAATTTAGTAAGTCCTCCAGACCATTGCTAGCTCTGCTAATGTCCACATTTGACACGTTCAGCCAATATTCACATAGCCCCAAAAGAATTAAGGTTCTGGGACATTATATATAATGACCAGCCGTGGCCTACTGGTTAGCGCTTTGGGCTTGTGACCGGAGGGTTGCCGGTTCAAACCCCCGACCGGGAGAAAGCGGCTGACGTGCCCTTGAGCAAGGCACCTAACCCCTCACTGCCCCCCGAGTGCCGCTGTAGCATGGCATCTCACTGCTCCGGGTTAGTGTGTGCTTCACCTCACTGTGTGCTTGTGTGTTCACTAATTCACGGATGGGATAAACGCAGAGACCAAATTCCTTGTATACACAAGTATACTTGGCCGAGAGACCTTAATCTTAATCTTAATAAGCCTGGAGCCACGGATTGTTAGTTTAGTTTAGCATAAAAAGGAAAATCATCCTAACATTACCTCTTCCTAATTAAAAAGTTATTTTTAATTTACTTAATGCACAAAAACTGCAAGTTGTGGTTTAATGTGTGACTAAGTGCTGGACTTTTTCTCTTGGCTGGAGGCTGTGACTTAGAGGGAGGACGTATAAACTCTTTAAGAGCGGCTTCACGCCTATATTTACACAAGCAGATTCAACTTGTGCTGTTAAAACGGGAGGTAACACATTCATGCATGTCTGCACCGCTGATACCGCGGCTGCTGTATCTCCTCCTCGTGCAAATATCTCTGACCGTGCGTCGCACCTGTGTCCAGAGCTCCACTATGTCCCTCTTCTCTCCCCCTGCCTCCCGCTTCGTCCTCTCCCCGCCGTGCGAGTGGCCGTGACGGGACTCCTCCTTGTGTACTCGAACGATATCCTCATTATGAGCGTGTCCGTGATCGTGGGAGTGGGCGTGTCCGTGATCATGAGCGTGTCCGTGATCGTGGGCGTGTCCGTGATCATGAGCGTGTCCGTGATCATGGGCGTGTCCGTGGTGCTCGTCTTCTTCCGCGGGGAGGTTGGCCTCGGCGCTCCACTTGCTCGCCCCGTGGAACATCTTCACCTCGGGGTGGTGATCGTCGTCTCCGTGGGAGTGGCCGTGGTGATGGTGGCCGTGGCCGTGGTGATGGTCGCCGTGGCCGTGGCCGTGGTCGCCGTGGGAATGGCTGTGGGCTTTGGCCGACTGGGAGGCCAACAGCAGCGCTGCAGATGTGGCCAGTGTCAGCGCCAGCAGACGTACACAGCCCATGTTATCCCCTGACACCAAGAAGGAAGAAAACAGGACAATAAATTTAAATTTATTTGTGTGGAACTGGTGTTAAAACCGTAAAACATCAGTTCAGAAAAACACTGAAGGCTCCTCGACTCGTGTAAAGACTTTTAAAACTTCCTCTGCAATCTTAACATAAGTAAATAAACTATTTATTGTGTTAAACCCGTGTTTAAAAGCTGACACAGTCATGGATGAGTTTCTATTTATACTAAATAACTTAAATGTGTTCCAGCTCTGTGCATAATGTTCCTCAGTGACTCTTAAATGAGATTTCTCCACCTTAGACTTAGACTTAGACAGCATTTATTCATCCACAGGGTAAACTGCTTGGTCACTTCATCAGACTGGACAGTTTGCAGGACGCCCACATGGCAGGCTGCAGCTTTTTAATTCAAATAGCTTTATAGCAGCAGCAGGCAGTGACTGTGCAGCACTTCTAGCAACCTGATGCTGCATTAGGTTTAAGCTAAGCTAAGCTAAGCTATGATGGACATTCACTTTCTGGTGTCCCCGTATATAAGTAAACTGCAATATTAAACAAAACAGAAGCACTAAACAGTAAAACAGCATCTGATGCGGATGCAGTGTTTACTTTATAACGACACATCTTCTTGCTAGCTCATCCATTTGAGCTTAGCTAGCTTTGTGCTTTTTGTTTATTAGCCGGTTAGCTTCATGCTATCATAAAGCTGATAATCTTTTTTAAACCTCGTTTTAAAACGTTAATCTCTCATTAAACAGTAAAAGCCAGACATCAAACAACAACAACATCCACCAATGAGCACCGGTTTCCATAAGTTCATGCTAGCTGGCTAACTGGCTAATAACCAGCCTGCTAGCATGTAGCTAGCACAGAAGCACCAATAAAGACATTATTCTGGGGAAAATAAACTATTCGTTCTTACCGGATAGTGCCAAATATCAGCTCCTGTTAGACCTCTGGATAACTCTCTGTCCTGTGAGCTGAGCTGCTGGTATTTCTGTCCACGTTGATGCTACTAGTAGCTCTGAATAAGACGTGGCATTTACTCAACTGAACTCACCGAAATCTCGCGAGAACAGAGTTCCATTCAAAGCGTTCCACCTTCAGTTTTCTCCTGTCCTCTCTATTTGTTTTGTTTTTTTCCGTCCTACAATACCATCTTAATACGATTTAAACAGTTTAACACATAAAACAAAATTAACCAAAAAAAATATTATTTCTAATAATTTTAAACGAAACGAGAGGTATTATCCAAAGTCTCGCGAGATATTCAACTTAAACTTCCACACAGGGCAGCAGCATCCTGGAGAAGAGCAGGATGCAGGACCTGCACGGAGTTAATAAACAAATAGTTCATATAAATATATCACCAATACATATAATATAATATAATATAAACGTTTAAAATGATTCAACATCCAATAACAGACGTCAACGCCTTATAATATTAGTCTATTGAATTATTTCATCAACATTTAGTCATAACTTGTTTTGCATCTTATAGATAATGGAGCCTGCTCAGATGTACTGAAAACCTGTTTTATTCTACCTCAGCTACTCAATATCTGCCACTTTACCAAGACAACCATTATTATTATTATTATTATTATTATTATTATTATTATTATTATTAACATACAGACCACGTGGCTTGAGTGACATCGAGTCTTCGCTTGACACGCCCCCTACTCTACAATAAAAAACAGCAGATCATATATGTGGGTAGTGATGGTGAGATGAATACGACGGAGTATTAGGGCCACACATGAAGAAAAAAATATTTTTGCCATGACGAGATTAAACTCAAGTCTTCGACATGATATTTCAACTTTATTCTCGAAATGTCGAGCAACTTGATCAATTGTCTTATTGTATTTTGCGATACAACATAACCTCTCTGTATTGCACGCAGATGTAACCATCGATATCCTTGCATCTGCCCATTTCCAGCAATTTCAGTATGCAAGAATGCGGCCACTTCTTCCAAATTTGTATGATTTCTCCTTCTGAACAGACGAAGTTTTTGGCACAACCTTTTCAGCGGCCACTAATCAATCACCACACTGTGGTTCTGCGCTAAAGCAGCGAGGATTTCCTTATTGCCTGATTCTGAAGTAGGGTACAGTGACCAAATCATCTACACAAGGCATTGTGTTGAATCGTCAGCCAATTGTCTGATTCTGGATTCAGTGTGGGTATCCTGTGGAACGGTCCTCTCTCCAAACTATTTTGAACTAATTTCAACTTTATTCTCGAAATGTCGAGTTTAATGACTTTAAAGTCATCCAACCACTTGAGCCAATTGACCTTTGGCTAAGCCCCGCCCCCCTTAGTTACTGTTGCTACGTCCGACATTCTCTTCTGGGCTGTGGTTTTCTGGTTATCTATAAGGCTCTGGTATCAATATCAAGGAGCAACACTGTTCATGCAAAGCTGGGCACGTCTCCTATTCACTTCTATAATCGTTATTACGAAGCAAACGGACTAACGTTACGCACGTATAACGTTGTATTTCTTCAGCGTGTGCTAGCGTATCAACAACTATGCAACTTAAGCTGTAACGGTGATGTTTTGGTTAGCTCCACAGGGTTTTGCGCGCACATCATTGGGCTTATCCATACCCTGGATGCTGGATATATACCGACAGTATAGCCTGCCGTGACCGAAAATATGAGACGCCTGCGTTAAAGTCAATGGAGCGCTGTGGAAAAAGTGTCGGACCCCTGTGGGAGCTGTGATTGGTCAATCTACATTCTAGGGCGGGGCTTAGCCAAAGGTCAATTTGTTCGAGAACGGGCTCATCTCTCGAAGCTTCATGTGCACACGAAACCACCTACTGGCCAGGTGTATAATCACAGGCAGCTGTAGCTCTTCACCACATAATGTGTGATGCATTGAATTGTTGTCTGTAATGGCTCTTGGGAATGACTATGAATTACAAAAAAAAATAAAATGTATGACCAAATAATTTCTCTGCTTAAATCAGATGTGTATGATAAAATATTTTTTGAATGTATTCTGTGTGTAGATTTTCCCAAAATGGTAGTATCATATGATATGGCAGGTTGTGTAATGTTTTTCCGACACTTTAGGCAAATGGCATGGGCTTAAACAGGCAGAGGAAAGTGAAAGTGCTTGCGGAACTAGAATGAGGGCACTGAATATGTCTCTTCCTAGCTGGCTCCATCCTCTTACCTTTCTTTCTCTCCTCACTCTAACAAATCTTGAAACTATCTCTCTCTCTAAACCCTCCAAACTATCTCCAAACTATCAAAACTCTATCCAAACTCTGAATTGACCGCAACTCTCTATTAAAAACCCCGAGGAGTTTATATTGCTGAAGCAGTCACGTGGTACAGACGGGCAGCGAGGCTTCGGATTTTTGGCCCCTCCCCTAAATGAAGCAAGCCTCGATACGCGCTTCCCGGAAACGCCCCCTCCATTACTCGACACTCGTAGTGTAAAACCCGGATCTTTTGAGGGATTCGGATCGTCTGAATCACTCACTTGTATGAGCCGGGTTTTTCGAGTCACTTGAGTCACTTGACCCAAAATGGCCCCTTTGCGAAAGAAAGTGTTTCCAGTACATTCACTCGAGACATAATAAAGCATAGTAAACACCTTATAAAGGATTATTACAGTTACCTGTTAGTGCCATTTATCAGTTGTGATACATAGCCACTGAAAATCATGTCAAGTATCTTACATAAGCCTAAACCTAAAGCTCAAAATTAAACTGCAAAAAAAAAAAAAAAAAAAAAAATGAATGAGGACAGGGTCACTACTACGAAATAATATTTTGTTTTCTTATAGTCTAAAATGTATGTGGAGTGGATGCAGAGGCTATTAATTCACTCACAACGTTAAGTTTCGTTTCTCTTCCGACCGAGTGAATGGCTGTTGACTCCCTGCTCTCCGCAGCGGATTCATGAGTGGCGGATCGGACTCATGAGTGGCGGATCGGACTCATGAGTGGCGGATCCGCAGCGGATTCATGAGTGGTGGATCGGACTCATGAGTGGCGGATCCGCAGCGGACTCATGAGTGGCGGATCGGACTCATGAGTGGCGGATCGGACTCATGAGTGGCCAATCCGCAGCGGATTCATGAGTGATGGATCGGACTCATGGGTGGCGAATCCGCAGCGGATTCATGAGTGATGGATCGGACTCATGAGTGACGGATCCACAGCGGATTTATGAGTGGCGAATCAGCAGCGGACTCATGAGTGGGGGATCGGATTCATGAGTGGCGGATCAACAGCGGATTCATGAGTGGTGGATTCGCTACAGATTCCCTACTCATAAATCCCTGCTGGCTGAGTGCAGGTGGCGCTGCTAGTGGTCAGGTCGAGTAGTACATTTTGTGATCTCACTCAGCAGAGAAGCAAAATGTACATATGTTTGAATGGTGCCGTTTATTGATTATATATTAATCAAATGTGGTAGGACTCAACTGAGCTGATTCAGTAGACGTCTAGATTCATGATTCATGAGTCTTCTTTGGTGGCTGGTTCAATGAGCCGGATCCTGAATCTTTTTTCCACCGCTACTCGACACAAGCTTCGAAGCAGCACGTCTTATAACATCACTATCTGTGGGGCTTCACTTATTTCTGAATTCAAGATGTTCAAATTGTTTGTTCTTTCCCTCTTCTGTCACTTTGCATCTCCAGGTAAAATTATTTTAAATGTTTCTTTGTGACATGTTTATGCAGCAGTTCTTATACTTGTAAGTACTTCCTGGATGGAGGCGATAATGTTGTTATTGTTTTGCTTTCGCTTCAGTTAATTTGATCTGCAAATGGTCGTTTTTCACCCAAATCAACTCTAGACTGCACCTGGTGTTGATTTTGTTAATTTTGAGGAGTTTTAACCGATGACATGAATTTAAACTGCTGCGACTTAACTTTCGTGGTGTTGCACGCAGTTTACTCACAGATATCAGTGACAGTTAGTGTTGTAGTACTCGAGAGACCGCATTTTCAAGGTCTTGGTCTGGTCTCGGAATCGACTGCATTTTTACTCGGTCTTGTCTCGGTCTCGGTCAAGCTGGACTCGGGATTGTTTGTCAAGACCATTCGATACCATGTGATTTTTGTAATGACACGAACAAAAACTGCGGCCAGCATGGGCTTGTCTGGAAGGGCCAACGTGTCTGCGGTGTGGACGTTTTCAATATATCTAAGAAAGACCCACAGGTAGCGATTTGCAAAATGTGCAATGCTGGCATTTCAAGAGGGGGTGCATCTGCAGAAGAATTTCTCCATGTCGGGTGTAATTTATCACCTGAAATCCGAACATCCAGATCGCTATGCTGAATATGAGAGGGATGCGTCACAGAAAAGGAAAATCCCTCCGCTCACTCCACAATTAGACCGCCAGTTATGTGAACTGAATTGCATTAAAGTTACACACGACCCACAACATGAATAACAAAGACCATAGGCTGAGGAATAGATAAAAAATAAATAAAACCATCTGAGGATTTTCAAGAGGTAGCTCAGCTAGGTGCACATACACAGTAGGAGAAGAAAATAACTTCTTCTCCGCCATTACATTTTTCATCTCGCGCACACCCTACAAGCAACTCGCACACCCTCACCACACTTTGGGAATCCCTGCCTTAGATGATCAGCCGTTATCTGTTGTAGAAGATGCGGGATGTCGTTGGCCTAATAATTTCTTTGTTTTTCGGTTTTAGGCCTTGGTTTCCTTATTTTCGGTTTCGGCCAAGAATTTTAATATCGTTACATGGCTAATATAAAGCAATAACATAAAAATAATTAAAATTGTTCCACCAATGTATAGGCCTATGTGTGTGTACAGCCATCTGAAAAACTTGGTTATATCCAGGGCTCTCAAGTTACGAACTTAGCTTGGAGATTTTCTTTTTGTTTGTTTTTTTTGACGGGGGCGAGGGTGAAGTGTGTTTGAAGATTGGCCAGTTGGCCTTACCAACAGTTTGAAATTAATTTATTTTTCAATATGACAACTAGACTAATGCTTCTGTTTATTCAGTTCGGTCTCGGTCTTGGACTTGGTCTCGCCCCCTCAAAGTCTTCGTCTTGGTCGCGGGTTAGGTGGTCTTGACTACAACACTAGTGACAGTACGAGACGACGCCTAGTAGTAATAATACTAGTTATTGTTATCATCATTTCTGTTTTTGTTATATTATATTATAATTAAAGCAGTTACACCGTGTTTGTCCAACAGTGAAACGCTCCCTGCAATATCTCAGCACTGCATCTTCTGGGATACCAAACTTCCCAGAGTTCATGGCAGCAGCAGTAGTTGATGATGTTCTGGTGGGTTTCTGTGACAGCATCATACGGAGAGTTGAAATCAAACAGGACTGGATGAAGAAGTTATCAAAATTTTATCCACAGCACTTGGAGTGGTACACTCAAAAGTGTTTAGACGGTCATCAGTTCTTCAGAGACAACATTGACGATTTAAAGCAACGCTTAAACCAAACTGGAGGTAATGTCACAATTTTCTGCTCAAATATTTTAAACTCATCTGCTGTAGATGTTGCTTGAATCTCTTTTTTGTGTCAGTATAGCAACGTTTTCATTTCTGTACCTGAAGGGAATCAGAGAGCTGTCTATCAACATAACCTTATGCAAATCTAACTCTTTCTGCTGTGTAATGTGGCCATTGCTATTAGTTCTGGTCTGTCTCTTTCTCAGATGTCCATGTTCTTCAGAGGATGAGTGGCTGTGAATGGGATGATGAGACTGGAGATATCAAAGGTTTTATTCAGTATGCTTATGATGGAGAAGACTTTATTGCACTGGACGTGCAGACGCTAACTTGGATTGCACCAAAACCACAGGCTCTCACCACCAAACTGATATGGGATACTGATAAAGCTAGACTACAGCACAATAAACACTATTGCACCCACACATGCCCTGAATGGCTGAAGAACTATATGAACTATGGGAGGAGCTTTCTGCAGAGAACAGGTAGTTATCTGATATATTGTTTATACATTCTACAACTGTGTACACTTTCAGTGTCTAACTCATAGTTCTTAGTAAACAGTCCAAAGGTTTATCAAAACATTCTCTCTCTCCAGACCTCCCCTCAGTGTCTCTCCTCCAGAAGACTCCCTCCTCTCCAGTCAGCTGCCACGCTACAGGTTTCTACCCTGACAGAGCCATGATGTTCTGGAGGAAAGATGGAGAGGAGATTCATGAAGGAGTGGAACATGGAGAGATCCTCCCCAACCATGATGGATCCTTCCAGATGAATGTTGACCTGAACATTTCATCAGTCTCACCTGAAGACTGGAGGAGGTACGACTGTGTGTTTCATCTCTCTGGTGTGGAGGACGACATCATCACCAAACTGGATGAAGAACAGATCACAACCAACTGGGGTAAGAGTGACTGTGGTTTGTTGGATATTTCAGGCCTTGTCCTGCAGGTTAGTTGGTAATTTATCTAACCAGACTGTAATGAGGCTTTGAGATACAGAAAATTTTGTAAGAAGAGTTTCATTTTATGGAATGTAAATGAGGTGGAATGTACCTCTGTTCTAACCTTCTTTATCTGGACTGTTCTTAATCTTTTGACGTTGTTCTTTGCTCAACAGAGAAGCCCAGTAACATGACCATCACCACCACCATCATCATCATCACCATCATCATCATCACTGCAGTGGTTGTTCTTGTTGTCATCTTTGCAGCAGCTGCTGGATTCATGGTTCATAAAAAGAAACAAGGTGAGCTACTTTGATTTAGTCTTTGAGTTGAATCCTACAATTTGAAGCATCCAGCAGTAAAAGCTGAGTAAGTCTCAGAGTCAGGAGAAGTCAGGAGAACATGACTATACTATGATGATGAGGGAGAGAAGTGATGAAGAAAGAAACAAAGTGAGAATTAAACAGAAGAGCAGAGTGGATTTATTCTTCAGGTTGAGTGAGTAGAAGAGGATCATATTCACTGGAGATAAGATGATGAAAGATATTCTGACATTAACAACTGGAACTGAAATGACCTGTCTTTACTTTTCATTTCAGACCAAAAGGCTCCACTTGGTAAGTAAAACTGATTTTATTCTGTTTCAACTGATCTAACAAACTGTTGATGATTTCTCCAGACTATGAGTTGACCTTTAACTCTGTTTGTTTCTGACCTTACAGATAGTGAAGACAGCTCTGAGCTCTCTGAGAGACTGAATCCAGAAACCTGACTGACAAAAAGATGACAACATAGCTCACCTCATATGGTTTTATATTAACAAAAGTGAGATATTTACTAAGTTAACAACAGAGTGAACATAATCGGTTTGCTATTTAAATGTGTGAATTCCTAATTTGGTTTTAAATGTGTTTTCTAAATGTTACGTATTCATGTTAGAATAAGAAAACCTTTAATTATCCTACAATGGGGAAATTGCAGTTTGCAACAGCATGCAGAAATGACAGAGATAGAACAGATAATAGACTTATTGCACAGACTGGTGTTATTACACCATAAGGTGTAACAATATTGCACATATTAGGAGCGCTCGCCATGGAGCCTAACAGCAGCAGGAAGGAAAGACCTTCTGTATCTTCACACATCGAGGGTGAAGCAGTCTGTCACTGAAGCTGCTCCTCAGCTCCGCCAGGTCACCGTGCAGGGGGCAGGATTCATCGTCCAGCATGGAGGACAGTTCAGACAGAACTCCCCCGTCACCCACCTCCCCCACCGAGTCCAAGGGGCAGCCCACGAAGCATCTCCGGGGGGATCCCATGTCCGTCCCGAGGGAACACCACAGCGCCACGAAGGGCGATCAGCCGCTCCCTCCTGTAACCAATGCGCATGCTGGCTGCTTCTTACATAGTTACGCTGGACGGTCTGGACGTTAAAAATATTTGGCTATGGCGAGACTCCCAATAAAAAACAAAACTAAAAAAGTGCAATGCTGTCTAAAAAAGTATATACAAAAGTAATCTCCACAAAAAGTGAATTAAATTCGGAAAATAAGAGAGATCTTGTAAGAGCTGTTGCAAGCAGCTGCCAGCTTCAACCGGTGCCAAAAAAAAAAAAAAAAAAAAGTTTGCAGTGTTATATTTAAGAGAATGTTACATGAGTGTTTTTATCATTTCAAAGATTTTATCATTTTAATGACACGAGTCATGAATGTTATATTGTGTTGCTTTGCTTTAATGGAATATAATATAATGAGGATCTCAGATATTCTTTATTCCTTTCCAGTATTCCACTATAGATGTCATTTGATATTATCCCTACAGACATGATTTACTCTTCTGTTCTCTTGTGTGTCTCTTGTTTAGGGAGCTTTTCACATATATAGTAGTGTGTATTTGTGCACAGATGTAGTGTGAATATGAAAGAAGGCAGCTTAAACATATGTTAGGTAAGAGGTTAGAAAATACTGGATTGTGATTGAACATGTACAACATGTCTCCACAGGACTGCTCTGAAACTCTGTCTTGATAAAAAATATTTGAATATCAGGGTCAGATGTGTTGGTCTTTATATTTGTGTTTTATTTTAAATAAAGTCTAAAGTTTGTTTTAAAGGTCATCTCTCTTCATAAATCCACACACTTCTCTGTGACTGTAGTTAGTTTAACAGGGTTATGAAAAGTATTCATGCTTTCAGTGTTCTCACAGATGAGCTGAATGAAAACATCTGGATCAGTTAGCTCCCAGACAAGATTAGCTTAGCTTAGCTTAGCTTAGCTTAGCTTAGCTTAGCTTGAACGCTTGGCAGAAAACAAATATTGTGAAGTTCTTTTCTTGAATTGTCTTATTTTTTTCAATGCTGAATCCAATATGAGCCACAGCTCATACAGCAGTACTTCATTTAATATAATTTATAATATTTTAGCCTAGTTTTACCACAGTATAGGCCTATTTAGCAGAAACTTCCTACTTTTTACTGTGTCAGCTGTTTAATTTGTGTTACGTCTTCCTGCTGCTTCATCTAAAGGTTTTTTTGTCTCTACATGTCTGCTGTTAAAGTCCAAACCACACCAGCTCATGTAACACACAGAACCTGAAACACTGGATATGATGCAGTTCCTCACCTGAAGAAAACTGATGATAATTATAATAACGTTATTCAAGAATCTCTCATGGACCAAAAGGCAGTTATGTCTGCAGCTCAGCACTAGATTCCTGACAGTGATTTATTTTTCTTTTGCATCACAAAAAAAAGCTGAAATCCAAGTAGCTTCTTTAGTTTTAAATAACTGGTGGAGAGTTGAGGTCTAAACAGGAACATCTGTGCATCAGAAACTCAAGTAACAACCAGATACTCTGTTTTGATCCTGCTTTCCTTCCCCAGTGAATGGTACTCTAACAGTCAATTACAGGTAAGTATCTGGTTATTAGCAGACACTCATCAGACAAGTTTCTGGTGGGTAACCCACAGATGTTCCTATTATTTAAACTCCAACTCCCCACCAGTCCTTTAGAACTACAGACTTGGAAGAAACATCTTCAATAAAACCCTAGAATCCAGTTCCACCTCTCAAAGTTAATAGTGTACATGTTTGTATCAGATGGCTCATGGACTGATTCTGAGTCAGCTTGGTTCTCTTGTACTCCTTTGACTGCTAAACCTTATCCCCTTTATTATTTTCCCCTCACGGGCATCTGCACTTGGTCCTCTTGAGACCCAAGGTTTTGTTTGGTATGCATTTTTAATTTCAAGGTATATTTGGGATTAGTAAAAACAAAGCATCATCTACACGGGACGGGATAGTGCCAGATATCCGCTCCTGTCAGACCTCTGGATAACTCTCTGTCCTGTGAGCTGAGCTGCTGGTATTTCTGTCCACGTTGATGCTACTAGTAGCTCTGAATAAGACGTGGCATTTACTCAACTGAACTCACCGGAATCTCGCGAGAACAGAGTTCCATTCAAAGTGTACCACCTTCAGGTTTCTCCTGTCCTCTCTGTTTTATTTTTATTTTTTTTCGTCCTACAATACCATCTTAATACGATTTAAGCCACTTAACACGTAAAACATAAAATAAATCAAAAAATAACAAAATATTATTTCTAATAATTTTAAAAGAAACTGGAGGTATTATCCAAAGTCTCGCGAGATAATCGTGGTGCTTAAACTTCCACACAGGCAGCAGCATCCTGGAGAAGAGCAGGATGCAGGACCTGCACAGAGTTAATAAACAAATAGTTCATATAAATATATCAACAATACATAAAATACATTCATATAAATGTTTAAAATGATTCAACATCCAATAACAGACGTCAACGCCTTATAATATTAGTCTATTGAATAATTTCATCAACATTTAGTCATAACTTGTTTTGCATCTTATAGATAATGGAGCCTGCTCAGATGTAATGAAAACCTGGGGGGTATTCCATCAACGTAGCTAAGAATTGCCAGACTTAGGTGTAAGCTTGAAGCTTGACTAAGCTCCACTTCCCAATGTAGCTCCAAGTCGTTCCATCAAGTGAAATCAGCTGGCTCCACCTGACGCTTAGTCAAGCCTCACCTGTTAAGCCTCAACTTGTGCACGCCCACAGGGCAAATAAAAAGCCCATTATAGTCGAGTGCCGAACACTGTCAAAAATGCCGAAAAGCAAGGGAAAGTATTTCAGCATCATCACGTTATATAAATCGCCCATCAAAGGGACAAAATATATGTAGACAATAATCTACCAATTGATTTCTTGATGGTTTTTGTTTTAAACTAATCAATTATGTGGACCTATTAATACAACCAAATCCCTAAAATTAAAAGGAAAATCCCCAAAGAACAAAAAGACAGCCCTAATAAGTAACATTCATATGAACATAATTAAAATAGCATTATTGTTTCACTGCAATTTATGTGAAATTCTCCTTATTTTATCATTTGGCAGCCCTAGTAGTAATGTTAGAAAGTGATATTCATCACATTTATCAACTGATTGTTATGCAAATCGATGGGATAGCTTTAATTTATTTCCTGCATGGCCAATTGTCCTGTTTAATTGTATAGAATTTATATCATTTTCATTTAAGCCTGTCATTTTTACATGCTGTATTTGTGCTACTTCTGTATTTTGTCCCAGATGCTATATGTTGAATTGTTGTATTTTCATTTTATTTTATGTAAAGCACTTTGAATCACCTTGTGCTAAATGTGCATATAAAGTTGCCGTGCCTACATTTTTGATAATGATAAGCTACATTTAATTAAAGTATTTTACATGACTGTCACAAACCTGCAATTGCATAGAATGTCTCCTTGATCTGCTGTGGGTCATGATGGCCAGGGAAGGTGATGTAGATATTAAGGAACTGCTTCAGGGCCAGGTAGACTGCTCTTACCTGTAATGTGTTTGCTCTGTGTCATGTTTAATGTATAAATATGAAGGATAACTATGGAAATTACTTTATTCAAATAAATATATTACTTCATTGCCATCTGTCTCTGTTTCCAATTAGTCATGGCCTATGACAATATGACATCATGGACGCCCCCATGTGATCACCTCAACTCCTTTGCATAATATGTGGCGATGCTGGAAATAACCACAAATGAATAGAGGACATATAATTATTACCTCTCTGCAAACAGTTGCCTTGCTTAACTTCTCAGCATCACCAACACTGTAGAGAAATGTACCACTGGCAAAGAACCGCAGTGCAATACAGACTGACTGCACAGTGGTCAGAGACTGGCTGCGGTGAGTGACCCTCATAATGTGTGGTTCAAGCAAACTGCATAATGCTTTGCCTGCTGAACCGGTACCTCTCCCACAGGTACACATCTGTGTGGGTCAACGGGTTGGTCCTGTCCTGGAAGACCCTTGGTGCTGGTGGTGGTTTTACACATTTACATCTAATTGTGGTTTGATGTACATATTCAATCTTTTATTTTCAATGCCTCAATTTCCTTTTATTATATTTTTTGGCTAATTAGTTTAATTTTATTAATTAATTTATTTGTGTCTTACTTTTTATATTTTATTTTCATGATAATGTTCTTTAATGTACTTATAGATAATATATATATAATTATTAGTATAAATAATTTCTTTAATACATTTTATTATATATTTTATGTTTTACATATTATTTTATCATTCTATGACAGTTGTGTGTCTCTGTTTCTGTCTATTGGACATTCTTTGATCATAGATGGTGCTAAGCTTCACTTTTAGCCTGCTACAGACCAGGGGGGTATTCCAGAAAGCAGGTTTAACAAACACTGAGATAAAACTTAACCTCTGGGTTGTCTGAACCTGAGGCGACTAAACCCGAGCTGTCGGTTCCAAAACACCGGTTAGCAATCAGTTCAATCAACCCCGGATTGTTTAACCCAGAGTTGTGCGCGATCACGGCGAAGTTATAAAGGCATCATCTATTGAGAGTCGAAACCATGAGTAAAAACGGCAAAGCGCAGAGCAGCCTATTTTTCTGAAGCGGAGCAGCAAGTTCTGCTCGAGGCGTACGAGGAGGAAAGAGCGATAATCACGAAAAAAGCAATACTTGCGCGTCTGCCAAGGAACGAGATCTTGCTTGGCAGAGAATTGCCGACCGCGTAAATGCGTAAGTTTAGTAGGATATAGCACACTAATGTGTCAGAAGCACAATAATTCAGTAGATATTAGGCTACATATTAACTGCTTTGTATGAGACTTTCTTATACTATAGAATACCTTGTCATATATTGTATTATTTTTAATTAGATGTAACCCGACCGCCCTCAAGAGAACGTGGCCGCAGGTCAAAACAAAATATAAAAACATTGTCCAAGTTGGTAAGATATATAGGTGCATCATCTTAGACATCACTTATCCAGTATTATATTCTTGAATTGCCATATTGCAACAAGTTACGTTCATTTCAAAGCCAATAGGAAGAAAGCAGAGGAGAGGAGGACCGGTTCTGGGCCAGCGGTGCCCCCTGTGGAGGAGTTGGCGATCAGTATCAATGGAGGGCGTCCGATGATGGAGGGGATTCCTGGGGGCACGTCATCGGAGCCTTCAACCTCCCAGGAGGAGCAAAATGAACAAGTGCAATGTATTTACCCTAATAGGCCTACGCCTAAATCACTGATGTCTAATTTGTGTAGCCTTGCATGTTCGAAAATGACCCATTTATAGCCAATATTACCGTTCATATAAATAATAGGAGGTGAAGAGACATTATCAGCAGTCACGGAGGAATCAAATTAAAGATCGAGGTAAAGAAATGGGCTGTGCAGAGACTAGAGCATAGTTGCTTCATGTTTTCTGTCAGTGCATGAGAACACTGGATCAGAACATTTGCTCTATAATGAAGTGTTTTCTCTTTTCAGGCCATGAAACACGCAATGGGCAAATAAATGTGTGAAACAGTCTTACGTGCATTTATTTTATTTTTTTTGGTTGAAGTGATTGTGACAGATTTCATCACGCATTCTTTGACCATCTCTGATGTCAAGTTGCTGAATGTGTTCCTATCTGCTCCTCAATAGCAGGAACTAATTCATTGCGCAACGTTGCAATGTTGTGCAATAGGCTATTGCACGCGCAACAATTACGATGAGCGAATCCACGATGCGTAACGTTCGAAATGTGGGGATGGAGAATGTTGTTTAAATATATTAAAGATTCCGCAGAAAAACAGTAGTGCTCTGGCAAAAACTCATCAGGAAAAGAAAGGATATTAAGTCGTGGTCTTATACCCTCTCACGGTGAATAGCCCGAATGATTTGTGCTTCAATGTCAATTGGATCTTCCTCAAAAAGGAAACGTCATTGTGTGACAAGTGTGGAAACAGCGGTCTGGCTGAACGTGCCCTTAAATACCCGAACATAACCTGAACAAAACCTACCCCTACCAGGTTAAGTTCAGAGCCTATGTTACTATAGTTACTTACATAGCCTGATCATTTTTGAGCGTTCTGGAACCGAAATCCCAGGTTTACCGCTAACTCAGGGTTTACATACCCAGTTAAGTTCAGAGCCTATGTTACCATAGTTACTTACATAGCCTGATCATATTTGAGCGTTCTGGAACCGAAATCCCAGGTTTACCGCTAACTCTGGGTTTACATACCCAGAGTTAGCGGTAAACCTGCTTTCTGGAATACCCCCCTGGTTTGCCTGGCAGGATAAGTTACCATGGTTACTTGGCTGGCATTCACATTAGCCACCTTGGTGGAACAGGGTTGAGGCTCAGATTGATGGAACGGAAACCTGAGCCACAGTTCTGGCTTAGCCATGGTTGAGGCTTAGCCGGAGTCATAGTTTCCATGGTTACTGAGTTGGGGCTAATCTCAGCCTCTTTGATGGAACCGAACTCTCACTCATATTAGCCAGACTTGGCCATTTAAGCTTGACTTTGCCTTTAGCCTGCTTGATGGAATACCCCCCTGTTTTATTCTACTACAGCTACTCAATAT
Organism: Chelon labrosus; assembly: GCF_963514085.1. Taxonomy (NCBI): domain Eukaryota; kingdom Metazoa; phylum Chordata; class Actinopteri; order Mugiliformes; family Mugilidae; genus Chelon; species Chelon labrosus. The sequence continues at coordinate 3,427,655 of NC_140349.1, forward strand.
CTGCCACTTTACCAAGACAACCATTATTATTATTATTATTATTATTATTATTATAAACATACAGACCACGTGACTTGAGTGACATCGAATCTTCGCTAGACACGCCCCCTACTCAACAAGAAAAATCAGCTGATCATATCTGTGGGTAGTGATGGTGAGATGAAGCCTCATGAGGCATCCAACCACTTGAGCCAGTTGGTTCGAGAAAGGGTTCATCTCTCGAAGCTTACCACCACCTACTGGCCAGGTGTATAATCACAGGCATCTGTAGCTCTTAACCACATAATGTGTGATGCATTGAATTGTTGTGTCTGTAATGGCTCTTGGGAATGACTATGAATTACAAAAAACAATGTATGACCAAATAATTTCTCTACTTAAATTATCACATGTGTATGATAAAAGTGAATGTATTCTGTGTATGTAAATTTTCCCCAAATGGTAGTGTGAGAGTGGGGCGCAGGTGTGACGTCAATGAGGGGCGACTTTGTTGTTGTAGGGTGTGCGCGGGGGAAAAAAGGAGAGGAAAGAAAAAATAAACGGAGCATGTTGCTCAGCTCCAAAGAGTATTATGTTCGTGAGTTTTTGTCAGCAGAAAAGAGTTACTTTAGAAGCTCTGTACACCTCGGAACGCTACATTGGTGGCAGCGGTAATTGGAGTGAGTCCTGGCTTTTGGAGCAGTTTTCTCTTTCGGCAATTACTGAACTTTTTTAGTCGGTCCTCCGAGCCGGCTAACTGTACTCGTGTGGTTGCTTTGGAGCGGCATGTTCGGAGGACTGAAGCGCGACGTTACGGACTGTGACATGGATGAAGATTATTTCGGGAGTACCGCTCCGTGGCGTGAGTGGCGTGAGGGTGGAGCTCCCGCCGCCGTTTCGTGGCGACGGCGAGAAGCCGTTTGCTACGTGGGCGAGGCAGTTTGAAGCCGCGATCCACGCCCAGACAAGGGGAACCAGGAGCGGGAGTTACACCGCTGCTTTAGTGGATCTCCTCCCTACCTACGAGGCTGGACGGCGCAGCTTTCCTGTTGTGGGACACTCTACCGCCGGAAGTTCAGTGTGATTATGAGCGAGTGAAGGAGAGGTTAAAGGACGCCTTTGGACAAAAACAGTTCCTCCTGTACTTTCAGACGTGCATCTCCGCGCGGCCCCGTCAGCCGAACGAGTGTTTGGAGGTCTATGCAGCCGACGTCTCCAGGCTCGTGGCTGAGGCTTTTCCTGATTATGACAGAGCTGCCAGGAATGGTGAGACTTTTAGACGTTTTCTTGCTGGGCTCGATCCTGCCCTCCAAGCTAAGTGCCATGAACAGGGGGCGACAGATGTGGATGAGGCTTTGATTATAGCAGGCCGTTGTGAACGGGCCAGGCAGGCTCTGAGGGCGAGCTCACCTGGATTGCCCTACTCCAGCCCGCATCCTGCTGTTGTGGCCGCTCTCAATCCGGTGTCACAGAGTGTGTTGGACTGTAATGCTAACGCCACAGAGAAGCTTGTTCATGCCATGGAACGACTCACCTCGAGGATGGACGATTTGCAAACGGAGGTGAGGGATTTGAGAGCACGTACCTGTGGGACTGAGTGTGGCGGTCGTGGCTCCCCTTTTCCTGGGGCTCGTCAGCGGAGCCCAGGGGAGCGCAGAGAGCAGCAGCGCGCCTGTCACTGCGCTTGTGGCGGGTTCGGATGCAGGTCCACCTCCAGGGACTTCCGGATGGACGACGGCGCGAGAGGGCTGTCTCCGCAGCGCAGGCTTCAGGGAGGATACGGTGACAGGGAATGGTCTCCACGAGAGCGGTGAACCCGAGACACCACTGCTGGCTTCTCGCCGCGCCGGCTGGAGAGTGAGGACCAGAGGGAGCCGCGCTTTGCAGAGGAACGTCAGCCGCGACGCGGAGTGAGGTTTCTATCTCCCTCGCGACGGTCACCGTCTTCATCCCCGCGAGGAGAGAAGCGGGGAAGCTTCCAGTAGCTGGCATCGAGACCCGGATGCCAGTGTCGCCACCACAGGGTCACCATGACAACTCTGCAGCGGTGACTCCGGACCCCACGGTGGACTCCTGTTCGGTGGGTGAGTCCGAGTCTACGGCCTATGTTAAAGGACTGGTAGAGGGGGTTGATGTGACTGTTTTAATTGACTCTGGCTCTAATGTTTCCTTGATTTCTGAGGAGTTCAGGATGTCCATCCCAGCTCTACGTAAACGTGTGTTGAATACACAGTACATGTATGCACGTGCAGTGAATGGACAGTTATTGGACACTTTAGGTACTGTAGCGCTTCCAATAAAGTTGGGGGGCAGGTCTTATGAACAAACTGTGCATGTTGTGCGGGGAGCTACACAGGCTATCTTACTGGGTTTTGATTTCATGCGGCTGACTCATGCAGTTATGGATGTGGGTCGTGGGCTTCTCAGCATTGGGGGCACTAACATTCCTCTCTTGCAAGCTACAGACTTTATTCCGGAGTGTTGTAATATCTCTATGTATACTGATGCTACTGTTCCACCTTTCAGTGAAATGATTGTCCCTGTCCAGGTGGGGCCCCCACAGGTTGCTGGACCAACTATTGACTCTTACCTGGGCTATTTAGAGCCTGATGTGCGTGATAACATGGGACTGGTGGTCGCTCGCACTGTAGCGCCAGTGAAAAATGGATGCACGGTGGCACGGCTACTCAACCCGACCAACCAGGAACTGAAACTGCGCCCTGGGTCTCACCTGGGGGTATTTCACCATGTTAATGACTGTGACATACTCACCCCTGCAGAGGTTCTTGATTCTCAACAGGTGGATGCCCCCCTACCTGATGTAGCTGATTGTCCGCTGTCTGGCGATCAGAGGCAGCAGCTGCAGGCCTTGCTGGGGAAGCATCAGGGAGTGTTCACCCCTGCACGGGGTGGAACAGTCAGCCCCAACCTGATCAAACACCACATTCAAACAGGTAACCACCCCCCAAAAAAGCAACGGGCCTACCGCACCTCCCCTGACAAGCGGAGGGAAATAAACAGGCAGGTCCAGCGCCTTTTGGAGGATGGCATCATCGAGGAGAGCTGCAGCCCTTGGTCCTCTCCTGTGGTTCTCGTCAGGAAGAAGAATAACACATGGAGATTTTGTGTTGATTATAGGGGCCTCAATGCTGTGACAATAAAAGATTCCCACCCATTGCCGCGTGTCGATGATACACTGGACGCTCTTGCAGGAGCCACCTGGTTCAGCACCCTGGACTTCTCGGACGGCTACTGGCAGGTGGAGGTGGCGCAGGAGGACCGTGAAAAGACCGCCTTCACCACCGGCCAGGGCCTCTACCAGTTCAGATCCATGCCCATGGGACTCACAAATGCACCAGCGACATTCCAGCGGGTTATGGAGCTGGTGTTAAAGGGGCTGCCATGGCACATCTGCATGGTGTATCTTGATGACATATTGATATACAGCAGGTCGTTTGAGGATCATCTCTCTGCTCTGGGGGAGGTCTTCACCCGAATCGGAGCAAATGGCTCCTACGGCTGAATGCTAGGAAGTGCCACCTGGCCCGGGACCATGTGGTCTTCCTTGGGCATGTCATCTCTGCTGAGGGGCTTCGCCCTGATCCCAAGAACACAGAGACGGTGAAGTCATGGCCTGTGCCAAGGTCTGCCACGGAGGTGCGTGCCTTCCTGGGGCTCTGTTCGTACTACAGGAGGTTTGTGAGGAGTTTTGCCCAGCGAGCCGCCCCCCTTAGTCACCTTACTGGGAAGGATGTCCCGTTTCAGTGGACTGTAGATTGCCAGGAGGCGTTTGAGTTCCTGCGGGACGCTCTCTGTGCTGAACCTATAATGAGTCACCCAGACTTCACTCACCGTTTCATTCTATACACCGATGCTTCCCAGGTCGCTGTGGGGGCAGTGTTGGCACAAGATGCTGATGGTCTGGAGAAAGTGGTGGCTTATGCTAGTCACTCCCTCACGGCGGCCGAACGACGATGGTCTACGTATGACAGGGAGCTGTGGGCGATAGTGTGGGCTGTTCGGCACTTCAGACACTACTTGGGTCTTCGCCCGTTCACCATTGTTACAGATCACCGGCCGTTGTTGGGTCTCCGACGGCTTCCCATTGATAATGACAGAACGGGGCGTCGTAGCCGCTGGGCCCTGGAACTGGATCCTTATGACTGGGTAATCGTGCACAAAAGTGGAAGTCAACACACTAACGCGGATGCTCTTTCACGCAGACCCGAGCTCAGTGCAGAGCTAATGGACAATGATTCCCCTGAGACTACTCCCACTCTCGTGCACAAAGGCACCCAAACAGTTATGGACAATGACCCCTGCTCTGTGTGCGCCATAGAGACTCCCACTTCCACCGTGGCCCCTACAGCTGCTCCCGGCTCCAGCCCCGGCCCCCCTTTGCCTTCTGATCCCCAGGCTGGTGTGGACCGGGCCTTGATCTACACTCTGTCACACAATGGCTCCAATGTCAGGGAGCTCCAACGGGGTGACGCTGACATCAGACAAGTGTTGACCTGGCTGGAGGAAAGTCAGAGGCCCCCTAGGTGGCAGGCTTGTGCACAATTCAGAATTGAATTGAGAATGACTCCTAAATTCCAATTCAATTCTTGAATTTGAATTGAATTTGAATTTATGTCAAAAACAGGATCTAGAATTACAATTCGAATTTGAATTAAAGGAAGCAGAATTGCAATTCAATACAAATTCAAAGAAATTCATATACATAAGTGAAGTGTTTAACAATGAAGCTTTACAATATATATCAGATATGATTTCATTACATATTCTATAAATGATATTAGTTTGAACTACTTGTACAGATTACATTAACAGGAAATGTTTCCCCCCAGCAATGAATGTTAAAAGCTCTAGTCACAGAAAACATAATTAAGTTTGATTTATTGGAATTGTAATTTTGTGGAACACAATGGAACGTGACTCCATATCCCAGAATGCTTTGCTTTAACCAAGTATTTAAAATGGTTGCCAAACAATTTGAGGTGGACATTTGTTTGAAAGCTTCTTTTCTACACAATTTGATGGTCAACACCGGACCGAACGGTGCAGACTCAATGATAAAACATTTGAGGAGCTATTGAGAATTAGATGCAACAGTGTTGCTCAATGAGTTTTGCATTGGAATAAATGACAACTGCATTTACAACGACTTATTGGATTACTTTGAAATGAAAATAACATTTTGAACAAAAACCAATCAAACATTGAGGGAGTAATTTATTTCAAGAATTTGATCATTATCTAAATGTTGGAACAAAATGTATGCAGGGTTGAGGAGTGACTAGTTATGTGTAATGACATTATGCTATTAAATTACAAAATTAATGTAATCGTATGTGAGATTCAACACATTCTTTCTGTTGTATGACTGTGTGGAATTTATTTGAATTGCCATGAATTTAATTCCACTTCCTGTCATTCCAACTCCAATTCAAATTAAACTTCCTGTGGGGCGGAGTCAATTCAATTCAAATTCCAACTCATGAATTGAATGGCGGCCAATTCTTAAATTCTGAATTGTGCACAAGCCTTCTAGGTAGAGGTTGAAGGATGCTGGTCGGGGTTTAAAGAGACTGTGGCACGAGTTTCCCCGACTGACTTTCGTTGATGGACTGTTGTGCAGGATTGTGTGGCTGTCTGATGTGGGGCAAACAACACAAGTTGTGGTCCCTGCTGTCTTGGTCCCTGAGGTCCTCGGACACCTCCATGGCACACCTTTGACGGCTCATCTTGCGTATGAACGGGTCTTGGCACATGCCAGAGGTGTTTGTTATTGGCCCACTATGTGCGGTGATGTTAAAGCTTGGTGTGATCAGTGTTACGCCTGTCAGAGGAGGAAGTCCCCAGTTCCTCGACATCATGCCCCTATGAGGACTTCACAGGCGGAGAGACCTTTCCAACGTGTCGCAGCCGACATACTCGAGTTGCCCGTCACCTCTAAAGGCAACCGGTATGTTTTGGTTGTTGAGGACTATTTCACTAAGTTTGTTAATCTGTATGCCATTGCTGATCAAAAAGCCACCACAGTTGCTGAGTGCCTCTTTCAGAACTACATTTTGGAACATGGTGTGATGGAAACGCTGCACACAGATATGGGGAGGCAGTTTGAATCAGATATGGTGAAACATTTGTGCGGGCTGCTGGGTGTGAAGAAAACTCACACCACTCCATACAATCCAAAGTATGACGGTATGGTTGAAAGGTTTAATAGAACACTTATTGACCAGTTGGCTAAAACGCTCTTGTCATCTGAGGGAGAGTGGGACTCTTTCCTGTTGCAGGTTGCTTTTGCATACAACACCAGTGTACACTCCAGCACCGGGTTCACACCTTACTTCCTCACACACGGCAGGGAGGCCCGGACGCCGGTAGATGTGGTGCTGGGCTCGCTGGTGCAAGTCAGGCCGGTTGGTGGTTCCCCAGAGGACTTTGCTAGCTCTCTCCTCAGGCGCTTGGACACTGCTTTTAGTCATACAAAGGAAAACAATATTGTGGCAAGCAGAAGGCAAAAGACTTTCTATGATACCAGGTTGAGGCATGAACCATACGAGGTTGGGGACCTTGTGTGGTTGAACGACCCCACAGAGAGCCGACGTAAACTGGCTCCCCACTGGAAGGGGCCTTACTTGGTGCAACGGCGTATGGACAGGGATGGTGAGGTTGGAGTCACTTACCAGATTAGTAGCCCATTTGGAGAGGAGCCCCCTCTTCAGACCATCCACTATGACAGGCTACGGCGCTACAATCTGCCTGTGACTTTTCCCTTGGAGGGCCCGTCGAGGAACCTCCTCACCCTTTCCCCGCCCTCTGCGCTGCAGGAGGATGCTGCCATGCCTGGTAGCCCTGCGGGCGTGTCCCTCTTTGACGAAGACATGGCCCGTGGTCGCGGCACTGGCTTAGGTGCTGGTGGTTGCTCTGACCAGGCAGTTTCTCCGCCAAGGTTCTCTCGGGCTGGTAGGTCATCACGGGCCCCTGCTTGCTTTAGGGACTATGTAATGGAGTGACTGTTTTATACATGCTCATGTTCACTGACTCCCTGTGTTTTAAGGGGGGGTTTGCATGTATGTTGTTTTTGTATTTCTATTGTGTGGGTTAACTAGGCTGTTTACACTTTACTGTTGTGTTTACTGAATAAGTGCCTCATGGCCTGTTTGGCTGTTTACATGTGTTGTGTTTTATATGCACATTTTACTCTTTCTCTCCCCTGTGTTTTGTTTACATATGTATTGAGAGATGGGGACATTCTCTACGGTAAGGGGGGACGCGTGTGAGAGTGGGGCGCAGGTGTGACGTCAATGAGGGGTGACTTTGTTGTTGTAGGGTGTGCGCGGGGGAAAAAAGGAGAGGAAAGAAAAAATAAACGGAGCACGTTGCCCAGCTCCAAAGAGTATTATGTTCGTGAGTTTTTGTCAGCAGAAAAGAGTTACTTTAGAAGCCCTGTACACCTCGGAACGCTACAGTAGTACCATATGATATGACAGGTTGTGTAATGTTTTTCTGACACCTTAGGCAAATGGCATGGGCTTAAGGAGGCAGAGGAAAGTGAAAGTGCTTGTGGAACTAGGAAGTGGGCACTGAATACGAAGCAAGCCTCGATACGCGCTTCGCGGAAACGCCCCTCCATTACTCGACACATGCTTCGAAACGGCACGTCTCGTAGCATCACTGCACGTGGGACTTCACTTATTTATGAATTCAAGATGAACAAATTTTTTGTTTTTTTCCTCTTGTGTCACTTTGGATCTCCAGGTAAAATTATGTTAAATGTTTCTTTGTGAAATGTTAATGCAGCAGTTCTTATACTTATAAGTCCTTCCTGGATGGAGGCGATAATGTCATTGTTTTGCTTTCGCTTCAGTTAATATGATCTGCAAATGGTCGTTTTTCACCCAAATCAACTCTAGACTGCACCTGGTGTTGATTTTGTTAATTTTGAGGAGTTTTAACCGACGACATGAATTTAAACTGCTGCGACTTAATTTTCGTGGTGTTACACGCAGTTTACTCACAGTTTGCATATCAGTGACAGTTAGTGTGTGTTGTAGTACTAGAGAGACCGCATTTTCAAGGTCTTGGTCTTGTCTCGGAATCGACTGCATTTTTACTCGGTCTTGTCTCGGTCGAGCTGGACTCGGGATTTTTTGTCAAGACCATTCCAGACCATGTGATTTTTGTAATGACGCGATCAAAAACCGCGGCCAGCAGCACGTGCTTGTCTGGAAGGGCCAAGTGTCTGTGGTGTGGACGTTTTCAATATATCTAAGAAAGACCCACGGGTAGGGATTTGCAAAATGTGTAATGCTGGCATTTCAAGAGGGGGTGCATCTGCAGAAGAATTTCTCCATGTCGGGTGTAATTTATCACCTGAAATCCGAACATCCAGATTGCCATGCTGAATATGAGAGGGATGCGTCACAGAAAAGGAAAATCCCTCCGCCCACTCAGTTAGACCGCCAGTTATGTGAACTGAATAGCAATAAAGTTACACATGACCCATAACATGAATAACAAAGAGCATAGGCTGAGGAATAGATAAAAAATAAAATCCATCTGAGGATTTTCAAGAGGTAGCTCAGCTAGGTGCACATACACGGTATGTAGAAGAAAATAACTTCTTCGCCATTACACTTGGCCTAATAATTTCTTTGTTTTTCGGTTTTCGGCCTTGGTTTCCTCATTTTCGGTTTCGGCCAAGAATTTGCATTTTGGTACATGCCTAATATAAAGCAATAACATAAAAATAATTAAAAGTGTTCCACCAATGTATATAGGCCTGTGTGTGTATAGCCATCTAAAACTTGGTTAAATCCAGGGCTCTCAAGTTATGAACTTAGATTTTCTTTTTGTTTGTTTTTTGACGGGGGCGAGGGTGAAGTATGTTTGAAGATTGGCCAGCCTTACCAACAGTTTGAAATAAATTTATTTTTCAATATGACAACTAGACTAATGCTTCTGTTTATTCAGTTCGGTCTCGGTCTTGGACTTGGTCTCGCCCCCTCGAAGTCTTGGTCTTGTCTTGGTCTCGGGTTAGGTGGTCTTGACTACAACACTAGTGACAGTACTAGACGAAGCCTAGTGGTAATAATACTAGTTATTGTTATCATCATTTCTGGTTTTGTTATATTAATTAATATATATTAATTAAAGCAGTGTTTGTCCAACAGTGAAACACTCCCTGCAATATTTCAGCACTGCATCTTCTGGGATACCAAACTTCCCAGAGTTCGTGGCAGCAGCAGTACTTGATGATGTTCTGGTGGGTTCCTGTGACAGCAACATACGGAGAGTTGAAATCAAACAGGACTGGGCGAAGAAATTCTTAAAATTTTACCCACAGCACTTGGAGCCATACACTCATGAGTGTTTAGACGATCATCAGTTCTTCAGAGTCCACATTGACGATTTGAAGCAACGCTTAAACCAAACTGGAGGTAATGTCAAAATTATCTGCTCAAATATTTTAAACTCATCTCCTGTAGATGTTGCTTGAATCTCATTTTTGTGTGTCAGTGTTTATAGCAACGTTTTCATTTCTGTACCTGAAGGGAATCAGAGAGCTCTGTATCAACATAAGCTTATGCAAATCTAACTCTTCCTGCTGTGTAATGTGGGCATTGCTATTAGGTCTGTTCTGTCTCTTTCTCAGATGTCCATGTTCTTCAGAGGATGAATGGCTGTGAATGGGATGATGAGACTGGAGATGTCAAAGGTTTTAATCAGTATGCTTATGATGGAGAAGACTTCATTGCAATGGACCTGAAGACGCTGACTTGGATTGCACCAAAACCACAGGCTCTCACCACCAAACTGAAATGGGATGCTGATAAAGCTAGACTAGAATTGAATAAACACTATAGCACCCACATATGCCCTGAATGGCTGAAGAAGTATGTGACCTATGGGAGGATCTTTCTGCAGAAAACAGGTAGTTGTCTGATATATTGTTTATACACTCTACAACTACGCTTTCAGTTTCTAACCCATAATTCTTAGGAAACAGTCCAAAGGTTTATGAAAACATTCTCTCTCTCTCCAGCTCTCCCCTCAGTGTCTCTCCTCCAGAAGACTCCCTCCTCTCCAGTCAGCTGCCACGCTACAGGTTTCTACCCTGACAGAGCCATGATGTTCTGGAGGAAAGATGGAGAGGAGATTCATGAAGGAGTGGAACATGGAGAGATCCTCCCCAACCATGATGGATCCTTCCAGATGAATGTTGACCTGAACATTTCATCAGTCTCACCTGAAGACTGGAGGAGGTACGACTGTGTGTTTCATCTCTCTGGTGTGGAGGACGACATCATCACCAAACTGGATGAAGAACAGATCAGAACCAACTGGGGTAAGAGGAAGAACATTGATGGATAAATTGATGGATAAGTTTATCTGGACTATTCTTAATCTGTAGTTTGTTCTTTGTTCAACAGAGAAGTCCAGTAACATGACCACCACCACCACCACCACCATCATCATCACTGCAGTGGTTGTTCTTGTTCTCATCTTTGCAGCAGCTGCTGGATTCATGGTTCATGAAAAGAAACAAGGTGAGCTACTTTGATTTAGTCTTTGAGTTGAATCCTACAATTTGAAGCATCCAGCAGTAAAAGCTGAGTAAGTCTCAGAGTCAGGAGAAGTCAGGAGAACATGACTATACTATGATGATGAGGGAGAGAAGTGATGAAGAAAGAAACAAAGTGAGAACTAAACAGAAGAGCAGAGTGGATTTATTCTTCAGGTTGAGTGAGTAGAAGAGGATCATATTCACTGGAGATAAGATGATGAAAGATATTCTGACATTAACAACTGGAACTGAAATGACCTGTCTTTACTTTTCATTTCAGACCAAAAGGCTCCACTTGGTAAGTAAAACTGATTTTATTCTGTTTCAACTGTTTCAAACTGTTGATGATTTCTCCAGACTATGAGTTGACCTTTAACTCTGTTTGTTTCAGGCCTTACAGATAGTGAAGACAGCTCTGAGCTCTCTGAGAGACTGAATCCAGAAACCTGACTGACAAAAGGCTGACAACACTTAATGATTGACTGACCTCATATGAGATAAAACATGATTTTATATGAACAACAGAGTGAACATAATCTGTTTGATATTTAAATATGTGAATTTATAATTTGGTTTTAAACCTGTTTTCTGAATGTTGCGTATTCATGTTAGGTATTAGACGTTTGCAGTGTTGTATTTTGGAGAATGTTACATGAGTGTTTTTAGCATTTCAAAGATTTTATCATTTTAGTGACCCAAGTGATGAATGTTGTATTCTATTGCTTTGCTTTATTAGGATATAATATAATGAGGATCTGAGATATTCTTTATTCCTTTCCATCATTCCAGTATAGATGTCATTTGATAATCCTACAGACATGATTTACTCTTCTGTTCTCTTGTTTAGGGAGCTTTTCACATATATAGTAGTGTGTATGTGTGCACAGATTTAGTGTGAATATGAAAGAAGGCAGCTTAAACATATGTTAGGTAAGAGGTTAGAAAATACTGTATTGTGATTGAACATGTATAATATGTCTCCACAGGACTGCTCTTGATAAAAATATTTGAATATCAGGGTCAAATATGAAGGTGTTTATATTTATGCTTTATTTTAAATAAAGTCTCTATTTGTTTTAAAGGTCGTCTCTTTTCATGAGTCCACACATTTCTCTTTGACTGTAATTAGTTTAACAGGGTTATGAAAATTATTTATGTATTCAGTGTTCTCACAGATGAAAACAGAAAACAGAAACGGTCTGAAGCTGGAACTGGACAATTATCTGCTCAGATACTTTAAACTCATCTGCTGTAGATGTTGCTTCTATCTCTTTTTTTGTGCCAGTGTTTATAGCAGCTTTTTCATTTCTGTACCTGAAGGGAAGTAAAGAGCTCTGTATCAACATAACCTTATGCAAATCTAACTCTTCCTGCTGTGTAATGTGGGCATACCAATAGCAATATTGGTTCTGGTCTGTCTCTTTCTCAGATGTCCATGTTCTTCAGAGTTTGAAGTTTGAGGTTTAAATAGGAAACTCCTACTGAGTTTAAACTCCTATTTAAACCTCAACTTCCCATCAGTCCCTAGAACTGAAGAAGCTCCTCGGATGAGTGGTGAAACGTCCTCTCAAAAAACTCTACAAGCCCAGTTGTCACAGACTGACCAGTTCACGGTTGTTGTCGCCCTCTAGTGGAAGGTCACTGAAATACAGCTTTCACTGAGAGTCTAATCAAACAAAGACATCCAGGCTGGATTGTTGTCTTCAACAGATTGTTTTCACACATGAGTCCTTTTAACAGTGCTTACAACTGCTTTAACTATATATAAAAAATAATAAACTAATTGTTAAAGTAGAAGCTTACAAGTTACACTTCTATATTTACATTAATCATCCCTTAATTTCTTCTTGTATTCACTGGTTCATGTTCTTGCATCTCTTTCATGCTGTTGATTTAGGCTACTGTTGTCATCACTTACATCACTTAGTAAGTCATCCATCAGTCTCTTGCATACAGAATGCTGCTGCTTCATTACTAACTGGATCAAATCGATCTTCTCAATCAACACTATTCAGTTTCAGTTTAAGTTTTTCCCACATTTTATTGATGATATTCAGAATAAAGTGTCAAGTAACAGACACGTCAGAAATATTTTTATATTGTCCTGCACAGCCAAAATGAAAAGGCTTGTTGTATTCAACATAAATACTACAGCAGTTATAACATTAAAGAAGTCTCCTTCAATGTTTGACAGTAAAACCACCACATTAAAGATATCTTACCAAGATTTTGATACGAAACTGATTATAGATGTTGTTGTATCTGAGCCTGCCTTGATGTAAATAAAGTTTAAAAAAAAAAAAAAAAAAAAAAAAAAAAAAACGTCTCGCGGAAGCTCCGACATTTTGGGTGGAGTCAGTTCTCATCCAGCTGGAGTCTTGACCACATGTGAAATAAGATGAAATAAGATGATAAAATCATTTTTGCTGCTTCTCTTGTGTCATGTTTCATCATCAGGTAAGATCACATTCACATTCTTCATCGTCTTTTCTTTAAATTCTTTCCACTCGACTCTGTTCTGCTGCAGCCTCGAAGTTTAGTTTCACTTTAAGTTCAACTAATAATCCAAATAAAACACTTTCAGTGCAACTTGAACATTTTTATCTGCACTAAATGTTTTATTTATGTGTTTACTGACGTTAGAAACCTTGACACGTTTCCCTCTCGACTCTCCATGTTTCTCTTCCTCATTCCTTTAACTAAATACTGATCGTATGTTTTTTATAGCGACAAGTGTAAAATGTTTTTGTAAGTTATTATTATGTAATTGTAACTATTTCATTTACAGTGATATTTGTTTTTTGTTCCACAGTGAAACACTCACTGAAATATTACTCCACTGGATCCTCTGGAGACACAAACCTTCCAGAGTTTGTGACTGTTTCAGTGGTTGATGACATCCAGGTGGGTTACTGTGATGGCAGCAACAAGATAGCAGAAACAAGACAAGACTGGATGAAAAAATTATTTGATGACAATCCTGAAGTCTGGGAATGGCACAGTCACCAGTGTTTCAACATTGGACCTCCCGAATTCAAAATCAGGATGAACAGTATAATCCAGCTCTTCAGTCACAGTGAAAGTACAGGTAGGCCTACATATTCCAGGTTTTATAAACAGTTGGTTCAGGAAGGACACTTCTCACCACCAGTCATTTAGAATTGAAGGAGCTTCTTGGATGAAACATTTCCATTTGACATCCCATGTCCTGGATGACTGAGAACCTTCTGATTCAATTCAACTTTATTTATATAGCGTCCATAACAATACAAATCGTCTCAAGACGTTTTACAAAACCCGGCCTGAAACCCCCAGAGCAAGCCTGAAGGCGACGGTGGCAAGGAAAAACTCCCTTTTAACAGGAAGAAACCGTAACGCACAGCAGTTAACATGCTATACAGTAATAGCACAGAATTGCATGACTAGTAGTAGATAGGAAATTAGAGGACAAGAGAAAAGAAAGTGGAGGATGTGAGAGAGGAGAAAGAAGAAAGGAGGACATGTGTTTGGTGCATCGTCCCCCAGCAGCCTAGGCCTGTAGCAGCATAACTAAGGGATGGTTTAGTCCAGCCCTAACTATAAGCCTGATCAAAAAGGAAAGTCTTAAGCTTGACCTTAAAAATAGAGAGGGTGTCCGCCTCCCGAACCCAAACTGGGAGCTGGTTCCACAGGAGAGGAGCCTGATAGCTGAAAGCTCTACCTCCCATTCTAGTTTTTGAAATTATAGGAACCACAAGTAGGCCTGCACTTTCAGACCGAAGTGATCTGTTGGGATGATATCACATTCAACAGTGGTCACCAGCAGATGGTTACCATTTATCAGTTCAGCAGTCTTGGATGTAAAGACAACTACTTTAGTATACATGACAAATGAATCATCTGATCTGACTTAGTTCATCACATTTCATTTTAGGTTCAGGTAATCCATATAAAAGAGCAGTATCACTGGGGTTGATAATGTAAATAAATAAAACATTTACAATTCAACCTCACTTGTGAAACAATCGGTGCAGCCACAGACTATTTAAATGATGTAAAATCATTTATTGTGAAATGATGTTGGTCTGTCTTTCAGAGCAGTACAATGATCAGTTACCCCCTCAGTGAAATGTTCCTGACCAGGTCCCTCTCCTTGGAAACCATGGCCAGTACATTCAGACATTCACTGCTGCAGGTTGTTGACAAACCACAGGGTTAGCGGTCCAGTCCCTGGTACATGGAAGGACAGTGTCAAGTACACATGTTGAAGAGTCCTTGACACTGAACCTAGAGGAGCCCCCAGTGCTCAGCTCTGGTGTGTGCTCTTATTCACTCAAGCTAGGACGTCTAGATGTGTAGAAACACTTTGAGTAGTAGGCTACCAATCAGTAGAAAAGCCCTAGATAAGACCATACCACTGACTTGTGTTTCACATGAATGTCTTGACTGTTTGTTGAATGACTGCCCCATAAATAAAAAGGTCACATATGACTAAAGCATGCTACTGAAACCATTCAGATTGTACTGCAGCGTCTGCATACCAGTGCATCACACAATGAATAATCATTTAAAATCATCTTTAGATATTTGTACATCACTGTTCATTGTGATCTCTGTTGTCTCTCTCTCAGGTGTTCACATTTTACAGAGGATAGGAGGCTGTGAATGGGATGAAACGACTGGAGAAGTTACTAGTATTGTACGGTATGGTTATGATGGAGAAGACTTCATTGAACTGGATCTGAAGACAGTGACGTGGACCGCTCTGAAACCAGAGGCTGACATTATCAAACAGGAATGGGATACTGATACACATAGAATCAGATACACTGAGAAATTATTCACTCAGACTTGTCCTAACTGGCTGAAGATGCGTTTGAAGTATGGAAATAACTCTCTGCTGAGAACAGGTAGAGTCACATGACCTGATGTAGTTTGCTGAACACTATACTGTTTATTGTATATTCATTGTATTATCAGTTCAATGAGTCTGACTCCTCTTCTGAGAAAGATAGAGAGATGTTTGACTTTAAGTCAGTGCAGAGACTGTGATAAACAGTGAACCAGTAGCATGAGTCAAGTAAGTTTACAGATTCTCAGTGTGGGACTGAATATTGAACGTTGACAAAGGTAGAAATCAACCATGCAGGCACATTGCAGCATTTCCTATTTAATGACACAGAAAGTCTACACACTACTGTTCTGATTCATTATTTGATGCTTATTGCTCTGCAATGTTTTGATCAGTTTGATCTTTTTAAACCACTTCTTCGGGCATATACAGTATTTAGACAGTTTGATGTTGAAATATTTCTCTCACAAAAAAGTACATGCAGTGTTTTGTGTAACTATCCCAGTACTAAGGTTACAGCAGAGAGGAGGCTCTCTGAAGGAGACGTAACATTAGCAACAACTGATGTGTTGTTATTTCTTTACTCCAGTGATCACACACCAACATCTGCAAGAAAGAAAAAGAAATGACAAAGATTCCCACACTATAGCTCTAATACATTTAATGAACATGATTTATTCATGGTCTAAAGAGAAATAACTGATCACGTGAACTTTCATTAAGCACCACCATCAGTTCAATATATCCTTTAATATATGTTATGACCATAGATCAGCCTCATCTGTACTCTGTGTTTGTGATAATCAGCAAAGATGATCATGTTAGCAATAAATAGTATGTCTGTAATTTATTCTTTGTATTTACCTGATTAATTTCTTAACAATCAATTCTTGTCCCCCCTTCCTCCGCTCTCTCTCTCTCTCTCTCTGAGTGGAGTGTGAGCTGAGGAGCTGCGGAGCGAATTGAGGAGAAATCTGAGTCTTTTCTCGGTTTCTATCTCGTTTGATCAGCTTTTTCGTGGTGTGGTGTGTGTATGAATATATTTGTGTTAGTTTGAGTGTAGTTTTGGTTAGTTTTGGGTTAGTTTAGTGTTTGTTTGTTAGTCCTTTGTTTGTCAGCCACGCTCTGAAGAGCTGGCATGGCGCCCAGCAGCGTCTTCTCTGTGCTGACTCGGAAGCACGGCATCAAAGTTGGTGCCGGCTCTCCGTGCAGTGTGGAGGAGGTTGCTCTGGCCGTGGGGGAGATCATCGGGCACGGATCTGTGAGATCTGCTGCCCGGATGAACAGTGCAGTGGTCCTGTTCCTGGAGAAGGTGGAGCAGGTGAACAGGTTGGTGGAGACAGGTATCACGGTGAAAGGCATGTTTGAGCCGGTGACACCGCTGACACAACCAGCGACAAAAATAACCCTGTCAAACGTCCCACCTTTTATCAGTGATGAGTTCTTGATTAAAGAGCTATCAAGACATGGTAAGGTGGTGTCACCTATAAGGAAGGTGTTATCGGGCTGTAAGTCTCCTCTGCTGAGACACGTCGTATCTTACCGCAGACAACTCTTCATGATCCTCAACAACAAAGATGAAGAGTTTGACTACAGGTTCAGAGTCCGAGTGGATGAGTTTGATTATATTTTATTTGCAACATCATCCACTGTTAAATGCTTTGGATGTGGTGAGGAAGGACATTTAATCAGGGCCTGTCCAAGCCGCGGTGCTCCGCCCCCCCCGGGCATGGCCGATTCCGCGACGGCGGCGGCGGCCGCCGCGGAGTCGTCCGCTCCGGTGTGTGGGAGGGCGGTGGCTGCCGCTGCCGTCGGCCGACCCGTTCCGGCGGTGCGGCGTTTATCCACTGCTGCAGGTGGAGGTGCCGGAACTGAGGGGTGCAAAGAAGATGTAGGAGCTGCAGAGAAACAATTAGTTACGGAGATACAGAGACAGGCTGCAGAGAGCACTGAGGTGAGTAGTGAGAGAGAGGAGGTAAGAGGTGAAAAAATGGGTGAGGTGACAGGTGACATTCCAGGTGAAGTGAGCAGAGAGGGGGGTGAAGTAGGGGTAGAGAGGGAGGCAGGTGAGTTTTCTGGTGAAGCAGGGGAGGAAAGCAACATAGCAGGTGAACTAGAAGAGACAGGTGAAGTAGATGAAGTGAAAGAGCCTGGTGAGGCTGTAGGTGAGGTGGATAAAGAATATAAAGTAACAGGTCATCAGTGTGAAGCAGGTAAGGAGGGAAAGGCAGGCGAGGTAACAGGTGAGCTGAGTGAGGGAGGAGCAGCAGCAGCTGAAGCTGCAGAGATGGAGGCTTGTGAAGCTGGGTGGGAGTCTGCTCCCCTCAAACAGCGTTGTAAGAGGAGAAACGTGGTGACTGTGGAGGCCGGTGGAAAGGCTGGACGTTTGGCAGATAGACAGAGTGCTGCAGCTCTGTCTGACAACAGTGACAGTGAGGGGTGTGCGTCAGATATTAGTATCTTGTCTCACACTCAACAGGTTGCTACTAAGGTGTATCCTGCTCACAAATTCAAATCTTTTTTACAACAGACCAAAGGAATGAGAAATGTGGTTTTAGAGCAGTACTTCCCAGACATACAGGGCTTCTATAACTCAGCCAGATACACTGTTATGCACAGAGCAGAATCTGACCTGACTGAACAAGAGCTGTTTAGATTAAAGAAACTGATCGTTAAAGTCAGAAAACAAATAGTTTCTTAATGATGGTGCAAGTAGGGATTCTATTTTTATTTATTTCATTGATTGTTTTTACTCTTGTTCTTAATATTTTTTATCATTATGGATGTTTTTAAAGTTGGCAGCTTAAATATAAATGGTGCCAGAGAAGCTCGGAAAAGAGCTGTAGTGTTTGAGATGACCAGAATGAAACACATTGATGTTTTATTTATCCAAGAAACATACAGCGACGATGGGAATGAGATAGACTGGAGCAGAGAATGGGATGGAGAAGTGATCTTAAGCCATAAAACCACCCTCAGTGGAGGAGTGGGCTTCCTGTTCTCTGCAGGTTTTACTCCAAACTCTGTGGAGGTCAGACATGTTGTGGAGGGGAGGTGTCTCTTAGTCAAAGCGTGTTTTGAACATTTTAATGTGGTTTTTATCAACATCTACGCTCCTAATAACGGTACAGAGAGGAAACACTTCTTTGAAAAGGTGAATATTGTCTTAAATAGCTGCAGCTCAGAAGATTATTTATTCATGGGTGGAGATTTTAATTGCACTGAGAATGAGTTTTTAGATCGTAATCATGCAGAGCCTCATCCAGCATCCCAGCATGCCTTGAGGCAGTTGGTCTCTTCCCATGACCTGGTGGACGTATGGAGAAGGATGCACACAGGCTGCAGACAGTACACATGGTCCCACGCTAGAGAAAACAGAATCTCCTTGGCCAGACTGGATTGTTTTTATGTTTTTAAGCACAGATTTGGTGTTTTTAAAATGTGTAAGATTTTACCAGTTGGTTTTACTGATCACTCGTTGGTTTTATGTAGCGTTTCTATCAGAAACATTTTATCAAAAAGCGCCTATTGGCATTTTAACTCTGTTTTAACTGTTGACAAATCTTTCAGGGAGGCTTTTAGTTTTTTTTGGAATGATTTTAGACAGAAAAAACACGAGTTTGCCAGTCTGAGGCAGTGGTGGGACCATGGAAAAGTCCAGATTAAACTTTTGTGTCAGCAGCACACTCTCAATGTCACGCGTGACATCACCAGATCTATTAGAGATCTGGAGACTGATGTTGTAGATCTCGAGAAAGTAAGTGAGTCTACAGGAAATCGAGGATATATTGAAATCCTCAAGACTAAAAAGATGGCTTTAGCCAACCTGCTGGACACCAAAGTACAGGGTGCGCTGATCCGGGCCCGGGTCCAGAACATCATGGAGATGGACGCTCCGTCAGCTTATTTTTTTGGACTTGAAAAGAGACAAGGACAGAAGAGACAGATTCACTCTCTACTCTCTGAGACAGGAGAAGAGCTGTCAGAGCCAGGTATGATCAGGAAAAGAGCTGTAGAGTTTTACGCATCTCTGTTCAAAAGTGAATACAAAGAGAATGAAGAACTGATGGAGGTCTGTAATGGACTTCCTCAGATATCCACAGAGACCAACTCACAGCTCGACAGCCCGCTGACGGTGGAGGAACTACACGCAGCTCTGCAGAACATGCAGGGGCGAAAGGCTCCAGGCATCGACGGACTCACGGTTGAGTTTTACAAGGCTTTCTGGGACATCTTGGCTCAGGACATCCTGGATGTTTTTAATGAGAGCCTGTTGTCTGGGTCACTTCCCCAGTCATGTCGGAGAGCCGTCCTCACCCTTCTACCCAAGAAAGGCAACCTACAAGAGATCAGAAACTGGCGTCCTGTCTCTCTCCTCTGTACAGACTATAAAATACTGTCCAAAGCCTTCGCCAACAGGCTAAGAGGAGCCATGGACCAGATTATCCACCGAGACCAGACGTACTGTGTGCCCAGAAGGTCTATGGTAGATAATATCTACCTCATTCGGGACGTTTTGGAGGTCTCCAGTTCATTAGGCATAAACACTGGATTGATCTCATTAGATCAAGAAAAGGCTTTTGACCGCGTTGAACACGGCTTCCTCTGGAAGGTCATGGAGAAGTTTGGTTTCAGCGCTGGTCTCATAGCCAAGATCAAGGTGTTGTACAGTGACATTGAGAGTGTGCTGAAGCTTAATGGTGGTCTGTGTGCTCCTTTTAGAGTGCATAGAGGCGTCCGGCAGGGCTGCGCCCTGTCTGGGATGCTCTATGCACTCTCCCTGGAGCCCCTCCTAAAGAACATAAGGTCATCTGTTCAAGGTCTGGTTCTACCTGGTTTTAACAGCAGTGTGGTTTTATCTGCTTATGCTGATGATGTCGTTGTTTTTATTAGAGATCAGCAGGATGTGTGTGCTTTAAACTCGGTAATAGAAAAATTTTCTGCTGTGTCGTCTGCGAGGGTGAACTGGAGGAAGAGCGAGGCCCTTGCTGTTGGCGAGTGGCGTGAAGGTCTCCCGGTTCTCCCTCAAAACCTAATATGGAAAAAAGATGGCTTAAAATATCTCGGCATCTACATAGGAAACAGTGACATTGAGAAGAAAAACTGGGAACATATTTTAGAAAAAGTAGACAGTAAACTGGCTAAGTGGAGGTGGCTCCACACACAGATGTCTTTTAGAGGGAGGGTCCTAATCCTGAACAACCTGGTGGCCTCCCTGCTATGGCACCGGTTAGCCTGTCTGGACCCTCCATCAGGTCTCATTGCCCAGATCCAGGCTAAGATGGTAAATTTCTTTTGGGATAAGTTACATTGGATACCTCAGTCAGTGTTGTTTTTATCTAGAGATGAAGGGGGCCAGGGCCTGGTCCACCTGGCCAGTAGGACAGCCACCTTTAGGCTCCAGTTTATCCAAAGATACCTGACTGGACCTGAGGATCTAGTGTGGAGAGACGTAGCCAGCTGTATACTCAGGCGTGTCAATAATCTGGGGCTGGATGCTGCTCTGTTTTTAACTGATTTTAAATTTCTGAAGTTAGGTGGGTTACCTCCTTTTTATCAGGGTGTTTTTAAATCCTGGGCGTTGTTTAACTGTAAGAGAAGTGAGAAGTGTGACTCTCTGTACTGGTTGTTAAAGGAGCCGATAATCTGTGGTGCCAGACTTGACGTGTCCTGCAGCACCGTGCCTGGGCTGATGGGGGCGCTGTGCAGCTCCCACACCGTCTGCCTGAGTCAGCTGGTAAATGCAGCAGGACCGGCACTGACGGAAGGCCAGGCTCTGAGCTCCGTGCTGGCGGTGCGTTCCGCCCGGCTGACAGAGAAGATCCTGGAGCTCTGGAGGAAGAGGCTGACGGAGAAGGAGAGAGTCCTCCTCCTCAAATACAGCAGAGGAGAAGCTGAGCCCGACCCCACAGACCCGTACCCAGAGATCCACCTGTGCCCCGGGTTCACAGAACTCAGCGGGCCTCTATTAAAACATAAAGAAGAGAAAAACCTGAGCCTGCAGAAGGCCGACAAGAAGACTCTGTACACCAGCTGCGTTAAAACCATCAATAAAAGGTGGCTGAACGACAGAGCAGAAAGTGTGTGGACTGAGAGGCTGGGGGGGCTGAGCCCACAGTGGAGAACTTTGTATAAACCTCCTCTAAAAAAGAGAACCGGAGATCTCCAGTGGAGGATTTTACATGGTGCCATCGCAACCAATGCCTTTTTATCTGTTCTTAATGTTAGTGCTGTAAATGAGTGCCCATTCTGTGGTCTGATCGAAAACATTTTTCATTTTTTTACTGAGTGCAGGAGATTGTCAGAGATTTTTAATGTTTTAACTGGTGTTTTTAATCTGTTTGGTATTATTTTTACTGTTCCTGTATTCATTTGTGGAGTTGGTTTTAAAAGAACAGAAACAGCAAAGTGCCAGCTCCTAAACTTTTTAATTGGTGAAGCAAAAATGTCCATTTACTTGACTCGTAGAGACAGACTGCAGGGTGGGCCGAGTGTTGACCCTGTGACCCTGTGGAAGTCCAGCGTGAAGGCCAGACTGAGGCTGGAGTTTGGCTTCCACAGAGTCACAGGAAACATAGATGAGTTTAAACAGCAGTGGGCTCATAAGGAGCTGCTGTGTAAGGAGATCAATGGAGAACTAATATTTGCACCATTCCTTGACTAACTTATTAATCATATAACTGTTTGTTTGTTCTGCAAAAAAATGTAAATAAAGTGCTGTTTTAAAAATCAAAAAAAAATCTCTCTCTCTCTCTCTCTCTCTCTCTCTCTCTCTCTCTCTCTCTCTCTCTCTCTCTCTCTCTCTCTCTCTCTCTCTCTCTCTCTCTCTCTCTATCTCTCTCTCTCTCTCTCTCTCTATCTCTCTCCAGACCTCCCCTCAGTGTCTCTCCTCCAGAAGACTCCCTCCTCTCCAGTCAGCTGCCACGCTACAGGTTTCTACCCTGACAGAGCCATGATGTTCTGGAGGAAAGATGGAGAGGAGATTCATGAAGGAGTGGAACAAGGAGAGATCCTCCCCAACCATGATGGATCCTTCCAGATGAATGTTGACCTGAACATTTCATCAGTCTCACCTGAAGACTGGAGGAGGTACGACTGTGTGTTTCATCTCTCTGGTGTGGAGGACGACATCATCACCAAACTGGAGGAAGAACAGATCAGAACCAACAGAGGTAAGAGTGACTGTGGTTTGTTGGATATTTCAGGCCTTGTCCTGCAGGTTAGTTGGTAATTTATCTAACCAGACTGTAATGAGGCTTTGAGCCACAGAAAATGTTAGAAGAAGAGTTTCATTTTATACAGATGGAAAGTAAATGAGGTGGAATGTACCTCTGTTCTAACCTTCTTTACCTGGACTGTTCTTAACTTCTGTCGTCGTTCTTTGTTCAGCCAGTAACACCACCATCATCATCATCACTGCAGTGGTTGTTCTTGTTGTCGTCTTTGCAGCAGCTGCTGGATTCATGGTTCATAAAAAGAAACAAGGTGAGCTACTTTGATTTAGTCTTTGAGTTGAATCCTACAATTTGAAGCATCCAGCAGTAAAAGCTGAGTAAGTCTCAGAGTCAGGAGAAGTCAGGAGAACATGACTATACTATGATGATGAGGGAGAGAAGTGATGAAGAAAGAAACAAAGTGAGAACTAAACAGAAGAGCAGAGTGGATTTACTATTCCTTCCAGAGAAACGTCGCCCATCTGGTAAGTAAAACTGAGTTTGTTCTGTTTCAGCTGATCTAAGAAGCTGTTTCTGCTTTTTATTTACTATGAATTGACCTTTAACTCTGTTTCTGACCTTACAGATCCTGAGAGCAGCTATGATCTCCCTGAGAGACTGAAACCAGAAACCTGATTGACAAACACAGTTCACTGAGTCACCTTACAGTATATGGGATTATTAAACCATCATGCATCATCTCATGCATTATAGTAGTACTAGTAGTAGTAGTAGTAGTCGTAGTAGTAGTAGTAGTATGTGTGTGTATAATGACTTGAGTCACTACTGGTAGTACAATGTGTTTTTTAAGATGGATTATATAATGACTTACAACACTAACATGAATTTCAGGGACACACTCAGTACATTGTCAAAAACACCTGATACTAGACTCATGAGACCACTTTTGTTTCTTTGCTCACACATGGTCTCATGGAGCCTGTTGTGGTGTAACCATGGTGCAAATGTAAACTCAACTACAAGATTCTACTTTTTATCTTTTCATGTGTTAATCATCCTTTCATAATATTTTCTGTAATGCACTTTTACATCACTTAGTAAGTCATCCAGCAGTTGGTTATCAGATTATCAAGAATGCTGCTGGTAGACTACTAACTATGGATCAAACAGACCTTCTCATATCAGCCCTCTTCCTTTTCACTGGCTCCTTGTGGCTTTCAAATAAGTTTATTGGTAAACAGAGAGAGAGAGAAATGGATGGAGGGATGAGAAAGGTCAAGGGGAAGGGATGAAAAGGGTTGAAGGGGGTGGGGGCACATCTCAGGAAGCTTCAGATCCTTGACCACCTGGTTCCTGTAATAGATGGAAGAGGAAGAAAAGAAAAGAGAGGGATGGGTAGGATGGGGGTTGACAACTGAGATGAACACACTTTTGACACATTTTTTTAGGTGAACATGTGAAATACAGTGATATGGGGCGTGGTCTAGTTCTCAAAATTATTTATTAACATAATTTATTAAAGTTAATACTTGAATATCAGTGTCATATGTGTTGCTGTCTAACATTTCAGGAATATCACCAATTTATTATTTAATATGTGTCAAATGTATTGATCTTTTAATACTGATGTCTGACTCTTTAATAAAGTCTCCTATTATCAAAAGTTTGTCTCTTTTCACAAGTCCACACACGTCTAGTAGAGTAACAGGATTATGAATATTATTTGTGTATTCAGTTAGCTCCCAGGCAAGGTTAGCTTAGCTTGAACACCAGTCTAATACTTAGTCTAATGATATTGTGGCTCAAAGAGGAACTCTGTTAATACGACCTTTTCTCCATTTTTCACATTTAGGTTAGTGCACATTATATATCTGACAGTAAATTGCATTTTCAGTTCAAAACAAGCATCTACATATTGTTAAACTTGCTAATAAACCAAATTATGAGGAGATTAAAATATGGTTTTCTGTGTTATAGGATGGAAGAACTCATTTTCTGTTGTTTCAACAACAGAAAATGTTTTAATATGACATTTCCATCTCAGAGAGCAGCAGCAGGCTACATACAGCATGTGTTCACACTCTGTAGGTGTCAACACACCAAACTTCCTTTAAAGCATCAGATTGTTTTAACTTGTTCATCAGCAGCTCTGCCTCAATGTGAATTGAAGACTGAACTCCAACTCTCTCCTAAAACATGATGACATTTACATTTTTGTTGATCTTCTTCTGTCCCAGTGCGTCTTCAGGTAAGACTATGTTTTATTTCAAACTTTTCAAGATGATTAACATAAGATAGAGCACAGTGCAGCTCAGCCTCAACATTTGGAGTGGTGTTTTTACACAGAGGGTCCATTTTCATCTTTGACTAAATTAACTAAAACTGTTTATTTGTGCTACTAATCAAGATGTATTGAGCAATCACATTTATGAGTTTATATCAACTTTTAATATGATTTAATATCTTGCAAACAGAGTGTTAATTTGAACAGAATACCTTTATTTTGCAGAGGTACTATTTTATAGATCATTTAACATTTTAAGCCTGTCAGGAAGGATGGTAAAGTAATGTTGGTAGGACCCAAATGCAGGACAGAATGGCCTGAGCCAGGTGTAGGCAAAAGGTATTTAATTAACAAAAAACAGACAAAACCAAAGGCGCTGCAGATGAGGCAGGAAATCTTAACTTGATGAGACCAAAACTTCTTTAAAACATAACCTATGAACATGACGAAACAAAACCATGAGATAAGAAACAAAAAACTATGACGAATTACAAGAATCAAGACTTGAGCTAAACAAGACGAAGCAAAACTATGTGACAGGTACAAGAAGTGACAAGTACAAGATCACAGAGAACAAAGGGGAAGGCTATATATACACACAGGGAACAGAGGGATGACGAGACACAGGTGACAAATCAAGACAGAGCACAAGGAGAAATCAATGACCTAATCAAAAGGGGGAAACACAGGGAGTAACACAAAGCAGGAAATCAAGAACTTAACAAAATAAAACAGGAAACAGAAACCCAGGAAAACTAATCACAAAATCATGACCAATCCTTGCAGCTATTTTGAAAAAGCCTGAGTGACAGAAGCACCACAGACTTCAATCAGCTCCACGACTAAAATGAACAACCTTGGATTCTGTGGATAAGAGGCACAGAGTAAAATTTGTGTTTGTGTACATCTTTGTGATTTCTGCCTCCTCCTGGTTATCTGGTTTGTTATAATTAGAGTAAACTGAAGTGATGCACTGAATCTTTGGTTAGGTTTTTATCTTGATTTTCCACTGTGCTACTCACGAGATGTTCAATCTAGCACCTGTAAGAAGATTCGTCTCCATCAGAGATGACTCTAGTGAGGGTGGTGTTATGTGCAGACTGCCGGATCTTGACGGACCAAAAAAAAAACAAACATGAAGAACAGCACAAGGTGTTGACCTGGGCCCGTATTCCTAAAGATTCTAAGAATCCTCTAAGAGAGCTCCTATCTTAGCCTAAAAATTCCTAGCTAGAAGTCTTAGCTTAGGAGTGATTCCAGAAAAATCTCAGAGAACTCTTAGCAAGGAATGGACAGAAACTCTTATCTTAGTGAGGAGGCGTGGTTGACCCCGTTGCTAGGTGTGAGTCATCATTTCAAGAGGTGTGATTGGTTGATCCTAAAACTAGATAAAAATACAGTTTTGGTGATAACTGGCCTAGAATGGACGTCAAATTAATAGACTTAATAACAGAATCTAATCTCTATGAAGACTGTGTAATTATAAATAATACTTTACATATAAATAAATAAATAGTAAGCTATACTTTAAAAAATATCCTATAAAATGTGTGATTAAACTCAGGCCCACTTGCACAGTATTCACATGTTGATAGTTCTATTTATTTGCTTTCATTCATTTACCATGCTGGTAACATTTTGCACTTCACCCATTTGGTATTAACGAGGGTAAAATGGCTCAGCTTTCATCAGTTTCTGTGATTGCTAACCGGCCTAGAAGAAGCAGTGTTGGTTGGTTCAAATCTTCCAAAAACTGAACAGAAGAAATGAAGAAGGAAACCCAACTGTACAGAGGAACAGTGTTTGCTTCTGGATCAACTGGTCAATGAGAATAAAAGTGTTTAGAGACGTAGATTTAGCCCCAAGTCATCACTGCTGCATTGTTGCATTTTTGCATTTTTCCTGTTGCTAAATACCTCAGTGTTGTGATGACTTTCATTTCCAGTGACATTGCGATTGTAACAAGCTTGATTGTCATTCAGTGTTTGGAGAATATCTCTCCTGTCTCTTCTTTCAGCCATTTTCTCCTCTGCTTAAGAAATTCCTAAGACTCCTAAAAGTCCTCCTTATTTTTATTTATTTATTTAAACAATTAACAAAGGTCAACTTGGGAACCACACCGAAGGCACCTGCGGGAGGGTAACAGAGAGGAGTTAGTAAGTCAGTCTGGGCCGTGATCCCTCACACAGCCTCTCTTTTAAACTGAGAGTGGTGGCAGCCAAAGACTACTGGGCACTGGGAACAGGTGCCCCGAGTTATTGCAATCAGCCTCAGAGAATGAAACCACACGCACACATGCCCACAGGGGCATCATAATATTGTGAGCGAGCAGGTTCTCCAAGAAGGTTCTGGGTTTGAACCTTCCTGTCCTATTTGGATCCACTCACATTCTTCGTTCTTCACAGAAAAGGAGCCATGGACCAATGAATTTATCCCATTAATCCAAACAAGCGCTCCAATTTATACGACCACATACACTATATTACCAAAAGTATTCGCTCACCTGCCTTTACTCATTCTATGAACTGAAGTGCCATCCCATTCCTAACTCATAGAATTCAATATGATGTCGGTCCACCTTTTGCAGCTATTACAGCTTCAACTCTTCTGGGAAGACTGTCCACAAGGTTGAGGAGAGTGTTTATAGGAATTTTTGACCATTCTTCCAAAAGCGCATTGGTGAGGTCACACACTGATGTTGGTCGAGAAGGCCTGGCTCTCAGTCTCCGCTCTAATTCATCCCAAAGGTGTTCTATCGGGTTCAGGTCAGGACTCTGTGCAGGCCAGTCAAGTTCATCCACACCAGACTCTGTCATCCACGTCTTTATGGACCTTGCTTTGTGCACTGGTGCACAGTCATGTTGGAAGAGGAAGGGGCCCGCTCCAAACTGTTCCCACAAGGTTGGGAGCATGGAATTGTCCAAAATGTTTTGGTATCCTGAAGCATTCAATGTTCCTTTCACTGGAACTAAGGGGCCAAGCCCAGCTCCTGAAAAACAACCCCATACCATAATTCCTCCTCCACCAAATTTCACAGTTGGCACAATGCAATCTGAAATGTACCGTTCTCCTGGCAACCTCCAAACCCAGACTCGTCCATCAGATTGCCAGATGGAAAAGCGTGATTCATCACTCCAGAGAACGCGTCTCCACTGCTCTAGAGGCCAGTGGCGGCGTGCTTTACACCATTGCATCCGACGCCTTGCATTGCACTTGGTGATGTGTGGCTTGGCTGCAGCTGCTCGGCCATGGAAACCCATTCCATGAAGCTCTCTGCGTACTGTACTTGGGCTAATCTGAAGGTCACATGAAGTTTGTAGCTCTGTAGCAATTGACTGTGCAGAAAGTCGGCGACCTCTTTGCACTATGCGCTTCAGCATCCGCTGACCCCTCTCCGTCACTTTACGTGGCCTACCACTTCGTGGCTGAGTTGCTGTTTTTCCCAAACGCTTCCATTTTGTTATAATAGAGCTGACAGTTGACTGTGGAATATTTAGGAGCGAGGAAATTTCACGACTGGATTTGTTGCACAAGTGGCATCCTATGACAGTTCCACGCTGGAATTCACTGAGCTCCTGAGAGCGGCCCATTCTTTCACAAATGTCTTGTTTCACAGTCTGCATGCCTGAGTGCTTGAATTTATACACCTGGGGCCAGGCCAAGTGATTAGAACACCTGATTCTGATCATTTGAATGGGTGAGCGAATACTTTTGGTAATATAGTGTATGTCGTGTGTACATGCTCTCGACTACGACCCATGGGAGCGTTTCTTGACTAGCGCTCCTACCGGTAACAGGAGAGTATTGCGGATTGCGGGGATTAATCCACTATCGGTATCAACTGTTGTGATGTTAGTTTACACACAGGTTCAAGATGTCTGGTGCACTTAATTGGCAAAAACAAATGAGCAGATACAATATAAGTTGCTAATTCAGTTGTAAATCTGTCAGATATGATTACCTTACATGATTTTTCTCATTGTTATTTAAAAGAAAAAAAGCATCCTTATCTCATGGGCTGAGCCCTCAAAAGGCTCTCTGAATCTAAGCCTGTGCACAGCTGTGTTCATGAAATGTGAAAATCCATACTTTGTTGTAGGATTATAATAAAGATATTGTTGGAAAGGTCTCAACCTGGGGAACAGCATATGTTAGTTAGGGGATTGTAAATGCCTCCTTCTTTGAACCCTGACTTCTGTGAAGATCTGAAGGGCTGTAATTCTGCATCAAAAGGGGCTATAGACATGGGACAAAGTGTTCTAGAAAGCTTATGAACTCAGCTGTGTGACTATACCTAGTGGATATAGAAAGAAAGTGTGGGCCTTGTTCAAAATGGTAAACATATCTTTTCACCCACTTGACAATTATATACTTAAATTCTGGTCACAGAAATGTGTTTCCCACACCCTTAAACCCCCAGCTATGTATTCATTTTATTATTTATAACCTCCTATTCTAGGAAATCACTAATCGTTGTGGTCGTGATGGTGGTTTCAGTTTAATTACTGAGCAGGAAATCACATTCACATGAAGTTACCTTCTAAGCCAGTTGGGCCGGTTACACCACTGTGGGATGAATATGTTAATGTTGTACATGGGTTTCTCCTCATTATGTTTCCAACAGTGAGCTATTATTATTACTACTACTACTATGTGTCAAACTGCCTTTTTTTCAGTATTTATTAAGTTGGGCCTGATTCTGTACCGTTTCTCTTTTTTAATGCTAATGTTTTGTGTTGTTAAAGCTAAGATGTTTTTTTATGTTTATTTATGTTTGCGTGTTTCATATTGCTAAGTGTCTAAATGCCTAAACAGAATTAATGACATCAGGACCGTCCACACCTTATGATGGTATTCTAGAAATCTGAGCTCACCTGAACTCTCACAGCAGTTACTTGTTCTCTTGCAGCTCAGAGTATTGATTGAACTTTAATGTGGATGTAGATCCTATAGAATATGTTTAAATGCTGAACCCAATCATCTGAGCTGGTTTTAGTTCATACTGTGATTTAGGTTGAAAGCTGGCACATTTGTACCTGTGAATGAATAATTACAGTCTTTCCAATAAATCAAATCAGAAAATATGAATCTATCTCTAGATCTTATCATGTGTTTGTCTTCCTGCTGCTTCATCTAAAGCTGCTTGTCTCTACTTTACTGCTGCTAAAGTCCAAAACACACCAGCTCAGGTAACACGTAGAACTTGACCCATTGGACATGATGCAGTTCTTCATGTGTCCCGTGCTCCCAATAAACTCTCTAATATAGACAGAGTGAGTTTATTTTTCTAGCAGTGTTTCCTGGTGAGTCAGTTTTCTTCTTATTCCTTGTTGTTTTTAAACCAGCATGTCTTGACTGTTGAATGAAAAAGGTTGAATAAAAAGGTCACATATGACTAAAGCATGCTACTGAAACCATTCAGATTGTACTGCAGTGTCTGCATACCAGTGCATCACACAATGAATAATCATTTAAAATCATCTTTAGATATTTGTACATCACTGTTCATTGTGATCTCTGTTGTCTCTCTCTCTCTCTCTCAGGTGTTCACATTTTACAGAGGATAGAAGGCTGTGAATGGGATGAAACGACTGGAGAGGTTACTGGTTTTAAACGGTTTGGTTATGATGGAGAAGACTTCATTGAACTGGATCTGAAGACGTTGACGTGGACCGCTCTGAAACCAGAGGCTGACATTATCAAACAGAGATGGGATAATGAGAAAGTTACAATAAAAGAAATTGAGCATGGCCTCACTCACATTTACCCTAACTGGCTGAAGATGACGTTGAAGTATGGGAATAACTCTCTGCTGAGAACAGGTAGGGTCACATGACCTGATGTAGTTTGCTGAACACTATACTGTTTATTGTATATTTGTTGTATTATCAGTTCAATGAGTCTGACTCTTTTTGATTGTCTTCTGTCAAAGATAGAGAGATGTTTGGATTTAAATCAGTGCTGAAGCTACGATAAACTGTTCAATATATCCTTAAATATACTATATGACCATAGATCAGCCTCATCTGTACTTTGTATTTGAGGTTAATAAGCAAAGATTAACAAACTTGAACATGCTGGTATTATCTTAGACTTAGATAAACTTTATTCATCCACAAGGGAAATTGCTTGGTCACAGTAGCATTAATACTCTTAAGAACCACAGATAAAAGATTAAATAAAATAGTATAAGCAAAATGTACAAATTAGCATATATAAATGTACAAGAAATAGAGATGGAAGAATATATATTATATACACAGGGATGATAGTAAGGTGCAATAGTGTCCATTACCATGACTAACATGGAGTTATCTGTTACAGAAAGGTGAGTTGTTGTACAACTGGACAGAGAATGGTATGAAAGTAGTCCTGTAGCGTTCAGTGTGGGAGCGGAGCTAGATCAGTCTGTTCGAGAACGAGCTCCGCTGCCCCTCTATTGTCTGGTGTAGTGGATGTGACGGATTGTCCATGATGGAGAGCAGTTTGTCCAGTGTCCTCCTGTCCCTCACTGAGACAAACGTCTCCAACTCACTGCCAATCACATGACCAGCCTTTCGGATCAATTTGTCGATCCTACTTATGTCCTTTTTGCTGGTGCTGCTCCCCCAACAAACCACAGCAAAATACAGGGCACTCGCAACAACAGACTGGTAGAACATCTCCAGCAACTTGCTGCATACGTTAAAAGACCTAAGCTTCCTCAGGAAGTAGAGTCTACTCAGTCCCTTCTTGTACACAGCATCACTGTTGTCCCTCCAGTCCAGCCTGCTGTTCATGTGGACTCCCAGGTACTTATAGTGGTCCACTACTTCCACATCTAGGCCCTGGATGGTGATGGGCTCCACTGGTGTCCTCTCCCTCCTGAAGTCAATGACCAGCTCCTTGGTCTTGTCCACATTCAGGAGTAGGTGGTTTGTCTGGGACCACTCCACAAAGTCTTCAATCAGTGTCCTGTACTCCTCCTCATGTCCATCACTAATACACCCAACCACTGCAGTCATCAGAGAATTTCTGCAGGTGGCAGGACCCAGAGCTGTACTGGAAATCGGAGGTGTAAAGAGTGAACAGAAATGGAGACAGCACAGTCCCCTGTGGTGCCCCCACATTACTGACAACAGTATCAGACAGGGAGCCCCCCAGCCGCACAAACTGGGGCCTGTCAGACAAGTAATCAGTAATCCAGGAGACAATGGAGGAGCTGACACCCATCCTGAGCAGCTTCTCACTCATCAGAAAGGGCTGAATGGTGTTAAAAGCACTGGAAAAAAAACAAAAAACATGATCCTCAGAGAGCTCTTCCCACCATCCAGGTGAGAGTGAGCACGGTGCAGCAGGTAGATGACAGCATCATCCACACCAACATGAGGCTGGTACGCAAACTGAAGAGGGTCCAAGTTTGCGTAATTACCCAGGAACACGGAACTGAAATGGAACACAAGGGAACATACACAGACAACTTGACAGAGAAAAAAAGGAAAGTCAGGACTATATGTAGCCACATGGGCAGAGGGGTTAAGGAGACACAGGTGAAACTAATGAGGGCGGAGCCACAAGGAGAAACCAATCCAACAACAAAAGGGGGAAACACAGGAAGTAAAACAAGACAAGAAACAACAAGGAAGAACTTTACAA
Organism: Chelon labrosus; assembly: GCF_963514085.1. Lineage (NCBI taxonomy): Eukaryota > Metazoa > Chordata > Actinopteri > Mugiliformes > Mugilidae > Chelon > Chelon labrosus. The sequence goes on from NC_140349.1 coordinate 3,460,135, forward strand.
AAAAAAAAGCAATATAAACACACAGAAAGTATTCAAAATCCAAAACAATGAAATTGAATGTGTGATAAAAGTAACTCCATGATATTTTCTACACAAATACAAATGTTTTTTTTCCAACAATAAGATTTTTTTTATATATATATAATTAGCTTATAAGCGTTCTTCTAAGTGATACATAAGAGTGTGTACAAACTTTTTATTTTGATGAATTATGTGCCTAGAATCTGTGTCACTCCTCTCTGCTGATAACACAGTGTTACTGTACAATGTTACTAGAAGATGTTATTGTTGATTTGGGTCTGTTAATTTTTAGATTGCATCTATTTTGGTGAGGCCTCTCTAAAAAAATAAACAACTACGAACATCACTGACAAATGCTGAAGCCTTTTCTTGGTCCGCTGTATGTTAGACTCCCTGCACACTAAAAGAGAGAGCAGTATCATCAGATACTTTGAAATGTTGCCAGAGAAGGTCCGCCATGAAATGCTGCCGTCCATTTTTGCACACGCATCGTTGAACTCTGGGGTATTAAAGCACTCCTGATTAAATGAGACCATAAATCCTGTCAGTTTGTCATAGAATCCAGTAGGTGGCACTGGTGTTAAATACCAACAGAACAGAAGTGACAAATACCTTCAGCATAACATAACATAACATAACAACATAACATTAGTACACCTCTTAAGGATGTCACCCAGGAAATATGTGCAATTTCAAAATAAAAGCCCATGAAAAGGTCTTAAAATGAAAACTATTAATAAATAAAAAACGAAAATCTCTGTCTCCACAAACTGATTCCTCTTCAGACTTTACACTCGCTATTTATTTATTGACAGAGTGACTGACTGAATGAATGAATGATTGCGAAATTACTCTCATCGCTTTTATTTTGAAAAGCTGTTCTTGCAAGCACTCTGAACAGATTCATACTACAAAACTAAGTGTGGGCTGGCTTTACCTCAGTCAGCCTTTACTTTCTGATTCAGCCTCCCAGCTCGTTACCAGCTGATTATTTGGTCCAGTGTCTTCATCACAATAAAATAAAATCAGGATGAAAACGTTGTTCTACCTGCTTCTCTTGTGCCATGTTTCATCATCAGGTAAGATCACATTCACATTCTTTATCATCTTTTCTTTAAACTCTTTCCACTCGATCTTACATGTTTATCTGAGCCATGGCTTTAACCGCTCTGAAACAGCTTATATTAAATATTAGCCTAAATCCATATTTTAATTTATTATTATTTATATAATTTTTACTATTTAATTTACATTGACATTATATTTGTTGTTTGTTCCACAGTGAAACGCTCACTAAACTATTACATTACTGCATCCTCTGGAGTCCCAAACCTTCCAGAGTATTTGAGTGTCACAGTGGTTGATGACATCCAGGCTCTATACTGTGACAGCAACAAGACATCAGAACCAAGAGAGGACTGGATGAACAAATTACTTGATGAGAATCCTCAAGTCTTGAAATGGTGCACTCAGCAGTGTTTTGAGATTCAACCACAAATCATCAAAAACTTGATGAACAGTTTCATCCAGTTCTTCAACCACAGTGAAAGTACAGGTAGGCCTACATATTCCAGGTTTTCTAAACAGTTGGTTTGGGAAGGACATTTCTCCCCACCAGTCATTTAGAACTGAAGGAGCTTCTTGGATGAAACATTTCCATTTGACATCCCATGTCCTGGATGACTGAGAACCTTCACACTCAACAGTGGTCACCAGCAGATGGTTACCATCTATCAGTTCAGCAGTCTTGGATGTAAAGACAACTACTTTAGTATACATGACAAATGAATCACCTGATCTGATTTAGGAGTCCCCAGTGCTCAGCTCTGGTGTGTGCTCTTATTCCCTCAAGTTATAACGTCTAGATGTGTAGAAACACTTTGAGTAGTAGGCTACCAATCAGTAGAAAAGCCCTAGATAAATACAAGACCATACCACTGACTTGTGTTTCACATGAATGTCTTGACTGTTTGTTGAATGACTGCCCCGTAAATAAAAAGGTCACATATGACTAAAGCATGCTGCTGAAACCATTCAGATTGTACTGCAGCGTCTGCATACCAGTGCATCACACAATGAATAATCATTTAAAATCATATTTAGATATTTGTACATCACTGTTCATTGTGATCTCTGTTGTCTCTCTCTCTCAGGTGTTCACATTTTACAGGTAATAGAAGGCTGTGAATGTGATGAAACGTCTGGAGAGGTTACTGGTATTGAACGGTATGGTTATGATGGAGAAGACTTCATTGAACTGGATCTGAAGACATTGACATGGACCGCTCTGAAACGAGAGGCTGACATTATCAAACAGAGATGGGATAATGAGACAGATAGAATAAAACAAATTAAGGAAATATACAGTAAGACTTGTCCTGAGTGGCTGAAGCTGAGTTTGAAGTATGGGAATAACTCTCTGCTGAGAACAGGTACAGTCACATGACCTGATGTAGTTTGCTGAACACTATACTGTTTATTGTATATTTGTTGTGTTATCAGTTCAATGAGTCTGACTCTTTTTGATTGTCTTCTGTCAAAGATAGAGAGATGGTTGGATTTAAATCAGTGCTGAAGCTACGATAAACTGTTCAATATATCCTTAAATATACTATATGACCATAGATCATCCTCATCTGTACTCTGTGTTTCAGGTTAATCAGCAAAGATTAACAAACTTGAACATGGTGGTATTATCATTATTATGTTAGCCAATATATAGTATGTCTGTTCTAGTAGTATTGATTCTTTAACTTAATTTCATCATCTTTGTTCCCCCTTCCTCCTCTCTCTCTCTCCAGACCTCCCCTCAGTGTCTCTCCTCCAGAAGACTCCCTCCTCTCCAGTCAGTTGCCACGCTACAGGTTTCTACCCTGACAGAGCCATGATGTTCTGGAGGAAAGATGGAGAGGAGATTCATGAAGGAGTGGAACATGGAGAGATCCTCCCCAACCATGATGGATCCTTCCAGATGAATGTTGACCTGGACATTTCATCAGTCTCACCTGAAGACTGGAGGAGGTACGACTGTGTGTTTCATCTCTCTGGTGTGGAGGACGACATCATCACCAAACTGCATGAAGAACAGATCAGAACCAACTGGGGTAAGAGGAAATTAATATTGTTGGATATTTTTTATATTTGAGGTTTTGTGTTTCAATTCAGTTGTAAATTTAACTAATAATAAAAATCAGTGAGTTGTTTCAACAAAAAACAACAAAACAAACATATAAGCCACTGAGTATCTGCTGTACCAGTGATTGTATTGTCATTTTACGTGGTGGATCTATTGAATGAGACTCGTAAAAACGTCAATGCAGTTGCATCAAACATTTATTCACAATCTTCAATTTAAATTATCCAAAGGATTTGTGAACTTAGCCAATGTATTCTTTAAGAATTGCTTCATTTTTTAGTGTTCTTTGGTCATGTTGTCTGTGTTTGGTAGTTATGGTAGAGATGAACAGTAGCAGTCAGTCTTGGTTCATAAAAACAAAACCATATATTTATGGATGACTGTACCCCTGTTCTCACCTGTTTTATCTGACTGTTCTTAATCTTCTGTCGTTGTTCTTTCTTCAACAGAGGAGCCCAGTAACATGACCACCATCATCATCACTGTTTTTGTTGTCGTCTTTGCAGCAGCAGCTGGATTCGTGGTTCATAAAAAGAAACAAGGTGAGCTACTTTGATTTAGTCTTTGAGTTGAATCCTACAATTTGAAGTATCCAGCAGTAAAAGCTGAGTAAGTCTCAGAGTCAGGAGAAGTCAGGAGAACATGACTATACTATGATGATGAGGGAGAGAAGTGATGAAGAAAGAAACAAAGTGAGAACTAAACAGAAGAGCAGAGTGGATTTATTCTTCAGGTTGAGTGAGTAGAAGAGGATCATATTCACTGGAGATAAGATGATGAAAGATATTCTGACATTAACAACTGGAACTGAAATGACCTGTCTTTACTTTTCATTTCAGACCAAAGGGCTCCACCTGGTAAGTAAAACTGATTTTATTTTGTTTCAACTGATCTAACAAACTGTTGATGATTTCTCCAGACTATGAGTTGACCTTTAACTCTGTTTGTTTCTGACCTTACAGATAGTGAGAACAACACTGAACTCTCTGACATACCGAATCCAGAAACCTAGCTGACAATATGTTTTTCTTATATTTTAAAGTGTACAATAACTTACATGAATTACAGTTGAACACTAAATACACTGTCCTACACTTGTTACTGGATAACTGAAACCATGTTCTTTTCTTTTGTGGGACAGATTCATCATAGTTGTGACGTTTACAGTTAGAGACCAAATCAAATCAAGTTTAGTGGAACCAGGTAGTGATGGTGGTTTAATTACTGACCAGGAAATCACATTCATATGAAGTTACCTTCTAAACCAGTTGGGCCGGTTAATGTAGTTAAGTGTGTAGTATAGTTTCACAGACTATGTGACATTTGTATAGGTCAACATATGTAAGGTCAGGGACCAGAAATGTCTCTTTCCCCACTGTGGGATAAATAAAGGATGATCTCATCTCATCTTAATTTATAAGTCTACACTATAAATGTGTTTTTCTGCTTTGCTGGTTCCTAAATCTCTGTACTATGTCTCTCATTAACCTGTTCATCCAACAGTGTCAGTCTAATAACCCTCTGTAGAGACAACAGCTTCGAAATACACTGGTGTGTAAAAAAGAATGAGTATAGTAAATACACTGCAGTCTTCATGTTAATGTTGTACATGGGTTTCTCCTCTTTATGTTTATAACAATGAACTACTACTACTACTACTACTATGTGTCAAACTGGCTTTATTCAGTTTTTATTGGATTGGGCCTAATTCTATAGCATTTGTCTTTTTCATTCTAATGTTTTGATATCGTGTTGTTAAAGCTAAGTTTATTTGTGTTTTTCTTAAGAAAATATAGTTTAAAAAGTGTCTTGTTTTATATTGCTAAGTGTCTAAATGCCAAAACAGAATGAATGACACCAGGACCGTACACACCTTATGCCCTTTTTTTTTTTTTTTTCAGTTTATATTAAGTTGGGCCTAATAGTGTAGCTTTTCTCTTTTTAAATCTAATGTTTTGATATTGTGTTGTTAAAGCTAAGATGTTTTTCATGTTTATTTGTGTTTGTGTGTTTTATGTTGCTCAGTCTCTAAATGCCAAAATGGAATGAATGACACCAGGAACGTACACACCTTGTGATGGTATTCTCTAGAACTCTGAGCTCACCTGAACTCTCACAGCAGTTACTTGTTCTCTTGCAGCTCAGCGTATTGATTGAACTTGAACGTGAATGAAGATCCTAATGAATATATTTAAATGCTGAACCAATCATCTGAGCTGGTTTTAGTTCATGCTGTGATTTAGGTTGAAAGCTGGCACATTTGTACCTGTGAATGAATAATTACAGTCTTTCCAATAAATCAAATCAGAAAATATGAATCTATCTCTAGATCTTATCATGTGTTTATCTTTCTGCTGCTTCATCTAAAGCTGCTTGTCTCTACTTGTCTGCTGCTAAAGTCCAAAACACACCAGCTCAGGTAACACGTAGAACTTGACCCATTGGACATGATGCAGTTCTTCACGTGTCCCGTGCTCCCGGTAAACTCTCTAATATGGAGGACAGAGTGAGTTTATTTTTCTAGCAGCGTTTCCTGGTGAGTCAGTTTTTTTTAAACCAGCATTTTTTCAGGAGCCCCTCCTCTGTCACATGGACTAAAACATTTGGCTGGTGTTCAACATCAAATACCCAGTTCTACCTTTGCATTTTAGAGTTTCGAATCACAAATCATCTGAAAAATTAATTGTTTCATCAAAATCTTCTTATTCTCACAAAATCTGTATTTCTGCATTTTCCTTTAATATTTGGTGAAACTGAGTCTTTTTAAATCATCATCAACATCTCTTTGTTTCTAAGTTATTACAATTATACCTGAAGATAAGAAAATGTCCTGACAGTGAGTTTTACCTTGGTGACCAGTTGATGGTTTTTGTCGCCCTCTAGTGGAAGGTCACTGAAACACAGCTTTCACTGAGAGTCTAATCAAACCAAGACATCCAGGCTGGATTGTGGTCTTCAAAAGATTTTTTTCACACGTGTCATTTTAACAGGGCTTACAATTGGTTTAACTGTAAAAAGAAACAATAAACTAATTGTTAAAGTAGAAGCTTACAAGCTACACTTCTATATTTACATTAATCATCCTTTCATAATAATTTCTTCTTGTATTCACTGGTTCATGTTTTTGCATCTTTTTCATGCTGACCTATAGCTTCAAATGAGTGGTTAGAGATGTATGTATTACGTATGCATTATTATTCTGACTGTTGTAATGTTTATATCACTTAGTAAGTCATCCATCAGTCTCTTGCAAACATATGAGAATGCTGCTGCTTCATTACTAACTGGATCAGATTGATCTTCGCATTCAACACTCAACCAACACTATTCAGTTTTATTTTTCCCCACATTTTATTGATGATATTCAGAATAAAGTGTCAAGTAACAGACACGTCAGATTTTTTATTTTTTTTTTTTGTCCTGCAGTCAAAATGAAAAGGCTTGTGAACATAAATACTACAGCAGTTATAACATTAAAGAAGTCTACAATGTTTTACAGTAAATCCACCACATTAAAGATATTTTAGATTTTGGTACCAAACTGATTATAGGGTTAAGGTTATTTTAGCCTTTGTTCAGTAATTAACTTAGTAATTTACCAGAACTAATAATGAAAGAAGTCAATTATTCATTCATTCATTTTCTATACCCGGTTATTCCTGTTAAGGGTCGCGGGGGTTAAGTCAATTATAATAAATAAAATGATGTACTTAATGGAATAGCAAAAGCAGCTCATAGACTCCTACAAAAGTAATCGGTCTCAAACACTTATGATCCTATTCAATGTTAGTATTTATCTTCTGATACCTTGCAGTCTGCATGATTTCCTAATTTTCTTCTTCATTTGCTGCTTTTGGGACGTTTCTAAGCTACAGCCTTTGCAGAGTGTGCAGGATGTGAGAGCACCCTAAACTACTTTAGCCTATTTTTTCGTTTGTTCAGCAGAGAAGCCCAGTAACATAATCATTACAACCACCACCACCATCATCATCATCATCATCATCACTGCAGTGGTTGTTCTTGTTCTCATCTTTGCAGCAGCTGCTGGATTCATGGTTCATAAAAAGAAACAAGGTGAGCTACTTTCATCTGAAATTACCTGTTGTTTCTTTAGATTTCAGACAAAAGCTTCCATCTGGTATAGTAAAACTTATTTTATCTAGATGTTTTTAGGACTGTTTCCTTCATTTACTATGAATGGACCTTTTACTCTGTTTTTGACTTTACAGATCCTGAGAACAGCTCTGAGCTGTTGAGAGTTTTGGATTTCAGCTTTCTGTAAACATTTTTCCGGCATTTTAACAACTATTCCCAACAAGATTTTAAAAACGTTCCTAAATTCTTCCGTTACACAGGCAACAAGGTGGCTCCTACACCTATACTGTATCAAGCTGTGATGGTCAAAGCAGCTCCTATGGCAAGAAGAACCAGGTCTGTTTGAGTATTCTGTGCACCACTACAACCTCTGGCAAAAATTATGGAATTACCAGTATTGGAGGATGTTCATTCAATTGTTTAATTTTGTAGAAAAAAAAGCAGATCACAGACATGGCACAAAACTAAAGTTATTTCAAATGGCAACTTATGGCAACACTAAAAGAAATCAAGAAAAAAACTTGTGGTAGTCAGTAACAGTTACTTTTTTAGACCAAGCAGAGGGAAAAAATTATGGAATCACTCAATTCTGAAGAAAAAATTATGGAATCACTCAATTCTGAAGAAAAAATTATGGAATCATGAAAAACAAACAAACAAACAAAAGAACACTTCAACACACCACTGGTACTTTGTTGCACCACCTCTGGCTTTTATAACAGCTTGCAGTCTCTGAGGCATGGACTTAATGAGTGACAAACAGTACTATTCATCAGTCTGGCTCCAACTTTCTCTGAATGCTGTTGCCAGATCAGCTTTGCAGGTTGGAGCCTTGTCATGGACCTTTTTTTTCAACTTCCACCACAGATTTTCAGTTGGATTGAGATCCGGACTATTTGCAGGCCATGACATTGACCTTATGTGTCTTTCTTCAAGGAATGTTTTCACAGTTTTTGCTCTATGGCAAGATGCATTATCATGTTGAAAAATGATTTCATCTTCCCCAAACATCCTTTCAATTGATGGGATAAGAAAAATGTTAACGTAAACTTGTGAATTTATTGAAGATGTAATGACAGCCATCTCCCCAGTGCCTTTACCTGACATGCAGCCCCATATCATCAATGACTGTGTAAATTTGCATGTTTTCTTCAGGCAGTTGTCCTCATAAATCTCATTGGAACGGCACCAAACAAAAGTTCCAGCATCGTCACCTTGCCCAATGCAGATTTGCGATTCATCACTGAATATGACTTTCATCCACAGTCCACGATTGCTTTTCCTTAGCCCATTGTAACCTTGTTTTTTTCTGTTTAGGTGTTAATGATGGCTTTCATTTAGCTTTTCTGTATGTAAATCCCATTTCCTTTAGGCGACTTCTTACAGTTCGGACACCCATTTGTTCCTCATTTGTTTTGCTGTGCATATTCTGTTTTCAAGACATATTGCCTTAAGTTTTCTGTCTTGATGCTTTGATGTCTTCCTTGATCTACCAGTATGCTTGCTTTTAACAACCTTCCCATGTTGTTTGTACTTGGTCCAGATTTTGCAACACTGCATGATGATTCACCCTTTTTAAGGAGTTTGATAATCCTCTCCTTTGTTTCAATTGACATCTCTCGTTGGAGCCATGATTCATGTCAATCCACTTGGTCCAACAGCTCTCCAAGGTGTGATCACTCCTTTTTAACTGCAGACGAACGAGCAGATCTAATCTGTTAGTTTTGGGAAAGAAAATTTACAGGGTGAATCCATAATTTTTTCCTCAGAATTGAGTGATTCCATCATTTTTTCCCTCTGCTTGGTCTAAAAAAGTAACTGTTACTGACTACCACAAGTTTTTTTCTTGATTTCTTTTAGTGTTTCTTAAAGCCAGAAAGTTGCCATTTGAAATGACTTTAGTTTTGTGTCATGTCTGTGATCTGCTTTTTATCTACAAAATTAAACAACTGAATGAACATCCTCCAAGACTGGTGATTCCATAATTTTTGCCAGGGGTTGTAAATATGTTGCATTGTAAACTGAATTAATGTTTACAGGTCAAGTTAAGTCTAATGGAAGCACGGCCCTATACCCCACCACAGAGCCCGGTGATAGGTTAAAACAACGCAAAAAAATTGTGAAGCCTCCAGTTAGGAACCATCACTACCTAATAACACCTGAACTGAACAGGAACACAAGGGAACATACACAGACATCTTGGCAGAAAAAAAAAGGAAAGTCAGGACTATATGTAGCCACATGGGCAGAGACACAGGTGAAACTAATGTGGGCGGAGCCACAAGGAGAAACCAATCCAACAACAAAAGGGGGAAAACACAGGAAGTAAAACAAGACAAGAAACACCAGGGTAGAACTTTACAAAATAAAAACATCAAACACAAGACAAAACAAACAGTCACAGAAAATATTCAAAATTCAAAACAATGAAATTGAATGTGTGATAAAAATAACTCCTTGACATATATTTTCTACACAAGTACAAATTTTTTTTTTTTTCCAACAGTAAGTTTTTTTATATATATATATATATAATTAGCTTATCTGTGTTCTTCTTAGTGATTGTGTAGAATTTCTGGACAGTTTTCTCTGTTACATACATCCTCACCAGCTTACAGCTACAGCAGAAATAGCCCCAAACCCTTGAAGGGGCCACATTACATTGTAAGTGTGTAAAACCTTTTATTTTAGTGAATTATGTCCCTAGAATCCATGTCACTAATCTCTGCACAGTGTTATTGTACAATGTTGCTAGAAGATGTTTTTGTTGATTTGGATTTGTTAATCGTATTTTTAAATTGCATCTATTTCAGTGAGGTCTCAATGAAAAACAACTACGAACATCAGTGACAAATGCTGAAGCCTTTTCCTGGTCCACTGTAGGTTTGGCTCCCTGCGCACTTAAAGAGAGAGCAGTATCATCAGATACTTTGAAAAGCTGCCAGAGAAGTCTACTGGTGTCTGTTCAAAATAACTGAAAAAAAGCTAGTCTTATACATGAGTGAGTTTTTGTTGCTTTTTTCCCGTTGTACCAAACCCGTACCGAACCTGACCCCCGCACCAAGGTACGTACCGGACCATGACTTGTGTGTACCGTTACACCCCTACTACCCAGGAACACGAGGAACTGAACAGGAACACACTGGTGAATTCACAGACGACTTGACAGAGTCAACTGTAGGTTTGACCCCTGCACAGGAAAAGCCAGTTTGTCATAGAATACAGTAGATGGCACTGGTGTTAAATATCAACAGACTAGTACTGACATGTTGAAGAGAAGAGAAGAGAAGAGAAGAGAAGAGAAGATACAAAAGTTTCCACAAACTATTTCCCCTTCAGACTGTACACTCACCATTTACTCACTGACAGAGTGAATGAATGATTGCTCTCACCAAACATCGCTTTTATTTTGAAAAGCTGTTCTTGCATGCGTTCTGAACAGATTCATACTGCAAAGTGTGGGCTGGCTTTACTTCAGTCAACCTTTACTTTCTGATTCAGCCTCCCAGCTCTTTACCAGCTGATGATTTGGCCCAGTGTCTTCATCACAATAAAATCAAATCAGGATGAAAACGTTGTTCTACCTGCTTCTCTTGTGTCATGTTTCATCATCAGGTAAGATCACATTCACATTCTTTATCATCTTTTCTTTAAACTCTTTCCACTCGATCTTACATGTTGCTCTGAGCCATGGCTTTAACCGCTCTGCAACAGTTGACGTAACGTTTTACCGGACTCCTTCTTATATTAAATGTTAGCCTAAGTCCATATTTTAATTTATTATTATTTAAATAATTCATATTATTTCATTTAATCTTGATATTATATTTATTGTTTGTCAAGTTCTGTGTGTTTTTGTGACCACAACTCTGCCCAAACTTGAAAAACTGCTTGATCAATCTTCAAGAGATGCAAAGGACAACTCAATTCTTCTTATTTTCCATTTATTTTCTTAACGACAGGTTGAGTTTTCAGTTTTCAGTTGAATAAATGATGGATTTGAAGATAATAAAACAAAATAGAATAGGTTGATAACCTTCAAGAAACAGAAAAACATTCATTTAGTTTCAAATAAATAACAGTAAATGTTTTCTTTTCAAAGTTATCCTTAAACAAACTTTACACTACTCTTAAACAAAAGTAATTTAAGTTAACGTTTCAAACAGTTACATAAGGTCGTCATCACTTAACTAAATTCACCAATATTCATAGCATAGCAAAGAGCATAGCATAACAAACTAATGTCCTTAATAATAATAATAATAATAATAATTCACTCCAGAAGCATGACTTCATTACACCAATCAATCAACCAAAGTTGTTCATTCCATACCAGTTGCGTCTTCTGGATTGATCAGGAGTTGTGGTCTTTTCTTCAGGCAAGTGAGGAGTTTAACAACAATGAAATGCGGTCTTGACTTCCAAGTAGTGATGGCTCTCTGACACCCGAGGCTCCGACACATGCGCCGTAGCTCATGAAGCAATTGTATCGAACCACTGTGCCGAGGCGTGGTTCGGTCACGTGACTAGTGACGTTTGAAGCACTTCAGTTACGTTCGAAGCAGTTCAAGTGCTTCGAATGCTTCAGCGGCAAACGAATCACCTGAGGGGTTCGGTTTGTCATGTGAATCACCTGGTGGGATCGAGTGTGTTCAGGGATATCTCGGATATCCTATCCCTATTTAATGATGCTCATTTGAATGCTTCTTTGCATAGTAGGTTGGTTTGTTGTTGGAGTTAGTTGCGTATTTTGTGGAGATAGATCGTAAGATTCAGAGAGAAATAGATAAATTAGTTACATAGTTAGACAACACTAGATTGATAGATAGACATAGTTACATAGATAGTTCTAAATAGCGTTATAGATAAGATAGAGAGAGAGAGATACAGATAAGATATCGATATATAGTCAGAAGTGCGTGTATAGTTTTGGTTAGGACAAATCACGTGTTTTGTGACGTATGAACCATTTCACTGCTTCATTCAGAAACCCTGTCACTGGTTTGGTTGTCTCGGCTCTTCAGGAGAGATGAGATGAGTCTTCAGAGCAAATAATGAGTCAAGAGAGATTTGGTTTGACACTGTTGCATTCAGTACAAATATTCTCTAACACTACTAAACCATGATACCAAGAGCAAATGAAAATAGCTGATGTAAGCGCTGAAACATAAACATTAGTGTAAATTAGCAACGGTTCATGGAGTGTAGCAGTGACGTAATCAAAATGGTCCACCGACAGCGGTGCATCACTCATGAGGTTCGTGGTTCACTGTGAAATCACCGGTCTTTCGTTAGCGAAACAAGGGTTCGATTCCCATTTGTTCTCTTTTATTTATTTTATTGTTATATGTATATAAGTTTCTTATAATAAACTTTAAACCACATATCCATGTAATCTAGTCGAATAGGAATGTGCATGGCAAATCAAGTCCCATACAAGCATGAACCAGTATGACACGTCTCCATTGCACTACATTTTATTGTCCACTAGATGTCCTAATAGAGCACTGTGTCATTGAAGCTTCGAGTAATGAACCTTTTTTTGAATCACGTGTCGAGGCTTCAACAAAGCCTCGATTGCCCATCACTACTTCCAAGAGCTAGTGAGGAGGTTAGCAGCATCCAAACATTTCATGCCATGCTTTTCAGTGGGTGCGCAGGCAAATATGGTCCCTATAAGACTTCCTGTTGAGCACCTGTTGAGTTCCTGTGTGTGGTTGCCCTCTACAGGTTTGGAGTGCAGATTCCCCTCTGCTCTTGAGATGACTTGTGATCTGACATGACATTGTTTGTTCCACAGTGAAACACTCACTGAAGTATTACACTACTGGATCCTCTGGAGTCCCAAACCTTCCAGAGTTTGTGGCTGTTATACAGGTTGATGACATCCAGGTGTCTTTATACTGTGATGGCAGCAACAAGATATTAGAACCAAGACAAGACTGGATGAAAAAATTACTCAGTGACAATCCTCATGTCTGGAAATGGCACACTCAGCAGTGTTCTGAGAATCAGCTACACCTCTTTAAAAGGATGATGAACAGTGTCATCCAGAGCTTCAACCACAGTGAAAGTACAGGTAGGCCATTTGACATGATGACATCGTGTGCTGGATGACTGAGAACCTTCACATTCAACAGTGGTCACCAGCAGATGGTTACCATTTATCAGTTCAGCAGTCTTGGATGTAAAGACAACTACTTTAGTATACATGACAAATGAATCATCTGATCTGATTTAGTTCATCACATTTCATTTTAAGTTCAGGTAATCCATAAAAAAGAGCAGCAGCACTGGGGTTGATAATATAAATAAATAAAACACTTGTGAAACAATCGGTGCAGCCACAGACCATTTAAATAATGTAAAATAATTTATTTTGAAATGATGTTGGTCTGTCTTTCAGAGCAGTACAATGATCAGTTACCCCCTCAGTGAAATGTTCCTGACCAGGTCCCGCTTCCCTTTGCAGGGCAAGTGGTTACAGAAAATAAATGAATGAATGAATACTTGTACCATCACTGTTCATTGTGATCTCTGTTCTCACTCTCTCTCAGGTGTTCACATTTTACAGAGGATAGGAGGCTGTGAATGGGATGAAACGACTGGAGAGGTTACTGGTTTTTCATGGTATGGTTATGATGGAGAAGACTTAATTGAACTGGATCTGAAGACATTGACGTGGACCGCTCTGAAACCAGAGGCTGACATTATCAAACAGAGATGGGATACTGACACAGTTGGAATAAAACAAATTAAGGAATTACTCACTCAGATTTTCCCTGAGTGGCTGAAGATTAGTGTGAAGTATGGGAATAACTCTCTGCTGAGAACAGGTAGAGTCACATGACCTGATGTAGTTTGTTGAACACTATACTGTTTATTGTATATTTGTTGTATTATCAGTTCAATGAGTCTGACTCTTTTTGATTGTCTTCTGTTAAAGATAGAGAGATGTTTGGATTTAAATCAGTGCTGAAGCTATGATAAACTGTTCAATATATCCTTAAATATACTATATGACCATAGATCAGCCTCATCTGTACTTTGTATTTGAGGTCAATCAGCAAAGATTAACAAACTTGAACATGCTGGTATTATCATTATTATGTTAGACAATATATAGTATGTATGTAATTGATTCTTTATACTTACCCGATTGATTTCATCATCTTTGTTTCACCTTCCTCCTCATCTCTCTTTCTCTCTCTCTCCAGACCTCCCCTCAGTGTCTCTCCTCCAGAAGACTCCCTCCTCTCCAGTCAGTTGCCACGCTACAGGTTTCTACCCTGACAGGGTTCATGACGTCATGATGTTCTGGAGGAAAGATGGAGAGGAGATTCATGAAGGAGTGGAACATGGAGAGATCCTCCCCAACCATGATGGATCCTTCCAGATGAATGTTGACCTGAACATTTCATCAGTCTCACCTGAAGACTGGAGGAGGTACGACTGTGTGTTTCATCTCTCTGGTGTGGAGGACGATATCATCACCAAACTGGATGAAGAACAGATCAGAACCAACAGAGGTAAGAGTGACTGTGGTTTGTTGGATATTTCAGGCCTTGTCCTGCAGGTTAGTTGGTAATTTATCTAACCAGACTGTAATGAGGCTTTGAGCCACAGAAAATGTTAGAAGAAGAGTTTCATTTTATACAGATAGAAAGTAAATGAAGTGGAATGTACCTCTGTTCTAACCTATTTTATCTGGACTGTTCTTAACTTCTGTCGTTGTTCTTTGTTCAGTCAGTAACACCACCACCATCATAACTGCAGTGGTTATTCTTGTTGTCTTCTTTGCAGCAGCTGCTGGATTCATCGTTCATAAGAAGAAACAAGGTGAGCTACTTTGATTTAGTCTTTGAGTTGAATCCTACAATTTGAAGCATCCAGCAGTAAAAGCTGAGTAAGTCTCAGAGTCAGGAGAAGTCAGGAGAACATGACTATACTATGATGATGAGGGAGAGGAAGTGATGAAGAAAGAAAGTGAGAACTAAACAGAAGAGCAGAGTGGATTCACTATTCCTTCCAGAGAAACGTCGCCCATCTGGTAAGTTTGTTCTGTTTCAGCTGATCTAAGAAGCTGTTTCTGCTTTTTATTTACTATGAATTGACCTTTAACTCTGTCTGTTTCTGACCTTACAGATCCTGAGAGCAGCTATGATCTCCCTGAGAGACTGAAACCAGAAACCTGATTGACAAACACAGTTCACTGAGTCACCTTACAGTATATGGGATTATTAAACCATCATGCATTATAGTAGTACTACTAGTAGTAGTATGTGTGTATATAATGACTTGAGTCACTACTGGTAGTACAATGTGTTTTTTAAGATGGATTATATAATGACTTACAACACCAACATGAATTACAGGTACACACTCAGTACATTGTCAAAAACACCTGATACTATATTCCTGAGACCACTTTTGTTTCTTAGCTAAGACATGGTCTCATGGAGCCTGTTGTGGTGTAACAATGGTGCAAATGTGAACTCAACTACAAGCTTCTACTTTTTATCTTTTCATGTTTTAATCATCCTTTCATAATATTTTCTGTAATGCACTTTTTACATCACTTAGTAAGTCATTCAGCAGTTGGTTATCACGTTATCAAGAATGCTGCTGGTAGACTACTAACTGGATCAAAAACACTTTCTCATATCAGCCCTCTTCCTTTTCACTGGCTCCTTGTGACTTTCAGATAAGTTTATTGGTAAACAGAGAGAGAGAGAAATGGATGGAGGGATGAGAAAGGTTGAAGGTAATGGGATGAAAAGGGTCTAAGGGTACATCTCAGGAAGCTTCAGATCCTTGTCCCCCTGGTTCCTGTAATGAAAGATGGAAGAGGAAGAAAAGAAAAGAGAGGGATGGATAGGGTGGGGGTTGAGGACTGAGATGAACAGAGACAGAAGAGAAAGAGTTAGGACACACTTTTTTAGGTGAACATGTGAAATACAGTGATATGGGGTGTGGTCTAGTTCTCAAAATTATTTATTAACATAATTTATTGATGTTAATACTTGAATATCAGTGTCATATGTGTTGCTGCCTAACATTTCAGGAATGTCACCAATTTATTATTTAATATGTGTCAAATGTATTGATCTTTTAATACTGATGCCTGACTTTTTTTTAGTCTCCAATTATCTAAAGTTTGTCTCTTTTCCACACACGTCTAGTAGAGTAACAGGATTATGAATATTATGTGTGTATTCAGTTAGCTCCCAGGCAAGGTTAGCTTAGCTTGAACACCAGTCTAATAGTTAGTCTAATGATATTGTGGCTCAAAGAGGAACTCTGTTAATATGACCTTTTCTCCATTTTTCACATTTAGGTTAGTGCACATTATATATCTGACAGTAAATTGCATTTTCAGTTCAAAACAAGCATCTACATATTGTTAAACCAGCTAATAAACCAAATTCTGATAAGATAAGAAACAAAAAACTATGACGACTTACAAGAATCAACACTTGAGCTAAACAAGACGAAGCAAAACTATGGGACACGTACAACAAGTGACAAATACAACATCACAGAGAACAAAGGGGAAGGCTATATATACACACAGGGGACAGAGGGATGACGAGACACAGGGGACAAATCAAGACAGAGCACAAGGAGAAAGCAATGACCTAATCAAAAGGGGGAAACACAGGGATTAACACAAAGCAGGAAATCCAGAACTTAACAAAATAAAACAGGAAACAGAAACCCAGGAAAACTAATCACAAAATCATGACCAATCCTTGCAGCTATTTTGAAAAAGCCTAAGTGACAGAAGCACCACAGAATTCAATCAGCTCCACAACCTCTGGATATCTGGTTTGTTATAATTAGAGTAAACTGAAGTGATGCACTGAATCTTTGGTTAGGTTTTTATCTTGATTTTCACTGTGCTACTCACTAGATGTTCCATGTCCCACCTGTAAGAAGATTCATCTCAATCAGAGATGACTCTAGTGAGGGTGGTGTTATCTGCAGACTTCGGGAGCTTGACAGACCAAAAAAAACAAAAACAAAAAACATGAAGAACAGCACAAGGTGTTGACCTGGCCTCCAAATTCACTACTGATCTAACAACATTCTGTTCCCAGACACCACAGGACACCCTCAGAAGGCCCATGTCCATTCTCTGATGAGTCACCACAAGGGAGACCTGCACAATATGAGGAAGGTGGTCATAATGTTATGCTTGATCTGTGTGTGACATATGTAGATTAGGATCACATGTCTTGTCAGACAGTCAGACGGCGTTTTGTGAAAAGGCAGCTAAAGCTTTTATATTCCTCTCCAGACTTAACTAAACACAAGCCTATTTTTTTGTGCTTTGACAAAAACATGGTGATCTTGATATTGTACAACATGGCACAGCAGCAAAACGCCCCCAGATCAGGTAAACATCATCCTTCTTGTCTCTTCTGGAAAATGACCAATAAACCTCCAAATGACCACCACCCTGAGTCCTCACTCCTGAGACCATTACACTTCCTAGTGAAGCAGTTTGTTGTTCCAAACATCATTTAACATGAGCAATGTGTTTTCACAGGAATGTTCAAATGTAGAGTCCATTTATCTGTTTTTCTCTTTCAGATAAAGTCACTAGTTTGCCTCTTCTGTTGCAATGCAGCTGAAATGTTAATGTTACATCAACATTCAGATTACTTACAGATGTTTGACGCATACCATGGAAGCAAAAGAAAAAGTTCCAGCCAAAACTTTCAGTTGTTGAACTGTTGTAGATGTTAGTGTTGCTCCAGAGCAGGGGTGTCAAACATTTGTCCTGAGGGGCAAAATCAGCCTGCCAGAGGGTCTAGTATGGCCTGTGGGAGAAATTAGTAGTTGTCTTCTGTGTTTATACAGATACTGTGATGCTGAGTAGTGATATCAAGAAAAAAAATAAATGTCTTACATATTGTGAGCGAGCAGGTTCTCCAAGAAGGTTCTGGGTTTGAACCTTCCTGTCCAGACTGGATCCACTCACATTCTTTGTTCTTCACATAAAAGGAGCCGAGGACCAATGAATTAATCTCATGTCGCCCTCTAGTGGAAGGTCAGTGAAACACAGCTTTCACTGAGAGTCTAATCAAACAAAGACATCCAGGCTGGATTGTGGTCTTCAATAGATTTTTAGATTTTTATTTTTATTTTTCACACATGAGTCATTTTAACAGTGCTTACAACTGCTTTAAGTATAAAAAGAAACAATAAACTAATTGTTAAAGTAGAGGCTTACAAGCTACACTTCTATATTTACATTAATCATCATTCCATAATAATTTCTTGTTGTATTCACTGGTTCATGTTCTTGCATCTATTTCATTCTGACCTATAGCTTCAAATGAGGATTATTATTATCACTTTGTAAGTCATCCATCAGTCTCTTGCATACATATGAGAATGCTGCTGCTTCATTACTAACTGGATCAAATAGATCTTCTCATTCAAAACTCAACCAACACTATTCAGTTTCAGTTTTTCCCACATTTTATTGATGATATTCAGAATAAAGTGTCAAGTAACAGTCACGTCAGAAATATTTTTATATTGTCCTGCAGCCAAAATGAAAAGGCTTGTTGTATTTAACATAAATACTACAGCAGTTCTAACACTAAAGAAGTCTCCTTCAACGTTTTACAGTAAATCCACCACATTAAATACATTTTACTGAGATCTTGGTACGAAACTGATTATAGTTGTTGTTGTATCAGAACATCTTGTTGTAAATAAAGTTAAAAAAAAATAAAAATAAAAAAATAAACCCCGCCTTACGCTGTCGATGCGGAAGCTCCGACATTTTACTTTTAGGTTTAGTCAGTTCTCATCCAGCTGGAGTCTTGACCACATGTGAAATAAGATGAAATAAGATGCTAAAGTTAGTTTTGCTGCTTCTCTTGTGTCATGTTTCATCATCAGGTAAGATCACATTCACATTCTTCATCGTCTTTTCTTTTAATTCTTTCCACTCGACTCTGTTCCACAGTTCTGCTGCAGCCTCGAAGTTTAGTTTCACTTTCAGTTCAACTAATAATACAAATAAAACACTTTCAGTGCAACTTGAACACTTTTATCTGCACTAAATGTTTTATTTATGTGTTTACTGACGTTAGAAACCTTGACACGTTTTCCTCTCGACTCTCCATGTTGCTCTTCCTCATTCCTTTAACTAAATACTGACCCTATCTTTTTCTTTTTTTCTAGCGACAAGTGTAAAATGTTTTGCAAGTTATTATTATAGAATTGTTATTATTTAATTTTCAGCGATATTATATTTATTGTTTGTTCCACAGTGAAACACTCACTGAAGTATTACACTACTGGATCCTCTGGAGACCCAAACCTTCCAGAGTTTATGGTTGTTGCAGTGATTGATGACATCCTGGTTGGTTACTGTGATGGCAGCAACAAGACATTAGAACCAAGACAAGACTGGATAAAACAATTATTTGATGAGAACCCTGAAGTCTGGGAATGGCACAGTCATCAGTGTTTTGAGATTCAGCCACGCCGCTTCAAAAGCAGGATGAACAGTATCATCCAGAGCTTCCACCACAGTCAAAGTACAGGTAGGTCTACATATTCCATTTTGTTTCACTTTTATTTTTTGACATCCCATGTCCTGGATGACTGAGAACCTTCACATTCAACAGTGGTCACCAGCAGATGGTTACCATTGATCAGTTCAGCAGTCTTGAATGTAAAGACAACTACTTTAGTATACATGACAAATTAATCATCTGATCTGATTTAGTTCATCACATTTCATTTTAGGTTCAGGTAATCCATAAAAAGAGCAGTAGCACTGGGTTTGATAATGTAAATAAATAAAACATTTACAATTCAGCCTCACATGTGAAACAGTCGGTGCAGCCACAGACTATTTAAATGATGTAAAATCATTTATTTTGAAATGATGTTGGTCTGTCTTTCAGAGCAGTACAATGATCACTTACCCCCTCAGTGAAATGTTCCTGACCAGGTCCCTCTCCTTGGAAACCATGGCCAGTACATTCAGACATTCACTGCTGCAGGTTGTTGACAAACCACAGGGTTAGCGGTCCAGTCCCTGGTCCATGGAAGGACAGTGTCAAGTACACATGTTGAAGAGTCCTTGACACTAAACCCAGAGGAGCCCCCAGTGCTCAGCTCTGGTGTGTGTTCTTATTCACTCAAGCTAGAACGTCTAGATGTGTAGAAACACTTTGAGTAGTAGGCTACCAATCAGTAGAAAAGCCCTAGATAAATACAAGACCATACCACTGACTTGTGTTTCACATGAATGTCTTGACTGTTTGTTGAATGACTGCCCCGTAAATAAAAAGGTCACATATGACTAAAGCATGCTACTGAAACCATTCAGATTGTACTGCAGCGTCTGCATACCAGTGCATCACACAATGAATAATACTTTAAAATCATCTTTAGATATTTGTACATCACTGTTCATTGTGATCTCTGTTGTCTCTCTCTCTCAGGTGTTCACATTTTACAGAGGATGGATGGTTGTGAATGGGATGAAACGACTAGAGAGGTTACTGGTATTTCACGGTATGGTTATGATGGAGAAGACTTCACTGAACTGGATCTGAAGACATGGACGTGGACCGCTCTGAAACCAGAGGCAGACATTATCAAACAGATATGGGATGCTGATACACATAGAATAAAACACAATGAGGTATTATTCACTCAGACTTACCCTGAGTGGCTGAAGATGAGTTTGAAGTATGGGAATAACTCTCTGCTGAGAACAGGTATAGTCACATGACCTGATGTAGTTTGCTGAACACTATACTGTTTATTGTATATTCATTGTATTATCAGTTCAGTGAGTCTGACTCCTCTTCTGAGAAAGATAAAGAGATGTTTGACTTTAAGTCAGTGCAGAGACTGTGATAAACAGTGAACAAGTAGCATGAGTCAAGTAAGTTTACAGATTCTCAGTGTGGGACTGAATATTGAACGTTGACAAAGGTAGAAATCAACCATCAGGCATGGAAACTCCTCACCTTTCGGCGAAATTCGCCGTTTTCAATCCAAATTGGGTGACTTATGTGATTCGTGCAAATCCGAGGAGAAAATATTTGGGGGTGGGGGGGTGGGGTAGCCTACTCGTTGACTTTTATTTTAATATATTTTAATAATATAATAATATAATGTTCTATATACGGTATATATAACCGCTGACTTTATTTACAGACGCGAACACATATTGAAATGTGTTGTCAGAGCCCCATGCATAGCCCCTATGTGTTTATTAAACATGCACAGACTTTACCCGCCACTTGCAAGCGCTTTGCACGTCACCGATCAATACCGCAGTACGTTACAGCAATTCATTAATTCAGTCTTCGACAAGGGAGAAGCAAAATAAGACGTTCAGACGCCGGAAATCTCTCTGTTTTTCACGGCCCCAGAGTTGAATCCTCGTTCAGTCTCATGAATGAGATTATTGACGGAAGAAGTGGAAACATGAAAATTGGCACATTCAACTCCATTCAGACAGTGAAATATGCCCTTCAGGCCCGAGGATGCCCTTCAGGCTCAAAATTTTTTTTTTTTGGTAAAAATTAGTGAATTTGTAGTCTGTTGTCTTTGTAAATCTCTGTTTACCAAGCGGGGGGGGGGGGGGGGGGGGGGGGGGGGGGTTCGTGGCCATTTCCCTCTTCGTGCACTCTTCTCACCTTTTTGACCCCTGACCAGTTTGCATGCCTGACCATGCAGGCACATTGCAGCATTTCCTATTTAATGACACAGAAAGTCTACACACTACTGTTCTGATTCATTATTTGATGCTTATTGCTGTGCAATGTTTTGATCAGTCAGATCTTTTTAAACCACTTCTTAGGGCATATACAGTATTTAGACAGTTTGATGTTGAAATATTTTAGGAATACATTCTCTACATCTCTCACAAAAAGTACATGCAGTGTTTTGTGTAACTATCTCAGTACTAAGGTTACAGCAGAGAGGAGGCTCTCTGAAGGAGACATAACATTAGCAACAACTGATGTGTTTTTGTTCTTATTGCTTTACTCCAGTGATCACACACCAACATCTGCAAGAAAGAAAAAGAAATGACAAAGATTCCCACACTATAGCTCTAATACATTTATTGAACTTGATTTGTTCATGATCTAAAGTGAAAGAACTGATCACCTGAACTTTTATTAAGCACCATCATCTGTTCAATATATCCTTTAATATATTTTATGACCATAGATCAGCCTCATCTGTACTTGGTGTTTGTGATAATCAGCAAAGATGATCTTGTTAGCGATATATAGTATGTAATCAATTCTTTGGATCTACCTGATTAATTTCTTAATAATCAATTTTTGGTCCAATTCTTCCTCTCTCTCCAGACCTCCCCTCAGTGTCTCTCCTCCAGAAGACTCCCTCCTCTCCAGTCAGCTGCCACGCTACAGGTTTCTACCCTGACAGGGTTCATGACGTCATGATGTTCTGGAGGAAAGATGGAGAGGAGATTCATGAAGGAGTGGAACAAGGAGAGATCCTCCCCAACCATGATGGATCCTTCCAGATGAATGTTGACCTGAACATTTCATCAGTCTCACCTGAAGACTGGAGGAGGTACGACTGTGTGTTTCATCTCTCTGGTGTGGAGGACGACATCATCACCAAACTGGATGAAGAACAGATCAGAACCAACAGAGGTAAGAGGAAATTTTGACGGATATTTTAGATGTAGCCCTGTGATTTTGTTGGTAATTTAAAGAATAAGGATAAATCAACAAATCATTTACTTCAGTCATGCCATGTTGTTCTCTCTGAATCACTCGTGAGAATGATTCTTTACTGTATAATGAACATTGATGGATGGATGTACCTCTGTTCTAACCTGTCAAAACTGAACTGTTCTTCTTCTTTTGTTCAAAGTTCTTTGTTCAGCTGAGGAGTCCAATAACAAGTCCTCCACCACCACCATCATCATCATCATCATCACTGCAGTGGTTGTTCTTGTTGTCGTCGTTGCAGCAGCTGCTGGATTCATGGTTCATAAAAAGAAACAAGGTGAGCTACTTTGATTAAGTCTTTGAGTTGAATCCTACAATTTGAAGCATCCAGCAGTAAAAGCTGAGTAAGTCTCAGAGTCAGGAGAAGTCAGGAGAACATGACTATACTATGATGATGAGGGAGAGAAGTGATGAAGAAAGAAACAAAGTGAGAACTAAACAGAAGAGCAGAGTGGATTTATTCTTCAGGTTGAGTGAGTAGAAGAGGATCATATTCACTGGAGATAAGATGATGAAAGATATTCTGACATTAACAACTGGAACTGAAATGACCTGTCTTTACTTTTCATTTCAGACCAAAAGGCTCCACCTGGTAAGTAAAACTGATTTTATTCTGTTTCAACTGATCTAACCAACTGTTGAGTTCCCCAGACTATGAGTTGACCTTTAACTCTGTTTGTTTCTGACCTTACAGATAGTAAAGACAACACTGAGCTCTCTGTGAGACTGAATCCAGAAACCTCCTATGAACAAAAGTGAGATTATTATTAAAAGGTTTTAAACCTGTTTTCTAAATGTTAGGTATTAGATGTTTGTTGTGTTGTATTTTGAAGAATGTGTTTTTGATCATTTCAAAGATTTTGTCATTTTAATGAGACAAGTCATGAATGTTATATTCTGTTGCTTTGATTTAATGCACTAAATACAGTAAGGGGGAGTTCTCCCTGTTCTCCCTGTGTCTGCATGGGTTCTGGAGGGTGTACTCCACCTCTGGCCCAATGACAGCTGGGATAGGCTCCAGCCTCCCAGTGACCCTTTACAGGATAAGCGGTTACAGAAGATGAATGAATAATACGGTATTCCACTACAGATGTCATTTGATATTATCCCCACAGACATGATTTACTCTTCTGGTCTCTTGTGTGTCTCTTGTTTAGGGAGCTTTTCACATATATAGTAGTGTGATGGAACATGAACAATGTGTCTCCACAGGACTCCTCAGAAACTCTAATGTAAATAAGATTTATTTGTCACATGCACAGTGAAATGTATTTTTGTACCTGCAGCTGTAGGAGACGTAAAAATGCAGTTAAAACAAACAAATAACAACAAAAAGACATCTGTTGTGTTGTATTAGTGTTAGTGTTCATTTTTCTTATTTTAAATATTAGTAACTGTTTCATTTTTACTTAATAACTGTCATGCTACCATTTTAGACTTTACTTAGTTCTTGTGGGGCAAGAGGCAGAGTGGGCTTCTGTTACCATAGAGCTGTACAGTAGCGACATGAGAGCAAGAAGTTGTCACTCTGTATCTCTCCGCCCTAATACAGGTAAACAAAGTTAAAAAAAGTAATAATTGCTGTTTATCTTGATTGTGTTACTTGTTAAATGTGTGTGAGTGCTAATCTTACAGTTCTAAACCATAGTTTTGCCGTGCGAGTGGAATTAATTAATGTTTAATGTTTCGTTGTTGTAGTCATGATGAACGTTATATGTAGAGTAGCCGTTGTAACTGTTTTCTTCATTGTAACCGTTAGTATCATTGTCGTTGTATTGTTAATTGATCATATGTGTGAAATAAATGTTACCATGGAGCTGTACAGTAGCGACATGAAAGCAAGAAGTTGTCACTCTGTATCTCTCCGCCCTAATACAGAGGCATAACACAGCCAGTTGTAAAAAGGTACTACAGTAAAACAGTAATAATTGCACTAAATGTGTTGATAAAAATATTTGTCAAATATGTTGGTCTTTATATTTGTACTTTATTTTAAATAAAGTCTCTATTTGTTTTAAAGGTCGTCTCTTTTTATAAGTCCACACACTTCTCTGTGACTGTAGTTAGTTTAAGTTTAATTTAAAATTATTTATGTATTCAGAGTTCTCACAGATGAGCTGGATGAAAACATCTGGATCAGTGAGCTCCCAGACAAGCTTAGCTTAGCTTATCTTAGCTTAGCTTAGCTTAACTTGAACTCTTGACAGAAAACAAATATTGTGAAGTTGAGAAGTTGTTTTCTTGAATTGTCTTTTATTCTTCAATGCTGAATCCAGTATGAGCCACAGCTCATACAGCAGTTACTTCATTTAATATAATATATAATATTTTAGCCTAGTTTTACCACAGTATAGGCCTATTTAGCAGAAACGTCCTACTTTTTACTGTGTCAGCTGTTTAATTTGTGTTACATCTTCCTGCTGCTTCATCCAAAGTTTTTATTTATTTTTTGTCTCTACATGTCTGCTGTTAAAGTCCAAACCACACCAGCTCATGTAACACACATAACCTGAAACACTGGATATGATGCAGTTCCTCACCTGAAGAAAACTGATGATAATTATAATAACGTTATTCAAGAATCTCTCATGGACAAAAGGCAGTTATGTCTGCAGCTCAGCACTAGACTTCCTGACAGTGATTTCTTTTTCTTTTGCATCATTTAAGCGCAAATGAGTTCTACATTTTACTGTGTAACAGCTTTTTTCTCAGTCTCATGGCTGTTCTTGTAAAAACAAGTGTTATCAAATTAAAACCTGACTTCCCTCTGAGATTGATGTAGGTCTGTAGAGTTAAACGTCTTCCACATCTGATGCAGACATGGTTCAAACTCCCTGTGACTGGTGTCTCATCAGTGTCACAGACGAATGAAAGTCTCTCTGAAATGTGTCAGGTTTTACATCACATGTCTTCAACATCCCAGATCTGTGTGGGTGTATACACTCATATCTTCATGAAGAATCCTGAGACTCTGCAAATAAATTCTGTGGATCCAGAAAACTATTAATACCGTTTATTTCCTGTGTAGCTGCAGGTGCAGGAGTTGTTGCAGTGACACATTTGTTCCTGTGAGCTCAGATCTAGAGGTCTTGTTATTAGTGGTCATCATTATGATGTGTTTTCTAATTTATTATAATCAAGATAAAATGACTGAGTTGCACGTTGGTCGGTTTCATCATCAGGTGAGAGCACATCCTTCATGTTATTTTTTAAACTCTTTCCATTCTGCATGGAGCCATCACAGTTTTGACTTGATGAAAATATTTTTCACTTAAAGCTCAATGCATTGTATTTCTGATGACCAGAGTGAGAACTAAACAGAAGAGCAGAGTGGATTTATTCTTCAGGTTGAGCCACATTGTGTTCATCTCTCTGGGTTAACATACAAATAGATGCAAGTAGACTGGAGCTCTGGAACTAAATTATTTCAGTTTCCAACAGCTTTATAGTAGATAGTATAGTAGGTTGACATGAGAGCTGACTGTGAGCAGCACTATCACTACCAGGCCCGGAGTGGCTAATCGGGAGGACCGGGACAATTCCCGGTGGGCCGGTCTGACTTTCGGGCCGCGAGGGCCGGTGTTCAATTATTATTTTTATGTATTTATTTATTTTGGGCCGATGTTCAGTCATGGCACTGAGTGGGTATCACGTGTATGCTGTTACCAGTGGCGGTAACAGCATACTTTCAGGGAGGAACAATTAGCCTCCAATTCTATGCTTGGCACTTTGGTTGGTTAAACTATGTTTTGACACGAAATAGAGTTGTAGCAAACGGCAAATGTTCATCTTTGAAACTGCCTACAGATATGAAAATTTCGTTGGCTAATTACAGGACCCAACGTGATGGAAATAAATAATAACTGAACTTGGAACAGTTTTGTTGCAAAGCACAATCTTATGGTGAAATTAGATCTGGTGTTTGTTAAGACGAATTACTGTTGTATAAGCAAGCATCGTAGTAAAAAGGCTAACAAACGTATAGCACCAGTTAACATTAGCCCTTCATTCATGACATGATACTGTAATCATACAGAGAGAACATACCTTTTATCTTTCCTTTTTCTGTCCATCTCTGCGTTTATTTGACACTCGACAATCAACAGATTTCCATCCTCCAACGCTGTCACTCACGACCAGAAGTCAAGACTAAACCAATTCACCTTGGTGACCACATCATTACCTATTTTTATTTGGCCATTTCACACAATTCATAAAAACCAAAACGTGCATGAATTATAGGCCTGTATTTGTAATATTATGAATGAAATGTGCGTTACATGGAAGAAAGTGAAGGTGTTACTAACTTTTATACAGTGGACCCCCCCCACCCCGTCCGTTCAATTTGGGAGAGACCCAGAGGTGAACTGTCCCCCGCGCCCCCCTCCCCTTTCCCTTTCTCACACACTGCTTCTGTGCACGGCACCTTCTCAGCAGCAGGGGCGACTGCAGCTGCAGGGGGCGCCAATTTGCCAATTCCCTACACAGATATGACAGAAAACCATGTAGCGGCGCCGATTTATTTGTTTATTTTATTTTTTTGCGAGTGCTCGTGCCGCCCCCCTTGTGTCATGAAAAAATGCCGCCCCGGGCGGCTGCCCGGTTCGCCCGTGCCTAAAACCGCTACTGGCTGTTACCGCTGTCGCTGGGCCGTCTCCACTTGCAGCTCTTTTCTTTTTCTTTTTTTGCAGACGCAGCCTGACGTAACACGTCCGTGCACACCGCACACCGTCAGTGGTGTTTGGAGCCTGGCTCCAGCCCCAGAAATGCAAGGGTGTTTGCAAAATGGAAAATAAAAATAGCAAGGGTGGCGCAGAAAAAGCGAGAATTAAAGGGGAACTCCGGCGCAAAATGAACCTGGGGTTAATAACACATGTGTACCGAGTTCGACCGTTCTCTGGTATTTGTTTTCATGCATTTGTTTTGTTAGTCAAATGTGACCAGTTTTCTTGCAAACCGCTATTTAGCGTATAACGCTAGCCTTCGGGGCACACCGACACATAAAAAGAAATCGCTATTTCTATACCACTAACAAGGCTCACAATATCACCACACTTACACGGTAGCATAACTAGGGTCTCTACCAGAGGCGATTGCTCTAAGACTACAGGGGAAGCTCAGCCTCCCCTAAAATATCACTGGCAATTTCGTCAAATACTACGAATTTACGTTACTACTCAAACTAAAATGTGCTAGAACATGATCGACTTCATGGCTACTTCTTATAATAACACAATCGTTAATAAGTTTTAGCCGTTCGTCTATCGTGCTTTTTTTTCTCATATCACGGTCCGTTTAAAAACCCATGGAGGCTCGGCTTCAATGGGTTTTCAATGGGGCTTCAGAATGGGCCGATCTCAGGGCAAAAAAGCTCGACATTTATTGGACAAACGCTCCAAAATCGTCACTTCCAGGGAAGCCGGGCGTCTCTGGGAGTGAATGGGCAGTGGGATGTACCAGGACGCCGAGCTTCTGTATGATGATTGGATGAACTGTTAACGTGGCTGGAACTCGTCGTGATTGACAGCGCTTTAAGCCTATACCAGACTATACTTCTGCATCGAAGGATTTTAGGTCAGTCCCATGCGGATATTTGGCGAGTGAAGTTACAGTAATACCATAGGGTTAATACTAAGCTACTGCTAATTATCTGTTGCGATATATCGCACTATTTCCATCTGTCAAAATAAAATCGTGAATATATAGCGTTATTGAGTTTGCTACTTGTTTTCATTTTAGTTTTAAAAAGTTCGTTTATTTGCAGTTGTAGGGGGTAAACTAGCCAGCCAGCTAGCTAGCTGCGCCCACTGTAGTTTAAAAGTTGATAGCTTAAAAGTTGAATGAAGTTTCTACGTTAAACGATTCAAGCTGAATCAATTAAATTAATTTTGGTTTGAAGAATGATAATAATACGAAGAACGCTTCTGATAACAGTAGAGTGCATTTTCATGCACTGTAATTAACTAATAATAACTATAAACATAGGCCTATACAATATAAGGAGAATTAATTAGTAACCCTGTTAAATTTAATGATGTAATAATTGGCCAATTTTACAAAACTGGTGTAGCACCGGTATCACACCACTTACTGCACTACTGGACCAGTTCTAGGTTCTAAGGAGTGGGGAGCAAAAATAATTACACCACAGACCGTTTCTTTACATACAAAAGGCCGGCAATTTACTGAATGCAAAACACAGATATAAAATACAATACACAAAACAAAAATATCCTGCAGGGTCTTAACTTGAGGTAAGTATATTAAATGAAAAGGTATTTCACTCTTTTTTTGTTCTTTAGTTCACCTAAGTTATTTTAGTCTAATCTAATCTAAGTTAAATTAGACCATTTTTTCCTAGGTTGCACCTATTTTAGAATTCCTATTTTCTTCCTGAGTTAACTCTTTTCCTTTCTTTTACAGGTAAGATAATACCTTCAATTGCAAAATCACATCAAAGTGGACCACAATCATTTCAAATCACATTCAAATATGAACTCAATATGGAAATAAAAGTATAACACCTTAATTTCAAGTTCAAATCCCAATGTGAGTTCAATTATCCAGTTCAGTTGAAAAGATTCAGTTCGATTCAGTCCAGAGAAAATAATTCAATCAGTGTTCAGTTCAAAACCAGTTCCTGATACTCCTACCACTCTGGCAGCGAGTCACCATACGCAGCAGATTTCCTCACTGATGCGATGGAGAAGATGAGTTGAAGATCTGGGTCTGGCTCGCCATCTTAAATCCCGTCTGTGCAGGTGCACGCCCGCACACTGCAGACCAATCCTTGCTCCGACCGAGCTTCAAACCAAGCAAAAAACCTGACCAAAACCGGTGTGGCTTAGTTCTCATAAAATCCCCGTCAGTTCCCGACCAGGTAAGTTATGTTTTTCCAACTGCAAGATCAACTTTTTCAATCCTTTCTCTGCTTATTATCCACCGCTCGTTCTCTCCGATTTTTCCTCTGCTCTCTCCCTCAAGTCTCTGCTGCAGCGTCACTGAGGTGCTGCGTCTAGCGCCACCTGTCCCTTAAAGGGGCAGCGACTTGAATTTCTGTCAGCATACTTTTTAATCTTAAACATTAAATTATTGCTGTATTAACATCTTTTTTAATTAACTGATGAATTAACTTACATTAAATCAATCACTTAACTTTCAAACTTATTTATGCAGTTTTTAATCTATTTATTCTTATTAATGTCATATTTTAACATGGGTTACATCGGGCTTCCCCTATTTGAAAGACCAGCAGCCGCCACTGGTCTCTACATGTAAACCGAAGCATTGAGAACTTTGCAAGTATACAGGCAGTTTATTAAAAAAGGAATACAGTACCGTTCGCGTCCGGCTCGCTTATCCAGGCGGGCGCCATCTTGGGGAAACTGAGCTCTCTTCGTTCAGTGCTCTCAGTGCTTTCTTCCGGCAACAGACAGTTAAAACAACTGATGATGCTGTTTTAATGCAGCTCTAACAGTCGTCTCTGAGTTTTGGATTATTTTGACGTCAGATGAAATTAAATGTCTGTGGTTAGATATTTTAGCTTTTATATTACAGTTAGTAATAATTGACATTAGTTTTCTGAAAACCTTTATACCTTTAAAACATTTATAATTTACGCTTTCTTTTCTTTGTCATTTATTTTATTTTTTTTGTTGCTGTAGAGATGGACAGAAAGAACATTGATGAATAAATTGATGGATAACCTAGACTGTTCTTAATTTTCTCTCATTCCTTGTTCAACATCATCATCATCATCATCATCATCACTGCAGTGGTTGTTCTTGTTCTCATCTTTGCAGCAGCTGCTGGATTCATGGTTCATAAAAAGAAACAAGGTGATATGAGTAATTACAGTCTTGGCAATGAATCACATCAGAAAGTATAAATGTGTCTCTGCATCCTGTCATGTGTCTGTGTCTCTGCTGCTTCATCTAAAGCTGTCTGTCTCTACTTGTCTGCTGCTAAAGTCCAAAACACACCAGCTCAGGTAACACACACAATTATACACATTGAACATGATGCAGTTCCTCACATCAACAACTCAGAATACTGAGAATAACTTTATTTAAAAAGCACCCATGGAAATCACTGAATAGTGATTAGTTTATGAAAGACATATCTGCAGCTCAGCAGTAGTTTCACTGATGATTACTTTGTAATATTCTCTCTGTAAGGTCTGCATGGATGAGGAAGATCTTTTTTTTTAATCCTCTGTCACATGTTAACTTGTGAGAAAGAAAACCTGTTTGACTTGATTCTTTTTTTCATTTTTACTGGCACAGCCAACACAAGTTTCTGGTTAAACACACTCATATCGTTTCAACCAGCTGGTGACTTGGTCTAAAGTCTTTATAGAAACAGAACAAGATGAAAACTTTGCTTTTGTTGCTTCTCTTCTGTCGTGTTTCATCAACTGGTAAGATCTCATTCACATTCTTCATCATCTTTTCTTCCTTTTCTAGTTTTCTTTTAACAGAAATCTACCATATCTGTGACCATGAGAATATTTATGTTTCACTCACAATATAAATGTCGTTTGTTCCACAGTGAAACACTCAATGAAATATTTCGTCACTGGATTCTCTGGAGTCTCAAACCTTCCAGAACTTGTGGCTGTTGCATCGGTTGATGACATCCAGTTTGGATACTGTGACAGCAGCAACAAGAAAATAGAACAAAAATTGGACTGGGTGAAAAAAGCATTTGAAAATGATCCTGATCAATTAAAGTTCTACACTGACCGATGTGTTGCAGTGTATCCTAACTTCTTCAAAGCCACGATTTCCAGTCTGAAGCAGGTCTTCAACCAAAGTGAAGGTACAGTATGTTGTGTGTTGTATGTGGGTACCTGACCTCAGATCATTATAGATCATAGAACATAAACTAAACTGACTCATGATCATAGCCACAGAGTTCAGGTGTTAGATGTAAAATGGATGGATCAGAACAGAAATGATCAACCTTATTCATGCGTCCCTTGGACACATGTAGCCTGTACTCCAGCACATGTCTGATGGTTGTTTGATTCTAAACTTTATGGGGACAGTCTCTTGTAGTGTGATTCCTGTTGGTGAGGCTGGGACAGAGCAGGGTCAGAGGTCAGACCATGTAGCCAGTACAGTCCAGCTTCTGGTCATGACCTGCCCTCAATAATCAGTCTGTTCTAGTAGCTTATCACATTACCACACTACAAATGTAACACCAGTTTCTGTTGATAGTTTGTGATTGCTCAGATTAATATTTATTTATTTTCCTCCTCTGAAATGTGAAAGTGTGGAGAAATGACATTAAATGGAAAAGTAAGGGAGCCATACTGTCACTGCAGAAATTAACACAAACACTCAGTTTGAGTAGAATGGAGGACAGAACTGATATCAGAGCAATCAATCCAACTTTTACTCTCTACTCTCTACACTGAGGATAAGAAAAGGTTCACTGATTATATGTCCTTGACTCAGGAGAACACAAGACTTGGAGAATAGCAGTGGATCACAATAAGAAATGATTTTAAAATCCTCTTCTTTATTTGTACATCATTGTTCATTATACATTATATCTCTGTTGTCTGTATCTTATAGGTGTTCACATTTTACAGCTTATGCATGGCTGTGAATGGGATGAAAACACTGGAGAGGTTATTGGCTTCTTACAGTTTGGTTATGATGGAGAAGACTTCATTGCTCTGGATCTGAAGACACTGACATGGATCACTTCAAAACCTCAGGCCGTCTCAACCAAACTGAGATGGGATTCAGACACAGCTAGAATAAAATATTTTCAGCAGTTCCACTCTCAGACTTGTCCTGAGTGGCTGAAGATGTTCTTACACTATGGGAAGAGCTCTCTGTTGAGAACAGGTACGTAGAATCATTACAAAATGTTGTTGATTCCACTTGAAATTCACAGGTCACTAAACACTAAATAAATGTCAACTGTCTGGACGAGAGGACACAGAGTGGAGGAAGAAACTGGACAGAGGCGGGAGATGAGAACACCAGGTTCTTCATGAACCACCTTCACAGAAAATAACTGCTGACTTACAACAGAGGATTTTACATGGAGCTGTAGCAGTGAAAGCTTTAATTTCTGTTATTAACCTGACGGTGTCCAGTGGTTGTCCTGCTCATGGACAAAAAGAGACTGTGTTTCAATGGTTTTATGACTGCAACAGACTCTGGAGCATTTTAAACACAGAGAATATTTTTAGCTGTTTTAGTGTGACATGGTCAAAAACTACCTTCATTAGGAGCTGATCCTCTTTCTCTCTCTCCAGACCTCCCCTCAGTGTCTCTCCTCCAGAAGACTACCTCCTCTGCAGTCAGCTGCCACGCTACAGGTTTCTACCCTGACAGAGCCATGATGTTCTGGAGGAAAGATGGAGAGGAGATTCATGAAGGAGTGGAACATGGAGAGATCCTCCCCAACCATGATGGATCCTTCCAGATGAATGTTGACCTGGACATTTCATCAGTCTCACCTGAAGACTGGAGGAGGTACGACTGTGTGTTTCATCTCTCTGGTGTGGAAGACGACATCATCACCAAACTGGAGGAAGAACAGATCAGAACCAACTGGGGTAAGAGGAAACGTTGAAGGATATTTTAGCTTTAGTTCTGTGATTTTGTTGGTAATTTAAAGAATAAGAATAAATCAACAAATTATTCCCTTCAGTCATGTCATGTTCTTCTTTCTGAATCACTTGTGAGAATGATTCTTTACTGTATAATGAACATTGATGGATGGATGTACCTCTGTTCTAACCTGTCAAAACTGATCTGTTCTTCTTCTTTTGTTCAAAGTTATTCGTTCAGCTGAGGAGTCCAATAACAAGTCCACTACCACCACCACCACCACCACCACCATCACCACCATCACCACTGCAGTGGTTGTTCTTGTTGTCATCTTTGCAGCAGCTGCTGGATTCATGGTTCATAAAAAGAAACAAGGTGAGCTACTTTGATTTAGTCTTTGAGTTGAATCCTACAATTTGAAGCATCCAGCAGTAAAAGCTGAGTAAGTCTCAGAGTCAGGAGAAGTCAGGAGAACATGACTATACTATGATGATGAGGGAGAGAAGTGATGAAGAAAGAAACAAAGTGAGAACTAAACAGAAAAGCAGAGTGGATTTATTCTTCAGGTTGAGTGAGTAGAAGAGGATCATATTCACTGGAGATAAGATGATGAAAGATATTCTGACATTAACAACTGGAACTGAAATGACCTGTCTTTACTTTTCATTTCAGACCAAAAGGCTCCACCTGGTAAGTAAAAACTGATTTTATTCTGTTTCAACTGATCTAACAAACTGTTGATGATTTCTCCAGACTATGAGTTGACCTTTATCTTTGTTTGTTTCTCATCATACAGATACTGAGAAC
Source organism: Chelon labrosus (assembly GCF_963514085.1). Classification (NCBI taxonomy): domain Eukaryota; kingdom Metazoa; phylum Chordata; class Actinopteri; order Mugiliformes; family Mugilidae; genus Chelon; species Chelon labrosus. The sequence goes on from NC_140349.1 coordinate 3,494,529, forward strand.
AACACTGAGCTCTCTAAGAAACTGAGTTTAGAAACTTGACTTAAAATATATTTTTCTTACATTTTAAAGTTTACAATAACTTACATGAATTACAGGTGAACACTAAATACACTGTCCTACACTTGATACTGGATAACTGAAACCATGTTTTTTTCTTTTGTGGGACAGATTCATCATAATTGTGACGTTTACAGTTAGAGATCATATAAAGTCTAGAACCAGGTAGCGATCGGGGTTGAATTACCCCGGAGGAAATCACATTCCTTTTAAGCCAGTTGGGCCGGTTACACCACACTTGGATAAATAAGCAATGATCTTATCTTATCTTATCGTAATTCATAAGTCTACACTTGTGTTTTTCTACTTTGCTGGTTCCCAAATCTCTGTACTATGTCCCTCATTCACCTGTTCATCCAACAGTGTCAGTCTGATTACCCTCTGTGGAGACAACAGCTTCAAAATAGACTGATGTGTAAAAAAGAATGAGTATAGTAAATACACTGCAGTCTTCATGTTAATGTTGTACATGGGTTTCTCCTCATTATGTTTCCAGCAATGAACTACTACTACTACTACTACTTCTACTATGTGTCAAACTGGCTTTTCTCAGTTTTTACTGAGTTGGGCCTAATTTCTGTAGCATTTCTCTTTTTCATTCTAATGTTTTGATATTGTGTTTATAAGTTTATTTGTGTTTTTCTTCAGAAAGTATAGTTTAAAAAGTGTCTAGTTTTTACAACACCAGAGTACTAAAAATAGTTTTATGTTGCTCAGTGTCTAAATGCCAAAACAGAATTAATGACACAAGGACCGTCCACACCTTATGATGGTATTCTAGAAATCTGAGCTCACCTGAACTCTCACAGCAGTTACTTGTTCTCTTGCAGCTCAGCGTATTGATTGAACTTTAATGTGGATGAAGATCCTAATGAATATTTTTAAATGCTGAACCAATCATCTGAGCTGGTTTTTGTTCATACTGTGATTTAGGTTGAAAGCTGAAACATTTGTACCTGTGAATAAATAATTACAGTCTTTCCAATGAAACAAATCAGAAAATATGAATCTATCTCTAGATCTTATCATGTGTTTATCTTCCTGCTGCTTCATCCTTCTAACCCACGACTGTGTCCCAACCTACAGCACCAACCACATCATCAAGTTTGCGGACGACACAACTGTTGTGGGCCTTATCACTAACAACGATGAAGCCAACTACAGAAGAGAGGTGAGCCTACTTGTGCAGTGGTGTAAAGACAACAATCTCATCCTCAATGTGGAGAAAACAAAAGAGATTGTTGTCGACTTCAGGAGAGGTCACCCCCAGCATCCCCCGCTGACCATCGAAGGTGCTGCTGTGGAGAGGGTGAGCAGCACCAAGTTCCTGGGGGTGCACATCACAGAAGACCTTTCCTCGACTAATAACACAACATCACTTGCCAAGAGGGCTCAAAAACGCCTCTACTTTCTCCGGAAACTGCGAAGAGCACAAGTCCCGCCCTCCATCATGTGTTCTTTCTACCGGGGCACCATTGAGAGTGTCCTCACTGGCTGCATCACTGTGTGGTACGGAGGCTGCACTGCCTCCTGCCGAAAGACCCTGCAACGCATAGTGAACACAGCCAGCAAGATCATCCGTGCCCCTCTGTCCTCCCTCACAGACATTTTCCACACCCGCCTCACTCGCAGAGCCACCAGCATTGCCAGTGACCCCTCTTACCCCCTACATGCCCTTTTCAGTCTCCTGCCATCGGGGAAAAGGTACCGGAGCCTCTGGGCCGGCTCCACCAGACTGTTGAACAGCTTCGTCCACCAGGCTGTCAGGGTGCTGAACTCTACCCATTTTTTTTTTTGTTTTTCTGTATGTTGTGAACGTATTGAGAAATTGACAATAAAGAAATCTTGAATCTCTTGAATCTTGAATTAAAGACGTCTCCTTCAAAGTTTTACAATAAATCCACCACATTAAAGACATTTTACCAAGATTTTGAAACGAAATTGATTATAGGGTTAGGGTTAGGGTTATTTTAACCTTTGTTCAGTAATTAACTTAGTAATTTATCAGAACAAATAATAAATTAAATCAATTATAATACATAAAAGTATCTACTTAATGGAATAGCAAAAGAAGCTCATAGACTCTTACAAAAGTAATGAGACTCAAACACTTCCTATGAAATATGAGTATTTATCTTCTGATACCTTGCAGTCTGCATGATTTCCTAATGTTCTTCTTCATTTGCTGCTTTTGGGACGTTTCTAAGCTACAGCCTTTGCACAGTGTGCAGGATGTGAGAGCACCCTAAACTACTTTAGCCTACTTTTTCGTTTGTTCTTTGTTCAACAGAAAAGCCCAGTGACATCATCATTACAACCATCCTCATCATCACTGCAGTGGTTGTTCTTGTTGTCATCTTTGCAGCAGCTGCTGGATTCATGGTTCATAAAAAGAAACAAGATGAGCTACTTTCATCTGAAATCACCTGTCGTTTCTTTTGATTTCAGACAAAAGTTTCCATCTGGTATAGTAAAACTTATTTTATCTAGACGTTTTTAAGACTGTTCCCTTCATTTACTATGAATGGACCTTTTACTCTGTTTGTTTCTGACCTTGCAGATCCTGAGAACAATTCTGAGCTCTCTGAGAGTCTGAATCCAGAAACCTGACTGACAAACACAGTTCGCCCAGTTAAATTGTAATTCACTTTATTTCATGAGTTCATCAATAGTGATTTAACAATGTACTTTCTCAAGTGTTGTGAATTGCATCTTTTTGTTAACATTTTACCAGCATTTTAAAACATGAGATTTTAAAATGGTCCCTAAATTCCTCCGTTGCACAGGAAACAAGGTGGCCCCTACACCTACACTGTATCAAGCTGTGATGGTCAACTGACAGCCTGATAGCCCACCGCAGAGCCCAGTGATAGGTCAAAACATGACTGAACATGAACAGTGGCCCAGGATTGCTCTAATAATGTATTGGTAAAATACTTGGATATGTGTCAAATGCACTGATCTTTATTTTAGTGCTAATGTCGCACTTTTCTAATCTCACTTCCCTGTGATCGTAGCATTGTCATATCTAATGTAAGTCCTTATTTAATCTAATGCATTATTCATCTAGATAACTAGAGTTTAGCATAGTAAAAAAAAGTTAATCAGGAATCAGGAACAAAAGCGCTGCTGTTCTGAACCAGGGGGAAAAAATCCCCAAATTGGTGTGATCCAAAAACCAAACTAGTGATGGTCCCCTGGGGGTTATTCCATCAACGTAGCTAAGAATTGCCAGACTTAGGTGTAAACTTGAAGCTTGACTAAGCTCTACTTCCCAATCTAGCCTCAAGTCGTTCCATCAAGTGAAATCAGCTGGCTCCACCTGACGCTTAGTCAAGCCTCACCTGTTAAGTCTCAACTTGTGCACGCCCACAGGGGAAAAAAAAAGCCCATTATAGTCGAGTGCCGAAAAGCAAGGGAAAGCGTGCAGAAATGTTCTCTGCAGCGGAGCAAACCCTCCTCATGGAGCTATATGAGGATTACAGCCACATAATCCGAAAGAAGGGCAATACCGCGGCAATCAATAAAGCGAGGGATATGGCGTGGCAGAATATTGCCGACAGGCAATTTAAGTGACAAAGAAAATTAAGTATTTCAGCATCATCATGTTATATAAATCCCCCATCAAAGGGACAAAATATATGTAGACAATAATCTACCAATTGATTTCTTGATGGTTTTTGTTTTAAACTAATCAATTATGTGGACCTATTAATGCAACCAAATCCCTAAAATTAAAAGGAAAATCCCCAAAGAACAAAAAGACAGCCCTAATAAGTAACATTCATATGAACATAATTAAAATAGCATTATTGTTTCACTGCAATTTATGTGAAATCCTCCTTATTTTATCATTTGGCAGCCCTAGTAGTAATGTTAGAAAGTGATATTCATCACATTTATCAACTGATTGTTATGCAAATCGATGGGATAGCTTTAATTTATTTCCTGCATGGCCAATTGCTCTGTTTAATTGTATAGAATTTATATCATTTTCATTTAAGCCTGTCATTTTTACATGCTGTATTTGTGCTACTTCTGTATTTTGTCCCAGATGTAAAGCACTTTGAATCACCTTGTGCTAAAATGTGCTATATAAAGTTGCCTTGCCTACAGTTTTGATAATGATAGGCTACATTTAATCAAAGTATTTTACATGACTGTCACAAACCTGCAATTGCATAGAATGTCTCCTTGATCCGCTGTGGGTCATGATGGCCAGGGAAGGTGATGTAGATATTAAGGAACTGCTTCAGGGCCAGGTAGACTGCTCTTACCTGTAATGTGTTTGCTCTGTGTCATGTTTAATGTATAAATATGAAAGATAACTATGGAAATTACTTTATTCAAATAAATATATTACTTCATTGCCATCTGTCTCTGTTTCCAATTAGTCATGGCCTATGGCAATATGACATCATGGACACCCCATGTGATCATCTCAACTCCTTTGCATAATATGTGGCGATGCTGGAAATAATCACAAATGAATAGAGGACATATAATTGTTACCTCTCTGAAAACAGTTGCCTTGCTTAACTTCTCAGCATCACCAACACTGTAGAGAAATGTACCGCTGGCAAAGAACCGCAGTGCAATACAGACTGACTGCACAGTGGTCAGAGACTGGCTGCGGCGAGTGACCCTCATAATGTGTGGTTCAAGCAAACTGCATAAATACACAATGCTTTGCCTGCTGAACCGGTACCTCTCCCACAGGTACGCATCTGTGTGGGTCAACGGGTTGGTCCTGTCCTGGAAGACCCTTGGTGCTGGTGGTGGTTTTACACATTTACATCTAATTGTGGTTTGGTGTACATATTCAATCTTTTATTTTCAATGCCTCAATTTCCTTTTATTATATTTTTTGGCTAATTTTATTAATTAATTCATTTGTGTCTTATTTTTTATTATATTTTATTTTCGTGATAATGTTCTTTAATGTACTTATAGATAATATATATATAATTATTAGTATAAATCATTTCTTTAATACATTTTATTATATATTTTATGTTTTACATATTATTTTATCATTCCATGACAGTTGTGTGTCTCTGTTTCTGTCTATTGGACATTCTTTGATCATAGATGGTGCTAAGCTTCACTTTTAGCCTTAGCTTTTAGCTACAGACCAGGTTTGCCTGGCAGGATAAGTTACCATGGTTACTTGGCTGGCATTCACATTAGCCACCTTGGTGGAACAGGGTTGAGGCTCAGATTGATGGAACGGAAACCTGAGCCACAGTTCTGGCTTAGCCATGGTTGAGGCTTAGCCGGAGTCATAGTTTCCATGGTTACTGAGTTGGGGCTAATCTCAGCCTCTTTGATGGAACCGAACTCTCACTCATATTAGCCAGACTTGGCCATTTAAGCTTGGCTTTGCCTTTAGCCTGCTTGATGGAATACCCCCCAGGAGTTTATATATAGCCTATTTAAAAAAACACACACACACACATCACAGCTACAGCAGAAATTCTGTTACTTTTAAAAACTTCAGATATTTAAATCTGCCTGGCAGTCAGAGCTTATAGACGTGTATTAATGTAAGGGTATTATATACACTGTTTTATATTATGTATTCCCCTGTAGGTCTAATGCAAATATGGTGCTCCGTCTGGTGAAATAATACATACCGAAGACCGAACATTATGTGCGTGCATTTTTCCAGCCTGTTTGTGACCAAATGTCTGATTGTTAGACTGCCCCCGGCAGTTCCACTCCCGGCCGGCACTCTTGCGGCTGAGCTCAACTGAACTGAGAAAGGAACGAATCAGTTTATGAAGTGATTCCATTCAGTACATTCACTCAAAAGATTCGTTCAAACGAACGAATCATTCGCGACCGACGCAACACTAGCTAGCTGACCATTGCCGTTTTTTTTTCCGCTGACCTGGCAATTGCAGATATATCGTGCTTCAATCCAAAAATAGCGTTTAAAAAGGCAACTGTGAACTTGTTTATTTATGTATGTGTTATGTGTTTTTATTTTATTTTTTTGAGAAGACGCTTCACAACTCATCCGAGTAGCTTCTTCAGTTCTAGCCCTGCTGGCATTTGATTCAACGTTGAATAAACATTATATACAGAGGGTGAATCAACGTTGAATTATGTGTTGGATTTGCAAATTGAATCAACGTTGATATTGCAACATTGTTTCAACATCCGCCATTTCAACATAGGTGAACATTGTCAACGGTGAATATGATATATTGCAACATTGAAACAACATTGAAACAACGCAAATCCAACATGGTTAAAGCCTCAACTAGAAATCAACGTTGAATAAACATTGATATTGCAACATTGCTTCAACATTTTACCTATATTAGCCTATGCAACTTGCAGTAGGCATATCACACACAAAAATGATAAACACCTCCATCAAGAACCAGTCAGCTTATTTTGTTTTTACATTATTTTATTTTGTTTTGTTTTACAACATAAATTATCTATCCGAATCATTCAGCAACGGCAACAGCAGGGATCTTCCGACGCCCACCCTCTCCGGTGCATACTTCAAGAATTTTGCCATGATGTCCATTATTTGGGTCAGGGTGGTTTTATGGTTGCTGAAGACTGCATCTAAAGAGGAAACAACAAACCATTATTGTCAAAAACTAGTGAAAAAGCCTGTGGACATTCTCCGGGATTTGAATCAGGGATATTCCGATCACTGAACGACCCGTTCTACCAACTGAGCTGCGCTCGACCAACCAGCCGAACGGACCTTTGTGAACAAGCAAAAATATCCATTTGCATAGTGTGTGGATCTGTGTGTGCCTTGCATGGCAGTTGCCACCATTGGTGTATGAATGTGTGTGTGAATGGGTGAACGAGAGGTCATTGTAAAGCGCTTTGTCCGCTCGCGGTCAGTGTAAGTACAGTGCGTGCAGAATTATTAGGTACCTCATGTTTTTGCGTTTTACGTGGTTGTGATCACTTATTTAAACCTGTTGGGTAGTCTAACATGCTTGCAGATATGATCAGTGAATTCTGGCCCAAAAATAAATTATCACATTCATCTAATCTTTCCTAACGATCCGCTAGCTGCCTGCCCCATAAGCAAGCCGTCAAAAAACGTGTCTCTGTAGGCAACCTAGGCTCCGATCTGTACACAAAAAGAATGGCCACGTCACTCTGTTGATGTTAAAACAAAACAGAACGCTAGCTCGCTACTCCCTCCCCCTCCCTCCGGTGCAATTGAAACTCTCCTAAACGCGCATCTCGTCGGTTATTGGTTGGAACACTTTGTTTTGCCTTTGAGTGGGTGGTGCACACTTGTTGATAGCAATTATTTTTATGTACAGATCTCAGAGCCTAGGCTGGAAAGATTAGATGAATGTGATCATTTATGTTTGGGCCTTTTTTGGGCCAGAAATCGCTGATACAACCTTTAACACTTTTGGCTGCAAGACCTCATTGATAGTCAACTAGCAGATGTAATAACTACAAGTTGTCACCATTGTCAGGATTCTTAGGTACCAAGCTTGTAACACAACTATTTCAACAAAATTGTATTCAAAACCAAATCAAAACAAGATAATAATGGCATACGTATTATTTTGATTTGAGGAAAAAAAAATAAAAAATGCATGGAGAACACTAGGGGTGGCGCATTTGGATGGCCCGTGGAACTGCACTGCACGTGTGTGTGTGTGTTCCTGGCCCTGCGCATCCCTGGCGCATTCCTAGCTGTGCGCCCTCGCGCCATAGTGGCTGACAGAGGGATTGCATGACGGCCAGACCGTCCACCAGACCGAATAAGTGTCCTTGACACTGAACCCCAAAATTCTCCCAATGGGCCGTGATAGCGCCTTGCATGGCAGTAACTGCCGTTGGTGTGTGAATCGGTGAAGGAGAGTCTTTCATTGTAAAGTGCTTTGGATAAAAGCTATATGTATAAGTGTAGTCCATTTACCACATGTATCACAAATTCTGTTTACACTGTTAATTCCACAAAACCATATAGCTCCAAAATATGATATTCAATTTAAACTTACCACAGATGGTCTTGCAGAGCCGTGACTGGGAAAATGACAGCTTCCCCGATCCCCCTTTCATACTCATCTTGGCCATCAAGGCATTTGAAAGAGTTCTGAAAAACACACAGTATGAATTTAGACTACAGTGTTTTTGTCCTTGTCATGTAAGCACCTTGCTTGTTTTTCTTTAATAAATAAAAAAAAGTATAGTAAATTTAAATTTCAGTAACTGTAATTGCGTTACTTGATTTACAAAAATACTTCGTTACATGCTCATTACCGCTAAAAGTAATGGAATTACACTGCATCATAGTCTAGAAAAAATAGCATTCAAAACTGTTGCGTATCTTACCTTAAAATGTTCTGCCCTCTCCAGCTAACGCTCGCGCCTTTTTCTCAGTAGAACTCCTGAAGAATTGAACACACGATTAGCTAACGTTAGCTAGCTAACAAATATAGCCTAGCTTAAAACCACATGTTAGTGTGTCTCAAATGGCGTACTTTCGTCAGTACACTTCGATATCATGCACTATGCACTTACGTCCGTAGAGCGTAATTTTCAAAAAGGTAGTATCGTCTCAAATCGGGTACTACGCCTATACTTGGAAATGACGAATGACTAACGCCGTATTTTGATTTTGACCGCGAGCGTATATCGAGCAGCAATTTAATAGTACTACGTGTAAAACAGCAATATAGATCATTTTCATTAAATGTCATATTATAACTTACATCTGTATGAACCTGTAAAACTGCTCCACCACCGCTTCCAAATCACTGCCGCCGATATCAGCCGCCACTATCGCAAGTTTGAATTGGGTTGATAGTCCCTCCCCTTCCGCTTCGTAACCAAGATGGCTACCGTTTAGTGTGCAGCGTTCCACACAGCTTTTTGACCGTTATGAGTCTCGTTGGAATTTTCAGTGTGAACGCCCTCACGTACTCAAATTAGGTATTGTAAGTGCAGAAGTACGCGATTTGAGACAGACCCAGAGTCATGTTGACGTTAATACATTTTCGGTCAAATTAAAGCATTCAAATAACTTCCAAATAACGGCCATCAGTCACACTGTGTTAAGTAAGCGGCGCCTAATTAGCAAGTTCGTAGCTAGTTACCATTAGCTAGCTAATGAGACGTTATAGAGAAACGTTACCGTTAGCTAGCTAATGAGACTTTATAGAGAAACGCAGACTGGTTTAAATTTCAGTAGCTAATGTTAACGTTCAGTAGCTAATGTTAACGTTAGCATTATTCGTTCAACTCTATAGAAGGCGGCAGCTGACTGACTAACTGTAGCTTACGTTAGCTAGCTAGTAAATTAGCGCCTCACGAGCTAGAATATATAACGTTATTGTTAATAGCTAATAACGTTTATGTTAATACTTTTTGTTTAAAGAAAATGAACTCAAAATCAAACCATTAATGAAATCACTTACTTACTTCAGCCGGCTGTGCTGCAGCGTAGTGTCCAGTAGTTTCCCGCTGCTGTGCGCAATAGAGCATCACAGTCCCGCCCACAGCCGATGCCGGAAGTAGATACCAATGCAATTTCTCCATTGACAGTTCGGATATAAGCCATAAAAACTTAACTGCACATGGTTGACTTAAAACCAGCTACGGCTGTACTAAGCGATTGTATATGCTCATGTAGACACCAAAAGTTCATAGGACACTAACCTTGTTTTGAGATAAATGCCTTTTATTCGCGATGTCTTGGATAAGTACTTCATTACCCACAATCCTGAAAAATCCCACAATCCCACAGTGATGCATCTGATTGGTGGAACTCGTGGAACGTCTGGTTAAACCCCGCGAAGGTCCGTAAGACTGAAGAGTCTGTGCTGCTGTGTGGGCTACGGTAACGTTACTGTCTACTACGATCACAAATAAATAAATAAATAAATAAATAAAAAAGAACTGTTTCAACATTGACACAACAACTGACATTATTTCACCTATAATTCAACATTGATTTTCTTGATCTTTTTACAACCATTTAGCATTAAACATTGTTTCAACATTGTTTCAACATTGACGCAACAACTGACGTTATTTCACCTATATTTCAACGTTGAAGGTCGGTCGTGTGCCGGCTGGGTATAGTGGGAGCTGAAGAAGATTTTTCAGTTGTGACCATTGTCGTGACCCATGTCTCCTCCCCACAAAGACACCTGCCCAGTTTCAAATCAGCGTGCCACAGACAGACAGACAGACACAAACTCACCAAATAAGTTAAAAGAAATTCTTGATTTATAGATAGATGATCAAATCACTCATGTTTTGTCTGTAAACTGTAAAATAACGTTGAGTCTCCGTTGCCATGGTTACCATCTAGCGTTTGAGCCAGCGCAATAATTTAGAACTGTCATCAGGAAACTGGAAATATTAGAGCGGAGAAAACCTATTTTACCGATATATTTTACATTTCTTATCCAAACAACGTCAAACTTAGCAGTACACATCTTCGTGCCCGTAGCGAGACACCTGCCCAGTTTCAAATCAATCGGGCCAACGGTTCGCGAGATATGCGTGCTACAGACACAGACAGACACACAGACGCTTCTTGATAGATGCGCGAAAACTACGGGAGCTCGTCAAATCCAAAAAGGTAGATTTTTGCAACTTGGGTCGGATCGAGGTCGGGCTGCTTTCACACCATAAAGGAACCGCACCAGGGTTCGGTAGGAACCGCTCCGAGACCACCTCCTCAGCTGGGTCTCGGTCCGCTTGGTCCGCACCAGAGTTCGAGTGATTGTATTCACACCAGTCAAAAAGGTCCGAACCAAGCAAGGAAACGAACTTGAGTTCGTTTTAATCGAACTAAACAAGGCAGGTGTGAATACGCCTTTAGTTTTAGGGTGTATTCACACCTGCCTTGTTTAGTTCGATTAAAACGAACTTGAGTTCGTTTTAATCGAACTAAACAAGGCAGGTGTGAATACGCCTTTAGTTTTAGGGTGTATTCACACCTGCCTTGTTTAGTTCGATTAAAACGAACTCAAGTTCGTTTCCTTGCTTGGTTCGGACCTTTTTGACTGGTGTGAATACAATCACTCGAACTCTGGTGCGGACCAAACAAGCGGACCGAGACCCAGCTGAGGAGGTGGTCTCGGAGCGGTTCCTACCGAACCCTGGTGCGGTTCCTTTATGGTGTGAAAGCAGCCCGACCTCGATCCGACCCAAGTTGCAAAAATCTACCTTTTTGGATTTGACGAGCTCCCGTAGTTTCCCGTAGTTTTCGCGCATTATGGGAAATGTAGGATAGCCCAGTGATACACACAACAGAGAGAGACACGTGAAGCAAACAAACGCAGGTAGGTTAGGTAGAGATGAGCCGTTGCAAAATAACGAGCATGATATGGTTAAACTCATGTTGCATCAAACGGTCTTGACGCTCGAGCACAAGCTGTAAGTTTATAAACCATATTGCTAGCATAATAACAAGTAGACCTACAGTACGCAAAGTCTCCATTGTAGCCTATTTACGTGGGACATTTGGCTTCCTTCTTTACCCCGCCTATACGTTTACCAGCCAATGGCTGAACGACCTTAGCACATGTGTTTTTGTTTATAAATTCTGGTCCGGTTGCAATTAATCACAGTGTGAAAGCGAACCGCACTTGGTCCGGACCAAAGCAAGTGAACTAACGGACCTTCCTGGTGTGAATACGCCCTTAGATTCAGTCAAAGCGGCTCAGTCTGCTGCTGATCTGGGGGGTATTCCAGAAAGCAGGTTCAACAAACTCTGAGTCTATTCCTGAACTCTGAGTTGACTTACTCTGAGTCGGGAAACTCTGAATATCCGGTTCCAGAACAGCTGATCTGAGTTAGTTCAATCAACTCTGAGTATGTTAACCTCGAGTTACGCGCGTGCACAACAACTATAAAAAGCCATCATCAATGGAGCCCCGATACCACGAGTCACCATGACAACCGAGAACAAAAAAAGATCAACTTATTTCAGTGAGAAGGAGTTGGAGATCCTTATGCTGGCCTACGGAGAATATGAGCACATATTTCGCCGCAAATGCAACACAGCTGCAGCAGCGAAGGAGAGAGAGACGGCATGGGAGAAAATTGCTGCCCGAGTCAACGCGTAAGTTTGAATGTACTATTCCATTGACGTAACAATTAACCGTAAGATCGTAGCATAGCCTATAGTTATGAATATAAGTAGGAATGAAATCTGAGTTTTTCATTTAGGTGCAATCCAACAGGAGAAATGAGGACTTGGAAGCAGCTCAAAATGAAACATAAAAACATCATTCAAAAAGGTAAGGCATATTTTGCTAGGCTATGATTGCACCTCACTTTGATTATTTTTATTTTTTTTAATTGACTTAGGCTATTAAACGTAAAGTAAATATTAATTCAGATTGCAAACATTGCGTTCTGCTCAGCCAACAGAAAGAAGGCAGCGGCCCGAAAAACGGGTGGAGGGCCACCTCCACCACCTCTGACAGAGGCTGAGGAGCTGGCTCTCAGCCAAAACAGGGGTCGCCCTGTGGCTGAAGGCATCCCCGGGGGAAGCTCATCTGAGCCTGTCACCCCCCAGGACACAAGTGCCTACATCAGATGCAAGTATACACTTATGTCTTTTTTAAAAATAAAACTTACATATATATATATAGCCTACTTTTTAACAAATATATATCCACCCACCCAACAGTTGTGGATGGTGTCATCTGCCTGGTTCAGCCTCCGACTGAAACAATCGTTAACCCTGCAGCTGTAAGTATTCCATACTCAGATCTTGCCTCAGATGGTAGTTCAAAGTATTCTGAAACAGTATCTTTTCCTGCATCACAGGAGGAGGAGGAGGAGGAGGAGGAGGAGGTGGTGGAGGAGGAGGAGGAGGAGGATGATGATGATGAGGAAACGCTGTCTGCTGCCACAGGGAGAGATCCGGAGGGGCCTACTGAAGTGTGTCTTAATATTATGTATAGCTACTGGCAGTGCTCTACCCATTCATATTCATTTACATTCTTGAGTGGAATTTGGAGTTTGACATGTACACTGAAGTGATGAGCATAGATAATGGACAAACTAGCACATTCTTGTCCTTCAACAGAACATGGCTGGGCATCACCAAGAGGAGGGTCCATCAACTTCTAGAGCACAGCTTGACACAGTGAGATTTTCGGTCAATACCATGTTAAATCTGTATGTAGAACTGCAGGAATTAAATGTCGTCCATATGTTTCCCAGTTGCCGGTAAAAGAGTTGTACAGGGTGCACCTAATGAAAACCATTAAAAAAAAACGAAAAAGAAATGGTGTACCTGGACCGGCAAATCAGAAAAACAGACTTGGAAATTCTATTACTTGAACGCCAGTTGAGCTGGGTGCATTGTCATGGTGAAACAGGTGAATATGTGAAATATGTTAATGGTTGGAACTATATTACAAATCCTGACTGTTGCTTTTGTACTTTTAGGGAATAAAGAAGAACCAAATCACATGTGAATTTGTCTTTTATTTTTAATCAAAAGTGGTTTCGGGCGATGAGGTCCCTTACTGCCCTTCCATCCTGAACATCTGCAGGGATGGGATGGTCATCCTCAGCGTCGTTGATTTGTACGGCAGGGTGTTGCTCTCCTCTAATAATTGCAATATTATGGAGAACAACACATGCCACAATGATGTCACATGCCCTCTCTGGGGTGACCCTGAGCTTACGCAGGCACTGGAACCGGGATTTGAGTATGCCTATGGTCATCTCAACCCGGGCTCTAGTCCTGCAGTGGGCCACATTAAAACGTTGTTGGGGCCCCGGCTCAGGGTCAGGGTAAGGGGTCAACAAAGAGGGCTGGCATGGATAGCCTCGATCCCCCAGCAGGTAGCCATCAAACTCTCCTGTAATTATAGAGGACACATTTGAGTGCATTTAGAAAGGGAGACAAAGAACATTTGTACAAAGCTTTAGCTTCCTTACCACGTGCAAATCTGTTGCTCAGACTACACTCCCGGTAGATCCGGGAATCATGAACTGAGCCAGGCCACTTAGCTTCTACATTTGTAATAAGAGAAGCTGCATCACATATGATCTTTACAGTGCAGAGAATGACATGAGTTAGTTGTATTGTAATGTATACATTTTCATGTACATATTTTTTAAGATGGTAGGTCACATACCTGGACATTGATGCTGTGAAAGGATTTTCGATTCACATAGTCCCCTTCATTTTGTGTAGGCGCGGTAATAGGGATTTGTGTCCCATCTATGCATCCTATCACATTTGGAAGGCCTGCAAAATGACAGCTAATTAAGCTACTGACCCCACTCTGAGGCCGCAGCAGAATGTAGGCCTATATCATAATTTAAAATAACAGAATATATGATTTCTACATCAGTCACAACCTGCAATCCTGTGGAATTCCTCTTTGATGGTGCGAACAGGTTTGTGTCCGGGGAACACCACCATCACTGGTAACAGGCGTTTCAGTACGAGGGTTACCTTCCTCACAGCTCTACACACTGTTGCCTTTCCGTAATGCTCTGCATCCCCGATGTTATAAAGAAAACTGCCGTTTGCAAAAAAACGTAGCGCTATGCATAAAGTTTGCTCTGATGTGAGTGCTCGTCCGCGGTGTGTGAGGTTGGTGATATATGGCCGAAGAAGGTTATTGAGATAAATGACACTGTTGGATGAAAAGCGGTAGCGTTCAAAAAGAAAATCCTCGGGAAATGATAAAACGTCTAATCTGGGTCGGAAGATTCTCTCACGACGTAATGCATTTCTAATCAATACGGCTTCGATGTCGATTGGATTTCTAATGAATGGGCAATCCATGTCTAACTGCTTTCTTCGTGTGGCTAGGCGACAGGTAGAAACTCTGGGTTTCTCATAGTAAACCTGCCAGCGAGCAGGTTATGTTCACAGAGTAAGTTACCGCAGTAACAGACCCAGAGTTTAAGTTACCTCTCTTTCTGGAACGGATAACTCAGAGTTTCCTTCATCTCAGGGTTAACAAACTCAGAGTTTTCACATAACCCGCTTTCTGGAATACCCCCCTGGGGGGTATTCCAGGAAGCAGGTTTAACAAACACTGAGATAAAACTTAACCTCTGGGTTGTCTGAACCTGAGGCGACTAAACCCGAGCTGTCGGTTCCAAAACACCGGTTTGCAATCAGTTCAATCAACCCCCGATTGTTTAACCTAGAGTTGTGCGCGATCACGGCGAAGTTATAAAGGCATCATCTATTGAGAGTCGAAACCATGAGTAAAAATGGCAAAGCGCAGAGCAGCCTATTTTTCTGAAGCGGAGCAGCAAGTTCTGCTCGAGGCGTACGAGGAGGAAAGAGCGATAATAACGAAAAAAAGCAATACTTGCGCGTCTGCCAAGGAACGAGACCTTGCTTGGCAGAGAATTGCCGACCGCGTAAATGCGCAAGTTTAGTAGGCTATAGCACACTAATGTGTCAGAAGCACAATAATTCAGTAGATATTAGGCTACATATTAACTGCTTTGTATGAGACTTTCTTATACTATAGACTGCCTTGTCATATATTGTATTATTTTTAATTAGATGTAACCCGACCGCCCTCAAGAGAACGTGGCCGCAGGTCAAAACAAAATATAAAAACATTGTCCAAGTTGGTAAGATATATCTGGGTGCATCATCTTAGACATCACTTATCCAGTATTATATTCTTGAATTGCCATATTGCAACAAGTTACGTTCATTTCAAAGCCAATAGGAAGAAAGCAGAGGAGAGGAAGACTGGTTCTGGGCCAGCGGTGTCCCCCCTCACCCCTGTGGAGGAGTTGGCGATCAGTATCAATCGAGGGCGTCCGATGATGGAGGGGATTCCTGGGGGCACGTCATCGGAGCCCTCAACCTCCCAGGAGGAGCAACATGAACTAGTGCAATGTATTTACCCTAATAGGCCCACGCCTAAATCACTTATGTCTAATTTTTGTAGCCTTGCATGTTCGAAAATGACCAATTTATAGCCAATATTACCGTTCATATAAACAATAGGAGGATGAATAGACATTATCAGCAGTCACGGAGGAATCGAGGTAAAGAAATGCTGTGCAGAGACTAGAGCATAGTTTCTTCATGTTTTCTGTCAGTGCATGAGAACACTGGATCAGAACATTTGCTCTATAATGAAGTGTTTTCTCTTTTCAGGCCATGAAACACGCAATGGGCAAATAAATGTGTGAAACAGTCTTACGTGCATTTATTTTATTTTTTTTGGTTGAAGTGATTGTGACAGATTTCATCACGCATTCTTTGACCATCTCTGATGTCAAGTTGCTGAATGTGTTCCTATCTGCTCCTCAATAGCAGGAACTAATTCATTGCGCAACGTTGCAATGTTGTGCAATAGGCTATCGCACGCGCAACAATTACGATGAGCGAATCCACGATGCGTAACGTTCGAAATGTGGGGATGGAGAATGTTGTTTAAATAAATTAAAGATTCCGCAGAAAAACAGTAGTGCTCTGGCAAAAACTCATTAGGAAAAGAAAGGATATTAAGTCGTGGTCTTATCATCCTCTCACGGTGAATAGCCCGAATGATTTGTGCTTCAATGTCAATTGGATCTTCCTCAAAAGGAAACGTCATTGTGTGACAAGTGTGGAAACAGCGGTCTGGCTGAACATGCACTTAAATACCCGAACATAACCTGAACAAAACCTACCCCTACCAGGTTAAGTTCAGAGCCTATGTTACCATAGTTACTTACATAGCCTGATCATTTTTGAGCGTTCTGGAACCGAAATCCCAGGTTTACCGCTAACTCAGGGTTTACATACCCAGTTAAGTTCAGAGCCTATGTTACCATAGTTACTTACATAGCCTGATCATATTTGAGCGTTCTGGAACCGAAATCCCAGGTTTACCGCTAACTCTGGGTTTACATACCCAGAGTTAGCGGTAAACCTGCTTTCTGGAATACCCCCCTGGTCTCACGTCTTCACAACAACAGGATGAAAACGTTGATTCTGTTGCTTCTCTTGTGTCATGTTTCATCATCAGGTAAAACCACATCCACATTCTTCATCATCTTTTCTTTCAACTCGACTCTGCATGTTTCTGTGTCTCGTTTCTGCTGCAGCCTCCAACTGTAGTTTTACTTTAACCGCAGCTTGTCTTCATTTTCGTATTTGTTGAGATTATAAATTCTGTCCCTCAGGGAAACACGCGCTGAGATACCAGTAGGCTACCTGCAGACTCCGACATCCAAGTGAAACCTCGTCTTACAAAAGTACGGGGAAACGTGAGCATAAACGGACTGGCATAACTGGCACAAGCACGGAAGGCAACATACGAGCTGTCAAGACAAAACTGGTGAGTGTGTTTGCAACCAGATTTGACCCGAGCCTTGACGCTGACACTCTCTGTGACTATTTAAAAGAGAAACTGGGGCGAGAGGTAAAATGCCGTAAGATTGAATCGGCCTACAACAGATACAGCTCATTTCATGTCAGTGCTATGGCCAGACGGCTGCTTTGTACGGCGTTACTATGAGAAGCGTTGGACAAGAGGTTAAACAGGTGTATCGTCTGGGCCAGAGGGTATCTCAGCTCACAGAAAAGCAGCGCACTGAGGGATGATATGCCTGGGATGAGTGGACTGTAAACCAAGATTCGCGTTATATCATACAATGTGCGTGGCCTGCGTGTGGGGCACAGTGCAGCTGACGTAACAAGACGTTTGGTGACTGATGCTTTACTGAAGGAGTGTGACATTCTGTGCCTTCAAGAGACCTGGCTTGCTAAACAAGACTTGGACAAACTGAGTACACTGGACTTCTATGGTGCTGGAGAGTCCACCACAGACCTCAGCACAAAAATAGTACAAGGGAGGATACCTGGAGGTGTGGCAGTTTTCTGGAACAGGAAATATGATCCATTTGTTAAAGTTTTAAGATTGAATGTTGACTGGGCTATTGGGCTTGAAATTAATTGTAATAAAAAGAAGTTTACACTCATAAATATTTATACACCTTATGAGTCTCAGGAATTTGAGGATGGATTTTTGAGGAGATTAGCAATCATACATTCCTTTATTGACGATAATGGTTCATCTTGTGTCTTTGTTGTTGGGGATTTTAATGCTGATTTGTCTGATCAGAAATCTTTATTTGCTAAACACCTGCCGCAATTCTGTAGTGATACCAATCTCATATTATCTAGCAAAATCTTTCTGCCTGACAATAGTTTTACCTATGTCAGTGAAGCCTGGCACACAACCTCGTGGCTTGACCACTGCCTGTGTACAGCAGATGCTCATGCAGCTATAGATAATATGGATATCTACTATGGTATGGCTACTACTGATCATATACCGATTGTCATCTCCATGAATGTTGAAAATATACCATTGCTGGCTGATAAAGATGCTGATACTACTAGTGGGAGGCTGGATTGGACAAATCTGACCAAGGAGGATTTAAATCGATATTTTACTGAAACTGAAAACTTATTAAGTAATATTGCGCTCCCTATTGATGCTCTTCTGTGTCTTAACATGAACTGTAAAAATCCAAATCATTGTATCAAACTTTGTGGCATGTATGACAATATTGTGGCTGCCCTTAATGCTTCTAGTAAGTCCTTAAGTAAACATAAAAACAAGGCCTGTAACATCAAACCTGGATGGAATGACTTTGTAGCTGAACAGCATGCCGCAGCGAGAGAAGCTTTCAAACTCTGGTCACATGCAGGGAGGCCTAGACAAGGGTCTTTGTTTGAGCATAAAAAACTTACAAATGCAAAATATAAATGTGCACTTCCTTATATAAAAAGATATGAGAGAACAAAATGAGAGCTGATTCCCTCGCCAGGAAGTTGAGGGTTAATAATCCCAATGATTTCTGGAAAGAGGTCAGAATTATGAACAACTGTAAAACTTCCCTACCATCTAATATAGAGGGTGCTTGTGAACCTGCCATGATAGCTGAGCTCTGGCGTGAACACTATTGTAATTTATTTAACTGTGTTAAAAGTAATGTATTGATGGTAGAAAATGTTGACCCTTCTGAGAACATGATTATTAGACCTGACAATGTATATGAAGTCATTGGAATGTTAGAAAGCAACAAGGCTTGTGGTATAGATCTTATAACAGCTGAGCACTTAAAAAATGCCAGCTATAGGCTTAGCCCTCTGCTCGCAATGTGCTTCACAGGTTTCATGATCCATGGGGTTCTCCCAGATTCTCTCACCTCTGTTCTGCTAGTGCCTGTCATTAAGGACAAGATTGGGAAACTAAACTGCATGGATAACTATAGACCTATTGCCCTTGCTAGTATTTTATCTAAAGTTCTAGAAAGGATCTTATTAACAAGAATAGAAATGTTCATTTTAACCATGGATAATCAATTTGGTTTTAAAAGAAAACATAGTACAGACATGTGCATTTATGCTCTTAAAGAAATTGTTGGCCATTATAAAAGTCAAAATTCCACTGTATTTTTGTGTTTCATAGATGCGTCTAAGGCATTTGACAGAGTCAATCATGAAAAATTATTTTTGAAACTGTTAGCCAGAGGTATTCCAAAGTTCATACTTAGAATACTTGTATTCTGGTATGCCAACCAAACAGTGAGGATTAAATGGGGTAATGTTGTGTCGGCCCTGTTTCATGTGAAAAATGGTGTTCGCCAAGGTGGCATTTTGTCTCCTATTTTGTTTAATGTCTACATGGATGACCTGTCAAGACAGCTGAACACATGTAACACAGGCTGTCTTGTTGGAAATACTGTTGTAAATCATTTAATGTATGCTGATGACCTGGTTATTTTTAGTCCGTACAGTGCTGGTCTACAAAGTTTGCTAAAGGTATGTTCACAGTATGGAAAGGATTATGACATTAAATTTAATGTCAAGAAGAGTAATGTAATGATAGTCAGGAGCAAAGAGGACAAGAGATTAGTGTTTCCTTTGTTTATTCTAGATGATAATCCGCTCATGATATGTCAGGAGACAAAGTATCTTGGGCATTTTCTTACTGATGATTGGCAGGATGATAGAGATATTTATAGGCAGTGTTCGAAGCAATATGCACAAGCTAATATGCTCCTTCGTAGGTTTAGTATGTGCTCAGTTGATGTTAAATGTTCCCTTTTCAGAACTTTCTGTACACCTATGTATACAGCTCACCTCTGGTGTAGCTATAGGAAAAGCAGTATGCGGCGGCTCATAGTGGCCTATAATGATGGACTGAGGTTGTTGCTTCAGGTGCCCAGGTGGCACAGTGCTAGCCAACTCTTTGTTTATTTAAATGCACCCAACTGTGAAGCACTTCTAAGAAATTTAATGTATTGTTTTATGTGCCGCCTGGATAACTCGGGGAACAGCATTATTGTGGCTTTGACTAGCCCAAATAGGAGCTGCTATAGGTATTCATCCAGGCTTAGAAAACATTGGTGGGATAGCCTGCTTATGAATTATGTGGAGCGTTGATTCTCTATCTGTGTGTCTGTCTCTTTATCTCTCTGTTTTTATCTTGTTTGTTGTCGTTGCTATGGACCGCTTATTGTGTCTGGAATAAAGATTTAAAAAAATAAAAATAAAATAAAATACCTGTTCACCGCCTCCTCTGGACTCCCAGACCTTCCAGACCTGTTAGGTGTCGCGGTAGTTGATGACGTTCAGCTTTTTTACTGCGACGGCAGCAACAAGATATTTGAACCCAAGCAGGACTGGATGGAGCAGATATTTACTTACGACACAGAGCAAAGAGGCTATTACACTCAGAGATGTTTTGAGAATTTCCCTAACCTCTTCAAAGCCAGGATTCACAGCTTGAAACAGAGCCTCAACCAGAGTGAAGGTAAAGTTGGTTCTCTGTTGACACCTTAAATTAGACCATGGAATTTAAACTGGTGGGGAATTTGTTATTTTTTTTTAGTATATGTCTTTTTATTGGGTTATTATCCCCTGATG
This sequence comes from Chelon labrosus, assembly GCF_963514085.1. Classification (NCBI taxonomy): domain Eukaryota; kingdom Metazoa; phylum Chordata; class Actinopteri; order Mugiliformes; family Mugilidae; genus Chelon; species Chelon labrosus. The sequence goes on from NC_140349.1 coordinate 3,515,482, forward strand.
CTAGCCCATTTTTTTTTTTTTTTTTTTTTTGTCCTGTCCAGCATCGAAACAAGCAGAATAATGGTCTGTTCATTATATTGTGCTGAGCAAATTTTGTTTTGCCAAGGGGAGCTTTATGGATGATAAGGCTCCTCTTGATAATCGAAGTTAAACTTATTTAAATTTTATTTTATTATTTATACATGTTGATGGATGGACCTTTACATAATATTGCCGAACCTGACAGGGAGAGAGAAAGTGAAGAGAAGATAGATAAAGTTGAAAGGGGGGGGTGGAGAGAAAAAAAAAAGGCGATACGCCACGCAGCAACTGCTACACCTGTTGAGAAACACAACAAAGGACATCGCCCGGCCTCGGCCGGAGAGCAAGCTGACAATACTGAAAGGCACACAAAAGAGAAAGATTACAGAGAAAGATTACATTGGAGTACATAGCAACCATGGCACAAAAGTTTCATACACTCGTGTTTAAGTCTACACATACATGTTTGTATAACACAGCAGATAACTAAACCACAGTAGTCCTTAATGTTCACGGTTTGTATACACGGTTTAAATGTTCACCAGAGGATGCAGTGACTGTGTCACCATGCAGAATGAGGGTGAAGAGTGTTTAAAGATGGCTTAAAGATGGCTGTGATGGTGCAACCGTTCCCCCAAGGAGAGCAGAGGATAGACAGGAAGCCCCAGGACCCCGACCACCAGCAGCAACCCCAGGGTGCGTGTCCCCATCACCTCACCACAGAGGGACATGCCTCCATCCAGATGGTGGCATAGGAGGCCCCCGGCCAGAACCCCCCCCCAAGCCACGGCGAGCAGGCCCCGGCGGCCCAAGAGAGGCAGCCACCGACCTCCCCAGGCAACCGGCCACCCGGGACAGGCACGAAGCAGGGTCCACGGCCCCCCGAGCCCGAGGGCAGCACCCCCCACCCCCACCAGACACGAGGCCCAGCCGACGCCCACAAGGACCAGGCCGCCCCAGACAGCCGCCCGGGATGGGCCCGCACCCGCCCCCGCGCCCAGGCCACACGCCCAGGGACCCCGGCAGCACCCATCCCCTCCCCCCCTCCCTTCCTCCCACCCACCCAGCCCTCCCCCGCCAGCTACTTGCACACCCACTCACTCATACACTTCCATCCATCCCACTCATCCCTCCTCTCATGCTAGCCCATTTTATTGCTTTTAGGTATAAAATCATGGTCAATATACACTGATCAAGCATAACATTATGACCACCTTCCTAATATTGTGCAGGTCTCCCTTGTGGTGACTCATCAGAGAATGGACATGGGCCTTCTGAGGATGTCCTGTGTTGTTAGTGGGGGGGCCTTTGAGGGGAGGGGCCTCTGTGCATCATCCCACAGATACTTGATCAGTTTGGGATCTAGTGAATTTGGAGGCCAGGTCAACACCTTGTGCTGTTCTTCATTTTTTTCTTTTTTAGTTGTTCCTAAAGTGTTTTTGTGTGTGTGTCTGTGTCAGGCTGCATCCTGCTGGGGATGGCTGCTGCCATCAAGGAGTGTCATTGCTATGGGGTGGGGGTGCCTGGTCTGGTCTAGGTGGGTGCTACATGTCTAAGTAACATCCACACCAATGAATGCCAGGTCCAGAAGTTTCCTAGCAGAACATTGAACTGTCACAAGATGGTCAATGTTATTTACTTCTCCTGTCAGTGGTCATAATGTTGTGGCTGATTGGTGGGTCGACAAAAAAAGAAAAGAAAAACAAAAAAAACCTTAACAGTCAAAGTAAAAACTGTTTTCTACAAAGTAATGTAACTGAATTAGTGCATATTTAGGCCTTTAAAGTGACTGACTTCAATCAGAATTGTCTCATAATTAGTGTAACAGAGATCACCTGAGTGCCGTGAATGTGTCTCAGGTGGCTGTAGTATAAAGACATCTGTGTGTGTGGAAGGTCCACGTCACTGGTTAATCAGTGTTTCTGGCTATAAATACACCATGAAGACAAAAAAGAACACATCAAGCTACTCTGAGAAATCTTTACTGAATATTATAAGTCACTGAGTATACCCTGGAGTTTAGTTAAATCCGTCATTAAGACATGGAAGGAACATGGTACATGTGTAGTTGTGCAACTGAGAGACCGTACAGGAAGAAGACAAGTGATAGAGGACACAAACACACCTATGACTACTATGAAGGAGTTAAAAGGTTCAGCAGCAAATCTTAGAGACTCAAAGTTCAACTGGAGGAAGAAAAATGTCCTTTAGGCTGATTCTGGAGAAAATGGGGAAATCCTGGAGGACAGTGTGATTCACTCTGCAAGAGAACTGCAACTTATTTTCCATAAAAACAATGACTTGGACATGGTTTGAAGTTACCGAGAGGAATGTTCTGGAGAGTCACTGCCCAGAACTCAATTTGAGCCGGGACTTGGAAAGTGCTGTTCATACCTGATCTCCATGCAACCTTGCAAAGTAAGAGTAAAATGCAGAGTAAAATTGCATAGTGCAGATTCCCTGAACCTGAGTCAGACCTATTCACACAGACTCAACAAATCAATTGAAGAATAGCTGTGAATAGCAACTCATACTCATCTCTCTCTCTTGTTTTCTCTCTCTCAGGTGTCCACATTTTGCAGCTTATGTATGGCTGTGAATGGGGCGAAGCGGTGGGGAAGGTCACTGGTTTCAAGCAGTATGGCTACAACGGAGAAGACTTCATCACGCTGAATCTGGAGACGTTGCAGTGGGTCGACCTGAAACCAGAGGCCGAGTCCACCAAGCTGAACTGGAATGCCCAGACGACTATAATAAAAAACTACGAGAGGTTCCTCACGCAGATTTGTCCTGAGTGGCTGAAGATGTATCTGGACAGTGGGAGGAGCTCCCTGCTGAGAACAGGTGGAGTCACGTGACGTAGTCTGATGCACACAACAGTGTTTGTGTTGACTGTATTACTAATTTAATCAGTGCGACTCTTATAGGCTAATTTTGGGGGGAAGCTAGAGAGATGTTTTGAGAACTTAGACTTCAAATCGATGCTAGTTACTGTAGTTTAGTGTTTGTGAGAAACTGCTTCACAAAAATGAGTGCAGACTGGCGTTATCTTGTAGTTTATCTTCATGAACTAATTACTTAACCCCAATTTAACAAATGTCAAACGTTTGGGCTGATTTTCTGTTTATTATCCGGCAGGCTGCAATGATCTTTTACTGTTAATTTGCCCTACAGTATAAAATCATTTTATAGGGTATAAATAATATTTACAAATGTCACAATACATTTGAATTTAAACAGGCTGCATAACATTTTGAGTGGTGACTACTGCCCTACATGCTAACATCTGTGTTAATGGTCTGGCTCCATATTTTATGTATTCTGATGGTTTTTGGTGATCCTCTCCTTTCCTTTAGGATAACATTTTTAGTTTATGTCTGGACATGAAATCTACACATTCGTGGTCAAGCTGTCAGTTTATCCAATATTTTATGACCTTCATGGCTTCATGTGCGGCTTTGTTCTTGGGATTAATCAACAAAGATGATCATGCAAACTGTTGGAAATAAGATGGTATTACACCTGAAGAACATAAACATGCTGATATTATCGTTGTTTGCATGTTAGCATGGTGACATTACCGTTTAGCTAAAATCATGACTGTACAATACACAGTATAAAGATGGACGACGGAACAGCTTCTTTAAAGTGAAGCCAAAGCAAGTAGAGCTCCCCCCTGGTGGCTGGCTATATATATATATATATATATGTATAAAATATAGTATTTTTTTCCTTCATTTTCTACCATTTTTATTCTTTCTCATCATTCACTCCTTCATCAACCCTCTCCCCTCACCTCCTACTACATTCTCTCTCTCCAGACCTCCCCTCAGTGTCTCTCCTCCAGAAGACTCCCTCCTCTCCAGTCAGCTGCCACGCTACAGGTTTCTACCCTGACAGAGCCACGATGTTCTGGAGGAAAGATGGAGAGGAGATTCATGAAGGAGTGGAACATGGAGAGATCCTCCCCAACCATGATGGATCCTTCCAGATGAATGTTGACCTGAACATTTCATCAGTCTCACCTGAAGACTGGAGGAGGTACGACTGTGTGTTTCATCTCTCTGGTGTGGAGGACGACATCATCACCAAACTGGATGAAGAACGGATCAGAACTAATAGAGGTAAGAGGAAATGTTGATGGATATTTTGGTTTTCATCCTGCAACTCAGTTGATAATTTAACTAATAATAATAATACATAACTTAAATCATTTCATGTTCTTCTCTATAGGATCATTTGTGCGCCAGCCAATCCTTTTTTTTTTTTTGTTTGATTTCCTGAGACACTCAAAATTATAAAAATGTGGTCATGTTCGACTTTTTGGATAGTTGCAGTCAGTCTTTGTTCATAAAAACAACTCCACATTGATGAATAAACTTTAACCTGCTTCATGATTACTGTTCTTTATCCTCCGCTGTTCTTTGTTCAACAGAGAAGCCCAGCAACATGACCACCACCACCACCATCATCATCATCTTGATCACTGCAGTGGTTGTTCTTGTTCTCCTCCTCATAGCAGCTGCTGGATTCATGGTTCATAAAAGGAATCAAGGTGAGCTACTTTGATTTAGTGTTTGAGTTGAATCCTACAATTTGAAGCATCCAGCAGTAAAAGCTGAGTAAGTCTCAGAGTCAGGAGAAGTCAGGAGAGCAGGGGCCTCATGTACGAAGGTTGCGTGCGTACAAAAACGTTCCGTATGTACTCGCTCACGGAAAAGTTCAGATGTATCAAGAGTGAAATGTCCAGGAACTTTGTACGTGCCAACGCCAACGACGTGGCTGGCGTACGTTGGATTCTACAGATGTCGATCCTTTGGCGACACTTAGAGGTGATGCCGGAAAACTGTCATAAATGTGAAAACTATTACTCCAACCGATCGGGACTGAGCCAGTCGACCCTGAGCAGAGCCATGCAAGCCATGTGGGACGGAGTTATCTGCATGTCAGTCAGGTATATCAGATTCCCATACAATGCAGCTGAACAGCTCAACATTAAAGAGCAATTTGCAGCGAGAGACGGTTTTCTGACTGTAATCAGAGCTATCAACTGCACACACATTGCTATAAAAGCGCCATCGCATGAATTTGTAAATGTCAACAGGAAACATTTTCATTCGACCAATGTACAGATCATACGTGATGCGCAAATGCAAGTAAACATTGTGGCAGCGTGCCAAAGAGGACATTTTTGCGCATCTCCACTCCAGTGAGTAGCGTCTCCAATTCGCTTTCTGTGAAGTTCTTCTTTTTTCCCGTCTTACCCATCCTTATGTTTTCATTTTCTGATCGCGCAGAGAGGGGAATCTCAGGTCCAGGGTCAATTTAAATATAATTTGCATATTAAAAAGGGGCGCGGACAGGGAGGGGTTAGATACGCTCGATTGGGATGTACAAAGGAAATGTGCTTCTAAATGCTTCTAAATCTGAGCGTGCGCCACGTTTTAGAAGGAAATCCACGCAAGTCTTTTTCCATGAGGCCCCAGTTGATGAAAGATATTCTGACATAAACAACTGGAACTGAAATGACCTGTCTTTACTTTACATTTCAGATCAACGTCGTCCACCTCGTAAGTAAAACTAATTTTATTCTGTTTCAACTGATCTAACAAACTGTTTTGCTTTTTATTTACTATGAGTTGACCTTTTATACTATTTCTTTCTGACCTTACAGATCCTGAGAGCAGCTCTGAGCTCTCTGAGAATCTGGAACCAGAAACTTGACTGACAAACACAGTTCAGAGGGTCACCTATGTGGGATGAAACTAGTTTTTCAAAATTATAGAAATTATTTTGTTTTAGCCTTTAGTTCATATTCATTCAGCAATGTGATTTTGTGTCTTTAAGGCATGCTGCATGTTGTTTCTGATAGTATTTTATGGTTTACTACAACTGCAGGAATTGCAGGTTTCTACAAACATTTATATTATCAAGGGTGCGTTCAAACTTTTGTTTTTCTTATTCTACACCAAAAACTGGTTCAGTTGGTGTGCACGCTGACATTTATTGAAAAATACAAAACAAAAGGATTATCAATGAGATCACAACCTGACCAGTCAAACAAAGATATGCCACAGGAGCAGCACTTGTAGTGTATGTGCTGCAGGTGCTGCAGGACTCTTGACCTTTTCAACAATTTATTTTCCTCCTCCCTGCACCTTGGTCGCAGGTGAAGTCGTGCAAGAATTAAAAAATAATTCCTAAAACAAGCATATGCTGCGAGGGGAGAGCAGTCCGTATGCCTGGATCAAACTGCAATAGTTCCTTTTGACGAGAAGAACCAGGAATGTTCTGGAATATTCTGTTCTTTGAAATCATAGAATCAAATTAATTCTTTCTGGTCTGTGTTGTGTTTCACTCAAACTGCAGCAGAGTATGTTGGGAAGGGACCAGTAGCAGGAGGGTGTCTTTGTCGGTTGGTGCTCACCACTGTTCAGGTGGTGTCATTTAAAATCAAGTGCTGAAATGACCGCGCGAACGGAGCGATCGCTCTATAGTACGTGTAGTGGAATCAACTATTAGGCATCAGGTGTAACAGGTAACATAGCTGAGTCTGCACATATACACTGTAGATATAAAGCAGGTTTGGTTAAGTTGTAGTGTGCACCTATTAGCCACAACATTATGACCACTGACAGGAGAAATAAATAACAACCATCTTGTGACAATTCAGTGTTCTGCTGGGAAACTTTTGGACCTGGCATTCATTGGTGTGGATGTTACTTAGACATGTAGCACCCACCTAGACCAGACCAGGCACCCCCACCCCATAGCAATGACACTCCTTGATGGCAGCAGCCATCCCCAGCAGGATGCAGCCTGACACAGACACACACACCACAGGACACCCTCAGAAGGTCCATGTTCATTCACTAATGAGTCACAACTGTTTTGGAGGCACAAAGGTGGTCATAATGTTATGAATTGTATGTACTGCAGTTTAAATGTATGTTAGGTACGAGGTCAGGAACAGGTGACAGTACAGTCTTATAAGCCACTAAAGAGCTCTGTGTTCAAGTCAAAGAACACTGAACATGATCAGTGTCCCTCTGCATTACTCCTCTGAAACCTCAAAGTATTGATGAAAATACTTGAACCTCAGTCTCAATCGTGCTGCTCTTTGTTTTAGTCCTGATGTCTCACTTTCCAATAAAGATTGTCTCTTTTCGTGAGTCCAGACGTGTTTCTGTGACTGCAGTCAGTTCAGCAGGATCATGAATATTATTTGTGCAATGGAGCTGAATGGAAACATCTGGATCAGCTGACTCCCAGACAAGACTGACTCAGTTTTGGACGGACACGGCACGTAAGGAGAAAACATGAACTTCAAGCTGTCTGATGTGTTAGAAAATGTAATATTATGACTCAAAATGAAGGTCTGTCAAACATGTTCAACTCTGCTCTACATGTTCACGTTAGCACAGGAGATGTTTTCCCACAATAAACTACAAAACTGCCTTTTTGATGAACGTATGACTTTATCTGGGTTAAACACATAAGAGGATGTAGAATGTGTTATCGTGAGTTATGTCCCTAGAATCCACCACAGCTCTGTGGCCTCTCCTCTGCTGATGCTGTAGAGATATGCTTCATATTTACTGTGTGGTTGAGACGGTGTTTTCTTGGTTCACTTGTGTTTTTCTTAAGACAGTGATCCCAGTGGACTGGTGCGTTGTTTCTATCTGTTTTCTTTAGGTTTGGATGTTTTCACTGTGGGTTTGGCTGCAATTGAGGAGAAATAAATTAGGCCCCTGTGTGTCCAACCTTCCACTTTACTGAGAGAGCGTAAGGATACATAATCATTGGTTACTTTGAAAAGAAAGCAAAGTAGTATGGCTATCATAGCAATATACACAGATCAGCCACAACATTAAAACCACTGACAGGAGAAGTAAATAACATTGACCATCTTGTGACAGTTCAACGTTCTGCTGGGAAACTTCTGGACCTGGCATTCATTGGTGTGGATGTTACTTAGACATGTAGCACCCACCTAGACCAGACCAGGCACCCCCACCCCATAGCAATGACACTCCTTGATGGCAGCAGCCATCCCCAGCAGGATGCAGCCTGACACAGACACACACACAAAAACACTTTAGGAACAACTAAAAAAAAAAAACATGAAGAACAGCACAAGGTGTTGACCTGGCCTCCAAATTCATTCATTCATTCATTTTCTATACCCGGTTATTCCTGTTAAGGGTCGCGGGGGTCTGCTGGAGCCTATCCCAGCTGTCATCGGGCAAGAGGCAGGGGTACACCCTGGACAGGTCGCCAGTCCATCGCAGGGCTAACACAGAGACAGACAACCATTCACACTCACGCGCACGCACCTACGGCCAATTTGATCACCAATTAACCTAATGTCTTTGGATGGTGGGAGGAAGCTGGAGTACCCGGAGAGAACCCATGCAGACACAGGGAGAACATGCAAACTACACACAGAAAGGCCCATGGATTCGAACCGGTGACCTTCCTGCTGTGAGGCATCAGTGCTAACCACCTCACCACTGTGCCGCCCGCCTCCAAACTCACTAGATCCCAAACTGATCAAGTATCTGTGGGATGATTCACAGAGGCCCCTCCCCTCAAAGACCCCCCACTAACAACATTGTGTTGCCAGACACCACAGGACACCCTCAGAAGGCCCATGTCCATTCTCTGATGAGTCACCACAGAGACCTACACATTCTTAGGAAAGTGGTCATAATGTTATGCCTGATTGGTGTATACTGAAGTCCACTTTTACACACTACAAAGCAGTCTTGGCAGTCCTACATGTTTTTTAATGCAGAATATTTAAACCCAGAGTATTTTTTAGAATTTAGTTGGTAGACAAGGACTCGCACGCCAGAACTGTTTTCACTGGAAGTGGGAAGCTGAGGGCATGGTGGGGTCAAATGAAGCAAGAGGTCTAGAAATAAAGGAAGATTCATCTGGGGAAATTGCTGACACATTAAAACGGAGGTTGCACAATAACAGGACACTGATTCAGTGGTAAAATAACTGGATATATTTACACAGACTACTATTCCACTTCCACTAATCAGATTGGAGGGTGTAAATCTGTGAAACTAGTGTGATCAGTGGTGTCAGATGCAACCCTAGGCAGAGCTCATCATTTACTATTTTTTTTACACTAAAGTGCTAGTATTCATTTTCAAGGTTCTCATGAATACCTCCTCTTTTGTTGTTATTTGATATTTGAAACTTAGCAGCAGACAGAGCTTCCCACGGGCTTAATTTTGGGTTGGGAGGCAATTCTAGAGAAGTTGTGTGTTAGAAAAAATAACTCTGCTTCCTGGTAACAGAGTTAAGTGTAGTGACTAACAAAATGACTCTTGTGCAGTGAAACTGTTGAGGTTTTCTTCACTGCATCTGGAGTCCCACACTTCCCATAAGTAGGGGATGTGTACAGGCTGTACAGACGAGTGAACAGTGCATCAACAGTTCTTTACAGAAGAATTTTCAATTTTGGTTAGAACTTGTGCCTCCCAGCAAGAAGGTTCTAGGTTCAAATCTACCAGCTTCCTCCCACCGTCCAAAGACATGCTGGTTAGGTTCATTGGTGATTCTAAATTGGTCGTAGGTGTGACTGTGAATGGTTGTCTGACTCTCTGTGTTAGCCCTGAGATAGACTGGAGACCTGTCCAGGGTGGACCCTGCCTCTCGCCCAATGACAGCTGGGATAGGCTCCAGCACCCCCTCATGACCCTCCAGAGGACAAGAAAAATAAATGAATGAATGAATGAATGTTGTTACTGCACACATAACTGAACCATCGGCATCTCAAACAGCATGAACAGGAGGCTGTTTTCCACGCGCACACAGTCCACACATTATTTAGTAAAATAAAGGAAGAGATACCACGACATAAAAGTAGATCCTGCATCAGGACAAGTCAAAGTTGGAAGAAACAACTGATACCAAATGATTTCACGGCCAAGCAAAATAACACCCCTTTTCATTCCTATTTTATTAATAAAATATTCACTAACAAGACCAACCCTCAGTATGTACAAAGAAGTTTATTTTGACCAAGTTAAGGGGAGGTAAAGGTAGGGGATGGGACCTCATTTGGAGGGTTAATGGTCAGTGGTCAATGTTATTTACTTCTCCTGATAGATTTTATTTTACTGTGGGCTTTGTTTTAGGAGGCTAGAACAGCATGTCATACACTGACCCAGGATAAGTTCTTCAAACAACCAAACTCCAAACCTACCCTAACCCTAGGGTATAACATTAGCCCTAGCTTAACTCTAATTGTAACCTTTGCCTTAAAACCAACTATTAACAAGTTAAAACCCACAACTTTTGTATTTCATGAGAAACTGGCCACTGCAACTTAATGAAAACAAGCCCACTCCCACACACACACATATACACACACAAACACATTCAAGGGTAATACAATACCAGCCACGCTGTCACGGCTGATAAGGTGGAAGAGGAAGTGGAGAAAATGTTCTGGCAGTGTGATTCAGTTTCAGAGACAGAATTGTTCTTGCTGTTTGTGTTGAAGCAGCTGCTGACATCCGGTGGAAAGTTCCTCTGACACATGTCGTTGATTTGACTGTTTTCAGCTCAAACATGAATGTGTGTGTCAGATTTCAATCCATCAAATGTTAAAACTTTGCTGGTTCTGGAGAAAAATCAGGAGATCAAGTCTTCATTTCTTGTTTGTTGACCGTCAGATTGACACAGCTTTCCAAAGAGACGCTCCACTGATGTTAAAAAATACCGTCAGTCCTCGGTGAATGGACGCCAGCCTTTAGAACGAGCTGCATGTTTGAGCATCAGCACTTTTCTGATTATTGTCTCTTTAGTCTTCAAACTGCATCCGCTGTCAAGACAAAGAAACAAACTGACTCGATCTGGATACTCTCTCTTATAGAGTTAAACTTTGAGAAGAAACTGACTCAGCAGGTTTGAATCCTAGAATACAAATAATAGATTATTATCATTGATTCAACATGGTCACAGGGTTGAAGTATTAAAAGAATATGTTGTTTTCTCCCCTCACTGTTTATTTTCTTCCTCCAGATGAAGAGTCCACTGATGGTGACCGCCACCAGGAGCAGCAGTCCAGCAGCTCTGGCAATTAAAAGACCACCAGGGTAACCTGGAACTGGAATGACAGGACATTTAAACTTCAGCTTCAAACGTCTGAACATGTTTCTGCTAGTGCAGTTTCAGTCTGAACTTTGCTGAAAGGTCAGAAGAAAAAAACTGTAGAAGTGTGCTTATATTAGAGTACACTAGAATGAATCTTTCAGTGATCTTTGATGACACCATCTGTACCCACAGTACTACAATTAGTTAATGGACACCTATCTGTATGGACAAGATACCATGTCTGTACTATATAATAATATATCAGACGTAATGTATCTGAATATATGTTAAATACAACCTGAAATAATTAAATACTCACCAGTAAGAGATAAATGTTGTTTAAAATAACTTTATTTTACAGTAATTATAATAAAAAAAAACATAACCAGGAAGAGTAGGCAGAAATAACAATGACGTGGACCAACACAAACTTTACTCTCTGCCTCTAATCCACAGAACACAAGGTTCTTCATGTGTTTGATTAAATTCTGGCACGTTTTTTTCCATTGGGATTTTCAAAAACAGCTGCATGTCTTAAAGGGTAAAATGATTTATAATATCATACCTCTGTTGGTTCTGATCTGTTCTTCATCCAGTTTGGTGATGATGTCGTCCTCCACACCAGAGAGATGAAACACACAGTCGTACCTCCTCCAGTCTTCAGGTGAGACTGATGAAATGTTCAGGTCAACATTTATCTGGAAGGATCCATCATGGTTGGGGAGGATCTCTCCTTGTTCCACTCCTTCATGAATCTTCTCTCCATCTTTCCTCCAGAACATCATGGCTCTGTCAGGGTAGAAACCTGTAGCGTGGCCAGTAGCGGTTTTAGGCACGGGCGAACCGGGCAGCCGCCCGGGGCGGCATTTTTTCATGACACAAGGGGGCGGCACGAGCACTTAAATCTCAGCTGCAGGCGCCCCTGCTGCTGAGAAGGTGCCGTGCACAGAAGCTGTGTGTGAGGGGAGGGGAGCGCGGGGGACAGTTCACCTCTGGGTCTCTCCCAAATTGAATGGACTGTATAAAAGGGCTAAAGTCAGTCACACCTGGACTTTCTTCCATATAACGCACATTCCATTCACAATATAATAAAAACAGGCCTATAATTCCTGCACGTTTTTGTTTTTATGAATTGTGTGAAACGGCCAAATAAAAATAGGTAATTATGTGGTCACCAAGGTCAATTGGTTTAGTCTTGACTTCTGGTCGTGAGTGACAGCGTTGGAGGATGGAAATCTGTTGATTATCGAGTGTCAAATAAACAGAGATGGACTGAAAAAGGAAAGATAGATGTTCTCTCTGTATGATTACAGTATCCATGTCACGAATAAAGGGCTAATGTTAACTGGTGCTATACGTTTGTTAGACTTTTTGCTACGATGCTTGCAATGCTGATACAACAGTAATTCGTCTTAACAAACACCAGATCTAATTTCACCGTAAGATTGTGCTTTGCAACAAAACTGTTCCAAGTTCAGTTATCGGTGGTGGTCTCGCCCGGGGCGCAATTCAATGTAGAACCGCCACTGAGCGTGGCAGCTGACTGGAGAGGAGGGAGTCTTCTGGAGGAGAGACACTGAGGGGAGGTCTGGAGAGAGAGACAGTGATAGATAGAGTCGCAATGGATTTTTGCTAATTGTTAAATGCATTAGAACAAACAGACATACTGTTTGACGCAGGTCATTTGATTCTACCGGTTCTCAGCAGAAACATCTTCCCACAGTCCAAAATCCTCCTCACAAGTGATCCATATGTCTTTAAGTCAAAATTTAAGAAGTCCTCTGATCAGGACTTCTCATCTGTGCAGTCTCATAAACATTGTATGGACAGACGAGGGGACGGAAAGGACTTGCTGATCAACAAACAACTGAAATCCGAGTTCTGAAGGAACCCAGACCAGACTCTGTCTCTTTGTCCACAATGAAGTGTTGTGCTGAGCTGTTTCCAGTGTTCACAGACATTTTCAACACCTCACTAGAATCACGTCACACGCCGTCCTGCTTCAAGACCTCGACCATCATTGCTATCCCAACAAAAACAAGGATCATAGCATTTACTCCATTTGAGCACCTTGTTCTGTCCCACATCAAATCCATCACCGACCCTTTCCTGGATCATCTGCAGTTTGCCTACAGAGCCAGCAGGTCTGCATTAAACATGGCTCTCCACTTCCTCCTCTGCTCCGGAGGCAAGACTGACATCAGCACCTGCGTTCATTCCCCTTTGGTCTTCTTCCTGTACACTAACAGCTGTACCTCCAGGTCACCAGTCTGTCAAGCTCCTGAAGTCTGTAGACAACACCACCCTCACTAGAGTCATTTCTGATGGAGATGAGTCTCATTACCTCCAGACTCCCCCCAACATTTGACCCATACCAGTTTGCTTATCACCCCCACTGCTCCACAGAGGACGCCATCTCCTCTGCACTCCATCGGAGCCTGGAGCATCTGGAGGGGAGAAGAGATGTGCGGATGCTGTTTCTGGACTTCAGCAGCGCGTTCAACACCATCATCCCACAGCACCTGATAAATAAACTGTCCCCCCTTGGATTCAGCACCCACCTATGTAATTGGCTGCTGGACTTCCTTCAGCAACAGAACTCAGTGTGTGCAGGTGGGAAAAACGTCTCCAGTGTCATCTCCCTGTTCGCCGGTTCCCCCCAGGGCTGCGTCCTGAGTCCACTGCTGTTTACGCTGATGACCCACGACTGCTGCGCTAGGTTCACCACTAACCACATTGTGAAGTTTGCAGACAATGCGACAGTAGTGGGCGTCATCAGCAACAACAATGACCAGGCTTACAGAGAGGAGGTGAAACATCTGGTGGACTGGTGTTACACCAACATCTTAATCCTGAATGTCAGAAAAACAAAAGAGATTGTCGTAGACTTCAGGAAGAGGTAGCCCAGCCACGCTCCTCTCACCATCAATAATTCAGCAGTGGAGATCGTCAGCAGCATCAGGTTCCCGGGGGTGCAGATAATAGACCAAGCAGCGTATGCACTTTCTGAGCCGGATGAGGGGACTACACCTACCTGCTCCCATTCTCACCACCTTCTACAGCTACTATAGAGAGCACTGACCAGCTGCATCTGTCTGGTCAGGGGCCTGTAGCACCTCCGACTGGAAGTCCCTACAGAGGGTGGTGAGGACAGTGGAGAAAATCATCGGGACTTCACTTCCTCCCATCCAGGACACTTCAAAGAAACGCTGTCTGTCAAGGGCTCAGAACATCACCTCAGACCCCCCCCCCCCCCCCATCATGAGGCAATCCCCAAAAGTCGTCATGGCCTATTTTATTTAATTGCTTTTTGGAAAATAATAGCATGTCTGCATCTGGTATTTTGTTGATTTTTTCAGTTAAAAATTGATATTTAGTTATGAAATGAACTATATTTGCCGAATTTTCATCACATGCTCGAGATCATAGCCGCGGGAACGTATTCTCAGCAGGGGGTGCTGAGAAAAAAAAAGCTCTGCGCTGCAACTCGCTACATTAATAAAAAAATATATATATACCAGCGCGGCTTGACTCCTACACCATGGCAATATTGTTACATGCAGCGGTGACACATAGTCAACTGCGTTATTTATTCACGAAGCCACCCAGAAAATACACAATGATACAAGTGAAGCATGTGTAGCCTACGTGTAGTATACACACTGATATGAATCTCATTATTAGAAATAAAGAGAAAATCATGAAACGCAAGACATGAGATCAGTTCTCAATCGGAAACCAAAATAAACTTTTAATTCAAAGATAATTCAGAGCTGATTGGTCGTAGGTTTGTAATAACAATGAACCCGGAGCCTCGGCCACATTAATTAAGCGTGCAAAAATCTTAACTTGCACAAAACAATATATACACATACATAGTGGAACCAGAACAAACAATGTGTCACAGAGTCCGTGTAACTGTTCATGGTGCTGATCACTTTGGCAACAGTAAACAATTTGTCACAGCTGTCCATGTAACTGTGGTGCTGAACACCTTGCGTAAAGACGTGCTGCACGGTTGCAGCATTTGAAAAAGAAACGTGACTTACCGCCTGCATCACACAACTCCAAATGTGGCCTTCCTCTCCAGGTTGGCGCTGATCAGACCGCGACAATTTATAGTTATTAGTGTTTCCAGTTTTAACTTTTAGCATTTTCTTTTTTTCCCCACTTTTTTCACTTTATTACTACCGAACATGCTCACCTGGATAGGCATAAGAGCTGGCTAGTTGTTCTATTACTCATGTTATTATATTTTCAATGTTTTTTTTTTTATTCTTTTATTTATTTTATAGGTCTATTTATTTGACCTTTATTAAGTGCTGCACACAATTATTATTAATATTATTATTAATATCAACAGGCCTACCTATAATCTTTATCTTTATTACAAAATAAATAAATGGAATACCTGTGGTATTGCAAATTAAAACAAAGTGTGAAGACTCGATTACTACTTTTGCAAAACACTAGTAAAGATAAACAAATATGTGCCAGGAATCAAGTGTTGATATAGTTGTGTGGATATAGTAGTGGGGATGGCTGTGCCAGGCTAGTAATCTCTACTACACAATGCTGGTGGTCATTTTGGTCTGGGTCATACAATTCTATGTTATATAGCTGACCAGGCCCCGGCCCCTCATCACAGTCAGGAATGATAATGTGGCCCCCAGAGAAAAAAGTTTGGTGACCCCTGCCGTATGCCATGAGACTGCTTAACGCATTATAAATAGTTCCCCCCTTCTCACCCACTCACTCCTATTACCCAGCAATAAAATGTGCAATAATGTTTATCTCCATTTTAAGTTTTTTATATGTATATTTATTCTATTTTGTATATACTGTTCCTGTCAATATTCCTGCTGTGCTCTGAGCCATTGCACCGAAAATGAATTTTGATGGAAATCTAAATGACAAATAAGGTCTGTCTAAGACTAAGTTTAAGTTATCTTACAAGTGCAAGATTGACCCTCTAATGAGCTGGCGTCATTCAATCAACTTACAGCTGAATGCTGTAAAGACTCACTGAACAACGGGAAGAAAATATTATTTTGTGCCTGATGATGGAAATCAGTCCAGCAGTACTCTCTAGATGTATCTCAGTTTGAACTATATTCAGAGTCATGAGGACCAAATGTGTACAACAATGACAGACACTGACAGTTAGCCAAACATTGTGGTTGAATATGAACAACAGGTAGTTAATATACACCTGTACTATGTATTATTAGAGAGAGATTTCAGTTATGGTCCAATGTTAAAGCACACTGAGATCTTCAGGAGAAATAAAAGCCAAACATGTTTGTCCCTTTTGATTCAGTGAGTTTAATCTAAATGTTTGTCTTCTGTTGCTGCATCTGTTCCTTACTGCTTCAACTGAGGCTCGTTCTGATGTGTCTGTACTTGTTGACCAACTAAGCCTTAAAATACCCTGAATCATTTAACGCTAAGATCAAGACTGGGATCAGCAGATAAAGAAGCATGCCATGACAAGTACTTCACATTCAGTTTTACTTCACCATTTGTCCTCCTCTGAGACACAAACATTACAGGTTAGAGAAAGAGATCATCAGAGAGGTTAGAGACAAAAAGATCAATCCATTTGACACATATTTAAATGTTTTGAAAATTGGGGACATTTCTGAAATGTTAGACAGCAACATATATGACACTGATTTTCAAGTATTATTACCTGTGTTTGAGTCTCTGGGTCCCTCTACCATAATCTGTTTACACATTCAGCCCGCTTCATATCTCCCCATTTCATCCCTTCCCCTTGACCCTTTTCAACCTATGCCCAGTTTGTAGTCTACCAGCAGCATTCTTGACAACCTGCAAGTGACTGCTGGATGACTTAATTAGTGATGTTAACATTACTGTAGGCGCCAGCTAGAATTGGTTTAGGGTTTGTTGCTATGGTCACATACAGGGATGTGGGTCGCATGCACATACTCCAGCTTCCTCCCACCGTCCAAAGACATGCTGGTTAGGTTAAGTGGTGATTCTAGATTAGCCGTAGGTGTGAGTGTGAATGGTTGTCTGTCTCTCTGTGTTAGCCCTGTGATAGACTGGAGACCTGTCCAGGGTGTACCCCGCCTCTGGCCTGATGACAGCTGGGATAGGCTCCAGCAGACCCCGTGACCCTTAACAGGAACAAGCGGTTACAGAAGATGAATGAATTAATTGATTGAATGAATGAATGAATAAAATAGAAGAATAAATCCACTCTGCTCTTCTGTTTAGTTCTCACTTTGTTTCTTTCTTCATCACTTCTCGCCCTCATCATCATAGTATAGTCATGTTCTCCTGACTTCTCCTGACTCTGAGACTTACTCAGCTTTTACTGCTGGATGCTTCAAATTGTAGGATTCAACTCAAAGACTAAATCAAAGTAGCTCACCTTGTTTCTTTTTATGAACCATGAATCCAGCAGCTGCTGCAAAGATGACAAGAAGAACAACCACTGCAGTGATGATGATGATGGTGGTGGTGGTGGTGGTCATGTTACTGGGCTTCTCTGTTGAACAAAGAACAACAACAGAAGATTAGGTGAAGATGAAGCAGGTTATCCATCAACTTATTCATCAATGTCCTTTCTGTCCATCTCTACTGCAACTACAGCATGGAACAAATGAAAAATGCCAAAGAAAAGAAACTGTAAATTATAAATGTTTCCAAGTTTTTAAGTCTGTGAAGGTCATCCAGGTCATGGTATATCCAAAAATGAAAATTTATAAGGAGGTCCTGATTAATTAATGGATCTGGTTAGGATGATTAACAACGTAATTGTAAGACAAAAGCTAAAATATCCAACAAACCACAGTCACTCTTACCTCTGTTGGTTCTGATCTGTTCTTCATCCAGTTTGGTGATGATGTCGTCCTCCACACCAGAGAGATGAAACACACAGTCGTACCTCCTCCAGTCTTCAGGTGAGACTGATGAAATGTTCAGGTCAACATTCATCTGGAAGGATCCATCATGGTTGGGGAGGATCTCTCCATGTTCCACTCCTTCATGAATCTCCTCTCCATCTTTCCTCCAGAACATCATGGCTCTGTCAGGGTAGAAACCTGTAGCGTGGCAGCTGACTGGAGAGGAGGGAGTCTTCTGGAGGAGAGACACTGAGGGGAGGTCTGGAGAGAAAGAGGGGGAAGGGAGAACAAAAATAGATTTAGATTATTAAGAAATTAATCAGGTAGATCCAAAAAATCAATTACATACTGTGTATTGGTAACATGATCATCTTTGCTGATTATCACAAACACAGAGTACAGATGAGGCTGATCTACGGTCATAAAATATATTAAAGGATATATTGAACTCATGATGGTGCTCAGTAAAAGTTCACGTGATCAGTTCTTTCTCTTTAGACCATGAACAAATCGTGTAGATTTCCATTAAATGTATTACAGCTATAGTGTGGGAATTTCTGTCATTTATTTTTTATGTTGGTGTGTGATCACTGGAGTAAAGGAATAACAACACAACACATCAGTTGTTGCTAATGTTATGTCTCCTTCAGAGAGCCTCCTCTCTGCTGTAACCTTAGTACTGGCATAGTTACAGAAAACACTGCATGTACTTTTGTATGAGAGATGTAGAGAATGTATTCCTAAAATATTTCAACATCAAACTGTCTAAATACTGTATATGCCCTAAGAAGTGGTTTAAAAAGATCTGACTGATCAAAACACTGCACAGCAATAAGCATCAAATAATGAATCAGAACAGTAGTGTGTAGACTTTCTGTGTCATTAAATAGGAAATGCTGCAATGTGCCTGCATGGTTGATTTCTACCTTTGTCAACGTTCAATATTCAGTCCCACACTGAGAATCTGTAAACTTACTTGACTCATGCTACTGGTTCACTGTTTATCACAGTCTCTGCACTGACTTAAAGTCAAACATCTCTTTATCTTTCTCAGAAGAGGAGTCAGACTCATTGAACTGATAATACAATGAATATACAATAAACAGTATAGTGTTCAGCAAACTACATCAGGTCATGTGACTCTACCTGTTCTCAGCAGAGAGTTATTCCCATACTTCAAACTCATCTTCAGCCAGTTCGGACAAGTCTGAGTGAGGAATTCCTCGTTTAGTTTTATTCTAACTGTATCAGCATCCCATCTCTGTTTGATAATGTCAGCCTCTGGTTTCAGAGCAGTCCACGTTAATGTCTTCAGATCCAGTTCAATGAAGTCTTCTCCATCATAATGATACTGCATACTACCAGTAACCTCTCCAGTCGTTTCATCCCATGTGCAGTCAATTCTCCTCTGTAAAATGTGAACACCTGAGAGAGAGAGACAACAGAGATCACAATGAACAGTGATGTACAAATATCTAAAGATGATTTTAAAGTATTATTCATTGTGTGATGCACTGGTATGCAGACGCTGCAGTACAGTCTGAATGGTTTCAGTAGCATGCTTTAGTCATATGTGACCTTTTTATTTACGGGGCAGTCATTCAACAAACAGTCAAGACATTCATGTGAAACACAAGTCAGTGGTATGGTCTTGTATTTATCTAGGGCTTTTCTACTGATTGGTAGCCTACTACTCAAAGTGTTTCTACACATCTAGACGTTCTAGCTTGAGTGAATAAGAGCACACACCAGAGCTGAGCACTGGGGGCTCCTCTAGGTTCAGTGTCAAGGACTCTTCAACAAAATAAATGATTTTACATAATTTAAATAGTTTGTGGCTGCACCTCTTGTTTCACAAGTGTTTTATTTATTTACATTATCAACCCCAGTGCTACTGCTCTGTTTTATGGATTACCTGAACCTAAAATGAAATGTGATGAACTAAATCAGATCAGATGATTCATTTGTCATGTATACTAAAGTAGTTGTCTTTACATCCAAGACTGCTGAACTGATAAATGGTAACCATCTGCTGGTGACCACTGTTGAATGTGAAGGTTCTCAGTCATCCAGGACATGGGAAGTCAAATGGAAATTTTCCATCCAGGAAGCTCCTTCAGGTCTAAATAGGGGTGTAACGGTAATTGTATTCGTTCCGCGGTGTCAGTACGGGCGTCACGGTTCGGTACATGCAGTCATACAGCAAATATGTCTGAGTGAGTAGCCTATTAAAAAAAGAAAAAGTCGAGTCCTCACTGCAATTCATGTGGCGGTAATGAGCCTAAAAGCTGCCAGCTAACATCATTAGAATACAGAAGAAGAAAAAGAGATGAAGAAGAAAAGTAAGGGAGAGTGTGGCGCATGGATGTACTAAGAGAAGTGTGGAGTTGTTTGACTTGTTTGACAATATTGTTAACGTGAGAGTATGTTCACTGTTTACATTTTACTGTGTAATACAACATTGAAAATGTTAGTTTTTTATAATGAAGTTACCGGAAGTGCCAGTTGTTACCTGACTACCTCAGTTTATCCCTACAAGATATTGTGCTTTTTCTTTTCCTCTGTATGAACAAAAGAATGAATGGTATGAGAACCCTCCTATTTGTTTTATGTTTTATTCTATTTTTTTACTTAAAGCTAGTCTTATACATGTGAGTTTTTGTTGCTTGTTTTCCATTTTACCGAATCTGTACCGAACCGTGACCCCCACACCGAGATACGCACTGAATCGTCACTGTTTATAAAACCTAGACTGTGTAGGCCTACCTGTACTTTCACTGTGGTTCAAGAGCTGGATTATACTGTTCATCCACCTTTTGAAGGCGGGAGGTTGAATCTCAAAACACAGCCTAGTGTGCCATTTCCAGACTTGAGGATCGTCATCGAGTAATTTTTTCATCCAGTCTTGACTTGGTTCTATTATCTTGTTGCTGCCATCACAGTATAGAGCCTGGATGTCATCAATCACTGCAACAGCCACAAACTCAGGAAGGCTTGGGACTCCAGAGGATCCAGTAGTGTAATACTTCAGTGAGTGTTTCACTGTTGAACAAGCAACAAATATAATATCACTGTAGATGAAATAACAACAATGATATAATAACTTAAAATAGATTTTACACATATCGCTAGAAAAAAGAAAAAAAATACAGTCAGTATTTAGTTAAAAGAATGACTGTAATGGAGTTACTGGTTTGAGACCTTTGATTGAAATGGAGTACTATGCTGGTTCTGTTCTAACTGCAATCTCCACAGGGTGTCCGGTCAGAACAGATGTGATCAGTATGAAGTCTGATAATACCAATCAGGAACCCACACTCTTATTACCATGCCACTCAGTTATTTACATACGCTTGTTGAATTTGGTTTAGTCTTAATGACGCATACACAAGCAATCGGATGAACAAAGAATGAGGTAATAAAAGTCCCAACTCTGATCCTGTAATCCAAAACTGCGACATCGCTACTTCTCCAACTCTTGTCGTTCTCCTCCTCAGCACAGTCACAATCCAGCGATCAGACTCGTGATCGGAAACCTGATAGGTGCGGAGCACCGTATCACGAGCACACTGCATGCACAGTGATGCTGACATCAATTAACTGGTTGATCTTCTGTACAATGAGGAAGAGCAACATGGAGAGTCGAGAGGAAAACGTATCAAGGTTTCTAACGTCAGTAAACACATAAATAAAACATTTAGTGCAGATAAAAATGTTCAAGTTGCACTGAAAGTGTTTTATTTATATTATTAGTTGAACTGAAAGTGAAACTAAACTTCGAGGCTGCAGCAGAACTGTGGAACAGAGTCGAGTGGAAAGAATTTAAAGAAAAGACGATGAAGAATGTGAATGTGATCTTACCTGATGATGAAACATGACACAAGAGAAGCAGCAAAAATGATTTTATCATCTTATTCGACATGTGGTCAAGACTCCAGCTGGACGAGAACTGACTGAACCCAAAATGTCGGAGTTTCCACAGACTCTGTAAGGCGGGGTTTTATTTTTTGTATTTTTTTCATTTTTAACTTTATTTACAACAAAGGAGGTTCTGCTACAACAACAACAACTATAATTAGTTTCGTATCAAAATCTTGGTAAAATGTCTAATAGGGTGGATTTACTGTAAAACGTTGAAGGAGACTTCTTTAATGTTACAACTGCTGTATTATGTTGAATACAACAAGCCTTTTCATTTTGGCTGAAGGACAATATAAACGTGTGTGGGACAATGTTTGCTGAAAGAAAAATAATGTGATTTTTTTTCAACCTCAAACCCATTGACCTTAGCTCATTAACTGTGTTTTAAACATATTTCCAATGACTGCACAGTGTACAGTGTTTGATATTTCATGTGTGTACTTTAATTAGACCTTTACACTTCTTAATCATGCAGCTCATTCAGATTCCTTTGACTGACGTCCATTCACCAAGGACTGACTGTGTTTTTAATGTTGGCCAACAAACGAGAAATGATGATTTGATCTCCTGATTTTTCTCCAGCGCCACCAAAACACACACACACATTCATGTCTAAGCTGAACTGTAATAATTAATGTTTAGTTTTTATCATCACGTTAAAGTTTTGATTCGTCCAGATTTTATAAATATGACCAAACACAGTGTGGCCTTCTTCATAAAAAACGTCCAGTAGTTACCACTACTATCCATTAGAGGGCGACATGACACAAATAATTAAATTGGTGTGAAACTGAACAGTATTTCTGGACAAACCCAACCATGATTTTGGCTCAACATTATAAAAGCTATTTCATCATCATTATTAACAGATGACAGTTCAGCACTTTGGATGTATGGCCTATAAATTAGTATAAATATAAATATAAATATAAGTATTAGTATAAATTAAAAATAAATATTTCATTTTAGATGCAGTAAATCCATGATAAAGAGTAGTGGCACTGTGTTTGATAATGTGAAATGAATTAAAATATTGTTTACATTTCAAATATTGCACTTATGATACAATAAATACAATCACACAACTCACTACTTAACCTTCCTGTTGTCCTCTGGGTCAAATTTGACCCGAATGTTTCTAAATCACATAATTTGATATAAATGTGGTTGTGGAATGTGGATTCTAAGAAGAAAGTGTCTAGTATATAGTAATTAATTGAGAAGAAGGTGGATCTAAATGTTTAACAGTGAATTAGGTGATTTTTCTTTTTTTTTTTATTTAAGGCTTTTTAAATAGTCAGAAAATATCTGGTCAGTTTTGACGTGGGAGGACAAAAGTTGCATGAGGATTACATTTGTCACTTATTTTGTGCCTGACGAGGAAAATCAGTCCAGCAGTACTCTCCAGATGTGTCTCTGATTAAAATATATTCAGAGTTATGTGGACCAAATGTGTACAACAATGACAGACACTGACAGTTTGCCAGACAGCGTGGTTGAATATGAACAACAGGTAGATAATACACACCTGTACTATATATTATAGAGAGAGATTTCAGTGTTATGGCCCAACTCGTTGGAGAGCACAACCAAATAGGGAGAACACACAGCGACCAGTTAAATTAATCATAAATTTATTCAACAAAAGAGCCAACAGAACATAACCAAACCAAATCAAACAAACAAAACTATGCTGCGGTGCCTGAACCCACCAGCCATCCAGGAAGGAAAGGATGATATCTTCGAAGGGCCATGCCTTTGTAGATGGCCACAGGTGGGGTGTATCTCCCTAATGAGGTTTGGAGGAAGCAGGCAGAGAACCTGAGAAGGGAGGAGTACAGAGAAAGCCAGCAAAACACAAAATGGCCAAGGGCTATCACATCAGTTATGGTCCAATGTTAAACCACACTGAGATCTTCAGGAGAAATAAAAGCCAAACATGTTTGTCCCTTTTGATTCAGTGAGTTTAATCTAAATGTTTGCCTTCTGTTGCTGGATCTGTTCCTTACTGCTTCACCTGAGGCTCATTCTGATGTGCCTGCACTTTTTGACCAATTAAGCTTCAAAATACCCTGAATCATTTAACGCTAAGATCAAGACTGGGATCACCAGATTCAGTTTTACTTCACCATTTGTCCTCCTCCTCTGAGACACCAACATTACAGGTTAGAGAAAGTGGTCTGTAATGCTGGAGACAGTTTGATCTGGTCTGTAGACACATAACTGGCTAACATGATCTGGTGTGTACTTTTGTTCTGCAGAGGACAGCAGCATTTATTGGAGACTAGTCAGAAAAAGATCTGTGGCAGCACTATTGTCTTTTCAAATAAACCATGATTGATGATTCCTATTCTGCATCGATATAATGGACACGGAGAAAACCATATTTTATCCTTTTTATTTATTGCACAAAGTTTACTGTCAGATATATAATGTGTACTAACCTGAATGTGAATAATGGAGAAAAAGTCGTATTACAGAGTTCCACTTTGAGCCACAATATCATTAGACTAAATATTAGACTGGTGTTCAAGCTAAGCTAACCTTGCCTGGGAGCTAACTGAATACACAAATAATATTCATAATCCTGTTACTCTACTAGACGTGTGTGGACTTGTGAAAAGAGACAAACTTTTAAAAATTGGAGACTTTATTAAAAAGTCAGACATCAGTATAAAAAGATCAATCCATTTGACACATATTTAAATTGTTAGACCAGGCTCTGGTAGAGGTGAGGGAAGTGCTAAGGCTGGACAAAGGGGTGTTGAATAAATCAAAGAAATTAGTAAAACAAAACGAAACTAAACATATAGACCAAGTATTTTTTAAGAAATAAAATCTCAAATGAAAACCCTACCCCCTTAACCAAACTCGAAACACACCAATAAACAACATGCCAAACCTAAATGTGTCTATACATACAGAAACTAGCCAGAGTGAACCAAAATTTGTGTAAATGTGAAGTCTAGCTCTTAGGCAAACAAAATCAAGTGCTTCATTGAAAACGTTTCCACAGGCTAAGTATTCTGGAAGTAGCTGAACAGTACAATAAGCACAGATCCATAAATTCACAGAATGGGCACACCAGTGTCGACCGAGCTGCAGGTACGCTTCCAGCTGCCCCAGAGACAGCAACACAGTTTTTAAGCTGAATCCCCGACCAATCAGTCATTCAAAGGGCGTGGCGATGAGTCTCCCGGTGGAAAATCTGCCCCACCTGTGAACATGCCGACAGAAATGGCAGGGGCCGTAACATGAATGTTGTTTTGAAATTGGAAACATTTCTGAAATGTCCACTGATATAGATAGATAGATAGATAGATAGATAGATAGATAGATAGATAGATAGATAGATAGACATTATTGTCTGTCACGACAACATTATAAAACAGACAAAAACATTACACAAAGTCAGACACTCTTCAACAAAAAGGAGGGTGGGCTGTTAACAGCAGCATGTGTCTATTTCTGTTTGTTCACAGTGGTTATTGCAGAGGGGACGAAAGTTTTTTTTAGATGTTTTATTTAAGTGTTAACATCAATAAATGAAGTTACTAAATAATTTTGAGAACTAGACTCAAATCCCCATATCACTGTATTTCCCACGCTTACCTTAAAAAGTGTGTCCTAACTGTCAATCCCTGGGTTCCTCTACCATCATTTGTCTACACATTCAGCCTGCTTCATGTTTCCCCTTTTCATCCCATCCCCTTGATACATTTCATCCCTTCCGCTTGACCCTTTTCATCCCTTTCCCTTGACATTTCTCATCCCTCCATCCATTTCTCTCTCTCTGTTTACCAATAAACCACAAGGCGCCAGTGAAAAGGAAGAGGCCTGATATGAGAAGGTCTATTTCATCCAGTTAGTAGTCTACCAGCAACATTCCTGATAACCTGCAACCGACAGCTGGATGACTTACTAAGTGATGTAAACATTACAACGGTCAATACAAGACTGCATCAGCTTCTTTAATTCCTCATTTGAAGCTATAGGTCAGCATGAAAGAGACACAAGAACATGAACCAGTGAATACAACATGAAATTATTATGAAAGGATGATTAATACATGGAAAAATATAAAGTAGAAGCTTGTAGTTGAGTTTACATTTGCACCATGGTTACACCACAACAGGCTCCACGAGACCATGTCTCACCAAAGAAACAAAAGTGGTCTCTTGAGTCTAGTATCAGGTGTTTTTAACAATGTACTGAGTGTGTACCTGTAATTCATGTTAGTGTTGTAAGTCATTATATAATCATGCACATTGTACGATTAGTAATGATTCAGTGAACTGTGTTTGTCAGTCAGATTTCGGGTTCCAGTTTCTTAGAAAGCTGAGAGCTGTTCTCTGGAACTGTAAGGTCAGAAACAAACTGTGTAAAAGGTCAATTCATTGTAAATAAAAAACAGAAACAGCTTCTTAGATCAGTTGAAACAGAATAAAGTAAGCTTCACTTACCAGATGGACAATGCTGGTCTGAAAGGAAAAGTAAAGACAGGTCATTTAGAATAAAATAGAAGAATAAATCCACTCTGCTCTTCTGTTTAGTTCTCACTTTGTTTCTTTCTTCATCACTTCTCTCCCTCATCATCATAGTATAGTCATGTTCTCCTGACTTCTCCTGACTCTGAGACTTACTCAGCTTTTACTGCTGGATGCTTCAAATTGTAGGATTCAACTCAAAGACTAAATCAAAGTAGCTCACCTTGTTTCTTTTTATGAACCATGAATCCAGCAGCTGCTGCAAAGATGACAACAAGAACAACCACTGCAGTGATGATGATGGTGGTGGTGGTGGTGGTCATGTTACTGGGCTCCTCTGTTGAACAAAGAACAAAATGAATATTAAGAACAGTCCAGATAAAGAAGGTTATCCATCTATTTATTCATCATTGTCCTTTCTTAATAAGGAGGTAAAATATCCAACAAACCACAGTTACTCTTACCTCTGTTGGTTCTGATCTGTTCTTCATCCAGTTTGGTGATGATGTCGTCCTCCACACCAGAGAGATGAAACACACAGTCGTACCTCCTCCAGTCTTCAGGTGAGACTGATGAAATGTTCAGGTCAACATTCATCTGGAAGGATCCATCATGGTTGGGGAGGATCTCTCCATGTTCCACTCCTTCATGAATCTCCTCTCCATCTGTCCTCCAGAACATCATGACATCATGACCCCTGTCAGGGTAGAAACCTGTAGCGTGGCATCTGACTGGAGAGGAGGGAGTCTTCTGGAGGAGAGACACTGTGGGGAGGTCTGGAGAGAGAGAGGAGGAAGGTGAAACAAAAATTAATTTAGGTTATTAATCAGGTAGATCCAAAAATCAATTGTAGACATACTATTTATTGCTAACATGACCATCACCAGCTGTTTAACCACAAACCTTAGTACTGGCATAGTTACAGAAAACACTGCATGTACTTTTGTATGAGAGATGTAGAGAATGTATTCCTAAAATATTTCAACATCAAACTGTCTAAATACTGTATATGCCCTAAGAAGTGGTTTAAAAAGATCTGACTGATCAAAACACTGCACAGCAATAAGCATCAAATAATGAATCAGAACAGTAGTGTGTAGACTTTCTGTGTCATTAAATAGGAAATGCTGCAATGTGCCTGCATGGTTGATTTCTACCTTTGTCAACGTTCAATATTCAGTCCCACACTGAGAATCTGTAAACTTACTTGACTCATGCTACTTGTTCACTGTTTATCACAGTCTCTGCACTGACTTAAAGTCAAACATCTCTTTATCTTTCTCAGAAGAGGAGTCAGACTCATTGAACTGATAATACAATGAATATACAATAAACAGTATAGTGTTCAGCAAACTACATCAGGTCATGTGACTCTACCTGTTCTCAGCAGAGAGTTATTCCTATACTTCAAACTCAGCTTCAGCCAGTTAGGGTAAGTCTGATTGAGTAATTCCTCATTGTGTTTTATTCTAATTCTCTCAGCATCCCATCTCTGTTTGATAATGTCAGCCTCTGGTTTCTGAGCGGTCCACGTCCATGTCTTCAGATCCAGTTTAATGAAGTTTTCTCCATCATAACCATATCGTACAATACCAGTAACCTCTCCAGTCGTTCCATCCCATTCACAGCCTTCAATAAGCTGTAAAATGTGAACACCTGAGAGAGAGAGAGAGAGAGAGAGAGAGAGAGAGAGACAACAGAGATCACAATGAACAGTGATGTACAAATATCTAAAGATGATTTTAAATGATTATTCATTGTGTGATGCACTGGTATGCAGACGCTGCAGGACAATCTGAATGGTTTCAGTAGCATGCTTTAGTCATATGTGACCTTTTTATTTACGGGGCAGTCATTCAACAAACAGTCAAGACATTCATGTGAAACACAAGTCAGTGGTATGGTCTTGTATTTATCTAGGGCTTTTCTACTGATTGGTAGCCTACTACTCAAAGTGTTTCTACACATCTAGACGTTCTAGCTTGATTGAATAAGAGCACACACCAGAGCTGAGCACTGGGGGGTCCTCCAGGTTCAGTGTCAAGGATTTTACATCATTTAAATAGTCTGTGACTCCACCGATTGTTTCGCAGGTGAGGCTGAATTGTGAATGTTTTATTTATTTACATTATCAACCCCAGTGCTAATGCTCTTTTTTATGGATTAGCTGAACCTAAAATGAAATGTGATGAACTAAATCAGATCATTATTAACTTGTCATGTATACTAAAGTAGTTGTCTTTGCATTCAAGACTGCTGAACTGATAAACTGTAACACTCTGCTGATGAACACTGATGAATGTGAAGGTTCTCAGTCATCCAGGACATGGGATGTCAAAAACCTAAAGCTGAAACTAAATGGAATATGTAGGCCTACCTGTACCTTCACTGTGGCTGAAGAGCTGCTTCAAACTGTTAATCACTGTTTTAAGGAAGGGTGGTACATTGTTGAAACACTGACTACAGTGCCATTCGCAGAATTGAGGATTCTCATCCAGTAATTTTTTCATCCAGTCCTGTCTTGGTTCTAATGTCTTGTTGCTGCCATCACAGTAACCCACCAGGATGTCATCAACCACTGCAACAGTCACAAACTCAAGGTTTGAGTCTCCACAAGATGCGGTGATGTAATAGTTAAGTGAGTGTTTCACTGTGGAACAAACAACAAATATAATATCACTGTAAATGAAATAATAACAATTACATAGTAATAACTTAAAACAGGGGTCCGTATTTAGTTAAAGAGCAACAGAGAGTCGAGAGGAAAACGTGTCAAGGTTTCTAACGTCAGTAAACACATAAATAAAACATTTAGTGCAGACAAAAATGTTCAAGTTGCAGTTAAAGTGTTTTATTTGTATTATTAGTTGAACTTAAAGTGAAACTAAACTTCGAGGCTGCAGCAGAACTGTGGAACAGAGTCGAGTGGAAAGAATTTAAAGAAAAGACGATGAAGAATGTGAATGTGATCTTACCTGATGATGAAACATGACACAAGAGAAGCAGCAAAACTAACTTTAGCATCTTATGTCATCTTATTCAATATGTGGTCAAGACTCCAGCTGGATGAGAACTGACTGAACCGGAAAGTAGAAAATGTCGCAGTTTCCACCGACTCTGTAAGGCGGGTTTAATTATTTTTTTTTTTTAACTTTATTTACAACAAAAGGTTCTGATACAACAATAACTAATCAGTTTCGTAACAAAATCTTGGTATAATGTCTTTAATGTGGTGGATTTACTGTAAAACGCTGAAGGAGACTTATTTAATGTTATAACTGCTGTAGTATTTATGTTGAACAAGCCTTTTCATTTTGGCTGTAGGACAATATAAAAATATTTCTGATGTGTCTGTTACTTGTCACTTTATTCTGAATATCATCAATAAAATGTGGGAAAAACTTTAACTGAAACTGAATAGTGTTGGATGAGTGTTGATTGAGAAGATCTGTTTGATCCAGTTAGTAATGAAGCAGCAGCATTCTCATATGTATGCAAGAGACTGATGGATGGTCAATATAATAATACATACGCATCTTTAATTCCTCATTTGAAGCTATAGGTCAGCATGAAAGAGATGCAAGAACATGAACCAGTGAATACAACAAGAAATGATTATGAAAGGATGATTAATGTAAATATAGAAGTGTAGCTTGTAAGCTTCTACTTTAATATTTTTTTCTTTTTATAGTTAAAGCAGTTGTAAGCACTGTTAAAATGACTCATGTGAAAAAAAATCTATTGAAGACCACAATCCAGCCTGGATGTCTTGGTTTGATGAGACTCTCGGTGAAAGTTGTGTTTCAGTGACCTTCCACTAGAGGGCGACAAAAACCGTGAACTGGTTACCAAGGTAAAAACTCACTGTCAGGACATTTTCGTATCTTCAGGCAGGGGCGGATGGTGTATAGGGGCGATTTGGGCGACGCCCTACCAGCTGGGAGAAAGAGGATTTTTTTTTTTTACAAATTCTATCACAGCAAAAGTAGTTTTCAGTGTTCTAGACATATTATCTGTCATTGTCCAATCAGAATCGTCAGGTTCAAGTCGCGTTTCAAATGGTCCCGCCTCTCTGGGCGAATTCATCAACGTGGAAAATTGCCCCAGCTTCTCCCATTGACTCTCATGTTAAAAGTTTTTTTTTCGGAAAATGAGCCTTCAATGCATTTTCAATGAGGATTTGGGGCTCGTCCTAACGCGCTTGCGTCATACGTAACTGAGCAAAGAGATAGCTGCTTGATTGGACAATTCATCAATCAATCACGTCCATCAGGAAACATTCGCGCAATTTTCGTCGGTCGGCTGCATTGACTGTATATACCAGAGAACGTCTAATATGGTAGACGAATATAATATAATAATATGGTGGACGGGCTCTGGTATATATATATCTATGTGGAGAAGAAAAGGGTGAAGGAGTTGGGACCCGACTGTCCGGACTTAAACATTTCGCAGCAGGCTAGCCTACTGATTGTGGGAGGACATACACAAGGAGCTTCACCTCAAACGTGTATGCTAAACGGCTTTTTTTGTTTCCCCTGCGTGCTGTTTCAAAGTCCCGGGACAGAGATGTTATGGACTACAACGGGGATGAAGGACTTAAAACTAGGGCCGGGACTTTAACTTGTTAATTAAGATTAATTAAATACACAAAAATAACGGGTTAATCATTTTTTACGCATTTTAATCACACTTATTTTTGCACCGCGGAACGTTTCTCACTGGATGAGTTCGGCGGACCGATTATACTGGAGCACCAACTAGCGTTCATTACTTCAGACTACAAACAACAGTGAACATGAACGAAGAAGCTGATGAAACCGCTTTGGTTGGCCCCTTGGATGGGAAATTTCAGTCATTATTCAATGGTATACTAAAAATCCATATGAAAAAATAACTTCTCACTGTTCTCAGGTCAAATATTTATATGCGATTAAAATGACGTATTAGCACTTTTAAACTTGCTGGATTTTACAAGGCAAATAAATTAAGTTAAAACTTAGTTCCATGGCCCCATTTGTCTTTGTAAGGAGATGTTCTATTTTGTCTTTATTATTTTGTCAGAATGCACCAGAATGCTTAGTTTGTACGTGAAAATCACAAAAATCTACTGGGGGAGGATGCCCCCAGAGCCCCCTACAGGGGTTTGATTTACAAACTTTGCGCCCCCCCTAATACAAAATTCACCAGCCGCCACTGTCTTCAGGTATAACTGGAATAACTCAACAAAGAGATGATGATGATGATGATGATGATGATGTACAAAGACAACGTTTCACCAAACATTAAAG
Source organism: Chelon labrosus (assembly GCF_963514085.1). Taxonomy (NCBI): domain Eukaryota; kingdom Metazoa; phylum Chordata; class Actinopteri; order Mugiliformes; family Mugilidae; genus Chelon; species Chelon labrosus. The sequence continues at coordinate 3,547,195 of NC_140349.1, forward strand.
GAAATTGCAGAAAGAAAGATCTTTTGTGAGAGTAGGGAAGATTTTGGTGAAGCAATTAATTGTTCAGATGATTTGTGAGTTGGAAATTTAAAATCCAAAGGTAGAATTGGTTATTTGACTAACGAAAGGTAGGATACAACAATAACAACAGACTTTGCTGAACACCAGCCAAATGTTTTAGTCCATGTGAGAGAGGAGGGGCTCCTGAAAACAATACTGATTTAAAAAAAACCAAAAAACATGTGACATTAGCAGCAGCTTGATATTCTTGATATGCTTCTTCTTCATCACCAGAGCTGCAGATATTACTGATCCAGATGAGGAGTTAAATGAAAAGTCAGTTCATTCTCTTTGGACCATGATTGTGTAGATTTCATGGAAATCTTCACATAGTGGGATAACGGGGTTGATAGTTGTCCAGACATTTCACTCTGAACTAAATATGTCAACCTGCTGGAGATAATGAAAGAAACGAGACGATCATAAAACATTTTTTCTTGAATGTCTGTTAAAATATGGACACACTAGACTATGGAGCCATGGGATTAATTGATTGGCCCTTGGCTTCTTTTCTGTGAAGTACATATAAAAGAACATATTTTCAATGACCGCACACTGTGAGTGGCTTTGAACCCAGAGTGGAAAAGAGGAAAGCTCCAGATGAGATGGTTATTTCTCCAGGAGCTGGGCAAGGCACTGGTGAGATCACAAACCCAGAGGAGACAACATGAAGAGGATTCAGGAGGAGAATGCTGGTGTCCCATCCACCCATCCACCCAAGCCATGGAAACAACATCTGCACAGCGTGTGAATGTCTGACTTTTCTAAATTAATGGCTGTAGAGTGTGTCAGAGAGAGAGAGAGAGAGAGAAGGCAGATTAAAAAAAGTCTAATTAATTTTCTAGATTACAGTCAGTAGCAACAAAAAGAATGTGAGTAGATCCAAGCTGGACAGGAAGGTTCAAACCCAGAACCTTCTTGCAGAACCTGCCTGCTTACAATATGTAAAGAGCTTTTCATTCTTGATATACTCATCATCACAGTATCTGTATAAACACAGAACACACAACTGGACCCATATTAGACCTTCTAGCAGGCTGATTTTGGCCCTTGAGCCATATGTTAAACAACCCTGCTCTAGAGTAACACTAACAGTTCAACAACTGAAAGTTTTGGCTGGAACTTTTTCTTTTGCTTCCATGGTATGTGTCAAACATCTGGAAGTAATCTGAATGTTGACGTAACACTAATATTTCAGCTGCATTGCAACAGAAGAGGCAAACTAGTGACTTTATCTGAAAGAGAAAAACAGATAAACAGACACTACATTTGAACATTCCTGTGAAAACACACTGCTCATGTTAAATGATGTTTGGAACAACAAACTGCTTCACCAGGAAGTGTAATGGTCTCAGGGCTATGGACTCAGGGTGGTGGTCATTTGGAGGTTTATTAGTCATGGAGACTAGAAGGATGAAGTTTAGCTGATCTGGGGACGTTTTGCTGCTGTACCTTTTTACAAAACGCTACCTGATTGTCTGACAAGATATGTGATCCTAATCTACATAAATCACACACAGATCAGGCATAACATTATGACCTCATATTGTGTATGTCTCCCTTGTGACAGAGAATGGACATGGGCCTTCTGAGGGTATCCTGTGGTGTCTGGCAACAGAATGTTGTTAGTGGGGGTCTTTGAGGGGAGGGGCCTCTGTGGAACATCCCACATATATTTGATCAGTTTGGGGTCTAGTGAATCTGGAGGCCAGATCAACACCTCGTTCTTCATAGTTTTTTTTAGTTGTTCCTAAAGTGTTTTTGTGTGTGTGTCTGTGTCAGGCTGCATCCTGCTGGGGATGGCTGCTGCCATCAAGGAGTGTCATTGCTAAGGGGTGGGGGAGCCTGGTCTGGTCTAGGTGAGTGCTACATGTCTAAGTAACATCCACACCAATGAATACCAGGTCCAGAAGTTTCCCAGCAGAACACTGAATTGTCACAAGATGATCAATGTTACTTCGTGTTACTCCTGTCAGTGGTTTTAATGTTGTGGCTGATCAGTGTAGTCACCATCATTGAAAGATCTTTGTGGCTCAACCAACATTATGTCTGACAAAAAGATGGGAGTATTTGAACGTAGTCAGTCACTTCCAGTAAAGACAAGTGTGAACATTTTTACATGAGCTTGATGTGAACTAAATGTCTCATTCTCTCTCTCTCTCCAGACCTCCCTTCAGTGTCTCTCCTCCAGAAGACTCCCTCCTCTCCAGTCAGCTGCCACGCTACAGGTTTCTACCCTGACAGAGCCATGGTGTTCTGGAGGAAAGATGGAGAGGAGATTCATGAAGGAGTGGAACATGGAGAGATCCTCCCCAACCATGATGGATCCTTCCAGATGAATGTTGACCTGAACATTTCATCAGTCTCACCTGAAGACTGGAGGAGGTACGACTGTGTGTTTCATCTCTCTGGTGTGGAGGACGACATCATCACCAAACTGAATAAAACAGAGATCAGAACCAACTGGGGTAAGAGGAAATTAATATTGTTGGATATTTTTTGATATTTGAGGTTTTGTGTTTCAATTCAGTTGAAAATTTAACTAATAATAAAAATCAGTGAGTTGTTTCAACAAAAAACAACAAAACGAACCTATACGCCACTGAGTGGCTGCTGTACCAGTGATTGTATTGTCATTTTACGTGGTGGATCCATTGAATGAGACTCGTAAAGACGTCAATGCAGTTTGTGACCTTAGTCAATATATTCTTTAATAATTGCTTCATTTAACGTTCTTTGGTCATGTTGTCTGTGTTTGATAGTTATGGTAGAGATGAACAGTAGATGTGGTAGAAAGGAGCAGTCAGTCTTGGTTCATAAAAACAAAACCACATTTATGGATGACTGTACCTCTGTTCTAACCTGTTTTTTCTGGACTTTTCTTAGTATTTAGTTTGTTCTTTGTTCAACAGAGAAGCCCAGGAACATGACCATCATCATCATCACCACCATCACCACTGCAGTGGTTGTTCTTGTTCTCATCTTTGCAGCAGCTGCTGAATTCATGGTTCATGAAAAGAAACAAGGTGAGCTACTTTGATTTAGTCTTTGAGTTGAATCCTACAATTTGAAGCATCCAGCAGTAAAAGCTGAGTAAGTCTCAGAGTCAGGAGAAGTCAGGAGAACATGACTATACTATGATGATGAGGGAGAGAAGTGATGAAGAAAGAAACAAAGTGAGAACTAAACAGAAGAGCAGAGTGGATTTATTCTTCAGGTTGAGTGAGTAGAAGAGGATCATATTCACTGGAGATAAGATGATGAAAGATATTCTGACATTAACAACTGGAACTGAAATGACCTGTCTTTACTTTTCATTTCAGACCAAAAGGCTCCACCTGGTAAGTAAAACTGATTTTATTCTGTTTCAGCTGATCTAACAAACTGTTGATGATTTCTCCAGACTACGAGTTGACCTTTAACTCTGTTTGTTTCAGACCTTACAGATCCTGTGAACAACGTTGAACTCTCTGAGAGACCGAATCCAGAAACCTAGTTGACAATATATTTTTCTTATATTTTAAAGTTTACAATAACTTACATGAATTACAGGTGAACACTAAATACACTGTCCTACACTTGATACTGGATAACTGAAACCATGTTCTTTTCTTTTGTGGGGCAGATTCATCATAATTTGATGTTTACAATCAGACACTAGATTAAATGAAGTCTAGTGGAACCTGCTAGTTAGTTGGGCCGGTTACACCACTGTGGAATGAATATGTTAATGTTGTACATGGGTTTCTCCTCATTATGTTTCCAACAGTGAACTACTACTACTACTACTACTTCTACTACTATGTGTCAAACTGCCTTTTTTTCAGTATTTATTAAGTTGGCCCTAATTCTGTACCGTTTTTTTTTTTTTTTGTTTTAATTCTAATGTTTTGATATTGTGTTGTTAAAGCTAAGATATTTTTTTTATGTTTATTTGTGTTTACGTGTTTCATATTGCTAAGTGTCTAAATGCCAAAACAGAATGAGTGACACCAGGACCGTACACACCTTATGATGGTATTCTAGAAATCTGAGCTCACCTGAACTCTCACAGCAGTTACTTGTTCTCTTGCAGCTCAGCGTATTAATTGAACTTTAATGTGGATGAAGATCCTAATGAATATGTTTAAATGCTGAACCAATCATCTGAGCTGGTTTTAGTTCATACTGTGATTTAGGTTGAAAGCTGGCACATTTGTACCTGTGAATGAATAATTACAGTCTTTCCAATAAATCAAATCAGAAAATATGAATCTATCTCTAGATCTTATCATGTGTTTATCTTTCTGCTGCTTCATGTAAAGCTGCTTGTCTCTACTTGTCTGCTGCTAAAGTCCAAAACACACCAGCTCAGGTAACACGTAGAACTTGACCCACTGGACATGATGCAGTTCTTCACGTGAACAACTCAGAACACTGGTATATAAATAATTATAACTGTAATATCTGCAGCTCTGATAACATCAAAATAACTACTAATTAAATGGCATCAAGAAAAGTGAAAGTGTCCCCTGCTCCCAATAAACTTTCTAATATGGAGGATAGAGTGAGTTTATTTTTCTAGCAGTTTTTCCTGGTGAGTCAGTTTTCTTGTTGCTGCTTGTTTTTTTCCACCAGTATTTTTTTAAGGAGCCACTCCTCTGGACTAAAATGTTTGGGTGGTGTTCAGCAAAGTCTGTAGTTATTGTTGTATCCTACCTTTCATTAGTCAAATACACAATTCTACCTTTGGACTGTTGTAATGTTTATATAATTTAGTAAGTCATCCATCAGTCTCTTGCATACATATGAGAATGCTGCTGCTTCATTACTAACTGGATCAAATAGATCTTCTCATTCAACATTAAACCAACACTATTCAGTTTTTGTTTCAGTTTTTCTCTCATTTTATTGATGATATTCAGAATAAAGTGTCAAGTAACAGACACGTCAGAAGTATTTTTATATTGTCCTGCAGCCAAAATGAAAAGGCTTGTTGTATTCAACATAAATACTGCAGCAGTTATAACATTCTCCTTCAGCGTTTTACAGTAAATCCACCACATTAAAGACATTTTACCGAGATTTTGGTACGAAGCTGATTATATAATCAGCTTCGTACAAGTTCGTAAGTTGTTCGTAAGTTCGTAAAAGTATCAGAACCTCCCTATTTTTATTTATTTATTTATTTATTTATTATTTAAAAAAAAAAAAAAAAAAAAAAGTCTTTGGCTCCGAATCAAATCCCTGCCCAGTGTTTGCAACAAACAAATGAAAAAGCAAAAATTTAAAACTCGGTCTAAACAGCCAAACTGAGCAAGCAGGATTTCTGTCTGAACACAACATTGCCATGCAGTCAGCTGATCATTTGGAGGAGGTAATAATAACTTTAGTTGGTCAGTCCCCACCGCTGCGGTCGGACACTGAGGGTGGGTGTGTTTAAGTGAGGCAGTAAGTAAAGGAGTTGTTTCTCTGAAATGACCGAGTTCTCTGTCTTATTCTTTAGGTTAGCTACTGTAGTTCCATCTAAATAGAATAGCTTTGTTTTTAAATGCACTGCCCTAGCGTGTGATTGTTCAAGTTATTTTAGTGCATATTGTAGTCTGGGTCAAGTTACGAGCATTTTATTGCGACAGTAACATATTTCTTAATTTCTCATCTGGTGGAAACTCTGACGTTTTACTTTCGGGTTCAGTCAGTTTTCATCCAGCTGGAGTCTTGACCACATGTCGAATAAGATGCTAAAGTTAGTTTTGCTGCTTCTCTTGTGTCATGTTTCATCATCAGGTAAGATCACATTCACATTCTTCATCGTCTTTTCTTTAAATTCTTTCCACTCGACTCTGTTCCACAGTTCTGCTGCAGCCTCGAAGTTTAGTTTCACTTTAAGTTCAACTAATAATACAAATAAAACACTTTCAGTGCAACTTGAACATTTTTATCTGCACTAAATGTTTTATTTATGTGTTTACTGACGTTAGAAACCTTGACACGTTTTCCTCTCGACTCTATGTTGCTCTTCCTCATTCCTTTAACTAAATACTGACCGGATCTTTTTTTCAAGTGTAAAGACTATTCTAAATTATTTTTATATGATCTTTATTATTCAGTTTACAATGATATTATATTTGTTGTTTGTCCCACAGTGAAACACTCACTGAAGTATTACATTACCTTGCCCTCTGGAGTCCCAAACCTTCCAGAGTTTGTGATGCTAGGACAGATTGATGACGTCCAGATGGGTCACTGTGATGGCAGCAACAAGATATTCGAACCAAAACAGGACTGGATGAACAAATTGTTCGACCTCATTCCTCATATGTCGACATGGCACACTGCGGAGTGTTTTGAGATGGTACCACTCGTCTTCAAAAGCAGGATGAACCGTTTGATGCAGCTCTTCAACCACAGTGAAAGTACAGGTAGGCCTACATATTCCATTTTGTTTTAGCTTAATTATTTTTTTTTTGACAAACCATATGTTGGATGAGTGAGAATCTTCATATTCAACAGTGGTCACCAGCAGATGGTTATCATTTTTCAATTAAGCAGTCTTGGATGTAAAAACAGTGATGAGTCACTTAATAGTATTCATGACAATTTTTATTGTTATTGAACACAAACCACAGAAACGCTTACAAGACAGGGATACAATAGTTGGCACAAGAAAGCTACCAATGTACTCTGTGTTGTGTGGGTGCAGAGTGAAACTGGTGAATCTGGAAGGTATATGTAATATATGTAAAGAGGAAAAGTGGATAAAAAATACATGCATGAAAGAATAGAGACAAAAAGGATGAAGAAACAACATTGATAAATGGTGATAGATATAGTGGTAACAGTATAGATAGATAGTTTCTCTATTAATCCCAAACTGGGAAATTTCACTGTTGCAGCAGCAATGTACAGGCACTTGACACTATACATAAAATATAACAAAAAGGTAAAATCAACAATAAAAAATAGAGAACTAAAAAACTTATAAAAAATTATAAGTGAATATTAAAAATAAGTGAATATTAAAAAATGTAATTAAATTGTAATGAAATATAATGAATTTACAACCAATAACCAAACAAGCATGTGCAAATGTGCAAGAAAAACAAAAGTCCAGAGTGTCATCTGTCACACACAGATGAGGAGTTGTACAGACTGATGGCTTGAGGCAGGAAAGATTTTCTGTAGCGTTCTTTGAGACAACGAAGTTGTCAGAGCCTTCTGGAGAAGTTGCTCCATGTCTGTCTATTGTGTGGTGGAGAGGGTGGTCAGGGTTATCCATGATTGATAACAGTTTGTTCAGAGTCCTCTTCTCCATCACCAATCCAAAGTTTCCTGTCTGCAGTCAATGATAGAGCCAGCCTTCCTGATCAGTTTGTTCAGTCTGTTGGCGTCACTGGCTGCAATGCTGTTCCCCCAGCAGACCACCAGTGTTAATTTTGATTTAGTTTTAGTCATAGTCTTTTGACAAAAATATCATTTTAGTTTTAGTCATAATTTAGTCATCTAAATCATTTTAGTTTTAGTCTAGTTTTAGTCGACTAAAAATCATAGGATTTTAGTCAACTAAATATATAGTAATTTTAGTCGGCTAAAATTAGGGATGTCCCGATCAGGTTTTTTTTGCCCCCGAGTCCGAGTCCGAGTCATTTGATTTTGAGTATCTGCCGATACCGAGTCCCGATCCGATACTTCTACAGTACATTAAAAAAAATGAAGAACAGCGAAGAAACAGATCCAGGATATCCCTGATTTTTTATTTTATCCTTCTATGATATCAACAATCGCGAAATTTCTTTCATCAACTTTAAAATATCTCCACACCGCAGACATATTCGCGCCACTGGCTTGAAGTTGCTGCCGTGTTCTGCTTCCTTTACAGCACGCAGCAAAGTGACGTCATGCCGCATACGTTGTTTCTGTGTTGTTCTGTTCTGACTCTGTACCACCACATAACAGCAAATACTAAGCTGTTATTTTTCCCATTTGTTTTGAAATATTATAGATCTGATAAAAAAAATAATGAGAATAAATATAAATATATATATATATATTCGATCCCTGATCGGGATGTAACGTCCGATTCCGATCGAGTCTGAAACCACGTGATCGGCCCCGATTTCCGATCACGTGATCGGATCGGGACATCCCTAGCTAAAATATAAAGTCTTAACGGTAATCCTTGTTTTTTAGATTAACTTGTATTTCTGAAGATAAAATAAAAAACATCTGTTATGGAATGGTATTAAGGTTTAAATGTGCAATGCTTATTGGCACAGATTTCACTCATTCTATTTGAACAAACTGCTATGGCTAACATGCTAACATGCTGAGCTACAGCTCGTTAACGTCATAGACAACATAGACGCCTCATTGAGCGGGTTGGCCCGTTGTTGCGATACGTCAACGTCACTGCCTTATTGGAGGAGGCAGCTCTGTCCCGCGAACCAATACGAGTAAATGGAGTGAACTTTAGCAAGCGTCTTCTACAAAGTGTTGTAAGTTAATGCCTCTCATTTCCATTTCACACATTAACGCATATTCAGGGAACCGATACACTGAAAAAATGGAAATACTGGGTCTTTGAATTTACAAAAGTGAAGTTAGTAAAAACAACACAATTCATTTATTTTCTGTTTGTGAACATGGTTTAATCAAGTACACTCAAGTTGTTTATAAAGAATGTTGAACTAACTAGTTTGTTGCAAGTTGATTGAAATTAATCAAATTAAAAAAACAAACTCATTGTAATCGAGTTTAGTCTCTGCCGTTTTAATGTCGCCAGACAGTGTTCCTCCGAAACAGAAGATGGCGTTTACGCAGCGGTAGATGCCAAAAACAGACCAAGAAGAAGAACTCTTAGAAGGAAAGACCGCGAACCGTAACAGAACATTGTGGGAAAGTCTCCATGCTTTTCAACAAGACGTTGCGACACAATATCTGAAAAAGTAAGTTCTTCAAATTTATATATGTTCTTTGAAGTTGGGCGACATTCGAGCCATGTTTTCAAACAGTAACGTACTATAACAAGCTTGTTAACTCTGTGTACTTATATCCTATTTCCATACCATGTTGGGGAACTTTAGCTAACACCTGCTAGTTAATTTACTGTGGACAGTAACCGTCGGTGTGTATTTCTGAGCCCGCGGCTCCCGGGCCCTCCGCTGCCCACAGTGCTACAGCTGTTGGAGAGCAGCCGCTAGCCAGTGTTGAGTGAATTTCATCTTACTTAGCCTCTGCACCAGACTGACTATGGCGGGTGGGGGAGGAGGGGAAATAAGAACTTGTATGAAGTTATGACATGTTTAGGATTGTTTGTGGGTTTTTTTTTTTTGTTCAGACTTAATTTGTTCTAACCTAGCTTCAAAATTCTGTGTAGGGTGTCCTCAGGTTCTTGAAGTGCTAAAATGTCTGAAATTCAATTAAATACATATTACTTGACTATTCTATTTTTTTTCCCGCCATACTACTATATTTTATACCAGATTTGACATTTTAAATTATATTGATGTCTGATTAATATTCTTTGTTTCTGCAGAATAAAGCGCTTTGAAGATGGCCATGCCTGTGATCGTGAAGATCTTACTGACTGATGGCAGCTCTCAGAGGCTGAGTCTTGCACATGGACTCCCTGAATCTCTTGAAGACCTTATGGCTGAAGTCAAAAAACAGTGTAATCTTCAGGGAAACATCAGACTTCAGTTTATGGACTCGTTGTTTGGGAATGAGTTTATGAACCTAACTTCAGTTTCAGAGGTGGAGGACAGAGGGACTCTAAGAGTAATTGATTTGTCAACGCCAACAATGCAACATGAGAGCTTTTGGCCCTGTCCACACGTAAACGCAAATACGCCAAAACTTTCACGACTGTGTGACGTAATCAAAATGGTCCAACGACAAGGACCCTCCACTAAGGTGGCTAGTGGTAGCCTACACTGTGAAATCACCGGTCTTACGTTGATAAAGCAAGGGTTCGATTCCCATTGGTGCTTTTTTGTTTATTTTATTTTTATATGTATATATTTATCTTATAAACAACTTTAAACCACATATTCATGTAGTCGATTAGGAATGTGCATGGCAAATCAAGTCCCATACAAGCATAAACCAGTAAGACGTCTCCATTGCACTACATTTTATTGTCCACTAGATGTCCTAATAGAGCACTGTATCACTGAATTTTCGAGTAATGAACATTTTTTCAACAAAGCCTCAATTGCCCATCACTAGTTGTCCGTCTCACCGGAGTGCATGAGCAGCCATCAGCTCTGGCCACAGTGACGTCGGTCGCCTCAGTCACCTGGACGGTTACTTACGTTACTTACGTTGAGTGTGGGTATTTTATTTATTTTTTATTAAATCTGTGATGTTAAACAACAACTCACTCAAAAATATCTAAAAATAACTTTAAGGGTGGGATGACTCCGGCCTCACATATGTGGCCCAGAGGTCTAAGCTGGTATGTGGGCCGAATTCGGCACTTCACATCTGTCTGTCGGAGTCAAGACGGTGCCGCTTTTCCCGCATCTGGGCCATGTCCGGTTCACATGCCGTATGCCAGTGCCGAGTGAACGCCACCTGTGCTGGCTTCAAGCCAGATCTGGGCCACATGTCTCTGCTACGTGGGTTCAGTCAATGCTAAAACGCTTAATTCCGTAGATTTACAGGTTATTCGTAATACCTTTCATAGAAGCTTCTGTCAATCAATTTGATTCTACCACAATATGAACAGAACAATTTTATTTTATTTTTTTCTAGTTCTTCAAGTGCATTTGAAGTAATACACATAACTCTACAAACAAGAAAGTTCAACTATGCTAATTAAAAAAAAAACACTATGTGCACGTGTGTGCGTGCGAAAAAGAGATGTCAAATTTTCCACTGGTTCTCAAAAGTATTAAGGTCGGACAGGAACTTCAACAACCTTGGTGGTACATGTTGTTGCTTTGCGCCTTTTTTCCTCTCTGCCTTGGACCCTTGGCCAGGATTTATTCCAAGGAAAATTCTAAGGAAATGTAAAAGCATTTTAGTTACACATGCATTTAAATGAATTAAACTATAATACAGAGTAACATGCAGACAAGGCTGAGATGGATAAATACTCTTATACTCCAGAACTTTGAAGTCTACATTATGTGAACAAACTCAAATGTATCAAATAGAAATACATTGAAGAATTTTCAAAATTACCCTCAAATGTACACAGAAGGCCTGATTGACAACAGATAAAGAAGAGAACAAAATAATAAGACTTCAATCTGTGGCTCCACTGATATTGACAGAGGCCATGTAGCTATAACTATCAATATCAGTCAAGTGCCAATCACCATACAGGCAGAACTACTCAAACACATGAACATCTCTCTCTAACAACCGCAGTGGTGCATGACATAGTGTTTCCTGAGATGAATGGACCAAGCTGGCCGATTGAGCCCTGGCTCTTCCTCCGCCGTCAGGCGATGATGGGCCCTGAGCAGCTAACACCCCGTGGGTGAAAGTGAAACAGTTGAATCACAATGGCTGTGGTTCAGCAGGTAGAGCGAGTTGTCCACAAACCAGAGGGTTAGCGGTTCAATCCCTGGAATGTGCCATACGCTGAAGAGTCCCTGGTGTTTCAGCCATGTCTTATCAGTAATAGACTACAAAATGACAGGGATAATAACTGCTTTAGCCCACAATGCTGTCAATATTGTATCATATATGATTAGATTTGTATTTATCTATGATGGAAAACAATAGATAAAAATCTATGTAAAAAAAAAACAAAAGTGGGCTTCCAGCACAAATTGAATATAGGCTACTGTTGGGAGAAATGGTGCAAGTAGTCGTTTGATGTCTGGTAGTCATTTGGTGGACAAATAAGGCAGAGGTCAGCACAACCATTGCAAAACTATAATTTTAACTGTTACACTTACCTTTGTATGAATTCCAACGTAGTTGACATCTCCTTTGGATATTTTATGTTGCAGACATAAAACATCGAGAAAGCATAGCTCAGCGCCACAATGGGGGACGTAATGTGGTTATTTACGATTTCCTGATCGACAGCAATCTTGAAATGGCAGTCACCTTAAAATGTATGAAAAATAACATTAATTCAAGAAAACACATTATTGCATACTCTTCAAAAAGACACTAAAAGTCTTCCATAGTTTTTTTTTCAGTCTCAAAATTGTACATACATTAAGAATTTAGTCTATCAACAAGTTCCATACCCTCCCACAAAACATCACAAATTATACAGATTACAAACCTGAGATTAGGATGCATGGGGTACTTGGGAGGCTCGTCAGTATCAGTCCTTCACCATCAGATGAGTCCTTTTTGTGAAGATTAAAGCAAAATGTACACTGAATGTGATGAACATGAACAATGTTATGACAAAACAGCACCTCCTATCTGAAAATGAACTACACCAAGTGCAAGGAGTGGACTTCCTGAACATTTGAGCATTTTGGGCTGATTTTAAGGCAAATATTTCTTTTGATAAAGGCTGGGAGAAAAAAAAAAGAAAAAACACACTTGGGGCATGATAAGGGTCCGTGATATATAATCTGTTTTGCCTTGTACTGGTCATTTTATATCCGTGTTTCTAAAGTATGCAGTAAACTCTGACAGCCTGAAATCAGCGCTGGCGATCATTTCCCTCTGAATTTTCCTGCCAATATGGCGTCGTCAACAAAAAAAGTCACATGACGTCCGGAGTTCTATAGAATGGGTTTCAAACCAGAGCCTCATCGGCTTGTATCTGAAAATGTGAATGAGATTAACTGTTTCCAATGTACACAGAGACAACAACACCAAGTTCAGTAGTAAAAGTAATAGAAACAGTAATGATGGTACAAGTCACAACAGCAGTAGTAGTAGAGAGAAGCAGAGTAGCATCAACTATGATCGCTAATTTTTAAATTATCATAATTTACAATCTTAAAAAACAGACAGTAGCCTATTACTGTAAAGGGACATCAAAAGCGAATGGAAATGAATCATTTTTTTAAATTATTCTTATGTGAGTGATACCTCCACCACCTACAGTAAGTTTTTTAAGTCTATGAGAAACACTGATTTCAGCTAATAATGTTATGATCATTATCTGGGGTTTATATGCATATCATTTACCTCATTTTGGTAGAAAAAGTGATCAGGATGTTCTTTGAAGTGTCTTGCAATGCCAGAGATCAACTGCACTGGATCATCACCGATCTTCATCCCTTTTGAGGCAAAAAAGTTTTGAATACTTTTTCCTTTTCTGGAAATTTCCTCTGCCAGTTTGGTTTGGACTGAAAAGCCCAGGAGGGTGGCTGTGTGCTCAAATAGGTGAATGGCTTCAAAAAGAAATGGCCACTCTTCCATTATGGCGTTTATACTGTGTCCTTTGTTAATAGTTTCTCGTTGGATGGAATATGTATCGGCCATCAGTTGCTGAATAGTTGATTCCTGAAAATAGGGAGACAACATTTCAAATAGTCTTCTTCCATAGCCTCACCGAACTCCTCCCACGCCCGAGTTTTTGCCTCAGCGACTGCCCTCGCCGCAGACCGCCTGGCCATCCGGTACCGGTCAGCTGCTTCAGGAGACCCACAGACAAGCCATGCCCTGTAGGCCTCCTTCTTCAGCCTGACGGCTCCCCTCACCTCCGGTGTCCACCAGCAGGTTCGGGGGTTACCGCCGCGACCAGCACCAGCGACCTTGCAGCCGCAACTTGCAACAGCCGCCTCCACAATGGCGGAGCGGAACATGGCCCATTCGGACTCAATGTCCCCCACCACCCCCGGGACGCGGTTGAAGCTCTGCCGGAGGTGGGAGTTGAAGACCATGTTGACAGGTTCCTCCACCAGGCGTTCCCAGCAGACCCTCACTACTCGTTTGGGCCTACCAGGTCTGCGAGGCGTCTTCCCCTGCCATCTGATCCAACTCACCACCAGGTGGTGATCAGTTGACAGCTCTGCTCCTCTCTTTACCCGAGTGTCCAGAACATACGGTCGCAGGTCAGATGATACGACTACAAAGTCAATCATCGACCTACGACCTAGGCCGTCATGGTGCCAAGAGCACCGATGAACAACCTTATGTTCGAACATGGTGTTAGTTATGGACAAACTGCGACTCGCACAGAAGTCCAATAACTGAACACCACTCGGGTTCAGATCAGGCAGGCCGTTCCTCCCAATCACGCCCCTCCAGGTCACGCTGTCATTGCCCACATGAGCGTTGAAGTCTCCCAGCACGACAATGGAGTCCCCAGTCGGGGCGCCATCCAGCGTCCGTCCTAGGGACTCCAAAAAGGGCGGGTACTCTGAACTGCTGTTTGGCGCATATGCGCAGACAACAGTCAGGACCCGTTCCCCGACCCGAAGGCGCAGGGAAGCAACCCTTTCGTCCACCCGGGAGAACCCCAACGTACAGGCCGATAGTCCAGGGGCAAGCAAAAAGCCCACCCCGGCCTTCCGCCTCTCACCCGGAGCAACTCCAGCAAAGAAGAGGGTCCAACCCCTCTCGAGGACTTGGGTTCCAGAGCCGACGCTATGTGTCGAGGTGAGGCCGACTATATCTAGTCGATAGCGCTCAACCTCTTCCACAAGCTCCGGTTCCTTCCCCGCCAGAGAGGTGACGTTCCATGTTCCGAAAGCCAGCTTCCATAACCGAGGATCAGACCGCCAAGGCCCCCGCCTTGGTCTGCTGCCCGATCCCCATTGCACCGGACCTTTCATATTCCTCCTGCGGGTGGTGGGCCTACAGGGAGGTGAGCCCATGTCTCCCGTTCGGGCTGGGCCCGGCCGGACCCCATGGGCGAAAGCCCGGACACCAGGCGCTCGCCCACGAGCCCCAGCCCCAGGCCTGGCTCCAGGGTGGGGCCCCGGTAACCCTCCGGGCCGGGTACACGTTCTCCTCTTGGTCTTCTTCATGAAAGGTCATCTGAACCGTTCTTTGTCTGGCCCTTCGCCTAAGACCAGTCTGCCTTGGGAGACCCTACCAGGGGCAAATTGCCCCGGACAGCATAGCTCCTAGGGTCATTAGGACACTCAAACTCCTCCACCACGATAAGGTGACGGTTCAATCCCACCAACACGTATTCCATAGAGGAAACGGAGCCGGAGGGCCTGGGGTTGGACCATCCAATCTCTGGGGCAGAAGTCGCCGAGGTAGTAAAACAACTCCGCGGCGGTGGAGCTCCGGGAGCGGATGAGATCCGCCCTGGGTATCTCAAGGCTCTGGATGTTGTAGGGCTGTCTTGGTTGACACGCCTCTGCAACATTGCGTGGACATCGGGGGCAGTACCTCTGGAGTGGCAGACCGGGGTGGTGGTCCCCATTTTTAAAAAGGGGGACCAGAGGGTGTGTTCCAACTATAGGGGGATCACACTCCTCAGCCTCCCTGGGAAGGTCTATGCCAGGGTGCTGGAAAAGAGGGTCCGGTCGATGGTTGAACCTCAGATCGAGGAGGAACAATGCGGTTTTCGTCCCGGACGTGGAACCATGGACCAGCTCTTTACCCTCACTAGGGTGCTGGAGGGGAAATGGGAGTTTGCCCAACCAGTCCACATGTGTTTTGTGGATCTGGAGAAGGCTTACGACCGTGTCCCCAGGAGCATCCTGTGGGGGGTGCTCCGGGAGTATGGGGTGGATGGCTCCTTACTAAGGGCCATTCAGTCCCTGTACCAAAGGAGTGCGAGTTTGGTCCGTGTAGCCGGTAGTAAGTCGGACCTGTTCCCAGTGAGGGTTGGACTCCGCCAGGGCTGCCCTTTGTCACCGGTTCTGTTCATAACTTTTATGGACAGAATTTCTAGGCGCAGCCGGGTGGGGGAGGGTGTTGTGTTCGGTGATCGGAGGATCCCGTCCCTGCTTTTTGCGGATGACGTGGTCCTCTTAGCTTCATCGAACAGCGACCTTCAGCTCCTGCTGGGGCGGTTCGCAGCCGAGTGTGAAGCGGCTGGGATGAAGATCAGCACCTCCAAGTCTGAGGCCATGGTCCTCAGTCGGAAAAGGGTGGATTGCCCACTCCGGGTCGGGGAGGAGGTCCTGCTTCAAGTGGAGGAGTTCAAGTATCTCGGGGTCTTGTTCACGAGTGAGGGTAAAAGGGAGCGAGAGATCGACAGGCGGATCGGAGCGGCATCTGCAGTGATGCGGATGCTTAACCGGTCGGTCGTGGTGAAGAGAGAGCTAAGCCGAAAGGCGAAGCTCTCAATTTACCGGTCGATCTACGTTCCAATCCTCACCTATGGTCATGAACTTTGGGTAATGACCGAAAGAACAAGATCACGAATACAAGCGGCCGAAATGAGTTTCCTTCGTAGGGTGGCCGGGCTCAGCCTTAGAGATAGGGTTAGGAGCTCGGACATACGGGAGGAGCTCAGAGTAGAACCGCTGCTCCTCCACGTCGAGAGGAGTCAGTTGAGGTGGCTAGGGCATCTGGTAAGGATGCCTCCCGGACGCCTCCCGGGAGAGGTGTTTCGGGCATGTCCCACCGGTAGGAGACCTCGAGGCCGACCCAGGACACGATGGAGGGATTATATCTCTCATCTGGCCTGGGAACGCCTGGGGGTTCCTCCGGAGGAGCTGGCGGAAGTGGCTGGGGAGAGGGCTGTCTGGGCTTCCCTGCTGAAGCTGTTGCCCCCGCGACCCGGACCCGGATAAGCGGAAGACGACGACGACGACGACGACATTTCAAATAAATCAATTTGTGCTTCTCGATTAGTGGAAAAGTTATCTATAGAATAATTGCCAAGATAATAACAGATGATTGCAGCCCAACCATTAGATGATGGCTTTTGAAGGCACTTTTCAGCTCATCTCGTTTTGAGTGTAGTCCTGGTCTATCCTCAACAGCAGGCTGCCACTGCATACATCCATAACAGTCCGAATTTCTGGACCTTTTACTCACTTCATCTTCACCCTCTGCTGGCCTCTTTTGAGAGCAGCTAGTTGAAGGCCTCCTTGCATTTTCAACTCTGTTTTCTAGCTGGATAAAGAGAGCATCATATCCTGTCCCAATGACATTAGTTCCCCCGAGCCCTCTGTCTTGAAAAGAGCAAGGATATTGCTCTACAATCTGCTTGGCGATTCCCCGAAGCTTTGCTCTTCCAGGCCTTCCAGGCTCTATACTGAGTAAATCATCAATAATGATACGGACCATCTCTCTTCTGTCTTTTGGCTGTGCTCTTTTCTTTTCACCCAAGGAAACCATGAGGTTTGGGGGCATTTTGTGCCATGGGACAGAATAGGTCTCACAGGATGGGGACTCAACAGGACCGGGTGTCGAAGGTGGTATTTGATGATCACTCTGTGGCAGTGGTGTCGATATGGGTACAGCTTGTGTCCCTATGGATAGAATACATCACCAAAATTTAATGACATCAATGTTACATTAATACACTCATTCTCAGCATTAGGTTTGAACCCTCATAGATCTGTAACTGAAGAGTGTACAGTCACAGCTACTGTGACCAAGCAATTTCTCTTGTGGATGAATAAAGTTTATCTAAGTACAAATGGAACAACCCATAAGGGTCCATTTTATTAATGCACTGCTGAGAGGAGATATATTGTGATATCAAATGTCTTTGTCTTTCCCTTTTCAAATAATGTTTTGAATGTACCGGACTCCTGTTCTTCTTTACCCTGTTAGCTATAAAGCCATTACTGATGATCGTTTTCTCAAAAATAATCATGCAAATAAAGCACCAATAGAATAGAAATCTAAAAACATACCTGCACTGAAAGCTTTGATAAGTCTTCTGCACTGGATGGGAGGCAGAATTCCATCAATGTCCTCAGTTGTCACAAAGCTCAGGTCATCAACGCTGCTGACTCCAATCGCGTCAAGTCTCGTCATGATTGAGTCCACCAGATCATTAGTGAGAGATGGCACACCTTTTTGAACTAATTCTTTCACAAGCTCCATGGCGGCATGTGTTTAAGTGGGATTAGTGACCTCGCACCTCTGTGGTAAGAAGGAAGTGGATAATAATCATAGAGCTTGTCCAGATGTTTGCAGATGAACTTACGGTCAGAACTATTTTCATCAACTGCATAGACTCCAAGCTTAGGAATCCAACTGGCAGTTTTCCCTTGAAGCAAAAGTAGGACAGTTGTTTCATTTTTTACAACAATGCTCACTATTTGTCCTAACTGTAGTTGCCTTTTTGTATATTTTAGTAAGACAATCATACCATTTCCATATGAAGTTCCTCTAACTTGGACCTTTGCTGTGACAACTGAGTTACAGGAGTTAAGTCCAAATTCAGCAACTGCTGCCCTTACTTTCTCATCATATAGCTCTGGATAGAACTTGGTGGAGTCTGGAACTTGAACCTGGGGGCTAAATAGACTTCCACAACACTGATAAGCCTGAAATAACTGATGTCTCTCTGCAAGTGACTTAGTCACATTTCTGAAGTTTTTACTTGACCTGATACATCTTTTGAAATAACTGTGTTTACTTTCAAAGCACATGGTCCAAGTATGTATGAGTGGACCAAACTGTAAACTCAAGTCAGCATAGTGAAGCAGATAGTGATGTTTTGGTCTGAGACTTACATCTGGAAACAGCTCTTGCCTCATTTCCACATACTCTTCAATCAGAACCTTCATGTAAGCAATCTGCGACTGTGAAAGGCAAGGTGCACAGACAAATTCAACAACCTCCCTCAGAAGAAGTACAAGTTGCCATACAGAACTGTCAGCATCTTCAATTCTGTCATGCACTAAAATAGGCAAAACCCTTAACAGCCACCTGTTTTTTCGGCTGCATGGCCTCCAAGCTTTCCTCCCTTACTGGGAACAGCATTTGGCTTATCGCTGCTTTCACCAGAAAAGGTTTTGATTCTGTTGTTTAGCAACTCATAACCAAACCACTTCTTTGTTTTAATCAAGAACTGCAGACACAATGCTACATCATAGTCAACCACACCCTCAAACAGGTCATGCGCTAGACAGGGTGGCAGTCCTGGCTGACATACATGGAAATGGGACAGTTTGTTGAAAATGCTGTTGCCTTTAATGCCCTGGTGCATGGTCACTTCAGGGTGACGCTCCAAAAACTGCACAGTCTCATTATAACCAGCAGGATCCCTATGAGTGAATACTGTGAGAGGGTTAGACTGAAATTCAGCTTTTGTGGCCAGACAGTATCTACAGAAGTACTGAGCAAAGCTGAAATTTTCTGTGAAGCCACCAATCATGTGGGAGCCCAGGTTATCTCCCATGATGCATGCAACAGTACCTTTATATGTCTTTCCATCAAAATATATGCCCTTTGACTCTAACTCACACAAGTCTGACACAAGCTGAGTGAAAACTTTATCCACAACAAAATATTTACAGTCTTTTTCAATACAGAGCAGTGCCAACTGGATCTGATCAACAGTGGATCGCTGGTGTGGATATAAATTTCCCAGTGTGAAGTAGACAGCTAATACTTTATGTTTTTGCTTTGCAGATCCTAAAGGATTAGCAACCTCAAAAGCATCTTGAAAAAGCATCACCTTTAAAGAATCTGGTTCTGAGGTAAACATGGCATTAGACTTAATGGAATGTCCATCAGTCAAATCACGGAGGGTAGCATCTTCAACAGGAAGAGGACTAAAAGTGTGCTGAGCTGCACTTCCCTGTTTTAGCAATGCTCTAAGGCTTTCCAGTACCGGGATGTAATGATAGTGCCTCTTCTGTCCTCTATCATTGTACCCAAGTGTGACTTCAACAGGCTGAACATAGTTACAGTGTGTTTTGTAATATTGCAGCCTTCTGTGGTGCGTAGTTAAAGGACCATTTGCATGCAAGGCTTCATGCATTGGGCTCTGCTGGTATGCTTTGTTACCAAGACGTGTTAATGTGTCTGCTGAAATACCGTACTGTTGAAGTTCTCGAGATAGCACATCCAATGTGTAGTCCTGTTGAAGATCATTTAGAGTTTTCATTTCATTTGCTATCTCTGTAATTGTGGACGCCGGAACTAAATATTTTGCCTGCAAACCCAAATAAAACAGAGCTAGATTCTGTGTGTATGTGTCTTGCATGTTATCACTGTCTGAACTGACATTTTCTCCTGCATCAGTGACATCATCATTATTTCCATCAGGCTCTACAACATTAGATCCTTCGCCTGCAAATGACTGCTCTGCAAGTTCACATAGATGAACAGGTGCTATCCGGGTGACATCCCACCCTCTATGGCACCTGGAAATGTGAGACGAAAAGGATGACTTTACGTTAAATGTTTTAGAACATCCATCAAAGGGGCAAGTTACAGTCACACCCTCTTGTATGTGGCCACTCAAGTGAGACACAAGTCCTTTCACGTCTACATATTCCCTGGTGCAAAAATTGAACGAACACTTTAACTGTACAGACACACCACTGTTCCAGCTTTGTCGTGTCTTTGGATCTGGGTGTAAACGTGACATGTGCACAGCAAGACTATTATATGAGGAAAACCTCCGCCCACAGTCTTTGTGACCACATGTCAGCAGAGGAGACACAGTTAATGCCACAAATATTACACACCAACATAGCATTAACTATTTTTGTTGGGGAAATATTTCAAGCAAACTAGCACTGACATAAGCAAAACTTTATCGCTAAAGCTAACGATAGCTTTTAGACAATAGCGTTATTCAAATTTTTTTTTTTTTTTTTTCCTTTTTATATATATATACCTATATATCTATATCGTTTCCCCACAGAGGTGCGATAACTCACTCCCGTATGCTCGAAGTCCAAAATTTCTCGTGTTCCTGGATGTCTGTAATCCTGTGATCAGAAGAGGAGGGTAGCAGGTTTGCCAGGTCGCTTTTTATAGTCTCGTTTTTTTTTTGTTTGTTTGTTTTTATTATTTTTTTTGGGGGGGGCGGGAGGGGTGGACTTCATTCTAAAGTGTAGTTGCTTATTTGGATTTGTTCCCAGCTCCATAATATATTGTCAAGCAGATATTTTCTATTAGTGGTGGGCGGATCGATCCAAATGTCGATACTATAGATACCAACGTTGGTATCGAGATTGATCGATACCAATGTAATGAGATCGATACTTAAGTTTCAGTTTCTCTCGTTTTGTTAAAGAGGCGACCTGACTGTCTAAATGCCGCTGCTGTCACGGAGCAGAGCAGGCTCATTTTGCTCCTCCTCCCCCCTCGTGTGTTTCTTGTACCGTCACGTGACTCCGCGACGCCAGGTGACCGAACACCGCCCACCGCTGCCAGCCAGGCCCGACCAGCAGCAACACATTACACACAACGCAGAGACGGGGCAGGAGAATGGCAGAGCGAAAGAGTAGTGTTGTCGTTTGGCTACATTTTCGGGCCGAAAATGAAACGATAGCAAGTTGTACTATTTGTAAAAAGGCTGTAAGATACAGTGGTAACACAACAAACTCGTATAAGCATATGGAAATTTTTAAAATTCTCAGCCCTCTGGCCCCACAGAACCCTGAAAAGAAGAAAAAAGTGCACTAAAGAGGAGAAATGTTGCCTTATTTTTGTATTGTACTTCCTAAACAGTTTCTTGCATTCTTTATCATATTTGTTGTGGAGTGATAATTTTAGTGATAATTTTTAATTTTATAATTGTATTATAGTTTCTGAAAACTCTGCCTGAAAAATAATTTGTTTTTATTTGTCCTCAAGTGATCATTTTGTGTTGTTTCTGAACAAAAACTTTCATTGTGATAATAAAGTATTTTCTATGATAATCAAATACGGAAAATACATTGCTATTAATACAGTAGATTGGACCGTATTTCCACGGACATTTCTTTCAGTTGTACCCACAATGCAATGCGCAAACCCGAAAAACGGAAAAACACCTGTGATAATCAAATACGGAAAATACATTGCTAATAATACAGTAGATTGGACCGTATTTCTACGGACATTTCTTTCAGTTGTACCCACAATGCAATGCGCAAACCCGAAAAACGGAAAAACACCTGTGATAATCAAATACGGAAAATACATTGCTAATAATACAGTAGATTGGACCGTATTTCTACGGACATTTCTTTCAGTTGTACCCACAATGCAATGCGCAAACCCGAAAAACGGAAAAACACCTGTGATAATCAAATACGGAAAATACATTGCTAATAATACAGTAGATTGGACCGTATTTCTACGGACATTTCTTTCAGTTGTACCCACAATGCAATGCGCAAACCCGAAAAACGGAAAAACACCTGTGATAATCAACTACGGAAAATACATTGCTATTAATACAGTAGATTGGACCGTATTTCTACGGACATTTCTTTCAGTTGTACCCACAATGCAATGCGCAAACCCGAAAAACGGAAAAACACCTGTGATAATCAAATACGGAAAATACATTGCTAATAATACAGTAGATTGGACCGTATTTCTACGGACATTTCTTTCAGTTGTACCCACAATGCAATGCGCAAACCCGAAAAACGGAAAAACACCTGTGATAATCAAATACGGAAAATACATTGCTAATAATACAGTAGATTGGACCGTATTTCTACGGACATTTCTTACAGTGCATGTAGTCCGCCATCTATCTATAAATCAAGAAGCGTGTGTGTCTGTCTGTCTGTCTGTGGCACGCATATCTCGCGAACCGTTGGCCCGGTTGATTTGAAACTGGGCAGGTGTCTCGCTACGGGCACAAAGATGTGCACTGCTAAGTTTGACGTTGTTTGGATAAGAAATGTAAAATATATCGGTAAAATAGGTTTTCTCCGCTCTAACTGATGACAGTTCTAAATTATTGCGCTGGCTCAAACGCTAGATGGTAACCATGGCAACGGAGACAACGTTATTTTACAGTTTATTCATCGCAACAGCAAGACAGACAAAACATGAGTGATTTTATCATCTATCTATAAATCAAGAATTTCTTTTAACTTATTTGGTGAGTTTGTGTGTGTGTGTGTGTGTGTGTGTGTCTGTCTGTGGCACGCATATCTCGCGAACCGTTGGCCCGATTGATTTGAAACTGGGCAGGTGTCTCGCTACGGGCACGAAGATGTTTACCAAAACCAGCCAACACAAAGACAGCTTCTTTCCTCAAGCAGTCACTCTGTTGAACACTATTTATTTATTTGTAAATGTACATAGGCTACTGTATTTCTGATTCTGATTTTACATTTGTATTTTGTATGTTACTATGTGTATATACAATTAAAACCACCAGTAAAAACACTACAATTAATGTCTTTGTGGGGAGGAGACATGGGTCACGACAATGGTCACAACTGAAAAATCTTCTTCAGCTCCCACTATAGGAATACATACTTCCGACGGGCACTGCACCAGTAAATCAAGAAGCGTCTGTGTGTCTGTTTGTCTGTGGCACGCATATCTCGCGAACCGTTGGCCCGATTGATTTGAAACTGGGCAGGTGTCTCGCTACGGGCACGAAGATGTGCACTGCTAATACAATTAAAACCACCAGTAAAAACATTACAATTAATGTCTTTGTGGGGAGGAGATATGGGTCACGACAAGGTCACAACTGAAAAATCTCCTTCAGCTCCCACTATACATACTTCCGACGGGCACTGCACTAGTAATAACAATTGACACTGAACCTAGAGGAGCCCCCAGTGCTCAGCTCTGGTGTGTGCTCTTATTCACTCAAGCTAGAACGTCTAGATGTGTAGAAACACTTTGAGTAGTAGGCTACCAATCAGTAGAAAAGCCCTAGATAAATACAAGACCATACCACTGACTTGTGTTTCACATGAATGTCTTGACTGTTTGTTGAATGACTGCCCCGTAAATAAAAAGGTCACATATGACTAAAGCATGCCACTGAAACCATTCAGATTGTACTGCAGCGTCTGCATACCAGTGCATCACACAATGAATAATCATTTAAAATCATCTTTAGATATTTGTACATCACTGTTCATTGTGATCTCTGTTGTCTCTCTCTCTCTCTCTCTCTCTCTCTCTCTCTCTCTCTCTCTCTCTCTCTCTCAGGTGTTCACATTTTACAGGTGATACACGGATGTGAATGGGATGAAACGACTGGAGAGGTGACAGGTTTTGTATGGTATGGTTATGATGGAGAAGACTTCATTGAACTGGATCTGAAGACACTGGTGTGGACAGCTCTGAAACCAGAGGCTGACATTATCAAACAGAGATGGGATACTGAGACAGTTAGATTAAGACGAATTCATCGTTACCTCATTGAGATTTTCCCTGAGTGGCTGAAGATGATGTTGAAATATGGGAATAACTCTCTGCTGAGAACAGGTAGAGTCACATGACCTGATGTAGTTTGTTGAACACTATACTGTTTATTGTATATTTGTTGTGTTATCAGTTCAATGAGTCTGACTCTTTTTGATTGTCTTCTGTCAAAGATAGAGGTATGTTTGGATTTAAATCAGTGCTGAAGCTATGATAAACTGTTCAATATATCATTAAATATACTATATGACCATAGATCAGCCTCATCTGTACTTTATATTTGAGGTTAATCAGTAAAGATTAACAAACTTGAACATGCTGGTATTATCATTATTATGTTAGACAATATATAGTTTATCTTTAATTGAGTCTTTATATTTACCTGATTCATTTCTTCATCTTTGTTTCACCTTCCTCCTCTCTCTCTCTTTCTCTCTCCCTCCAGACCTCCCCTCAGTGTCTCTCCTCCAGAAGACTCCCTCCTCTCCAGTCAGCTGCCACGCTACAGGTTTCTACCCTGACAGAGCCATGATGTTCTGGAGGAAAGATGGAGAGGAGATTCATGAAGGAGTGGAACATGGAGAGATCCTCCCCAACCATGATGGATCCTTCCAGATGAATGTTGACCTGAACATTTCATCAGTCTCACCTGAAGACTGGAGGAGGTACGACTGTGTGTTTCATCTCTCTGGTGTGGAGGACGACATCATCACCAAACTGGATGAAGAACAGATCAGAACCAACTGGGGTAAGAGTGACTGTGGTTTGTTGGATATTTCAGGCCTTGTCCTGCAGGTTAGTTCAGAGATCCCCAAAGTGTGATGCGCGCACCCCCTGCCTCTAGGGGGTGCGCGAGATGAAAAACATAATGGTGGAGAAGAACCTTCTAGCATCATGAAAAGTAACGACAATGAAATAACTTACACTAGTTTTCCATTGGTCTGTGATATAAATGCAATTTCTGTATGATTTCCATCATTTCGATCATTTTTTTCATTTTTACATTTTTATCATGTGTCTTAATCTTCCGTAGCCTGTATTTCATACATGAGTGTAACATATTTAGTCTTGTTTATCTGACATTAAACCGCACTGAAAAACGAGATGAGGCAGCCAGTACCTCTGCCTCATAGAAGAGTGCGCTAATGAGCCATTGGTTCATGCTGTTCTACTCTCTCTTCTACGCTGAGTCAACTGTACTGTCGCGGTCCGTTTATTGGGATTTTTTCTCTGCGTGAAAGCCAAAAATAACAGTCTGTATTAAAAATGAATCAGATCATCAGAAGATTTAACAACTCAGTATTATAATTTGATTAAGGTGACGATTTGGTTTTCAGTTCAAATCCATATTTCCATTAGTCTTTATTTTTTTCTCACTGGCTACTCTCATGTTGAATGAGTATGAATGAACTGTGGAATTGCTACGACAAACACACTCTCTTTCTTATAATCTCTCTTAACCGCTATAGATTGACATTGGTCCTTTGGCCAGATATGATTCAGATTCAATTGAATGGAGAATTTAAGCTATTCCATTGCATAATTGTAAATCTGTGCCACGAACCTCACCGCACGTCACTGGCTGAGCCACCTGCGCTGCTCTTGAAAATTCTCAGATGGATCCTCTTTTTTTTTTTTATCTGTTCCTGAGCCTATATGCTCTTTGTTATTTATGTCGTGGGTCATGTGTAACTTTATTGCAATTTAATTCAAATTACTGGCGTTCTAATTTTATTTCCATAACCGCTGTGTTATGATGAGGGGTTGTGTTAGCTCCACAGTAATTTAAAGTTGCTGCAATTTTTGTTTAATGCGGCTGAAAATATTATAACATGTCCCTCAACTGGACTGTTCTTAATCTTTAGTTTGTTCTTTATTCAACAGAGAAGCCCAGTAACATGACCACCACCATCATCATCATCACTGCAGTGGTTGTTTTTGTTGTCATCTTTGCAGCAGCTGCTGGATTCATGGTTCATAAAAAGAAACAAGGTGAGCTACTTTGATTTAGTCTTTGAGTTGAATCCTACAATTTGAAGCATCCAGCAGTAAAAGCTGAGTAAGTCTCAGAGTCAGGAGAAGTCAGGAGAACATGACTATACTATGATGATGAGGGAGAGAAGTGATGAAGAAAGAAACAAAGTGAGAACTAAACAGAAGAGCAGAGTGGATTTATTCTTCAGGTTGAGTGAGTAGAAGAGGATCATATTCACTGGAGATAAGATGATGAAAGATATTCTGACATTAACAACTGGAACTGAAATGACCTGTCTTTACTTTTCATTTCAGACCAAAAGGCTCCACCTGGTAAGTAAAACTGATTTTATTCTGTTTCTACTGATCTAACAAACTGTTGATGATTCCTCCAGACTATGAGTTGACCTTTAACTCTGTTTGTTTCTGACCTTACAGATGGTGAAGACAACACTGAGCTCTCTGAGAGACTGAAACCAGAAACCTCATATGAACAAAAGTGAGATCATTATTAAAAGGTTTTAAACCTGTTTTTTAAATGTTAGGTATTAGATGTTTGCAGTGTTGTATTTTGAAGAATGTTACATGAGTGTTTTTGATCATTTCAAAGATTGCGTCATTTTAATGACACAAGTCATGAATGTTATATTCTATTGCTTTGATTTAATGCACTAAATACAGTAAGGGGGAGTTTGCATGTTCTCCCTGTGTCTGCATGGGTTCTGGAGGGTGTACCCCACCTCTGACCCAATGACAGCTGGGATAGGCTCCTGCCTCACAGTGACCCTTCACAGGACAAGCGGTTACAGAAGATGAATGAATAATAGGGTATTCCACTATAGATGTCATTTGGGGGCGGCTGTGGCTCAGTAGGTAGAGGGTTAGCGGTTCGATCCCCGGAATGTGCCACATGCCGAAGTTTCCTTGAACAAGACACTGAACCCCCAGTTGCTCCCTGGTGTGGCACTGGTTTGTGAATGTGTGAGTGCTTGTGTGAGTGAATGGGTAGATGTGTCTGTGACTGTAAAGCACTTTGAGTACCAATAGGTATAAAAGCAAGGCCATTTACCGTTTACCATTTGATATTATCCCTACAGACAGGATTTACTCTTCTGTTCTCTTGTGTGTCTCTTGTTTAGGCAGCTCTTCACATATATAGTAGTTTGATCAAAGATGAACAATGTGCCTCCACAGTACTCCTCAGAAACACTAATGTAGATAAGATTTATTTGTCACATGCACAGTTATACATAGTACAATGCACAGTGAAATGTATTTTTGTACCTGCAGCCGGTAGTAAAAAGGTACTACAGTAAAACAGCAATAATTGCACTAAATGTCTTTATAAAAATGTTTGTCAAATGTGTTGGTCTTTATATTTGTACTTTATTTTAAATAAAGTGTCTATTTGTTTTAAAGGTCGTCTCTTTTCATAAGTCCACACACTTCTCTGTGACTGTAGTTAGTTTAACAGGGTTATGAAAATTATTTATGTATTCAGTGTTCTCACAAATGAGCTGGATAAAAACATCTGGATCAGTTATCTCCCAGACAAGCTTAGCATAGCTTAGATTAGTTTAGCATAACATAGCTTAGCTTAGCTTGAACTCTTGACGGAAAACAAATATTGTGAAGTTGAGAAGTTGTTTTCTTGAATCGTCTTATTTTCTTCAATGCTGAATCCAATATGAGCCACAGCTCATACAGCTTCATTTACTTCATTTAATATAATTTATAATATTTTTCAGTATAGGCCTATTTAGCAGAAACGTCCTACTTTTCAGCTGTTTAATTTGTGTTACGTCTTCCTGCTGCTTCATCTAAAGGTTTTTTTTTTTTCTTTCTCTACTTGTCTGCTGCTAAAGTCCAAAACACACCAGCTCAGGTAACACACACAATTATACACATTGAACATGATGCAGTTCTTCACATCAACAACTCAGAATACTGAGAATAACTTTATTTAAAAAGCACCAATGGAAATCACTGAATAGTGATTAGTTTATGAAAGACATATCTGCCGCTCAGCAGTAGTTTCATTGATGATTACTTTGTAATATTCTCTCTGTAAGGTCTGCATGGATGAAAAAGTGGAATTTCAAAGATCTTTTTTAATCCTCTGTCACACAAAACTTGTTTGACTTGATTCTATTTTCACTTTTGGTTGGTGCAGCCAAATGCATGTGTTTCAGTCAAACACACTCATATCAGTCCAACCAGCTGGTGACTTGGTCTAAAGTCTTTATAGAAACAGAACAAGATGAAAACTTTACTTTTGTTGCTTCTCTTCTGTGGTGTTTCATCAACTGGTAAGATCTCATTCACATTCTTCATCATCTTTTCTTTCTTTTCTAGTTTGCTTTTAACAGAAATCTACCATATTTGTGACCATGAGTCTATTTATGTTTCACTCACATTATAAATGTTGTTTGTTCTACAGTGAAACACTCACTGAAATATTTCATCACTGGATTCTCTGGAGTCTCAAACCTTCCACAGCTTGTGGTTGTTGCAACAGTTGATGACATCCAGGCTGTGTACTGTGACGGCAGCAACAAGAAATTAGAACCAAAGGTGGACTGGGTGAAAAAAAGTCTTTGAAAATGATCCTGATCACTTAAAGATGTACACTAACCATTATTTTGTGAGGTATCCTCACCTCTTCAAAACCACGATTTCCAGTCTGAGGCAGGTCTTCAACCAAAGTGAAGGTACAGTATGTTGTGTGTTGTATGTGGGTACCTGACCTCAGATCATTATAGATCATAGAACATAAACTAAACTGACTCATGATTATAGCCACAGAGTTCAGGTGTTAGATGTAAAATGGATGGATCGGAACAGAAATGATCAACCTTATTTCTGTATAAAACAATGAATATATTTATTATTCTTTGATGAATTAAATAGAACCATAAAAGTTTCATTCTACATCTCAGCGTTTTTATAGTCTGCAGATCTCTCTGTCAGCTGACTCCTGGTCTGATCCTGGATCAGTATCTGTTCTTGTTTTTCTTAATATGCACTAGTGGAAAAGAGACTAAGTTAAAGAGAAGTGTAGGACATTCCCATGGCTATGATCAGTAGCCTACATGACAATAAGGATCTCTGAGTTCAGATGTGAACCAGTTGCCTGGACACATGTAGCCTATACTCCAGCACATGTCTGATGGTCAGCATGTAAATGGTTGTTTGATTATAAACTCTGAGGGAGACAGATCCTTGTAGTGTGTGATTTTTTAAAGTGTGGTCCCAGTGGGTCACCACACTTCAGCCCCCCTGACTCTCAACACTGGATCCCCCCAGGGCTGTGTGCTCAGCCCTCTGCTGTACTCGCTTTATACACACGACTGCGAGGCCACTTCAGACTCCAACATCATCATCAAGTTTGCTGATGGCACTGCTGTTGTAGGACTAATCTCCCACGACGACGAGACAGCCTACAGGAGGGAGGTGTCCCACCTGGAGGACTGGTGCCGGAAGAACCACCTCCTGCTGAACGTCAGCAAAACAAAGGAGCTGATTGTGGAAACAGCAGAGGGACTTCCATCCACTTATCATCTGTGGCTCTGAGGTGGAAAGAGTGGACACCTTCAAATACCTGGGAGTGACCATCTCACAGCACCTGTCATGGACTCATCACCTGAACACCATCGTGAAGAAGGCCATACGGCGTCTGAGACACCGCAGAGACTTTAAGCTCCCTCTCAAGGTGCTCAGGAACTTTTACACCTGCACCATCGAGAGCATCTTGTGTGGGAGCATCACCACCTGGATGGGAAATTGTACCAGGCAGGACTTCCTGGCCCTCAAGAGGGTGGTCCGTTCAGCGGAGCAGACCATCAGAACCCCCCTCCCCAACCTGCAGGACATTTATACCAAACATTGCAGGTTAAGGGCCACAAAGATCCTGAAACAGCCCAGTCACCCCGGACAAGCTCTCTCTACTCTCTACTGCCATCAGGCCAGCGATTCTGATGCCTGAGGACAAAGACTGAGAGGCTGAAGAAGAGTTTTTATCCACATGCCATCCGCCTGCTCAACTCTGAGCCTTAACTGGACTTAAATACCACTGCACTTTATTCATTTATTCATGTAGCTGCTAAATACTGTAAATTTATGTACATATACAACTACCCCCCTCTAAGTTTACACTTGAGTCTTACGTCTATATTTTTATTTTATTTTTTTCTCTATCGGTGTACATTACACTTATATTGCTTACCTTGAGTGCAAACTACTGTTTACTGTAGTACTTATATTTTTTTTTACTACTGGCTGCAGGTACAACAATACATTTCACTGTGCATGTGACAAATAAAACCTATCTATCTATCTATCTATCTATCTATCTATCTATCTATCATATCTATCTATCTATCTATCTATCTATCTATTTTAAAATCCTCTTCTTTATTTGTACATCATTGTTCGTTATACATTATATCTCTGTTGTCTGTATCTTATAGGTGTTCACGTTTTACAGCTTATGAATGGCTGTGAATGGGATGATGAGACCGGAGAGGTTACTGGTTTCTTACAGTATGGTTATGATGGAGAAGACTTTATTGTTCTGGATCTGAAGACATTGACATGGATCACTCCAAAACCTCAGGCCGTCTCCATCAAACTGAAATGGGATTCAGAGATAGGTAGAATAAAAGACAACGAGCAGTTCCATACTCAGACTTGTCCTGAGTGGTTGAAGATGTATTTACAGTATGGGAAGAGCTCTCTGTTGAGAACAGGTACGTAGAATCATTACAAAATGTTGTTGATTCCACTTGAAATTCACAGGTTACTAAACACTAAATAAATGTAAACTGTCTGGACGAGAGGACACAGAGTGGAGGAAGAAACTGGACAGAGGCAGGAGATGAGAACACCAGGTTCTCCATGAACCACCTTCACAGAAAATAACTGCTGACTGACAACAGAGGATTTTACATGGAGCTGTAGCAGTGAAAGCTTTTATTTCTGTTATTAACCTGACGGTGTCCAGTGGTTGTCCTTCTCATGGACAAAAAGAGACTGTGTTTCAATGGTTTTATGACTGCAACAGACTCTGGTACATTTTTAACAGAGAATATTTTAGCTGTTTTAGTGTAACTTGGTCAAAAACTGATCCTCTCTCTCTCTCTCTCTCCAGACCTCCCCTCAGTGTCTCTCCTCCAGAAGACTCTCTCCTCTCCAGTCAGCTGCCACGCTACAGGTTTCTACCCTGACAGAGCCATGATGTTCTGGAGGAAAGATGGAGAGGAGATTCATGAAGGAGTGGAACATGGAGAGATCTTCCCCAACCATGATGGATCCTTCCAGATGAATGTTGACCTGAACATTTCATCAGTCTCACCTGAAGACTGGAGGAGGTACGACTGTGTGTTTCATCTCTCTGGTGTGGAGGACGACATCATCACCAAACTGGAGGAAGACCAGATCAGAACCAACTGGGGTAAGAGGAAATGTCTATAGTTGGATATTTTAGCTTTTGTCCTGTAACTCAGTTAAATTAAAACACTTAAATCAGTTGTGTACGTTATAAGGTGATACTCATCCGTTTTTCTATTCCTGGTGTGGCAGCATTGCGTTCCCGTACTTGTAATCATCATAAGATCCTATTTTATTTTCTTATATCATGAAAATTATGTTATTTAATAATTATGTTTAGTTTGCGTTGCCTTTATTGGATGTTTGCAGAGATGAACAGTAGATGTGCAAAGGAGCAGTCAGTCTTAGTTCATAAAAACAAACCCACATTGATGAATGTACCTCTGTTGTAACCTGTTTCTATCTGGACTGTTCTTAATCTTTAGTTTGTTCTTTGTTCAACAGAGAAGCCCAGTAATATGACCACCATCATCATCATCATCATCACTGCAGTGGTTGTTCTTGTTGTCGTCTTTGCAGCAGCTGCTGGATTCATGGTTCATAAAAAGAAACAAGGTGAGCTACTTTGATTTAGTGTTTGAGTTGAATCCTACAATTTGAAGCATCCAGCAGTAAAAGCTGAGTAAGTCTCAGAGTCAGGAGAAGTCAGGAGAACATGACTATACTATGATGATGAGGGAGAGAAGTGATGAAGAAAGAAACAAAGTGAGAACTAAACAGAAGAGCAGAGTGGATTTATTATTCTATTTTATTCTAAATGACCTGTCATTACTTTTCCTTTCAGATCAACATTGTCCACATGGTAATAGAAACTTATTTTATTCTGTTTCAACTGATCTAAGCAGCTGTTTATGTTTTTTATTTACTATGAATGGACCTTTTACAAAGTTTGTTTCTGACCTTACAGATCCTGAGAACAGCTTTCAGGCTTTGAGACTGAAACCAGAAACCTGACGAACACTGAGTCACTATTAGTTAAATGTAAACTCAACTACCGACTGGTTCTTTTCTGTGTGGAGTTTGCATGTTCTCCCTGTGTCTGCGTGGGTTCTCTCCAGGTGCTCCAGCTTCCTCCCACCATCCAAAGACATGCTGGTTAGGTTCATTGGTGATTCTAAATTGGCCGTAGGTGTGAGTGTGAATGGTTGTCTGTCTCTCTGTGCTAGCCCTGCGATGGACTGGAGACCTGTCCAGGGGGTAACCTGCCTCTCGTCCGATGACAGCTCGGATATGCTCCAGCACCGCCGCAACCCCTTCACTAGACAAGCGGTTACACTTGCTGTATTCACTGGTTCATGTTCTTGCATCTCTTCCATGCCGATCTGTAGCTTTAAATGAGGAATTAGAGATGTTTATGCAGTCTTGTATTGATTGTTGTAATATTTACATCACTTAGTAAGTCATCCAGCAGTTGATTGCAGGTTGACAAAAATACTGCTGGTAGACTACTAACTGGGCATGGGATGAAATGAAATGGGGCAAGGGGATGGGATGAAAAAGGGGGGATATGAAGCGAGTTGAATGTGTAAACAGATTATGGTAGAGGGACCCAGGGATTGAGACTTAAACATATGTAATAATACTTAAATATCAGTGTCATATGTGTTGCTGTCTAACATTTCAGAAATGTCAGATGTTCCAAAACATTTAAATATGTGTCAAATGTATCTCTTTATGAATTGTTGGCACTATTGTTCACGCGGTGCTGTACCACTATGTGAGAATTTTTCTTAGAAATAAAAAATAAAAATGTTTCTCTTTATACTGATGTCTGACTTTTTAATAAAGTGTCCCATTTTCAAAAGTTTGTCTCTTTTCACAAGTTCACACACATCTAGTAGAGTAACAGGATTATGAATATTATTTGTGTATTCAGTTAGCTCCCTGGCAAGGTTAGCTTAGCTTGAACACCAGTCTAATACTTAGTCTAATGATACTGTGGCTCAAAGAGGAACTCTGTAATATGAGTTTTTCTCCATTATTCACATTTAGGTTAGGACACATCATATTTCTGACTGTAAACTGCACTTTTAGTTCAAAGCTCGCTTATACATATTGTTAAACTAGCTAATGAGCCAAATTCTGAGGAGAATAAAATATGGTTTACTGTGTATTATATCGATGCAGAATAGGAACCAGTAATCATGATTTATTTGAAAAGACAATAGTGCCGTCACAGATCTTTTTCTGACTAGTCTCCAATAAATGCTGCTGTCCATTGCAGGACAAAAGTACACACCAGATCCTCAGCTTAATGATGTTCATGGTATAATTCGTTTTCACAGACATAGGTAGACAAGGACGCACCCCCCACCCCTGGGTCATTAGATTATTAGTATTAGAATCACAGTTTTTACAGTTGTCGATGATGACATCTAGTGGAGAGTTACTGAAACACAACCATAAGTCTAATTGGTGTTAAATGCTTTCCTTTCTCATAAGCACAACCATCAACTGCAGGTTTTTTCTTTAAACTGTTTTCCAGACTAATGCACAAGGTGTCATATTTACCATGTACATCACTGTAGTTTAGTTGTCACCATGCTAATTAGCAATTAAAACAAAGCGCTGTGACTGATGTCAATGACAACAGCCTTTCAGAGTATTTGGTCATATTTATAAAAACTGGACAAATCAAAACTTTAACCTGATGAAAAACTAAACATTAATTATTACAGTTCAGCTTAAACATGAATGTGTGTGTGTCAGATTTAAAAAACATCAAATGTCAAAGTTTTGGTGGTGCTGGAGAAAAACCAGGGCCCGTATTCCTAAAGATTCTGAGAATCCTCTCAGGGAGCCCAAAAATTCCTAGCTAGAAGTCTTAGCTTAGGAGTGATTCCAGAAAATTCTTAGAGAACTCTGAGCAAGGAATGGACAGAAACTCTGATCTTAGTGAGGAGGTGTGGTTGACCCTGTTGGTAGGTATAAGTCATCATTTCAGAAGGTGTGATTGGTTGATCCTAAAAGCTAGATAAAATACAGTTTTGGTGATAACTGGCCTAGAATGGACTGTCAAACCAATAGACTTAATAATAGAATCTAATCTCTATGAAGACTGTGTAATTAGTGATATGCTTCATATTTACTGTGTAGTTGAGACGGTGTTTTCTTGGTTCGTTGGTGTTTTTCTTAAGACAGTGATCCCAGTGGACTGGTGCGTTGTTTCTATCACATGACAGGAACTGAGGATTTGTGTCGCTTAGTCGCTTTACCTTTTCAGACCTACAGCTATTATTTTAAGACCGAAATTCAATCAGCAGCACGACTCAACCTCTGATTCTTTGGATAAGAAGCAACCGAAGGACAAATTTAGAATTTCCTGTACTTCTTCCTGTATATGATAAGGTCAAGGTTTCGATGTGTGAGAGGGTGAAGCACATGAGGTTTGCTCCATTTAATCTATAACATTTAACGCAGTGAATGTCACTGTTCTAGACATGGGAAATTGGAAACATGCGAGCACTTACCTCACATCACATGAAAACAGTCCAGAACACCTCAATTGCATGAAAGCATGGAAGGAACTGGCAGTGAGGTTAAGAAGTGGGGAAACTATTGATAAGCAGGAGATGGCACTTCTGGAGGCTGAGAGGGTGAGGTGGAGAACAGTGCTGACATGTCTCTCTGCTTGAAAACCCCAATGACATGCTGCATACTGCTGTTGTCTTCTTGTTACGTGGTAGCTATGGTTAGCTGCTGAGCGGGCCATACAAGCCAGCAGCGTTTAGTTAATGTTTTACAATGTCTGAACTATGCTGCTCAATGGGCTTACAAGCCAGCAGCTTTTACTTAGTTTATGTAGATTATAGGTTAATTGTCATATTATATGACCATAGGTTAGGTAGGGTCTCTTAGCTGAACAATGTGTTTTGCCTGGGATTTTGGCACAAGGGATTATAACATCTTATCCTGTGTATTACTGAATGCTATATCTAGCCTAGGCTAGTGACTGTTGCGAATAGTGCAGCTGACTACTAGGGAAAGACCTAGTGACAGCATGGAAAGACAGCTGACAGGAGGGAACAGTCCCCACCGGGGCTACAATGGGTTAGCTGCTCATTGTGGCAGTAGCCCAGGCTTTAATAAGCCATGGGCTACACCCTAACTTGCTACAAAGACGACTAATGATAAAATACCCCTAGAGTCAGCGAGAGCAGGGGCGGAAGATGACTCAGTTTGGACTGACACGGCTTTTGACCCAGGAATGAATTTGACACCGAGTAGGCAAGGCACGTTAATGGAAGCTACTAGTTCAGATGAAGATGGAAAGAAGCAGCAGGTTTGTGTGTGTGGCTGGCAAAAGATAACAACAGTAAAGGGCCTCAGAATCCACCAAGGGAGGAAAAAGTGCTTGGCAGAGGGAACACAGGGACCCCGCATTGATAGCTACTTCTTAAGAAGTGCATTAAGTCAGTCGGTTGAAGTCCAGCGACAGGAGTTAACCCACAGTTCGCAGGACATCAGTACCCCTAATGTTGAGGCAGGTACAAGCACTGAGGCAGACAGAGAGGCCAGCCAGCCAAAAAGGGAGAAAATTAGCGGTCAGAAAGCAAGGATCAAATGGCCAGGTGCATCAGATATTAGGCAGTGGGAGGACATCAATAGTGATTTGGTTAGTGTACTAGGTAGACTTAAAGGGACGGCAGAGAGTAAGTTGGAGAAAATGGGAGATATTATTTATGGTTATGGTAAGGAAAGATTTGGTGTGGTTGAGAAACAGAAGAAACAAGAGGGACAGGTGGTTAGATCGAGGCGTCAGCAAGAGATCGATAGGCTCGTACAGGAGAGGAGACTCCTTAAGAAGCAGTGGAGGAAAGCTACAGCTGAAGAGAAGGAAGGTATTGATTGTTTACAGGCAGATGTTAGGAAGCGATTGGCAGCGTTAAGAAGGGCGGAGAACATTAGGAAAAATAGGAAAAGGAAAGAGCGAGCTAGATTAGCATTTTATAAGGACCCATTTAGGTTTGTGAAGTCACTATTTAGTAAGGAAAAGAATGGTAGCCTCACGGTACCAAGAGAGAGGCTTGAGGAGTACTTGGAGGAGGTGCATAAAGATACGGACAGGTTTAGAAAGTTGGCACTACCCTCTGATATTCCACCTATTGGTGAAATAGTTAGCCAGTGTGATGACAGCCCACTAAGGTGGAAAGAGGTTCAAGAAGTGGTACGACGTGCAAGAGCCTCTTCAGCCCCGGGACCTAATGGGGTCCCCTACCGGCTGTATAAGAGTGCACCAGATGTGCTGAGGTTCCTGTGGAAATTGATGAAAGTAGTATGGAAGAAACAGGTTATTCCCAAGGCATGGCGCAGGGCAGGGGGGATTTTTATTCCCAAAGAGAGGGACTCATTGGAAATAAGCCAGTTTAGACCAATTAGTCTGCTTAATGTTGAGGGGAAGATTTTCTTCAGTGTTGTGGCACAGAGGTTGTCTAGTTACTTGATTAAAAACAGACTAGTTGATACGTCGGTGCAAAAGGCTGGGATCCCAGGCTTCTCTGGATGCTTAGAGCACACCAGCATGATTTGGCACCAAATTCAGTTAGCAAAGCAAGAGAAGAGAGACCTGCATGTTGTATTCTTAGACCTGGCTAATGCTTTTGGGTCAGTGCCGCATAGTTTGTTATGGGAAGCATTTGACTTCTTTAGAGTTCCAGGCAGTATAAAAAACTTAGTCAAAGCCTACTTTTTAGACATTCAACTCTGCTTTACCACAGCAGAGTACTCTACAGCATGGCAGCAGCTGGAGGTAGGCATCATGGCAGGGTGTACAATCTCTCCACTAGCCTTTACAATGGCAATGGAGGTTATTATTAGGGCTTCCAAATGGGTGGTAGGTGGAGAAAGGCTGCAAGGAGGGCTTCGCCTCCCCCCAATCAGGGCCTACATGGACGACATGACGACAGCAACGTCAACCGCTCCTTGTACCAGAAGATTGCTGGATAAGCTAAATAGCAACCTGCAGTGGGCTAGGATGAAAGTGAAGCCTATTAAATCTAGGAGTATTTCTATTGTTAAAGGAAAGGTAGTAGATAAGAAGTTTGTTATAAATGATGAGGTAGTTCCCACAGTGCTGGAAAAGCCAGTGAAGAGCTTGGGAAGATGGTATGATGCAAGTCTTAGTGATAAGGCGCAGTTTGAAGGGTTGAGGCAGGAAATGATTCAAGGCATTTCAAGCATAGACCGGTCAGGGGTACCAGGGAAGTTAAAATTGTGGTGCTGGCAATTTTGTTTACTGCCTCGGCTAATGTGGCCGCTGACGGTGTATGAGGTTGCCCTTTCAAAGGTAGAAAAGTTAGAAAGAATGATTAATTCATTTATCAGAAAGTGGCTTGGTGTCCCACGCTGCTTAAGTGACACAGCCTTGTATGGGAAAGGCATTCTGGAGCTCCCAGTTACCAGCCTAACAGAGGAGTTTAAGTGTGCTAAAGTTAGACTGGAAATGACTCTTACTCAGTCAAAGGATCCAGTGGTTAGGAGTGTAGCGCCTACTATTAAGACAGGGAGGAAGTGGAAGGCAAAAGAGGCAGTACAGCAAGCACAGGCAGCTCTTAAACATAGAGATATCATAGGTCATGTACAGCAAGGGCGTGGAGGCCTAGGGCTGTGTGCAGGGAAACCTCTGTGGAGCAAGGCATCAGCAGTGGAAAGGAGAAAGATGGTAGTGGAAGAAGTACAGAAGCAGGAGGAAGCAGTTAGATGCTCGAAGGCAGTGTCGCAGGCTAAGCAGGGTCAGTGGGTGAACTGGGAGAGTGTGGAGAAAAGGAAGTTGAAGTGGAGAGAGCTTTGGAGCATGGAGGCTAGCAGAATTAGATTTATGTTAGGGGCTACTTATGATGTGCTGCCAACTCCCCAGAACCTAAACCAATGGGTAGGTGAGGATAATGCCTGTCCACTGTGCACTTGTGTCTGCACGCTTAGACATATTCTGACAGGTTGTAAGGTTAGTCTTTCCCAAGGACGTTATACCTGGCGTCACAACCAGGTACTGAAATGTTTAGCAGCTGCAATTGAGGAAAAACGGGTGAATTTAAATTCCATGGCCGTTAACAGAGAGAATAGATGTATTAAGTTTGTACGGGAGGGAGAAAAGGCTAGACCAGCAGGCATCAGGCATAACACGGGACAGCTAAGAGTAGGAGGAGCCTGGCAGATGAGAGCGGATTTAAATGGACAACTGGTTATTCCAGCTGAGATAGTTAGCACTCGACTACGGCCAGATCTGCTGTTGTGGTCTGAGCCAGAGAAAGTGGTTTATTTCATAGAGCTGACTGTCCCGTGGGAAGATAGAGTTGAGGAGGCTAATGAGCGAAAAAGAGCTAAGTATGCAGAGTTAGCAGCAGATGCAGAGCAGAATGGATGGAAGGCTTATGTCCGCCCGGTAGAAGTGGGTTGCCGTGGATTTGTGGCAAAGTCGGTGATTGCTCTGCTGAGCGAGCTGGGCATACGGGGAAGGAGCCAGAGGACTGCGGTTAGCAACATGTCCCGGGCAGCAGAGAGAGCCAGCGACTGGTTATGGGTGCGCAGAAAGCATGCTAGCTGGGGAACTAGCTAAGGTAAGGAAGGCCGCATGTAGGCCTCGATTTGTTTATTACGCGATTTGTTTGTTACGTGTTTTCGGCCCGCAGCAACGGGGCGAATCACGGTAGATTTGCTTGTTTGTTACGTGGTTCAGTCCGCATCAACGGGGCGAATCACGGTAGATTTGTTTGTTTGGCTCGTGGTTCAGTCCGCATCAACGGGGCGAATCATGGTAGATTTGTTTGTTTGGCTCGTGGTTCAGTCCGCATCAACGGGGCGAACCACGTTAGATATGTTTGTTTGTTACGTGGTTCAGTCCGCATCAACGGGGCGAATCATGGTAGATTTGTTTTTGTTACGTGGTTATTGTTATTAGTTACTATATTAGCTGTTGATAGACATCGAATGGTGAGGGAAACAGGGTTGTGCAGTGGCGGTGTGGAGGGGGGTGACTCCAGGACGCTGGAAATCACTGTTAAGCCTTCTCGAGGTGTCGTGGGCCTAACTTAACGAAACATCGGTGAAGGGAGGTGCCCACTTGAAAACCCCAATGACATGCTGCATACTGCTGTTGTCTTCTTGTTACGTGGTAGCTATGGTTAGCTGCTGAGCGGGCCATACAAGCCAGCAGCGTTTAGCTAATGTTTTACAATGTCTGAACTATGCTGCTCAATGGGCTTACAAGCCAGCAGCTTTTACTTAGTTTATGTAGATTATAGGTTAATTGTCATATTATATGACCATAGGTTAGGTAGGGTCTCTTAGCTGAACAGGGCCTCTAAATGTGTTTTGCCTGGGATTTTGGCACAAGGGATTATAACATCTTATCCTGTGTATTACTGAATGCTATTGTGCAGTCAAATGGGAATTTTCTCAAAGAGGTTGAACTTATGGCCGGGTTTGATCCCATAATGAAAGATCACCTTAACCGTGTCAAAAGAGAAACAGCAAGTCACAACAGCTACCTAGGCCATCATGTGCTGAATGAACTGATTGATTTGTTGAGCAGCAGCAAAATCATATCTGCTATAGTGGATGACATCAAGCAGGCAAAGTTTTTTTTTCAATAATTCTGGACTGCGCCCTGGATATAAGCCACACAGAACAGTTGTCAGTGGTCATTAGAGTGGTGTCACTGCTCAATAGAGGTGTGCGATACCGCTAGATTTGGTATCGATCCGATACCAAGTAAATACTGGGCCAATATCGCCGATACCGATACCGATATCGTTACTTTTTAAAAATTAAGGTGGATGCGCCATCAATCTGAATCAATCTAAATTTGAATGAATTCTCATGACATTTTAAGTGTTTTCGTGATTTGCCTTTTTTTGCCTTTGCACTTTTTTTCTTCTTATCAGCATCTGTAGGGGCCAAGTGGGCGGGGATTTCTATATGCTTTTACAAGTTTGTTGTGTTACCACTGTATCTTACCACCTTTTTACAAATAGCACAACTTGCTATCGTTTCATTTTCGGCCCGAAAATATAACCAAACAGCCCTACTCTTTCTCTGTTGTGTGTAATGCGTTGCTGCTGGCCGAGCCTGGCTGGTAGCGGTGGGCTTGTTCGGTCACCTGGCGCCGCGGAGTCACGTGACGGTACAACAAACACACGCGAGGGGGAGGAGGAGCAAAGTGAGCCTGATCTGCTCTGTGACAGCAGCGGCATCTAGACAAACAGAGTCGGGTCGCTTCTTTAATGAAACGAGAGAAACTGAAACTTAAGTATCGATCTCATTACAATGGTATCGATCAATCTCGATACCAACGTTGGTATCGATATTATCGATATTTGGATCGATCCGCCCACCTCTACTGCTCAAGCAGAGAGGAGCTTTTCAAAACTGAAGTTGATCATGTCGTACCTGAGGTCAACCATGTCTCAGGAACAGCTCACTGGCCTTGCCATCATCACTGTCAATCACTCAATAGGGGAGCAGATTTCATATGATGACATTATTGATGATTTTGCATCAAGGAAGGCCAGAAAGGTCAGGTTTTAGGTTTAGTTTGTGTTTTCTGTTCTTAGTGCAATAGTGTAATAATTAGGTT
Source organism: Chelon labrosus (assembly GCF_963514085.1). Classification (NCBI taxonomy): domain Eukaryota; kingdom Metazoa; phylum Chordata; class Actinopteri; order Mugiliformes; family Mugilidae; genus Chelon; species Chelon labrosus. The sequence continues at coordinate 3,588,320 of NC_140349.1, forward strand.
TCCTTGTTTTCTCCTCCTTTCTTCTGTTATTTGTGTGATGACGGATTTGTGCTATTTAGAATATTTATTCTATATTGTATTTGTATATTGTTCGTAATATTTTATATTATTGTTTGTTTTATGTATCTGAGGAGGGGGTCTCGCCCGGGGAGTAATTCAATGTAGAACCGCTACTGAATGCTGCCGTCCAGTTTTGCACACGCATCGTTGAACTCTGCAGTTTTAAAGCATTCCTGATTAAATAACAGACCATGAATCCTGTCAGCCAGTTTGTCAGAGAATCCAGTAGGTGGCACTGGTGTTAAATACCAACAGACCAGTAGTGACCAACACCTTCAGCATAACATAACATAACATAACATAACATAACACAACATAACATAACATAAAAAAGCAAAGACATGCTGGTTAGGTTCATTGGTGATTCTAAATTGTCCGTAGGTGTGAGTGTGAATGGTTGTCTGTCTCTCTGTGTTAGCCCTGTGATAGACTGGAGACCTGTTAGTACACCTCTTAAAGACGTCACCCAGGAAATATGTACAATTTCAAAATAAAAGCCCATAAAAGGTCTTAAAATGAAAACTATTGACAAATAAAAAACTTAAATCTGTCTCCAAAAAAATTTATTTCCAAACTGTACACTCGTTATTTACTTAATGACAGAGTGACTGAATGATTGAATGAATAATTGGGAAATTACCCTCATCGCTTTTATTTTGAAAAGCTGTTCTCGCATACGCTCTGAAAATTTTCATACTACAAAACAAAGTGTGGGCTGGCTTTACCTCAGTCAGCCTTTACTTTTTGATTCAGCTTCCCAGCTCTTTACCAGCTGATGATCTGGCCCAGTGTCTTCATCACAATAAAATAAAATCAGAATGAAAACGTTCTTCTACCTGCTTCTCTTGTGTCATGTTTCATCATCAGGTAAGATCACGTCCACATTCTTTATCATCTTTTCTTTAAACTCTTTCCACTCGATCTTACATGTTGCTCTGAGCCATGGCTTTAACCGCTCTGAAACAGTTGACGTTTTACCGGACTCCTTCTTATATCAAATGATAGCCTGAGTCCATATTTTAATTTATTATTATTTACGTAATTCTTATAATTTGATTTACAGTGATATTATATTTGTTGTTTGTTCTACAGTGAAATACTCACTGAAGTATTATGCCACTGGATCCTCTGGAGTCCCAAACCTTCCAGAGTTTATGATGGTTACAGTGGTTGATGACATCCAGGCTGCTCACTGTGATGGCACCAACAAGATATTAGAAACAAGACAGGACTGGATGAAAAACTTTCTTGATGACAATCCTGAAGTCTGGGAACTACACACTCAGCATTGTTTTGAGATTCAACCACATGACTTCAAAAGCTGGATGGACAGTATTATCCAGAGCTTCAACCACAGTGAAAGTACAGGTAGGCCTACATATTCCAGGTTTTATAAACTGTTAGTTCAGGAAGGACATTTCTCGCCACCAGTCATTAAAACTGAAGGAGCTTCTTGGATGAAACATTTCCATTTGACATCCCATCTCCTGGATGACTGAGAACCTTCACATTCAACAGTGCTCACCAGCAGATGGTTAGCATTTATCAGTTCAGCAGTCTTGGATGTAAAGACAACTACTTTAGTATACATGACAAATGAATCATCTGATCTAATTTAGGAGCCCCCAGTGCTCAGCTCTGGTGTTTGCTCTTATTCACTCAAGCTAGAACATCTAGATGTGTAGAAACACTTTGAGTAGTAGGCTACCAATCAGTAGAAAAGCCCTAGATAAATACAAGACCATACCACTGACTTGTGTTTCACATGAATGTCTTGACTGTTTGTTGAATGACTGCCCCGTAAATAAAAAGGTCACATATGACTAAAGCATGCTACTGAAACCATTCAGATTGTACTGCAGCGTCTGCATACCAGTGCATCACACAATGAATAATCATTTAAAATCATCTTTAGATATTTGTACATCACTGTTCATTGTGATCTCTGTTGTCTCTCTCTCTCAGGTGTTCACATTTTACAGGTGATACAAGGCTGTGAATGGGATGAAACAACTGGAGAGGTTACTGGTATTATGCAGTATGGTTATGATGGAGAAGACTTCATTGAACTGGATCTGAAGACATGGACATGGACCGCTCTGAAACCAGAGGCTGACATTATCAAACAGAGATGGGATGCTGGTACAGTTACAATAAAAGAAATTGAGGAATTCCTCACTCAAATGTGTCCTGACTGGCTGAAGATGATTCTGAAGTATGGGAATAACTCTCTGCTGGGAACAGGTAGAGTCACATGACCTGATGTAGTTTGCTGAACACTATACTGTTTATTGTATATTTGTTGTATTATCAGTTCAATGAGTCAGACTCTTTGATTGTCTTCTGTCAAAGATAGATGCTTGGATTTAAATCAGTGCTGAAGCTATGATAAACTGTTCGATATATCCTTAAATATATTATATGACCATAGATCAGCCTAATCTGTACTTTGTATTTGAGGTTTATAAGAAAAGATTAACAAACTTGAACATGCTGGTTATCACTCCCTCAGGAAATACACGGAACCAGGGTTGTCAATTACTGATGGATTTAATCGCAGCTTCAATTATCGTCCATGAAATCCACCGTCGAACTACATGAAATACAATCACACACAGAAAATACTTATTACACACACTGTAACGTTCAGACAGACACGCATCCGCTAATAAGCTTAACGAGCAATTAAACATTAACAAAATGCGCAACAATATTCAGACATTAAACACATATACCTCGCTGGCTGCAATTCACCATGAGGGAATGAGAAGCAAAACGGAAGGAATGGGCAACCTTTTCTTCAACTTCGTCTAATCAAGGCGTAACAACTCCTGCCATTCATCAACTTGGAGAAGACAGCACATGTCAGTGTATAACATAAACTTCCTGGTTGCTACTACTTAAAGTGTCCCCGTGCAACACAGAAATACATAAAATAAAAGTTCCTCTCATATACATAATTCCATCAAAATCGGTCAGTATGCATTAAACAAGAAACAAAAAATAATACATGCAAATTACCAAAAAATATAGCAACATAAATAATATTTATGGCAGTTAAACTGGTATTATCATCATCATGTATGTCACCACCAATATATAGTATGTCTGTAATTGATTCTTTTTATTCACATTATTGATTTCTTCATCTTTGTTTCACCTTCCTCTCTGTCTCTCTCTCCAGACCTCCCCTCAGTGTCTCTCCTCCAGAAGACTCCCTCCTCTCCAGTCAGCTGCCACGCTACAGGTTTCTACCCTGACAGAGCCATGATGTTCTGGAGGAAAGATGGAGAGGAGATTCATGAAGGAGTGGAACAAGGAGAGATCCTCCCCAACCATGATGGATCCTTCCAGATGAATGTTGACCTGAACATTTCATCAGTCTCACCTGAAGACTGGAGGAGGTACGACTGTGTGTTTCATCTCTCTGGTGTGGAGGACGACATCATCACCAAACTGGATGAAGAACAGATCAGAACCAACAGAGGTAAGAGTGACTGTGGTTTGTTGGATATTTCAGGACTTGTCCTGCAGGATAGTTGGTAATTTATCTAACCAGACTGTAATGAGGCTTTGAGCCACAGAAAATGTTTTAAGAAGAGTTTTATTTTATACAGATGGAAAGTAAATGAGGTGGAATGTACCTCTGTTCTAATCTTCTTTATCTGGACTGTTCTTAATCTTTACTTTGTTCAACAGAGAAGCCCAGTAACATGACCACCACCACCACCGCCATCATCATCACTGCAGTGGTTGTTCTTGTTGTCGTCTTTGCAGCAGCTGCTGGATTCATGGTTCATAAAAAGAAACAAGGTGAGCTACTTTGATTTAGTCTTTGAGTTGAATCCTACAATTTGAAGCATCCAGCAGTAAAAGCTGAGTAAGTCTCAGAGTCAGGAGAAGTCAGGAGAACATGACTATACTATGATGATGAGGGAGAGAAGTGATGAAGAAAGAAACAAAGTGAGAACTAAACAGAAGAGCAGAGTGGATTTATTCTTCAGGTTGAGTGAGTAGAAGAGGATCATATTCACTGGAGATAAGATGATGAAAGATATTCTGATATTAACAACTGGAACTGAAATGACCTGTCTTTACTTTTCATTTCAGACCAAAATGCTCCACCTGGTAAGTAAAACTGATTTTATTCTGTTTCAACTGATCTAACAAACTGTTTATGATTTCTCCAGACTATGAGTTGATCTTTAACTCTGTTTGTTTCAGACCTTACAGATAGTGAAGTCAGCTCTGAGCTCACTGAGAGACTGAATCCAGAAACCTGACTGACAGTATATTTTTCTTATATTTTTAAATACACTGTCCTACACTTGATACTGGATAACTGAAACTATGTTCCTTTTTTTTGTGGGGCGGATTCATCATAATTGTGACGTTTACAGTTAGAGACCAGATCAAATGAAGTCTAGTGGAACCAGTTAAAGATGACGGTTTAATTACTGAGCAGGAAATCACTTTCACATAACGTTACCGTCTAAGCCAGTTGGGCTGGTTACACCACTGTTGGATAGATATGTTAATGTTGTACATAGGCTTCTCCACATTATGTTTCCAACAATGAACTACTACTATGTGTCAAACTGCCTGTTTTCAGTTTATATTAAGTTGGGCCTAATTTTGTAGCATTTCTCTTTTTTAATTATAATGTTTTGATATTGTGTTGTTAAAGATGTTTTTTTTTTTCGTTTATTTGTGTGTGTGTGTGTGTGTGTGTGTTTTACATTGCTCAGTGTCTAAATGCCACAACAGAATGAATGACACCAGGACCGTACACACCTCATGATGGTATTCTTTAAGTCTGAGCTCACCTGAACTCTCACAGCAGTTACTTGTTCTCTTGCAGCTCAGTGTATTGATTGAACTTTAATGTGGATGAAGATCCTAATGAATATGTTCAAATGCTGAACCAATCATCTGAGCTGGTTTTAGTTCATACTGTGATTTAGGGTGAAAGCTGGCACATTTGTACCTGTGAATGATTAATTACAGTCTGTCCAATAAATCAAATCAGAAAATATGAATCTATCTCTAGATCTTATCATGTGTTTATCTTCCTGCTGCTTCATCTAAAGCTGCTTGTCTCTAATTGTCTGCTGCTAAAGTCCAAAACACACCTGCTCAGGTAACACGTAGAACTTGACCCATTGGACATGATGCAGTTCTTCACGTTTCCCGTGCTCCCAATAAACTCTCCAATATGGAGGACAGAGTGAGTTTATTTTTCTAGCAGTTTTTCCTGGTGAGTCAGTTTTCTTGTTGCTGCTTGTTTCTTTTAAAGCAGTATTTTTTTCAGGAGCCGCTCCTCTCTCACATGAACTAAAACATTTGGCTGGTGTTCAGAAAAGTCTCTTGTTATTGTTGTATCCTACCTTTCATTTGTCAAATACCCAATTCTACCTTTGGATTTTAGATTTTCAACTCACAAATTATCTGAAATATTAATTGTTTCACCAAAATCTTCTTATTCTCACAAAAGATCAGTATTTCTGTATTTTCCTTTAATGTTTGGTGAAACTGAGTCTTTTTAAATCATCACCATTATCATCATTCTTTTGTTTCTAAGTTATTACAATAACGCCAGGGTCCTGTTTGTGGATTTCAGCTCGGCCTTCAACACGGTCGTTCCGTCTCTACTACAGGACAAACTCTCCCAGCTGACCGTGCCTGACTCCATCTGCAGGTGGATTACAGACTTCTTGTCTGACAGGAGACAGCATGTGAGGCTGGGAAAACACATCTCAGACTCCCGTACCATCAGCACGGGTTCCCCTCAAGGCTGTGTCCTTTCTCCTCTGCTCTTCTCCCTGTATACCAACAGCTGCACCTCCAGTCACGAGTCTGTCAAGCTCCTGAAGTTTGCGGATGACACCACCCTCATCGGGCTCATCTCAGGTGGAGATGAGAGTGCTTACAGATTGGAGATTGACCGCTTGGTGACTTGGTGCAGCCGCCACAACTTGGAGCTGAACGCCTCCAAGACAGTGGAGATGATTGTGGACTACAGGAAGAACACAGCCCCACTCCTCCCCATCATCCTGTCTGACTCTACAGTCAACACTGTGGACTCCTTCCGTTTCCTGGGCACCATCATCTCCCAGGACCTCAAATGGGAGCTGAACATCAGCGCCCTAATTAAAAAAGCACAGCAGAGGATGTACTTCCTGCGGCAGCTGAAGAAATTCAACCTGCCAAAGACAATGATGGTTCACTTCTACACTGCCATCATTGAGTCCATCCTCACCAACTCCATCACCACCTGGTATGCTGCAGCCTCTGCTAAGGACAAGAGCAAACTGCAGCGTGTCATTCGCTCTGCAGAGAAGGTGATTGGCTGCAGTCTGAAGTCTCTTGACGAGATGTACGCTTCCAGGACTCTGAAGCGTGCAGCTAAGATTGTGGCTGATCCCTCTCACCCTGGACACGGACTATTCAACAGACTCCCCTCTGGCAGACAGCTGCGATCCATCGAGTGCAGGACCACTCGCATGGCGAACAGTTTTTTTCCATCCGCAGTGCGTCTGCTGAACAATGCCAAGCCCCCCCCATGAACACATCAAACCCACTACCATCCCACAGTAAATGTTCTGGTGGAATATACATATATATATATATACTGTGTATATAGTTTTGTATTTTGTTGTATTTTTATGTTTATATATCTGAGAGCAAGTTTCTATATTTATTCTATAATATAGTTTCTATATTTTATTTTAGGCGTAACAACACCAAAGCAAATTCCTTGTATGTACGATCATGCTTGGCAATAAAGTCTATTCTGATTCTGATTCTGAAGATAAGAAAATGTCCTGACAGTGAGTTTTACCTTGGTAACCAGTTCACGGTTTTTGTCGCCCTCTAGTGGAATTTCACTGAAACACAGCTTTCACTGAGAGTTTTATCAAACCAAGACATCCAGGCTGAATTGTGGTCTTCAATAGATATTTTTCACACATGAGTCATTTTAACAGTGCTTACAACTGCTTTAACTATAAAAAGAAACAAGTGGAAGGTTACAAGCTACACTTCTATATTTACATTAATCATCCTTTCATAATAACTTCTTGTTGTATTCACTGGTTCATGTTCTTGCATCAATGAGGAATCAGAGATGTATGTATTACGTATGCATTATTATATTGGCTGTTGTAATGTTTACATCACTTAGTAAGTCATCCAGCAGTCTCTTGCATATGGTAATGCTGCTGCTTCATTACTAACTGGATCAAATAGATCTTCTCATTCAACATTAAACCAACACTATTCAGTTTCAGTTTAAGTTTTTCCCACATTTTATAGATGATATTCACAATAAAGTGTCAATTAACAGACACGTCAGAAATATTTTTATATTGTCCTGAATCCAAAATGAAAAGGCTCAAGTATTCAACATAAATACTACAGCCGTTATAACATTAAAGAAGTCTCCTTCAATGTTTTACAGTAAATCTACCACATTAAAGACATTTTACCGAGATTTTGGTACGTACAAGTTCGTAAGTTGTTCGTAAAAGTTGTTGTTGTTGTATCAGAACCTCTCTATCTTTGGCTGATGAGGGAGAGAAGTGATGAAGAAAGAAAAAGTGAGAACTAAACAGAAGAGCAGAGTGGATTTATTCTTCAGGTTGAGTGAGTAGAAGAGGATCATATTCACTGGAGATAAGATGATGAAAGATATTCTGACATTAACAACTGGAACTGAAATGACCTGTCTTTACTTTTCATTTCAGACCAAAAGGCTCCACCTGGTAAGTAAAACTGATTTTATTCTGTTTCTACTGATCTAACAAACTGTTGATGATTTCTCCAGACTATAAGTTGACCTTTAACTCTGTTTGTTTCAGACCTTACAGATAGTGAAGACAGCTCTGAGCTCTCTGAGAGACTGAATCCAGAAACCTCATATGAACAAAAGTGAGATTATTATTAAAAGGTTTTAAACCTGTTTTCTAAATGTTAGGTATGAGATGTTTGCAGTGTTATATTTTGAAGAATGTTACATGAGTGTTTTTGATCATTTCAAAGATTTTGTCATTTTAATGACACAAATCATGTTATATTCTATTGCTTTGATTTAATGCACTAAATACAGTAAGGGGGAGTTTGCATGTTCTCCCTGTGTCTGCATGGGTTCTCTCCGGGTACTGCGGCTTCTGGAGGGTGTACCCCACCTCTGACCCAAGGACAGCTGGGATAGGCTCTAGTCTCCCAGTGACCAGCGGTTACAGAAGATGAATGAATAATACAGTATTCCACTATAGATGTCATTTGGGGGCGGCTGTGGCTCAGTAGGTAGAGGGTTAGCGGTTCGATCCCCGGAGTGTGCCACATGCCGAAGTGTCCTTGAACACTGAACCCCCAGTTGTTCCCAGTGCGTGGCACTGGTTTGTGAATGTGTGAGTGCTTGTGTGAGTGAATGGGTAGATGTGTCTGTGACTGTAAAGCACTTTGAGTACCAATAGGTATAAAAGCAAGGCCATTTACCATTTACCATTTGATATTATCCCTACAGACAGGATTTACTCTTCTGTTCTCTTGTGTGTCTCTTGTTTAGGGAGCTCTTCACATATATAGTAGTGTGATCAAAGATGAACAATGTGCCTCCACAGTACTCCTCAGAAACACTAATGTAGATAAGATTTATTTGTCACATGCACAGTTATACATACAGTTGCAATCAAAATTATTCAACCCCCACTGCAAATAAGGTTTATTTGCAAAATGTACAAATTAGCAAAGGTTTGCAATAAACAAATCAAGCAAGAGCAACTTAGATAGCTCAACACAACTAATATTACAAGTGGTTTCTCCAAATTCAACACAAAAATATCATTTTTAATGACCACTGCATTGTCAAAATTATTCAACCCCTTAATGATAAGCAACTTTAATACTTAGTAGAGCACCCTTTTGCTGTTATGACCTGCTGCAAACGTGATGCATAGCCAGACACCAGCTTCTGGTAGCGTTCCTGGGGAATCTTAGCCCATTCCTCATGGGCAAAGGCCTCCAGTTCACTAATGTTCTTGGGTTTGCGTGCTGCTTGATATGATAACTTAGACCTCACAGCAAGAAGGTCCCAGGTTTGAATCCATGGGCTGACTGGTTCCTTTCTGTGTGGAGTTTGCATGTTCTCCCTGTGTCTGCGTGGGTTCTCTCCAGGTTCTCCAGCTTCCTCCCACCGTCCAAAGACATGCTGGTTAGGTTCATTGGTGATTCTAAATTGTCCGTAGGTGTGAGTGTGAACGGTTGTCTGTCTCTCTGTGTTAGCCCTGTGATAGACTGGAGACCTGTCCAGGGCGTACCCCACCTCCAGCACCCCCACGACCCTCCAGAAGACAAGCAGTTACAGAAAATTAAAGAATGAATAATAATAATTTTGAGAAAGTTAAAACAACTGTTGATGCTGTTTTAACGTAGCTCTAACAGTCGTCTCTGAGTTTTGGATCATTTTGACGTCAGATGAAATGAAATGTCTGTGGTTAGATATTTTAGCTTTTATATTACAGTTAGTAATAATTGACATTAGTTTTCTGAAAACCTTATAAACATTTAGAATTTACGCTTTCTTTTCTTTGTCATTTTTTTTGTTGTTGCTGTAGAGATGGACAGAAAGGACATTGATGAATAAATTGATGGATAACCTGGACTGTTCTTAATTTTCTCTCATTCCTTGTTCAACATCATCATCATCATCATCATCACTGCAGTGGTTGTTCTTGTTCTCATCTTTGCAGCAGCTGCTGGATTTATGGTTCATAAAAAGAAACAAGGTGATATGAGTAATTACAGTCTTGGCAATGAATCACATCAGAAAGTATAAATGTGTCTCTGCATCCTGTCATGTGTCTGTGTCTCTGCTGCTTCATCTAAAGCTGTCTGTCTCTACTTGTCTGCTGCTAAAGTCCAAAAAACACCAGCTCAGGTAACACACACAATTATACACATTGAACATGATTCAGTTCCTCACATCAACAACTCAGAATACTGAGAACAACTTTATTTAAAAAGCACCCATGGAAATCACTGAATAGTGATTAGTTTATGAAAGACATATCTGCAGCTCAGCAGTAGTTTCCTTGATGATTACTTTGTAATATTCTCTCTGTAAGGTTTGCATGAATGAGGAAGATCTTTTTTTTTTAATCCTCTGTCACATGTTAACTTATGAGAAACAAAACCTGTTTGACTTGATTCTTTTTTTCATTTTTACTGGCACAGCCAACACAAGTTTCTGGTTAAACACATTCAGATCAGTCCAACCAGCTGGTGACTTGGTCTAAAGTCTTTATAGAAACAGAACAAGATGAAAACTTTACTTTTGTTGCTTCTCTTCTGTCGTGTTTCATCAACTGCTAAGATCTCATTCACATTCTTCATCATCTTTTCTTCCTTTTCTAGTTTTCTTTTAACAGAAATCTACCATATTTGTGACCATGAGTCTATTTATGTTTCACTCACATTATAAATGTTGTTTGTCCCACAGTGAAACACTCACTGAAATATTTCATCACTGGATTCTCTGGAGTCTCAAACCTTCCAGAACTTGTGGCTGTTGTGGCAGTTGATGACATCCAGGCTCATTACTGCGATGGCATCAACAAGAAATTAGAACAAAAACTGGACTGGGTGAAAAAAGTCTTTGAAAATGATCCTGATCAGTTAAAGATGTACACTTATGGATGTTTTGCTGAGTATCCTGAATTCTTCAGAACCACGATTTCCAGTCTGAAGCAGCTCTTCAACCAAAGTGAAGGTACAGTATGTTCTGTGTTGTATGTGGGTACCTGACCTCAGATCATTATAGATCATAGAACATAAACTAAACTGACTCATGATCATAGCCACAGAGTTCAGGTGTTAGATGTAAAATGGATGGATCAGAACAGAAATTATCAACCTTATTTATGTATAAAACAATAATTATATTTATTATTCTTTAATTAATTAAACTAGTCCTTCACCTGAACATCAAAAACCTTTATGATCTCAAATGAGACCATAAAGGTTTCATTCTACATCTCAGTGTTTTTATAGTCTGCAGATCTCTCTGTCAGCTGACTCCTGGTCTGATCCTGGATCAGTATCTGTTCTTGTTTTCCTTAATATGCACTAATGCAGGGGTGGGCAAACTTTTTGACTCGTGGGGCACAGTGGGTTCTAAAATTTGACAGAGGGGCCGTGCCAGGAGCAGATGGATGTAGTGTTTGTGTGAAGTATGTTGGGATCTGAACCTGGTGGTGAGCTATGGCAGCTCACCATGCATAATCAAGTTAACCACATGTTTTGTCTTTGTCTTGGAGACAAAGGGAAGCCCTGGAAACTCTAAGTCCCACAATCCTCCAGGTGTGAAAACTGACCAAGCAGTTCACTGGCTGACAGTGGCATGTGACCTCTGAGGTCATCAGGTCATATAAAATGCACCGTTTGGCCTTTTGGTGCGTTCTATTTGTCTTGTAAGCGCGACTTGCAACTCGGGAGTGACGTCACATCCGTGTCGGAAAACAAGTTACAGCGGGTTTTTGCGTTCTGTTTACGAGAGATCGGAGAAAAGATGGACGCCTCCAGGAAAGTCGCTGTTGCGCTAGCTCTGAAAGAGTACAGCTACAATCAAAGTTTGTGGTTCATCAATGTGGTTCAATGTGCTTGGTTGCACTAGGCAGTTTGGACGGTTCGTAACATTTATAGTGTTTATCTCGTTTACAGTGCAACCACGGCGGATTTCACATGTTCACTACATATTACACAAACATATTTCACAGTTTGATATCTGAATATTCCGTTTTGATTAACGTTAACGATAGGCTACTGCTCCGCTTTCTGCTCAAGACTCAGCATTGTTGTCATAGCAACATGGAGCGTCTCTAGCCAATTTAAACTGCACAAGCTACAAAATAACTTATTAAGCGGTATTTAGCTGTAGCGACATGCCTATTGGGTAACCGTATACACTGCTATGTGTACGACTTCTACATTTGGTTACAACAAAGACAAAAGTGCTTAAAACAGTAGAAAACCACAATGTTTACTACGTGTGATGCTCGTGGTAGCCATCTTGGAAACTGAACTCGGGGTCCTCTGAGCCTCAACGAGTTGACGACCTGTATATACGACCTCGGGGGCGTTCTATTTGCAACTTCCGGTTCGTAACTCGGGAAAACGACTCGGAAAACGAGTTCGGTGGACAAATAGAACGCCCCATTTGTTCTCTCTCTTATTCTCTACTCTTCCACCTCTTCAACTCCACACCTTCACGTGGAGACCCCCAGCTGCTCGGCTGCAGCTGGGTGACAGGCCTGTTCTCCTTACAGCAGCGAAGCGAGATCCTGCTGAGGAATCTACACCAGCTCTTTTAGCCAACAAACAGAAGGTTTGCAGGCTAAACTCCCAAACAACAGGAGCAACACGGCTAGTTAGCACCGAGCTGCTAACAAGCCACTTCAAAGGACTCAAGGAGCGGCCGGTTTCCCTCCAACGTCTGCCATCAGGAACACACAGCAAGGACTTCAACTTTTTCCAGTTTGGCTTTCCATCAGGAACCACCAGCCACAGGAGCAACACACCAGAAATTGACTTTCCACCAAATCTGGTAGTATGACCTGGGCCTAGTCAAGCTAAGCTAAGCTAAGCTAAGCATAGAACTTTGATTTGATGTGATATTTGTTTTTATTGAGTTGTTTAGTATAGTGACTTGATGTTAGTTTAGATTATGCAACACATAGACACATGCTAAACTAACCATCCTTTCTCTAACCTGGCACCTCTTATCACATTCTCTTATCACATTCCACAAAGGCATTCAGCCAGCACACGGCACATGAGTGTCCCCACTCAGCAGCCATCTTGTTTCCTTTGTGTTCAAGACCTCAAGGCCCCAGCGGCCATCTTGGCACGCCCACAACCGGCGGCCATCTTGGCACGCCCACAACCGGCGGCCATCTTGGCACGCACACACACACCCACACACAAACACATACACACACACACCTGTATAGAGTAGACTGTAGTTAGAATGTATGTTTACTTTTATTCTTGTTAATAAATGTCTTTTAAACATACCTGTCTGTTTAATGTTGCACAAGAGTGAATATTGCCAACCTCTACACTGCCAAGAACTCCAAATTCCTTCAACTTTAACTAGTTGTTAACGTGGTAATTTTGGTTATAGTTATTAAGTTAATTATTAATCCGAACTCCAAATTGACAATTTAGTATAATTTATGAGACTGTTTTGATTAATTGGCTATCTTTTCCCTTCCTAGAAGGGTGGTGCCCCGAGGTGATCTAGTAATTCAGATCCAATTATTTAATAATAAATAATTATTTTTGTTAATTATTAATTATTCATGATAGCCAAACCCCAATACTGAGTGCCTTAGTACCCAGGCCCAACAAGTAATATAAATGAAATGTAAAGGCCATTGCATAAAAGGTTTTGGCCTTTAATAGGTAGTAAAGCATGGATATGCAAGGCTTTTTGAAAAAAAAAAATGCATTTATTAACAGCAGTTAAAAAAAAAAATCACAAAAAAAAAAACTACTATCATGCTTTGGCATCTGCCTACCTAACCATACACTTCTTCAACGCTTTGATGCCCCTTTTCAGAGGGTGATCCATCAATGATTCTCATTGGCTACAACACTTTCAGATCACTTTTAGGAATTCAACCAGAGCTTTATGGAGCCTGGTGTCTTCTATTGTACAATACAGTGATGTTTTACTTGTTTTACTGAGTCTGTAAAAAAGCCGTCAACCTCTCAGCAGTAGCCGCCTGTTCTTGCGTTGACAGCTTGCTAGCGTAGTTAGCATGCTTCGTAGCAAAGTGACGGCTGATATTGTACTCAAAGAATACTGCGACCGTTTCTTGGCATATCAGACAAACTGCTGTTGATCGGACTTCAGTGAAAAAATATTTTGTTGTCCACTCCTTATTAAACACTTGGCACTCACTGTCCACTCTTCTTTTCTTTGCACCACTCATTTTTATGGAAGGGTTCAAGGGGAAAAGCGTGTGACCAAGAGAGTAAATACACTCAACAAAGGCCAGTGCACATGGGGTGTGCCATCTACTGGGGAAACGCAGGCATTGCAGGGAAAATGCCAAATAAATAAGGTTTAATAATATTATTTAATATAATAAAGACAGGTTCGGCGGGCCGGATTAAAAAGCCTGCGGGCTGTAGTTTGCCCATGCCTGCACTAGTACAAAAGAGATGTTCAGATGTCTGAGTTCAGATGTGAACCAGTTGCCTGGACACATGTAGGCTATACTCCAGCACGTCTGATGGTCAGCATGGAAATGGTTGTTTGATTATAAACTCTGAGGGAGACAGATCCTTGTAGTGTGTGATTTTAAAATCCTCTTCTTTATTTGTACATCATTGTTCATTACACATTATATCTCTGTTGTCTGTATGTTACAGGTGTTCACGTTTTACAGGTTTACAGGTTTACAGGATTGCACCAAAACCTCAGACCGTCTCCACCAAACTGAAATGGGATTCAGACATAGTTACTATAAAAAAGAGCGAGCACTTCTTCTCTCAGACTTGTCCTGAGTGGCTGAAGAAGTATTTACACTATGGGAATAGCTCTCTGTTGAGAACAGGTACGTAGAATCATTACAAAATGTTGTTGATTCCACCTGAAATTCACAGGTCACTAAACACTAAATAAATGTAAACTGTCTGGACGAGAGGACACAGACTGGAGGAAGAAACTGGACAGAGGCAGGAGATGAGAACACCAGGTTCTTCATGAACCACCTTCACAGAAAATAACTGCTGACTGACAACAGAGGATTTTACATGGAGCTGTAGCAGTGAAAGCTTTTATTTCTGTTATTAACCTGACGGTGTCCAGTGGTTGTCCTTCTCATGGACAAAAAGAGACTGTGTTTCAGTGGTTTAATGACTGCAACAGACTCTGGAGCATTTTTAACAGAGAGAATATTTTTAGCTGTTTTACTGTGACATGGTCAAAAACTACCTTCATTAGGAGCTGATCCTCTCTCTCTCTCCAGACCTCCCCTCAGTGTCTCTCCTCCAGAAGACTCCCTCCTCTCCAGTCAGCTGCCACGCTACAGGTTTCTACCCTGACAGAGCCATGATGTTCTGGAGGAAAGATGGAGAGGAGATTCATGAAGGAGTGGAACATGGAGAGATCCTCCCCAACCATGATGGATCCTTCCAAATGAATGTTGACCTGAACATTTCATCAGTCTCACCTGAAGACTGGAGGAGGTACGACTGTGTGTTTCATATCTCTGGTGTGGAGGACGACATCATCACCAAACTGGATGAAGAACAGATCAGAACCAACAGAGGTAAGAGTGACTGTGGTTTGTTGGATATTTCAGGCCTTGTCCTGCAGGTTACTTGGTAATTTATCTAACCAGACTGTAATGAGGCTTTGAGTCACAGAAAATGTTAGAAGAAGAGTTTTATTTTATACAGATGGAAAGTAAATGAGGTGGAATGTACCTCTGTTCTAACCTTCTTTATCTGGACTGTTCTTAATCTTAAGTTTGTTCTTTGTTCAACAGAGAAGCCCAGTAACATGACCACCACCACCACCACCATCATCATCGTCACTGCAGTGGTTGTTCTTGTTGTCGTCTTTGCAGCAGCTGCTGGATTCATGGTTCATAAAAAGAAACAAGGTGAGCTACTTTGATTTAGTCTTTGAGTTGAATCCTACAATTTGAAGCATCCAGCAGTAAAAGCTGAGTAAGTCTCAGAGTCAGGAGAAGTCAGGAGAAGTCAGGAGAACATGACTATACTATGATGATGAGGGAGAGAAGTGATGAAGAAAGAAACAAAGTGAGAACTAAACAGAAGAGCAGAGTGGATTTATTCTTCAGGTTGAGTGAGTAGAAGAGGATCATATTCACTGGAGATAAGATGATGAAAGATATTCTGACATTAACAACTGGAACTGAAATGACCTGTCTTTACTTTTCATTTCAGACCAAAAGGCTCCACTTGGTAAGTAAAACTGATTTTATTCTGTTTCAACTGATCTAACAAACTGTTTCTGATTTCTCCAGACTATGAGTTGACCTTTAACTCTGTTTGCTTCAGACCTTACAGATAGTGAAGTCAGCTCTGAGCTCTCTGAGAGACTGAATCCAGAAACCTGACTGAGTTGATTCATAACTCGTTAGTCTGTCAAACCAAACTCAGCATCATTTTCTGCTCTATAATGTTTTGATGTCATGGTTGAGAAGATGTTTTTCTTGAACCACATTTTGTTCATCTCTCTGGGTTAACATACAAATGGATGCAAATAGACTGGAGCTTTGGAACTGATTCAGTAGTTGTCACCTCACTGAGCACAAACTATACATTTTTGAATCGCTGCATGCAAAACAGAATATATAATTAAAAGCTTTTTATATTGACATTGATTGAACTTTAATGTGAATGAAGAGCCTAATGAATATGTTTAAATGCTGAACCAATCATCTGAGCTGGTTTTAGTTCATACTGTGATTTAGATTGACCTGACAGCTGACTGTGAGCAGCACTATCACTACTATTGTTCTTTTGGTTAACTTTAAAGATAATCAACAGTATATCTGTGTAATTACAGTCTTGCCTGAATAAATCTGTGTCTGAATCTTATCTTGTGTCAGTGATCCTGTTGTTTGTTGGTTGAAGCTGGATTCTGCAGCTTATTTCAACATTTTTGTTTTGTTGTCAAAGTTGAGAAGATGTTTTTCACTGTGTTCAGCTCTCAGTGTTACCAACACATGGATATAAGTAGACTGGTGCTCTGTAACTGCAAAGTAAAGAGCAAAGTGTGTCAGAGTTGGCCTTCAGAATTAAAACCTGACTTCTCTCTGAGTCTGATGTAGGTCTGAGGAGTTAAACGTCTTCCACATCTGATGCAGACATGGTTCAAACACTGACTCCCTCAAATCTTAAATCGTTGTCACAGAAGAATGAAAGTCTCTCCAACATATCACATGTCTTCAGGGTCCCAGAGCTGCCTGGATCATGTCTCTCCATCTGTAGACAGGAGCAGTCGTCCCATCTTTCCAATCAGAAAGTATTATTGTTGCCCAAGAGGAGGACACAGTGACTCCTTTCGTTTGACATTTACTCAGCTCTAATTTTAGACTTTGAAATTATTTGTAGAATGAATTCCTTTAATATTTTGTGGAATGTAGTGGTTTCTCTATTCTTTGTACATTTGTTCATATGCTAATGTTGTACATTTTTTGTTTATTTTATTTTATAAGATTTTGCTTTTATTTTATCTTTCTTTTTATTTGTGGTTCTCAAGAGTGTGCAACTGAAAATGATGAGTAACGTATATCTAAGTCTAAGTCTAACTTTCTTCTTCATCATCATCATCATCATCGTCATCATCATCATCCTCTTTGTTTCTAAAGGTAAAATGTCCTGACAGTGAGTTTCTCCTCGGTGATCAGTTGGTTGTTGTCGCCCTCTAGTGGAAGGACACTGAATCACAGCTTTCACTGAGAGTCTAATCAAACTAACACTGGATGGTGGACTTCAATAGATAAGATTTGTCACACATGAGTCATTTTAACAGTGCTTAAAACTGTTTTAACTATAAAAAGAAACATTAATTTAATTGTTAAAGTCGAAGAAGAAAAAGCTGCACTCAACAACCCAGAATGACAAAGTGACAACATGTTAGTAGAGATATCTATATTTACAAATTAGTTGATTTTGTTAAATTCCTGCAGGATCGATGTCATGTGATTGTATTTAGCAGTGAAAACGATGTTTTACATGAAAGTTCTACTATTAAAAACATCTGATAAAGATTTAGTCTGAAAATAACTTAAGTTCAGGAACAACACCACGCCCTGTGTCTTTCTTTTTCCACCACTTATCATACCTTACTATTGATTGTAATTCAATATCAAATTATTGCAAATAATAGTTAGTCATTACTTATTATTTATTCATATATTTTTTTTCTTCATTACACTTGATTGACAGCGTGCATGAATGACGTGAATCACACGTGTTTAGTGGAGGCTGGCATTACCGCAGTTCCCTACTCTACAAGAAATCTCAGGACAGCTGATCATATTTGTTGGGCTTCAGTTTTTAATGAATGCAAGATGAACACATTATGTGTTTTTTCCCTCTTCTGTCACTTTGCATCTCCAGGTAAAATTATTTTAAATGTTTCTTTGCGACATGTTTATGCAGCAGTTCTTACGTCCTTTTTAGATAGCGGAGATACTGGCGTTATTGTTTTACTTTCACCTGAATGATATGATCTGCAAGTGTTCGTTTTTCACACAAATCAACTCTAGACTGCATCTGGTGTTGATTTAGTTAATTTAAGAATATTAAATCGACGACATGAAAAGGTGAACATGATGGCTGCATTTTCATATTGTTGCACGCTGTTCCCATTCATGTCATCGAGTGAGTCTACTCACAGTTTGCATATCAGTGACAGTACTAGAAGAAGCCTAGTGGTAATAATACCAGTTATTGTTATCGTTGATAGTGTTATATCTTAATTAAAAGGCAAACTGTCTAAAGCTTAATGCTGTAACTTTAGTTGAAACTTTGTCGTAGTTTCCTTCATGATAGAGTACTACAAATATAAAACGGAACGTGAATTTCCTTCGTGACAAGTAATCTATCTATCTATCAAACAAAATACATTAAAAACAAATTTGTTTTGTGTTTTTTATGAAAACATAGGTTTGTTTTAACTTTGTAAGAATGTCACTTAAAACCTGCAGTTACACTATATTTGTCCAACAGTGAAACACTCCCTGCAATATTTCATCACTGCATCTTCTGGGATACCAAACTTCCCAGAGTTCGTGGCAGCAGCAGTAGTTGATGATGTTCAGGTGGGTTACTGTGACAGCAACATACGGAGAGTTGAAATCAAACAGGACTGGATGAAGAAATGAATAAAAGATGACCCACAGCACTTGAACCGGTACACTGCAGAGTGTTTAGATAATCAGCAGTTCTTCAGAGCCAACATTGATGATTTGAAGCAACGTTTAAAGCAAACTGGAGGTAATGTCACAATTTTTTGCTCAAATACTTTAAACTCATCTCCTGCAGATGTTGCTTCGATCTCTTTTTTTGTGTGTCACTGTTTATATAAATATGCAACAGCCTGGAACAATTCTGAGACAAGCTGGTTTTCTTTCTGTTGTGTGATGTGGGCATCGTCTCTCTGGTGAATATTGAGTGTTCAGTTTTTCCAGCAGTCTCTGCCCTTCTGTCTGTTTCTATCCGTCCAGGTGACTCTATTGGTTCTATCTCTTTCTCAGATGTCCATGTTCTTCAGAGGATGAATGGCTGTGAATGGGATGATGAGACTGGAGATGTCAAAGGTTATAATCAGTATGGTTATGATGGAGAAGACTTCATTGCACTGGACCTGAAGACACTGACTTGGACTGCAAGAAAACCACAGGCTAACATCACCAAACTGAGATGGGATACTGATAAAGCTAGACTAGAATTTAATAAAGACTACTGCACCAAGAAATGCCCTGAATGGCTGAAGATGTATGTGCTCTATGGGAGGAGCTTCCTGCAGAGAACAGGTACTTATCTGATTTATACACTCTTCAACTGTTTACGCTTTTAGCAGTGTTGTGAGTAACGCGTTACAAAGTTACAAAGTTACAAAGTAACGTGTTAGAGTACTCTAATTACTTTTTTTCATGTAACTTGCAACGTAACACGTTAGTTTTGTGCGTTAAGTAATCAGTAACTTCGTTATTTTTTTTAAAAAGTAATCCGTTGCTTTATGAATTTCTCCGGATAAGGAAAGAAAAAATTCGACTGCAGCTGCTTTTTATCAGACAGTACTGTGCCACCTGTGTCAGCGGAGGCGCAGCGCTGTGATGATGCACCTGTGCCCTGCTGACCTACGTTACCTGTGTGTGTGTGTATGTGTGTGTGTGTGTGTGTTTTTGAACCACCGGCAAGATGGCAGAGAGGACAGCTTCTGAATCGTGGAAGTACGCACATTATTTTCAATTTGCCAGCAAAATTTAATTTTTGGTAAAGCATGAGTACTCTAACGCGTTACTTTTATTCATAGGTAACGCTGTAACGTAACAGATTACTTTTAATTGATGGTAACATTGTAACCTAATTAACTACTTTCCAAAGTAACGATACCCAACACTGGCTTTTAGTGTCTAACCCAGGGTTCACAGGAAACAGTCCAATGGTTTATCAAAACATTCTCTCTCTCCAGAACTCCCCTCAGTGTCTTTCCTCCAGAAGACTCCCTCCTCTCCAGTCAGCTGCCACGCTACAGGTTTCTACCCTGACAGAGCCATGATGTTCTGGAGGAAAGATGGAGAGGAGATTCATGAAGGAGTGGAACATGGAGAGATCCTCCCCAACCATGATGGATCCTTCCAGATGAATGTTGACCTGGACATTTCATCAGTCTCACCTGAAGACTGGAGGAGGTACGACTGTGTGTTTCATCTCTCTGGTGTGGAGGATGACATCATCACTAAACTGAATAAAACAGAGATCAGAACCAACAGAGGTAAGAGGAAATTTTGACGGATATTTTAGATGTAGCCCTGTGATTTTGTTGGTAATTTAAAGAATAAGAATAAATCAACAAATTATTTACTTCAGTGATGTCATGTTCTTCTCTCTGAATCACTCGTGAGAATGATTCTTTACTGTATAATGAACATTGATGGATGGATGTACCTCTGTTCTAACCTGTCAAAACTGAACTGTTCTTCTTCTTTTGTTCAAAGTTCTTTATTCAGCTGAGGAGTCCAATAATAAGTCCTCCTCCTCCACCACCACCACCACCATCATCATCATCATCATCACTGCAGTGGTTGTTGTTCTTGTTCTCATCTTTGCAGCAGCTGCTGGATTCATGGTTCATAAAAAGAAACAAGGTGAGCTACTTTGATTTCTTTGAGTTGAATCCTACAATTTGAAGCATCCAGCAGTAAAAGCTGAGTAAGTCTCAGAGTCAGGAGAAGTCAGTAGAACATGACTATACTATGATGATGAGGGAGAGAAGTGATGAAGAAAGAAACAAAGTGAGAACTAAACAGAAGAGCAGAGTGGATTTATTCTTCAGGTTGAGTGAGTAGAAGAGGATCATATTCACTGGAGATAAGATGATGAAAGATATTCTGACATTAAAGGGGAACTCCGGCGCAAAATGAACCTGTGGTTAATAACACATGTGTACCGAGTTCGACCGTTCTCTGTATTTGTTTTCATGCATTTGTTTTGTTAGTCAAATGTGACCAGTTTTCTTGCAAACCGCTATTTAGCGTATAACGCTAGCCTTCGGGGCACACCGACACATAAAAAGAATCGCTATTTCTATACCACTAACAAGGCTCACAATATCACCACACTTACACGGTAGCATAACTAGGGTCTCTACATGTAAACCGAAGCATTGAGAACTTTGCAAGTATACAGGCAGTTTATTAAAAAAGGAATACAGTACCGTTCGCGTCCAGGCGGGCGCCATCTTGGGGAAACTGAATTCTCTTCGTTCAGTGCTCTCAGTGCTTTCTTCCGGCAACAGACAGTTCAGTTTCCCCAAGATGGCGCCCGCCTGGATATGCGAGCCGGACGCGAACGGTACTGTATTCCTTTTTTAATAAACTGCCTGTATACTTGTGAGGTATATTGAATTCTAAAAGAAACATTCTGTGGACCAAGGAAATGGACCAAGGAAATGGACAAGATAGTCAGTGTTTAGGTTAAAACGAGAGAGTCTCGATTTGGCAGAAGGGCTCTCCGAGCAGTTGCAAATGCTTGTATCAGACGCTGTAATCTTTTGTAATAAACCTTTTTATATGCAAGAGAGACAGTGTCAGCGGAGATCTTTTCCTTCATCATCTTCACATCATCACCGACGAATAAACAACAAAACTTTGGCGTCACGAACTCCGGACGTGTT
Organism: Chelon labrosus; assembly: GCF_963514085.1. Lineage (NCBI taxonomy): Eukaryota > Metazoa > Chordata > Actinopteri > Mugiliformes > Mugilidae > Chelon > Chelon labrosus. Next base: position 3,610,332 of record NC_140349.1, read on the forward strand.
GTGACCTGCAGCGTCGCCGTCGGCTCCAGCGCACCTTCGCTTTCTCACCAAGTCGGCCGCAACGGGTGAGCATTGTTCGTTGGGACTGAGTCTGTGTGCGTGCTGTTTGGTTACACCGTAAAGGACTGTGTATGGGTGTGTGACATGTGATGTTGATGTTGATGGAGGTACTCCGTTCTAAATTCAGTTTTATTGCGTTGTAAGCAACGCAAAAGGGGGGAGTACAATAGAGAAGATAGAAAAAAGAGTTGAAGCAATAAGAGTTGAAGTTAAAGGAATAAAGGAAACAGAAATAAAGAGTTGAAGTAAAAAGAAGTGAAGAGAATAAAGGTTTAAAGAGTAAGAAAAGAGAAGTGAAGAATAAGTTTTAAAGAGGAAAAAGCCGCAGTATTTGGATAAAGCCCTCAGGGAGGCGATCTTAGATGGGCCATAAAACCTGGAAATTCACTAGGTGGATTTCAGGTCAGTTCTAGGAACTGGGGATGTAGAATTAAAATTCAATTGGAGCTCCCACTCGAACATTAGTTGACGAACTGTGTCTGAAGCAGCCTCTCACTGAATTTCTAGATCTCATAAAGGTAGGTTCATTTTTGGTTTGAAGTGCTCTTTAAAATGTGTGTGCGCTGTATATGTGTGTAAGAGAGGAGAGCTGCACGCTCTGCTGAAACCCCCCCCCCCCCCCCCCCCGCTGCAGACCAGAAATCTCTTTTTCTCTCTGCCTCTTTCTGTCTCTGTGTGTGAATGGCTGCGGCATGAGTTGGTGTATGTGGTTTATAATAAGAATATATATATATTGAAAATACATATATAGGTTACGGTTGAAAATAGGAGGTGGTTTTAGTAATTATAAGGGAAATATTTGTCTTCTACTCGTTATTTCATGAGCCTCAAACTGAGAGGACTGTATTTGCTCAAATTTATGAGCTTCATTGAGAAGACATTAAATAAAAAAAATTGTATCTGTTAAACGCCTATGAGCTTTTTCGAAAGACTTTTTGTTAATAAAAGAAAAAAAAGATAAAAAACAATGAGTCTTTTTGGGAAACATTTTACATGAGCCTCAGTTGAGGACGTATTAACACTGAGTTAACACACATTAACATTAAAGCATGAGTTCCCAAAGGACATTTACAGTTGAAGACAAATAGAGAAATTAATGAGGGTGGTTAGTGTGTACACGTATGAGTAATTGTTATAATAAGTGATAACGAGGTAGAGGAAAAAGGTATTATTATATATCGTTTGTGAGTAATAATAATTAATAAAAGATTTGAGGTGATTTTTAAAGTAAAATAAATTAAAGTTTGTGTAATTGTGATGTTAGGAGTTCAAAGAGGTTAAGCAAACTTTAGAGGTTGATAGATAATGGGTGTGAATTATATTGAATTATATGTTAAGCTATTATAAAAGATCTGTGAGGAGGAGATACTGAGATCCTGTCTGTTCTTTTCTTAACTGTTCTGTGGTGTGTGAGAGTGGGTGAAGAAGCTGCTCAGGGCGTCATACGGAGCGCAGCACGCTGATGACAGCAAGATCAGCTTATGGCTCCAGTGTGATTAGAGGCCAGTGACTGTTTTATCCACAAACTCTTTAAATGCTTGTTTATGTACTGAACATCTGTGTGCATACCCAATTATTGCTATTATTATTACTGTGTGGTTTTGTCTCTCAGCTTGAGAGGTAACGCAGTGTATTTCATTTTTGTGTGCATCTCTTGTGCTAGTGGTTTAAAGGAGGCTTGGCAACGGACTGACCAGTTGTGGTATTTAACTAGTTAATGGAGCATAATCATTTGATTTGAACTTGGTTGGGAGTTGTTGATACAAGGTTTATAGTTTGTTTATGTGTTGTGCTGAATTTAGCTTTGAGAAGTTTTTAAATTTAGTAAGTAGTTTCAATTTAAGTGTGCAAGAATACAGAACGGCATTAAAATGTCAAAAATAATTACTCCGATAGAAGTAGTACAAAAGAATAATTCTCTAATTAAAGGCATTGAAAGGATGATGGAAAAATGGCATAAACGCTGGCCTGAGATTGAGCAACCATGGCCCAAAGAGGGGACCTTTAACCCAGATGTAATTAAGACAATGCAAGTGCTCGTGGGGGTGTATAAGGCTGAACAAAAGAAAGGAAAGAAAGGTAAAAAACGAAATGAGAAAAGACAGGTAGAGCTTGGGATTCTCAAGTTGTTTGAAAGTGAAGGACAGAGATGGTCAAAGGATGCTAAAGAAAAAAGAAATAAAGATGTGGAGGCTGTAGCGAAGAGTGTGAAAGAGACAGAAAAGTTGATGGCAGAGATTAATGCACCTTTCTCTCATACGGCTCCAGTGAAGAAACCCCCACCGTATGAAAAGGCGGTAAAGTTTGAGGATGTTTATCCGCAGCTTCCAGTGATTAGTCAGGAAGGTGATTACTGTATCAGGAATGAGGATGATCGAATAATAGAAACAGGGCAAGCAGAAACAATTATAAAAATGTACCCAAGTTCCAAAAGTAAGAAGAAAACATCTCAATTGGAAACTAGGGGTAACATGAGGGTTAGGAGGATGAAGGAAGGAAATGATAGTGATCAGAGTGAAGTTGAGGAAATAGGTGGATATGATCCAGCTGTCAGGCGTATTTTGGCCAGAGCAGAGAGACAAGGAAACAGCAGGAGGAGAAAGACTGTAAGAGATGACAGCTCTACTGATAGTGAGAATGGGGACAGTGATGGAGATTTGGAAAGTAGGAGAGCTTCATCTTTAAGGGATTTTTTCCCGAAGGAATTTAGCATTGAGTTAGAGGAGGACAGGGATAGAGGTTGGAGAGAGTTTGAGAGAAGTAGGGATCAATGTTCTTCACTTCTACTTACTCCAGAAGAATTAGAGAAACTGCATGTACAGAAGAAAGAGTTGCAGAAGAAAAATTCTCAGACAAAAGAGAAGAGATATTCATTACGTTCTAAAGAGAAGGAAGGTGATAAAATGTGTCCAGTGATAATTCGAGGACAGAATTTGGAGTACAAGCCATGGCAGAATACAGATATGTCTGACATACTTGAAAAACTGCCAACCCTACAGAGTGGAGCATATCCGTGGATTTCAAAACTAGAGGAAATTATGGTGGGAACACAAATTGCCATGGGTGACATTAAGAGGTTGTTGGCAAGCCTGCTGGGAGTTCCAGGTATGGAAGAAGTCCTACAGAGAGCAGGACTGAATCGCTATGTGGGCACAGCTGTTAACGATTCGGAGTTGTTTTCTGCAAACAGAGGTCATATGTGGAGAGCATTGAAAGACACGTTTCCAACAAATGTGCATCCTGATAATATTTTTATTGAGCCATTGGGTCCAGAAGAAAATCCAAGGGCTTATGTGTCAAGAGCTCATCAGGTGTGGAGAAGTGTTACAGGAAATGATCCAGCTTTGAACCAGATGGAGCAGTCAATTCTGAGAGCAAAAATAGAGAAGGGACTGCCCCCACCTGTGAGGAGTAAACTAGCAGAGGTTGTTGGTCTTGGAAGTGCAGCAAAGGGAACGTACATGGATAATATAGCTCATCAAGTGGAGTTATATAGGAAGAAGGAGTTTGATCAGAAACAGCAGGACCAGGAAGTTCTTAGAAAGCTTAATCAAATACAGCTGGTGGATAGTAAAAAGAAGGAGAAGAAACAGGCTGTGGTTGCACAGGCTCAACCGCCAGTACATCAGATACAATCTCAGCCAAATCAAGTTCAGTTTCAATCACCACAGCCACCAGCAGTAGTTCCAGTTGCTTCTTATCCACAGCCAGCTCCGGGTCAAATGCAGATCTGGAGAGGACGAGGTCGTGGAACTTTTGGTAGAGGTAGAGGAGGAAGGTTTAATTTAAACTTTCAGCAGTCTCCAGAAGTATGCTATAATTGTGGACAAATTGGTCATTTCGCCCGTGAGTGCAATAGACAAGGAGGAAACTTCAGAGGAAATTTCAGAGGAGGATTCAGGGGCCAGTCGAGGCCATTTGGGAGACTGGTGAACCCCTTCAGGGGCCCAGAACTAGGATTTTAGGGGTGCCCAGAGGATCCGAAGGGGGGATGTCAGCTGGTAGTATCAGGGCCGGAGAGAGATCCAACAATAGTGGTGAAAGTAAATAATAAACCATTGGAAATAATGGCAGATAGCGGAGCTGCTTTCACCTGTATTCGGCCTGAAGATGCTACACATCTTCCCATGTCTGGTCAATTGATTCGGACGATCGGGTTTGAGGGAGTAAAACAGCTGATTCCTCTCACGGAACCAATTGAGCTCTGCTATAAACATCTGAAAACTAAAATACCTATATTGGTGTCAGAACATACACCTATTGCACTTTTGGGAAGAGATGCTTTGTGCAAATTGAATTGCATAATAAAATGTACACCTGACGGTTGTTTGGTGGAAGTGCAAGATAATACTGTTCGCCAATTGTTGGTGACTATGGAGACTGAAGCTTCCTCTGTATTTTGGATTGGAAACTTTAGCACTGATTTTTTAGAACCAGCGAAGCTGTGGGAAAAGTTCATTGTGGCAAACATGCCCAATGCAAAACCTCCAGAGTATCCGCTGCATTGCACGCTTAAGTATTTTAAGAATGCTGATCAGACAGGTTCAGATGAATGGTTGAGTTGTCAGCCAAACCAGGTTCAACTCAGTTCAGGTTGTATAATTTTGGGACCACAAGGAGCAGCTATGAAGGTAAATGCAAATGATTACTTGGACAGAGAATTTGATATTAAGAACAGTGTCCCACATGTGACTTTGTTGGTAGCTGAAGAGTATGATCAGAAGCATGTAGGAGAAATGATGGCAGAAGCAGAGAAAGTTGTTTTTGTGCCGATGATAGAGAATTTGGCTATCTGGAAGAGTGAAGATCAACGATTTATTAAGATTATGATCTCTGCTCAAGGATTGGGACAGCCACAAATTGTACGGATGACACATGAGTCAATTTGTAATGTTAAAATGGACTCAGACCCTACGAGAGGGGAGATGTTGCAACAAGTTCCAGAGTGTTTATGGTCTCAGCATAGTACTGATATTGGACTTGTGAAGTCAGCACAACCAGTGAGAGTGGAACTCAGACCAGGAGTTAGACCTCCGTGGAAGAATCAATACCCACTGAAAGAAGAAGCAGTTCGAGGGATTGAACCTCAAATTGAAGGACTTATGAAGGCAGGTGTTTTGAAGATAACGCAGAATCCACAGAGCAATACACCTTTGTTGCCTTTGCAAAAACCTGATGATTCTTATCGCCTGATACATGATTTGAGAGCAGTAAACGACATAGTAGCTGATTTTCCAGCAGAAGTACCAGACCCACATACTTTGCTAGCTCAAATTCCACCTGATGCGACGCACTTTACAGTATTGGATTTGTGTGGTGCATTTTTTAGTGTTCCACTCAGTGTTGAAAGTCAAGGGTTGTTTGGGTTTACATACAACGGGCAGAGTTATGAGTATGAGAGATTGCCACAAGGGTTCAAACATAGTCCTCATATTTTCAACAAAGTATTGAAGGATGATTTGGCAGGGATAGATCAGGTACTGAAAAGTACTGTTGTTCAATACGTGGATGACATCATCATCTGTTCACCAGATAAGGAAACATGTCACAAGGACTCAATTAAACTGCTACAGATACTGGCAGAGAAGGGGCATAAGGCCTCTCAGAAAAAGCTGCAGTATTGTCAGGAGAAGGTAGTTTACCTGGGTCAAACAATAATGCAGGGACATAGAAGCATTTCTGATAATCAGTTAGAAGCTATTCGTAAGGCTCCAAAGCCTAGAACTGTTAGAGAGTTGATGACATTTCTTGGCATTGCTGGATATTCCTCAGCATGGGTAGAGGATTATGCTAGCCTGACAGGGCCTTTGAGAGCTATGATTAAAGACACTGGCAATGCTCAGCTTCATTGTAATCTGACCTGGACGCAGGATGGTCTTGTGTCATGTGAGACGATCAAACAGAGATTACAAGAGGCTCCAGCATTATCGCTTCCAGACTACTCCAAGAATTTCTTGTTGTATGTGTCTACTTCTACCGGAGGTAAATATGCGTGTGCAGTTCTTTGTCAGCCAACAGGTATTGGGACAAATCCTCAACCCATTTCTTACTATTCTACTGCATACTCAGAGGTAGAGCTAGGGCTACCACTGTGTTATAGGGCGATGGTAGGAGTCTATTTGATGTACGACAAGGCGTCATCAGTCACGATGGGTTATCCAGTGACAATTCTCACACATCATAGCCTTAGAAATCCTTTGAACTATGGTAAATATACACTGACTATGCCTAGACTCAGAGATTACCATAGACTCTTAGAGCAGGAGGATGTTACTTTGGTAAGATGTGCTACGGTGAACCCAGCTGAAACTTTGCCAACACCAGAGGATGGCGAACCGCATGATTGCGTTCAAGAAGCAGAGAGATACTCAAGGCTTAGATCAGATTTGCAAGCCCTCCCATTGCGTGAGGCAGACTTGGAATATTGGACTGATGGTTCCTGTTATCGTGTGGGAGACAAATTGAGTGCTGGTTATGCAGTAGTAAGAGCACGAGGAACAGAATTTGTTTTTGAGAAGGCTGAAGTTATACCACAGCCTGCATCTGCACAGCTTGCTGAACTCGTGGGGCTAACTGAAGCATGTTTGTTAGCAGAAGGAAAGCGAGTGACAATATATACTGATTCTGCATATGCACATAATGTGTGTCACTTGTTTGGAACGGTGTGGAAGAGCCGAGGGTTTAAGAAAACTGATGGTTCTCCAATACAACACCATGCTCAAATAATGAAGCTGTTGCATGCTATGATGAAACCTAAAGAAATAGCAATAGCTAAATGTGCAGCACATCGGATGGATGCGTTGAGGGTCACTCAAGGAAATAAAGCGGCTGATGAAGCTGCTAAAGCAGTCGCAGGAGGGGACAAATTGGGTGAAGTTTTTCTGGTCACTCATGGAGTGGATTTAGAAGACAAAATTACCCTTAGAGATGTGATTTTGATGCAGGAAGCTGCTCCTGCTATAGATAAACAGTTGTGGCTAGATCGAGGAGCCACTCAGGATTCTACTGGTCTGTGGAGAAATCATGAGGGGCTAACAGTAGCACCTCCGGACTTGTTAGGGCTAATGATTCAGGAAGCACATGGGTTAGCTCATGTTGCAAGGGAGGAAGTTAGGAGAAAGATCATGAAGGAATATGGCTTTTGGGCACCCTGTTTGCTTGAACAGATTGATTATGTCATAGGCAGATGCCTTATCTGTTTGAAAAATAATGTTCGAAAGGGTGTATCAGTTCCCCCTGGGTATATTCCCACTCCGAGAGGTCCTATGCGTGAACTAGTTGTGGATTTTGTTGATATGATAAGACCAGTTGAAGGGAAAAGATACATGTTGGTTGTCGTGGATAGATTTTCACGTTGGCCTGAAGCCTGTCCAACCAAGCGAAAGGATGCTCAGTCGGTTGCCAAGTTTTTGTGCAGAGAGGTTATAAGTAGATGGGGACTTCCGGATCGGATATCCTCAGATAACGGAAGGGAATTTGTGGATAAAACGATCAAGCTGATCTTACAAAAGTTGGGAATTGGCACAGTTTCATAATTTGGAATCCTATCATTGGAGGATAAGTCTAGGAGAGAAGTGGGGTATAGGACTGTTCCCATGGTATGGTGTGACATTTTTAGCAGATCATATGGATAACATTACCTATACGCTACAGGGTTTCGCCAATGAAACCATAAGAGGGTTTGATTTTCTGTCGAATACTCAAAGGAGTCACAGATTGACATTGTTAAAACATGACATGGCTCTAGACTATATATTGGCCAAACAAGGTGGCTTATGTGTAGCTTTGAACTTAACTGGCGATACTTGTTATACTTTGATTCCTGATACTTCTGACAATATGACTAGTGTTATAGAAGCATTAAGGACCATAAGAGATGCATTTGGTCCATCAAAAGGAGCTGGATGGTCTGCAAACGTTTGGTTGCAGGACAAATTAGGACCAATAGGAGCAGTGTTAGTGCAAGTTTTGGTGGCAGTTCTTCTAGCATTGAGTGTGATGTTTTGTTTCTGTACATTATTGTTGACCTTTGCGAAGGCAATGATATTGCGATGGGTTGGAGTAGTGATGCCTGGGGATCAAACCCAGATGCCACTATTGCAAACAACTGATGTAGATGAAGTGGTATTAGGAGGTGAATTGGTGGAGACATATCCATTTTGATGTCTAATCATATTATACTCTTTGTTATATTTTTTGATTATTTTTTGCTTTCTATTAGTTCCTCCTATAGAGTGTTATGATGAAAGGGGGGAAATGGAATGTGATTAATATGATATTGTGATTCATTTGTTTGTTTGTGAAGACGATACTGGTTGTCTTTTTCTTTTCTTTTCTCCTAAGAAGCAAGATTGGGGAGTTTGCATATATTCGAACATGGACAATAAGAAGGATTGGAAGGCTCTGAATGAGGATGCTGGGATTCAACGCATCAGCGATACCATACTGAGAGCCAACGCTGCAGAAGAGTTGCAGATGGATACCTTCTTTTCACATATATATGTTTTCATTATTGGACTGTATTAGTTATATTATACTCGATGATATTATTAGAGAATGTTTGTATATCAGTAATAATTATAGTAAGTCACAATAGTTTGCAATTTTCTTCTGTTATATGATGAATACATATGTATCATTTTAGTAGTAATTGTTTGAGGAATGATGGTTTTTGCTGTTGGGCAAATATATTTGTACCTCAGATGTTTTTTCCTTTTCTCGATGTTTAGGGACATGGGAATTAGGCAGGGAAAGGTCCATTGGAAGGTCCGATGGGTTGACTAGCCGGAAGATGGACATTGGATTGATTTTATTTTCTGGGGTTTCATATGTATTTGCTTAAGTCATATCCTTAAACACAGTATTAAAATTTGATTGGGCTGGAGTGCTAAATGTGGCCACCTAGGGCAGAGGGGCCGTGAGAGGAGTTTTCCTGTCTTGATTATCTGAAGGATGTTTAAGGATAAATAGCTGCCTGACAGGTTTTTAATTCTCACACTCCATAAAATTATTGTGTTGCCAAGCTTATGTGACAAGCAGAATTGTTATTTCTGTAAACAATGTTAAACATGTATGTTTTATTCTTTTGTTTGTCGAGGCTTGTTTAGCCTCGAAGGGGGGAAATGAGGTATATTGAATTCTAAAAGAAACATTCTGTGGACCAAGGAAATGGACCAAGGAAATGGACAAGATAGTCAGTGTTTAGGTTAGTGTCAGGAAACAGATGGTCCAACATATAGGAAATGTAAAGTGTGTATGGGACGGTTAAAGGTCATACGAAACGACCAAATGATTAGGTTATGTGTGGAGACAGGAAGCCTGGAGCTAGAGGATTGATTGTCAAGTCGAGTTTTTGTATGTTTCCCATATGGTGGAGTAATGACCTCTATTTCCTGATGTTATGCATATAGGCAAACATGTTGGGTATAAAAGGAGACGACCGGAGGAAAACGAGAGAGTCTCGATTTGGCAGAAGGGCTCTCCGAGCAGTTGCAAATGCTTGTATCAGACGCTGTAATCTTTTGTAATAAACCTTTTTATATGCAAGAGAGACAGTGTCAGCGGAGATCTTTTCCTTCATCATCTTCACATCATCACCGACGAATAAACAACACTTGCAAAGTTCTCAATGCTTCGGTTTACATGTAGAGACCCTAGTTATGCTACCGTGTAAGTGTGGTGATATTGTGAGCCTTGTTAGTGGTATAGAAATAGCGATTTCTTTTTATGTGTAGGTGTGCCCCGAAGGCTAGCGTTATACGCTAAATAGCAGTTTGCAAGAATACTGGTCACATTTGACTAACAAAACAAATACATGAAAACAAATACCAGAGAACGGTCGAACTCGGTACACATGTGTTATTAACCCCAGGTTCATTTTGCGCCGGAGTTCCCCTTTAACAACTGGAACTGAAATGACCTGTCTTTACTTTTCATTTCAGATCAAAAGGCTCCACCTGGTAAGTAAAAACTGATTTTATTCTGTTTCAACTGATCTAACAAACTGTTTATGATTTCTCCAGACTTTGAGTCGACCTTTATCTTTGTTTGTTTCTCACCTTACAGATACTGAGAACAACACTGAACTCTCTAAGAAACTGAGTTTAGAAACTTGACTGATAATATGTTTTCTTATATTTTAAAGTTTACAATAACTTACATGAATTACAGGTGAACACTAAATACACTGTCCTACACTTGATACTGGATAACTGAAACCATGTTTTTTTCTTTTGTGGGACAGATTCATCATAATTGTGACGTTTACAGTTAGAGATCATATAAAGTCTAGAACCAGGAAGTGATCGGGGTTGAATTACCCCGCAGGAAATCACATTCCTTTTAAGCCAGTTGGGCCGGTTACACCACACTTGGATAAATAAGCAATGATCTTATCTTATCTTATCGTAATTCATAAGTCTACTCTTGTGTTTTTCTGCTTTGCTGGTTCCCAAATCTCTGTACTATGTCTCTCATTCACCTGTTCATCCAACAGTGTCAGTCTGATAACCCTCTGTGGAGACAACAGCTTCAAAAAAGACTGATATGTAAAAAAGAATGAGTATAGTAAATACACTGCAGTTTTCATGTTAATGTTGTACATGGGTTTCTCCTCATTATGTTTATAACAATAAACTACTACTACTACTACTATGTGTCAAACTGGCTTTTCTCAGTTTTTACTGAGTTGGGCCTAATTCTGTAGCATTTCTCTTTTTCATTCTAATGTTTTGATATTGTCTTGTTAAACCTAAGTTTATCTGTGTTTTTCTTCAGAAAGTATAGTTTAAAAAGTGTCTAGTTTTTACAACTCCAGAGTACTAAAAATAGTTTTATATTGCTCAGTGTCTAAATGCCAAAACAGAATTAATGACACCAGGACTGTACACACCTTATGATTTTATTCTCTAGAAATCTGAGCTCACCTGAACTCTCACAGCAGTTACTTGTTTGTATTGATTGAACTTTAATGTGGATGAAGATCCTAATGAATATGTTTAAATGCTGAACCAATCATCTGAGCTGGTTTTTGTTTGTACTGTGATTTAGGTTGAAAACTGACACATTTGTACCTGTGAATGAATAATTACAGTCTTTCCAATGAAACAAATCAGAAAATATGAATCTATCTCTAGATCTTATCATGTGTTTGTCTTCCTGCTGCTTCATGTAAAACTGCTTGTCTCTACTTGTCTGCTGCTAAAGTCCAAAACACACCAGCTCAGGTAACACGTAGAACTTGACACATTTGACATGATGCAGTTGTTCACGTGTCCCGTGCTCCCAATAAACTCTCTAATATGGAGGACAGAGTGAGTTTATTTTTCTGGCAGTGTTTCCTGGTGAGTCAGTTTTCTTGTTGTTGCTTGTTTTATTAAACCAGTACTTCTTTCAGGAGCCCCCCCTCTCTCATACTGAACTAAAACATTTGGCTGGTGTTCAGCAAAGTCTGTTGTTATTGTTGTATCCTACCTTTCATTAGTCAAGTACCCAATTCTACCTTTGGATTTTATAATTTCGACTCAAAAATCATCGGAGGAACTGTTTCACCAAAATCTTCTTATTCTCACAAAAAACACACAAATGTGTTTGTTCTCTCTTTCTTTCTGGACTTTCTTTTAATGTTTGGTGAAATTTAAGCTTTTTACATCATCATCATCATCATCATCATCATCATCATCATCATCACCATTCTTTGTTTCTAAGTTATTACAATTATACCTGAAGATATGAAAATGTCCTGACAGTGAGTTTTACCTTGGTGACCAGTTCACGGTTTTTGTCGCCCTCTAGTGGAAGAACACTGAAACACAGCTTTCACTGAGAGTCTAATCAAACCAAGACATCCAGGCTGGATTGTGGTCTTCAGTAGATTTTTTTCACACATGAGTCATTTTAACAGTGCTTACAACTGCTTTAACTATAAAAAGAAACAATAAACTAATTGTTAAAGTAGAAGCTTACAAGCTACACTTCTATATTTACATTAATCATCCTTTCATAATAATTTCTTCTTGTATTCACTGGTTCATGTTCTTGCATCTCTTTCATACTGACCTATAGCTTCAAATGAGGAATTAGAGATACTTATGCATTATTATATTGACTGCAGTAATTAATCACTTAGTATGATCCATCAGTCTCTTGCATACAGAATGCTGCTGCTTCATTACTAACTGGATCAAATAGATCTTCTCATTCAACTCTCAACCAACAGTTTCAGTTTTTCCCACATTTTATTGATGATATTCAGAATAAAGCAGTGGCAGTTCTACATTGAATTACTCCCCGGGCGACCCCAACTACTGCAATTACAACAGGAAACACACTTTTTAAGGTGCACAATCTCCACCTCCAACATAGGTAGGTAGATGTCAGGTCTTGTCTAGCAGGGGAGGTGGGTGGTTCATCCTGACCAGTGGCAGAGGATGCTCCAAAATATCCAAAAAGTGCCCCTCAAACTGCAATTGAAGCTGACATCACAAGACCGTAGACTACAATATAACTCTTATACAAAACATCCATGAATTGAAAATTTAAATAAACATGCCCTTACATGCGCTAAATGTCTCTCATTAGATGCTATATTAATCTATCTTTCAGGCAGGAACAATTAGCTCCTTGGTTACTGCCTCCAATTCTATGCTTGGCACACTTTTAGTTATGACTGGTTACTCTATGTTTTGTCATGAAATAGAGTTGTAGCAAATGTTCATCTTTGAAACTACCTACAGATATGAAAAGTCCGTTGGCTAATTACAGGACCCAACGTGATGGAAATAAATAATAACCTAACTTGTAACAGTTTTGTTGCAAAGCACAATCTTACGGTGAAATTAGATCTGGTGTTTGTTAAGACGAATTACTGTTGTATAAGCATTGCAAGCATCATAGCAAAAAGGCTAACAAACGTATACCACCAGTTAACATTAGCCCTTCATTCATGACATGGATACTGTAATTATACAGAGAGAACATAGCATACCTTTATCTTCTGCTTGTTTCTCCTCTTCTTCTTTTCTTTTTTTCCTAAATTGGACACCTGATGGCTTTGACCTTTTTCCCATTCCCCAACGCTGTCACTCACGACCAGAAGTCAAGACTAAACCAGTTCACCTTGGTGACCACATAATCGTTTTGTATTACCTAATTTTATTTGGCCATTTCACACAACTCATAAAAACAAAAACGTGCAGGAATTATAGGCCTGTATTTATAATATTATGAATGAAATGTGCGTTCTATGGAAGAAAGTCAAGGTGTGACTGACTTTAGCCCTTTTATACAGTGGACCCTGTTGTGGAAGTTTTTCCTCTGCTGCTGGTGAAGAATGAAATGGAGACTTCTGCCGGCCGACAAGGTTTTATTTTCTTTGCAAAGAAAAGGTCAATCAACACGCGAGCGGTCAAAAGTGAAGAAAGACCTCGAATGTGGGGAAACCTAAACATTTATACCTGAGGAATACCCCATTTGCATCCCTTTGTCTGCTGCAGGGGTGGCCCCACTGGGAAATGTTGCCACACCCTTTTGTCTATTGCAGGTAGCGACGCCGACCCCCCGTTGGTGTGTTTTACACTTGGAGCATCCTGCAGGATCTTGCACTTAAGCGCAAAGCCGAGTCCAGACATCACAATCCACAAAGACAAAAGGGCCCAGTATCTCACGTTAGGAAGGGGGAGGTCGGCCATCTTGAGTGGCCGAGACAAAGAAATTAAAATTTCTATTACAACCCCCGTCCGTTCAATTTGGGAGAGACCCAGAGGCGAACCCCTTTCCTTTCCCTTCCCTTTCTCACACACAGCTTCTGTGCACGGCACCTTCTCAGCAAGCAGGGGGCGCCAATTTGCCAATTCCCCACACAGATATGACAGATAATAGAAAACCATGTAGCGTTGCAGATTTATTTATTTTATTTTTTTCAAGTGCTCGTGCCGCCCCCCTTGTGTCATGAAAAGAAGCCGCCCGTGCCTAAAACCGATACTTTATTGAATAAAGTGTCAAGAAATATTTTTATATTGTCCTGCAGCCAAAATGAAAAGGCTTGTTGTATTCAACATAAATATTACAGCAGTTATAACATTAAAGAAGTCTCCTTCAACGTTTTACAGTAAATCCACCACATTAAAGATAATTTACCAAGACTTAGGTACGAAACTGATTATAGTTGTTTTTGTTTCAGAACTTCCCTTGTTGTGAATAAAGTGAAAATAAATAAATGAATGAATAAATAAATAAATAAATAAATAAATAAATAAATAAATAAATAAACCCCGCCTTATACAGAGTCGGTGGAAACTCCGACATTTTACTTTTGGGTTCATTCAGTTCTCATCCAGCTGGAGTCTTGACCACATGTGAAATAAGATTAAATAAGATGCTAAAGTTAGTTTTGCTGTTTCTCTTGTGTCATGTTTCATCATCAGGTAAGATCACATTCACATTCTTCGTCTTTTCTTTAAATTCTTTCCACTTGACTCTGTTCCACAGTTCTGCTGCAGCCTCGAAGTTTAGTTTCACTTTAAGTTCAACTAATAATACAAATAAAACACTTTCAGTGCAACTTGAACATTTTTATCTGCACTAAATGTTTTATTTATGTGTTTACTGACGTTAGAAACCTTGACACGTTTTCCTCTCGACTCCATGTTACTGTTCGTCATTCCTTTCACTAAACACTTCTTTGTGTTTCTTTTTTTTCTTTTAGTGACAAGTGAACATTTTTAAGCTATTATTATTTAATTGTTATTATTTTATTTACAGTGATATTGTATTTGTTGTTTGTTCTACAGTGAAACACTCACTGAAGTATTACACCACCGGATCCTCTGGAGTCCCAAACCTTCCAGAGTTTATGATCGTAGGACAGATTGATGACATCCATGTAGCTTACTGTGACGGCAGCAACAAGAAATTCGAAACAAGACAGCACTGGATAAAAAACTTACTTGATGACAATCCTAAAGTCAGAGAATGGCACAGTGATCAGTGTTTTGAGATTCAACCACACAACTTCAAAATCAGGATGAACAGTGTGATGCAGCTCTTCAACCACAGTGAAAGTACAGGTAGGCAGGATGACTGAGAACCTTCACATTCAACAGTGGTCACCAGCAGATGGTTACCATTTATCAGTTCAGCAGTCTTGGATGTAAAGACAACTACTTTAGTATACATGACAAATTAATCATCTGATCTGATTTAGTTCATCACGTTTCATTTTAGGTTCAGATAATCCATAAAAAACAGCAGTAGCACTGGGGTTGATAATGTAAATAAATGAAACACTTGTGAAACAATCAGTGCAGCCACAGACTATTTAAATGATGTAAAATCATTTCTTTTGAAATGATGTTGGTCTGTCTTTCAGAGCAGTACAATGATCAGTTACCCCCTCAGTGAAATGTTCCTGACCAGGTCCCTCTCCTTGGAAACCATGGCCAGTACATTCAGACATTCACTGCTGCAGGTTGATGACAAACCACAGGGTTAGCGGTCCAGTCCCTGGTACATGGAAGGACAGTGTCAAATACACATGTTGAAGAGTCCTTGACACTGAACCTAGAGGAGCCCTCAGTGCTCAGCTCTGTTGTGTGCTCTTATTCACTCAAGCTAGAACGTCTAGATGTGTAGAAACACTTTGAGTAGTAGGCTACCAATCAGTAGAAAAGCCCTAGATAAATACAAGACCATACCACTGACTTGTGTTTCACATGAATGTCTTGACTGTTTGTTGAATGACTGCCCCGTAAATAAAAAGGTCACATATGACTAAAGCATGCTACTGAAACCATTCAGATTGTACTGCAGCGTCTGCATACCAGTGCATCACACAATGAATAATCATTTAAAATCATCTTTAGATATTTGTACATCACTGTTCATTGTGATCTCTGTTGTCTCTCTCTCTCTCAGGTGTTCACATTTTACAGAGGATAGAAGGCTGTGAATGGGATGAAACGACTGGAGAGGTTACTGGTTTTTCACGGTATGGTTATGATGGAGAAGACTTCATTGAACTGGATGTGAAGACATTGACGTGGACCGCTCTGAAACCAGAGGCTGACATTATCAAACAGAGATGGGATGCTGATACAGATAGAATAAAATACAATAAGCAGGACCTCACTCATTTTTACCCTGAATGGCTGAAGATGAGTCTGAAGTATGGGAATAACTCTCTGCTGAGAACAGGTAGAGTCACATGACCTGATGTAGTTTGCTGAACACTATACTGTTTATTGTATATTCATTGTATTATCAGTTCAATGAGTCTGACTCTTTTTTTATTGTCTTCTGTCAAAGATAGAGAGATGTTTGGATTTAAATCAGTGCTGAAGCTATGATAAACTGTTCAGTATATCCTTAAATATACTATATGACCATAGATCAGCCTCATCTGTACTTCGTCGTTGAGGTTAATCAAAAGATTATCAAACTTGAACATGCTGGTATTATCATTGTCATGTTAGCCAATATATAGTATGTCTGTTATTGATTCTTTATATTTACCTGATTGATTTCTTCATCTTTGTTCCCCCTTCCTCCTCTCTCTCCCTCTCTCCAGACCTCCCCTCAGTGTCTCTCCTCCAGAAGACTCCCTCCTCTCCAGTCAGCTGCCACGCTACAGGTTTCTACCCTGACAGAGCCATGATGTTCTGGAGGAAAGATGGAGAGGAGATTCATGAAGGAGTGGAACATGAAGAGATCCTCCCCAACCATGATGGATCCTTCCAGATGAATGCTGACCTGAACATTTCATCAGTCTCACCTGAAGACTGGAGGAGGTACGACTGTGTGTTACATCTCTCTGGTGTGGAGGACGACATCATCACCAAACTGGATGAAGAACAGATCAGAACCAACAGAGGTAAGAGTGACTGTGGTTTGTTGGATATTTTAGCTTTTGTCTTGTAACTCAGTTTGTAATTTAACTATAAATTAAAACACTTAAATCACTCGTGTACGTTATAAGGAGATACTGATCTGTTTTTGTTAATTCTGGTGTGGCAGCAATGTGCTTCCGTGCTCGTGATCATCATGAGATCCTTTTCTTATTTTTTTATTTAATTAAAATTATGTCATTTAATAATTATTTTTAGTTTGTGTGGCCTTTATTGGATATTTGTAGAGATGAACAGTAGATGTGGTTGAAAGGTGCAGTCAGTCTTAGTTCATAAAAACAAACCCACATTGATGAATGTACCTCTGTTCTAACCTTCTTTATCTGGACTGTTCTTAATCTTCTGTTGTTGTTCCTTATTCAGCTGAGAAGCCCAGTAACATGACCACCATCATCATCATCACTGCAGTGGTTGTACTTCTTGTCATCTTTGCAGCAGCTGCTGGATTCATGGTTCGTAAAAGGAAACAAGGTGAGCTACTTTGATTTCGTCTTTGAGTTGAATCCTACTGTTATTGCTACTCTTGCTTTCAAAAAAAGGGAAAAAAACATCAGAGTAGTTTGTGAGGAGGAGGTCTACGTCTCACTAAATAATAAGCACTCACAGAGAGAGGTTTCGATTTCAACAAAAGGGTTTGGGATTTATTTACAAAAACAGAAATATTCTCCGGGTTGACTTCAAACAATAAGCAAAATAAAAAACATAATTTAGTGGTTGATAAACTATTTCACTCCTCACTCCCTTCACTCCTTCAACAAACAAACAGACTCAAAAAAAAACAGCTGTGCTCACTCCCTAATCACAGAAGGAGGATGGCCTGACTAGGAGGAGGGGCCTGAGCAGCAAAAAACAATTATAATAAATAATAGTTCATATACAGTAGTCATCATTATCCTTAGCATTTCCAAAATACAAAGAATCAATAGGCTCCAACACCTACAATTTGAAGCATCCAGCAGTAAAAGACATTAACAACTGGAACTGAAATGACCTGTCTTTACTTTTCATTTCAGACCAAAAGGCTCCACCTGGTAAGTAAAACTGATTTTATTCTGTTTCAGCTGATCTAACAAACTGTTGATGTCCTTTATTTACTATTTACTATGAATGGACCTTTTACACAGTTTGTTTCTGACCTTACAGATCCTGAGAACAGCTCTGAGCTCTCTGCAAATCTGAAACCAGAAACCTGACTGACAAACACAGTTCACTGAGTCACCTTCCAGTATATGGGACTATAGTCTAGTCTAGTGGTCTACTTCCCCAAATTAAATAATAACTCAATTTATTGATGTTAATACTTGAATATCAGTGTCATATGTGTTGATCTTTTTATACTGATGTCTGACTTTTTAATAAAGTCTCCAATTTTCCAAAGATTGTCTCTTTTCACAAGTCCACACACGTCTAGCAGAGTAACAGGATTATGAATATTATTTGTGTATTCAGTTAGCTCCCAGGCAAGGTTAGCTTAGCGTGAACACCAGTCTAATACTTAGTCTAATGATATTGTGGCTCAAAGAGGAAATCTGTCATACGACTTTATCTTTATTATTCTCATTTAGGTTCGTACACATTATATATCTGACAGTAAATTTTGAGCAATAAATAATAAAGAAAGAAAAAAGAATAAAATATGGTTTCTCCGTGTCCATTATATCGATGCAGAATAGGAACCATCAATCATGACGTCACAGATGTTTTTCTGACTAGTCTCCAATAAATGCTGCTGTCCACTGCAGAACAAAAGTACACACCAGATCCTGTTAGCCAGTTATGTGTCTACAGACCAGATCAAACTGTCTCCAGCATTACAGACCACTTTCTCTAACCTGTAATGCTGGTGTCTCAGAGGAGGAGGACAAATGGTGAAGTAAAAGTGAATGTGAAGCACATGTCATAGCATTTTTCTTTTTCTGGTGATCCCAGTCTTGATTTTAGCGTTAAATGATTCAGGGTATTTTAAAGCTTAGTTGGTCAACAAGTACAGACACATCAGAACAAGCCTCTGCTGAAGCAGTAAGGAACAGATGCAGCAACAGAAGACAAAGATTTAGATTAAACTCACTGAATCAAAAGGGACAAATATGTTAGAGCCATAGGTTTGACTTTCACCTGAATGATATGATTCACTCATATCAACGCTCTACTGCACCTGGTTTTGATTTTGTTCATTTTAAGGATTTTTATTTGACTACACAAATTAAGGTGAACATGATGGCTGCATTTCATATTGTTGCACGCAGTTCCCTGTTCCCAAGTGAGTCTACTCACAGTGACAGTACTAGAAGAACCCTAGTAGTTATACTTGTTATTGTTGTCATCATTCCTGTTTTTGTTGATGGTGTTATAAAATAATTAAAAGGCAAATTGTAGAAATGTGTCAAAGGGATTGCACATAGTGGGGTAGGACCCAACTGCAGGACAAAGCGGGCTGAAGCAGGAGTTGGCACAAAATGTATTTAATGAAACCCAGTCAAAATAGAAGGAGCTGCAAAGATAGCAACCACTAGGAGACATGAACACAGGCGGGTGAGAAGTACGATGCGACCAAGAACAAAGGTTAAGGCAGGGCTATATATACACACACACAAAGGGTAGGGGTGACCAGACACAGGTGAAACTAATCAGGGTGAAGAAACAAGGAGAAACCAATGAAGCAATCAAAAGAGGAAACACAGGAAGGAACACTAAACAGGAAACCAAGGAAAAACGTGATACAGAACCATGACAGATATGTCACTTAAAACCTGCAGTTACACCATGTTTGTCCAACAGTGAAACACTCCCTGCAATATTTCATCACTGCATCCTCTGGGATACCAAACTTCCCAGAGTTCGTGGTAGCAGCAGTAGTTGATGATGTTCAGGTGGGTTACTGTGACAGTAACATACAGAGAGCTGAACCCAAACAGGACTGGATGGAGAAATTAATAAAAGATGACCCACAGCACTTGAAGTGGTACACTCACGAGTGTTTAGACAATCAGCAGTTCTTCAGAGGCCACATTGATGATTTGAAGCAACGCTTAAACTAAACTGGAGGTAATGTCACAATTTTCTGCTTAAACTCATCTGCTGTAGATGTTGCTTGTGTTACTTCTTCATTTCTGTACTTGAAGGGAATCAAAGAGGTCTGTATCAACATAACCTTATGCAAATAGTGAGTGTTCAGTTTTTCCAGCTGTCTCTGCCCTCCTGTCTGTTTCTATCCGTCCAGGTGACTCTACTGGTTCTGTCTCTTTCTCAGATGTCCATGTTCTTCAGAGGATGAATGGTTGTGAATGGGATGATGGGACTGGAGATATCAAAGGTTATCATCAGTATGGTTATGATGGAGAAGACTTCATTGCACTGGACCTGAAGACGCTGACTTGGATTGCACCAAAACCACAGGCTCTCACCACCAAACTGAGATGGGATACTGATAAAGCTAGACTAGAATGCAATAAAAACTATTGCACCCACACGTGCCCTAACTTACTGAAGAAGTATGTGCTCTATTGGAGGAGCTTTCTGCAGATAACAGGTAGTTACCTGATATATTGTTTATACACGCTACAACTACGCTTTCAGTTTCTAACCCATAGTTCACAGGAAACAGTCCAAAGGTTTATCAAAACATTCTCTCTCTCTCAAGACCTCCCCTCAATATAGTAATGAGTATAGTAAATACACTGCAGTCTTCATGTTAATGTTGTGCATGGGTCTCTCCTCATTAGGTTTCAACAATGAACTACTACTACTATGTGTCAAACTGCCTTTTTTTTCCAGTTTATATTAACCACAACTCCAGAGCACTAAAAAATAGTTTCATATTGCTCAGTGTCTAAATGCCAAAACAGAATTAATGACATCAGGACCGTCCACACTTTATGATGGTATTCTAGAAATCTGAGCTCACCTGAACTCTCACAGCAGTTACTTGTTCTCTTGCAGCTCAGAGTATTGATTGAACTTTAATGTGGATGAAGATCGTAATAAATATGTTTAAATGCTGAACCAATCATCTGAGCTGGTTTTAGTTCATACTGTGATTTAGGTTGAAAGCTGGCACATTTGTACCTGTGAATGAATAATTACAGTCTTTCCAATAAATCAAATCAGAAAATATGAATCTATCTCTAGATGTTATAATGTTTATCCTACTGCTGTTTCATCTAAAGCTGCTTGTCTCTACTTGTCTACTGCTAAATTTCAAAACACACCAGCTCAGGTAACACGTAGAACTTGACCCATTGGACATGATGCAGTAACCTGAACAACTCAGAACACAGATATAAAATTATAACTATAAAATATGCAGCTCTGACAACATCAAATTAACTACTAATTAAATGACATTAAGAGAAGTGAAAGTGTCCCATGCTCCCAATAAACTCTCTAATATGGAGGACAGAGTGAGGTTATTTTTCTAGCAGTGTGTCCTGGTGAGTCAGTTTTCTTGTTGGTGCTTGTTGCTTTTAAAGCAGTATTTTTTTTCAGGAGCCACTCCTCTCTCACATGGACTAAAACATTTGGCTGGTGTTCAGCAAAGTCTCATGTTATTGTTGTATCCTACCTTTCATTCGTCAAATACCCAATTCTACCTTTGGATTTTAGATTTTCAACTCACAAATCATCTGAAGAAATAACTGTTTCACCAAAAGTTTTTCATTCTCACAAAAGACCTTTAATTCTACATTTTTCTTTAATGTTTGGTGAAATTGACTTTTTTTTACATCATCGTCATCATCATCATCATCATCATCTCTTTGTTTCTAAATCATTACAATTATACCCAGAGGTGGACAGAGTACACACCTTCACTACTTGAGTAAAAGTACAGATACACCTTGTCAAATATTACTCCAATACAAGTAAAAGTAGCTTCAAAATATAACTTAAGTAAAGTACTAAAGTATTTGCTTAAAAAAAATACTTAAGTAAAAGTATCTCAGGAAATACAGGAAAGGAGAGTAGCTTTATTGTCATTATACAATCCACTGACGCAATTCTAACGCACGCGCACACCCACCCAGTCTGTCTGTCTGTCTGTCTGTCTCTGTCTCTCTCTCTCTCTCTCTCTGTCTCTCTCTGACAGACAGTCAGTCAGTCAGTCTGTCTATCTCTCTCTATCTCTCTCCATACCGCGACGTGCTTTTTCAGGTTGGAAGACGAGTTCTTGTAGGCCGCGATATAATTCGTTCGCAAGTAGAAGGGCAACAAACATTTAAACTGAAACGAATCAGTTTTTGTGGCAAAAATCTCAAACATGGGTTTGAGATAAGGCCACGGGTGCTCGGCGGGAGTTTCTCCGGGTGTTTCTGCAGTTTCTTCCTCCATTGTATGGATTGTATGGCATGACGTATACGACTATGACAAACCAAATGCGAATAAGCAGAAACACTTTATTTTCTCAGAATTTTGAAAAAATAAAAAAATAATCAGCTGACGTAAGCTCAAAAGTAGTGAGTAACGAGAGCATCAACAGAAGTGCAGTGGAGTAAAAAGTACAATATTTGTCCTTCAAATGTAGTGGAGTGAAAGTAAAAGTATCCCCCAAAAATAATACTCAAGTAAAGTACAGATACTCAAAAACTGTACTTAAGTACAGTACTCAAGTAAATTTACTTCGTTACTGTCCACCACTGATTATACCTGAAGATAAGAAAATGTCCTGACAGTGAGTTTTACCTTGGTGACCAGTTCACGGTTTTTGTCGCCCTCTAGTGGAAGAACACTGAAACACAGCTTTCACTGAGAGTCTAATCAAACCAAGACATCCAGGCTGGATTGTGGTCTTCAGTAGATTTTTTTCACACATGAGTCATTTTAACAGTGCTTACAACTGCTTTAACTATAAAAAGAAACAATAAACTAACCGTTAAAGTAGAACCTTACAAGCTACACTTCTATATTTACATTAATCATCCTTTCATAATAATTTCTTCTTGTATTCACTGGTTCATGTTCTTGCATCTCTTTCATACTGACCTATAGCTTCAAATGAGCGGTTAGAGATGTATGTATTACGTATGTATTACTATATTGACTGTTGTAATGTTTATATAATTTAATAAGTCTAATCCATCAGTCTCTTGCATACATATGAGAATGCTGCTGCTTCATTACTAACTGGATCAAATAGATCTTCTCATTCAACACTCAACCAACACTATTCAGTTTCAGTTTCAGTTTTTCCCACATTTTATTGATGATATTCAGAATAAAGTGTCAAGTTACAGACACGTCAGAAATATTTTTATATTGTCCTGCAGCCTAAATGAAAAGGCTTGTTGTATTCAACATAAATACTACAGCAGTTACAACATCTCCTTCAACGTTTTACAGTAAATCTACTACATTAAAGAGATTTTACCAAGATTTTGGTACCGAACTGATTATAGTTGTTGTTGTATCAGAACCTGCCTTGTTGTAAATAAAAAAATAAAAAAAATAAAACCCCGCCTTACAAAGGCGGTGGAAACTCCCACGTTTTACTTTTAGGTTCAGTCAGTTCTCATCCAGCTGGAGTCTTGACCACATGTAGATAAGATGAAATAAGATGATGAAGTTAGTTTTGCTGCTTCTCTTGTGTCATGTTTCATCATCAGGTAAGATCACATTCACATTCTTCATTGTCTTTTCTTTAAATTCTTTCCACTCGACTCTGTTCCACAGTTCTGCTGCAGCCTCAAAGTTTAGTTTCACTTTAAGTTCAACAATACAAATAAAACACTTTCAGTGCAACTTGGAAATTTTTATTTGCGCTAAATGTTTTATTTATGTGTTCACTGACGTTAGAAACCTTGACACATTTTCCTCTCGACTCTCCATGGCTCTTCTTTATTCCTTTAACTAATCTTTTTTTCTAGTGTTTTGTTTCTAGTCTGATTTAGTGTGTTAAATTATTTCATCTACAGTGATATTATATTTGTTGTTTGTTCTACAGTGAACCACTCACTGAAGTATTACGTTACCATGTCCTCTGGAGACACAAACCTTCCAGAGTGTCTGATCGTAGGACTGATTGATGACGTCCAGATATGTTACTGCGATAGCAGCAACAAGATATTCGAACCAAGACAGGACTGGATGAAAAAATTACTCAGCCTCAATCCTCATGTCAGGGAATGGTACAATATGCAGTGTTTTGAGATTGTACCACGCATCTTCAAAAACAGGATGAATAGTTTGATGCAGCTCTTCAACCACAGTGAAAGTACAGGTAGGCCTACATATTATATTTTTTGTCAGCTTTTTATTTTTTGACATCCCATGTCCTGGATGACTGAGAACCTTCATATTCAACAGTGGTCACCAGCAGATGGTTACCATTTATCAGTTCAGCAGTCTTGGATGTAAAGACAGTGATGAGTCACTTTATAGTTTTCATTAGTGATGCACCGAATTGAAAATTCTTGGCCCGAAACCGAAAACCCACAGCTGAAAACCAAAACATCGAAAGAAATTATTATGACAATTATTAGTACCATTGCATTTATGGCTATGACTGTGTACTAACCTCACTAAAATCAAGGCATTGCAATTGCTTACATTAATATTAATGTTTCAAAGAATAAATCAATTACAAAATTATGAAAATATTTATTTAGCACATTCCAACAATGCACAATATAAAATAAAATAAAATTCAAAATAAAATGTTTAACTTGACCCCACTCACATGTATATTAAATAATAATAGAGAAGAAGCTTTTGCAGCTGGAAAACAGAAACACTTACAAGACAGGGACACAACAATTGGCACAAGAAAACTACCAAACATAGGAGGTTATGTACTCTCTCTGTGTGTGTGCAAGGATGTGTGTGTGGGTGCAGAGTGAAACTGGTGAATCTGGAAGGTATATATATGTGATATATGTATGTAAAGAGGAAAAGGGGATAAAAAATAAATGCATGAAAGAATAGAGACAAAAAGGATAAAGAAACAACATTGATAATTGGTGATAGATATAGTGGTAACAGTACAGTAATAATAATATTTGACATATACATAATATGAAAGTGATGAATATTATGGTATGTGTATGGATGATTTGTGTTGTATGCACATACACAACACACGCTGTGATGACCCCTGTTATCTTTGGGTGTGTTATTGGAGTAACATCTGTTTGTCTTCTCTGCAGGTAGGTGATTGTTGTGATCTGAGGCACCTGTGGCGCCCAGGTTACAAAAAGTCCTCCCTGTCTAATCAGTCTCTCTCTGCTCTTCTTCCCAGGCACTTCACTGTCATGTTTGGTTCTGTTCCTTTAGGTTATCTGTACGTCTCCTACACTCTACAACATTTACACACATACTCTTCAATCATGCACATCATACGCCGCTGACTTTACTGAATTCTGCATCTCATATGTTGATTCTTAATTTTACATGTTAATTTGGTGAATGAAGTATATAATTGATATACTGATGTGTCTTCATGTTGTTGTGGCCACTTGAGCCTGGTCATGACAACACACAAATACAAAACAAAGAAACAAACCAGTTTAATATTAAGGAAGAAAATTTATGTCAATGGAACATTAAATGAAGAGACAAAGAATAGAGACCATCACGAGCCCCAGAGTGATGCAACAGGGGCTAGTTTGGAGGAGACGTATAATGTGATATGTTCTTGCCAGTACCACTTTGTTACTAATAAATATGGTTAATACACCACCACCACCAATAATAACAATAATAATAACTACAATTGACACTGAACCTAGAGGAGCCAAGATCATACCACTGACTTGTGTTTCACATGAATGACTTGACCGTTCATTGAATGACTGCACAATAGAAGAATCATGCATAATCATGTAAAATCATCTTTAGATATTTGTACATCACTGTTCATTGTGATCTCTGTTGTCTCTCTCTCTCAGGTGTTCACATTTTACAGGTGATAAATGGCTGTGAATGGGATGAAAAGACTGGAGAGGTTACTGGTATTGGACGGTATGGTTATGATGGAGAAGACTTCATTACAGTGGATCTGAAGACAATGACATGGACCGCTCTGAAACCAGAGGCTGACATTATCAAACAGAAATGGGATACTGAGACAGATAGAATAAAACAAATTCACCATGTCCTCACTCAGACTTACCTTGAGTGGCTGAAGATGAGTTTGAAGTATGGGAATAACTCTCTGCTGAGAACAGGTAGAGTCACATGATCTGATGCAGTTTGGAGAACACTATACTGTTTATTGTATATTTGTTGTATTATCAGTTCAATGAGTCTGACTCTTTTTGATTGTCCTCTGTCAAACATAGAGAGATGTTTGGATTTAAATCAGTGCTGAAGCTATGACAAACTGTTCAGTATATCCTTAAATATATTATATGACCATAGATCAGCCTCATCTGTACTTTGTGTTTGAGGTTAATCAGCAAAGATTATCATTATTATATTAGCCAATATATTCTATGTCTGTAATTGATTCGTTATACACTGCCTGGCCAAAAAAAAGTCTCCACCTGGATTTAACTAAGCAAATAGGTAGGAGCCTCCTATTGGATAATTACTGCATGGGTGATTATCTTTCAGCTGGCAAAAAGTTAATATAACCCCAACTGATGCAATGAGTAGCTTCTCATTTCTTAAACACCCATGTCTAAAGACACATCCTATGGTCTTGGAAAAGATGTTAGTCTGTTTGAGAAGGGTCAAATCATTGGCATGCATCAAGCAGAGAAAACATCTAAGGAGATTGTAGAAACTACTAAAACTGGGTTAAGAACTATCCAACACATTATTAAAAACTGGAAGGATAGTGGAGAACCATCAGGGTAAGAAGAGAGGCAGATGAAGTGATGCACCCATCATGACTAGTGTCTACTGTACAAGCCTGTGGGGGCAGTGCTATGATCCGGGGTTGCTGCAGTTGCTCAGGTCTAGGTTCAGCAACATTATGTGTCCAAAGAATGAGGGCAGCTGACTACCTCATTATACTGAATGACCAGGTTATTCCATCAATGGATTTTTTCTTCCCTGATGTTAACGGGCATATTCCAAGATGACAATGCCAGGATTCATGGGGCTCAGATTGTGAAAGAGTGGTTCAGGGAGCATGAGACATCATTTTCACACATGGATTGGCCACCACAGAGTCCAGACCTTAACCGCATTGAGAATCTTTGTGCAGTGGTCAGAGTCTTCCATCATCAATACAAGATCTTGGTGAAAAATGAATGCAACACTGGATGGAAATAAATCTGGAGACATTGGAGAAGATTATGGAAACAATGACACAGAGAATGTGTGCTGGAATCAAAGCTCAAGGAGGTCCAATAAGTGTGGGACCTGTTTTTTTTTTTTGTTTTTTTTTACCAGGAAGTGTATTTACATGATGAATTTCTTAATCTTTGTTTTACCTTCCTCCTCCTCTCTCTCTCCAGCTCTTCCCTCAGTGTCTCTCCTCCAGAAGACTCCCTCCTCTCCAGTCAGCTGCCACGCTACAGGTTTCTACCCTGACAGAGCCATGATGTTCTGGAGGAAAGATGGAGAGGAGATTCATGAAGGAGTGGAACATGGAGAGATCCTCCCCAACCATGATGGATCCTTCCAGATGAATGTTGACCTGAACATTTCATCAGTCTCACCTGAAGACTGGAGGAGGTACGACTGTGTGTTTCATCTCTCTGGTGTGGAGGACGACATCATCACCAAACTAGATGAAGAACAGATCAGAACCAACTGGGGTAAGAATGACTGTGGTTTGTTAGATATTTTAGCTTTTGTCTTACAGTTATGTTGGTAATCATCCCAGCCAGATTCATTAATGTTTATCAGGACCTCCTTTCTTGATCTTCTTAAAACCTTGGAAACATTTATGACGGTTTCTTTTCTTTGGCATTTTGCATTTGTTTCATGCTGTAGTTGCAGTAGATGTGGACAGAAGGGACATTGATGAATAAACTGATGGATAACCTTCTTTATCTGGACTGTTCTTAATCTTCTGTCATTGTTCTTTATTTAACAGAGGAACCCAGTAACATGACCACCATCATCATCATCATCATCATCATCATCACTGCAGTGGTTGTTCTTGTTGTCATCTTTGCAGCAGCTGCTGGATTCATGGTTCATAAAAAGAAACAAGGTGAGCTACTTTGATTTAGTCTTTGAGTTGAATCCTACAATTTGAAGCATCCAGCAGTAAAAGCTGAGTAAGTCTCAGAGTCAGGAGAAGTCAGGAGAACATGACTATACTATGATGATGAGGGAGAGAAGTGATGAAGAAAGAAACAAAGTGAGAACTAAACAGAAGAGCAGAGTGGATTTATTCTTCCATTTTATTCTAAATGACCTGTCTTTACTTTTCCTTTCAGACCAGCGTTGTCCATTTGGTAAGTTAAACTTATTTTATTCTGTTTCACTTGATCTAAAAAGCTGTTTCTGTTTTTTATTTACTATGAATTGACCTTTTACACAGTTTGTTTCTGACCTTACAGATCCTGAGAACAGCTCTGATCCCTCTGAGAATTTGAATCAAGAAACCTGACTGACAAACAGTTCACTGAGTCACATTACAGTATATGGGTTTTGTAATTCATCATGCATCACCTTATCAGAGTAGTAGTAGTAATAGTATGGAGAATGTGTTTATACACATGAAAAATGAAAAATTAATGGATGGAAATAAATCTGGTGACACTGGAGAAGATTATTGAAACAATGCCACAGTGAATGTGCCCTGTAATCAAAGCTAAAGGAGGTCTAACGAAATATTAATGTGTGACCTTTTTTTTTTGGCCAGGCAGTGTATAATGGCTTATAATACCAACATGAATTACATTCATCCATTAAATACATTGTCAAAAACACCTGATACTAGATTCCTGAGACCACTTTTGTGTCTTTGCTAAGACATGGTCTCGTGGAGCCTGCTGTGGTGTAACCATATGACAAATGCAAACTCAACTACAAGCTTCTACTTTATATTTTTTCATGTGTTAATCATCCTTTCACAGTGTTGGTCATCTTACTTTAAAAAAGTAATTAGTTACAGTTACAAATTACTTCTCCCAAAAAGTAATTGAGTTAGTAACTCAGTTACCACACTGTAAAAGTAATTAGTTACTCAGCAAAGTAACTGGCGTTATTTTTTATGTTCTATAACGCTGTTACGTTCTATAACATCTTTAACGTTTATATTAACTGATTGAAGAATAAAAACACTATATACAGTATTTTAGAGCATTTGGTATTTATTTGAACTCAACAGATTGCAGCCTGCCATATGATGCATAGAAATAAAACCATATAGAAAATAAATATTGAAAATAAAATTCAAGTGCAAAATTAAGACACACAAATGTAAACAACAGAACACTATCCTACTCTTAAATATTCCGTACCGTACCTGTTGCTGCTGACCCGAAAAATCGAGCGTTGTTTGTTTTAGAGTGGCTCCATCTCCTTCGCTGGAGCTCACACTAGCTACATTTGGACTTGGGTTAGCAGCTGCAGCAGCAACAAGTGTCATATTCGCGTGGGTTGATGTAAGGTGCTTCACAGAGGTGGAAAGTAACAAAATACATTTACTCACGTTACTGTATTGAGTAGTTTTTTTGTGTATTTTGTATTTTTCAAGTAGTTTTTAAAATCGGTAATTTAAATTTTACTTGATTACGTTTTGAGCGAAGTATTGTATTTCGCTACATTACAAATCCCATCCGTTACTGAGTAAAAAAAAAAACGTTGACTAACGAAAACCGAAAAAAAAAATCGCGCCCGGAACCACGTAGTGAGTGACGTATGGTCAGCATGTAGGCTACCACTACCAAGCGCCAAGTCTTTCTGTAGGAGATTGAGAACGAGATGGAGGTGGATCAGAAGAGCGACGACGGTTCAGAGACAGTTTGATTGACAGTTGATTGTTTGAAAAAGTTTTATCGGAGGGTCAGAACTAACATTGCACATTATACCTTTCTAAGGGTCTTACATGTCATGTGTGACATGTGTTATGTTGTCATTACATGTGTATACATTTGTATAGATTTTTATACATTTATATAGAGTGTTCTTTAATTAAAAACTAAACAGTTTTGGATGTATGACCCCTTGTCCTATTTTCACTACATGGGAGAGATCCCCCGCCCCGTTCTACAGTTTTTTGTTTTTTTTTTAAATGTAACTAAGTAACTTTTACTTAAAATACATTTTAAATTAGCTACTTATTACTTTTACTTGAGTAATTTTTCAGATGGGTAATTTCATTTGTACTTGAGTAATATTTCATCCAAGTATTGGTACTTTTACTTGAGTACGATATTTTAGTACTTTTTCCACCTCTGGTGCTTCATTAGATTTGAGTTACTTGAGGCAGACGTGGATAACGTTTTTTTCCCTGGGCATAGCGTGCATGTTACATACACATTCTTGCCTTTAATTTCCATGAGTGAGAAGTAGTGCCAGTACTTCCAGAAAACGCTACCTTTGAATTTCCCTGGCTCGTCGCCATTGTCGCGGTCTTGTGTGTTTAGTGGTTGTAAGAGCGTGCAGTGAGAGAGCGTGAGCAGTGCATCCGCCCACCCGCCAATCATCATCGCATTTGCAACGGTGTCATCATCCCCACCACTGCTCTCTCCAGGCAGCTGATGTGTAGCCAAAGCCCCTCGCGCTTTATTCAACCAAATTGTAGTAACGCGCCACTTTACATTCTCAGTAACGATAACGGCGTTGCTACGATGGGAAAAGTAATTAATTAGATTACTCCGTTAATGAAAAAATAACGCCGTTAGTAACTCCGTTATACTTAAACGCCGTTACTCCCAACACTGAACACCAGTCTAATACTTAGTCTAATGATATTGTGGCTCAAAGAGGAACTCTGTAATACGACTTTTTCTCAATTATTCACATTCAGCTTAGTACACATTATATATCTGACAGTAAACTTTGCACAGTAAATAATAAATAAATAAAAAGAATAAAATATATTTTTCTCTGTGTCCATTATATTGATGCAGAATATAGGAACCATCAAACATGATTTATTTGAAAAGACAATAGTGCCGTCTCAGATCTTTTTCTGACGAGTCTCCAATAAATGCTGCTGTCCACTGCAGAACAAAAGTACACAGCAGATCCTGTTAGCCAGTTATGTGTCTACAGACCAGATCAAACTGTCTCCAGCATTACAGACCACTTTCTCTGACCTGTAATGCTGGTGTCTCAGAGGAGGAGGACAAATGGTGAAGTAAAACTGAATCTGGTGATATCAGTCTTGATCTTAGCGTTAAATGATTCAGGGTATTTTGAAGCTTGGTTGGTCAACAAGTACAGACACATCAGGACGAGCCTCAGTTGAAGCAGTAAGGAACAGATGCAGCAACAGAAGACAAACATTTAGATTAAACTCACTGAATCAAAAGGGACAAACATGTTAGAGCCAGAAAAAATGATAATGAAAGAAAAGCTCAAAGTTTAAATCTTTACTTAAATCAGTTTCACTTGGTCTGTATGTGGAGCAGACTGAGTGTATCCACTTATCACCCCGTCAACTGACTGATGAGGCTTTTATTTCTACTGTACTGAAAACCTGTTTTATTCTACTACAGCTACTCAGTATCTGCCAAGACAACCATTATTATTATTAGAAACATACAGACCATGTGACTTGGGTGACTATGAGTCTTCACTAGACACGCCTTCTACTCTACAAGCAATCTCAGAACAGCTGATCATATCTGTTGGGCTTTACTTTTTTTATGAATTCAAGATGAACAAATTGTTTGTGTTTTCTCTCTTCTGTCACTTTGCATCTCCAGGTAAAACTATTTTAAATGTTTCTTTGCGACATGTTTATGCAATAGTTCTTACACCTGTACGTCCTTTTTAGATAGTGGCAATACTAGCGTTTTTGTTTTGCTTTCACCTGAATGATATGATCTGTAGGTGTTCATTTTTCACACAAATCAACTCTAGACTGTATCTGTTGTTGATTCAGTTCATTTTAAGGATTTTTAATGGACAACATGAATTAAGGTGAACATGATGGCTGCATTTTCATATTGTTGCACGCTGTTCCCACTCATGTCATCGAGTGAGTCTACTCACAGTTTGCACATCAGTGACAGTATTAGAAGAAGCCAAGTGGTAATAATATTAGTTATTGTTATCATTTCTGAAACTGAACCTAGTCTATTAAAAAGTAAACATTGTAAGAATGTCACTTAAAACCTGCAGTTACACTATATTTGTCCAACAGTGAAACACTCCCTGCAATATTTCATCACTGCATCTTCTGGGATACCAAACTTCCCAGAGTTCGTGGTAGCAGCAGTAGTTGATGATGTTCAAGTGGGTTACTGTGACAGCAACATACAGAGAGCTGAACCCAAACAGGACTGGATGAAGAGATTAATAAATGATGACCCACAGCACTTGAAGTGGTACACTCAAAAGTGTTTAGAGAATCAGCAGTTCTTCAGAGCCAACATTGATGCTTTGAAGCAACACTTAAACCAAACTGGAGGTAATGTCACAATTATCTGCTCAAATACTTTAAACTCATCTGCTGTAGATGTTGCTTGAATCTCTTAGTTTGTCAGTGTTTATATAAATATGCAACAGCCTCGAACAATTACGAGAAAAGCTGGTTTTCTTTCTGTTGTGTAATGCGGGTATTGTTTCTATGGTAAATACCGAGTGTTCAGTTTCCCAGCAGTCTCTGCCCTTCTGTCTGTTTCTATCTGTCCAGGTGACTCTATTGGTTCTGGTCTGTCTCTTTCCCAGATGTCCATGTTCTTCAGAGGATGAATGGCTGTGAATGGGATGATGAGACTGGAGATGTCAAAGGTTATAATCAGTATGGTTATGATGGAGAAGACTTCATTGCACTGGACCTGAAGACACTGACTTGGACTGCAAGAAAACCACTGGCTCTCACCACCAAACTGAGATGGGATACTGATAGAGCTAGATTACAGTTCAATAAAAACTATTGCACCCACACATGCCCTGAATGTCTGAAGAAGTATGTGAACTATGGGAGGAGCTTTCTGCAGAGAACAGGTACTTATCTGATATGTTGTTTATACACACTACAACTACACTTTCAGTTTCTAACCCATAGTTCACAGGAAACAGTCCAAAGGTTTATCAAAACATTCTTTCTCTCCAGACGTCCCCTCAGTGTCTCTCCTCCAGAAGACTCCCTCCTCTCCAGTCAGCTGCCACGCTACAGGTTTCTACCCTGACAGAGCCATGATGTTCTGGAGGAAAGATGGAGAGGAGATTTATGAAGGAGTGGAACAAGGAGAGATCCTCCACAACCATGATGGATCCTTCCAGATGAATGTTGACCTGGACATTTCATCAGTCTCACCTGAAGACTGGAGGAGGTACGACTGTGTGTTTCATCTCTCTGGTGTGGAGAACGACACCATCACCAAACTGGAAGAAGAACAGATCAGAACTAATTGGGGTAAGAGTGACTGTGGTTTGTTGGATATTTTAGCCTTTGTCCTGCAACTCAGTTAATAATTTAAATAATAATAATACATTGCTTAAATAATATAATGTTCTTTCCTCTAGGATCACTCACAAATTTTAGCAGATTCCTTTTGATTTTCTTTGACATTAAAATAACCTTTCATTCTTCATGATCTTTAATGGATGGATATTTGGCTATATTGCCTTTATTAGATAGTTGCAGATGGAACAAGAGAAAGCAGTCAATCTTAGCTCAAAACAACAAGCCCACACTGATGAATTAATTGATAAATACCATATTTCCCTTCTAACTGGCTTTACTGTCCTTAATCTCCTTGTTTTTAATATAGCTGAGAAGCCCAGTAACGAGGCCACTACCAGCGTTATCATTGCTGCACTGGTTGTTCTTGTTCTCGTCCTCATTGCTGTTGCTGCTGCTGCTGGATTCATCATTTATAAAAAACGAGCATCAGTTCTATGATTTGAAGGCTCCACCTCGTAAGGTAAATTTATTTTGTTCAGTTTCAACTGATCGAACAAACTGTTTACTGTGAGGGGACTTTTTTACTCTGTTTGTTTCTGACATTGAAGATTCTGAGAAGTTCAGCTGTGAGTTCTCTGAGAATCTGAATCCAGAAACCTGAAGGATAAACACACTGAGACACCTTACAGTATATGGGATGAAATCTGTTTACTTACTTCCCTGTTGTTTTCTGATATGTCTTATTATAGTTTAGGATAACTTGTACACGCTTGATACTTTATCAATGAAACCACGTTCTTTTCTCTGCTGAGACCGGTGGAGTTTACAGTTAGAGACTAAATCAAGTGACGTCTAGAGTATGTGATATCCTTATATCGTAGGGTAAGGTGGAAAAAATAGTGTTTTTTTGTCAGCTGGATTCATGGTTCTGTACTCTAATGGTATTTTTCCATTATAATGAGATGAAGGGCTTGAGAGGATGGGATGAAGGAAAAAGTAGAAACTGATGATGGTCCTCTGATGTTCAGAAGGAGGAACCCAGGGAGTGAGACTCCGGGAGGGGCCATATCTCCGGAAGCTTCAGCACCGTGCTCCCCAGAACAGAGAAAACCACAACTATAAACGAGTATATGTAAAACTGCCTTTACCCCCCAAAGTCGGTTGGTTGGTCTGTTGAGCCAAATTCAGCAACTTTTTTGTGCATTTTAATGTTTTGATGTTGTGCTGTCAAAGTTTCAACTTCATTGTTTTGAATTTGATTCAAATTGTTGTGTTTTTCATTAATTCATTCATTCACTTCATTCTGGTTCGGGGTGCTACTACTATAAAGTGAAGGAGCTTATAATGAAACAGTTATTTAATAATCTGAATCCTGCAAAGCCCTACAATTATACACAACATAGATTAGCATGACAGAAATACATGCTATAACCCAAAATGTCATTGGTTGAAACCAAAAGTATTCAGTGTTCAAAGTTATTCTATTTATTTACAACAAAGAGGATCAAGTCCAGCCAAGTGCTAAGAAAACATCTTGCTGCCTAAATATTCTCCTTGTTTAAGAGTGTGTTTTTCTATTATACTATATTAATTCTAGATATTTCTATTTGTCGCCCTCTAGTAGAAGGTCATCAAAACACAGCGAACCTAGATATTCAGGCTGACCACTAGATTGTGCACTTAAACCGATTTTCTTCACACACAAGTAATTTCAACAGTGCTTAACTGTTGTTAGTGTGGGTCCTTTCAGGGGAGGGGCATCTGTGGATCATCCCACAGATACTTGATCAGTTTGGGATCTAGTGAATTTGGAGGCCAGGGGGGTATTGCACAAAAGTAGAATTAAGACATCCAGGATAAGTTACTGAGCTGAGCTCAATGAATCCGAAACAAGAGCGTGAAGGCTTAATTGGTTGCACAAAGACCAAGCCAGGATGAACGGACACGGATTCATCAAGCCAGAGGGGTATTGCACAAAACCAAGATAAGGGATTAAGCCGGGATATGTTGGTTATCCCAGCTTAATTTAGCCTCAAGTCGGTTGCATGAAAGCAGCTCAAACTTAACCCGGCCAAGTTACTATGGTGATTTATTCTCTGCAGCTAGCCTGCTCCAGACCAGGCTAACAGCCAGGCTAAGATTAATCCTGGTGATCCACCTGTATTTCCAACGTCAATCCTGTGAGGAATTAATGTGTTTTACAGCATGTCTATGGTCTTTCTAAGTATGTTGCATCATTTTAATTATCCTGTATTAAAATATTACATATATATAGTCATTTCTCATTTCATTTAAATCTGTTGGCTGTTTGTAATTTCAATAGTCTTTTTATATTGATTTAAGTGGTAGTATTATTACTCAGGCCAAGTGTTATATTGCTATGCTAATGAAGACTGCTTGTCAAATTGCTGTCAGAGGTTTCATAAATATGTGTTTTATTGCAGTAATTGATCTCAGGTGATGGACTCAGATATTTATGTAGGCTGCTGGGTCCAAAAATACAGCGCCAGACTGCGTGAAGCCATGCTCTCACTGTACCACAGATGGTCTGTGTTACATTGAGATGGTTTGCAAGTGGGAGCTTCCTTTATTCTGTTGGGGATGCAGAAGAACCTCAATTAAGGAACCATTTGCCGCACAATAAGACGTGTTTGTCTGGTGCTGAAATCATTTAGCAACATATTCATCACCTTCCCTGGCCAAAGAAGACCCCTCTACATCAAGGAGGAGTTTTACAAGACTGCAGGTAACCTCAATTTCAATGTGCAACCATTAGTTTCTAATTTGATCAGTCACAGTTGGATACTCACTATTCTTTGTTACAGCTTTCCCTAACGTCATTGGTGCAGTGGATTGCACACATGTAAGGATCAAACGCCCCTCAGGAGAACATGAGGGAGATTACATCAACAGGAAATCCTTCCACAGCATCAATGTTCAGGTAAGAGTGATTTGTGGTTATGGCCTACAGAACTTAATTCTGTGCATTTAATGACCTTAATACGTTACAACTTAACATTTCAGATGATCTGTGATGCTGACTGCCTTGTGAGCAATTTAGAGGCAAAGTGGCCTGGCTCAGTGCACGACTCCAGAGTCTTTCAGGCTAGTCCAATTTACGAGTGGCTTTCACAAGGTAAGCCACGCATTTTTTTTTATTTGTACTGTAAGCACCTTGGACATTGTGTGTGTAACTCTGCTGTGTTTTCTAAATGATATCTTGTATTGTCAGGCGAATTCTCTGGTGTGCTGCTGGGAGACAAAGGATACGCCTGCGAGTCATTCCTCTTGACTCCCCTTGCGGACCCCCAAACCCCACCACAGTAGGCCTACAACCATGCACACAATAAAGCAAGGGCTCGAATCGAGATGACATTCGGCCTTCTGAAACCTCGGTTTCAGTGCCTGCACTACCTGAGGGTTCCCCCGGACACGGCCTGTGACGTTATGGCTGCATGTGTAGTACTGCATAACATTGCAGCCCCCCCGAGTGGCTGTTGATGTTGACTGGGAAAATGCTCCCATCTTCCCAGACAACACTAATGGCAGACTCGTGAGGGAGCAGTATATTGCAAGTTTTTTCACTTAATTTTTGGATTTAGCCTCTCTTTAGTTAATAAAAGATCTTAAATGTCACTTTTTGTTGTGTGCATTTTGCTTAGCATTGGTGGCTCTTTTAAATTCTACTTTACATTCAGGAAAGAGGGAGGACACCACAATGTTTTCTAGTTTAAAAAAAAAAAAATTATTGATTGATTTATTGATTTGATTGTGTTCCATGTGCAGTAGTGCTACAATATGTACCTTGTATGAAGCGGACAGCTTCTGTGGCAGGGACAGAGTCGGTTACTGTCCCTCCCTGATCCCCTCCATCACTGGCCTCCCTTTATTTAAAGTCACTTACCAGCCTGCAAAATGTTCTTATATTTAATTTTAACTTGCTGCCAGGCCCTTTTATGGCCAGACAAGTTTGTTCTTTATTAAAGATAAAATAGATAAAAACGTAACATGAGAAAAATAGATTAAACACACACATTGTGGATACTTGTTTGCACTTAATCATACTCTACATTTCCTGAGGAACTTGAAAAGTAACTCCTTTAGTCCTTTTCAATTGTAGCCTAATTATGACGGTTCCAATGGAGCACTGTTTATTAATTGTACAGTTTTGGACTACTTACGCATTAAGCCGGTCCGCTATTGTCTGCCAGGCTTTCTCGCGTTGTTTAATTATGGCAATAGTATTGCCTTTTT
Organism: Chelon labrosus; assembly: GCF_963514085.1. Classification (NCBI taxonomy): domain Eukaryota; kingdom Metazoa; phylum Chordata; class Actinopteri; order Mugiliformes; family Mugilidae; genus Chelon; species Chelon labrosus. The sequence goes on from NC_140349.1 coordinate 3,647,967, forward strand.
TCATATTGAATCTTTCACCTCTTCGTAAAACTGCATCAGGAGCTGTTGTTCCGCGGCTGTGAAATATGACGCGCGACTTTTATCTATGTTCTCATCAGTGATTCTGTGAGCGATCGCGAGGTCTGTTTAAGTATCCCGTGAATGCGCATTTATCCCAGCTATCTTCATCTGGTTTAACATAGCCGCGCCTTTTAATCCTGGCTCGGCAAACGTGCAACCAATTAAGCCAGGATGCGCCGAGCAGGCTAAGTCAAGCCGCGCTTGCTCAATTATCCTGGATTTCTTTATTCTAGTTTTGTGCAATACCCCTCAGGTGAAACCTATCCTGGATAAGTGCGCGCTCACGGCTTCCTCAAATAGACCCCGCCACCGATCGCAGATTCACTGATTCACCATGGCAAATAGAGCGACGTACTTTTCCCCGTCGGAGGCGCAACTCCTCATGGAGGCCTACGAGGAGGTGAAACATAGAATTAAGAAGAAAGGCAACACCACCACAGTAGTCAAAGAGAAAACGCGTGGCAAAGTATTGCTGACCGCCTGAATGCGTAAGTAGTGCACAATTACACACTCGCCCCTCCGCTGAAACATCACTATTAGCCTACAATCCAAATAGTTTATTCACATCTCCAAAAACGCAGTTCACTACGAAACGTAATGTACTCAAATTCACCTTAAATTACCCCTGAAAACACACCAATACCACTTAATTTAAATTAAGTGATCCTGAATTTGTTAAACAGGCTGTTCATTTTACCTTAAATGCCATTTTAAAGTATGACCCCTTAATCTTCATTTAACGTGTCAAGTCAGGGGTTCCCTTTATTTGTTGGGATTAAGGGGGTAATTAAGGACGATTTAAGTATATCTTAATTGTATTTTAATTCAGGAATTCCTTGATTAAGGGGGGGGGGGGGGGGGGGGGGATTAAGGGGAAATCGAAAAAGTAAGGGGTAAATTCAGTATTTTCAGATTCTTTTCTCCTTAATCGACATAAATCTATGCACACTTCTACTTAAAAACTACTTAATTATTAAAGGGTTGTAATGTTAAATGTAAGGTCTGAGGTCTATCAGCGCCTATCACAAGGTGAGCCATACAATCCCTATTAATAACCACTTTTTACATCTTGGCTGTTGTCAGGAATATCACTCTGTTTATGAGGTTGTAATGATGACATTTTGTGTTGACAGGTGAATTCTCTGGTGTGTTGCTGGGAGACAGGGGGTATGAATGCCAGCCTTTTCTTCTGACCCCGTTCACAGACCCCCAGGGAGCACAGCAGGCCTACAACCATGCCCATGCCAGAACCAGGACCAAAATCGAAATGACCTTTGGCCTCCTGAAGGAATGCTTTCAGTGTCGGCACAAATTAAGGGTCAGCCCTTCGAGGGCATGTGACATTACTGTGGCTTGTGCTGTCCTCCACAATGTGGCCTGCCTGAGGAAGGAGAGGGCCCCCAGAGTGCCACCAGCCATGAACTGGGACAATCCTGCAATCTTCCCTGATGACGCCGGTGGTCGGCTGGTGAGGGACCAATATGTGCGAAATTATTTCAGTTAAAATGCGTGCTTCACATTTTTCAGTTCAATATATCCTGCAGTGGCAGAGGAATTTGTGTTTTTCTTTTTATTTACTTGAAATCTTGAAATTGAAAACTTCCGACTTGTGACCGAGGGTTGCCGGTTCGGACCCCGACCAGTAGAAAGCGGCTGAAGTGCCCTTGAGCAAGGCACCTAACCCCTCACTGCTCCCCGAGCGCCGCTGTTGTTGCAGGCAGCTCACTGCGTCGGGATTAGTGTGTGCTTCACCTCACTGTGTGTTCACTGTGTGCTGAGTGTGTTTCACTAATTCACGGATTGGGATAAATGCAGAGGCCAAATTTCCCCTCACGGGATCAAAAGAATATATATACACTTAGCCTATACTTACTTATAAATTGTGTGTGTACAAGCTTGCAGGGAGGCTACTGCATCCATTCATTTGTCTGTTCATTTCATGTGTATGGATTTGTCCTGCATTTATTTCAGTGTACAGACATGTGGGGTGTATTATACAGACCTCTGAATGTGTATTTCTCCTTGTGTTGTATAATATGCTTTTATTCTGTGCTTTCCATCTTGTAGAGTCACTGTGTGACTTCAATTTTGAAAGGAGCTGATGGTTTACATGTTTTGTTTTATCCTTATTCAATAAAAGAACATGATGTTACACTTTGATGTGTGCTTATATTTAAATGGGATGTGTATTTTATACCACGGAGTATTAGGGCCACACTGAGGAAGAAGAAAAAGCCATGAATTTATGACCCTGGTTCTGCGGAAAAAATGCATATTCTTTTTACAGTCCTGACAATTATGACAATGTGATGCTGTTGTTGGCAAAAGATTAAGTATGTCCTTGTTTGTGAAGCCTATATTGAAGTACAATTCTGCGAAATGCTCCACAGCCCTCATTTTAACAACTGTCCCCTAAAACAACGGGTTACAATATTTGACTTTATTGTCAAAGTCTGTTTGTTTTTGTTTTTGTTTTGTTTTTTGCTTGCTCTGTGGCCCTAATAGTCTGTGATTTTATATATAGCCCTATGGGAAACTAAATTATGTAATGATTGCAACATCATCTAAAATCATCATTTATCCAAAATGATTAAAATTAATGATCACAAATGTTTAAATAATAACAGTGGGTGTAATTCTATGTGATAACAATGTGTAGTGGGCAGTGGAATAACTTGGTTTCCATTTGCGGTGACTGCTGACTGAGATAAGGGATGAGATTAAATAGATCCTGGAACTTAGCCTGGTCTGGAGCAGGCTAGCTCCACAGAATAAATCTCCACAGTAACTTATATCATAACATATCCTACTGCTCCCTATCCCGCTTTTGTGCAACCGGATCACGGATAAATTGAGCCAGGATAACCAACATATCCCGGCTTAATCCCTTATCCTAGTTTTGTGCAATACCCCCCAGCAGTTGATGACATTCACACTGGTTACTGCGACAGCAACAAGATCAGGGTAAACACAGACTGGGGGGCACAGATATTTAAGGACGATCCTGAGCAGTTGGACTGGTACACTCAGCTCTGTCAAGAACACCATCCTTACTTCTTCAAAGCCATGATTTACATTTTGAAGCAGCACCTCAACCAAAGTGAAGGTGCAGTAAGTTCTGTTGTATGTGAACAATAACAATATATACATATGCACTGACAAGACACACAAAATGACTACTGCTCCACTACAACATGTTACAACACAGAATCCAAAAGGATTTTCTAAAAAAAATAACAAAATATATTGAATCTACAAGTGAAACTTTCAACTATACAGTGGATGTACACTGCTACTAATACAACCACACAGGATGGCTGTAAGAATAAAAGCTGCTACCGATAGATACAGATGTACAGGCTATTTACCTAGAGTGAACACTGTTATTGACATATATACAGAATGAGCATTATTTTTGCTAGAATGGGTACTGACGACAGCGCTAACGTGTTCAGATTGCTACAGATGCATATAGTGCAAAATATCACAACTATAAATATAAAAACTGTACAAATAGTTGTGTCCATATCAGCTGCAAGTGGCTTGTGCATTGTTTGGGAGTTTCTGGGAGTATAATCTAATATAGAATCTAAACTATTAGTCTTTGCGCTAACATGCTGACAAATGCTGCCATATTCTGCACCGTGTATTGTGTTACAGTAACTCCTACGATGCCACAACACAATCTAAATGAATCTAAATGAAAAAATATATATATTTCTCCAAAAATCTATTATCCTCTGACAGCCTCAGAACAGATGACTTAATGATACTACTGAGAAGATGTGAGGGTGTAATGGAAATTTACTAATAAGCTATATAATCTTATATATCCTTTGCATTCTCTTTTAGATAAGTAGCTCTGTGGGAACCTACAGAGCAAAGCTTACACCATATACCTAAACTCTCATTTACTAGTGATCTTCAAGAACAATGTTTTCTTTTATGTGCATTGGGGCTACTGTGACCAAGCAATTTCCCTTGTCGATGAATAAAGTCTAAGTCCTTTGTTTGTAGGTGTGAGATCATCCTACACCTGATAACTCTGGAAGAGGACGGTGCTGAATGCAGAGCAAAAATCCACAAAGAGCAGCCTGGTGTAGCTCCCCTGTTTTCCATGTCATTGTAAGACATTGGTACATTATTTCTCATTGCAGTCTCTGCTTCTCTTTCTCTCTGTCTTTCTCAGGTGTTCATACGTTCCAGCTTATGAGCGGCTGCGAATGGGACGATGAGTCTGGAGAGATTTATGGTTGTATGCAGTATGGTCACGATGGAGAGGACTACATTGCCTTGGATCTGGAGTCGCTGATGTGGACCGCCCCAAAACAAGAAGCCGTCTTCACGAAACAGTTATGGGATTCTGACAGAGTCAGAGTAGACTACAATAAGGGGTTCCTCACTCAGATTTGTCCTGCGTGGCTGAAGAAGTGTTTGCAGTATGGGAAGAGCTCTCTGCTGAGAACAGGTAGAATTGCATGACTTGAATTTATCAGCCCAATCTCAGGATTTTACAATTTGGAGTTCAATCTAGGTCTCATCAGACCATAACATATTCCCCATGGTTCTGAGAGGTTAGATGTATGTCTTGTGTCTTTTGTATGTATTCTTCAGTAGTAACTGCTTGTGTCTCTCCACCTTACCACGTAGCACAGACAGATTAAAATAGAGAGATACACCTGTAGGAAACAAGCATTAGTTGCCAAAAGACCTTTAATGTTGCTGTCAGTGTCTTGACAATCTCCCTGCCCCATTTTCTTCTGTGATTAAGATAGGATGAGATAATTCTTTAATTTTCCCCATTTGTTAACTACTGTCTTCACTGCAGCTCTCACATGAACTCTTCGACAATGAGATCCATTGAATGCTTTGTAAGATCTTTGTGGCTCATGACTCAACCAAGATTATGTCTGACAAAAAGATGGAATTATTTGAACGTAGTCAGTCACTTCCGGTAAAGACAAGTGTGAACATTTTTACATGAGCTTGATGTGAACTAGATGTCTCATTCTCTGTCTCTCTCTAGACCTCCCCTCAGTGTCTCTCCTCCAGAAGACTCCTCCTCTGCAACTGCAAATTTAAAAAATGTTGTTGATTCTACTGGGATTCAAGGTCATATTGAAGACCTCAAGTCTGAAAAGATAACTCTTAGAGACCTGCTAGGAACTAAGGCCCAAGGATCGCTAGTTCATTCACATTTTCTGAACACTGCAATGATGCATACTCCGTCCAAGGTCTTCTTTGGGTTGGAGTAGAACGAGCAGAGCAGATCCATCTATCGCCTGCTTCAGGACACTACAACACCAGGTCTCACCACTGTGTCCCAGTGGAGTCTTTGGTGGATGTAGCTGGACCTGGTCTGGCTCTCCATCTAGGGCAGAAATATGTTCGACTGACACAAAACCTTTTATAAATGTGGACTAAAAAGCTAAAATGCTTTTATTGCTATAACTAACCTGACGATGTACAGTGATTGTCCCTTTGATGAACAAAAACAGACTGTTTGTTTAAAAGAGAATATTTTTAGATATTTTACTGTGACATGGTCAAAAAAAGTCTTCATCTGGACCTGGATATAAAAGAACTGATTCCACGGAAGTGGAAGATTTTAAACTTTTTAGTCTCTCTCTCTCTCCAGACCTCCCCTCAGTGTCTCTCCTCCAGAAGACTCCCTCCTCTCCAGTCAGCTGCCACGCTACAGGTTTCTACCCTGACAGAGTCCTTTCCTCTCTGTAAGTTCTGTATGGATGAGGAAGTGAAATTTCAAAGATCCTCTTTTTAATCCTGTCACATGTAAACTGTTTGACTTGATTCTTTTTTGTATTCACTGGCACAGGAGGTTTCTGGTTAAACACACTCTTATCAGTCCAACCAGCTGGTGACTTGGTCTAAAGTCTTTATAGAAACAGAACAAGATGAAAACTTTACTTTTGTTGCTTCTCTTCTGTCATGTTTCATCAACTGGTAAGATCTCATTCACATTCTTCATCATCTTTTCTTCCTTTTCTAGTTTTCTTTTAACAGAAATCTACCATATTTGTGACCATGAGTCTATTTATGTTTCACTCACATTATAAATGTTGTTTGTTCCACAGTGAAACACTCACTGAAATATTTCCTCACTGGATTATCTGGAGTCTCAAACCTTCCAGAACTTGTGGCTTTTGCATCAGTTAATGGCATCCAGGCTCATCACTGCAACGTCAGCAACAAGAAAATAGAAGTTAAACTGGACTGGGAGAAAAAACTCTTTGAAAATGATCCTGATCAATTAAAGTTCTACAGTCACAGATGTTCGTCCGTGTTTCCTGACTTCTTCAAAAACACGATTTCCAGTCTGAAGCAGGTCTTCAACCAAAGTGAAGGTACAGTATGTTGTGTGTTGTATGTGGGTACCTGACCTCAGATCATTATAGATCATAGAACATAAACTAAACTGACTCATGATCATAGCCACAGAGTTCAGGTGTTAGATGTAAAATGGATGGATCAGAACAGAAATGATCAACCTTATTTATATATAAAACAATAAATATATTTATTATTCTTTGATGAATTAAACTAGTCCTTCAAAAAAATGAGACCATCAAGCTTTCATTCCACAGTGCTATTTATAGTCTCTCTGTCAGCTGACTCCTAGTCTGATCCTGGATCACTATCTCTTCTTGTTTTCTAACTAAGTAAAAGAGACGTGTAGGACATTCCCATGACTATGATCAGTAGCCTACATGACAATAAGAATCTCTGAGTTCAGATGTGAACCAGTTGTCTGGACACATGTAGCCTATACTCCAGCACATGTCTGATGGTCAGCATGTAAATGGTTGTTTGATTATAAACTCTGAGGGAGACAGATCCTTGTAGTGTGTGATTTTAAAATCCTCTTCTTTATTTGTACATCATTGTTCATTATACATTATATCTCTGTTGTCTGTATCTTATAGGTGTTCACATTTTACAGCTTATGCATGGCTGTGAATGGGATGATAAGACTGGAGAGGTTACTGGCTTCTTATAGTTTGGTTATGATGGAGAAGACTTCATTGCTCTGGATCTGAAGACATCGTCATGGATCACTCCAAAACCTCAGGCCGTCTCCACCAAACTGAGATGGGATTCAGACATAGGAAGAATAAAATTCAACGAGCAGTTCGTCACTCAGACTTGTCCTGAGTGGCTGAAGATGTTCTTACACCATGGAAAGAGCTCTCTGTTGAGAACAGGTACGTAGAATCACATAACCTGCTGCAGCTTAGTGAGCACAGTGGTGTTTATTGTATGGTTTCTGTTCTGTTATATATATATGTATATATATTATATGTCATGTGTGGCATGGTCAAAAACTACCTTCATTAGGAGCTGATCCTCTCTCTCTCTCTCTCCAGACCTCCCCTCAGTGTCTCTCCTCCAGAAGACTCCCTCCTCTCCAGTCAGCTGCCACGCTACAGGTTTCTACCCTGACAGAGCCATGATGTTCTGGAGGAAAGATGGAGAGGAGATTCATGAAGGAATGGAACATGGAGAGATCCTCCCCAACCATGATGGATCCTTCCAGATGAATGTTGACCTGGACATTTCATCAGTCTCACCTGAAGACTGGAGGAGGTACGACTGTGTGTTTCATCTCTCTGGTGTGGAGGACGACATCATCACCAAACTGGATGAAGAACAGATCAGAACTAACAGAGGTAAGAGTCACTGTGGTTTGTTGGATATTTCAGGCCTTGTCCTGCAGGTTAGTTGGTAATTTATCCAACCAGACTGTAATGAGGCTTTGAGACACAGAAAATGTTAGAAGAAGAGTTTCATTTTATACAGATGGAAAGTAAATGAGGTGGAATGTACCTCTGTTCTAATCTTCTTTATCTGGACTGTTCTTAATCTTTAGTTTGTTCTTTGTTCAACAGAGAAGCCAAGTAACAAGACCACCATCATCATCATCATCACTGCAGTGGTTGTTCTTGTTGTCATCTTTGCAGCAGCTGCTGGATTCATGGTACATAAAAAGAAACAAGGTGAGCTACTTTGATTTAGTCTTTGAGTTGAATCTGTGAAGGTTCTCAGTCATCCAGGTCATGTTATATCCAACAAAGGTTCAAAAAAGGCAACTGGACTTGTAGAGTTTTTTGAGAAGACATAACTCGGATGAGTGGTGAAACGTCTTCTCAAAAAAACTCTACAAGTCCAGTTGCCTTTTTTGAACCTTTGTTGGATTTAAGTTGAATCCTACAATTTGAAGCATCCAGCAGTAAAAGCTGAGTAAGTCTCAGAGTCAGGAGAAGTCAGGAGAACATGACTATACTATGATGATGAGGGAGAGAAGTGATGAAGAAAGAAACAAAGTGAGAACTAAACAGAAGAGCAGAGTGGATTTATTCTTCAGGTTGAGTGAGTAGAAGAGGATCATATTCACTGGAGATAAGATGATGAAAGATATTCTGACATTAACAACTGGAACTGAAATGAAGTTACACCACACTTGGATAAATAAGCAATGATCTTATCTTATCTTATCTTATCGTAATTCATAAGTCTACACTTGTGTTTTCCTGCTTTGCTGGTTCCCAAATCTCTGTACTATGTCTCTCATTCACCTGTTCATCCAACAGTGTCAGTCTGATAACCCTCTGTAGAGACAACAGCTTAAAAAAGACTGATATGTAAAAAAGAATGAGTATAGTAAATACACTGCAGTTTTCATGTTAATGTTGTACATGGGTTTCTCCTCATTATGTTTATAACAATAAACTACTACTACTACTATGTGTCAAACTGGCTTTTCTCAGTTTTTACTGAGTTGGGCCTAATTCTGTAGCATTTCTCTTTTTCATTCTAATGTTTTGATATTGTCTTGTTAAACCTAAGTTTATTTGTGTTTTTCTTCAGAAAGTATAGTTTAAAAAGTGTCTAGTTTTTACAACTCCAGAGTACTAAAAATAGTTTTATATTGCTCAGTGTCTAAATGCCAAAACAGAATTAATGACACCAGGACTCTCACAGCAGTTACTTGTTTGTATTGATTGAACTTTAATGTGGATGAAGATCCTAATGAATATGTTTAAATGCTGAACCAATCATCTGAGCTGGTTTTTGTTCATACTGTGATTTAGGTTGAAAACTGACACATTTGTACCTGTGAATGAATAATTTCAGTCTTTCCAATAAAACAAATCAGAAAATATGAATCTATCTCTAGATCTTATCATGTATTTATCTCCCTGCTGCTTCATCTAAAGCTGCTTGTCTCTACTTGTCTGCTGCTAAAGTGCAAAACACACCAGCTCAGGTAACACGTAGAACTTGACACATTTGACATGATGCAGTTGTTCACGTGTCCCGTGCTCCCAATAAACTCTCTAATATGGAGGACAGAGTGAGTTTATTTTTCTGGCAGTGTTTCCTGGTGAGTCAGTTTTCTTCTTGTTCCTTGTTTTATTAAACCAGTACTTCTTTCTGCACTTTCTTTTAATGTTTGGTGAAATTTAAGCTTTTTACATCATCATCATCATCATCATCACCATTCTTTGTTTCTAAGTTATTACAATTATACCTGAAGATATGAAAATGTCCTGACAGTGAGTTTTACCTTGGTGACCAGTTCACGGTTTTTGTCGCCCTCTAGTGGAAGGACACTGAAACACAGGTTTCACTGAGAGTCCAATCAAACCAAGACATCCAGGCTGGATTGTGGTCTTCAATGGATTTTTTTTACACATGAGTCATTTTAACAGTGCTTACAACTGCTTTAACTATAAAAAGAAACAATAAACTAATTGTTAAAGTAGAAGCTTACAAGCTACACTTCTATATTTACATTAATCATCCTTTCATAATAATTTCTTGTTGTATTCACTGGTTCATGTTCATGCATCTCTTTCATACTGACCTATAGCTTCAAATGAGGAATTAGAGATACTTATGCATTATTATATTGACTGCAGTAATTAATCACTTAGTAAGTGATCCAATCAGTCTCTTGCATACAGAATGCTGATGCTTCATTACTAACTGGATCAAATAGATCTTCTCATTCAACTCTCAACCAACAGTTTCAGTTTTTCCCACATTTTATTGATGATATTCAGAATAAAGCAGTGGCAGTTCTACATTGAATTGCTCCCCGGGCGACCCCAACTACTGCAATTACAACAGGAAACACACTTTTTAAGGTGCACAATCTCCACCTCCAACATAGGTAGGTAGATGGCAGGTCTTGTCTGGCAGGGGAGGTGGGTGGCCCATCCTGACCAGTGGCAGAGGATGCTCCAAAATATCCAAAAAGTGCCCCTCAAACTGCAATTGAAGCTGACATCACAAGACCGTAGACTACAATATAACTCTTATACAAAACATCCATGAATTGAAAATTTAAATAAACATGCCCTTACATGTTAAGTGTCTGTCATTAGACGCTATATTAATCTATCTTTCAGGCAGGAACAATTAGCTCCTTGGTTACTGCCTCCAATTCTATGCTTGGCACACTTTTAGTTATGACTGGTTAAACTATGTTTTGTCATGAAATAGAGTTGTAGCAAATGTTCATCTTTGAAACTACCTACAGATATGAAAAGTCCGTTGGCTAATTACAGGACCCAACGTGATGGAAATAAATAATAACTGAACTTGTAACAGTTTTGTTGCAAAGCACAATCTTACGGTGAAATTAGATCTGGTGTTTGTTAAGACGAATTACTGTTGTATAAGCAAGCATCATAGTAAAAAGGCTAACAAACGTATACCACCAATTCACATTAGCCCTTCATTCATGACATGGATACTGTAATTATACAGAGAGAACATAGCATACCTTTATCTTCTGCTTGTTTCTCCTCTTCTTCTTTTCTTTTTTTCCTAAATTGGACACCTGATGGCTTTGACCTTTTTCCCATTCCCCAACGCTGTCACTCACGACCAGAAGTCAAGACTAAACCAGTTCACCTTGGTCACCACATCATCGTTTTGTATTACCTGTTTTTATTTGACCATTTCACACAATTCCTAAAAACAAAAACGTGCATGAATTATAGGCCTGTATTTATAATATTATGAATGAAATGTGCGTTATACGGAAGAAAGTCAAGGTGTGACTGACTTTAGCCCATTTAGACAGTGGACCCCCCGTCCGTTCAATTTGGGAGAGACCCAGAGGCGAACCCCTTTCCTTTCCCTTCCCTTTCTCACACACAGCTTCTGTGCACGGCACCTTCTCAGCAAGCAGGGGGCGCCAATTTGCCAATTCCCCACACAGATATGACAGATAATAGAAAACCATGTAGCGTTGCAGATTTTTTTTTTTTTTTTTCAAGTGCTCGTGCCGCCCCCCTTGTGTCATGAAAAGAAGCCGCCCGTGCCTAAAACCGATACTTTATTGAATAAAGTGTCAAGAAATATTTTTATATTGTCCTGCAGCCAAAATGAAAAGGCTTGTTGTATTCAACATAAATATTACAGCAGTTATAACATTAAAGAAGTCTCCTTCAACGTTTTACAGTAAATCCACCACATTAAAGACATTTTACCAAGACTTAGGTACGAAACTGATTATAGTTGTTTTTGTTTCAGAACTTCCCTTGTTGTGAATAAAGTTAAAATACATAAATAAATGAATAAATAACTAAATAAATAAACCCCGCCTTACAGAGTCGGTGGAAACTCCGACATTTTACTTTTGGGTTCAGTCAGTTCTCATCCAGCTGGAGTCTTGACCACATGTGAAATAAGATGAAAAAAGATGATAAAGTTAGTTTTGCTGCTTCTCTTGTGTCATGTTTCATCATCAGGTAAGATCACATTCACATTCTTCATCGTCTTTTCTTTAAATTCTTTCCACTCGACTCTGTTCCAAAGTTCTGCTGCAGCCTCGAAGTTTAGTTTCACTTTCAGTTCAACTAATAATACAAATAAAACACTTTCAGTGCAACTTGAACATTTTTATCTGCACTAAATGTTTTATTTATGTGTTTACTGACGTTAGAAACCTTGACACGTTTTCCTCTCTACTCCATGTTGCTCTTCATCATTCCTTTAACTAAATACTGACCCTATGTTTTTCTTTTTTTATAGGGACAAATGTAAAATATTTTTGCAAGTTATTATTATGGAATTGTTATTATTTAATTTACAGTGATATTATATTTGTTGTTTGTTCTACAGTGAAACACTCACTGAAATATTACTCCACTGGATCCTCTGGAGACTCAAACCTTCCAGAGTTTGTGACTGTTTCAGTGGTTGATGACATCCTGGTGGGATACTGCGATGGCGGCAACAAGATATTAGAACCAAGACAAGACTGGATGCAAAAATTATTTGATGACAATCCTCAAGTCTGGGAATGGCACGGTCACGAGTGTTTTCATATTCAACCACACCGCTTTAAAATCAGGATGAACAGTGTGAGGCAGCTCTTCAACTACAGTGAAAGTACAGGTAGGTCTACATATTCCATTTTGTTTCAGCTTTATTTTTTTGACATCCCATGTCCTGGATGACTGAGAACCTTCACATTCAACAGTGGTCACCAGCAGATGGTTACCATTTATCAGTTCAGCAGTCTTGGATGTTAAGACAAATGGCAAATGAATCATCTGATCTGATTTAGTTCATCACATTTCATTTTAGGTTCAGGTAATCCATAAAAAGAGCAGTAGCACTGGGGTTGATAATGTAAATAAATAAAACATTTACAATTCAGCCTCACTTGTGAAACAATCGGTGCAGCCACAGACTATTTAAATGATGTAAAATCATTTATTTTGAAATGATGTTGGTCTGTCTTTCAGAGCAGTACAATGATCAGTTACCCCCTCAGTGAAATGTTCCTGACCAGGTCCCTCTCCTTGGAAACCATGGCCAGTACATTCAGACATTCACTGCTGCAGGTTGTTGACAAACCACAGGGTTAGCGGTCCAGTCCCTGGTACATGGAAGGACAGTGTCAAGTACACATGTTGAAGAGTCCTTGACACTGAACCTAGAGGAGCCCCCAGTGCTCAGCTCTGGTGTGTGCTCTTATTCACTCAAGCTAGAACGTCTAGATGTGTAGAAACACTTTGAGTAGTAGGCTACCAATCAGTAGAAAAGCCCTAGATAAATACAAGACCATACCACTGACTTGTGTTTCACATGAATGTCTTGACTGTTTGTTGAATGACTGCCCCGTAAATAAAAAGGTCACATATGACTAAAGCATGCTACTGAAACCATTCAGATTGTACTGCAGCGTCTGCATACCAGTGCATCACACAATGAATAATCATTTAAAATCATCTTTAGATATTTGTACATCACTGTTCATTGTGATCTCTGTTGTCTCTCTCTCTCTCTCTCTCTCTCTCTCTCTCTCTCTCTCTCTCTCAGGTGTTCACATTTTACAAAGAATTAATGGCTGTGAATGGGATGAAACGACTGGAGAGGTTACTGGTTTTGTACGGTATGGTTATGATGGAGAAGACTTCATTGAACTGGATCTGAAGACATTGACATGGACCGCTCTGAAACCAGAGGCTGACATTATCAAACAGAGATGGGATAATGATACAGTTAGAATCAGATACACTGAGGAATTATTCACTCAGATTTACCCTAACTGGCTGAAGATGAGTTTGAAGTATGGAAATAACTCTCTGCTGAGAACAGGTAGAGTCACATGACCTGATGTAGTTTGCTGAACACTATACTGTTTATTGTATATTCATTGTATTATCAGTTCAATGAGTCTGACTCCTCTTCTGAGAAAGATAAAGAGATGTTTGACTTTAAGTCAGTGCAGAGACTGTGATAAACAGTGAACAAGTAGCATGAGTCAAGTCAGTTTACAGATTCTCAGTGTGGGACTGAATATTGAACGTTGACAAAGGTAGAAATCAACCATGCAGGCACATTGCAGCATTTCCTATTTAATGACACAGAAAGTCTACACACTACTGTTCTGATTCATTATTTGATGCTTATTGCTGTGTGATGTTTTGATCAGTCAGATCTTTTTAAACCACTTCTTAGGGCATATACAGTATTTAGACAGTTTGATGTTGAAATAGTTTAGGAATACATTCTCTACATCTCTCTTAAAAAAGTACATGCAGTGTTTTCTGTAACTATCCCAGTACTAAGGTTACAGCAGAGAGGAGGCTCTCTGAAGGAGACATAATATTAGCAACAACTGATGTGTTGTGTTGTTATTCCTTTACTCCAGTGATCACACACCAACATCTGCAAGAAAGAAAAAGAAATGACAAAGATTCCCACACTATAGCTCTAATACATTTAATGAACTTGATTTGTTCATGATCTAAAGTGAAAGAACTGATCACCTGAACTTTTATTAACCACCATCATCTGTTCAATATATCCTTTAATATATTTTATGACCATAGATCAGCCTCATCTGTACTCTGTGTTTGTGATAATCAGCAAAGATGATCTTGTTAGCGATATATAGTATGTAATCAATTCTTTGGATCTACCTGATTAATTTCTTAATAATCAATTTTTGGTCCCCTTCTTCCTCTCTCCCCAGACCTCCCCTCAGTGTCTCTCCTCCAGAAGACTCCCTCCTCTCCAGTCAGCTGCCACGCTACAGGTTTCTATCCTGACAGAGCCGTGATGTTCTGGAGGAAAGATGGAGAGGAGATTCATGAAGGAGTGGAACAAGGAGAGATCCTCCCCAACCATGATGGATCCTTCCAGATGAATGTTGACCTGGACATTTCATCAGTCTCACCTGAAGACTGGAGGAGGTACGACTGTGTGTTTCATCTCTCTGGTGTGGAGGACGACATCATCACCAAACTGGATGAAGAACAGATCAGAACCAACAGAGGTGAGAGTGACTGTGGTTTGATGGATATTTCAGACCTTGTCCTACAGGTTAGTTGGTAATTTATCTAACCAGACTGTAATGAGACTTTGAGCCACAGAAAATGTTAGAAGAAGAGTTTCATTTTATACAGATGGAAAGTAAATGAGTTCTAACCTGTTTTATTTGAACTGTTCTTAATCGTCATTGGTCTTTGTTCAACAGAGGAGCCCACCACCACCACCACCACCACTACCACTAGAAACCCCACCAGCATCATCATCACTGTAGTGGTTGTTCTTGTTGTCGTCTTTGCAGCAGCTGCTGGATTCATGGTTCATAAAAAGAAACAAGGTGAGCTACTTTGATTTAGTCTTTGAGTTGAATCCTACAATTTGAAGCATCCAGCAGTAAAAGCTGAGTAAGTCTCAGAGTCAGGAGAAGTCAGGAGAACATGACTATACTATGATGATGAGGGAGAGAAGTGATGAAGAAAGAAACAAAGTGAGAACCAAACAGAAGAACAGAGTGGATTTATTCTTCAGGTTGAGTGAGTAGAAGAGGATCATATTCACTGGAGATAAGATGATGAAAGATATTCTGACATTAACAACTGGAACTGAAATGACCTGTCTTTACTTTTCATTTCAGACCAAAATGCTCCACCTGGTAAGTAAAACTGATTTTATTCTGTTTCAACTGATCTAACAAACTGTTTCTGATTTCTCCAGACTATGAGTTGACCTTTAACTCTGTTTGTTTCAGACCTTACAGATCCTGAGAACAACATTGAGCTCTCTGAGAAACTGAATCCAGAAACCTGACTGAGTTGATTCATAACTCATTCGTCTGTCAAACCAAACTCAGCATCATTTTCTGCTCTATAATGTTTTAATGTCATAGTTGAGAAGATGTTTTTCTTGAGCCACATTGTGTTCATGTCTCTGGGTTAACATACAAATGGATGCAGGTAGACTGGAGATTTGGAACTGATTCACTCGTCGGCAAAACAGAATATATATTTAAAAGCTTTTTTTCTAACCCTGTTTTTTTGTTTAGTGCTTTTAGTGTTTTTTATTGTTTTTATTGTTTTATTGTTTTAATCATTTGTCTTATGTTCTTATGTACAGCCTATGTACAGCATTTTGTTTCGACTGTGGTTGTTTTAAAGTGCTCTATAAATAAAGCTGAGTTGAGTTGAGACCTGACAGCTGACTGTGACTATCACTACTATTGTTCTTTTAGTTAACTTTAAAGATAATCAACAGTATACTCTGTGTCTGGATCTTATTTTGTGTCAGTGATCCTGTTGTTTGTTGGTTGAAGCTGGATTCTGCAGCTTATTTCAACATTTTAATGATTTGTTGTTAAAGTTGAGAAGATGTTTTTCACTGTGTTCAGCTCTCAGTATTACCAACACATGGATAGAAGTAGACTGGTGCTCTGTAACAGATTCACTAGCAGTCACCTGACTGAGCACAAAAGAGAAGTTTTATTGCTCAGTACCAAAACAAACAGTCACACAGAAACAATTTAATGATAGTACACACCTTAAAATGGTATTCATGAAGTTTGAACCCACTCATAGATCAGTCCGTCTGCTTTATCTAAAGCTGTTAGTCTCTACTTGTCTGCTGCTAAAGTCCAAAATATAGTCATAAAACACACAGAACCACTGTAACTTGGGTTGTGTGGCACAGCTTAGCAGATCTTTTGATTTCTTTCACCTCCCTTTGACGTATATACATTTTACCGAGATTTCGGCCTAAAACTCCATGTTAGGTGAACTAATTGCATTTAGGACTACAAGACATATACGATTAGATCCATGTGTGTTTGTGAAGTTTCCTTTAAATCCAATGTTGTGGGGCTTTTATTTTGAAATCTAGTGTGACACTTAGCAGTCTGACGTGGAATTGGTCTGTATTCCTTTTAATATCGATCACCTTGGGGGACAAAAAAAAAAAAAAACATCTTTCACCACATGGCTCAGCCCCCAAAATCAGTGTTGGAGAGAATTAGTGGACCCTCCTTCTTCAGTCATCAAGAGAGGACAAACCAAACACTGTCTCTAGAGAGGGACATTTATGTTTTAAGTGACTCTGTGATGGCCACTACACATCCCACACACTAATGTAAAAATCACTCTAGGCTCAGTAAGCAAACCTAAGTAAATTATATCCAGTGAATATTTATCACCAAACACAAGTCCATTTCCTTGGTTAACATTCACCAGGATCTGGCTTTGTAATCTTGGCGCATGTACTTTGCAGTTAATGACTATATGATAAACCTGAGGGCAGTAGAGTTACTGGAAGTGATAGGTAATGTTAAACCTAAGAGGTTAATAATTAAGATAACCTCTATTAGTCCCGCAATGGGGAAACTGCAAGGGGAGGAAAAGGGGAAGAAAAACAAGAGGAGAGGGGAGGAGAAAAAAAGCAGCTCCCAGACTACACTCCTCTGGGGGAGTACAGTGTGGGGCCGGGAAAAAAACCTCAGCAACATAAGCACATATGAGCTCACTTTACAACATAAGAACTCAAAACAACTTGCACCGGGGGACTGGGGAAAGGGGGGTGAAGATTGAACCAACTTTATACTCAGTGTTTCCTTGATCTTCAAATACGATGACAGTTAAACTGACAAAACCGCTTGTTCACAACCTGAATAATCACATCAGGTCTATTTCCAAAAAAGGTTTAAAAAGGCAACTGGACTAGAGTTTTTTGAGAAGACGTTTCACCACTCATCCAAGTAGTGTCTTCAGTTCTAGGGAAATGATGGGAAGTTTGAGGTTTAAATAGGAACTCCAACTGAAACTTGCTTGTTGTTGGTTTAAACCTTTTTTTTTTTTTGATGTACCATGACCTGGATGACTGAGAACCTTCACAGAGATCAGGTCATTTTTTTACTTTCATTTTGAAATGTTACAGCATTAGGTTTCATCACTCATGTTAAGAAAAAGTGTTGATCATCGCCTTGAATAGTGAATCAGAAAATATAATAATAATATAATAAATATAATATTTCTGGATCTTTTCTTGTGTCTGTGGTCCTGCTGCTTCAACTAAAGCTGTTTGTCTCTACTTATCTGCAGCTAAACTCAGTTTTCTTGACTTTTTCATCTTCTCTTTGGAAGGTCTGCAGCATTTGTAGCAGCTTCATTATATAAACAACATCAAGTTAAACTTTGTCTTCTGTCTGAGTTAGATGTAATTTCTAAACGTCTTCCACATCTGATGTAGACATGGTTCTAACACTGACTCCCTGTGACTGGTGTCTCTGACATTATTACACAATAAAATAAATATTATTAAACAGCCACAATCTTGTAATCTTGTATTTTCATGCTTGGTTTGTTTTTGTCTTGTGAACAAATCAAAATCTCTCTGAAATATTCCAGGTCAGTGCTTACAACTGTTCCACTAGTACATATACCATTATAAGACTATTATATGACATTTGATAAAGATTTAGTCTGAAAATAAATGAGACTGTTGTCATTCATTAATTGTGGACAGATGCTGGTCACTCTTGATATACTTGACATCCACAAATCTAAATGATCTGCTTCTATAACCTGTTTAAACTGAAGATGCAGCTCCGCAATCAAAAACGTAAATAATAAATAAATAAATAAGACATATTCAGAACCAACTGGGGGTAGAGGAAATGTCTATAGTTTGTTGGATATTATGTCTTTTCTCCTCCAAAATAAGGTCTCATTTAATTTCGCATATTTCAATCTGGAATTGCTCATGAGCAAAACCAGATTGTCAGCAAATGATTAAAGAAAGATTTTTATTCTTGTTGCTCAGATCAAATGTGGTTCAGCTGAACAGTAAATGTGAGGGAAGACAGGAGTCTTACTTCATGATAACAAACCCATGTTTATATATGGATGTACCTCTATTCTAACCTGATGTATCTGGACTGTTCTTAATCTTTTGTTATTGGTATTTGTTCAACAGAGAAGCCCAGTTACATCATCATCATCATCATCATCATCACTGCAGTGGTTGTTCTTGTTGTCGTCTTTGCAGCAGCTGCTGGATTCATGGTTGATAAGAAGAAACAAGGTGAGCTACTTTTATTTAGTCTTTGAGTTGAATCCTACAATTTGAAGCATTCAGCAGTAAAAGCTGAGTAAGTCTCAGAGTCAGGAGAAGTCAGTTTAATGTTTAATTACCAGATCCTGAGAACTTCACTGAACTCTGAGAGACTGAATCCAGAAACCTGATTGACAAACACCATGAGTTACTTTATTTGGGATCATCTTAATTAAACTGATGTCAAAGTTGTTGAATAGATTTGTTCTATTTTAGAGTTGACTCTAACTTAAACACATCATCATACCAGTAGAGCTTACAGAGACCAGATCAAATAAAGTCTAGGGGAACCAGGTAGTGAAGGTGGTTTGATTACTGAGCAGGAAATCACATTCATATAAATATTGTTTAGTCAACTGGGCCAGTGACTGTAGTTTAGTTCCTGAAGATAAAGTGTAGATATAAGATAGAGACAAGTAAGTTAATGTTCTCTATTGTTTGTGATACTCATGAACAGAATATCAAGCTAATGCTCATGTCACACAAACTAGTTTTTCTCTTTCTTTATAGTTTTTACATTTTCACAGTGTAAAAAGAACCGTGAGCTTCTCTGAGGTGATCAGTTTCCTGTTGTTGTCGCCCTCTGGTGGACAGATGGTGGACCTGATTGTGGCTTTTACTCCGAACATTGCACATATCAGTCGTTTTAAATGCTCATTAAATGTTGTACATGGTGCTTTTCCCTAAAATAAATAAACATGAAACAAACAGCTACAGTGGAAGACTATTTGACCAGTTTTATGGCCTTTTTATTTATGAATATCTTTTTGATTCTTTGTTTTCATGCAGTTTAAGGTGTGTACTATCATTAGTTTATGTGACTGTTTTGGCATTGAACTAAATAAAATGTATCTTTTGCGTCCGGAGGTTCCCCCGCTGCGTGAAGCTCTGGCCGCAGGCGCTGCAGTCGAGCGACGTCTCCCTGTGAACTCGGAGGTGACACTTCAGGCAGCCGCTGAGCTCCAGGTGTTTCCCGCACACGGCGCAGGCTCTGGGATGAGCTGAGGTGTGTGAGACCAGGTAACTCATCCTCTGGAAAGACTTGCCACACACCCTGCAGCCGAACTCAGGAGGAAGCTGTTTGTGTTCCTGCAGGTCAGACGCGCTCCTCCTCTCTCTGTCTGACCTCTGACCTTCTGCTGCTGTCTCCTCTGGTCTGCAGAGTCCAGCCTCCTCCCCCCTGTAGTCTTCGCTGTCCTCTGGGTCGTAGTCCTCGGCCATGACAGGGACTTTGCTCTCTGCTTCCAGACCTGAAGCTGGGTCCAGGTCCTCTCCACCGCCTTCAGTTTTAATGTGAGCAGCTGAAAACCCAGTGTCCGTCTCATCAGAACGGCCGGTCTGAACCAGAACCTTTTATCCAGGAGGAGTCCTGCAGAGGGTCTGACAGGGGGCAGATGAAACTTAACCTCAATCCTTTAACATGCAGTCTGCGTTACTTCATGTTTAATGGTGTTCAACTGATTATATGAAGTTAAATAACTTCATATAACCTCTCCTCGCCTGTTTGACTCAGTTCTCAAACCCCTCCACCCCAACCCTCTCTGTTCTCTCTTCTCCTTGACAATCTCTTTGCAGGAACCAGGGGGTCAAGGAGCCGATGCCTCCAGAGATATGCCCCCACCCTGAATCCCTCTCCCTGGGTTCCTACGTCCAGTCGTCCATGGATCATCATCAGTCGCTACTCAATTCTCTTTTCCTTCCCCTCGACCCCTCGACCCTTCCGTTCGATCTCCTATTTTTTACCTTCTCTTTAACCTGGTCAAATAAACTTCTTTGAATATCAAGAGGCGTGGTCTTGCTAGTGAATTTAAAGTTAAGTCATCTTAAAATATGCATTCATTCATTTAACATTAGTAGATATTTATGGGATGTTTGTTTCCCCCAGTTTCTCCCAGTGTGTGGCACTGGTGTGTGAATGTGTGTGTGCTTGTGTGAGCGAATGCGTAGATGTGTCTGTGACTGTAAAGTGCTTTGAGTACCAATAGGTACAAAAGTGCTGTATGAAAGCAAGGCCATTTACCATTTACCATCCTCATCTTCCTCCTCAGGTCTCCCCTCATCCTCATCTTCCTCCTCAGGTCTCCCCTCATCCTCATCTTCCTCTTCAGGTCTCTCCTCATCCTCATTCTCTCCTTAATTAAATCATTTTTATTCTGCTGTTGAAGAATCATTGATAAGTTTAACTTAACTTTATCATCATTCTGAGATGATCTTTCATTAGATCATGTTTAACATAATTTATATCTAATGCTGAGTCTGTTACCTGGCAACAGTATGAGCGCAGACACACGTTAACCAGCAGGGGGCGCACTGTGCCCATAAACCAGGGTCTGAACTACTTCATGAATAAAAGAGTCCCATCATCAGACATGAGCTGTAGAGTGGTGTCAGTTAAACTCCAGGAAATGATTCATTCTCATTCAAACACTGCTCTGGGACCTGGGTGTGTGTTTCTTTCTATTTCTGCTAGGAAGACTTGAAATGTCCGGGATGGATCTGATCTCCTTGAAGTCGTTGGTGTTTGTTCTCTGTTTGACGGGTGAGAAGAAATGACAGCAGATTGATAATCTGAAGCTTTAAGCCAGCAGCCTTGTACATGCCTCATTCTGACTTTCTCTGCCTTGTCTCCTCAGGATGCTGCTTGGCTCAGGACATCCTGCCGGACGGTCCCGTGGACGTATTCATGGGGACAAACGTGACCCTGAAGACTCTGCTGAAGGACCTAAAGGACGATGTGATCGTGTGGAACTACAGCGACGGGAAGGAAAAGAGTGTTAACGTGATCTTCCTGGAACCCTGGGAGGTTAGGGTAGGCAGTGATTACACCGGAAGAGCTTCAGTGGACAAGAGCACCGGAGCCCTGACCCTGGGGCCCCTGAAGGTGCAGGACGGAGGATACTACAGCATCACTGTTATTACAGATAGAAGTCAGACTGCTGAGATCGAGCTCCGGGTCCTGGGTGAGTGATGTCTCCTGGTCACACCTCTGTTTGTAACTAGATCATTTTGGATAACATCAGACAGGTTCAGTTTTTAATTTTCATTCTAATCACGTTTTAAATTGTGTGTGAATCGTTATTTTATCTCTGGATCGATGCCAACTTGATCAGAAGCTAGCGATAAAGCTGAATATATTCAGATGAACTAACAGAAATTAAAGGAATAACATGAGTCTGGCTGGTGTCCTCTACATCTGTATTTATCAGGACGGCTGTTGGGGAACTATTCACTCTCATTCATACTCAGCACCAGAAACCACACACCCAGCAAACAGCGTAGGACGCTTGGCTGCAGTAGATCAATAATGTCCCCTCAGGGCCGTCAGCTTTACACATGAAAAGTTACTGTTGTGTGAGGTGAGTGGAGTCAGAACTGGTTGCCACTCCTTCATATTGTTCCCACAGCGTTGGCTCAGAGCTGCAGCTCCAGGATTATCCAGAATGAGTCCAGCAGGTCGAGCGCTCGCTGCTTTCAAATGTGGATTTCAGATTACGATTGAAAATGATGGTTGGTCACTGGCCTCTCATTGGAAAGAGGATTTGATCAGCAAAGATCCTGGAAACATCTACCCACACACGCCCTCATCCACCCAAAATCCAAATCTGAAACTAACCTCGTTTGACTGAACCAGATTATTACTGGAAACACAACATTCTCTGATTATCAGGCTGCAGCTTTATGGGAGCTGTGTATGTAGAGACACTGATGAGCCACCACCACCACCAACACCACCACTACCACCATCACCACTAACCATTAGGGAGTTTATGGCAGCGCTGGATGACCAGAACAACAACAAACACTGAACGCTGGTTTAACAGAAGAGAATCAGACGATAGTGAATATTAAAAGATCAGGACATGACTTTTAAATGAAGGAGATTTGTTGATGAAGCAGGAACATCTGACTTCCTGGTGCTTTCTCTGGGGCCCCGGGGCCACTACATTTCTAGTGTCATCTGATGGGTTGTTATAGAGGTCACAGGTCAGGTTCCTCATGCTGACTCCATGGTTCTCTGTGCAGAGCCGGTGTCTGATGTCATCATCCAGTCCGACCCCCTGGAAGGTGTTGAACACAACACCACCGTCATCCTCACATGCACCGCTAAGGGCTCCGTCAGCAAGTTCACCTGGACCAACGGCAGGGCAGACATCGTGGCCGACGGCAAACGAGTGACACAGAAAGACGTCAGTTTATCTTAGATTTAGATTTTTAAATTTTTAGAAATTGTCGGTCATTATTCTCATTGGTTCTTTTTTCTTTTCTCAGGAGGCGACGTCCAACACACTGACCATCAGGAACGTCCTCCGATGGGATCTCATGGGTCCCATCTACTGCTCAGCCATTAATGCACTGGAGACGAAGAAGAGTGCCCCCTTCAACCCCACCGTCTTCTGTGAGTAACCCCTCTCTAACTAAACACCAGCTGGGAACAGAAACACATTGCTAGCTTCAAGCTGCTGCAGGAGATCAGGAGTAGCAATGAACCAGTCCTCCTGCAGAGACTGAAGCCTGAAGACATCTACACAAACCTGAGGACACGAGTGACGCAGCTCAGGTCCAAGAAAGTCCAACTGTCAGTCAACTTTAGCAACGTTAGCACAAACACTGACATTAGCTGAAACAAACAAATGTTAGCTGCTTTAAGAAGCTCATGTTAGCTGATATCATAGCCTTAAGAAGCTCATGTTAGCTGATATGATAGCCATAACATCATAAAGATAACTAATTTAACTCCACGGTTCTCAGATGACATGTATGACTACTGTTACTCTTCTGTCCATCACAACATTAAATCCCACCCACACAATCTGATTGGCAAGACAGATCTTTGCTGGAGGCGAATCTGTTCTTGACTGACAGACAAAAGTGGGAATCAGACAGAGCTGGATTGTCTCACACTGTCAATCATCTCACTCAGCTTTGTTCTAAGAGGCTGAGGAGTATTTTTTACTATGTGAGGAGCTTCTTGGTGAGAAGAGGTAGAATCACATGACCTGGTGTAGCTTCATCCACAACAACATGTCTGTTTGTTCTGTAATTTAACCATATATTTCATTAATTCATTGATGACCATCAGGTTTATTTTCAGTTAATAATAATATATACTATCTGAACTAACTTTATGCATGTTAATTTCTTTAAAGCCTCCATATTAGATGAATCCAGTTATACAGAAACTGCCATTTCAGACCCATGTATATACATCTGATGATCTTCCCTGCAAAGACGACAGAGATGAACACAAATGAAGATGTTTTAATGTTTAAGTTATGAGGCTTCCACGCTGGGCTCTGCTGTTTCTTACCAACTAAATGTCAAACGTCCTCTCAGGTTTCACATTGTGTCAGCCTGTGCACACACCTGTGAATTAATGCCCCTTAAGACTCCAAATCCACTTCATCTCTCCTATAGTACGATGAAATGTCATTTTTTGTTGCTCATTTTCTGTCATTTTCAAGTAAGGTCAGTCTTTTGTAGCAAAGGAATTTAAAAAAAAAAAAAAACAAAGCTATAACATGTATTTTCTTTCTTATATCTTGACCTCACTCTCTTTGGCATCTTTGAGAAAATTAACTAAACTCTAACCAAATTGTATATGGGTTGATTTCAAGCAAAGACAATGTTAAATTTAATAGAATATCTTTGTTCTGCAGTGACTCACAGTCTGCAAGTTTTCTTCACTGGATCACTGGGAGTCAGAAACCTGCCAGAGTTTGTTGGTGTTGCAATGGTTGATGGAGTCGAGGTTCTTTACTATGACAGCGACATCCAAAGAGTACAACCCAGACAGGACTGGATGACAGAGCTGATGAAAGACGACCCAACACAGATAGACTGGTACAATGCTGAGTGTCGGGACAGTCACAGCTTCTTCAATGACACCATCAAGGATCTGATGTTGAAGTTAAAACAGACAGAAGGTACATTTTTTGTTTCACACGCTTAAGAACTTTTGTTGAGTAGAGACAAGAGAGTCTAAGATTTAGTCTAGCAGCCTCTTAGATTTGAGATAAACACTGTCTGCTAAACGTTTTCATTTTTTTGATTTTGCACGTATAATGTTATGCATTCAGTCCAAAATCGTTTTATAGTAACACATTAATATTCAGTTCATGTAGATCAGTAACTAATTGTTACAGATCATAGTTTTAGTATCTGTTTGACTACATTAGTCTCTGTCTGTCTCTCAGGTGTCCACACTATGCAGAGAATGTTTGGCTGTGAATGGGATGATGAGACTTCACAGATTAATGGTTTTGATCAGTTTGGCTACGATGGAGAAGACTTCATAACGTTTGATTTGAAGTCAAACACGTGGATCGCTGTGAAAGCGGAGACTGTCGTCACCAAACAAAAGTGGGAATCAGACAGAGCTGGATTATCTCACACTGTCAATCATCTCACTCAGCTTTGTCCTGAGAGGCTGAGGAGATTTTTGGACTATGGGAGGAGCTTCTTGCTGAGAAGAGGTAGAATCACATGACCTGGTGTAGCTTCACACTACAACATGTCTGTTTGTTCTAATGTAATGAAATATTTCAGCAAATACAAACACAAAAATCCATCTATGATATTCTCTCTCTCTCCAGACCTCCCCTCATTGTCTCTCCTCCAGAAGACTCCCTCCTCTCCAGTCAGCTGCCACGCTACAGGTTTCTACCCTGACAGAGCCATGATGTTCTGGAGGAAAGATGGAGAGGAGATTCATGAAGGAGTGGAACATGGAGAGATCCTCCCCAACCATGATGGATCCTTCCAGATGAATGTTGACCTGAACATTTCATCAGTCTCACCTGAAGACTGGAGGAGGTACGACTGTGTGTTTCATCTCTCTGGTGTGGAGGACGACATCATCACCAAAGTGGATAAAGAACAGATCAGAACCAACAGAGGTAAGATATTATAAATCATTTCACCCACCCAGCTGTTTTTGAAAATCCCAACTGATACAATATGCCAGAATTTAATCAGACGACAAATGAAGAACCTCATGTTATGTGGATAAGAGGGAGAGAGTAAAGTTTGTGTTGGTCCATGTCATTGTTATTTCTACCTTCCTGGTTGTTAAACAACATTTATCTCGTACTGGTGAGTATTTAATTATTTCAGTTTGTATTTAACATATATTCAGATACATTACATCTGATGTATTGTTTGTTAAACACGGATGCAGGCATTGATCCGGCTGAAGATTTCAGTTCAACATTTAACCGTAGCTGAAATCTCTCTGACATAGTACAGACATGGTATTTTGTCCATACAGATAGGTGTCCATTAACTAATTGCAGTGTTGGGAACGTTACTTTAAAAAAGTAATTAGTTATAGTTACTCACTACTTGTTCCAAAAAGTAACTGAGTTAGTAACTGAATTACTCTATAATAAAAGTAACTCGTTACCAGGGAAAGTAACTATTTGCATTACTGTTAAAATAAAAGTTGCTATATGTCAAAGAATTTGGATTTTTTTTTAGCAGTTTTCACAAGTCAGTTGAAATGAGTAGAACAGACACGTGTTTGTACATAACTTTCGATATATATATATATATATATATATTTATTTATTTTTTTTTTTTTTTTTTTTCGGTATCGGTGTTTTTGGCCACTAGCTTTGTAGATGCGTGTGTCGTTGTGAGATGCTTCATTAAATTAGAGTTGCTTACAACGGATGTCAAGAAAGTCTTCGCTCCTGGACATAATGTACACATTACATGCACGTTCCTCCCTTTGACCAAAATTAATTTTTTTATTTATTGATGTAGTGCTTATATCTCTACCTTAAAAATGCCAACTTTTCATCGGATTGCTCCTGACTCGCCATCTCTGCTGCTTCGTGGAATCTCTGTTTAGCTGTTGTGTGTGTGTGTGGCGCGTGTGCTGGCATGTGTGTAAAAACCTGGCTCTGATTGGCTACCATGAAACATGGCTCTGCCTTAGCCAATCATAATCGCTTACCTCGTTATTAACCCACCTCCTCACTAGCGGTGAGCCAGGGGTGCGTTCGGATTACACAGTTTATTCAATCAATAGTAACGCACCGCATTTAATGTCCAGTAACGTTAACGGCGTTGTAACGACGGGAAAAGTAATTAATTAGATTACCCCGTTACTGAAAAAAGAACAGCGTTACGTAACGCCGTTATTTTAAACGGCGTTATTCCAAACACTGACTAATTGTAATACTGTGGGTACAGATGGTGTCATCAAAGATCACTGAAAGGTTCGTTCTAGTGTACTCTAATATGAGTACACTTCTACAGTTTTTTTCTTTTGACCTTTCGGCAAAGTTCAGACTGAAACTGCACTAGCAGAAACACATTGAGATGTTTGAAGCTGAAGTTAAATGTCCTGTCATTCCAGTTCCAGGTTACCCTGGTGGTCTTTTAATTGTCAGAGCTGTTGTAGTGCTGCTCCTGTTGGCGGTCACCATCAGTGGACTCTTCATCTGGAGGAAGAAAATAAACAGTGAGGGGAGAAAACAACATATTCTTTTAATATTTCAACCCTGTGACCATGTTGAATCACTGATAATAATCTATTATTTGTATTCTAGGATTCAAACCTGCTGACAGTCATAGTTTAACTCTATAAGAGAGAGTATCCAGAAAGATAATGACGTCAGTTTGTTTCTTTGTCTTGACAGCGGATGCAGTTTGAAGACTAAAGAGACAATAATCAGAAAAGTGCTGATGCTCAAACATGCAGCTCATTCTAAAGGCTGGCGTCCATTCACTGAGGACTGACGGTATTTTTTAACAACAGTGGAGCGTCTCTTTGGAAAGCTGTGTCAATCTGACGGTCAACAAACAAGAAATGAAGACTTGATCTCCTGATTTTTCTCCAGAACCAGCAAAGTTTTAACATTTGATGGATTGAAATCTGACACATACATTCATGTTTGAGCTGAAAACAGTCAAATAAATGACGTGGATCAGAGGAACTTTCCACCAGATGTCAATAGCTGCACAAACAGCTGTGAAGTCTGACTCTGAAACTGAGAGTGACCAAAGTGAATCACACTGCCAGAATATTTTCTCCACTTCCTCTTCCAACTTATCAGCCGTGACAGCGTGGCTGGTATCGTATTACCCTTGGATGTGTTTTCACAGATGTACGTTGGGCGTATGTTCTGCCTGGGTCATGTCAGCTAGAAGGATTGTAATATCAGAGGTTTCATTTACATTAATGTTTGAATCGGTGTCCATGTGCGTATGTGCGTGACATTTTATTCAGTTTCTCTCCACCTGTGATGCCAGTTTGACCTGCCCACCACTGGGTGGTGCTGTGTAAACGAGCTCTGTTTACTATATGCCATAAATAAGTGTAAAATTGGTGGTACTGAGTTGGAGTGAAGTTGACTAACAAGGTGAAACACAGAATTGGGTGATAATGTTTTGCTACATTCTTTACAACCAGTCACACCAAAAAAACATTAAACTTAAAAACTTTGTAAATATTGTGTATAGATTTTTGTTCTTTTTTTTAGTTCTCTATTTTTATTGTTGATTTTTAGCTTTTTGTTATATTTATGTTGGTGTTGAATGCCTGTACATTGCTGCTGCAACAGAGAAATTTCCCAGTTTGGGATAAATAAAAAACTATCTATCTATCTATCTATCTATCTATCTGTAGCAATAGAAAACTAGAAGAACTACTAGAAAAAACAGTGAACTGAACAATTAGAGTTTTATTAAAAATACTTGCCCCCCCCCCCCCCCCCCCCCCCCCCCCCCCACACACACACACACACACTTCTGAAATCAAAATTTCGTCCTCAGCAGTGCCACGCTAACATTAACTTTGTGAAAAGAAAGCAAACTGAGGACAAAAGCGGAGACAAAGCAGTTAAAGGTCTGTTTTTAACTAAATTCTGCCTATGATCATTCCTTATTGCATTACGAGCCATCACTGCGCCCATAGGCGCGTCTAGTCCGTTCTGTCCCAGCACCCCTAAACAAATTGGTTGTCTTATTTTAAAAGGGTTTGTCTATGATAAGATAACAAAAAAAATAGCACAATTGAAGAAAGTATGTGGTTTAAAAATAATATTTTAAAAAAAATGTTTTCAGCATTCTAATTACCTTACAAAGATTGGGGAATTAAATAAAAATTGTGATTGGATAATATTTTTTTTCCTGGTAGTCAGGAGGTTAGCTTGCAAGGGGTTGCTTTTTTGACGTTTATTGACCTTAAGTTTGTGTTGAACTTATTGTTCCTACCTCATTTTCTCATTTAAATACAATTTCTTTTCTTTCTTTTCTAAACCAAATGATAGCTTCGTGACACAGTAGTTTGACATTAAAGGAAGATGTGTTCTCTCATTTATTGTTGTCTTTCCAGTCTTTGGTGGGGGGTGCTCAGCATCCCTAAAGCTCTGACCCTAGAATCGCCCCTGACTACCCCTATTACATTCTTCTGTTGTTTGCTTTAAGCCTAGGAGCATAATAAGATACATTTAGAATAAGTATATATATATATTTCCAGTTCTTTTGGTGAAAGTAACTTAAAAGTAATGCAGTAGTAGTGTAATGCCTTACAATTCAGAGACAGAAATATTATAATGTAATGAATTACTTTGAAATGACAGTAACAAGTAATATATAATGTATTACGTTTTTGAAGTAACTTGCCCAACACTGGTGATAGTATAAAAACAAAACACCACTAAATTTCGGGTTAAAATGCATTGTAACGCACGTTACTGACCTTTGTACTGAATAAAATATTACCCAAATGTTTTTTGGGTACATTACCGCGTTACAGCAAAAAGCAATACATTACTGTAATTAGATTACTTTTCTAACGCGTTACTCCCAACACTGGAGTTTGGGACGGACACGGCGCGTAAGGAGAAAACATTAACTTCAAGCTGTCCGATGTGTCAGAAAATGTAGTCCATCTATGTTATAGTGAATTATGTCCCTAGAATCCACCACAGCTCTGTGGTCTCTCCTCTGCTGATGCTGTAGAGATATGCTTCATATTTACGGTGTAGTTGAGACGGTGTTTTCTTGGTTCGTTGGTGTTTTTCTTAAGACAGTGAGCCCAGTGGACTGGTGCATTGTTTCTATGCATGACAGGAACTGAGGATTTGTGTCGCTTAGTCGCTTTACCTTTTAAGACCTGCAGCTATTATTTTAAGACCCAAATTCAATCAGCTGCACGACTCAACCTCTGATTCTGTGGATAAGAAGCAACCGAAGGACAAATTTAGAATTTCCTGTACTGAGGTGAACAGCGTCTTCCTGTATATGATAACAAGGCCAAGGTTTCGATGTGTGAGAGGGTGAAGCACATGAGGTTTGCTCCATTTAATCTACAACATTTAACGCAGTGAATGTCGCTGTTCTAGACATATTTTCTGGAATGACAAATTGGAATCATGTGAGCACTTACCTCACATCACATGAAAACAGACCAGAACACCTCAGTTGCATGAAAGCTTGCAAGGAACTGGCAGTGAGGTTAAGAAGTGGAGAAACTATTGATAAGCAGGAGATGACACTTCTGGAGGCTGAGAGGGTGAGGTGGAGAGCAGTGCTGACATGTCTCACTGCTACTGTGCAGTCACTGGCAGTTCCAAATTTGTCTCTAAGGGGACACACAGAAACACTGTTCACACCATCAAATGGGAATTTTCTCAAAGAGGTCGAGGTTTGATCCCATAATGAAAGATCACTAGGATTCAAACCTGCTGACAGTCAGTTTCTTCTCAAAGTTTAACTCTATAAGAGAGAGTATCCAGATCGATAATGACGTCAGTTTGTTTCTTTGTCTTGACAGCGGATGCAGTTTGAAGACTAAAGAGACAATAATCAGAAAAGTGCTGATGCTCAAACATGTAGCTCGTTCTAAAGGCTGGCGTCCATTCACTGAGGACTGGCGGTATTTTTTAACAACAGTGGAGCGTCTCTTTGGAAAGCTGTGACAATCTGACGGTCAACAAACGAGAAACGATGACTTGATCTCCTGATTTTTCTCCATAACCTGCAAAGTTTTAACATCTGATGGATTGAAATCTGACACATACATTCATGTTTGAGCTGAAAACAGTCAAATAAACGACGTGGATCAGAGGAACTTTCCACCAGATGTCAATAGCTGCACAAACAGCTGTGAAGTCTGACTCTGAAACTGAGAGTGACCAAAGTGAATCACACTGCCAGAATATTTTCTCCACTTCCTCTTCCAACTTATCAGCCGTGACAGCGTGGCTGGTATCGTATTACCCTTGGATGTGTTTTCACAGATGTACGTTGGGCGTATGTTCTGACTGGGTCACGTCAGCTAGAAGGATTGTAATATCAGAGGTTTCATTTACATTAATGTTTGAATCGGTGTCCATGTGCGTATGTGCATGACATTTTATTCAGTTTCTCTCCACCTGTGATGCCAGTTTGACCTGCCCACCACTGGGTGGTGCTGTGTAAACGAGCTCTGTTTACTATATGCCATAAATAAGTGTAAAATTGGTGGTACTGAGTTGGAGTGAAGTTGACTAACAAGGTGAAACACAGAATTGGGTGATAATTTTT
Organism: Chelon labrosus; assembly: GCF_963514085.1. NCBI lineage: Eukaryota > Metazoa > Chordata > Actinopteri > Mugiliformes > Mugilidae > Chelon > Chelon labrosus. Next base: position 3,679,476 of record NC_140349.1, read on the forward strand.
TGCTACATGCTTTACAACTAGTCACACCAAAAAAGGGAACATTAAACTTAAGGTTTTGTAAATATTGTGTATAGATTTTTGTTCTTTTTTTTAGTTCTCTATTTTTATTGTTGATTTTTAGCTTTTTGTTATATTTATGTTGGTGTTGAATGCCTGTACATTGCTGCTGCAACAGAGAAATTTCCCAGTTTGGGATAAATAAAAAACTATCTATCTATCTATCTATCTATCTATCTATCTATCTATCTATCTATCTATCTATCTGTAGCAATAGAAAACTAAAAGAACTACTAGAAAAAACAGTGAACTGAACGATTAGAGTTTTATTAAAAATACTTGCCCCCCCCCACACACACACACACTTCTGAAATCAAAATTTCGTCCTTAGCAGTGCCACGCTAACATTAACTTTGTGAAAAGAAAGCAAACTGAGGACAAAAGCGGAGACAAAGCAGTTAAAGGTCTGTTTTTAACTAAATTCTGCCTATGATCATTCCTTATTGCATTACGAGCCATCGCTGCGCCCATAGGCGCGTCTAATCCGTTTTGTCCCAGCACCCCTAAACAAATTGGTTGTCTTATTTTAAAAGGGTTTGTCTATGATAAGATAACAAAAAAATAGCACAATTGAAGAAAGTATGTGGTTTAAAAATAATATTTAAAAAAAAATGTTTTCAGCATTCTAATTACCTTACAAAGATTGGGGAATTAAATAAAAATTGTGATTGGATAATATTTTTCTTCCTGGTAGTCAGGAGGTTAGCTTGCTAGGGGTTGCTTTTTTGACGTTTATTGACCTTAAGTTTGTGTTGAACTTATTGTTCCTACCTCATCTTCTCATTTAAATACAATTTCTTTTCTTTCTTTTCTAAACCAAATGATAGCTTCGTGACACAGTAGTTTGACATTAAAGGAAGATGTGTTCTCTCATTATTGTTGTCTTTCCAGTCTTTGGTGGGGGGTGCTCAGCATCCCTAAAGCTCTGACCCTAGAATCGCCCCTGACTGCGCCTATTACATTCTTCTGTTGTTTGCTTTAAGCCTAGGAGCATAATAAGATACATTTAGAATAAATATATATATATTTCCAGTTCTTTTGGTGAAAGTAACTTAAAAGTAATGCAGTAGTAGTGTAATGCCTTACAATTCAGAGACAGAAATATTATAATGTAATGAATTACTTTGAAATGACAGTAACAAGTAATACATAATATATTACGTTTTTGAAGTAACTTGCCCAACACTGGTGATAGTATAAAAACAAAACTCTAACCAAATTGTATATGGGTTGATTTCAAGCAAAGACAATGTTAAATTTAATAGAATATCTTTGTTCTGCAGTGACTCACAGTCTGCAAGTTTTCTTCACTGGATCACTGGGAGTCAGAAACCTGCCAGAGTTTGTTGGTGTTGCAATGGTTGATGGAGTCGAGGTTCTTTACTATGACAGCGACATCCAAAGAGTACAACCCAGACAGGACTGGATGACAGAGCTGATGAAAGACGACCCAACACAGATAGACTGGTACAATGCTGAGTGTCGGGACAGTCACAGGTTCTTCAATGACACCATCAAGGATCTGATGTTGAAGTTAAAACAGACAGAAGGTACATTTTATTTCACATGCTTAAGAACTTTTGTTGAGTAAAGACAAGAGAGTCTAATATTTAGTCTAGCAGCCTCTTAGATTTGAGATAAACACTGTCTGCTAAACGTTTTAATATTTTTGATTTTGCACGTACAATGTTATGCATTCAGTCCAAAATCGTTTTATAGTAACACATTAATATTCAGTTCATGTAGATCAGTAACTAATTGTTACAGATCATAGTTTTAGTATCTGTTTGACTACATTAGTCTCTGTCCGTCTCTCAGGTGTCCACACTATGCAGAGAATGTTTGGCTGTGAATGGGACGATGAGACTTCACAGATTAATGGTTTTGATCAGTTTGGCTACGATGGAGAAGACTTCATAACGTTTGATTTGAAGTCAAACACATGGATCGCTGTGAAGGTGGAGGCTGACGTCACCAAACAAAAGTGGGAATCAGACACAGCTGGATTATCTCACACTGTCAATCATCTCACTCAGCTTTGTCCTAAGAGGCTGAGGAAGTTTTTGGACTATGGGAGGAGCTTCTTGCTGAGAAGAGGTAGAATCACATGACCTGGTGTAGCTTCATGCACAACAACATGTCTGTTTGTTTTAATCTAATTACATATTTCAGCAAATACAAACACAACACTCCATCTATCACTGTCTCTCTCTCCAGACCTCCCCTCAGTGTCTCTCCTCCAGAAGACTCCCTCCTCTCCAGTCAGCTGCCACGCTACAGGTTTCTACCCTGACAGAGCCATGATGTTCTGGAGGAAAGATGGAGAGGAGATTCATGAAGGAGTGGAACAAGGAGAGATCCTCCCCAACCATGATGGATCCTTCCAGATGAATGTTGACCTGAACATTTCATCAGTCTCAGACTGGAGGAGGTACGACTGTGTTTTTCAGCTCTCTGGTGTGGAGGACGACATCATCACTAAACTGGAGGAAGCAGATATTAGAAGCAATGAAGGTAAGAGTGACTGTGGTTTGTTGGATATTTGAGGCCTTGTCCTGTTAGTTTTTAATTTATCTAACCAGACTGTAATGAGGCTTTGAGACACAGAAAATGTTAGAAGAAGAGTTTCATTTTATACAGATGGAAAGTAAATGAGGTGGAATGTACCTCTGTTCTAACCTTCTTTATCTGGACTGTTCTTAATCTGTAGTTTGTTCTTTGTTCAACAGAGAAGCCCAGTAACATGACCACCATCATCATCATCATCATCGGTGCAGTGGTTGTTCTTGTTGTCATCTTTGCAGCACTGGGCCCCCGTTCATAAGCTACAGAAGCTTTTGGGGTTACCCTTTTTTACAAGATCATGTTTACTGTGTATTGTGAATTTGAATTTGTATGTTGTATTTTAAAATGATTTGTAAAATAAAACGAACCTTGAACCTTGAACCTTGGTATATTGTATTGCTAAAAGACAAAGTCGAGACATGTTGATGAGTGTTACAGGTGTGTTACACAAATCATTTCAATGAAAGATGTGATTTTTTTAATATATTCATCATTAAGCTTTTATTTTTAAATTTGTTTTCAAAATGTCCGATTTTTTAATTAAGGCAAAGACGCCATTTAGATAACGTTACATGAGTTTTTTTTTTCCAAAAATCTTGAATAACTTCAGTCATCTATATCATATTTTCCTTATTTTATTATTAGTTTTTAGTTTTTAGCTTTATTAGATAGGAAGTATATAACATAGTTGCTTTCTGTACTGGTTTTAAATATTTGTTTTCCTGTTGATTAACTTTCATATTGTGTCTATAACTAGTGATGAGTGTGGACTAAAGTGAACCTACGTAGGAATGATCTCAACTTCTCATGTATTAATACTTGAACGTCAGTGTTAAACGTGTTGCTCTCAGTTGTTTTGCTAATATTTCACTTTTCAATAAAGACCTTCATTTCTAGAAGAGTAGCTCTCTGTATGAAGTCCACACACTTCTCTGTGTCTATGGTTAATATAACAGGATTATGAATATTATTTGTGCACTCAGAGGAGAACATCTGGATCAGCTAGCATCCAGGCAAGGTTAGCATGAAAAATGGGAGTAGAGAGATGAAAACTCCTTTTAGCAGTCAACCTGTGACGCTGTCCCAGAGACAAATTCATTCAATTCAAATTCATGTTTAGCATGCTTCGTTGTATAACAAATCTGGTGAAATAAGTCTTGATGATGCAGGGTATTTTGAAGCTTCAGTGGAAGCAATAAGGAACAGATGCTGCACAAACATTTAGATTAAACTCACTGAATCCTTTTAAAAATGCCCAAACATGTCAGAGCCAGCAAAAATAATAATAAAAGAAAAGTCCTCACTTAAAGCAGGTTTATTTGGTGTAGAGCAGCCTGAGAGTGTCCACTTATCGCTCCATCAACGTAGACCGGCAGCTATTATTATAGCTATTATATTCAATAACAAAGTGTCTCATGACGCTTTACAAAACCTAGTCTGAAACCCCCGGAACAAGCATGAAGGTGACAGTGGCAAGAAAAACCTTTTAACAGGAAGAAACCTTGAGCAGAACCTTAAGCTCATATGAATGGACCCATCTGCCTAAGGCCAGCCGGGTAGAGACAGGAAAGAGAGAGAAGAGAGAGGATAGGAGGAACGAGATAAACAAACATCTGACTGAAGATGATGATGTTATATGACAGTTTGATAATGAATATAAATAAAGCTGTTAGTGACAGCGGTTGTTTTATCACAGGTGAGTTAGCTGCTATAATGATTGAATATAAGAGGCATCATGGGCACGATGGAGAATTGTTCATTCAGGTAGGAGTGGATAACTGCAGGAGGCCATGAAGACTGGGCAGGTTGATGAGTACCAGGACCACAGATGTGGTATAGAGCTCCACAGGTCAGAAACACACAACTCCAGGCCAGAGACACTCACTAGAAGATGGAGGAGGAGGAGGAGGAGGAGGAGGAGGAGGGGAGGTCATTCATTTATTCATTATTTGTTAATGTTTGTCCTTGGAGGGATCCCTCTCACCTGTCTAAGTTAATATAATCACTGTATAAAAACTAGTGTAGGAAGTCAGTGTCCTATTATTGCCATCTAGTGGAAGGCCACTGAACACATGTCTGCTCCTGATCTGGTCTCACATCTTCATAGAGATAACAACAGGATGAAAACGTTGTCTTGCTTCTCTTCTCTTATGTTTCATCATCAGGTAAAATTACATCCAGATTCTTCCTCATCTTTTCTATGTTTCTGTGTCTCATTTCTGCTGCTGCCTCCAAATATAGTTGTACTTTCTAATGTAATAAAAATACTTGAATATCAGCGTTGAGTCTGTTGAGTTTTATTTTTGTATTTATGATGTCTCACTTCTCAATAAAGTTTCCATTTTTCAAAAGATTATCTCTTTTCATTAGTCCACACACTTCTGTGTGACCATAGTTTAACTTTGACTAATTCAGATTCACTTTAATTGCCATAAATATTACAATAATAATACTTTAGACTTTTATTGCCACAATATGGACAATGATGCAACAGAAATCAATGAGAGCAACAGAATGTTCTGCTCATGTTTTATTGAAGATATTCATATTGAGAATGAATTCTCAGAAATGTTTTATTTTTTATACATTTTCCACTATTTTATATTTATTTTACACCAAACTGACTTTATCCTGAATATAGCTTAGAGCTGAGTTTACTGTCATACAGACAGTAAACTCACTTTTTCACTTTTGTGTTAGACACATCCTGTTCATTCTTCATAAATTTCACTTCCACAAATAAAAACCCTAACAAAATCCTCATAATAATAACAAGGAAAAACATTTTCAGTATTTTAAGAGCGGTAAAGGTTATTTGATGTGAAAGACGCTTCAGTGATGACTTTTAATTTTTTGTTGTTGTTTTTAAAAATAACCATTATTTATTGTAAAAAAACAAACTAACAAAAAAAGCAACCTTTAGGCGCCAGCTCTTTCGTTGTTGTCAATAAAGAAAGTTGAAAAAAAAAAACCCCAACCATTTACTTTTAATTTCAGTCACAACGATGTAGCTGATTTAGCCTTTATTTATTGAAATTAAAACACGATGAAAACGTTGACTTTCTTTCTTCTCTTTTGTCGTGTTTCATCAGCAGGTAAGAGCACCTTCTTTATAGTGTTCTCTTTAAAAGCTGTCCGCTACGTGACAGGTCATCAGGATCTGATTTAACTGAGTCCATCGTCAGTCCGCGTTGCCCTACACGACTAACGAGAAAAAAAATAATTAATCGAGGTCACGAAATTCTCATTCGCGGGGACAAAATAATAATTGTGTGCACATTATCTTAATTTTTAAGGTTTTATGTTCAACTACTTTCTACTTCAACTACTTATGTTCTACTTTCGTTTTTAGTGAACACACGCAGTGCAGCAGCTCGACCAGCTGGCGATTTGGTCACGAGTTCTAATCAAAATGGTGAAACTGTTTCTGTTGCTTCTCTTGTGTCATGTTTCATCATCAGGTAAAATCACATTTACATTCTTTATCATCTTTTCAGCAGACTCGAATTTAATTTGAACTATGACTTGATGAGAATACATTTAAATGAAGCATTGGATGCATGTTTGTCCCACAGTGAAGCACTCCTTGAAGTATTACACCACCGGATTCTCTGGATTCTCAACCCTTCCAGCGCTTGTGTCTGTTTCAACAGTTGATGATATCCAGACGGGATACTGCGATGGCAGTAAGAAGATAGTTGAACCGAAACAGGACTGGATGAAAAAAGTGTTCGAGGATGACCCTCAACAATGGCATTGGGCAACTCATCAGTGCTATGAAGTGTGTCCTAACTTCTTCAAAGCCTCAATTTCTAGTTTGAAGAAGCTCTTTAACCAAAGTGAAGGTACAGTATGACATGGTATTATTCTACTGTCTCTCCCCTATACCTATAGTTATAATTAGACTAGCAGCTTTCACTTTAGCTACTAAAATAAATGCTTAATTTGCCACTGTCTTGCTGTCTTCAATCATTTCTTTTTCTTCATTGACAGTGGGATAACTTCTTTTCCTTTTGAAGTGTCTTAAACACTGCGTTTTATTGTGTGTGCAGAGTTGTATCAAGTGTCAGCCCCTTAGAGAGACCTTTTAATGTAACTGAAAACTTAACACATTACCACAGCTGCAATTTAAAATTTGTCAGCTCTATGGGGCCAACCAATGGTCAGGGGCCCCAAACAGTTACATGCATTGCCTGTTGAGAAGCTGCTCCTCTGTTTATGTTGTCGTTCTACCTTTCTCTCTCTCTCACTCTTAGGTGTTCATATTTTACAGCTGATGAGTGGCTGTGAATGGGATGAAATGACTGGAGAGGTTTATGGTTTTATGCAGTATGGTTATGATGGAGAAGACTACATTGCATTGGACATGAAGACCATGACGTGGATCACTCCTAAAGTACAGGCTGTCCCCACCAAACTGAAGTGGGACGCTGAGACAGTTTGAATGACAGACAATGTGAAGTTCCTCACTCAGATTTTCCCCAAGTGGCTGAAGATGTATTTGAAGTATGGGAAGAGCTCTCTGCTGAGAACAGGTAGAGTCAAATGGCCTGATGTGGCTTAGTAGACATGAAACTTATATGTTATTATAAGTCACATCACAGTAACCCACCAGGATGTCATTAACCGCTATAACAGCTACAAGCTCTGGAAGGTTTGGGACTCCAGAAGATCTAGTGCAGGGCTCTCAAGTTTTGAACTGAGTTCAGAGTGAGATTTTGGCGGCAACGGCAGGAATTTGGTTGGGGTGGGGATGGGGCTTTGATCTGATAAATGACACAATATTCCCCAGCAACAAAAATCAAATGATGAGATGACTTACAATTGGTGTATCAGTCGTTCTTTCCATTTTCAAAGGGCATTCAAAAATCAAAAAATTAAAAAGTGACTGGTAATTTGTTATTTGTTTTTTAATCTTACACAAAACGAAAATAAATATTTCAATTTTAGGCTCAGGTCAAAAATACGAAATGGAAAAACGGGACACAAGACTGATTTTAATATTTAATTGGTCGGGTTTACGTGTCCCGGAAGTTTTGTAATGCGTGAAGTGACTCGATGTGTCCTTTTCTCAGCGAGCGTCTGAACCATTGACTGTATGGTCTGAACCGGGAAAATGTAAATCTTGCCCGGATACAACAATGCTATTTTTTGATTGGCTGTTCAGTTGCTATATTCTTTTTATTTGATTGGTTGGTGCGTGAAAGGCGCCTCTGAACTCTACGGGAACGCGCTTGATTCAGACCTGTTCCACTGTTTTAAAAAATAGCGGCGCACCTTGGTGCGCGTTATCGTGGTAATTTCTCTGCGTGAGAAATACAAGGTGTGGCGTGTGAACGGGTTGAAATGCGTGTGTCTCACACCCAATGCGTGAGACTTACACCACTAGCAGGGCTCCTGCTAGTGGTGTAATACTTTAGTGAGTGTTTCACTGTGGAACAAACAATAAATATCACTGTAGATGAAATAATAACAATTACATAATAATAACTTCAAATAGCCTCTAAACTAGAAAAAAAAAGATATGGTCAGTATTTAGTTAAAGGAACGAGGAAGAGCAACATGGAGAGTCAAGAGGAAAACGTGTCAAGGTTTCTAACGTCAGTAAACACATAAATAAAACATTTAGTGCAGATAAAAATGTTCAAGTTACACTGAAAGTGTTTTATTTGCATTAATAGTTGAACTTAAAGTGAAACTAAACTTCGAGGCTGCAGCAGAACTGTGGAACAGAGTCGAGTGGAAAGAATTTAAAGAAAAGGCGATGAAGAATGTGAATGTGATCTTACCTGATGATGAAGCATGACACAAGAGAAGCAGCAAAACTAACTTTAGCATCTTATTCGACATGTGGGCAAGACTCCAGCTGGATGAGAACTGACTGAACCCGAAAGTATAAAATGTCGCAGTTTCCACAGACTCTGTAAGGCGGGGTTTTAATTTTTTGTATTTTTCTTTTTTTTTTTTTTTTAACGTTATTTACAACAAAAGGTTCTGATACAACAACAACTATAATGAGGTTAGTTATAAAATCTTTGTAAAATGTTTTTAATGTGGTGGATTTACTGTAAAACTTTAATGTTATAACTGCTGTAGTATTTATGTTGAATACAACAAGCCTTTTCATTTTGGCTGCAGGACAATATAAAAATATTTCTGACGTGTCTGTTACTTGACACTTTATTCTGAATATCATCAATAAAATGTGGGAAAAACTGAAACTGAAACTGAATAGTGTTGGTTTCACTGAGATTAAAGTTCATTAAAGCTGAAAATGTGAGAAGGGCAACAGAAACAAAATCCTTCAGGTGTGACTTGACATTAATTCACCTTTTTTGTTTTTTGGAAGCAGCTGGATCCAAGCAGGAGGACTGAGGCAGAAATGAGCTGCAGACCAACCACTTACTTACTTTACTTTACCTCATTTTATGAAACTTCATGCAGAAATGTGATGGAATCAACTCATCTTTTTCGTCTTAATTTAACTTTACAAGTTTGGTTCATTTTAACCCTTGTGTGGTGTCCGGGTGTGTGGGACAATGTTTGCTAAAAGAAAAATAATGTGATTTTTTTTTTCAACCTCAAACCCATTGGCCTTAGCTCATTAACTGTGTTTTAAACATATTTTCAATGACTGCACAGTGTACAGTGTTTGATATTCCATGTGTGTACTTTAATTAGACCTTTACACTTCTTAATCATGCAGCTCACTCAGATTCCTTTGACTGACGTCCATTCACCAAGGACTGACTGTATTTTTAATGTTGGCCAACAAACGAGAAATGATCATTTGATCTCCTGATTTTTCTCCAGCGCCACCAAAGACTTGACATTTGATGGATTGAAATGTGACACACACACACACACATTCATGTTTAAGCTGAACTGTAATAATTAATGTTTAGTTTTTATCATCAGGTTTAAGTTTTAATCTGTCCATTTCTTATAAATATAACCAAACACACTGTGGCCTTCTTCATAGAAACGTCCAGTAGTTACCACCACTATCCACTAGAGGGCGACATAAGACAAATAATTAAACTCGTGTCAAACTGAACAGTATTTCTGGACAAACCCGACCATGATTTTGGCTCAACATTATAAAAGGTATTTCATCATCATTATTAACAGTTGACAGTTCAGCACTTTGGATGTATGGCCTTTAGTATTAATGAAAAATAAACATTTCATTTTAGATGCAGTAAATCCATGATAAAGAGTAGTGGCACTGGGTTTGATCATGTGAAATTAATTAAAACATTGTTTACACTTCAAATATTGCACTTATGATACAATAAATACAATCACACAACTCACTACTAACCTTCCTGTTGTCCTCTGGGTCAAATTTGACCCGAATGTTTCTAAATCACATAATTTGATATAAATGTGGTTGTGGAATGTGGATTCTGAAGAGAAGTGCTTGATATATAGTAATTAATTGAGAAGAAGGTGCCTCTAAATGTTTAACAGCGAATTAGGTGATTTTGCTTTTTATTTAAGGCTTTTTAAATAGTCAGAAAACATCTGGTCAGTTTTGACTTGGTAGGATAAAAGTTGCATGAGGATTACATTTGTCACTTATTTTGTGCCTGACGATGGAAAGCAGTCCAGCAGTACTCTCCAGATGTGTCTCTGTTTGAACTATATTCAGTCATGAGGACCAAACGTGTACAACAATGACAGACACTGACAGTTAGCCAAACAACGTGGTTGAATGTGAACAACAGGTAGCACACCTGTACTATGTATTATTAGAGCGAGATTTCAGTTATGGTCCAATGTTAAACCTCACTGAGCAGGGCCGTTTCTTGCTTTGTGCAAGCCAAAGCAGAAACAGTAAAAGTAAGAGTATAAAAACAGAGTAAAATTAGCTAACGGAGTATAAAAAAATAGGCAAGTAAGTAAAATAAATATAGAAAGTGACAATTGTGCACTACTGGAGTCTGTGCAAAACAACTACATTCAGTGCAAAATGTTTATGTGGTTGGTTGTCGGGGTGGGGTGGCTGTTTACTTAAGCAAGCTTTGAGCTGAAAATGTAATTAACTGTCAGAAATATAATGTGTACTAACCTAAATGTGAACAATGGAGACAAAGTTGTATTACAAAGTTCTTCTTTGAGCCACAATATCATTAGACTAAGTACTAGACTGGTGTTCAAGCTAAGCTAACCTTGCCTGGGAGCTAACTGAATACACAAATAATATTCATAATCCTGTTACTCTACTAGACGTGTGTGGACTGTGGAAAAAAGACAAATTTTTGAAAACTGGAGACTTTATTAAAAAGTCAGACATCAGTATAAAAACATCAATACATTTGACACATATTTAAATTGTTGGACCCAGTTCTGGTAGAGGTGAGGGAAGCGCTAAGGCTGGACAAAGGGGTGTTGAATAAATCAAAGAAATTAGTAAAACTAAATGAAACTAAACATATAGACCAAGTATTTTTTAAGAAATAAAATCTCAAATGAAAACCCTACCTCCTTAACCAAACTCGAAACACACCAATAAACAACATGCCAAACCTAAATGTGTCTATACAAACAGAAACTAGCCAGAGTGAACCAAAATTTGTGTAAATGTGAAGTCTAGCTCTTAGGCAAACAAAATCAAGTGCTTAATTAAAAAGGTTTCCAGAGGCTAAGTATTCTGGAAGTAGATTAACAGAACAATAAGCACAGATCCATAAATTCACAGAATGGGCACACCAGTGTCAAGCAAGTTGCAGGTACGCTTCCAGCTGCCCCAGAGTGACAGTAACACAGTCTTTAAGTAGAATCCCTCGACCAATCAGTCGTTCAAAGGGCGTGGCGATGAGTCTCCCGGTGGAAAATCTGCCCCACCTGTGAACACAACGACAGAAATGGCAGGGGCCATAACATGAATGTTTTGAAATTGGGGACATTTTGGAAATGTTAGACACATTTGACACTGATGTGATGTAATGTGATGTGAACATTACAACAGTCAATACAAGACTGCATTAGCATCTCTAACTCCTCATTTGAAGCTATAGGTCAGCATGAAAGAGACACAAGAACATGAACCAGTGAATACGACAAGAAATTATTATGAAAGGATGATTAATACATGGAAAAATATAAAGTAGAAGCTTGTAGTTGAGTTTACATTTGCACCATGGTTACACCACAACAGGCTCCACAAGACTGAGTGTGTATTGACATGATGTGTGTACTGAGTGTGTACCTGTAATTCATGTTAATGTTGTAAGTCATTATATAATCATGCACATTGTATTACTAGTGATTCAGTGAACTGTGTTTGTCAGTCAGATTTCGGGTTCCAGTTTCTCAGAAAGCTGAGAGCTGTTCTCTGGAACTGTAAGGTCAGAAACAAACTCTGTAAAAGGTCAATTCATAGTAAATAAAGAGCATATACAGATTGTTAGATCAGTTAAGGTTCACCAGATGGACAACGCTGGTCTGAAAGTAAAAATAAAGACAGGTCATTTAGAATAAAATAGAAGAATAAATCCACTCTGCTCTTCTGTTTAGTTCTCACTTTGTTTCTTTCTTCATCACTTCTCTCCCTCATCATCATAGTATAGTCATGTTCTCCTGACTTCTCCTGACTCTGAGACTTACTCAGCATTTACTGCTGGATGCTTCAAATTGTAGGATTCAACTCAAAGACTAAATCAAAGTAGCTCACCTTGTTTCTTTTTATGAACCATGAATCCAGCAGCTGCTGCAAAGACGACAACAAGAACAACCACTACAGTGATGATGACGGTGGTGGTGGTGGTGGTGGTGGTCATGTTACTGGGCTTCTCTGTTGAAGAACAAACTCAGTATTAGGAACAGTTCAGATGAAGCAGGTTATCAGTTCGTTTAGTTATCAATGTCTTTTCCGTCCATCTCTACTGCAACTATAGCATGAAAGACATGTAAAATGGCAAAGAAAATTAGCAAGGAGATCCTGATAAACATTAATGAATCTGGTAAGGATGATTACTAACGAAATTGTAAGACAAAAGCTAGAATATCCAACAAACCACAGTCACTCTTACCTCTGTTGGTTCTGATCTGTTCTTCATCCAGTTTGGTGATGATGTCGTCCTCCACACCAGAGAGATTAAACACACAGTTATACCTCCTCCAGTCTTCAGGTGAGACTGATGAAATGTTCAGGTCTACATTCATCTGGAAGGATCCATCATGGTTGGGGAGGATCTCTCCTTGTTCCACTCCTTCATGAATCTCCTCTCCATCTTTCCTCCAGAACATCATGGCTCTGTCAGGGTAGAAACCTGTAGCGTGGCAGCTGACTGGAGAGGAGGGAGTCTTCTGGAGGAGAGACACTGAGGGGAGGTCTGGAGAGAGAGAGAGGTGGAAGGTGAAACAAAGATGAATTTAGATTATTAATTTAATCCTTGCTTATAAACCTCAAATACAAAGTACAGATGAGGCTGATCTGAGGTCATATTGAACAGTTTATCATAGCTTCAGCACTGATTTAAATCCAAACATCTCTTTATCTTTCTCAGAAGAGACTCACTGAAGTGATAATACAATGAATATACAATAAACAGTATAGTGTTCAGCAAACTACATCAGGTCATGTGACTCTACCTGTTCTCAGCAGAGAGTTATTCCCATACTTCAAACTCATCTTCAGCCACTCAGGGTATGTCTGAGTGAGGACATGCTCATTTTGTTTTATTCTATCTGTTTCAGTATCCCATCTCTGTTTGATAATGTTAGCCTCTGGTTTGAGAGCGGTCCACGTCAATGTCTTCAGATCCATTTCAATGAAGTCTTCTCCATCATAACCATACCGTGCAATACCAATAACCTCTCCAGTCGTTTCATCCCAATAACAGCCATTTATCACCTGTAAAATGTGAACACCTGAGAGAGAGAGACAACAGAGATCACAATGAACAGTGATGTACAAATATCTAAAGATGATTTTAAATGATTATTAATTGTGTGATGCACTGGTATGCAGACGCTGCGCACTGGGAGCTCCTCTAGGTTCAGTGTCAATTGTTATTATTATTTTATTAGTAGTAGTAGTATTATTGGTGGTGGTGGTATCAACCATATTTCTTAGTAACAAAGTGGTACTGGCAAGAACATATCACATTGTACGCCTCCTCTATTAACATAAATTTTCTTCCTTAATATTCTTTTCTACCTATTGGTACTCAAAGCGCTTTACAGTCATAGACACATCTACCCATTCGCTCACACAAGCACACACACACACACACATTCACACACCAGTGCCACGCACTGGGAGCAACTGGGGGTTCAGTGTCTTGCTCAAGGACACTTCGGCATGTGGCACATTCCGGGGATCGAACCACTAACCCTCTGGTTCTTGGACAACCCGCTCTACCTACTGAGCCACAGACACCTACTGTAGACCTACCTGTACTTTTACTGTGGTTGAAGAGCTGCATCAAACTGTTCATCCTGCTTTTAAATGTGTTAGGTAAAATCTCGAAACACTGCTTATTGTACCATTCCCTGACTTGAGGATTGAGGTTGAGTAATTTTTTCATCCAGTCCTGTCTTGGTTCGAATATTTTGTTGCTGCCATCACAGTAACATATCTGGACGTCATCAATCAGTCCTACGATCAGACACTCAGGAAGGTTTGGGACTCCAGAGGACATGGTAACGTAATACTTCAGTGAGTGGTACACTGCGAAACAAACAACAAATATAATATCAGTGTAAATGAAATAATAAGGAGGGTATAAATATAATCTGAAATTGATTTTACTCGTACGGGAAAACCAATTAATCAAATACGGTATTTAAGGAATGAGGAAGAGCAACCGATGGGAAAACGTGTCAAGGTGTCTAACGTCAGTAAACGCATAAATAAAACATTTAGTGTAGATAAAAATGTTCAAGTTGCACTGAAAGTGTTTTATGTGCATTACCGAAACTGTATTATTTGTATCTCTGAAAGTGAAACTAAACTTCGAGGCTGCAGCAGAACTGTGGAACAGAGTCGAGTGGAAAGAATTTAAAGAAAAGACGATGAAGAATGTGAATGTGATCTCACCTGATGATGAAACATGACACAAGAGAAGCAGCAAAACTAACTTCATCATCTTGTTCGACGTGTGGTCAAAACTCCAGCAAGATGAGAACTGACTGGAAAGTAAAATGTCGGAGTTTCCAGCAGCGTTGCCAGATGGGAAATGAAGATATCGTACTGTTGCTTTAAAATTAACGTTTTCTGATCCAAACTTTCCTTCTTTCATCCACTGATTCATTTCCATGTGTTTTTGTCACAGCAACACATTCCAGTTCTTCCTGGCCAGGACTCCACGAGGAATCCAGAGGCGTTCCAATGTCACAAAAATAACTGACTGACTCCAGCCCTAATGTGACGTCTCCACCAGTCCCTCTTCAACTGATTCCGCTAGTTCTGCCTCCACATCAAATAGTGTAAGACGCCAGGCCACTCATTTTGCATTCACATTTTTATCATTATTATCCTAATCTTTATTCTAGTTTTATTTATATTATTTTATATACATAAATTTTTTTATTATTATTATTTATTATTTTTACGTAGTTGTCTGCATTGTTAAAATGTTCTTGTGTGGAAATTTCACAGTAAATTTGTTTCGCATGAAAGTTATCTGTACCCTGTGTAGTTTTTATTGTTTTTTTAGGTGAGGGAAAATTCAAAATAGTGACGCCACTGTCAAATCATGGGGATATTGCGCCACCATGTGGAATGTTTGCTACAAGTGATTGTTTCCTTGATAAAAAACAGTTACCCCTGGTTGACTTCTAAAAATAAATGATTGTAACAACGAGGCAGTGTTTATAATGGCTATTTGAAAGGAACCACTCCTCAAGATCCGGCTCCCTTCAAAGAGATCCCATCTCTATTCTTTTGTTCAATTTTATCATCACTCGCAAACTTCACCCTGAGATACATGCACGTCCTCATCTGGGGCAGGAACTCACCCCCACCCCGGAGGGAACAATCCACGGATTTCTGGCAGAGCACCATGGCCTCGGACTTGGAGGTGCTGACCCTCATCCCAGCCGCTTCATACTTGGCTGCAAACCGTCTAAGTGCTTGCTGGAGTCTTATGGGAGTCAGCAGAACCGTATCATCTGCACAAAGCAGGGACGTGATTCTGAGGCCACAAAGTTCCCGGGGAACTCGGTCTTAGGCCTTCTCCAAGTCCACAAAACACATCAACAACTTGAACAATAGTGCATTTCAAAACAAAGTTATTCTAACTGCAGGAAGTAGGAATTGCAGTAACCTTAGGAATAAGACAGAGGCTCGGCCATTTGATTGAAACTTTATTTACTGTCACACTTAAACACGCACCCTCTCAGTCTGTGGTTATTTTCTGAGATGTTGGACTGACTGTATTTTTAATGTTGGTCTATAAATGAGAAGTGATGATTTAATCTCCTGATTTTTCTCCAGCACCACCAAAGCTTTGACATTTGTTGGTTTTGAAATCTGACTCACACAAATATAACCAAATACTCTGAAAGGCTGTTGAAATTGACATCAGTCACAGTGCTTTGTTTTAATTGCTAATTAGCATGCTGACAACTAAACTACAGTGATGGTAAATATGACACTCGTGTGTGTTAGCATTAGCATTTAACACCAATTAGACTTATGGTTGTGTTTCAATAACTCTCCACTAGATGTCATCATCAACAACTGAACTAAATAAACAAGTAGTGACTCAATCAACAGTGTTTGTCAGACCAGTTACTGATTTCTGTTTCTCAGAGAGCTCAATGCTGTTTTCAGGATCTGTAAGGTCAGAAACAGAGTTAAAGGTCAGCTCATAGTCTGGAGAAATCATACATATAGATCAGTTGAAACAGAATAAAATCAGTTTTACTTACCAGGTGGAGCCTTTTGGTCTGAAATGAAAAGTAAAGACAGGTCATTTCAGTTCCAGTTGTTAATGTCAGAATATCTTTCATCATCTTATCTCCAGTGAATATGATCCTCTTCTACTCACTCAACCTGAAGAATAAATCCACTCTGCTCTTCTGTTTAGTTCTCACTTTGTTTCTTTCTTCATCACTTCTCTCCCTCATCATCATAGTATAGTCATGTTCTCCTGACTTCTCCTGACTCTGAGACTTACTCAGCTTTTACTGCTGGATGCTTCAAATTGTGGGATTCAACTCAAAGACTAAATCAAAGTAGCTCACCTTGTTTCTTTTTATGAAGCATGAATCCAGCAGCTGCTGCAAAGATGAGAACAAGAACAACCACTGCAGTGATGATGATGATGGTGGTGGTGGTGGTGGTGATGTTACTGGACTTCTCTGTTGAATAAAGAACAATAACAGAAGATTAAGAACAGTCAAGATGAAGCAGGTTATCCATCAACTAATTCATCCGTGTCCTTTCCGTCCATCTCTACTGCAACTACAGCATGAAACAAATGAAAAATGCCAAAGAAAAGAAACCGTAAATTATAAATGTTTCCAAGGTTTTAAGGTGAATCTGGTTGATTACAAACATAATTGTAAGACAAAAGCTAAAATATCCATCAAACCACACTCATTTCCTCTTACCCCAGTTGGTTCTGATCCGTTCTTCATCCAGCTTGGTGATGATGTCGTCCTCCACACCAGAGAGATGAAACACACAGTCGTACCTCCTCCAGTCTTCAGGTGAGACTGATGAAATGTTCAGGTCAACATTCATCTGGAAGGATCCATCATGGTTGGGGAGGATCTCTCCTTGTTCCACTCCTTCATGAATCTCCTCTCCATCTTTCCTCCAGAACATCATGGCTCTGTCAGGGTAGAAACCTGTAGCGTGGCAGCTGACTGGAGAGGAGGGAGTCTTCTGGAGGAGAGACACTGAGGGGAGGTCTGGAGAGAGAAAGAGAGGAGGAAGGTGAAACAAAAAATAATTTAGATTATTGATCAGGTCAATTCAAAAATCAATTATAGACATACTATTTATTGGTAACATGACCATCACCAGCTGTTTAACCACAAACCTTAGTACTGGGATAGTTACACAAAACACTGCATGTACTTTTTTGTGAGAGATGTAGAGAATGTATTCCTAAAACATTTCAACATCAAACTGTTTAAATACTGTATATGCCCTAAGAAGTGGTTTAAAAAGATCTGATCAAAACACTGCACAGCAATAAGCATCAAATAATGAATCAGAACAGTAGTGTGTAGACTTTCTGTGTCATTAAATAGGAAATGCTGCAATGTGCCTGCATGGTTGATTTCTACCTTTGTCAACGTTCAATATTCAGTCCCACACTGAGAATCTGTAAACTTACTTGACTCATGCTACTTGTTCACTGTTTATCACAGTCTCTGCACTGACTTAAAGTCAAACATCTCTTTATCTTTCTCAGAAGAGGAGTCAGACTCATTGAACTGATAATACAATGAATATACAATAAACAGTATACGTAGTGTTCAGCAAACTACATCAGGTCATGTGACTCTACCTGTTCTCAGCAGAGAGTTATTCCCATACTTCAGAATCTTCTTCAGCCACTCGGGGTAAGTCTGATTGAGTATTTCCTCATTGTGTGTCATTCTAACTTTGTCAGTATCCCATCTCTGTTTGATAATGTCAGCCTCTGGTTTCAGAGCGGTCCACGTCCATGTCTTCAGATCCAGTTCAATGAAGTCTTCTCCATCATAACCATACCGTACAAAACCAGTAACCTCTCCAGTCGTTTCATTCCATTCACAACCTCCTATCCTCTGTAAAATGTGAACACCTGAGAGAGAGAGACAACAGAGATCACAATGAACAGTGATGTACAAATATCTAAAGATGATTTTAAATGATTATTCATTGTGTGATGCACTGGTATGCAGACGCTGCAGTACAATCTGAATGGTTTCAGTAGCATGCTTTAGTCATATGTGACCTTTTCATTTACGGGGCAGTCATTCAACAAACAGTCAAGACATTCATGTGAAACACAAGTCAGTGGTATGGTCTTGTATTTATCTAGGGCTTTTCTACTGATTGGTAGCCTACTACTCAAAGTGTTTCTACACATCTAGACGTTCTAGCTTGAGTGAATAAGAACACACACCAGAGCTGAGCACTGGGGCTCCTCTGGGTTCAGTGTCAAGGACTCTTCAACATGTGTACTTGACACTGTCCTTCCATGTACCAGGGACTGGACCGCTAACCTTGTGGTTTGTCAACAACCTGCAGCACTGAATGTCTGAATGTACTGGCCATGGTTACTGTCATAGTTCGGTGTTTTTGGTTTGTTTGTTTTATTTTGTTAAGTTCTTGGTTTCCTGTTGGTGTTACTCCCTGTGTTTTCCCTGTGTTACGGCCCAGGGGCCGTGTGTTTGGTTGCTCTCTCCTCCCCCATGTGTTCCCTTATGTGTTTCAGGTGCTCCTCCTCCTCTCTGGATTCCCACAGGTGACGCCTATTGCTAATCAGCAGGTTATATCTAGGAGGGAGGCAAGACCTGTTGAGGAGAGTGGACATTTTGCCAGTGTGTGAGCTGTGTGCTGGTTCTGGGCAGAACTGTCCTCCCATGTTGAGAACTAGTGATGGCGAGATGAAGCCTCATGAGGCATCGAACCACTTGAGCCAACTGGTTCGAGAAAGGGTTCATTTCTCGAAGCTTCATGTGCACATGAAACCACCTACTGGCCAGGTGTATAACCACATAATGTGTGATGCATTGATTTTTTTGTGTCTGTAATTAGTGATGGGCAATCGAGGCTTTGTTGACGCCTCGACACGTGATTAAAAAAAGGTTCATTACTCGAAGCTTCAGTGACTCCGTGCTATATTTTTTGTATGGACAATAAAATGTAGTGCAATGGAGACGTGTCTTACTGGTTCATGCTTGTGTGGGACTTGATTCGCCATGCACATTCCTATTCGACTACGTTACATGGATATGTGGTTTAAAGTTGATTATAAGAAAATTATATACATACTAACAATAAAAAATAAAAAAACAAACAAACAATGGGAATCGATCCCTTGATTCAATAACGAAAGACCGGTGATTTCACAGTGTGCCACTAAACCCGTTAATGACGCTCGGTTGTCGTTGGACCATTTTCATTACGTCACTACTACACTCTGTGAACCGTCAATAATTTGCACTAATGTTTATGTTTCAGCGCTTACGTCAACTATTTTCTTTTGCTCTTGGTATCATGGTTTAGTAGTGTGACTATATATAGTCAGAAGTGCGGGTATAGTTTTGGGCTATAGTTTTATATATATCTATATCTTATCTGTATCTCTCTCTCTCTCTGTCTTATCTATATATACCGCTATTTAGGACTATCTATGTAACTATGTCTATCAGTACAGTGTTATCTAACTATGTAACTAATTTATTGGTTTATTGGATAAGATGATGAACTAATCTATTTCTCTCTGAATCTCTAATTACGATCTATCTCCACAAAATACGCAACTAACTCCAACTACAGCAACCAACCACTCTGCAAAGAAACATTCAAATGAGCACCACCAAATAGGGTATCCGGGAAATCCCTGAACACACTCGATCCGCCAAGTGATTCACATGACAAACCGAACCCCTCGTGATTCGTTTGCTGCTGAAGCGTCCGAAGCACTTGAGTGACGTCTGAAGCAGTTCAAGTGCTTCGAGTGACGTCCGAAGCACTTGAACTGCTTCGGACGTCACTCAGCTGCTTCGAACGAACCACGCCTCGGCACAGTAGTTCGATACAATTGCTTCATGAGCTACGGCGCATGTGTCGGAGCCTCGGGTGTCAGAGGGCCATCACTATCTGTAATGGCTCTTGGGAATGACTATGAATTACAAAAAAGTGTATGACCAAATAATTTCTCTACTTAAATTATCACAGGTGTATGATATTTTTTGAATAAAACACACAATATATATTGTGTGTGTAACTTTTCCCAAAATGGTAGTATCATATGATATGGCAGGTTATGTGTTTTTCCGTCACTTTAGGCAAATGGCATGGGCTTAAACAGGCAGAGGAAAGTGAAAGTGCTTGTGGAACTAGGAAGAGGGCACTCATTATGTCTCTTCCTAGCTGGCTCCATCCTCTTACCTATCTTTCTCTCCTCACTCTCCTAAATCTTCAAACCATATCTCTCTCTTTTTAAACTATCCAAACTATCTCCAAATTATAAACTCTATCCAAACTCCGCAACTTGACACTCTATCAAAAACCCCGAGGGGTTTATAGTGCTGTCAAACCTCGCGGGAAAATCAGAACCACTTTCTGAATCAGTCACGTGGTACAGCCGGGCAGCGAGGCTTCGGACGTCATTATTTTTGGCCCCTCCCCTAAATGAAGCAAGCCTCGATACGCGCTTCGCGGAAACCCCGCCTCCATTCTCGACACACGCTTCGAAGCCTCGACACGTCTCGTAACATCACTATTGAGAACTCGGCCTTAGTTTAATTGTGTTTTTTGGGTTTTGTCTTTAGGTTATGTTTTACTTTTGAAAATAAACCCCCCGTTTTCCTGTCCATTCCTGTATTGCGTCGCTCCTCTTGATTAGTGGTTTGACTGTATGTTACTCCCCTTTTCCCCTAGCATTTCGGGGGACGTAACACCCATTGGTAACACCCTGTTTATTGGTTATTTGGTTCACGCCCGCCGATAGGGGGGGACAAACGGGTCTGCTGTCCCGGGCCAAGGGTAGAGGGGGTGCCCAGAACTGGGCCCTCATTAAATTATGGAATAATTAAAAAAAAAATAAAATAGGCCTATTTGTGGGGGGGAAAAAAAATTTAATATTTGAGTTACATAAAAGTTTTTTATTTGATTTCTTCCTAATTCTCCTTCAAATAGCGATCAAGAATTCTGGAGATGTAGCTATGTTTTAAGTTTCTCTTTTCTTTTCTTAGAAGAACTGGTTTAATAAAGATCATTTAAGCATAGGGAAATATAGTATTCAGACCCACACTCCATTTCAGAAGGTGGCGGTAATGCAACCAGACATTGTTTGCCAACTGCCATAAAACAAGAAGAAGAAGAAGATTTGAAGTTCAGTACACCCAAAATGTCTGCACTAGTCCCATGCTCAGAAAAGGAAAGAAAAGAGAAGAAGGGAACAAGAAAATAGAGGCCTTAAAGATTTTCTTAACAAATATTTTAAAAAAGGTGGTGACGGTGAAGCTGGGACTAGTAAAGTGAATGTAGAGCAAGGTTAGAAACAGCGCAGCCAACGTTTACCAGCCTTGTAACGTAACCTAACAGGCTAGCTCTAATGTCAACATCCATTAGCTTGTATAAAAGCCTGACACAACATCTAAGATTATCTCGTCCCGGGCCCAGGCAAGACTGTCAGCTGGCCTGATTTGGTTTCTGGTTTCATTGGTATTGGTATTAGTTTCATCTGTATCTCATCACCCCTCTGCCCACTTGTGTGTGTGTATATATAGTCCTGCCTTTCCTTTTGTTTGCTGTCACGTACTTGTACTTGTCTTATGGATATATATGTTTTTTCATAGAAAATTTGTCTTGTCACATTCCTGGATTCATGTCTCCTGGTAGTTATGTCTCTTCAAGTTTGGATTACCTGCCTTGTCTGCACTGCCTTTGGTTTTATCTTGTTTTTGTCATTGAATACATTTTTGTGCCCACTTTGTCCTGCAATTGGGTCCTACCCCCATTATCCCGCCAACCCTTTTTGACAGTTTCCAAGGAGAGGGACCTTTTCAGGAACATTTCACTGAGGGGGTAACTGATCATTGTACTACTCTGAAAGACAGACCAACATCATTTCACAATAAATGATTCATTCATTCATCTTCTGTACCCGCTTATTCCTGTTAAGGGTCGCGGGGGTCTGCTGGAGCCTATCCCAGCTGTCATTGGGCGAGAGGTGGGGTACACCCTGGACAAGTCGCCAGTCCATCGCAGATAAATGATTTTACATCATTTAAATAGTCTGTGGCTGCACCGATTGTTTCACAAGTGTTTGACTTATTTACATTATCAACCCTAGTGCTGCTGCTCTTTTTTTATGGATTACCTGAGCCTAAAATGAAATGTGATGAACTAAATCAGATCAGATGATTCATTTGTCATGTATACTAAAGTAGTTGTCTTTACATCCAAGACTGCTGAACTGATAAATGGTAACCATCTGCTGGTGACCACTGTTGAATGTGAAGGTTCTCAGTCATCCAGGACATGGGATGTCAAAAGAAAATGTTTCATCCAAGAAGCTCCTTCAGTTCTAAATGACTTTGTCCTTTCCAAACCAACAGTTGAATATGTAGGCCTACCTGTACTTTCACTGAGGTTGAAGAGCTGGATGAAACTGTTAATCCAGCTTTTAAATAACTGTGGTTGAATCTCAAAACACTGCTGACGGTGCCATTTCCAGATCTCAGGATTGTCATCAACTAATTTTTTCATCCAGTCTTGTCTTGGTTCTAATATCTTGTTGATGCCATCACAGTATGCCACCTGGATGTCATCAACCACTGCAACGGTCACAAACTCTGGAAGGTCTCCAGAGGATCCAGTAACATAATACTTTAGCGAGTGTTTCACTGTGAGACAAACAACAAATATAATGTCACTGTAAATGAAATAATAACAATGACATAATAACTTTAAATAGATTTTATATCGCTAGAAAAAAGAAAAAGATACGGTCAGTATTTAGTTAAAGGAATGAGGAAGAGCAACATGGAGAGTCGAGAGGAAAACGTGTCAAGGTTTCTAACGTCAGTAAACAAATAAAACATTTAGTGCAGATAAAAATGTTCAAGTTGCACTGAAAGTGTTTTATTTGTATTATTAGTTGAACTTAAAGTGAAACTAAACTTTGAGGCTGCAGCAGAACTGTGGAACAGAGTCAAGAGGAAAGAATTTAAAGAAAAGACGATGAAGAATGTGAACTTACCTGATGATGAAACACGACACAAGAGAAGCAGCAAAACTAACTTTATCATCTTATTTGACATGTGGGCAAGACAACAGCTGGATGAGAACTGACTGAACCTAATAGTAAAATGTCGGAGTCTCCACTGATTGTGTAAGGGGATTTTTATTTTTTTTTTTTTTGGAAAGAAGGAAGTTCTGATACAAAAAACATAACCAGTTTCGTCCCAAAATCTTGGTAAAATGTCTTTTATGTGGTGGATTTATTGTAAAACGTTGAAGGAGACTTCTTTAATGTTATACCTGCTGTAGTATTTATGTTGAATACAACAAGCCTTTTAATTTTGGCTGCAGGACGGTATAAAAACATTTCTGACGTGTCTGTTACTTGACACTTTATTCTGAATATCATCAATAAAATGAGGGAAAAACTTAAACTGAAACTGAATAGTGTTGGTTTCACTGAGATTAAAGTTCATTAAAGCTGAAAATGTGAGAAGTGCAACTGAGGCAAAGTCCTTCAGACGTGACTTGACATTAATTCCCCTTTTTTTCTTTAAGGAAGCAGCTGGATCCAAGCAGGAGGACTGAGGCAGAAATGAGCTGCAGATCAACCAGCTGTTTATTTGCATCTTCACTGAACATGGATCATATTCATATGATGAACAAATAAAGTGACATGAGCTTCATCTGTTATGAAACTTCATACAGAAATGTGGTGGAATCGACTCTTTTTCTTCTTGTTTTAATTTAAATTTACAAGTTTACTTCATTTTAACCCTTGTGTGGTGTCCGGGTCTGTGGGACAATGTTGCTAAAAGAAAAATAATGTGATTTATTTATTTTTTTCAACCTCAAACCCATTGACCTTAGCTCATTAACTGTGTTTTAAACATATTTTCTATGACTCCACAGTGTACAGTGTTTGATATTCCATGTGTGTACTTTAATTAGACCTTTACACTTCTTAATCATGCAGCTCATTCAGATTCCTTTGACTGACGTCCATTCACCAAGGACTGACTGTATTTTTAATGTTGGCCAACAAACGAGAAATGATTTGATCTCATGATTTTTCTCCACCGCCACCAAAACACACACACATTCATGTTTAAGCTGAACTGTAATAATTAATGTTTAGTTTGTATCATCAGGATAAAGTTTTGATCTGTCCATTTTATTATAAATATAACCAAACACAGTGTGGCCTGCTTCATTGAAACGTCCAGTAGTTACCACCACTATCCACTAGAGGGCGACATAAATTCCCATAAATAATTAAACTCGTGTCAAACTGAACAGTATTTCCGGACAAACCCAACCATGATTTCATTATAAAAGGGGTTTCATCATCATTATTAACAGGTGACAGTTCAGCATTTTGGATGCATGGCCTTTAGTATTCATGAAAAATAAACATTTCATGCAGTAAATCCATGATAAAGAGTAGTGGCACTGGGGTTGATCATGTGAAATTAAATAAAACATACTTACACTTCAAATATTGACACAATAAATACAATCACACAACTCACTACTTAACCTTCCTGTTGTCCTCTGGGTCAAATTTGACGTGAATGTTTCTAAATCACATAATTTGATATAAATGTGGTTGTGGAATGTGGACTCTGAAAAGAAGTGTCTGATATATAGTAATTGGTTGAGAAGAAGGTGCCTCTAAATGTTTAACAGCGAATTAGGTGATTTTTCTTTTTATTTAAGGCTTTTTAAATAGGTCCAGCAGTACTCTCCAGATGTGTCTCTGATTGAACTATATTCAGAGTCACGTAGACCAAATGTGTACAACACTAAGCTTTGGAGCATGGAGGCTAGCAGGATCAGATTTATGATAGGGGCTACTTATGATGTGCTGCCAACTCCACAGAACCTAAACCAGTGGGTAGGTGAGGATGCTACCTACCCACTGTGCACTTGTGTATGCATGCTTAGCCATATTCTGACAGGTTGTAAGGTTAGTCTTTCCCAAGGACGTTATACCTGGCGTCACAATCAGGTACTGAAATGTTTAGCAGCTGCAATTGAGAAAAAACGGGTGAATGTAAATTCCATAACCGTTAACAGAGAGAACACACACATTAAGTTTGTATGGGAAGGAGAAAAGGCTAGACTAGCAGGCATCAGGCATAACACGGGACAGTTAAGAGTAGGAAGAGCCTAGGAGATGAGGGCGGATTTAAATGGACAACTAGTTATTCCAGCCAAGATAGCTAGCACCCAACTACGCCCAGATCTGCTGTTGTGGTCTGAGCCAGAGAAAGTAGTCTATTTCATAGAGCTGACTGTCCCGTGGGAAGATAGAGTTGAGGAGGCTAACGAGCGTAAGAGAGCTAAGTATGCAGAGTTAGCAGCAGACGTAGAGCAGAACGGCTGGAGGGTAGTGATGGTGAGATGAAACCTTATGAGGCATCCAACCACTTGAGCCAGTTGGTTCGAGAAAGGGTTAATCTCTCGAAGCTTTACATGCACACGACACCACCTACTGGCCAGGTGTATATTCACAGGCAGCTGTAGCTCTTAACCACATAATGTGTGATGCATTGAATTTTTGTGTCTGTAATGGCTCTTGGGAATGACTATGAATTACAAAAAAAATGTATGACCAAATAATTTCTCTACTTAAATTATCACATGTGTATGATACAATATTTTTGAATGTATTCTGTGTGTGTAAATTTTCCCAAAATGGTAGTATCATATGATATGGCAGGTTGTGTAATGTTTTTTTGTCACTTTAGGCAAATGGCATGGGCTTAAGGAGGCAGAGGAAAGTGAAAATGCTTGTGGAACTAGAATGAGGGCACTGAATATGTCTCTTACCAGCTGGCTCCATCCTCTTACCAGTCTTTCTCTCCTTACTCTCCTAAATCTTCATCCATACACATTTAGACTCAATCAATATGTTATGTGTCATCACTGGATGGTAATCTCATAATGTTCTTAGTTCTGCACAACAATAATGTTGCTCTTTAAAGTCTAATGTTATACTGCATGAAAACAAACCGTCTCATCAGCCCAGGTACACAAAGCCCTGAGGAGAGCTTCCACAGAGAATTTGAAAAAGTCAAGAAAACTACTGCTGAGTTTAGAAACAGATAAGCAGAGACAAACAGCTTTAGTTGAAGCAGCAGGACCACAGACACAAGAAAAGATCCAGAAACAGATTTATATTTTCTGATTGGCTTTATTTACAAGACTGTATTTACACATAAATACTGCTGATTATCTTTAAAGTTAACCAAAAGAACAATAGTAGTGATAGTGCTGCTCACAGTCAGCTGTCAGGTCAATCTAAATCACAGTATGAACTAAAACCAGCTCATTGGTTCAGCATTTAAACATATTCATTAGGATCTTCATCCACCTTAAAGATCAATCAATATGCTGAGCTGCAAGAGAACAAGTAACTGCTGTGAGAGTTCATATTTAAAGATCATCATCATTAGGTGTGGGCTGTCCTTGATACCAACTGGAAAGCTGCTGGGAAATTTGCATCATCTTCTCAACTATGATATCAAAACATTATAGAGCAGAAAATGATGCTGAGTTTGGTTTGACAGACGAACAAGTTATGAATCAACTCAGTCTGGTTTCTGGATTCAGTTTCTCAGAGTTCATTGTTGTCTTCACTATCTGTAAGGTCAGAAACAAACAGAGTTAAAGGTCAACTCATAGTCTGGAGAAATCATCAACAGTTTGTTAGATCAGTTGAAACAGAATAAAATCAGCTTTACTTACCAGATGAATAACGTTGGTCTGAAATGAAAAGTAAAGACAGGTCATTTCAGTTCCAGTTGTTAATGTCAGAATATCTTTCATCATCTTATCTCCAGTGAATATGATCCTCTTCTACTCATTCAACCTGAAGAATAAATCCACTCTGCTCTTCTGTTTAGTTCTCACTTTGTTTCTTTCTTCATCACTTCTCTCCCTCATCATCATAGTACAGTCATGTTCTCCTGACTTCTCCTGACTATGAGACTTACCCAGCTTTTACTGCTGGATGCTTCAAATTGTAGGATTCAAATCAAAGACTAAATCAAAGTAGCGCACCTTTTGTCTTTTTATGAACCACGAATCCAGTAGCTGCTGCAAAGACGACAAGAAGAACAACCACTGCAGTGATGATGATGACGGTGGTGGTGGTGGTGGAGGTCTTGTTATTGGACTTCTCAGCTGAATAAAAAATGACAAAAGATTAAGAACAGTTCAGATAAATCAGGTCAGAACAGAGGTACATTCCACCTCATTTACTTTCCGTCTGTATAAAATGAAACTCTTCTTATGACATTTTCTGTGGCTCAAAGCCTCATTACAGTCTGGTTAGATAAATTTCCAACTAACCTTCAGGACAAGGCCTGAAATATCCAACAAACCACAGTCACTCTTACCTCTGTTGGTTCTGATCTGTTCTTCATCCAGTTTGGTGATGATGTCGTCCTCCACACCAGAGAGATGAAACACACAGTCGTACCTCCTCCAGTCTTCAGGTGAGACTGATGAAATGTCCAGGTCAACATTCATCTGGAAGGATCCATCATGGTTGGGGAGGATCTCTCCTTGTTCCACTCCTTCATGAATCTCCTCTCCATCTTTCCTCCAGAACATCATGGCTCTGTCAGGGTAGAAACCTGTAGCGTGGCAGCTGACTGGAGAGGAGGGAGTCTTCTGGAGGAGAGACACTGAGGGGAGGTCTGGAGAGAGAGAAAGAGGATCAGCTCCTAATGAAGGTAGTTTTTGACCATGTCACAGTAAAACAGCTAAAAATATTCTCTGTGTTAAAATGTTCCAGAATCTGTTGCAGTCATTAAACCATTGAAACACAGTCTCTTTTCGTCCATGAGAAGGACAACCACTGGACACCGTCAGGTTAATAACAGAAATAAAAGCTTTCACTGCTACAGCTCCATGTAAAATCCTCTGTTGTCAGTCAGCAGTTATTTTCTATGAAGGTGGTTCATGGAGAACCTGGTGTTCTCATCTCCTGCCTCTGTCCAGTTTCTTCCTCCACTCTGTGTCCTCTCGTCCAGACAGTTTACATTTATTTAGTGTTTAGTGACCTGTGAATTTCAAGTGGAATCAACAACATTTTCTAATGATTCTACGTACCTGTTCTCAACAGAGAGCTCTTTCCATACTGTAAATACATTTTCAGCCACTCAGGACAAATCTGAGTGACAAACTGCTCATTGTATTTTATTCTATCTTTGTCTGAATCCCATTTCAGTTTGGTGGAGACGGCCTGAGGTTTCGGAGCGATCCATGTCAAGTTCTTCAGATCCAGAGCAATGAAGTCTTCTCCATCATAACCATACTGTACGGAACCAGTAACCGCTTCAGTCTTTTCATCCCATTCACAGCCATGCATAAGCTGTAAAATGTGAACACCTATAAGATACAGACAACAGAGATATAATGTATAATGAACAATGATGAATTTTAAAATCACACACTACAAGGATCCGTCTCCCTCAGCGTTTATAATCAAACAACCATTTACATGCTGACCATCAGACATGTGCTGCAGTATAGGCTACATGTGTCCAGGCAACTGGTTCACATCTAAACTCAGAGATCCTTATTGTCATGTAGGCTACTGATCATAGTCATGGGAATGTCCTACACTTCTCTTTAACTTAATCTCTTTTGCTCTAGTGCATATTAAGGAAAACAAGAACAGATACTGATCCAGGATCAGACCAGGAGTCAGGTGACAGAGAGATATGCAGACTATAAAAACACTGAGATGTAGAATGAAACCTTTATGGTCTCATTTTTTGAATGACTAGTTTAATTCATCAAAGAATAATAAATATATTTATTGTTTTATACATAAATAAGGTTGATCATTTCTGTTCTGATCCATCCATTTTACATCTAACACCTGAACTCTGTGGCTATGATCATGAGTCAGTTTAGTTTATGTTCTATGATCTATAATAATCTGAGGTCAGGTACCCACATACAACACACAACATACTGTACCTTCACTTTGGTTGAAGACCTGCTTCAGACTGGAAATCATGGTTTTGAAGAAATTAGGATAATCCACAACACAATAGTCAGTGTACAGCTTTGAATGATCAGGATCATTTTCAAAGACTTTTTTCACCCAGTCCAGTTTTGGTTCTAATTTGTTGTTACTGCTGTCGCAGTATCCAGCCTGGATGTCATCAACCGATGCAACAAGCACAAGGTCTGGAAGGGTTGAGACTCCAGAGGATCCAGTGATGAAATATTTCAGTGAGTGTTTCACTGTGGAAAAAACAACATTTATAATGTGAGTGAAACATAAATAGACTCATGGTCACAAATATGGTAGATTTCTGTTAAAAGAAAACTAGAAAAGGAAGAATGTGAATGAGATCTTACCAGTTGATGAAACACAACAGAAGAGAAGCAACAAAAGTAAAGTTTTCATCTTGTTCTGTTTCTATAAAGACTTTAGACCAAGTCACCAGCTGGTTGGACTGATATGAATGTGTTTGACTGAAACCTGCTGACTGCAGCAAAAACTTAATGACAATCAAGTCAAACGGTTTTGGTTTCTCACAAGTAAACATGTGACAGAAGATTAAAGAAAAAGGATCTTTGAAATTCCACTTCCTCATCCATACAGACCTTACAGAGAGAATATTACAAAGTAATCATCAAGGAATCTACTGCTGAGCTGCAGATATGTCTTTCATAAACCAATCACTATTCAGTCATTTCCATGGTTGTCCTCTGGACTCAGTGGAGCAGGTGGGGGAGAGGAGGATGTTGGCCAAACTGTCGAATAACAGGAACAACCCCTCTCACCCCCTGTATGAGACATTTGGGACTTTAGTTCTTCAGGTCTTTTTGTCCCCTCGGAAGTCAGATTCTTTGATATCAGCATTTAAGCCAAGCTTCTTTTCTTGGACATACAAGAGCACAATATATACCAACTTATCCCTGTCATTACCTCATGTCTTTTTCGAGCAATACAGCAGACAAGTAGAGACAGACAGCTTTAGATGAAACAGCATGAAAACAAAGAAGCAAAAAGATATTTATAAATAAAAAGGTCATAAAACTGGTCAAATAGTCTTCCACTGTAGCTGTTTGTTTCATGTTTATTTATTTTAGGGAAAAGCACCATGTACAACATTTAATGAGCATTTAAAATGACTGATGTGTTCAATGTTTGGAGTGAAAGCCACAATCAGGTCCACCATCTGTCCACCAGAGGGCGACAACAACAGGAAACTGATCACCTCAGTGAAGCTCACGGTTCTTTTTACACTGTGAAAATGTAAAAACTATAAAGAAAGAGAAAAACTAGTTTGTGTGACATGAGCATTAGCTTGATATTCTGTTCATGAGTATCACAAACAATAGAGAACATTAACTTACTTGTCTCTATCTTATATCTACACTTTATCTTCAGGGACTAAACTACAGTCACTGGCCCACTTGACTGAACAAACACTTATTATAATTGATTTTTTTACTGGAAAAAAAAAATAGAGTATCCACATAACACAAACATTTCCTCTTAGAAACCCGTAACGTGACAGCTGACTGAGAGATCACTATCTGTGCATGCACATTCATATATGTATATGTTTCTGAACGTATATATTATGTAGATAGATATGTGTATATGTAGGTGCATGTTTACAGGGATATATGAGTGTGTGTTTATGTGCATGTGTAACCGTATGTGTGGTATAGTAACTGATCATACTGCATGCAACACTTCAGCAACCCAGCATATAAATAACATTTATTACAAGGCTACTGTTGCGAGCTTGTTTTTTTTTTTTTTTTTTTGTGGTAAGGTTTAACTAACGTTAGCTACAGGGTGATTAAGCACAAGCCAAGTCATTTGCTCAGCCAGTGGAGGTGTAGATAAAGTGCAGAGAAGTTTTACTTTCATTTCAGTTAACCACGCTCTCAGCAGCTCAGCCAGCTGGTGGTTTAGTTGTACATCTTTACAAAAATAAAATCAAGATGAAAACTTTATTTCTGTTGCTTCTCTTCTTTCATGTTTCATCATCAGGTAAGATCACATTTCTATCCTTCATCATCTTTTCACTTGACTTTATTTTATCTACAACTTTATGAGAATCCAGCGTATTCATTTATTTACTGACATTATAAACCTTGTTTGTCCCACAGTGAAGCACACCCTGAAAATGTACATCACTGGCTCCTCTGGACTCACAAACCTACCAGAATATTTGTCTGTGACAGTGGTTGATGAAATTCCGGCGATCTACTGCGACGGCACCAACAAGATTTTAGAGCCAAAACAGGACTGGATGAAAAACGTCTTTGACGACGATCCTGAACAATTAAAGGTGAACACTGACTGGTGTTTTTCAGAGTGTTCCAGCCAGTTCAAATTCTGGATTTCCAGTTTGAAGGAGCGCTTCAACCAAAGTGAAGGTACAGTATGTTCTGACCTCAGATTATTGTAGATTATAGAATACATGTCCAAACAGAACTGGCTCATTAGTTTGTCTTTACTATGGATGGTACATTGACATTTTGTGTTTCTCGGTTGACAAGAACAGATATGATCAAACATTATTAATACCACCCCTTAAAAATCTGTGATAAAAAGTATATTAATGTAAGCCCTATTTACATGGGACTAGTTTTACCTGGAGACCTCTGGAAATTGGTAATAATGTCAGAGGTCATCTGTGATCTTAATGGCAGGTGAACCGGACATGTCTGTAATTTGTAAAGTATAAATTACACCACAAATGTCCTATTTGCACAGGATTAGTTTTACCTGGGGATGTCATGTGATTCAGAACAAAAATATACTGATTGTTGATGAAGTCTCTGGTGTCTGTTTGTCTTTCAGGTGTCCACATCTTACAGCTTGTGTATGGCTGTGAATGGGAAGAAGAGACTGGAGAGGTTACTGGCTTATGGCAATATGGCTATAATGGAGAAGACTTCATTACATTTGATCCGAAGACTGAGACATGGGTCGCTCCAGAACCACTGGCTGTCTACACTAAAATAATATGGGAGACTGAGAAAAAGAGCATGAAATACAATGTGAGGTTGCTCACTCAGACTTTTCCTGAGTGGCTGAAGATGTATCTGGAGTATGGGAAGAGCTCTCTGCTGAGGAAAGGTAGAATCATGTGACCTCATGTAGTTTAGTGAACACAGTATTTCTTGTGTATAACATCTTATCAGTCTTACATGATCTTCTTTCTGGCTGTTATTTCTGCCCTCTGGCCTTTTATTCTTTAGCATCACAGGCAGATTTACATGTTTTGTTAAGATTCAAATACCTGCACCAACACTTGATGGTAGTCCATGAAATGTGGTACACACATTCAAAGAGGATGAACTGAATCCCTGACTTTTCATTTAGCACCATCTTCAGGTCAAAGGGTCAGTTTGTCCAATACTTAATGACCTCAGATCAGCCTCATGTGTCCTTTGTTCTTTGAGTTAAGCCACAAAGACCGTCATGAAAACAGAGAAATAAGATGGTATTTAACTTGGTGACATGATGACATTTACATGTAGCATAAAGACTGAATGTGTCTGAATGTACAGTCCCTGACAAAAGTCTTGTCACTTATCAATTTTGTAGAAACAACAGTTTATAACCTGACTTTTAATTAATCCATTGGTTTTAGAAATGGCTCATATGAAAGCTAAAACCCTCCCAAATTATGTTTGATATACTAAAATAAATTTGCTTCACTGAAGAAAGATTGATCATTTAATGAACACAGAAAGGTCAGATTTTGGCAAGACAAAAGTTTTGTCGCCTACAGAAAGTAATGTGAAAATTGAACAAATCATTTACTTCAAATACAAAAATATGATGCATAACATCAGTGAATGAAGTACTGGTGCTGTGAGATCCATATTTAATATCTTGTATGACTTCCATGAGCTTGAAGGACTGCATCCATGCGGTTCGACAATGATTCATACAATTTATTGATGAAGTCATCAGGAATAGCAAAGAAAGCAGTCTTACATGCCTCCCAGAGTTCATCAAGATGCTTTGGTTTCGTCTTCCATGCTTCCTCTTTCATTCTTCCCCAGACATGCTCAATGATGTTCATGTCTGGTGACTGGGCTGGCCAGTCCTGGAGCACCTTGAGCTTCTTCGCCTTGAGGAACTTTGATGTAGAGATGGAAGTATGCGATGGAGCACCATCCTTCTGCAAAATTTGACCCCTTTTATGGTTGGGAATGTAAGAGGTAGCTAATACTTCTTGATATTTTACGCTATTGATATTGCCTTCCACCCTGCAAATCTCTCGCACACCCCCATACTGGATGTAACCCCAGACCATGATTTTTCCGCCACCAAATTTAACTGTTTTCTGGGTGAATCTCGGATCCATGCGAGCTCCAGTAGGTCTCCTGCAATATTTGCGGCGGCTGTGATGTAATTCAACCGAAGATTCATCTGAGAAATCCACCTTCTGCCACTTTTCCAGCGTCCATCCTTTTAGCAGGCTGTGGGCCTTGGCAAATGCCACACGTTTTTTTAATTGCCTTTTGTTTAGTGCTGGTTTCTGGGCACTGATTCTACCATGGAGGCCATTTCGAGACAGAATTCTACAAACTGTTTTGGTTGACACGGGGACTTGAGGTGACAAGGCCTGGTGGAGCTCTGCTGCAGTGGAAAAGGGGCTGGCCTTGGATTTTCGAGCCAACAAACGGTCCTCCCGAGCAGTTGTCTTGCGGGGTCTGCCGGACCTGGGCTTGTCAAAAACATCTCCAGTCTCTTCAAATCTTTTTCTTATTCTTTGAGGCTGTAATCTAGGATTGGGTTCATCATATGATAATCGACAAGACTTTTGTCTTTGCAAAAACTGACTCAGTGGGCTTTACCAAGCTGTGAACGTTAGAATGCTTTTCAGCAGTTTTGTTTGGCACCAAAACATTATTTCAAAAGCTGTTGGGATTGTAATTAGCCATTGCTTGTAAAACAAATTGATAATACTTTTTTGAGGGGCACTTAGGGTCAACTTGTACCCAAGCGACAAGACTTTTGTCTTGCCAAAATCTGACCTTTCTGTGTTCATTAAATGATCAATCTTTCTTCAGTGAAGCAAATTTATTTTAGCATATCAAACAAAATTTGGGAGGGTTTTAGCTTTCATATGAGCCATTTCTAAAACCAATGGATTAATTAAAAGTCAGGTTATAAACTGTTGTTTCTACAAAATGGATAAGTGACAAGACTTTTGTCAGGGACTGTAGACTGACAGAGCTGATATAGTAGTTGACTGTAGATTGTTAGTATTTATTTATCTTTACTTTGATTTTTCATCTTGTACCTCTTGATTTCTTTCCTTCCTTGTTGGCTCTTTATCATCTTTCCCTACTTTCTCCTCTCTCTCTCTCTCTCCAGACCTCCCCTCAGTGTCTCTCCTCCAGAAGACTCCCTCCTCTCCAGTCAGCTGCCACGCTACAGGTTTCTACCCTGACAGAGCCATGATGTTCTGGAGGAAAGATGGAGAGGAGATTCATGAAGGAGTGGAACAAGGAGAGCTCCTCCCCAACCATGATGGATCCTTCCAGATGAATGTTGACCTGGACATTTCATCAGTCTCACCTGAAGACTGGAGGAGGTACGACTGTGTGTTTCATCTCTCTGGTGTGGAGGACGACATCATCACCAAACTGGATGAAGAACAGATCAGAACCAACTGGGGTAAGAATGAGGTTTAATAGATTTCCAGCTCTAGTCCTGGGATTGTGTTGGTAATTAAATCAGGAAATTATTTACTTCAGTCATGTCATGCTCTTCTTTCTAGCATCTCTAGAGATCATCAGTACATCTCTGTAGATTGTCTAAGACAAAATAATAAAGATTTTTCTATTTGGTCATGTTTCTGTACTGTATAATGAACATTGATGGATGGATGTTTCTCTGTTCAAACCTGTTCAACCTGGAACTGTTTATCTCTTTTGTTTAACGTTGTTTATTCAGCTGAGAAGCCCAGCTACATGACCACCACCACCATCATCATCATCACTGCAGTGGTTGTTCTTGTTGTCGTCTTTGCAGCAGCTGCTGGATTCATGGTTCATAAAAAGAATCAAGGTGAGCTACTTTGATTTAGTCTTTGAGTTGAATCCTACAATTTGAAGCATCCAGCAGTAAAAGCTGAGTAAGTCTCAGAGTCAGGAGAAGTCAGGAGAACATGACTATACTATGATGATGAGGGAGAGAAGTGATGAAGAAAGAAACAAAGTGAGAACTAAACAGAAGAGCAGAGTGGATTTATTCTTCAGGTTGAGTGAGTAGAAGAGGATCATATTCACTGGAGATAAGATGATGAAAGATATTCTGACATTAACAACTGGAACTGAAATGACCTGTCTTTACTTTTCATTTCAGACCAAAAGGCTCCACCTGGTAAGTAAAACTGATTTTATTCTGTTTCAACTGATCTAACAAACTGTTGATGATTTCTCCAGACTATGAGTTGACCTTTAACTCTGTTTGTTTCTGACCTTACAGATAGTGAAGACAGCTCTGAGCTCTCTGAGAGACTGAATCCAGAAACATGACTGAGTTGATTCATAACTCATTAGTCTGTCAAACCAAACTCAGCATCATGTGCTGCTCTATAATGTTTTGATGTCAAAGTTGAGAAGATGTTTGAGTACAAAAGACATGTTTTCATTTATTTTTTCAATCTCTACACAAACTTTCCAGCAGCTTTCTAGTAGGTAGATCTTTAAATCTGTGATTTAGGTTGACCTGACAGCTGACGGGCGTCTGTGGCTCAGTAGGTAGAGCGGGTTGTCCACAAACCAGAGGGTTACTGGTTTGATCCCCGGAATGTGCCACATGCTGAAGTGTGAGCGAATGGGTAGATGTGTCTATGACTGTAAAGCGCTTTGAGTACCAATAGGTAGAAAAGCGCTATATAAAAGCAAGGCCATTACTATGAGCAGCACTATCACCCTTATTGTTCTTTTGGTTAACTTTAAAGATAATCAACAGTATATCTGTGTCATCACAGTCTGTCCTGAATAAATCTGTGTCTGGATCTTTGATCCGATCCTGTTTGTTGGTTGAAGCTGGATTCTGCAGCTTATTTCAACATTTTAATGTTTTGTTGTTAAAGTTGAGAAGATGTTTTTCACTGTGTTCAGCTCTCAGTGTTACCAACACATGGATAGAAGTAGACTGGTGCTCTGTAACTGATTCACCTGACTGAGCACAAAAGAGAAGTTTTATTGCTCAGTACCAAAACAAACAGTCATATAAACTAATGATAGTACACACCTTAAAATGGTATTCATGAAGTTTGAACCCACTCACAGATAAGTGTGTCTGCTTCATCTAAAGCTGCCTGTCTCTACTTGTCTGCTGCTAAAGTCCAAAATGTAGTCATAAAAAACTCAGAACCACTGTAACTTGGGTTGTGTGGCACAGTTTTGCACAGCCTTTGATTTCTTTGAACTCCCTTTAACGGACATTCGTTTTACCGAGATTTTAGTCTTTTTTAGGACTACAAGGCATACATGATTAGATCCATGTGTGTTTGTGAAGCTGCCTTTAAATCCAATGTAAATTTAGAAGGCTTTGTGTTTGTTTGTTTTTTAACTCTTGTGTGACACTTAGCAGTCTGGAGTGGAATTGGTCTGTATTCCTTTTAATATCAATCATCTTGGGGGACAAAAAAAAACAAACAAACAAAAAAAAGACACCTCTTTCACCACACACCTCAACCCCCAAATTCACTGATGGAGAGAATTAGTGGACCCTCCTTCTTCAGTCATCAAGAGAGGACAAACCAAACACTGTCTCTAGAGAGGGACATTTATGTTTTAAGTGACTCTGCGATGGCCACTACACATCCCATACACCAATGTAAAAATCACTCTAGGCTCAGTAAGCAAACGTGAGTAAATTATATCCTGTGAATATTTATCACCAACAACAAGTCCATTTCTTTGGTTAATGTTCACTTGGATCTGGCTTTGTAATCTTGGCACATGTGCCAGGTACTTTTCACTTAATGAGTACATGATAAACCTGAGGACAACAGAGTTACTGGGAGTGATAGGTAATGTTAAACCTAAGAGGTTAATAATTTAATCAACTTTACACATTTTCTCAGTGTTTCCTTGATCTTCAAATACAATAACAGTTAAACTGACAAGGCCGCTTGTTCACAACCTGAATAATCACATCAGATCTATTTCCAAAAAAGGTTTAAAAAGGCAACTGGACTTGTAGAATTTTTTGTGAAGACGTTTCACCACTCATCTGAGTAGTTTCTTCAGTTCTAGGGGACTAATGGGAAGTTTGAGGTTTAAATAGGAAACTCCTACTGAAACTTGCTTAGTTACAGTCTTGTAAATAAAGCTAATCAGTCAATCTGTTTCTGGAACTTTTCTTGTGTCTGTGGTCCTGCTGCTTCAACAAAAGCTGTTTGTCTCTACTTACCTGCAACTAATCTCAGCAGTAGTTTTCTTGACTTTTTCATCTTCTCTTTGGAAGGTCTGCATCATTTGTAGCTCACTGAGTTGTACAGTGACTTGTACCCTAACCCTTTCTCTCAGATTCACAGCTTTCATTATAAAAACAACCTCAAGTTAAACTCTATCTTCTCTCTGAGTTAGATGTAGTTTCTAAACATCTTCCACATCTGATGCAGAAATGGTTCAAACACTGAGTTCATGGTTGGTTGGTTTTTGTCTTGTGAACAAATCAAAGTCTCTCTGAAATATTCCAGGTCAACGACTCCCCCTAGAGCTACCGAGTGGACGTAACAGAAACATGACCTGGGTTTTGGTCTATATTCTCCTTCTCCTATCTCAAACGAGATACATTCATTCATTCATTCATCTTCTATACCCGCTTATTCCTGTTAAGGGTCGAGATACAAGTTGTTTCTATTTACTTTTTTACCTTAATATTTCTTTTAATTGTTCAGCTGAATTTAGTAACTGAAATGACCTGTCTTTACTTTTCATTTCAGACCAAAAGGCTCCACCTGGTAAGTAAACCTGATTTTATTCTGTTTCAACTGATCTGACAAACTGTTGATGATTTCTCCAGACTATGAGTTGACCTTTAACTCTGTTTGTTTCCGACCTTACAGATAGTGAAGACAGCTCTGAGCTCTCTGAGAGACTGAATCCAGAAACCTGACTGAGTTGATTCATAACTCGTTAGTCTGTCAAACCAAACTCAGCATAATTTTCTGCTCTATAATGTTTTGATGTCATAGTTGAGAAGATGTTTTTCTTGAGGAACATTGTGTTCATCTCTCTGGGTTAACATACAAATGGATGCACATTACACATTACACATTACACTTATAATGCTTACCTTGTGTGCAAACTACTGTTTACTGTAGTACTTATAATTTTTTTTACTACTGGCTGCAGGTACAACAATACATTTCACTGTGCATTGTACTATGTATAACTGTGCATGTGACAAATAAAACCTATCTATCTACCCCCCCCCCCCCCCCCCCCCCCACACACACACACACACACACCCCACACACACAAACACACACACGCACACACACACACACATACACAGGCTCACAGTCACTGTAAAAGCTAGAGAGAGACATCGCCGGGCACCGAGACCTGGAGCACGGAGAAAGCCACCTTTGGGGGCCGACCACACCGAGAGGGCCTCCAGCCCACGACTACAGGGAGCACCGCCATAGAGACAGCCCCAACCCGGGCAGACAGGAGGCCCCACACCAAGGTGCAGAGCCCTCCAGCCACCAGGGCCAGAGCCGCCCACAGGACAGCACCCCTGTCAGTAGACCAGCAGCAGCTCCCAGTGTGGTAGGCCCCCATGAGGAGACACTGGAGCTAAAAACTGAGGGACTAAAACTGTAAAATAGGATAAAAATGATCAATATAGATAAAATGCTTTCAGCTTGTAAAATTAAGACATGTAGTTAAAACATATAATTAAAATAAAAATAGAAAAAGCAATGATAAAAAGTCAGATAAAAACTGCTAAAACCTAAAAACTGCTAAAAACTGACGGACTAAAACAAAAACGGTAAAATAGGATAAAAATGAACAATACAGATAAAATTCTTTCATCTTGCACCATAAAAACATGTAGTTAAAGCATATAGTTAAAATGATAGAAAGTCTGATTAAAAGGAGAAAAGGGAATCAAGGAAATCAATTAAAAGCCTGATTGAAAAGGTGGGTCTTGAGCCTCTTTTTAAAAACATCAACAGTCTCTGCGGCCCTGAGGTTCTCCGGCAGGCTGTTCCACAATCGGGGGCCATAATAACTAAAAGGCGCCTCCCCGTGTGTTTTCGATCTAACTTTAGGTATGGTTAAAAGGCCAGTGCTGGAAGACGTCCGCGAGGGTTGATATGGTAAAAGTAAGTCAGATAAATAAGAAGGCCCAAGACTGTTAAGACACTTAAAAACAAGTAAAAGAACCTTGAAATCAATCCTGAAGCGCACGGGAAGCCAATGCAGCGATTTTAAAACCGGTGTAATGTGCTCCCGCCCTCTGGTCCTCGTCAGCACTCGTGCGGCTGAATTTTGTAGTAATTGGAGATTAGAGATCCTTTTTTTGGGAAGACCAGAGAGCAGGGCATTACAATAATCTAAACGACAAGAGATAAAAGCATGCATCAGCACCTCCGTGCTGGCCTGAGAGAGAAATGGGCATAGTCTGGCTATATTCTTAAGATGGTAAAAACCAATCTTTGTTATGTTTTTGATATGTGGGATAAAACTAAGCTCAGAGTCAAAAATCACACCAAGGTTTTTTACAGTTTGAGACGGTTTAAAATCTTGTAATTTTGTTAAAAGTTTCTCTCTCTGGCCTTCAGGACCAATGACTAAAACCTCTGTTTTGTCCTGGTTGAGCTGCAGGAAGTTCGCTGCCATCCATGACTTGATATCTAAAATGCAGTTAAAAAGGGCATCAATAGGCTGTGTGTCATCAAGAGACATGGCCATGTACAGTTGTGTATCGTCAGCATAACTATGAAAGCTGATGCCGTGCCTCCTGATGACATCCCCAAGGGGAATCATGTAGAGATTAAAAAGAATTGGGCCTAAAATTGACCCCGGGGGAACCCCACACTTGATCTCATGGGTTCCTGAGGAACATGTATCCATACTTACAAAGAAGTGTCGATCTGTGAGGTAAGAGACGAACCAGTTGAAAACAGTACCAGAGAGGCTGACCAGGTTCTTCAATCTGTTTAATAAAATGTGATGGTCTACTGTATCAAAGGCGTCGGTTAGATCCAGTAGTACCAAGACTCTGAGTTTATCTTTATACATGTTGAACCTGATATCATTTAAAATCTGGGCTGTCTCTGTACTGTGGTTCGTTCTAAAACCAGACTGATGCCTCTCTAAAATGTTGTTTGTCTTTAAAAAAAATAATTTACTTAAAACTTTACCTAAAAATGGTAAGTTGGATACAGGCCGGTAATTATTAGTGACTCGAGGCTACGCACGAGACACTATGCATGTTTCTTCTATATTATTATTCATCTTCCGTACCTTTTTTCGATTTCAAACTCGCCCCGCAATTTTGGGGCGACACCGACAAAAATTACATCAAAACGTGCGCCTTTATCGGGATCGGTGTGCTATTACTTTTATAAGGAATACACGAATTTTTCGCGAATTTATTCGTCCCATTGAAATGAATGGGAAACTGCGAAAAAACGAAAAAAAAAGGAAAAACTGACACTTTTGAGGGGCATTTTCAAAAGCTAACTCCTCCCGCAAAATTTCACCTAGAGACTTCATTTAAACTTTAAAATGTAGGTAAATTTGTCCTCTATAAAAATACCATTCAGATTGTTGATATCTTTTATACTTTTCGATCAATCACTCGTCAATCATCGTGATCAATCATGTGAAATTTCTGAGTTTGTAATGGGTGTGTATTGTGTGGAATGTTCGGCCTAGAGTGGGGGACCTCACAGGCTAGAGTGAGAGAGGCTGTCTGAAATTCACTGAAATTTTTCTCTTTCCACGCTGCTCCTGGGCACATCTTACATCGTAGACATTCGATTTTTTCCACTTTTGTAGAGGATCTTGTCCTGATTCATACAATGTGCTCGCCTAAGACGAGACATTTTCTGAATTTGAATGGCGTGCCCCAGAGTGAGGAGTGTCCCGCTCCAACTGCCCATGAACTCCCATTCAAAATTTGAAGCTGATTTTCGAGGAAAGCTGAATCCACCCTCTTCTTATACTCGCCACAGTTTCCACAATATTTACTCCAGAGACACCAAAATTACATCAGTGTGTTCGGGAACTTCTCCTGCCAATCACTGTCTGTTTTTTTTTCTGATGTGAGCTTTGGTTTTGCCTCAGTGAGCCCAAATGCGAGGACTGTCAGAGGGCAAAAAATCAAAATTTCTTCCTTCTCCTCTCCTGTGTCTGTGAGTAGTCATGGCAACCAGCAAAGTCACCATGGCAGCCTCAGGCCAGGGCCACAGCTGCAGCCATTTTTGTAGTCCTTGGCAGTTAATTTCAGTTTATTTAAGTAATTGCCTTGTGGTTGCTATGCGTATGACGCCACAGATATCAGTCATCTGATTGGACAGTCGGATCCAGGAGGATTTTGATTGGCTACTGGCTTTTTTC
This sequence comes from Chelon labrosus, assembly GCF_963514085.1. Lineage (NCBI taxonomy): Eukaryota > Metazoa > Chordata > Actinopteri > Mugiliformes > Mugilidae > Chelon > Chelon labrosus. The sequence goes on from NC_140349.1 coordinate 3,721,588, forward strand.
GTTGCCTGTCATATAAAAGGCCCCCAGCCGCTCTGCTCCTCCCCTTTGATTGATCATCAGAGGTAAGTACATGCTACGTTTTTTCAACTTTGCTAGCTTAATAGCACTAGCCAAAAAGTAATAGAATTTAAGCTAGACATTATTCTCTCATGTTTGAGTACAAAGGACTAAGATGGAAGTGTTTAGAGTCGGTCTATTTTTGAACAAGAATGCTGTGTCATGCTAGCGGCTGAAGCTGTGTGTCAATCTTCAAGGGCAGATTTGATGTCTAACTATGTTAATGAAAGTATATCTGCTGGTTGAAATTATGGATGTTATTTGTATTTTTTTAATTTGGTTTTTAATATAATTAATTTAACTTAATTTCCCTTAATTTCCTCGGGGAAACTTAATTTCTGTTGTGTGTGTGTGTGTATGTGACTGTGCTAATCGCTAGCCACTGATGCTAACGACAGCTAATTGCTTGGTAGTTGGTTAGCGCGTTAGCTCACAAGCTTGCCAGCTATGCTAATGCTAATGCTAACATTAGCGATTTTTTTTAATATTAATATAAGTGTATATTAATTATATTATAATAGCGATATATCGGTTGTGAATAACTGCGTAATGAGCGATCGAGCGATGCTGAAAACGAGTGAGCCTCCACTCACTAGTCTCTGGTCTGTGTACACTTGGAAGAGTTCAGTGAAGTTCAGTTTGTGTGCCTCTGTGCTGTTGTTATTTTGCCTGATGAAATTATTAACGTGATTTGTACTGAGATAGACTAGTTTTGATGATGAGTATTATTCTCTGTTATCCATAAATAGCTATACTCACAGCCACCAGACTCATTTAAGCTTTTGTTGTGAATGACGCTTTGCGTATTGAGTGACTGGTGAAGCAAGAGTGAGAGAGCGGTGAGCGAGTGACCGGAGAGCGCAGCTAAGTTGGAGTGACTTGACTAAAAATGTGCCGTTCAGTATCAAATGTACAGTGAGGATAACAGTGTGTCAGTCAGTAAAGTCGAGCCTCCGTGTGTGTGCTCCTTAGACGCTGTAGAGACAAAGTGTAAGGGGGTTAGCCCCGACGCTAAAGCTAACTTCAGCCCTGGAGTCAAACGGGCAGGACAGAGAACACTTGTCTGCCGCTGCCTCCACTCACTGGTCTGTGTGTATAATTGTACCAGTTTGAGTCGGGTTCATGAAAGTAGTATTAGTAATGGTAATGCTAACATCTTTTTCCTTTTCTTTTTTTAATAACCCCGGCAGCAGCCCTCGAGTCACTCTCAAAGTTTCCTGCGGGAATTTTCTAGTTAAGAATGCTGGGGTCTAAATTGCTCTTCTTCGCCACTGCCATTTTAAAGGAGGTGGGGAAGATTCCTGTCTGAAGAAGAGCAATTCACAATGTTTAAAAGCTTTTAAAAAACGATGTGGGAATTGGATCTTAGAGGCAGGCTGTAGGGTTTACCTGGGAGAAAACTCGACCAAGTGTCCTTGCATCAACCATCAAAGATCCAGGTGTGGCGACAGTTAAAATCTGTTGAGATAAAAGACTGGATCTGATATCATCAGTTTTACCTCTGAAGTGGTCTGCAAAGTCCTCACAGAGGGTATCTGATATTGTTTTGTGGGACTTGTTAAAATTACTGTTTGTTAAAACATCAGTGGCGGAGAAGAGGAATTTAGGATTGTTTTTGTGGTCGGTGATAAGTTTTTTGAAATGGGAAATTCTTGCCAGTTTGATTGCGTTATTGTAAATTTGTGTTGTTGGTGTGAAATTTCATGGTGGACTGTTAGTTTTGATTTTCTCCATCTCCTTTCAGCACTCCTGCAGTCTCTTTTCAATTGCTTTATCTCCTCAGTTCTCCACGGGGGTGTAGCTTTTGTCTTAATTGTCTTTGTTAAAAGAGGAGCCACTGACTCCAGCGGTGATTTCAGATTGTTATTAAAACTGCCAATGATAAAATCACAAGGTGCTGGTAAAATCTCTGCAGGAGTGCTGTGTAAAATCTGGATAAAATTTGCAGCCACTTCAGAAGTTAGGTAGCGTTTCCTCAGCGTTCTCACCGGGGCCTCCTGCTGGTTAAAACTGGTGATGTTAAAAAACACACAGTAGTGGTCAGACACAGCCAAGTCCACAACAGAGGACACACCCACGGAGCAGGCCATAGGTTATGACCTGGTCCAGGGTGTGCCCCTTGCTGTGGGTCGGCTGTGTGACATGCTGTTTAAAATCTCTTAAAAACAGTTTAAGAGGTTTAAAATTTTTCTGGGTACTGGGTCTGAGGTGTTGTCTACGTGTAGGTTAAAATCACCAGTTATTAAAATCCTGTTGTAGGTTGTGTGAATGACTGATAAAAAAATCTGAAAATTCACTGATAAAAGAGGTGGAGTACTGGGGTGGCCTGTAGACTGTTATGCAAAGAGTAGGAGGGCTGCTAAAAACAAAGGCATGATGTTCAAATGATGAGTAGCTGTTAAAAGGAACTTCATTTGAGGACATTGTGGTTCTTGATATAGATGCAGTTCCTCCCCCTTTTTTGCCCCCACCCCCAGCAGAAAATAGAAAGTTAAAATCTGGTGGGGAAGCCTCAGTGAGAACAACAGGTGCATCGGTGCCAAGCCACGTCTCTGTCAGGAGAATACTGTCTTAAGTTTTTATCTAAAATAAATCATTTATGATAAAAGATTTGTTTAAAAGAGAGCTCACATTCAGCACAGCCATTTTGATGTCTGTGCTGAACGTGAGCTTATCATGGTATTTTATAGGAATGTTAAAAACACCTTAGGGTCTAAAAACATTGCTGAGTTTCAACTGTCTCCGTGTAATGATGGTTTTGATGGCGTGAATGTCCTGAGATTCTGGTGGCAGAGAGAGGCCTACTGATGGAGAGGTGTATATGGTGTGGGTGTAATGTGTGTTCGGGGTGAGTGAGGGGCAGAGGGTCTGTGTACACATGATCTAACGGTGAGTCAGGAGGTGGCTGAGGTGCAGGACTGGACAGTCAGGTTGATGTTAACTGATAAAAGCCGTGAGCCCTCCTGATTTGGGTGGAGGCCGTCCCGTTTAAAGACGTGAGGCCTGTTTAAAAAAGCTGCAAAACTGTCAACACATGGGATACTTCTGGTCAGGCAGTACTCCTTCAGCCACAGGTGCAGCTGACGAAGGCGGCTGGTGGTGACGTCACCATACCGAGGTGATTTCATCCCATATGAGGTCTGCTGCTTGCCTTGGCCTCATTACACCTACATGTACACGGTATCTGTGCAGACTAAACTCCATCAGCTGATCCACCTGGTTTAACAGGGAACTTCATGTGAATACATTTGCTTGCTCAGTCAAACATAGGAGTATGTAATGTACTTTGAATGTGAAGAAAGATTTGAACATGAACGCACAGTTGAATTCAATTTAATTTAAACTGTTAAGTGAACTGGTGCAACATACACATTTAAATACAGAAAGAGAGACACAAGATAATAAATATTAGACAGTATAATAAAATAGAACCATACTCAGCTAACTTGTTGCTTAAACTTTGGTGTTTTTTTCACCATAAACTGATGAAAATAAAAATCCATGACAATGCAGAAAAATAAGTTCTTAATGCCAAGACAAAAATAATAATTCATTCATTCATTCATTTATCTTCTGTATCCGCTTATTCCTGTTAAGGGTCGGGTGTGTGGGGGGGGGGGTGTGTGTGGGGGGGGGTCTGCTGGAGCCTATCCCAGCTGTATAATAATAATTAAAACATAAATAATTACTACATAAATGTAACAAAAACACTGAGGTTATATACGTACACTCCTTAAAAGCACATTATTCCATTAAACCTTCCATTAAAATGATCGAGAACACTGTTTTAATGCTACTTCACTTTTTCATCCCATGAGGTCAGTCCTGTTTTTTGTTTTTGTTGTTTTTTCTTTGTCAATCAGGTTTCTGGATTCAGTCTCTCAGAGAGCTCAGAGCTGTCTTCACTATCTGTAAGGTCTGAAACAAACAGAGTTAAAGGTCAACTCATAGTCTGGAGAAATCATCAACAGTTTGTTAGATCAGTTGAAACAGAATAAAATCAGTTTTACTTACCAGGTGGAGCCTTTTGGTCTGAAATGAAAAGTAAAGAGAGGTCATTTCAGTTCCAGTTGTTAATGTCAGAATATCTTTCATCATCTTATCTCCAGTGAATATGATCCTCTTCTACTCACTCAACCTGAAGAATAAATCCACTCTGCTCTTCTGTTTAGTTCTCACTTTGTTTCTTTCTTCATCACTTCTCTCCCTCATCATCATAGTATAGTCATGTTCTCCTGACTTCTCCTGACTCTGAGACTTACTCAGCTTTTACTGCTGGATGCTTCAAATTGTAGGATTCAACTCAAAGACTAAATCAAAGTAGCTCACCTTGTTTCTTTTTATGAACCATGAATCCAGCAGCTGCTGCAAAGATGAGAACAAGAACAACCACTGCAGTGATGATGATGATGATGATGATGGTGGTGGTGGTCATGTTACTGGACTTCTCTGTTGAACAAAGAACAAACTAAAGATTAAGAACAGTCCAGATAAAGAAGGTTAGAACAGAGGTACATTCATCAATGTGATGCGCCTCTAACCTCTACTCCACAGCATAGCATACGCGAGTGATTTAAGTGATTTAATTAGTAGTTAAATGACAAACTGAGATGCAGGAAAAACTAATAAATATCCAACAAACCACAGTCACTCTTACCTCTGTTGGTTCTGATCTCCTCTTCATCCAGTTTGGTGATGATGTCGTCCTCCACACCAGAGAGATGAAACACACAGTCGTACCTCCTCCAGTCTTCAGGTGAGACTGATGAAATGTTCAGGTCAACATTCATCTGGAAGGATCCATCATGGTTGGGGAGGATCTCTCCATGTTCCACTCCTTCATGAATCTCCTCTCCATCTTTCCTCCAGAACATCATGGCTCTGTCAGGGTAGAAACCTGTAGCGTGGCAGCTGACTGGAGAGGAGGGAGTCTTCTGGAGGAGAGACACTGAGGGGAGAACTGGAGAGAGAGAGAAAGAGGAGGAAGGTGAAACAAAGATGAAGAAATCAATCAGGTAAATATAAAAGAATGAATTGCAGACATACTATATATTGGCTGACATGATAATGATAATACAAGCATGTTCAAGTTTGTTAATCTTTGCTTATAAACCTCAACTACAAAGTACAGATGAGGCTGATCTATGGTCATATAGTATATTTAAGGATATATTGAACAGTTTATCATAGCTTCAGCACTGATTTAAATCCAAACATCTCTCTATCTTTGACAGAAGACAATCAAAAAGAGTCAGACTCATTGAACTGATAACACAACAAATATACAATAAACAGTATAGTGTTCACCAAACTACATCAGGTCATGTGACTCTACCTGTTCTCAGCAGAGAGTTATTCCCATACTTCAAACTTAGCTTCAGCCACTGAGGCTAAATTTGAGTGAGGAACTGCTCAATTTGTTTTATCGTAACTGTATCAGCGTCCCATATCTGTTTGGTGAAGTCAGCCTCTGCTTTCAGAATGGTCCACATCAATGTCTTCAGATCCAGTTCAATGAAGTCTTCTCCATCATAACCATACCGTGAAAAACCAGTAAACTCTCCAGTCGTTTCATCCCATTCACAGCCTTCTATCCTCTGTAAAATGTGAACACCTGAGAGAGAGAGACAACAGAGATTACAATGAACAGTGATGTACAAATATCTTAAGATGATTTTAAATGATTATGCATTGTGTGATGCACTGGTATGCAGACGCTGCAGTACAATGTACTCCCGGGTTGAAGTGTTTGTGCTGCATGCCGGATCGTTATCGCGTCCTGAGACCGTTTTAGCTGTTTTTGACCCACAAATTGAAGGTGTTTCTAGTGGATTTTACTTTTCGTTTAGTTCACTATCACAGCTCTGCCGGAATCGCAGAAATCGCTAGCTGTTTAACCTGCATTCACTGTTTGATACTACCTGCGCTGTTCGGCGGCTCAGCCTATTAGCATCAGCACCCAGACTAACTGACAACACTTAGCAAATTTGCACCATCAACATTTCAGCATCGGCTGGGAGGAACTACAACTGTAACCATCTGATCCACCTACCGAAGCTGAATCAACGCAGCAGGCCCAGAAATGGGCCTCTGCCGGTAAGTGCTTATCCCTCTTACACTCCACTGGTACTCACTGCTAGCCTGCAGTAGAGTATGTTGCTACTTCACTCTATAGCACCAAAGACCTCCATACTTGCCACAGCTGTATCTTCTTCCCCAGAACCCTCCACCTCTGGACGAGTCATACCGCCACTCACCTCATCTCCAGGATGCAATAGTTGTCTCCACAAATCAAACACCATCTCTGAGCTGGAAGGCAGAATCTCTGCTTTACATCAAATCATAAATTAAGCAGAATTCATGGACTCCATGTATCCTGGCGCGACTGCATTGTCAGTCTCAAATGACTCTGTTGTCGTCCTGGGCAAGAAGTCTGCTCCTCTATCTACTGAAGAACTTGGTAAGACCGTCCCCACCACTACCACTGATGTCTCTGCTGACCACTGGGATCACCTAGGAGCCAAGCCAAAGGTTCTACTGGGACCAACCTCTACCCCTGGTGAATGGACCGTTGCCAGCAGGGGGAGACATGGTGGAAAACTCCTCAATCGCCCCCATCCAAGTTGTCCACGTCAAACATGTTTTCCAGCTTAGAGGAGCAGGAGCAGGACGCTGCTTTGCCGCCATCATCTTTTGCCCTGGAGTCTGGAGGCCCCTCTGCTGTGCCTCCACTCCCCGCTGCCAGGCCCGGCTTTCCCATCTCTCCCGCTGCCCACTCTCTCTCTCTCTCAGTGGCACACCTCGGCAAAAATACACAGGTCGCTGACTAATCTATACTAATGACTCTATCTCCTCTATCGTGGTAATTCACCAAAAGAAATGGAAAGTCTTGTCGGTCTCCATCCCAGCCCACCAGTCATTTGAATCTCTGGTCATTCAACTGAATGGACCATCTCCTACTATAATATACTATAAAATCCTTATGGCTGCTGATTCAGGACTCCTTTCAATCCTCATTTTCCTTTATCTAATTGCAGCATTTGACACTATCTCCCACTCCATTCTCATCCATAGACTAGCCTCCACTGGTATCTCTGACACATCTCTCGATTGGTTCATCTCATATCTCTCTGGCTGCACTCAATTCATTCACTTAAAAACATTTACATCCCGCCCATCCCCCCTTTGTTCCCCAAGGCTCTGTTCTTGGGCCCATTTTATTCATCATCTACCTCATCCCCCTTGGCCAGATATTTCATAGGTATAATATTAATTTCCACTGTTATGCGGATGACACCCAGCTCTACTTGTCCACCAAACCCAGCTCCACCTTTCCACCCACTTACCTCTTGGACTGTATTCAGGAAAATCAGAACCTGGTTCTCCACCAACTTCCTCAAACTCAACAGTAGTAAAACTGAAATTCTTCTCATTGGCACCAAATCCACCCTATCTAATATAAATAACTTCTCCATTCAAATTGACAATTCCCCAGTCTCCCCCTCTCCCCAGGTTAAGAGTCTAGGTGTCATCCTTGACAGCACTCTTTCTTTCCATTTTCACATTAACAATATCACCCAACACTTATAAAAATTCACACTCAGTCACCACCTTCAATTCTCAGCTCAAAACTTATTTATTCAGACAGGCCTACTCCATTCCATAGTCTCACTTCTATCTCCCATTCTATCTATTTATATATATGCTTGTGTGTACTTTAATTGTGTTTTATTTTAAACAATTTTGTACGGTGACCTTGAGTATTGTGAAAGGCGCCTATACATAAAATGTATTATTATTATTATTATTATTACTGATTGGTAGCCTACTACTCAAAGTGTTTCTACACATCTAGACGTTCTAGCTTGAGTGAGTAAGAGCACACACCAGAGCTAGTGGTGCAACGGATCATCATTGATCCGTGATCCGTTCGGATCAACATCTTCGGTTCGGAACACACGTGATCCGCAGATTGATTTATGAAAAAAATAAATAAAAGCTGTGCGCATGTTCAGTCCACACACAGCGTGGTCACGGCGAGCGGAGGAACGGAGGAGCTTGAACGCCCCGCGTAATTTAAATCCCCTGTATGGGAGCATTTTGGCTTCCCTGTCAAATATAATGATGAAGGAAAGAGGTTAGTGGATAAAACCGTGACGGTGTGTAGCCATATGACAGTGGAAGCACATCAAGCATGGCCACGCATTTGAAGCGACCTCACGCCGGTGTTTCACTGACAGGAGCGAAAACGCGAGATATGCCTTTTTATGTTGCACTTTAAGTTGTTTTTCATTAATTATGTTAAAAAGAAGATATCATGCCTTGTGCACTTTAAGTTGATTTTATATAGTTTAATTTAATAATTTAAGTGTTAATAAACAAAAAGACAAAACTTATGTGTATTTATGTGTACTTTTTTTTTTTTTGCTGATCCGAAAAACTATCCGATCCGTGACTTCTGATCCGCGAAACGATCTGAACCGTGAGTTTTTTGATCCGTTGCACCCCTAACCAGAGCTGAGCACTGGGGGTTCCTAAATTAGATCAGATGATTAATTTGTCATGTATACTAAAGTAGTTGTCTTTACATCCAAGACTGCTGAACTGATAAATGGTAACCATCTGCTGGTGACCACTGTTGAATGTGAAGGTTCTCAGTCATCCAGGACATGGGATGTCAAATGGAAATATTTCATCCAAGAAGCTCCTCCAGTTCTAAATGTCTGGTGGAGAGAAATGTCCTTCCTGAACTAACTGTTTAGAAAACCTGGAATATGTAGGCCTACCTGTACTTTCACTGTGGTTGAAGCTCTGGATCAAACTGTTCATCCTCATTTTAAAGAGGTGTGGTTGAATCTCAAAACACTGCTGAGTGTGCCATTTCCAGACTTGAGGATTGTCACCGAGTAATGTTTTCATCCAGTCTTGTCTTGGTTCTAATATCTTGTTGCTGTCACAGTATCCCACCAGGATGTCATCAGTCAGTGTAACAATCATAAACTCTGGAAGGTTTGGGACTCCAGAGGATCCAGTAGTGTAATACTTCAGTGAGTGTTTCACCGTGGAACAAACAACAAATATAATGTCACTGATAATTAAATAATAAGAATTACATAATAATACTAAATTAAAATATGGACTTAGGCTATCATTTGATTGAAGAAGGAGTCCGGTAAAACGTCAGCTGTTGCAGAGCGGTTAAAGCCATGGCTCAGAGCAACATGCAAGATCGAGTGGAAAGAGTTTAAAGAAAAGATGATAAAGAATGTGAACGTAATTCACCAAAATAAAAAGTTTTACACGCTCATATGTGTAATGTGGCCCATTCAAGGGTTTGGGGCCATTGCTGCTGTAGCTGTAAGCTGGTGAGGATGTATGTAACAGAGAAAACTGTCTGCAAATTCTACACAATCACTTAGAACGCATATAAGCTAATTATAAAAAAAAATGATTCTTGGAAAAACATTTGTACTTGTGTAGAAATATGTATCGTGGAGTTATTGTTATCACACATTCAATTTCATTGTTTTGGATTTTAAATATTTTTTGTGACTCTTTTTATATTTATATAAATATAAACTTTTTATATTGTTTTGTTTGGCTTTTCCTGTTTTTTTTTTTTTTTTTTGTAAAGTTGTTCCTTGTTGTTTCTTGTCTTGTTTCACTTCCTGTGTTTTCCCCTTTTAATTGTTGGATTGGTTTCTCCTTGTGGCTCCGCCCTCATTAGTTTCACCTGTGTCTCGTTAACCCCTCTGCCAATGTGGCTACATAATAGTCCTGCCATTCCTTTTGTTCTCTGTCAGTTCGTCTGGGAATTCACCAGTGTGTATGTTCCCTTGTGTTCCTGTTCAGTTCCTTGTGTTCCTGGGTAGTAATGGTTCCTTACTTGAGGCTTCAGCGACACATTGCTCGATTACGACGTCTAGTGATGGCCAACTGAGGCTACGTGATTAAAAAAAAAAGGTTCATTAATCGAAGCTTCAATGACACAGTGCTCTATTAGGACATCTAGTGGACAATAAAATGTAGTACCATCGAGACGTGTCCTGGTCCACGCTTGTGTGGGACTTGATTTGCTATGTACATTCCTATTCGACTACACTACATGGATATGTGGTTTAAAGGCGATAATAAATAAATTATATACATATAACAATAAAATACATAAAAAGTAATCAATGGGAATCGAACCCTTGCTTCACTAATGAAAGACCTTTGTTTTATCAATGTACCACTAGCCCCATTCGTGAACTCTACTGTCATTGGACCGTTTGCTTTACTTCACTACTACACTCTATGAACCTTCGCTAATTTACACCAATGTTTATGTTACAGCACTCGCTCTTGGTATCATGGTTTAGTAGCGTTAGAGTATATTTGTACTGATGCAACACTGTCAAACCAAATCTCTCTTGCTTTTGAAGACTCATCTCATCTCTCCCGAAGAGCCAAGACAACCAAACCAGTGACAGGGTTTCTGAATGAAGCAGTGAAATGGGTCATACGTCATAAAACATGTGATTTGTCCGAACCAAAACTATACACGTGTAGCACCTTTGGTCCAAACTGTTAGGTTAGAGATACTCACATCACTCTAGGTCCGGTAGGAGTTACACCAGGAAATTACTCAAAGAGGAGTGTGTGTTAGTTTATGAAAAGGTGACACTTTAATGTCAACACACAACAGTTGACAGTGACAGCTTGGCTGTACATTTATCAAAATAATAAGGCGCCAGAAAAATAAAACAAAACAAGAGTCCGTTGAAGTCACAGCTCTGGTGAGTTCACTTATGAAAAGGAATCCAGATGTTTATGTTTTTTATGTCCACTCACTTATTGCGTCCTCAGTTCTATTATCCAGGTAGGTGAGGTGTGTGTGTGTGTCTTATCTGTTCTCTGAATTTGTAATTCAGATGATCTGGAGTCGTCAAGGAAGGTTCTGCGGCTGGCCACGCCGCATCTCCAACTCTCTCTCTCTCTCTCAGAATCGCTGGGCTGGGCTCGCCATCTAAGTCGTCTCTTTCTATTTCTCTTTCTCTGACAGTTGATCAGACTAGCAGTTAGGGCTTTGACTCCGAACTTCGTTATTCTGCTCGTTACATCTTCATTCCGACACTGCATATCTTGTTTGATTAATAATAAAAATTTTAACACGCATAAAAAAATAAAAAAATAAATAATAATAAATACTCAGCCTTTCGTGCACGTAGTCTATTAACATTGACTGATACACTGCCCTCTGGTGGACAGAACATATAGAACTGAAGACATTTAATGGTCAAAATATAATTAATAAATATTCGAATATTTTCGAATTTTAATATTAATAAACAAACGAACTTCGAATATGATTTTTGGGCAAAAGCCAAAGCCCTACTAGCAGTACAAAAAAAAAAAAGCAACCTACACAGAAAGTGAGTGAGATTCTTCATCTGATTCTGTCTACTTCTCATCAGATCTCAACATCTTTCTCAGTTCTATGCATGATGTGTATCACCAAGCAAAAATTAACTATTATGAATTATAACAATTAGTTTTAACCATAAATGTAACCGATTGTTTATGAATTACCACACACAACAGTACTATTTTTTAACAAACACATAATTTATGTATCTCTTTCAACCTCTATTTGACTTAAATCATCAATTTTAGCTATTTAATTCACCTTTTTAATATTTAACTTTTTAGCACAAAACGAATTACAGTTTTTATACCCAATTTATGTAATTTTTTCAACCACAAATGAAATATACCACACCTTAGTGGCACTGTAAACCATTGTAGTGGCTAAAAGCACAAAATGAGGAATTCATACAGCATAAAAATAAATGAAATACATCTTCTCAATACAAAATATGTAACTTAGCTTTAACGTAGCCATTAGCAAGAGCTAAATATAACAAACAATTAGCTAGCTAATCGCTAGCGTTTGCTAGCAACTAGCATATCATGGTCGCGATTCGCGTTAGCATTAAAACTAGCGATCTATTCTCAAGCTTAAAATTACAATATAAAGTGCACAAAAGTCATGGTAAACACTGGACAATATATTACGAACATTATAGACCAGGATATACTAATTTAATAACACAATATATGCCTTTTTCCTTCAGAGCAGCTAGCTAACAGCCAGCTAACAATCCGCTAACTCACCAGAGTGTCATCAAGTATAAAGGTAATCCTCCTCGGCTCACAGCTTACCGATACGAAGCTGGACCTGTCTGTGACTACTGGGCTCTGCTTACAGATGTCTGTTTCCAGTTATCCGCTAATGCTCTCTATCTGCTGCTGTCTGCTTAGCCTTATTTCCACCGTCTACCTCTCAGCGTATCCTTCACGTTTTTACAGGAAGTGGCGTTGCACACAGGTGCAGACTTCCCGCAATAACTGACCTTCACGGGGAACACTGCCCCCTACAGGAAATACAATAATACTGTCTAAATGACATACACAGGATTGGTGACCTGATTTTTTATGCGGGTTACACACGCACTTCTGACTCAGAGTCTCAGTGACAGTAGGATTGTATAGCAAATTTATGTTTGATTGCTCTAGAGTCTAGACTACTGTATGGTTTCAAATGGATTAAAATAATAATAATAATCATAATGATAAGGATACTAGTTATTGAAGACCATGTTTCCTATTTGGCATGTCGGATTGTAACCCTATACTCTTCACGTAGCTATATCATGTAATGAACCATTTAAATGGTGCCGTTTATGTAACTATGTCTATCTACCAATCTAGTGTTATCTAACTATGTAACTATTTTATCTATTTCTCTCAGTACCTTACCATCTACAATCTACAACTAACACCAACAACAGCAACAAACCAACCTACTCTGCAAAGAAACATTCAAATGAACACCACTAAATAAGGATAGGATATCCTGGATATCCCTGAACACACTCTATCCCTCTAGATCAGGGGTGTCAAACTGATCTGTGAAAGGGCCACTGTGGCTGCAGGTTTTCATTCCAACCATGCAGCACCCATGCAGTGGGTGTGGCTGGCAAGTTTTTGTTCCAATCAAGCAAGAGGACACCTGAAATGACTGCGTGAAGGCAGTTCAGTTGATTGATTGAGCCAAGTCAGGTGTGCTGCTGCATGGTTGGAATGAAAACCTGCAGCCACGGTGGCCCTTTCACGGTTCAGTTTTACACCTGTGCTCTGGATGATTCACATGACAAACTGAACCCATCGGATGATTCGGTTGCCCGCTGAAGTACTTGAACTGCTTCGAATGTCACTCAAGTGGTTCAAACGTCACTAGTCACGTGACCGAACCACGCCTCAGTACGGTGGTTCGAGACAATCGCTTCATGAGCTACCGCGCATGTGTCGGAGCTTCGGGTGTCAGAGGGCCATCACTAGCTACACCCATTAACATGTTTATCCCACAGTGGGGACACTGGCTCAGAAGGTAACTTCATGTGAATGTGATTTCCTGCTCAGTAATTAAACCACCATCACTACCTGGTTCCACTAGGCTTCATACGTTATAGTCAACTCTAAAATAGAACAAATCTATTCAACAACTTTGACATCGATTTAGTGAAGAGGATCCCAAATAATATCCAAACATGACTGTCAGCCTGGATTCAGTCTCACAGAGAGCTCAGAGCTGTCTTCACTATCTGTAAGGTCTGAAACAAACAGAGTTAAAGGTCAACTCATAGTCTGGAGAAATCAGAAACAGTTTGTTAGATCAGTTGAAACAGAATAAAATCAGTTTTACTTACCAGGTGGAGCCTTTTGGTCTGAAATGAAAAGTAAAGACAGGTCATTTTAATGCTGGATGCTTCAAATTGTAGGATTCAGCTCAAATACTAACTCAAAGTAGCTCACCTTGTTTCTTTTTATGAACCATGAATCCAGCAGCTGCTGCAAAGACGACAACAAGAACAACCACTGCAGTGATGATGATGATGGTGGTGGTGGTGGTCATGTTACTGGACTTCTCTGTTGAACAAAGAACAATGACAAAAGATTAAGAACAGTCCACATAAAGAAGGTTAGAACAGAGGTACATTCCACCTCATTTACTTTCAATCTGTATAAAATAAAACTCTTCTTCTAACATTTTCTGTGGCTCAAAGCCTCATTACAGTCCGGTTAGATAAATTACCAACTAACCTGCAGGACAAGGCCTGAAATATCCAACAAACCACAGTCACTCTTACCTCTGTTGGTTCTGATCTCCGTTTTATTCAGTTGGGTGATGATGTCCTCCTCACCAGAGAGATGAAACACACAGTCGTACCTCCTCCAGTCTTCAGCTGAGACTGATGAAATGTCCAGGTCAACATTCATCTGGAAGGATCCATCATGGTTGGGGAGGATCTCTCCATGTTCCACTCCTTCATGAATCTCCTCTCCATCTTTCCTCCAGAACATCATGGCTCTGTCAGGGTAGAAACCTGTAGCGTGGCAGCTGACTGGAGAGGAGGGAGTCTTCTGGAGGAGAGACACTGAGGGGAGGTCTGGAGAGAGAGAGAATGTAGGGAGGTGAGAGAGAGGAGGAAGTAGACAAAGATGATAAAGAACAAACAGGAAAGGAAAGAAGTCAAGAGACACAAGATGGAAAATCAAAGCAAATTAAATACCGTCTTATTTCTGCCTGTTTGCATGTCTTTGTGGATTAACTCAAAGAACAAAGGACACATGAGGCTGATCTGAGGTCATTAAGTATTGGATAAACTGACCCTTTGACCTGAAGATGGTGCTAAATGAAAACTCAGGGATTCAGTTCATCCTCTTTGAATGTGTGTACCACATTTCATGGACTACCATCAAGTGTTGGTGCAGGTACTTGAATCTTAACAAAACATGTAAATCTGCCTGTGATGCTGAAGAATAAAAGGCCAGAGGGCAGAAATAACAGCCAGAAAGAAGATCATGTAAGACTAATAAGATGCTGTACACAAGAAATACTGTGTTCACTAAACTACTAAACTACATGAGGTCACATGATTCTACCTTTCCTCAGCAGAGTGCTCTTCCCATACTCCACATACATATTCAGCCATGCAGGAAAAGTCTGAGTGAGCAACCTCAGATTGTAATTCATTCTAGCTGTATCAGTATTCCATTTTAGTTTGGTGTAGACAGCCTGTGGTTTCGGAGCGACCCATGTTTTAGTCGTCAGATTTAATGAAATGAAGTCTTCTCCGTTATAGCCGTACTGCAGAAAGCCAGTAACCTCTCCAGTCTCTTTGTCCCATTCACAGCCATGCATTACCTGTAAGATGTGGACACCTGAGAGACAAACAGACACCAGAGACTTCAAGAAACAATCATGAACAAATATCTAAAGATGATTTTTAAACATTGTTCATGGCGCATTGTGCTACACAAACATTTAGTTTTAATAACATTTTATAACATTTAACATTTAATAACATTTTTTAATTTTTATTTAACAACACTTTATAAACTTTACGCAGCTGTAAACCATTTACATTGCATTATAGTAACATGACTTCCTTCATTTGGTGTCACTTTGTCTGCTGCTCAAGCTTGTTGTGTCCTGACAAAAGAGGTCAGTTCTCTGACCACAAAAAAATGTTATACCATTAAAAAATAAAAACTCAAAAGAATCCAATTAATTTGATGTATCGCCTGTAACCAACATACTCTCTTTTCCCTTCACTTGTCTGCCACCTCACCCACCCTTTTTTTCCTGCCTGTACTTGGCTGGCGTCAAGAGGATGGGATGATGGGTCCTCTCCCTCTAAGAGCTGGGCTCTGCTCAAGGGTTCTTGTATATATGGGAGTGACTGGGGCACCGAAACGCAGCCTCTAAATAACGCATTATCTGCCACGAAACTCATTCATTTCACCAATATTTTGCTATGATACACTGTTCCCCATTGGGTCCCTAGTTACCTGTTATCATCATTCAGAGTCTGTAGATTGACCTACTAACCTCTGACCTGGATGATGTCATCTCTGAGCACGGCTTGTTTACCTGTAATTTGCTACTGCTAGTTTTTTGCAACATGGCTGAGTATTTTTCCGATTCTGAGGTTGTGGACAACGACTTTGTTTATGATGGACGTCCTTACCATTTTGAGCCAGAGTATACGGATGAGGAGCTCCTTGAAAGGAGGATGTGGAGGGAGAGAGAGGAACAGCTGGCCAAAGAACAACAAACTGCTGCACGTCCGCAAATGGATAACAGGTAACTCCGGACCCAACGGGGCATAGTGTATCATAACAAAATATTGGTGAAATGAATGAGTTTCATGGCAGATAATGCGTTATTTAGAGGCTGCGTTTCGGTGCCCCATTCACTCCCACTATATGGATATACGCGGATCTAAATATCATCCGAACGACTCCACATGACCCCAAAGTTATATGGGTGAGTAAATGATCATATTTTATGCCAGAAATAAGGTCCAGGTTGTAAAAACGGTCATTCCCCTTGAAGTAAAAAATATACCTTTTTATCATGGATTTTTAAGGAGTGGTAAAAATAATGTTTGATCATTTCTGTTCTTATCAACTGAGAAACACAAAATGCCAATGTACCATCTATAGTAAAGACAAACTAATGAGCCAGTTCTGTTTGGACATGTATTCTATAATCTATAATGATCTGAGGTCAGAACATACTGTACCTTCACTTTGGTTGAAGCGCTCCTTCAAACTGGAAATCCAGGATTGTAACAGGCTAGGACTCAGTGAAAAACACCTCTCACTGTAGAAATATAACTGTTCAGGATCGTTGTCAAAGGCTTTTTTCATCCAGTCATGTTTCGGCTCTAAACTCTTGTCACTGCGTTCGCAGTAAATCACCTGAATGTCATCAACCACTGTCATAGAAAAATATTCTGGTAGGCTTGTGAGTCCAGAGGAGCCAGTGATGTACATTTTCAGGGTGTGCGTCACTGTGGGACGAACAAGGTTTATAATGTCAGTAAATAAATGAATACACTGGATTCTCATAAAGTTGTAGAGAAAGTGAAACTAAATTTTGAGGTTGAAGCGGAACTGTGACTGTGAAGTTAAAAATAAAGTCAATGAAAAGATGATGAAGGATAGAATTGTGATCTTACCTGATGATGAAACATGAAAGAAGAGAAGTAACAGAAATAAAGTTTTCATCTTGTTCCCATTTTTGTAAAGATGTACAATTAAACCACCAGCTGACTGAGCTGCTTAGAGTGTGGTTGACTGAACCGAAAGTAAAGCTGCTCTGTACTTTGTCACGCCCCTCTACACCTCCATTGGCTGAGCAAGTTAATGAAATAAACCCTTATTTTTGTAACCCTGTCATGTGTACCCTCAAGCTGGATTTTAACAACTCCCTTCTTCCTTCTTTTTAACTTTCTTTATTTACAAGTGGAGATACAAGAAATGTAAAAATTCAAGTAACCTGCAAGTCAGAGGAGTCCATTCTATTCTATTTAATTTAAAAATGATGGGATTTCATCCAACATAAGATTCTTCAAGTGTGACTGTCTGACAATAATACCTTTTTCTGTTTACCAGCTGCAGTGGTAAAATAACACGTATTATACTTGTGTTATCATATGCAATGATTTCTGTTTCTAACGTCACCATTGCTCCAGATTTCACTCTGATTCCTGTCATTTACAGTTAAGGCCTCAACAATAATCAAACTCTGAAGCTCCATTTAGTTATCAAATAATCTTTACCTCCTTTAAAAATGCTGAATATTTCTTTTTTATTTATTTACGTCTTTGATTGTGGAGCTGCATCTTCAGTAAAAGAGTTTAAACAGGTTATGGAAGCAGATCATTTAGATTTCTGGATGTGTAATATATCAAGAGTGATCAGCATCTGTCCACAATGTCTGAATGACAACAGTCTCATTTATTTTTAGACTAAATATTTATCAGATGGCATATAATACTCTTATAATGGTATGTAATAGTGGAACAGTTGTAAGCACTGCTAAAATGACATTCCATCTGGATGTCTCAAAGCTGTCTTTGAACTATTGACCTTTTTTGAAGGGTTGTACTTCTGCATCAAAAGGGACATAGGACAAAGTGTTCTAGAAAGCTTATGAACTCAGCTGTGTGACTATACCTAGTGGATAAAGACAGTAGCTAAGTGGGGGCACTGTCCGAAATGGTAAACATATCTTTTCACCCACTTTGACAATTATATATACTTAAATTCTGGTCACAGAAATGTGTTTCCCACTCCCTTAAACCCCCAGCTATGTATTCATTTTTTATTTTAGGGTGGCCATACGTCCGGATTTATGCCGGACAGTCCGGAATTTAAATGCCTTGTCCGGACGCTTATTTGTCCTCCTTTTTGGAGTTGCACCTGAACGCAACGCTGCATGTCGTCCAATGGTGTCAAACTTTCGCTTAAAAAATGATTGGTTAAAAATGATTGGCTAAAAGCGGTGTCACTCAATTCTGATTTCTCATTGGTTGAAAATGTAAAGAAGCCGCCCCCTGTTCCCACCTGCTGGCTGTGTCACTCATCTCGTTACCTGAATGTTAACATGCCGAAAAGACGGACCTCATTTAATGCAGAATGGTCAAAAGAGCACACGTTTGTCAGCAAAAGAAGCAAAGACGATTTGCATCCATACTGCACACTTTGTCGCTGTGATGTGGACGTTAGCACACAAGGAAAGGCGGCCACTGAAAGGCATGCTAGCACAGAGAAACATAAATACAACAGAGGCACCTCCTCCCTGCTTATTAAGAACTGGAATGTATATTTTTTTTCATTTACTTATTTATTTTTATGTAAATGTAATTTGCATATTTAAGACCATACATGTTCTGCTTTGTGTGACTGCACTTTGCAGATGTTTTGAATAAATACTGGTTCCTTTCTGTGTGGAGTTTGCATGTTCTCCCTGTGTCTGCGTGGGTTCTCTCCAGGTTCTCCAGCTTCCTCCCACCGTCCAAAGACATGCTGGTTAGGTTAATTGGTGACTCTAAATGGTTGTGTGAATGGTTGTCTGTCTCTGTGTGTGGCCCTGCGATGGACTGGCGACCTGTCCAGGGTGTACCCCTGCCTCTCGCCTGATGACAGCTGGGATAGGCTCCAGCAGACCCCCGTGACCCTTAACAGGACAAAACGGGTATAGAAGATGGATGAATGAATACGCTGAGCTGCAAGAGGACAAGTAACTGCTGTGAGAGTTCAGGTGAGTTCAGATTTAAAGATCATCATCATAAGGTGTGGACTGTTCTACTAGAAAGCTGCTGGAAACTGGAGAAATAAATATTTGCTATTAGAATTTTCATTCATTTATTTTCCATACCCACTTACTCCTATTATATATATATATATATATATATATATATATATATATATACATATATATATATATATATATATATACTTATATCCCAGCTGTCATCGGGCAAGAGACAGGGGTACACCCTGGACAGGTCGCCAGTCCATCACAGGCTATTAGAATTTTTTTTTTCTAAAATTTCTAAGATGAAACTTTTAATTAAATAAATATATTACTGTTATATATTCAAATATATTTCGTACTCAGGGAGGTGACAACTAGTGAATCACTTCCGTAGCTCCAGTCTACTTGCATCCATTTGTATGTTATGAACACAATGTGGCTCAAGAAAAACATCTTCTTAACCATGACATCAAAACATTATAGAGCAGAAAATGATGCTGAGTTTGGTTTGACAGACTAACAAGTTATGAATCATCTCAATCAGGTTTCTGGATTCAGTTTCTCAGAGACCTCAGAGCTGACTTCACTATCTGTAAGGTCAGAAACAAACAGAGTTAAAGGTCAACTCATAGTCTGGAGAAATCATCAACAGTTTGTTAGATCAGTTGAAACAGAATAAAATCAGTTTTACTTACCAGGTGGAGCCTTTTCGTCTGAAATGAAAAGTAAAGACAGGTCATTTCAGTTCCAGTTGTTAATGTCAGAATATCTTTCATCATCTTATCTCCAGTGAATATGATCCTCTTCTACTCACTCAACCTGAAGAATAAATCCACTCTGCTCTTCTGTTTAGTTCTCACTTTGTTTCTTTCTTCATCACTTCTCTCCCTCATCATCATAGTATAGTCATGTTCTCCTGACTTCTCCTGACTCTGAGACTTACTCAGCTTTTACTGCTGGATGCTTCAAATTGTAGGATTCAACTCAAAGACTAAATCAAAGTAGCTCACCTTGTTTCTTTTTATGAACCATGAATCCAGCAGCTGCTGCAAAGATGAGAACAAGAACAACCACTGCAGTGATGATGATGATGATGATGATGGTGGTCATGTTACTGGGCTTCTCTGTTGAACATAGAACAATGACAGAAGATTAAGAACAGTCCAGATAAAGAAGGTTAGAACAGAGGTACATTCATCCATAAATGCAGGCTTGTTATCATGAACTAGGACTGCTCTCTTCCCTCACATTTACTGTTGAACCACATCAGTCTGGGCACCATGACTCAAAATCTTTCTTTACTGATTTGCTGACAATCTGGTTATGCTCACGAGCAATTCTAGAGTGAAAAATGTAAAATGAATTGAGACCTTATTTTGGAGAACACAAGACATAATATCCAACAAACCACAGTCACTCTTACCTCTGTTGGTTCTGATCTGTTCTTCATCCAGTTTGGTGATGATGTCGTCCTCCACACCAGAGAGATGAAACACACAGTCGTACCTCCTCCAGTCTTCAGGTGAGACTGATGAAATGTTCAGGTCAACATTCATCTGGAAGGATCCATCATGGTTGGGGAGGATCTCTCCATGTTCCACTCCTTCATGAATCTCCTCTCCATCTTTCCTCCAGAACATCATGGCTCTGTCAGGGTAGAAACCTGTAGCGTGGCAGCTGACTGGAGAGGAGGGAGTCTTCTGGAGGAGAGACACTGAGGGGAGAGCTGGAGGGAGAGAGAGGATCAGCTCCTAATGAAGGTAGTTTTTGACCATGTCACACTAAAACAGCTAAAAATATTCTCTGTGTTAAAAATGTTCCAGAGTCTGTTGCAGTCATTAAACCATTGAAACACAGTCTCTTTTTGTCCATGAGAAGGACAACCACTGGACACCGTCAGGTTAATAACAGAAATAAAAGCTTTCACTGCTACAGCTCCATGTAAAATCCTCTGTTGTCAGTCAGCAGTTATTTTCTGTGAAGGTGGTTCACGGAGAACCTGGTGTTCTCATCTCCTGCCTCTGTCCAGTTTCTTCCTCCACTCTGTGTCCTCTCGTCCAGACAGTTTACATTTATTTAGTGTTTAGTAACCTGTGAATTTCAAGTGGAATCAACAACATTTTGTAATGATTCTACGTACCTGTTCTCAATAGAGAGGTCTTTCCATAGTGTAAGAACATCTTCAGCCACTCAGGACAAGTCTGAGTGAAGAACTGCTCATTGTTTCTTATGTTATTTCTCTCTGAATCCCATTTCAGTTTGGTGGAGACGGCCTGAGGTTTTGGAGCGATCCATGTCAGTGTCTTCATATCCATTGCAATGAAGTCTTCTCCATCATAACCATACTGTTTAAAACCAGTAACCTTTCCAGTCTTATCGTCCCATTCACAGCCTTGCATAAGCTGTAAAATGTGAACACCTATAAGATACAGAGATAATATGTGTAATGAACAATGATGGATTTTAAAATCACACACTGATCCGTCTCCCTCCGAGTTTATAATCAAACAACCATTTACATGCTGACCATCAGACATGTGCTGGAGTATAGGCTACATGTGTCCAGGCAACTGGTTCACATCTAAACTCAGAGATCCTTATTGTCATGTAGGCTACTGATCATAGTCATGGGAATGTCCTACACTTCTCTTTAACTTAGTCTCTTTTGCTCTAGTGCATATTAAGGAAAACAAGAACAGATACTGATCCAGGATCAGACCAGGAGTCAGCTGACAGAGAGATCTGCAGACTATAAAAACAGTGAGATGTAGAATGAAACCTTTATGGTCTAATTTTTTGAAGGACTAGTTTAATTCATCAAAGAATAATAAATATATTTATTGTTTTATACATAAATAAGGTTGATCATTTCTGTTCTGATCCATCCATTTTACATCTAACACCTGAACTCTGTGGCTATGATCATGAGTCAGTTTAGTTCATGTTCTATGATCTATAATGATCTGAGGTCAGGTACCCACATACAACACACAACATACTGTACCTTCACTTTGGTTGAAGACCTGCTTCAGACTGGAAATTGTGGTTTTGAAGAGGTGAGGATAATCCACAAAACAACAGTGAGTGTACAACTTTAAGTGATCAGGATCATTTTCAAAGACTTTTTTGACCCAGTCCAGTTTTCGATCTAATTTCTTGTTGCTTCCGTCACAGTATCCAGCCTGGATGCCATTAATCGATGCAACAACCACAAGTTCTGGAAGGTTTGAGACTCCAGAGAATCCAGTGATGAAATATTTCAGTGAGTGTTTCACTGTGGAACAAACAACATTTATAATGTGAGTGAAACATAAATAGACTCATGGTCACAAATATGGTAGATTTCTGTTAAAATAAAACCAGAAAAGGAAGAAAAGATGATGAAGAATGTGAATGAGATCTTACCGGTTGATGAAACACGACAGAAGAGAAGCAACAAAAGTAAAGTTTTCATCTTGTTCTGTTTCTGTAAAGACTTTAGACCAAGTCACCAGCTGGTTGGACTGATATGAGTGTGTTTGACTGAAACCTGCTGACTGCATTTGTGTTGGCTGTGCCGACCAAAAAGTGGAAATAAAATCAGGTCAAACAGTTTTGGTTTCTCACAAGTTAACATGTGACAGAGAGACTAACGTACATTGCCAAGGGCAAACAAAATGACTTTGTCGAACTCTGGGAACCATATATGAACATTATGACGGATAAAAGTGCAAGATTTATCTGAAAATATGTGGTTTTTTTTTTTTTTTTTTTTTTAAATATTTAAATACATTTTTTTTTATATACATTTCATTTATGTATTTTATTTTCCCCCCTAGTTGGTTGATTTGATATAACTATATTTTTGAAAATGGTGCAAGAAAGGTGTAGGTGTGTGTCTGTGTATTGTATTGGTAAATGTTGTATGTTTGTAAAACTTGAAAAATGATAATAAACATATTGTGGAAAAAAAAAAAAAACATGTGACAGAGGATCTTTGAAATTTCACTTCCTCATCCATGCAGACCAGACAAAGAGAATATTACAAAGTAATCATCAAGACAACAGCTCAGATGATGTGTTTATTGTCAACATTAGGATATCCATACACATTCAATTTCAATCAATATGCTATGTGTCATCACTGGATGGTAATCTCATAATGTTCTTAGTTCTGCACAACAATAATGTTGCTCTTTAAAGTCTAATGTTAAACTGCATGAAAACAAAAAAAAAAACAAAAATATATTCAAAAAACTGCTTAGAGTGAAAGCCACAATCAGGTCCACCATCTGTCCACCAGAGGGCGACAACAACAGGAAACTGATCACCTCAGTGAAGCTCACGGTTCTTTTTACACTGTGAAAATGTAAAAACTATAAAGAAAGAGAAAAACTAGTTTGTGTGACATGATCATTAGCTTGATATTCTGTTCATGAGTATCACAAACAATAGAGAACATTAACTTACTTGTCTCTATCGTATATTTACTCTTTATCTTCAGGGACAGGGACTAAACTACAGTCACTGGCCCAGATGACTAAACAAACACTTTTATATGAATGTGAACATATTCATTAGGATCTTCATCCACACTGAAAGTTCAATCAATACGCTGAGCTGCAAGAGAACAAGTAACTGCTGTGAGAGTTCGGGTGAGCTCAGATTTAAAGATCAACATCATAAGGTGTGGACTGTTCTTGATACCTACTTCAAGAAATAAATATTTAGAAAAAGCTTTTAATTAAATAAATTTATATTACTGTTATATATTCTCTTTTGCTTGCAATGATTACAAATGTATAATTTGTGCTCAGGGAGGTGACAACTACTGAATCACTTCCAAAGCTCCAGTCTACTTGCATCCATTTGTATGTTAACCTAGAGAGATGAACACAATGTGGCTCAAGAAAAACATCTTCTCAACTATGACATCAAAACATTATAGAGCAGAAAATGATGCTGAGTTTGGTTTGACAGACTAACAAGTTATGAATCATCTCAATCAGGTTTCTGGATTCAGTCTCTCAGAGAGCTCAGAGCTGTCTTCATTATCTGTAAGGTCAGAAACAAACAGAGTTAAAGGTCAACTCATAGTCTGGAGAAATCATCAACAGTTTGTTAGATCAGTAGAAACAGAATAAAATCAGTTTTACTTACCAGGTGGAGCCTTTTGGTCTGAAATGAAAAGTAAAGACAGGTCATTTCAGTTCCAGTTGTTAATGTCAGAATATCTTTCATCATCTTATCTCCAGTGAATATGATCCTCTTCTACTCACTCAACCTGAAGAATAAATCCACTCTGCTCTTCTGTTTAGTTCTCACTTTGTTTCTTTCTTCATCACTTCTCTCCCTCATCATCATAGTATAGTCATGTTCTCCTGACTTCTCCTGACTCTGAGACTTACTCAGCTTTTACTGCTGGATGCTTCAAATTGTAGGATTCAACTCAAAGACTAAATCAAAGTAGCTCACCTTGTTTCTTTTTATGAACCATGAATCCAGCAGCTGCTGCAAAGATGAGAACAAGAACAACCACTGCAGTGATGATGATGATGGAGGTCTTGTTACTGGGCTTCTCTGTTGAACAAAGAACAAACTTAGGAACAGTCCAGATAAAGAAGGTTAGAACAGAGGTACATTCCACCTCATTTACTTTGCATCTGTATAAAATGAAACTCTTCTTATAACATTTTCTGTGGCTCAAAGCCTCATTACAGTCTGGTTAGATAAATTACCAACTAACCTGCAGGACAAGGTCTGAAATATCCAACAAACCACAGTCACTCTTACCTCTGTTGGTTCTGATCTGTTCTTCATCCAGTTTGGTGATGATGTCGTCCTCCACACCAGAGAGATGAAACACACAGTCGTACCTCCTCCAGTCTTCAGGTGAGACTGATGAAATGTTCAGGTCAACATTCATCTGGAAGGATCCATCATGGTTGGGGAGGATCTCTCCATGTTCCACTCCTTCATGAATCTCCTCTCCATCTTTCCTCCAGAACATCATGGCTCTGTCAGGGTAGAAACCTGTAGCGTGGCAGCTGACTGGAGAGGAGGGAGTCTTCTGGAGGAGAGACACTGAGGGGAGAACTGGAGAGAGTGAATGTAAAGGAGGTGAGAGAGATTTTTAAGCTTAAAACTCTAAAATGTTGTTTTCTACGTACCTGTTCTCAACAGAGAGCTCTTCCCGTAGTGTAAATACATCTTCAACCACTCAGGACAAGTCTGAGTGTAGAACTGTTTGTTAGCTTTTATATTAGCTATGTCTGAATCCCATCTCAGTTTGGTGGAGACGGCCTGTGGTTTTGGAGTGATCCATGTCAATGTCTTCATGTCCAGAGCAAGGAAGTCTTCTCCATCATAACCATACTGCATGAAGCCACTAACCTCTCTAGTCTTTTCATCCCATTCACAGCCATGCGTAAGCTGTAAAATGTGAACACCTATAAGATACAGACAACAGAGATATAATGTATAATGAACAATGATGTACAAATAAAGAAGAGGATTTTAAAATCACACACAACAAGGATCTGTCTCCCTCAGAGTTTATAATCAAACAACCATTTACATGCTGACCATCCAACATGTGCTGGAGTATAGGCTACATGTGTCCAGGCAACTGGTTCACATCTGAACCCAGAGATCCTTATTGTCATGTAGGCTACTGATCATAGCCATGGGAATGTCCTACACTTCTCTTTAACTTAGTCTCTTTTGCTCTAGTGCATATTAAGGAAAACAAGAACAGATACTGATCCAGGATCAGACCAGGAGTCAGCTGACAGAGAGATCTGCAGATTATAAAAACACTGAGATGTAGAATGAAACCTTTATTGTCTCATTTTTGAAGGACTAGTTTAATTCATCAAAGAATAATAAATATATTTATTGTTTTAACATGAATAAGGTAGATAATTTCTGTTCTGATCCATCCATTTTACATCTAACACCTGAACTCTGTGGCTATGATCATGAGTCAGTTTAGTTTATGTTCTATGATCTATAATGATCTGAGGTCAGGTACCCACATACAACACACAACATACTGTACCTTCACTTTGGTTGAAGACCTGCTTCAGACTGGAAATCGTGGTTTTGAAGAAGTCAGGATAATCCACAAAACATCGGTAAGTGTACAACTTCAATTGATCAGGATCATTTTCAAAGACTTTTTTCTCCCAGTCCAGTTTTTGTTCTATTTTCTTGTTGCTGCTGTCGCAGTAACCAGCCTGGATGTCATCTATAACTGCAACAGCTACAAGATCTGGAAGGTTTGAGACTCCAGATAATCCAGTGGAGTAATATTTCAGTGAGTGTTTCACTGTGGAAAAAACAACATTTATAATGTGAATGAAACATAAATAGACTCATGGTCACAAATATGATAGATTTCTGTTAAAACAAAAGAAAGAAAAGGAAAAGGAAGAAAAGATGATGAAGAATATGAATGAGATCTTACCGGTTGATGAAACACGACAGAAGAGAAGCAACAAAAGTAAAGTTTTCATCTTGTTCTATTTCTATAAAGACTTTAGACCAAGTCACCAGCTGGTTGAACAAAAATGAATGTGTTTGACTGAAACCTGCTGACTACAGCAACAACTTCATGAGAATGAAATCAAACAGTTTTGGTTTCTCACAAGTAAACATGTGACAGAAGACTAAAGAAAATGGATCTTTGAAATTCCACTTCCTCATCCATGCAGACCTTACAGAGAGAATATTACGAAGTAATCATCAGTGAAACTACTGCTGAGCTGCAGATATGTCTTTCATAAACTAATCACTATTCACTCATTTCCATGGTTGTCCTCTGGACTCAGTGGAGCAGGTGGGGGAGAGGAGGGCGAACAGTCTCATTTATTTTCAGACTAAATCTTTATCAAATCTTAGATAATACTCTTATAATGGTATGTAATAGTGGAACAGTTGTAAGCACTGTTAAAATGACTGATGTGTGAAAAATCTATTGAAGTCCTCCATCTAGTGTTCAGCCTGGATGTCTTAGTTTGATTCACGGTGAAAGCTGTGATTCAGTGTCCTTCCACTAGAGGACGACAAAAAAACCATAAACTGATCACCGAGGTGAAACTCACTGTCAGAATATATTTTAATGTTGTGCTATTCTTTTATACGCTGTGATTAAAGTAACCTGGAAACAAAGAGATTGTGAGCAACGCAATGATGATGAAAAATGAACCATTAAAACAAATACCAATGTAAAAAAAATAAAATAAAAACAACTTGTATCTGGTTTAAAATAGGAAAGGGGAATATAGGCCAAAAGCCACGTCATGTTTCTGTTACATCCACTTGGTAGCTGGAATATTTCACAGAGACTTTGATTTGTTCACAAGACAAAAACAAACCAACCATGAAAAGTCCTGTAAGATACAAGATTGTGGCTGTTTAAGAATATTTATTTTGTTGTGTAATAATGTCAGAGACACCAGTCACAGGGAGTCAGTGTTTGAACCATGTCTGCATCAGATGTGGAAGACGTTTAGAAACTACATCTAACTCAGAGAGAAGACAGAGTTGTTGTTTTTATAATGAAAGCTGAATCTGAGAGAAAGGGTTAGGGTACAAGTCACTGTACAACTCAGTGAGCTACAAATGATGCAGACCTTCCAAAGAGAATATGAAAAAGTCAAGAAAACTACTGCTGAGTCTAGTTGCAGATAAGTGCAGACTTTATTTGAAGCAGCAGGATCACAGACACAAGAATAGATCCAGAAACAGATTTATATTTGCTGATTAGCTTTTTTTTTTTTTTTTATACAATACTGTAATTACACAGATATACTGTTGATTATCTTTAAAGTTAACCAAAAAAACAATAGTAGTGATAGTGCTGCTCACATTCAGCTGCCAGGTCAACCTAAATCACAGTATGAACTAAAACCAGCTCAGATGATTGGTTCAGCATTTAAACATATTCATCATAAGGTGTGGACCGTTGGTGTGGAAAATGAAAAAAATAAAAAAAAAATAAAAACCTTTATAATTATATAATAATAATAATAATTTCATTTATTCTATCTGTCTCAGCATCCCATTCAGTTTGGTGGAGTGAGCCTGTGGTTTCTGAGTCCATGTCCGTGTCTTCACATCAAATTCAATGAAGTCCTCTCTATTATAACCATACTGCATTAAACCATTAAGAAAGAAAGAAAGAAAGAAAATTAATAATAAACAATGACATATACTGTATCTTAATATAATTTTATAATTCTTCACTGTGTGCTGCACTGATATTCTCCAGTGTTTCGTTGTGTTCACTATTCAAGAGCCGATGATCAACATTTTTTCTTACTATGAGTGGTGAAACCTGATGCTGTAACATTTCAAAATAAAAGATAAATAGACCTGATGAGATTATTCAGGTTGTGAACAAGCAGCTTTGTCAATTTAACTGTCATCGTATATGGAGATCGAGGAAACACAGAGAACAAGTATATAATAAATTGATACCAGTGAGCATCTGGGTTACATGTCTAAGGTACTCACCCATATGTGGTTGTTGACAGACCTTAGAGTTCACTCATAGATATCCCTAATACAATCCTCCACTCCAAACCAGTCATTTAGAACTGAAGGAGACAAACTCAAACAACTCAACAGCTACCTCATGGTTTTGACTTTATTTTTTTGGACTTGTCTTCAATTATTAACCTCTTACACAGAACATATTTGACCCCTCGCAAACTCCATTGTATGAAGTTGATACCTGATCCCTTGTGTGGCCTATGTTCTATGAAGGCCTCTGGAACTTTTTTGCATATGATGTGGAACTGCCCTCCGGTTTCACAGTTCTGGTCCAAGGTGGCAGCCAAGCTTTCTGAATTAGTATCAGTGACCATACCAGTGACTATACCTGTCCTTTTGCTAATTGATCTGTCACAAGTTAATATTACTAAACTTAAAAAGCGCACTGTACTAGCTGGCTTAACAGCTGCCAAGAAGTTGATAGCCTTAAGATGGAAACCTCCCCATTCTCTCACCATCAGACACTGGGCACTTACTTTCCTAGATGTAATTTATCTAGAACTGTCAACTGCTAGAATTAATGGCGCTAGTGAGGCTTCCATAAACAACTGGCGTGCAGCAGCTGACGCACTGAAAGAATTTATAAGATAAGCTCAATGAGACTCTAACCTTGTTTTTCCTGAATGGGTTTGTTTGCGTGTGTGTCACGTCAGATCTATACTCCATAGGGTGCTAGAGAGCGTACCACTGTGAGTGTGCTGTTGGGGTGGGGGGTGGGGGGTGGGTGGTGCCCATTTTTCATTTTCATTTTCCTTTTCCTTTTCCTTTTCCTTTTTTTTTCTGTCTATTTTTTTTTTTTTTACTTTACTTGATTTAGTTGTTACAGTCAATTTTTGTACTGTCTCTATTGTCATTAATGAGTCATGTTTCTTGGTTGTAACTTGTATTCTTGTTAAATAAAAATTTGATCAAAAAAAAAAAATTATTAACCTCTTAAGATTACTTATCATTTCCAATAACTCTTCTGCCCTCAGGTTTATTATGTAGTCATTAAGTGCAATGTACCTGGCACGTGCGCCAAGATTACAAAGCCAGATCCTGGTGAACGTTAACGAAGGAAATGGACTTGGCCTTCTACGTTTACATTGGATTTAAAGGAAGCTTCACAAACACACCCACGGATCTAATTTTGCATGCATTGTACTACAATTAGTTTACCTAAAGTGGAGTTTTTGCATATTTTCCACTCCTTCATGAATCTCCTCTCCATCTTTCCTCCAGAACATCATGGCTCTGTCAGGGTAGAAACCTGTAGCGTGGCAGCTGACTGGAGAGGAGGGAGTCTTCTGGAGGAGAGACACTGAGGGGAGGTCTGGAAAGAGAGATCTTTTAATAAACCTTTGGACTGTTTCCTGTGAACAATTGGTTAGACACTGAAAGTGTAGTTGCAGAGTGTATAAACAATATATCGGGTAATTACCTGTTCTCTGCAGAAAGCTCCTCCAATAGAGCACATACTTCTTCAGTAAGTCAGGGCATGTGTGGATGCAATAGTTTTTGTTGAATTCTAGTCTATCTTTATCAGTATCCCATCTCAGTTTGGTGGTGAGAGTTTGTGGTTTTCTTGCAGTCCAAGTTAGCGTCTTCAGGTCCAGTGCAATGAAGTCTTCTCCATCATAACCATACTGATTATAACCTTTGACATCTCCAGTCTCATCATCCCATTCACAGCCATTCATCCTCTGAAGAACATGAACATCTGAAAAAGAGACAGAACTAGAGTCACCTGGACAGATAGAAACAGACAGGAGGGCAGAGACTGCTGGAAAAACTGAACACTCAGTATTTACCATAGAAACAATTAAGCAATGCCCAAATTACACAACAGAAAGAAAACCAGCTTTTCTCATAATTGTTTCAGGCTGTTGCATATATAAACACTGACAAACTAAGAGATTCAATCAACATCTACAGCAGATGAGTTTAAAGTATTTGAGCAGATAATTGTGACATTACCTCCAGTTTGGTTTAAGCGTTGCTTCAAAGCATCAATGTTGACTCTGAAGAAGTGCTGATTCCCTAAACACTCGTGAGTGTACCACTCCAAGTGCTGTGGTTCATCTTTTATTTATTTCTCCATCCAGTCTTGTTTGGGTTCAGCTCTCTGTATGTTGCTGTCACAGTAACCCACCTGAACATCATCAACTACTGCTGCTCCCACAAACTCTGGGAAGTTTGGTATCCCGGAAGATGCAGTGATGAAATATTGCAGGGAGTGTTTCACTGTTGGACAAACACGGTGTAACTGCTTTAATTATGATATAACACCATCAGCAAAAGCAGAAATGATGAAAACAAAAATTACTACTAGTTTTCTTCTAGTACTGTCACTGATATGCAAACTTGTTGCATAAACATGTCACAAAGAAACATTTAAAATCATTTTACCTGGAGATGCAAAGTGACACAAGAGGGAAAAACAAACGATTTGTTCATCTTGCATTCATTAAAAACTGAAGCCCAACAGATATGATCAGCTGTCCTGAGATTTCTTGTACAGTAGGGAACTGCGCCTCCACCAAACACATGCAAAAACAGCCCTTCAAAATAAGCATAGAATTCGAGGCAGTAACCAAGGAGCTAATTGTTCCTCCCTGAACGATAGATTAATGTAGCGTCTACTGACAGACACTTAGCGTGTAAGGGCATGTTTATTTGAATTTGCAATTCATGGATGCAATGGGGGGAGGGGGTCTCCCGGGGCATAATTCAATGTAGAACTGCCACTGGACACAGGCGTGGTGTTGTTCCTGAACTTAAGTTATTTTCAGCCTATATCTGTATCAGATGTTTTTAACAATTGAACTTTGATGTAAAACATCGTTTTCACTGATAAATATAATCACATGACATCGATCCTGCAGGAATTCAACTAAATCAACTCATTTGTAAATATAGATATCCCTACTTTTCACGGGTCAGAGCAACATGCAAGATCGAGTGGAAAGAGTTTAAAGAGAAGATGATAAAGAATGTGAATGTGATCTTACCTGATGATGAAACATGACACAAGAAAAGCAGCAAGAACAAGGTTGTCATCCTGATTTTTTCATTTTTATTTTGATGAAGTCACTCGGCCATCAGCTGGTAAAGAGCTGGGAGACTGAATCCCATACTGAAGGTTGACTGAGGTAACCCATGAGCCCACACTTTCTTTTGTAGTATGAATCTGTTCAGATCACATGCAAGAACAGCTTTTCAAAATAAGAGTGACGAGAGTAATTTCGCAATCATTCATTCAATCATTCAGTCACTCTGCCAATATGTATATGGTGAGTGTACATTCTGAAGTGGAATTAGTTTGTGGAGACAGAGATTTTCGTTTTTATTTCTATCGGGAATAGTTTTCATTTTAAGACCTTTTGATGTGCTTTTATTTTGAAATTCCACATATTTCCTGGCTGAGATCCCTAAGAGGTGTCCTAACAGTATTTAAAGACGTCTTTTTTAAATGTTATGTTTTTATGCAGAGTGAATTAATGATTGAAAAGTTCTTCATAGTCTTTCAAGTCATGATTATGACTGAATGTGTGGCAGTTTAAACACTATGAATAATCTCATGAGATTTTGGATAATACCTTTTGTTTCCTTTAAAATCATTAGAAATAATATATTTTTTTTTTATTTTTTTGGTTTATTTTGTTTTATATGTTAAATAGTTCATCTACTATGTATTATTAGAGAGAGATTTTAGTTATGGTCCAATGTTAAAGCACACTGAGATCTTCAGGAGAAATAAAAGCCTTAAACTTTGAGCTTTTCTTTCATCATAATTTTTTCTGGCTCTAACATGTTTGTCCTTTCTGATTCAGTGAGTTTACTCTAAATGTTTGCCTTGTGTTGCTGCATCTGTTCCTTACTGCTTCAACTATGGCTCATTCTGATGTGTCTGTACTTGTCCACTTTTTTTTTTTAACGATACAATCAAGCCTTCTAAAATAAAGAAACATGCTATGACATGTATTTCACATTCCATTTGATTTCACCATTTGTCCTCCTCCTCTGAGACACCAGCATTACAGGTAATAGAAAGTGGATCTGGTGTGTACTTTTGTTCTGCAGTGGACAACAGCATTTATTGTAGACTAGTCAGAAGAAGATCTGAGAAGTCACTACTGTCTTTTCAAATAAATCATGTTTGCTGGTTCCTATTCTGCATCGATCTAATTAATACACATTAAACCATATTTTATTCTCCTTAGAATTTGGCTTATTAGCAAGTTTAACAATATGTATAAGCTAGTTTTGAACTGTAAATGTAGTTTTGACCATTGTTTACTGTCAGAAATATAATGTGTACTAACCTGAATGTGAATAAATGTGACAAACTTTTGAAAATTGGAGACTTTATTAAAAAGTCAGACATCAGTATAAAAAGATCAATACATCTGACACATATTTAAATGTTTTGAAAATATGGGACATTTTTGAAATGTTAGGAACACATTTGACACTGATATTCAAGTATTATTATCAGTAAATTAAGTTATTTAAGTTCAGGAACTAGACCAGACCCTATATCATTCTATTTGACACACTTACCTATAAAAGTGTGCCTTAACCCTCTTTCTCTCTTCGTTTGTCTCAGTTCTCAACCCCCACCCTACCCATCCCTCTATTTTCTTTTCTTCCTCTTCCATCTTTCATAACAGGAACCAGGGGGACAAGGATCTGAGACTTCCTGAGATGTGCCCCCACCCTGAGTCTCAATCCCTGGGTGTCATCCCATCCTCTTGACCCATCTCATCCCTCCATCCATTTCTGTCACGACCTGTTTACCAATAAACTTATTTCATCAATTAAGATGTCGTCTTTGTTAGTACGATAAAAAGTTTTGGAGCAATCCCGTGGAGGCTCGTTGTTCGTGTTCAGTGTTGTTATGACCCATCACTGGACTCTGCAGTGTATCTGGCTGTACAGTCATTAATTGATCTCATAAAGAAAACTTTTAGCAGTATTCTGAAAGCCTCAAGGAGCCAGTGAAAAGAAAGAGGGCTGATATGAGAAGGTCTATTTGATCCAGTTTGTAGTCTACCAGTAGCATTCTCAATTAACCTCCAAGCGACTGCTGGATGACTTACTAAGTGATGTAAACATTACAACAGTCAATACAAGACTGCATGGATGATTAATGTAAATATAGAAGTGTAGCTTGTAAGCTTCTACTTTCACAATTATTATTTTTTTTGTTTCTTTTTATAGTTGAAGCAGTTGTAAGCACTGTTAAAATGACTCTTGTGTGAAAAAAATCTATTGAAGACCACAATCCAGCCTGGATGTCTTGGTTTGATTAGACTCTCAGTGAAAGCTGTGTTTCAAAAACCGTCCAAGGTAAAACTCACTGTCAGGACATTTTCTTATTCTCAGGTATAATTATAATAACTTAGAAACAAAACAATGATGATGATGATGATGATGATAATGGAAAAAGACTCAGTTTCATTAAGCATTAAATGAAAGTACAGAAAGAAAGATCTTTTGTGAGAATAAGAAGATTTTTTCAGATGATTTGTGAGTCACAAATTTAAAATCCAAAGGTAGAATTGGGTGCTTGACTAATAAAAGGTAGGATACAACAATAACAACAGATTTTGCTGAACACCAGCCAAATGTTTTAGTCCATGTGAGAGAGGAGTGGCTCCTGAAAAAATACTGGTTTAAGAAAAAAAAAAACAAGCAACAACAAGAAAACTGACTCACCAGGAAACACTGCTAGAAAAATAAACTCACTCTGTCCTCCATATTAGAGAGTTTATTGGGAGCACGCGACATGTGAAGAACTGTATCATGTCCAGTGGGTCAAGTTCTACGTGTTACCTGAGCTGGTGTGTTTTGGACTTTAGCAGAAGACAAGTAGAGACAAGCAGCTTTAGATGAAGCAGCAGGAAGATAAACACATGATAAGATCTAGAGATAGATTCATATTTTCTGATTTGCTTTATTGGAAATACTGTAATTATTAATCCACAGGTATAAATGTGCCAGCTTTCAACCTAAATCACAGTATGAACTAAAACCAGCTCCGATGATTGGTTCAGCATTTAAACATATTCATTAGGATCTTCATCCACATTAAAGTTCAATCAATAAGCTGAGCTGCAAGAGAACAAGTTACTGCTGTGAGAGTTCAGGTGAGCTCAGATTTCTAGAATACCATTATAAGGTGTGTACGGTCCTGGTGTCATTAATTCTGTTTTGGCATTTAGACACTGAGCAACATAAAACTATTTTTAGTGCTCTGGAGTCGTAACGATTAGACACTTTTTAAACTATACTTTCTGAAGAAAAAAAAAATATAATATAAAAATAAATATGTCCTAAAAAATAAATATAAAAAACTCCTTAGCTTTAACATCACAACATGAAAACATTAGAATGAAAAAGAGAAACACTACAGAATTAGGCCCAACTTAATATAAACTGAAAAAACGGAAGTTTGACACATAGTAGTAGTAGTAGTAGTGGTTTATTGTTGGAGACATAATGAGGAGAAACCCATGTACAACATTAACATGAAGACTGCAGTGTATTTACTATACTCATGTGTAGCCAGGTGAACAAGGGGAGGAGCATTTTATTTTACTTACTTACTCTGGATTGTTTCAGGAATAAATACTCATGATTTCATAAGAGTATAGGTGCAGTAGTTTTGCCTCCTCCCGCTAGGGGTGCTGTCCCTTTAAGGCAGGCAAAGTGTGAGCCGCGCGAATAGAGACATTCTTGTGGGTTCCAGCACATATAGGAGTGGAGGGGAACGAACTGGCCGATGAGCATGCAAAGAGAGCGGCAGAGAAAAACAATATAGATATAGATGTGAAATACAGTAAAGCAGAGATAAAAAGTATAGTCAAGGCTAAAACCATTCAAAAGTGGCAGCATATCTGGGACAATGGGTGCACAGGAAAACATCTATATAGGATACAAGGGAAAGTGGGAAAGGACACACACACAACCAGGTCTAGACAGGAAGAAATTGTGCTGACTAGGATGAGGTTGGGTCATACAAAATTGAATAGCACACCGTTCTTAATGAGAAAGCATGGGGATGGAAGTTGTGAATATTGCCAGAGCCATACACCTGAAACAGTAGAGCATGTATTACTTCACTGTCATAAATACAATCAGGCTAGGCAAAGGCTTGTTACTCAGCTGGAAGCAAAGAAAGTGTCTCTAGATATCAAGACCTTATTGGAAAAAAGATCAGGGGAAATTTTTGGTTTCTTACTTTCTTACCAACAGGCCTTTTTAAAAGAATATAAACTTTATTTTATCTGTTTGTTTTGTTTGTTTATTTGTTTGCTTATTTAAAACAGTACAGAATAGCCAGTAACTCCCGTTCCTTACTCCAGTCCAGTGGTGGCGGTAATGCACAAGCAATAGTTGCCAACTGCCAATAAAACAAGAAGAAGAAGAAGAAGAAGCCGCGCGAATATGTGAGTTCTTCGAGGTATCGGAAGTGAGGGAGAGGCAGTAGTGGAGGGACACAGGCTGCTCAGGTGTGTTATTTTGTTCTTCTTTTAATTTAATGGATCAATAAGAACATAATAATGGTTAGTAGGAGAGTGTGATTAAGCTAATAAGTACAGCAGATTAATGATGATTTTGCATTACCGAAGATTTCTGTAGATTGTCTGTGCTGAACCTGCGAACCCCCCCCCCCCCCCCCCCCACCACCACCACGCTGTGAGTGACATTGAATGTCAGGACGACGTAAGTGGTGATGGAGCTGTTAAACAGCGGTGTTTACTGTGTATGTTTCCATGTGATTTAGAGGGGAGTTACAGCGCTATCCTGAGTTTCGGATGGGTGTATCCAAGTGTGCAGGCTGTACACGGAAATGCTCATAATGTTCATATTTTCAATATTTTCACTTACGCATTTTGTATTCCTACAAGAGTGCTGGAAAAATGTATTTTCTTTACGATTGTTTACTGTTTGGTGAACTAAAGCACTTCACTGCTAGGAAATGATACAAGCTATACTGTGTGACAAATGTATTGAGATTTTCTTCTGTATTTTTATTTTCTTTCTTTAGGTGTGAAGTAGGCCACTACTGTTGTCTATGTGTTCAGATTTAAAAAGGGCTTCTAAGTTGAACTATAGGCAGGAGATATGTAAGGGATAATGCCTGACGAGGTGTCCATTAACAGAAATGGACACCATTTGGGCCTCCGCGAAGCAACCGTCCTCCCGACCACTGCTTGGGACATTGGGAGATGACAAAATGTTGCTCCATTCTCGTCTGTCCTGTACTGATGGAGCCCAGTAAGCCTGCAGGCTGCTCTCACAACGATGCCCCGTCACCGACATGATCTGCGAGTTTCCAGCCCGGCGTCAGAGAGACGACTGACAGCTGTGCTCCGGAGGCTGTGGTTGGTGTAAACCCACGACAGACCCACCTGAAAGAAACAATAATAAACAGGCTATATTAATGAGGACAGAAGAGGGGTTATACGGCTTCATTATTATTAGAATGTAGCTAGTGTACAGACCTCCTCGCTGATTTTTTTCAGCATGTTCCCCAGGTAGTGGACACCCATCGGCTCCCTGGAGTACCACACATCAGATGCCACAGTGATGGAGCGCTTCGGGTGGAGATAAAACGATTTTGCATCTGGTGGACACTTGGAGATGTACTTTTTAAAACTTTTTACTGGACACAGAGGATCCCCGGGCCTGACGAGCATGAAGCCTTGTAGGTTTTCCTTGTGTGGGTCATTCAGATCTTTATGTTTTTTTTGTCTGAGGATTATGAGCTAAACTGACGTATTCAACGCCATGCTTGTCTCTTTGGATGATAAAAGATGTCATGGTCAGCTCTCGGCTCCCCTCCCTGCCACGCCGAGCAAAACACAGCTGGATGTCAAACCACACCTTTTTTGACGAGGCCGAGGGGCGTATCAGGACACAGTGCAGATGAACATGTGATTCTTTGAAGATCCGACTCAGTGATCCGAGGATGGTGGAAGCTGGTGTCCTTCCACTCTTTCTGTAATGCTTCAGTATCGCCTTAAAAACCACATTACTGGTCTTGAACACAGTGTCACTAATGATGTTGACATCACTTAAATGGCGGTTAATGCCGACTCTCAGACTCCTCAAACTGGCAACACTGTATTCTCCTCCTTCCTTGGTCGACTGGACAGACGCATAAAACAGTCGCAAAATGTCGTTGAGAGTAGCGGCAGTGTCGCTGTCAAAGTTGATGTCCATGTTTTTGTCAGCCAGGAAGTCTCTTAATGTTTTAACTGCCCATTTCGTGGTTTTCTTTGTGTTCATCTCGTCCTTGTCATCCTCTAATTCGTTCAATTCCTCCGGTGTCACCTGCTTGTGTCGCTTCTCCTTTTTCTTTTCATATTCTCTTCTCTCTTTTTCTTCTGCTGCATCCCAGTCTACAAAGTTGTCAAACTCACCAAATAAGTTAAAAGAAATGATAAAATCACTCATGTTTTGTCTGTCTTGCTGTTGCGATGAATAAACTGTGAAATAACGTTGAGTCTCCGTTGCCATGGTTACCATCTAATGTTTGAGCCAGCGCAATAATTTAGAACTGTCATCAGGCAATTTGTCTTTCCTAGGTGTACATTATCACTTTTTAACCTACATCCTCCAGCCAATCAGAATCGAGTATTCACCCTGACCATGGTATAATGAGCTATAAAGGAATTTCATTTATTTAGATGTGCTTGAGTAATCTACCCATGTCTTAGTTTTCCACACCACGGTGTGCGGTTTGAGTTACTCCTAATTTTCTTGCTAGCATTGCAGAGAGGAGCATCCATAGGAGGCATTCTTGGTTTCTTGTTTTTTTTTTTTTTTTATTGTAAACATTCATTCTACTTGCTGAAGACGTGAAGCTGTACCATTTCATTTTCCATTAGTATAACACGCTCCCAAAACTGTGAACCATTTAATGCTGTTCTCTACTGAGTGCAGTCGGGGAATAAAATACCCACGAAAAAGAAATTTGTCCTGTGTTCTGTCCCGTATCTTGTAATTGGGCTACACATGCTTTTTTACACATTAGTCTATTTTGAAGCTGTTGTCTCTACAGAGGGTTATTAGACTGACAGGTGAATGAGAGACAGAGATTTGGGAACCAGTAATTAAGATGAGATGAGATCATCCTTTATTTATCTCACAGTGGTGAAAGAGACATTTCCCCTGACCTTACATATGTTGACCTAAGAAAATATCACACTACACACTTAACCGGCCCAACAACCTTAAAAGATAACTTCATGTGACAGTAATTTCCTGCTCTGTAATCAGACCACCACATCATCACTACCTGGTTCCACTAGACTTCATTTAATCTGATCTCTAACTGTAAATGTCACAATTATGATGAATCTGCCTCACAAAAGAAAAGAACATGGTTTCAGTTATCCAGTATCTTTTGTGATCTCCAGTAAGTGTAGGACAGTGTATTTAGTGTTCAGCTGTAATTCATGTAAGTTATTGTAAACATTAAAATATAAGAAAAATATATTGTCAGCTAGGTTTCTGGATTCAGTCTCTCAGAGAGCTCAGAGCTGTCTTCACTATCCATAAGATCTGAAACAAACAGAGTTAAAGGTCAACTCATAGTCTGGAGAAATCAGAAACAGTTTGTTAGATCAGTTGAAACAGAATAAAATCAGTTTTACTTACCAGGTGGAGCCTTTTGGTCTGAAATGAAAAGTAAAGACAGGTCATTTCAGTTCCAGTTGTTAATGTCAGAATATCTTTCATCATCTTATCTCCAGTGAATATGATCCTCTTCTACTCACTCAACCTGAAGAATAAATCCACTCTGCTCTTCTGTTTAGTTCTCACTTTGTTTCTTTCTTCATCACTTCTCTCCCTCATCATCATAGTATAGTCATGTTCTCCTGACTTCTCCTGACTCTGAGACTTACTCAGCTTTTACTGCTGGATGCTTCAAATTGTAGGATTCAACTAAATCAAAGTAGCTCACCTTGTTTCTTTTTATGAACCATGAATCCAGCAGCTGCTGCAAAGACGACAACAAGAACAACCACTGCAGTGATGATGATGATGATGATGATGGTGGTGGTGGTCATGTTACTGGGCTTCTCTGTTGAACAAAGAACAAACTTAAGATTAAGAATAGTACAGATGAAGAAGGTTAGAACAGAGGTACATTCTTCCTTAAACGTGGGTTTGCCATCATCAACTAAGACTGCTCTCTTCCCTCACATTTACTGTTACTGTAAATCACATCTATCTGGGCACTATGACTCAAAATCTATCTCTACTGAATTGCTGACAATCTTGTTTTGCTCACGAGCAATTCTTGAGTGAAAAATGTGAAATGAATTGAGACCTTATTTTGGAGAACATAAGACATAATATCCAACAAACCACAGTCACTCTTACCCCAGTTGGTTCTGATCTGTTCTTCATCCAGTTTGGTGATGATGTCGTCCTCCACACCAGAGAGATGAAACACACAGTCGTACCTCCTCCAGTCTTCAGGTGAGACTGATGAAATGTCCAGGTCAACATTCATCTGGAAGGATTCATCATGGTTGGGGAGGATCTCTCCTTGTTCCACTCCTTCATGAATCTCCTCTCCATCTTTCCTCCAGAACATCATGGCTCTGTCAGGGTAGAAACCTGTAGCGTGGCAGCTGACTGGAGAGGAGGGAGTCTTCTGGAGGAGAGACACTGAGGGGAGGTCTGGAGAGAGAGAAAGAGGATCAGCTCCTAATGAAGGTAGTTTTTGACCATGTCACACTAAAACAGCTAAAAATATTCTCTGTTAAAAATGTTCCAGAGTCTGTGCAGTCATTAAACCATTGAAACACAGTCTCTTTTTGTCCATGAGAAGGACAACCACTGGACACTGCCAGGTTAATAACAGAAATAAAAGCTTTCACTGCTACAGCTCCATGTAAAATCCTCTGTTGTCAGTCAGCAGTTATTTTCTGTGAAGGTGGTTCATGAAGAACCTGGTGTTCTCATCTCCTGCCTCTGTCCAGTTTCTTCCTCCACTCTGTGTCCTCTCGTCCAGACAGTTTACATTTATTTAGTGTTTAGTAACCTGTGAATTTCAAGTGGAATCAACGATCAATGATTCTACCTACCTGTTCTCAACAGAGAGCTCTTCCCAAAGTGTAAATACATCTTCAGCCACTCAGGACAAGTATGAAAGTGGAACTGTTTGTAGTCTCTTAGTCTATCTACGTCTGAATTCCATTTCAGTTTGGTGGAGACTGCCTGAGGTTTTGGAGCGATCCATGTCAATGTCTTCAGATCCAGAGCAATGAAGTCTTCTCCATCATAACCATACTGCACAAAGCCAGTAACCTCTCCAGTCTTATCATCCCATTCACAGCCTTGCATACGCTGTAAAATGTGAACACCTATAAGATACAGACAACAGAGATATAATGTATAATGAACAATGACGTACAAATAAAGAAGAGGATTTTAAAATCATTTCTTATTGTGATCCACTGCTATTCTCCAAGTCTTGTGTTCTCCTGAGTCAAGGACATATAATCAGTGAAGCTTTTCTTATCCTCAGTGTAGAGAGTAAAAGTTGGATTGATTGCTCTGATATCAGTTCTGTCCTCCATTCTAATCAAACTGAGTGTTTGTGTTAATTCCTGCAGTGACAGTATGGCTCCATTACTTTTCCATTAAATGTCATTTCTCCACACTTTCACATTTCAGAGGAGGAAAATAAATAAATATTAATCTGAGCAATCACAAACTATCAACAGAAACTGGTGTTACATTTGTAGTGTGGTAATGTGATAAGCTACTAGAACAGACTGATTATTGAGGGCAGGTCATGACCAGAAGCTGGACTGTACCGGCTACATGGTCTGACCTCTGACCCTGCTCTGTCCCAGCCTCACCAACAGGAACCACACTACAAGAGACTGTCCCCATAAAGTTTAGAATCAAACAACCATCAGACATGTGCTGGAGTACAGGCTACATGTCTGATACATGTGTCCAAGGGACGCATGAATATGGTTGATCATTTCTGTTCTGATCCATCCATTTTACATCTAACACCTGAACTCTGTGTCTATGATCATGAGTCAGTTTAGTTTATGTTCTATGATCTATAATGATCTGAGGTCAGGTACCCACATACAACACACAACA
This sequence comes from Chelon labrosus, assembly GCF_963514085.1. Classification (NCBI taxonomy): domain Eukaryota; kingdom Metazoa; phylum Chordata; class Actinopteri; order Mugiliformes; family Mugilidae; genus Chelon; species Chelon labrosus. The sequence goes on from NC_140349.1 coordinate 3,763,466, forward strand.
TACTGTACCTTCACTTTGGTTGAAGACCTGCTTCAGACTGGACATCGTGGTTTTGAAGAAATTAGGATAAAACACAAAACATTGGTGCATGTAGAACTCTAATTGATCAGGATCATTTTCAAAGAATTTTTTTTCCCAGTCCAGTTTTTGTTCTATTTTCTTTTTGCTTCCGTCACAGTATCCAGCCTGGATGTCATCAACCACTGCAACAGCCACAAGTTGTGGAAGGTTTGAGACTCCAGAGAATCCAGTGATGAAATATTTCAGTGAGTGTTTCACTGTGGAACAAACGACACGTAAACTATCAGTAAATAAGTGAATAAAGAAATAAAATATACATCATCAGTAACACGATGGACTCAGTTAAAACAGATCCTGACCTGTCATGTGATAGAAACCTTTTAAAGAGAAGATTGTAAAGAAGGTGATCTTACCTGCTGATGAAACATGACAAAAGAGAAGAAATAAAATCAGCGTCTTCATCGTGTTTTAATTTAAATTATGGTGAAATCAGCAGCTGCTTTGTTTCTTTTGGTTGTGGCTTATCCAGAAAGCGTTCAACTTGTTTGGGTGAGGCTGAAGTAGAAAGTTAATCCTTCTGGATGTTTTTTTTTTTTTTTTCAACTTTCTTTATTGACAACCACAAAAGAGGTGGGGCCTACAGGCTGATTTTTTTTTCTTTCTTTACAATAAATTACACTGGAAATGTTTTTTTATTATTAGTCATTTTGCAGCTTTTACAGCAGAACATTTTTATTTGTGGATGTGAATCCACATCTAGTCAACTTTAACAGCACAATATAAAAACTTTAAAATGTAGAAACATTCTTAAATCTGGTTCAACGGATTAATCAACTTTAAGAAGAAACGTATTTAAGAACTTGTTTTAAACAGAAAAGGTGCTGCACATAGTAAAAATGAATACATAAAATATAATCAGTGCAAACATGAATGTCTTTTAAAATATGGGAACTTTATTGAGAAGTGAGACTTCAGTACAAAAATAAAGCTCAACAGACTAAACACTGATATTCATGTATTTTTATTACATTAAAGTTTAGGAGCAGAGTTGTTGTTCACAGTTTATTTATTTATTTGAGCCATCGCTGGACTCTACAGTTATCAAACTGTCACGTCACCATTTTCTAACCTCTCACCTTAAACATGTTTAAGCTTCCTTTAAATGCTACATTCAATGTTAGAAGTTGTGTTAAAAGATCTGTCTAAGTCCTAGTCTGTAAACAAGTATGCAGCATGTGTTGCCAAATGTAGGTCTCTGTCCTCATTTCTGGGTGGTGCCATACGTACCTTTATAATCGGGTGCTTTGCCACTCCTCTTCCCTCTCTCATCGTGGTGGTGGCTGAAGTGTTGGCCACCAGCGTGTCCTATTGTTCACTTCTGCAGGTAATCTGCTCGGCTGTTTTCTCCTCTCCATTCAAGTGCATAATTGGCGCGATGTGTGCTTTGGTGACGCCGGCGTTTGCTGTGTGCATCTGGCTGTTGCGGGAGACGGATTGCCCCGCTTGGAGCCCTGTTCAGCTGTTACCCTGGTCTTCGTGGTAGGTCGGCGTTGCTTGCCTATCCATTTTGGCTGGCACTCTACTCTCAGTTGACTGACTTTTTGATAACTTTTTGTTGCAGTGGGTTTGAGCTGCATGTTGCCCTCACCCTCCTGTCGCCGGTGAGGCTGTACCTGTGTTTGCTGTTATGTTACAATCTTTTTTGAATGAGACCCACATTTAAATAATTAGATAAATTATTAATTGCAATACTTGTGACTTTTTGTAGAGGTTGCAGAGGTGCATGGTTGTTCATCAGCCACTGCCCCCAGTTATGGCTGCTGCTTTCTCGATGGTGTTCTGCAGCTCTGATCGTTCGCCTGCTTTAAGGGCTGGGCCCACCTCCGATGTTATTTTTACTTTATTTTGTGTTAAGAATAAAAAGAATTGTTTGTTCTGTTTCTTGGTTTTGTGAATATTTTTGTGCATATGAAGGATTCATCAGATTTTATTCTCACCACCAGGGTTTTTGTATTGTTTTTTTTTTTTGTTTTTTTTTAATGTGTTAATTTTTCTTTCTCCCTTTCGACAGGTGCTGTGGGCACTGACAGCAGTTCACTCCCCAGGTGGTGGGTTTCTTTGCACTTGCAGTGTCACAGGTGATTTTAGTGGTGGACCCCTTCCCCGGTTTCGTTTCCTGCTGTCATGGTAAGCCTCAGCCCTGTCGTTATTCCCTTTTGAGTTAATACTAGTTTTGCATAACCCCTGGTGGCTGATCTTTTAACTGTTTCTTATGTATATCTGTGTACTTTGCTAGAAATAAATCATTCAATTTAACACGTCTCTGGCCGAGTGGAATTTCCCTCAAACCTGTGTCCTTGAGAGTGGAATTCAACCTTGATCAAACCAGTTTCCTGGTGGTGAAATTCCCCTGGGTGGCGTTGCCACAACCAACCATCCCACTGCCCTGCCACACATGTCATTGGGGTTTTCAAGTGGGCACCTCCCTTCAATGATGTTTCATTAAGTTAGGCCCACGTTACATACCAATCATAACTCCATTACGACCCAAACACAAAATTAATCTAACAAACCATTACAGTCTTGTAATTCGCCCTTTTCACGCGGAGTGAAACCATGACCCAAATACTAAGTTACCTGGCCAGCCTTACCTTTAGCGAGCTCCCCAGCTAGATGTTTCCTCCAAGCCATGCGCTTGCTCACTCTGCTGCCAGGAACATGTTTATCGCTCTCTCTTAGGAGAGCAATGGTGGATTTTGCCACAAATCCACTGCAGCCCACCTCCACCAGCCACACACGGGCCCTCTTGTGCTCATTAGCCTCCTTAACTCCATCTTCCCACGGGACAGTAAATTCAATGAAATGGACTACCTTCTCTGGCTCAGACCACAATAGCAGATAATCCCCCAGGCACCTCCTATACTTAGCTGCCCTGCGTTATGCCTGATCCTCAATGGTCTAGCCTTTTCTCCCTCCCATACAAACACGATGTGTCTATTCTCTTTGTTAGCAGCTAAGGAATTTACTTAATTGTTTTTCCTAAATTGCAGCTGCTAAACATTTCAGAACCTGGTTGAGATGCCAGGGAAAGACTAGCCCTGCAACCTGTCAGTGCACATACACAAGAATACAGTGGGCAGGCAGGATCCTCACCTACCCACCATAGTTCTGGGCAGATGGCAGCACATCATAAGTAGCCCCTATTATAAAACCTAAACATAATTATTGAATGACGTTATTTTCATTGTGTAAGATGATCACGAGTACAGAAGCACCACTCCAGGAAAAATAAAAAACGTATCTGTATCACGTTATAACATACTTGAGTGATCCTAGAGCAATGAACATTTATTTAGTCATTTAAGTGATTTATTTGATAGTTAAATTACAAACTGAGTTGCAGGACAAAATATTAAATATCCAACAAACCACACTCACTCTTACCTCTGTTGGTTCTGATCTGTTCTTCATCCAGTTTGGTGATGATGTCATCCTCCACACCAGAGAGATGAAACACACAGTCGTACCTCCTCCAGTCTTCAGGTGAGACTGATGAAATGTTCAGGTCAACATTCATCTGGAAGGATCCATCATGGTTGGGGAGGATCTCTCCTTGTTCCACTCCTTCATGAATCTCCTCTCCATCTTTCCTCCAGAACATCATGGCTCTGTCAGGGTAGAAACCTGTAGCGTGGCAGCTGACTGGAGAGGAGGGAGTCTTCTGGAGGAGAGACACTGATGGGAGGTCTGGAGAGAATGAGAATGTTAAGGAGGTGAGAGAGAGGAGGAAGTAAATACTAACAATCTACAGTCAACTACTACATCAGCTCTGTCAGTCTACATTCAGACACATTCAGTGTTTATTCTTCATGTAAATGTCAGCAGGTCAACAAGTTAAATACCGTCTTATTTCCGCCTGTTTTCATGACGGTCTTTGTGGATTAACTCAAAGAACAAAGGACACATGAGGCTGATCTGAGGTCATTAAGTATTGGATAAACTGACCTTTTGACCTGAAGATGGTGCTAAATGAAAAGTCAGGGATTCAGTTCATCCTCTTTGAATGTTTGTACCACATTTCATGGACTACCATCAAGTGTTGGTGCAGGTATTTGAATCTTAACAAAACATGTAAATCTGCCTGTGATGCCAAAGAAGAAAAGGCCAGAGGGCAGAAATAACAGCCAGAAAGAAGATCATGTAAGACTGATAAGATGCTGTACACAAGAAATACTGTGTTTACTAAACTACATGAGGTCACATGATTCTACCTTTCCTCAGCAGAGAGCTCTTCCCATACTCCACATACATCTTCAGCCATTCAGGAAAAGTCTGAGTGAGCAACCTCGCGTCGTCTTTCATTCCAGCTGTCTCAGTATCCCATTTTAGTTTGGTGGAGACAGCCTGTGGTTTTGAAGCGATCCATGTCTCTGCCTTCAGATCACATGAAATGAAGTCTTCTCCATTATAGCCGTACTGCAGAAAGCCAGTAGCTTCTCCAGTCTCTTCTTCCCATTCACAGCCATACACATTCTGTAAGATGTGGACACCTGAACGACAAACAGACACCAGAGACTTCAAGAAACAATCAATATATTTTTTTTATTATCAATTAGAATTTGCAAAGTAACTAAAGCTGCCAAAAGATGTAACATGTCCTCTGACATGCAGTGGAGTGAAGAAAGTAGCAGAGACATAACTATGGATAGTAAATGTAAGTAAGTTTGTGTATCCCGTGTGAATGTGCCACATGAAACACAGACGGGGGCGTCATTTCTGAATCACATGACATCCCCAGGTAAAACTGATCCCGCGCTAATAGGACATTTGTGGTGTGATTTATACTTTACAAATTACAGACATAGCCTTAATCACATGGGATTAAGATCACAGACGACTTCAGCAGTTATTACACATTACTAGAGGTCCCCAGGTAAAATTAGTCCCATGTAAATAGGTCTTACATTAATGTACTTTTTATCATGGATTTTTAGGAGTGGTGTCTTGTGTACCCTTGGGGATGAAAACAGCCACTTGGAGTCACTTTTTGCTCTTAATTTGACCATAACTTTTACTCTATTGCAGCAAATGATTTTTGCAGAGGAACCTTAATTTTACTTAAATTTTGAAAATATGATCTCAAAATTTTCAGTAGGTCAATAATACACTGTGGGCAAATTTACTACCCTTTCATACCGTTGGCAGCTGAAAATTTTTTTTCAACTTTTTTTGCTTAAATCTGTTACTCAACTTCAGTCCTGATCAGAACTACTAAATATTAAAAAAAAACAAACAAAAAAAAAACAAAAAAAAAAATCTAAATCTTAACCCTTTAAATGCCAGTTTAGAAAATAAAGTCACTGATATGGGGAAAAATACACACATAATGACCTATATTCAATATAAAAAATGATCGGAGACGGGAGATTTTTTACCTGTTATTGCACTCTTGGATATGTCAAAGTTTAGTAACATCATTGATGTTTATGCATATTTAGTTTTTGTGCAGCATCAGATTTTCATTAAAACTCCCTTTCATACGGTTAGTGGCTGTTTTTGCCCCATAGACTCCCATTATAACCACATTATTTGAATGCACAGACACTAAATAACAATGCATTTTACAATCTTGGTGATTCCCCCTGTTCAAAAGGGCTCAAATTTGGCAATTTTACTGTTGACCACCAAATCGCACCATTTACTCATTACATAGGCCTGTTGTATCACAAGATTAGTTTCTGTATTTGATATATGGAGTTTATGAGAATATTAGTGTGTGTGGGTGTGTCGGGAGTGGTGGTGGTGGTGGGGGCTGGGGTGCTGAAGGGCTGACCTCAGAAGTGTGAGTTGGGAGAGATGGAGAAATGGAGTAGTGTGGTCTCCCACCAACATGGAGACAACATATTTGCCCCTGCCTGCCAGAAGTGTGAGTCCAGGGCCAACACATTATGCCGTGGTGAGGGTCCACAATGTAGAGTCTGCATTTGTCCTGTTTTTTACAAAAGAAATGATTGACCTGATTGTGGGAATGACTAATCTTAATGGGCACCGCTCGCTGAAGGACTGGACTGACATGGACTCCACAGAACTTCGTGCTTACATCCTGATTTTGGCCGGCATCTTCAAGTCAAAAAGAGAGTCCTTACGCTCCCTGTGGGATGAGCGCAACAGTCGTGCCATCTTCAGAGCCACCATGTCACGCCATAGGTTTCATGACATCAACATGACATGCTCTGCGCTTTGATGACAAGCTCCAGAGACCAGCTTGTCTTAGGGAGGACAAGCTTGCCCCAATCTGGTCCCTGTGGGAAATATGGAGACATCGCCTTTCCCTCCTCTTCAACCCTGGCAGAGATGTCACCGTGGATGAGCAACTCATGCCATTCAAAGGGAGATGCAAGTTCAAACAATATATGCCAAAAAAAACAAAGAAATATGGACTGAAGGTTTGGGTAGTTGCTGATGTCACCACCTCATATGCCTGGAGGTGTGATGTCTACCTGGGAAAGACTGGTGATGAGGCAGAAGTGGGCCAGGGTCAGCGTGCTGTCCTGGAGATGACAGAGGGGCTCCAGGGCGTGACTGTCACGTGTGACAATTTTTTTATTACCTACCCACTGAGGTAGGGCTGAAGTTCCTCTTCATATTTCCTCTTGCTCTTATCACGAGCAAATGGCCTTGACCTTATATAGACTTCATTTGTTTGTGTTTACTCTATGTAGACTCTCTGTAGTTCTGAGTGCCAGGGCTACTCTTCTCAAGATCAAAAGGCCAGCAGGTGCATAAAGACACTTACACTTTGGTTTTATTTACTTTATGTAGACTCTGTGTAGTTCTGAGAGCTGTTATTTTTTATTTTTATTTTTTTTGCTTTATGAATGTCAGTGCACAAAGGTCACACACATAATTTGAACTCACACTTCTTAGGTCAGCCCTGTAGCCCCCCACAAAAGTTCTGTTTGGACATGTATTTTATAATCTATAATGATCTGAGGTCAGGACATACTGTACCTTCACTTTGGTTGAAGCGCTCCTTCAGACTATAAATCCAGGATTGGAACAGGCTAGGACACAGTGAAAAACACCAGTCTTTGTTCACCTTTGATTGTTCAGGATGGTTCTCAAAGACGTTTTTCATCCAGTCCTGTTTCGGCTCAAAAATCTTGTTGGTGCCGTCGTAGTAGATCACCTGAATTTCATCAACCACTGTCACAGAAAAATATTCTGGTAGGTTTGTGAGTCCAGAGGAGCCAGTGATGTACATTTTCAGGGTGTGCTTCATTGTGGGACAAACAAGGTTTATAATGTCAGTAAATAAATGAATACACTGGATTCTCATAAAGTTGTAGAGAAAGTGAAACTACATATTGAGGTTGAAGCAGAACTGTGACACAGTTAAAAATAAAGTCAGTGAAAAGATGATGAAGGATAGAAATGTGATCTGTCCTGATGATGAAACATGAAAGAAGAGAAGCAAGAGAAAGTTTTCATTTTATTTTATTTTTGTAAAGATGTACGATTAAACCACCAGCTGGCTGAGCTGCTTAGAGTGTGGTTTACTGAAATGAAAGTAAAGATGCTCTAACCCCTCTACACCTCCACTGACTGAGCAAGTGTCTTTGGCTTGTGCTTAATCACCTTAACCAGTCACACCTGAGAAGACTGAATAAAGAGCCTTGTTGAAGAAGCATAAGGGAATACTTTCCAGCTGCAGAAGCTCACCATGTCTCACCTGTCGCCTTTTTGTTTTCTTTTGAATGAAATAAACCCTTGTTTTTGTAACTCTGTCATGTGTCTCCAATTTATGTTGTTACCCTAGAGCCGGGTTGAAACAACTTCCTTCTTTTTAACTTTCTTGATTTACAAGTAGAGATACAACAACTGTAAAACAACCCATGTAGCCTGCAAGTCAGAGGAGCCCATGAGTTCATGATAAATATTCAATCAATCATTGCTATTAATTGGAGCTTCTTTCTCTATTTTTTGTCAATTTCATGGAGATTTCATTGCCTGAAAAATGAGGCGAACATGTGGGATTTCATCCAACACAAGATTCTTCAGGTGTGACTGGGTGACAATAATACTTTTTCTGTTTACCAGACAACAGCCATAAACTGATCACTGAGGTGAAACTCACTGTCAGAATATATTTTAATGTTATGCTGTTCTTTTATACACTGTGATTAAAATAACCTGGAAACAAAGAGACGGTGATCAACACCACAATGATGAACAATGACTAAATTACATTGAACTATTAAAAGAAAGATTAAAACAACATAGAGAAATATAGAGAAAGTGCATTGTTACAGAGTATTTCACAATAATAAAAAAAAAAAAGAAACATAAATAGACATGGTCACAAATATGGTAGATTTCTGTTAAAATAATGAAGAATGTGAATGAGATCTTACCGGTTGATGAAACATAACAGAAGAGAAGCAACAAAAGTAAAGTTTTCATCTTGTTCTGTTTCTATAAAGACTTTAGACCAAGTCATTAGCTGGTTGAAATGATTTGAATGTGTGTAACTAAAACCTGCTGACTGGATTTGGGTTGCTTGTCCAAACCAAAGTGGAGACGGAATCAAGACAAACAGGTTTTGTTTGTGTGACAGAGCATTAAAAATGATCTTTGAAATTCCACTTCTTCATCCATGCAGACCTTACAGAGAATATCCCAAAGTAATCATCAATGAAACTACTGCTGAGCTGCAGATATGTCTTTCATAAACTAATCACTATTCAGTGATTTGTTTATGTTGCTCTTTAAAGTCTAATGTTAAACTGCATGAAAACAAAGAAGAAAAAAGATATTCATAATTAAAAAGGTCATAAAACTGGTCAAATAGTCTTCCACTGTAGCTGTTTGTTTCATGTTTATTTATTTCAGGGAAAAGCACCATGTACAACATTTAAAGAGCATTTAAATGACTGATGTGTTCAATGTTTGGAGTGAAAGCCACAATCAGGTCCACCATCTGTCCACCAGAGGGCGACAACAACAGGAAACTGATCACCTCAGAGAAGGTCACGGTTCTTTTTACACTGTGAAAATGTAAAAACTATAAAGAAAGAGAAAAACTAGTTTGTGTGACATGAGCATTAGCTTGATATTCTGTTCATGAGTATCACAAACAATAGAGCACATTAACTTACTTGTCTCTATCTAATCTCTACACTTTATCTTCAGGGACTAAACTAGTCACTGGCCCAGTTGACTAAAGAAACACTTTTATATGAATGTGATTTCCTGCTCAGTAATCAAACCACCATCACTACCTCGTTCCATTAGATTTCATTTGATCTGGTCTCTAACTGTAAACTCCACTGGTATGATGAGATGATCCAGAATCAAGTGTTTAAGTTACATTGAACTCTAAAATAGAACAAATCTATTCAACAACTTTGACATCAATTTAGTAAAGATGATCCCAAATAAAGTAACTCATGGTGTTTATCTGTCAGGTTTCTCGATTCAGTCGCTCAGAGAGTTCTGTGTTGTTCTCAGGATCTGTAAATTAAACATCATAGAAAATTAATCATTAAACAGTTTGTTAGATCAACTGAAACAGAATAAAGTAGGTTTTACTTACAAGGTGTGAGTTTCAGTGGTAAAATTATTTACTGCCACACTATCGATAACAAAACAAAAACGTGTTTTTACTACTTTTTTGGTATCATTATTGTTATTCCAAATGAAACACGTATTATACTTGTGTTATAATATGCAATGAAACAAAGACTGAGGTCTTCTGTTTGTAACATCACCATTATTCCAGATGTCGCTCTAATTCTTATCATATACAGTTAAGGCCTCCACAATAATCAAAAATAAAACTGAAGCTTAATTTATTTATCAATTTATCTTATCCTCGTTTAAAAATACTGAATATGTCTTATTTATTTATTTATTATTTATGTCTTTGATTGTGGAGCTGCATCTTCAGTAAAAGAGTTTAAATGGTTATGGAAGCAGATCATTTAGATCATTTGTGGATGTGAAATATATCAAGAGTGATCAGTATCTGTCCACAATGTCTGAATGACAACAGTCTCATTTATTTTCAGACTAAATTTTTTATCAAATGTCATATAATACTCTTTTAATGGTATGTAATAGTGGAACAGTTGTAAGCACTGTTAAAATGACTGATGTGTGAAAAATCTATTGAAGTCCTCCATCTAGTGTTCAGCCTGGATGTCTTAGTTTGATTCACGGTGAAAGCTGTTCACCGAGGTGAAACTCACTGTCAGAATATATTTTAATGTTGTGCTGTTCTTTTATACGATGTGATTAAAATAACCTGGAAACAAAGAGATTGTGATCAACACCATGATGAAAAACGAACCATTAAAAGAAAGATTAATGTAAAAAAAACAGAAACAACTTGTATCTTGTTTAAGATAGGAGAAGGAGAATATAGGCCTAAAACCAGGTCATGTTTCTGTTACGTCCACTCGGTAGCTCTAGGGGGAGTCGTTGATCTGCAATATTTCAGAGAGACTTTAATTTATTCACAAGACAAAACCAAACCAACCATGAAAAGTCCTATAAGATACATGTGGCCCTTTAATAATATTTATTTTATTGTGTAATAATGTCAGAGTCACAGGGAGTCAGTGTTTGAACCATGTCTGCATCAGATGTGGAAGATGTTTAGAAACTACATCTAACTCAGAGAGAAAAGAGCAGAGTTCAACTTGATGTAGTTTTTATGATGAAAGCTGTGAATCTGAGAGAAAGGGTTAGGGTACAAGTCACTGTACAACTCAGTGAGCTACAAATGATGCAGACCTTCCAAAGAGAAGATGAAAAAGTCAGGAAAACTACTGCTGAGTTTAGCTGCAGATAAGTAGAGACAAACAGCTTTAGTTGAAGCAACAGGGCGACAGACACAAGAAAAGATCCAGAAATAGATTTATATTTTGTGATTAGCTTTATTTACAAGACTGTATTTACACATATATACTATTGATTATCTTTAAAGTTAACCAAAACAACAATAGTAGTGATAGTGCTGCTCTCAGTCAGCTGTCAGGTCAACCTAAATCACAGTATGAACTAAAACCAGCTCAGATGATTGGTTCAGCATTTAAACATATTCGTTCAATCAATACGCTGAGCTGCAAGAGAACAAGTAACTGCTGTGAGAGTTCAGGTGAGCTCAGATTTAAAGATCAACATAAGGTGTGGACTGTCCTTGATACCTACTAGAAAGCTGCTGGAAACTGGAGAAATAAATATTTGTTATTATAAAAAGCTTTTAATTATAAATTCTGTTTTGCATGCAGCAATTAAAAAAATATATTTCATACCCAGGGAGGTGACAACTAGTGAATCAGTTCCAAAGCTCCAGTCTACTTGCATCCATTTGTATATTAACCCAGAGAGATGAACACAATGTGGCTCAAGAAAAACATCTTCTCAACTATGACATCAAAACATTATAGAGCAGAAAATGATGCTGAGTTTGGTTTGACAGACTAACGAGTTATGAATCAACTCAGTCAGGTTTCTGGATTCAGTCTCTCAGTGAGTTCAGAGCTGTCTTCACTATCTGTAAGATCAGAAACAAACAGAGTTAAAGGTCAACTCATAGTCTGGAGAAATCAGAAACAGTTTGTTAGATCAGTAGAAACAGAATAAAATCAGTTTTACTTACCAGGTGGAGCCTTTTGGTCTGAAATGAAAAGTAAAGACAGATCATTTCAGTTCCAGTTGTTAATGTCAGAATATCTTTCATCATCTTATCTCCAGTGAATATGATCCTCTTCTACTCACTCAACCTGAAGAATAAATCCACTCTGCTCTTCTGTTTAGTTCTCACTTTGTTTCTTTCTTCATCACTTCTCTCCCTCATCATCATAGTATAGTCATGTTCTCCTGACTTCTCCTGACTCTGAGACTTACTCAGCTTTTACTGCTGGATGCTTCAAATTGTAGGATTCAACTCAAAGACTAAATCAAAGTAGCTCACCTTGTTTCTTTTTAGGAACCATGAATCCAGCAGCTGCTGCAAAGATGACAACAAGAACAACCACTGCAGTGATGATGATGATGGTGATGATGGTGGTGGTGGTGGTCATGTTACTGGGCTTCTCTGTTGAACAAAGAGCAAAAGATACACTATTTAAATTATGACTGACTTTTTACAGGAGAAAAACTGAAATATCCAACAAACCACAGTCACTCTTACCTCTGTTGGTTCTGATCTGTTCTTCATCCAGTTTGGTGATGATGTCGTCCTCCACACCAGAGAGATGAAACACACAGTCGTACCTCCTCCAGTCTTCAGGTGAGACTGATGAAATGTCCAGGTCAACATTCATCTGGAAGGATCCATCATGGTTGGGGGGGATCTCTCCTTGTTCCACTCCTTCATTAATCTCCTCTCCATCTTTCCTCCAGAACATCATGGCTCTGTCAGGGTAGAAACCTGTAGCGTGGCAGCTGACTGGAGAGGAGGGAGTCTTCTGGAGGAGAGACACTGAAGGGAGGTCTGCAGAGAGATAGAGAATGTAAAAGAGGTGAGAGAGATGAGGAAAGTATTGGATAAACTGACCCTTTGACCTGAAGATGGTGCTAAATGAAAAGTCAGGGATTCAGTTCATCCTCTTTCAATGTGTGTACCACATTTAATGTACTACCATCATGTGTTGGTGCAGGTATTTGAGGTATCTGGCAGAAATAACAGCCAGAAAGAAGATCATGTATGACTGGTGAGATGCAATACACAATAAATACTGTGTTCACTAAACTACATGAGGTCACATGCAGTGGTGTAACCTTTCAGGCTGTGCTTCACTGTGGGACAAACAAGGTTTATAATGTCAGTAAATAAATGAATACACTGGATTCTCATAAAGTTGTAGAGAAAGTGAAACTAAATTTTGAGGTTGAAGCAGAACTGTGACACAGTTAAAAATAAAGTCAGTGAAAAGATGATGAAGGATAGAAATGTGATCTTGCCTGATGATGAAACATGAAACATGAAGAGAAGCAACAGAAATAAAGTTTTCATCTTGACTTTATTTTTGTAAAGATGTACGACTAAACCACCAGCTGGCTGAGCTGCTGAGAGCGTGGTTGACTGAAATGAAAGTAAAACTTCACTACCCCCTCCACTGCCTGAGCAAATGTCTTTGACTTGTTCTTAATCATCTTGCAGTCACACCAAGGAAGACTGAATAAAGAGTCTTGTTGAAGAAGCCTAAGGGGAACATCTTCCAGCTGCAGAAGCTCACCATGTCTCACCAGTCTTTGTTTGTTTTCTTTTGAATGAAATAAACCTTTATGTTGGCTGACAATAATGCTTTTTCTGTTTACCAGACAACAACTGTAAACTGATCACTGAGGTGAAACTCACTGTCAGAATATATTTTAATGTTGTGCTGTTCTTTTATATTAAAATAACCTGGAAACAAAGAGATAGTGATCAGCAACATGATGATGGAAAATGACTAAATTCCACTGAACCATTCAAAGAAATAAAACAATATAGAGAAATGGAAACAACTTGGAGAAGTCTAAAAAGCGTTTTTAAAAAAAGGTCAACTGGACTTGAAGAGTTTTCAAGTAGTTTTGTTGAAGATGAAAAACAAATCCATTCTGCTCTTCTGTTTAGTTCTCACTTTGTTTCTTTCTTCATCACTTCTCTCCCTCATCATCATAGTATAGTCATGTTCTCCTGACTTCTCCTGACTCTGAGACTTACTCAGCTTTTACTGCTGGATGCTATAAAACTATTTACACCATTAGGTTCAGAGAGAGTTTTTATCCACAAGCCATCAGGCTAATGAACAGCTAAATTGCCTCGCATACACACACATGCACAATTCCACTTAATTCTTTTTCTAGATGTTTATCTTATTTTGCCAGATATCTTTTTTTATTCTGTTATCATCTGTCAAAGAGTATTTGACAATTAAAAAAAAACACAACATAGTCACAAATATGGTAGATTTCTGTTAAAAAAAAAAATAGAAAAGAAAGAAAAGATGATGAAGAATGTGAATGAGATCTTACCGGTTGATGAAACACGACAGAAGAGAAGCAACAAAAGTAAAGTTTTCATCTTGTTCTGTTTCTATAAAGACTTTAGACCAAGTCACCAGCTGGTTGAACTGATATGAGTGTGTTTGACTGAAACCTGCTGACTGCATTTAGGTTGGTTGTGCCAACCAAAAAGTGGAAATAAAATCAAGTCAAAATGTTGGTTTCTCACAAGTTAACATGTGACAGATGATCTTTGAAATCCCACTTCCTCATCCATGCCGACCAGACAGAGAGAATATTACAAAGTAATCATCAAGACAACAGCTCAGATGATGTGTTTATTGTCAACATCAGGATATCCATACACATTCAATTTCAATCAATATGCTATGTGTCATCACTGGATGGTAATCTCATAATGTTCTTAGTTCTGCACAACAATAATGTTGCTCTTTAAAGTCTAATGTTAAACTGCATGAAAACAAAGAATCAAAAATAAAAAGGTCATAAAACTGGTCAGATAGTCTTCCACTGTAGCTGTATGATTCATGTTTATTTATTTTAGGGGAAAGCACCATGTACAACATTTAATGAGCATCTAGTGGTAAAATTATTTACTGCCACACTATCAATAATAAAATAAAAACAAGTTTTTACTTTTTTGGTATCATTATTGTTATTTCAAATGAAACACGTATTATACTTGTGTTATCATATGCAATGAAACAAAGACTGAGGTCTTCTGTTTGTAATGTCGCCATTACTCCAGATGTCACTCTGATTCTTATCATTTACAGTTAAGGCCTCCACAATAATTAAAGATATAAATTAAGCTTCATTTATTTATCAATTCATCTTTACCTCCGTTAAAAATACTGAATATGTCTTATTTATTTATTATTTATGTCTTTGATTGTGGAGCTGCATCTTCAGTAAAAGAGTTTAAACAGGTTATGGAAGCAGATCATTTAGATTTGTGGATGTGAAATATATCAAGAGTGATCAGCATCTGTCCACAATGTCTGAATGACAACAGTCTCATTTATTTTCAGACTAAATCTTCATCAAATGTCACATAATACTCTTTTAATGGTATGTAATAGTGGAACAGTTGTAAGCAGTGTTAAAATGACTCCTATGTAAAAAAAAAAAATAAATAAATAAATAAATCTATAGTCCTCCATCTCGTGTTCAGCCTGGATGTCTTCGTTTGATTCATGGTGAAAGCTGTGATTCAGTGTCCTTCCACTAGAGGGCGACAAAAACCATAAACTGATCACCGAGGTGAAACTCACTGTCAAAATATATTTTAATGTTGTGCTGTTCTTTTATACGCTGTGATTAAAATAACCTGGAGACAAAGAGATTGCGATCAACACAATGATGATGAAAAATAAACCATTAAAAGAAATACTAATGTAAAAATAGAAACAACTTGTATCTCGTTTAAGATAGGAGAAGGAGAATAAAGGCCAAAAACCAGGTCATGTTTCTGTTACGTCCACTCGGTAGCTCTAGGGGGAGTCGTTGATCTGCAATATTTCAGAGAGACTTTAATTTATTCACAAGACAAAACCAAACCAACCATGAAAAATCCTATAAGATACAAGGTTGTGGCTATTTAATAATATTTATTTTAAATTTGTAATAATGTCAGAGGCACGAGTCACAGGGATTCAGTGTTTGAACCACGTCTGCATCAGATGTGGAAGACGTTTAGAAACTACATCTAACTCAGAGAGAAGACAGAGTTTAACTTGATGTTGTTTTTATGATGAAAGCTGTGAAGCTGAGTGAAAAGGTTAGGGTACAAGTCACTGTACAACTCAGTGAGGTCCTGTGTCTGCGTGGGTTCTCTCCAGGTTCTCCAGCTTCCTCCCACCGTCCAAAGACATGATGGTTAGGTTCATTGGTGATTCTAAATTGGCTGTAGGTGTGAGTGTGAATGGTTGTCTGTCTCTCTGTGTTAGCTCTGCGATAGACTGGAGACCTGTACACCTGTATTTGTTGACCTGAGGTCACATACTCTGTGATTTCCCCGTGTTTTATCAACACTGTATCTACTGGAACTAACCAACAATTAACTGAACCAACTGGTTGAGGAGCATTTTTATGTGTCAGTGATTTCCTGCTCAATAATCAAACCACCATCACTACATACCTGGTTCCTCTAGACTTCATTTCACCTATTCACACCTGTCTCACTGGAGAAAACAACGTAGCTTCAATAATATAGTACTGGTCTGCAGGGACATGTATTTAAGGTCTACCTGTTATTCTAAATATATTCAAACACAGTGACATGAGAAAAACACTGAATCAATGTTTAAAACTAAGACATAATTCAGTCAATGAGTCATAAGAAATCTGAATATTTGCAAACAGTTTTTATGTCTTAAGTAACTCAGTGGTTGAAACAAACAGAAAATCTACAGAGAATCCACTGAGGGAATATTTCAGTGAGTGTTTCACTGTGAGAAAAACAACAAATACACTGCCAAAAAACAGTCACAACCTGGATTTAACTAAGCAAATAGGTAGGAGCCTCCTATTGGATAATTACTGCATGGATGATTATCTTTCAGCTGACAACAAGTTATTTAACCCCAACTGATGCAATGAGTAGCTTCTCATTTCTTAAACAACCATGTCTAAAGACACATCCTGTGGTCGTGGAAAAGATGTTAGTCTGTATGAGAAGGGTCAAATCATTGGCATGCATCAAGCAGAGAAAACATCTGAGGAGATTGAAGAAACTACTAAAACTGGGTTAAGAACTGTCCAACACATTATTAAAAACTGATTAATGGTGATCAGTGATCACTTAAACGTTTGGTGAAATCAAATGGAAGAAAAACACCAGTAGAACTCAGGGCTATGTTTAATAGTGAAAGTAAAAGCATTTCCACACGTACAATTTGAAGGGAACTCAAGGGATTGGGACTGAACAGCTGTGTAGCCTTAAGAAAACCACTAATCAGTGAGGCTAACTGGAAATAAAGGCTTCAATTTGCTAGGGAGCATAAAGATTGTACTCTGGAGCAATGGAAGAAGGTCATGCGGTCTGATGAGTCCAGATTTACCCTGTTCCAGAGTGATGGGGGCATCAGGGTAAGAAGAGGGGCAGATGAAGTGATGCACCCATCATGCCTAGTGTCTACTGTACAAGCCTGTGGGGGCAGTGCTATGATCTGGGGTTGCTGCAGTTGCCCAGGTCTAGGTTCAGCAACATTATGTGTCCAAAGAATGAGGTCAGCTGACTACCTGAATATACTGAATGACCAGGTTATTCCATCAATGGATCATATTCCAAGATGACAATGTCAGGATTCATGGGGTTCAGATTGTGAAAGAGTGGTTCAGGGAGCATGAGACATCATTTTCACACATGGATTGGCCACCACAGAGTCCAGACCTTAACCCCATTGAGAATCTTTGGGATGTGCTGGAGAAGGCTTTGTGCAGTAGTCAGACTCTCCCATCATCAATACAAGATCTTGGTGGAAAATGAATGAAACACTGGATGGAAATAAATCTGGTGACATTGCAGAAGCTTAGTGAAACAATGCCACAGAGAATGTGTGCTGTAATCAAAGCTAAAGGAGGTCCAACGAAATATTACTTTTTAATTGGTGGTGATTTTTTATTTGGCCAGGCAGAGTATATTAGGCTCACAGCCTGGTTTCCTTTGAGCTTACATCTACATTTACTATAATAATATCATGTACTTAATGGATGCATTGGATTCAAGTGTTTAGAACACAGTTAATCTGTAAATTAGATAAGAGAAAAGATAAGACTTTATTCATCCCCGTGGGGAAATTAGGGTGTTACAGCGGCAAGAAACAACAGTGTAAGATACAAATGTTACAAGATACAAAAAAACAATAGAATAGAATACAGCAGACAAATACGCTATGTACAAAAAATATTTACATATTGCATCAAAGAGATTCACAGTGTCTAGTCTGAGTTGAAACAACCAATTTGTGTGGATTGAGGAGTTAAAGTGTTAAGGAGGTTAAATATATATATATATATATATATATATATATATATATATATATATATGTTGACATTCATGAATATCATGAATAAAAACAACAATACTGTAGTGACTTCTGTGTGTGTGTCTTACTTTCTTGTTCGTGTGATTTCTGTGTTCACTAAAAGTGAAACAAATTGTTTTCTATCACTTCAACTCAAGAATAATCATCATTGAAACAACAGGGTGAAAACCATGAGAAACAAATGAATAGTAGTCTTCCTATATGAATTAGAAAAAAAAAGAGTTTCTAACATGGCCAATTTGATGTTAAATGTTGAAGGACATCTCTTCAACTTCTTAGCTTAGAGGTTTGTAGTATTTATGTTCAACACAACAAGCCCATAGCATTATATGTGACGCAAGATGGACAAGGAAAGCATTTGCTGCAGGAAGCAAAACCCGATTCAGCTCAGAGTCAGCTGTCAGGTCAACCTAAATCACAGTATGAACTAAAACCAGCTCAGATGATTGGTTCAGCATTTAAACATATTCATTAGGATCTTCATCCACATTAAAGTTCAATCAATACGCTGAGCTGCAAGAGAACAAGTAACTGCTGTGGGAGTTCAGGTGAGCTCAGATTTAAAGATCATCATCATAAGGTGTGGACTGTCCTTGATACCTACTAGAAAGCAGCTAATAAGTTTGTGTAGAGATTGAAAAAAATAAATGAAAACATGTATTTTGTGCTCAGGGAACTGACAACTAGTGAATCAGTTCCAAAGCTCCAGTCGACTTGCATACATTTGTATGTTAACCCAGAGAGATGAACACAATGTGGCTCAAGAAAAACATCTTCTCAACTATGACTTCAAAACATTATAGAGCAGAAAATGATGCTGAGTTTGGTTTGACAGACTAACGAGTTATGAATCAACTCAGTCAGGTTTCTGGATTCAGTCTCTCAGTGAGTTCAGAGCTGTCTCCACTATCTGTAAGGTCAGAAACAAACAGAGTTAAAGGTCAACTCATAGTCTGGAGAAATCATCAACAGTTTGTTAAATCAGTTGAAACAGAATAAAATCAGTTTCATTTACGAGATGAACTACGTTGGTCTGAAATGAAAAGTAAAGACAGATCATTTCAGTTCCATTTGTTAATGTCAGAATATCTTTCATCATCTTATCTCCAGTGAATATGATCCTCTTCTACTCACTCAACCTGAAGAATAAATCCACTCTGCTCTTCTGTTTAGTTCTCACTTTGTTTCTTTCTTCATCACTTCTCTCCCTCATCATCATAGTATAGTCATGTTCTCCTGACTTCTCCTGACTCTGAGACTTACTCAGCTTTTACTGCTGGATGCTTCAAATTGTAGGATTCAACTCAAATACTAAATCAAAGTAGCTCACCTTGTTTCTTTTTATGAACCATGAATCCAGCAGCTGCTGCAAAGATGACAACAAGAACAACCACTGTAGTGATGATAATGATGGTGGTGGTGGTCATGTTACTGGGCTTCTCTGTTGAACAAAGAACAAACTACAGATTAAGAACAGTCCAGATAAAGAAGGTTAGAACAGCGGTACATTCATCTATCGAGGCAATAAGACTAAAAATCATTCTTTAATGATTTGCTGACAATCTGGTTATGCTCACGAGAAATTCTAGAGTGAAAAATTTGAAATCAAATGAGACCTGCAAGACATGTAGTGATTGAAATAGCTTGTTACCGTTAATATAATTATGGCTTCACAATTTTAGTCACTACAGACAGGTAGGTGTCCAGAATAAGCAGGGACCTCATGTACGAAGGCTGCGTGCACACAAAAATGTTCCGTACGTACTTGTTCACAGAAAAGCTCAGATGTATCAAGAGTGAAATGACCGCGAACTTGTCCGTGCCTCAAGCCAACGCCGTGGCTGGCGTACGCTGGCTTCTATAGATGTTGATCCTTTAGCAACATTTAGAGGTGATGCTTTTCATAAATGTGAAAACAATTAATCCGACCGATCTGGACTGTCGACCCTGAGCCGAGCCATGCCAGCCGTGTGGGACGGAATTATGTCAGCCAGGTATATCATATTCCAATACAATGCATCTGAAGAGGCAGGGGCGTTTCTAGACTTTAAGGACAACCTGGGCTTAGCCCGGCTGGACCGTATGTAAATTTAAAGATTAACTGAGGATTTTTTTAATATATATACAGTACATAAAAGGTGTTATTATAGTAGGCAGTGTTTCCCACAGGATTTTATGAGACTGTGGTGGCAGGGTTTTATTTTTATCAAGAAAAGTTGGTGCACTGCACCTTTACAAAAATAGCGCTGTCTCTTTAAGAAAGACGGTAGTCTTGAGTTGTTGAAGTTGTGCGTGGCTGTGGATGTGTGCCGCTGAACTGTGGGCATGTTGCAAATATAAAGTAAAAATAAAGATGAACGTTTGTCTTGCTGTTTGTTTTGGAGTTGCAACAGATAAATGTTTTAAACTACTGTCGCCGAGTGGACGCGACCGGGGCAGGGTGCAAAACCACCGTATTCTGTCGGGGGAGCGACTACCACAACAACAAAGTCCACGGGGGATTTTTTATAAAAAATATACACTTTTATTACAAATTTAAAATAATATACTCCTAAAAGTCCTTTTCTAAAAAGAGTCCACAATGTAGAGTTACTCCGGACGTGGCGAGCTCCTGGGCAGCAGGCCTCACTATCCACGATTGGCTGAAGATCACTTTGTAGGAGACACAGAAGAAAACACCAGGTGACCGTCAGAATGTTCAGCCTAATCAGTCTTCAGTTATTTGGTTCTTTTTTCTTTTAGGAAACAGAAGTCAGTGTTGATGGGATAAAATCAATTAATCTCAAAAGTAATCAAACAAAGGCCAACACAGGGCAAGTCAAAAATAAACAAACAATCCACACAATTTGGAAGAAATTAATAGCACGGCAAATCAAACAAAAATCCCATCCAACGACTGACGTCTGTCCTATAATGACTGATAATAATGCTGGAGATGTTCCTTATGTTCAAATAGCGAAATGAGAAGGGTACTTAGCTGGAGGAAGGGTGGAACGCGTCCCCACCCTTCCACTGTCTCCCAAAGCTTCCCCCTCTCGCACCGTGCGTCTACTGGGTCGGTCCGGCGCATCGACGGCGTCCTCTCTCTTGTACCGCAGCGGCTTCCGTCGTCTTATGGCCGTTTCCCGTGTTCCTCGGCAGACTCGCTCCTCACCCGTCGTGGTGACCAACGGCTGTACTCGTATTCTCCCCGTGTCACCTGCCCGCGTCAGCTCAGCCGCTCCGTCCTGCTCTGTCTCTGCTTCCTGAATGAGAAGAAAAAGCACCTACGACCCTCCCCCTAGTGCTGCCTAATTACACACGTGCAGGTGATCAGATAATCACCTCCACAGGTCGGCAGACCCACACACACCCACACACAGTCACCCCGTGACACTCCCCCAAACCAAAAGGTTCTAGTCCCGAGAACCATTCGGCTATGCATTCATCATCTATACCTAAGAGGGGGGTTACCCAGATTGGACCTCTGGGAACGTCTTGGTACCGGCCCGGGTTCTGCCTCCTCTGCTGCTTCACCTCGACCTGTCTGGAACATCAGCCCCCAGTTTAACAAAGGGGCCCGAATTGCTCCTGGGCTGGCAGGTTGAGACGGCTCTGTTGCGGGGTACAGTAGGCAGGGGCGGAGGTGGTTGCGATGGAGGGTGCGCTCCAGCCCGTCCTTTCCCTCTGGTCTGATCTTGTAGACTGGGAGGCTTGCATGATGACGTCCAACCACCACATAAATTTGCTTTTCCCACCGGTCACTCAACTTCCCCTTATTTCGTCTTCTGTGGTCCACTACTAGGACCCGTTCACCAGGTAGTAGTGGGGTGTCACGAGCAGTCTTATCATACAGTCTCTTATTTTTCTCCGCTGCCTGTTTGAGGTTCTCCGAGGCCTTGTTATAGGCATACGATAGCTGTTCTGCATGCTTCACCACCCACTCAGCAGTAGTCATCGTTGCCTGCACCCCTGGTGTACTGGTTATCATCTCGATGGGTAGCCTAGTATGACGGCCGAACATCAGGTATGTTGGTGCATACCCCGTAGAGCTATGAATACTGTTATTATAGGCATGAACTAGCCCAGGTAAGTATTCGGGCCACCTATTCTGCTTTTCCGCTTCAAGGGTGCCAAGCAAGTTTAACAGGGTCTGGTTGAATCGTTCACATCCCCCATTCCCCTGAGGATGGTAAGGGGTGGTGTGACTCTTACGACAGCCATAAATGTTACACAATTCTAAGATCACTTTGGACTCAAAATTTGGGCCTTGATCTGAGTGCAATGTTTCTGGACAGCCAAAGGGCTGTATGACATGGTTCCACAGGGCACGGGCAGTAGTGATGGCTGTTTGGTCAGATGTGGGAATAGCCCAGGCGTATTTAGTGAATAGGTCTGTTATAACTAGGATGTTCTGATAACGATCGGTGGGACGGCTCAGAGTTAGGAAATCCATAGAAACAATATTCAATGGTGCTTTAGGCACAATGGGTACTAATGGGGCCTTGACCTCTGGCTTAGCCTTTCGCAATACGCACCGTGGGCAAGTTTGAGTCCAAGAACTTACAGTCTCTTCCATACCAGACCAGTAGAATTTCCTTCGGAGAAGCGACATCGTCCTCTCCACGCCTTGGTGGCCCATTTCTGAGTGGTAAACGTCCCACAGGGCCTTTGTCTGGTCCGAAGGCACAACCACCTGCTGGAGAGTCTCATGAGTTAACGAGTCTTTTATATTACGGCATACCACTCCATCTCTCAGGCTCAGCCGCCTCCAATGGTTCAAAAGTCTCTTTACCGTTTCAGGGAGTGTGGCACGCTCAGCGCCTCTAGGTAACCAACCTCTATGAAGATACTCCCTCACTGTTCGGAGTGTGACATCCTTCCCTTGTAGCTCCTTCCAGCGACTCGGGTCCCACCCCCAACCTGGGGGCGCAGCCTCCGCTGGGGTTCCCGGAGCAGTCACTACACCAACCAGCAAGTACTCCTCTGGTACTGGTTCAGCTGGATCTTGTTCTGGGTGTGAGAGAGGCAGCCTAGACAGCACATCTGCATTAGTGTGGTCCCTCCCTGGTCTATACTTTAGGGTATAATCGAAGTTTGCCAATTGGGCAGCCCACCTCTGTTCGACAGCCCCCAGTTTTGCCGTTTGCAAGTGTACTAGTGGGTTGTTGTCAGTTATCACAGTCACTTTGGCCCCCCATAGATAGTCTTTGAACTTTTCCACAACAGCCCATTTCATTGCAAGAAATTCAAGCTTAAATGAACTGTAGTTGGAGTCGTTACGTTCTGCTGGGCGTAAGCTGCGGCTTGCATAAGCTATGACTTTTTCCTGCCCATTTTGTTCCTGTGCCAGAACTGCCCCCAAACCTTGATGGCTGGCATCAGTGTAAAGGGTGAAAGGAAGTGTGAAATCAGCATAAGCCAATATTGGGGCCCTAAGCAGTTCTTGTTTTAATAACTGGAAAGCTGTCTCACACTCATTAGTCCAGTTAATGGGCAAAGACCCACCCCTTTGTTTACGCCCTCTACCCACCAAAAGTTCATGAAGGGGTTTAGCGATCTTAGAAAAGTCTTTAATGAAGCGCCGGTAATAGCCTACAAACCCAAGAAAGGAGTGTACCTGCTTTGCTGTTGTTGGTGGGCTCCATTCTTGGACTGCCGTCACCTTCTCGGGGTCAGGTGAAACACCTTGTCCACTCACCACGTGCCCCAGGAACTTCACTTCCTTCTGAAAGAAGTGGCACTTTTCTGGTCTCAACTTGAGGCCATAACGTGCCAGGGACTGGAAAACTGCCTCCAGATTTTGAAGATGTGTTGTAAAATCAGGAGAAAAGATCACTACATCATCAAGATAAACCAAGGCAGATTCAGTTAGTTGGTTACCCAGACACCTTTGCATTAGTCTCTGGAATGTTGCTGGTGCATTACATAGCCCAAATGGCATCCGTTCGAACTGGAAGAGACCAAGTGGTGTTGTGAAGGCCGTCTTTTCCTTGTCTTTCTCTTCCAGTTCCACCTGCCAGTAGCCGCTTGCAAGATCTAATGTAGTGTACCATTCAGCTCCGGTCAGACTGGTAAGGGAGTCTTCGATGCGTGGGAGGGGAAATGCATCCTTGTGCGTCACACTATTAAGCTTTCGGTAATCTACGCAGAACCGCCAGGCACCACATTTTTTTTGTACTAGGACAATTGGTGCCGCCCAGGGGCTGCAGCTCTCCTTGATAACCCCTTTGTCCAACATACCTTGTAACAGGGTGTGCATCTCTTTGTAGAGGGTAGGGGGTAGGGGTCTGAACCTCTCTCGGATAGGGGCAGCATCACCTGTGGGAATATGATGTTTAGCAATGTCAGTCCGGCCATAGTCTTCCTCATGAACAGAGAATACATGTTGCCATTTAGCCACGAGTTGGTGGAACTGATGTTGCTGTTCCTCGCTCAGGTGGTCACTCTGGGGTAGAGGAATGGTCAGCTTGTCAGCCTCCTGGCCAACCTGGACAGCCCCCACCTCTACCACCCCGGGACTCACTTCCATGAGGGAGACGTCAGTACTCCCTCTCACACTTAGTGGATCAACCACAGAAACTGTGGCCAACTTTTGGAGTCTGTACAAGGAGACTGGATAGGGGTTAACGTTACGCACCCTCACAGGGACCCTTCCCCCTTTCACTGTTACCAAGGCCCTTGATACCTCAACTCCGATGTCCCCCCCAAAAGGCTCCACTAGGGCACAAGGATTCTTGAGCTGTGATGGGGCTGACACTCTGGCCCACAGGAGGGCCTCACTCTGGGCTGGAACAGTCACTGCATAGCGGCAGGCCACCCGGGCGGTGCCCTCCCACTGTTCCTTCGTCACTGTCGCTTGGACCCTTCGACAATCTGTGAACACATTGTCCCACTCTTTCCCAAAATTCTGTAACTGGGGATTGCACAGTCTGCCTGGGTTCTGGAAAAGTTGTTCCCAACAGCCCAAGATTACATTCATCCCCATAAGGGCTTTATGTCCTTTCAGACAGTCATCTTTCACAATTACAATCCCACGTGATGGCACTTTCACCCCCCCAACAATAAAATCTGCAACCATATATCCAACATAAGGAATTTCAAGTCCGTTAGCAGCCCGTAAGGTTAACCATGGAAGATCTCCATTATTGGTCTGTTTACCCCTAAAGAGTTCTTTGCAAAGGTTTTCACTGAATAAGGTGACCTGAGAGCCTGTGTCTACCAAGCATTTAACATCTATGTTGTCTACTTTGACCTCTGCTACAGGGCATGCTCTAGCAATGGTGGCTTCTGCAAGCTTGTGGATAGGGTCGCAGTTGGGGGGGCCGGCCACTTGACCCACAGTGGCCGGTCCAGCTAAAAACCCGACTGAGCCTCTCTATGGGGGCAGTGGCGCCTAATATGGCCTGGCTCCCCACACTGGTTACAAATGGGGCGGCCACGGGGATCCCACTTAAAATCCTGATTATTTGAGGAGGTTCTAAACTTCTGTCTTGGCCTACCAGGATCGTCTGAATAGGCCCGAGGCCGAGCTGTGGGTAAAGGAGGACACGGGGGACCATTAATCTCCGCTCGCAACTCGTTTACAAGTACTTTTGCTGTTTCTGCCAATTGTTCTTTAACCTCTTTAAGTACTTCTCTACGAAATTCTTGTTTCCAGTCAGCAACACCATTTTGGGGAGAGGGGTTAGGCCTATTTATGGCTAAGCACGAAGGTGCTGCTGACCAGTTATCCTCCTGTTCTTCCTCTAAAGCAAGCGCTTCTAACTTTACCTCATCAAATGACAGGGCTCGCTGTTTCCTTACTTGACGCCTCAGCTCTTGCTTTATTGGCCCTTCTCGTAGTCCCATAATGAACTGGTCACGCAGAAGTATGTCACTGTGTTCCAGGCCTGTAGCATCTTTGCGCTTCAACCTCAGAAACAATTCCCTGAGGCGAAGGGAAAAGGATCTAAGGGACTGGTTGGGTTCCTGTCTGCAATTAAAAAATTGGGCTCTTAAGACAGATACATGAGTGGAGTCTCCATACAGTGCAGACAATACAGCAAAGATTTTCCGTGGAGTATCTCTACCTGTTTTCTCTAATGTCATGATTTCTCTTTTTGCCTCCCCATCTAAGAACCCCATTACCAAGTCGGCCTTTTGAGCGTCACTGATTGGCTGGAAGCTTAGCATTGTCTCCATTTGTGCCTGCCAATCTCCCAATTTTACTTCTGAGCCCAACCCACCAAACCTCTGTACCCAGGACATTCCCATCATAAAAGGCATCATTGTAGCTGGCTGATTAATAGCTTGTCCTGTGGCTGCCTGTCCCTCCCCGGGCATGTTGTAAGGTGTAGTCGCTCAAACCCCACAAAATCCTGCCGACAACGCCAAAATGTCGCCGAGTGGACGCGACCGGGGCAGGGTGCAAAACCACCGTATTCTGTCGGGGGAGCGACTACCACAACAACAAAGTCCACGGGGGATTTTTTATAAAAAATATACACTTTTATTACAAATTTAAAATAATATACTCCTAAAAGTCCTTTTCTAAAAAGAGTCCACAATGTAGAGTTACTCCGGACGTGGCGAGCTCCTGGGCAGCAGGCCTCACTATCCACGATTGGCTGAAGATCACTTTGTAGGAGACACAGAAGAAAACACCAGGTGACCGTCAGAATGTTCAGCCTAATCAGTCTTCAGTTATTTGGTTCTTTTTTCTTTTAGGAAACAGAAGTCAGTGTTGATGGGATAAAATCAATTAATCTCAAAAGTAATCAAACAAAGGCCAACACAGGGCAAGTCAAAAATAAACAAACAATCCACACAATTTGGAAGAAATTAATAGCACGGCAAATCAAACAAAAATCCCATCCAACGACTGACGTCTGTCCTATAATGACTGATAATAATGCTGGAGATGTTCCTTATGTTCAAATAGCGAAATGAGAAGGGTACTTAGCTGGAGGAAGGGTGGAACGCGTCCCCACCCTTCCACTGTCTCCCAAAGCTTCCCCCTCTCGCACCGTGCGTCTACTGGGTCGGTCCGGCGCATCGACGGCGTCCTCTCTCTTGTACCGCAGCGGCTTCCGTCGTCTTATGGCCGTTTCCCGTGTTCCTCGGCAGACTCGCTCCTCACCCGTCGTGGTGACCAACGGCTGTACTCGTATTCTCCCCGTGTCACCTGCCCGCGTCAGCTCAGCCGCTCCGTCCTGCTCTGTCTCTGCTTCCTGAATGAGAAGAAAAAGCACCTACGACCCTCCCCCTAGTGCTGCCTAATTACACACGTGCAGGTGATCAGATAATCACCTCCACAGGTCGGCAGACCCACACACACCCACACACAGTCACCCCGTGACACTACCATCTAAAAAAAAAAAAAAATCGGCGGCACGCGATCTACCCGCACTACCTTCGCGATCTACCGGTCGATCGCGATGGACGTAATGAGCACCCCTGCATAGATCATCTCCTCGTTTCTCTTCTCAAAAAATTCTCAAATTCTCTTCAAACGCCGTCCTGCTGTCATCAGATGTATGACTGGATAGCACCAGGTGCAGCCATCATCATCATCATCATCATCATTATTTATTTATTTATTTATTTTTTTTTATGATTTTTTTTTTTTTTTTTTTATGGTCAAATGAGCGGGCCGCCACAGTCTCGTTAATTAATGGGAAACACTGGTAGACAACAGGACAGGCTACATTAGACTGCCCAAATTATTTATTATTGAATTACTAGGTCCATACACGTTTAAGTGTGAGGTTGCATGTAATGTATCATTAAGCAAATGTTCTGCCATGTCTCGTCTGCTTTCTCAACGTAGCCTACTGCAACCGAAGACGCTGAACTACCAAGTGACTAGTTGACAGCAGTAACGTTACTTGAGAGCACAGATCCACTGATCTCAGACCAGACCACGAAGCGCCTCTGCCCTCTCCACCCACCCCCAGCCCAGCCCAGCCCCGCCCGGCCCGTTCTGCTTCTCCTTGTCAGTTTAGTGTTCGGGATTCCTTGTTCTAACAGGCTACGAGGGATAGAACGCACAACGAAAAAAAAAGTTAAATAACAATTTTGGCTACCCGGGCTGAGCTCAATTTTCCCCGGGCTGAAGCCCCGGTAAAATCGGCTGGTGACGCCCCTGTGAAGAGGTCAACATTTGCGAATGTGCAGGTTTTCCAAATGTAGTCAGAGCTTCGTCACACGATGAATTTGTCAACAGGAAACATTTTCATTCGACCAATGTACAGATCATCTGTGATGCACTAATGCAATTAACCAACATTTTGGCGGGTGGAGGACAGCTGCCATTTTTGCACACCTCCACTCCAGTGAGTAGCTATAGCGTCTCCAGTTCGCTTTCTGTGAAGTTCTTCTTTTCTCCCGTCTTACTCATTCTCAGGTTTTCATTTTCTGATCATGCAGAGAGGGGAATCTCAGGTGCAGGGTCAATTTAAATATAATTTGCATATCTAAAGGGGGTGTGGGCAGGGAAGGGTCGGGTACAACATGTGCGCTCAATTCCACGTTGATTGGGATGTAGGAAGAAAATGTGCCACTGCTTCTGGATCTGAGCGCGCTCCACGTTTCAGTAAGTAATCTATGCAACCTTTGTACATGAGGCCCCAGGACAGGAGGCGGACGACTTATAAATATAAAAGTTAATTACAAAATAGAATCCAAAGTAAAAAAAGAAAGACCATATGTGAACCTGTAGCTACACAGTGACAATTTTGCAACACTGCAATTTGTTGTGCGAGGCACATGGTTTCATTAAAATAGGAGAACTCTAAGAAAGGGCATATAGAATCAACCAATACATTTAGGACCAATACACTCAAGGAGGATAAAATGTCACGACAAATGGTAAACACATACACACAATGTTGTTGTGGAAAAAGCTATACTATGAAAACACAAACAAAGAGGTCACGAAATGTTAGGCCTACAGCTCCCCCACAAACCAGTTATCATTCTTGAATTGCACAATACCCACTAAATATATTGCAAAAAAATAAATATCAAAAGAAAAGAAAAAAACAGGAAAACCAAATATTAGAAACAAAAAGGACCAAAATTAAAACAAACTGTTGTGAAGGGAAAAAACAGTGACAGACTCTGAATCCGCACACAGTCCTTCAGGTATTTTTAACTATCACCCAGACCAGCAGTTTGTTATGATGTCACATTTTAACTAGCACCCAGACCATGTCGCCAATGACACCCAACTCAAGGTCCACATGCAGATGGGTGGAGGGTACACAACAGCTGGTTTGCATCCCACACTGGTAGCGAGAGAGAGAGAGTGCTGCTTCCATTCTACCACTATATAGGCTATATGACATCCATCAAACCACATTAATTTCCTCTTACCCCAGTTGGTTCTGATCTGTTCTTCATCCAGTTTGGTGATGATGTCGTCCTTCACACCAGAGAGATGAAACACACAGTCGTACCTCCTCCAGTCTTCAGGTGAGACTGATGAAATGTTCAGGTCAACATTCATCTGGAAGGATCCATCATGGTTGGGGAGGATCTCTCCATGTTCCACTCCTTCATGAATCTCCTCTCCATCTTTCCTCCAGAACATCATGGCTCTGTCAGGGTAGAAACCTGTAGCGTGGCAGCTGACTGGAGAGGAGGGAGTCTTCTGGAGGAGAGACACTGAGGGGAGGTCTGGAGAGAAAGAGAGAGGATCAGCTACTAATGAAGATAGTTTTTGACCATGTCACACTAAAACAGCTAAAAATATTCTCTGTGTTAAAATGTTCCAGAGTCTGTTGCAGTCATTAAACCATTGAAACACAGTCTCTTTTTGTCCATGAGAAGGACAACCACTGGACACCATCAGGTTAATAACAGAAATAAAAGCTTTCACTGCTACAGCTCCATGTAAAATCCTCTGTTGTCAGTCAGCAGTTATTTTCTGTGAAGGTGGTTCATGAAGAACCTGGTGTTCTCATCTCCTGCCTCTGTCCAGTTTCCTCCTCCACTCTGTGTCCTCTCGTCCAGACAGTTTACATTTATTTAGTGTTTAGTAACCTGTGAATTTCAGGTGGAATCAACAACATTTTGTAATGATTCTACGTACCTGTTCTCAACAGAGAGCTCTTCCCATAGTGTAAATACATCTTCAACCACTCAGGACAAGTCTGAGTGTAGAACTGCTCAATGGATTTTATTCTAGCTGTCTCTGAATCCCATTTCAGTTTGGTGGAGACGGCCTGAGGTTTTGGAGTGATCCATGTCAATGTCTTCATATCTAGAGCAAGGAAGTCTTCTCCATCATAACCATACTGTACAAAACCAGTAACCTCTCCAGTCTTTTCATCCCAATCACAGCCTTGCATGAGCTGTAAGATGTGAACACCTATAAGGTACAGACAACAGAGATATAATATATAATGAACAATGATGTACAAATAAAGAAGAGGATTTTAAAATCACACACTACATGGATCTGTCTCCCTCAGAGTTTATAATCAAACAACCATTTACATGCTGACCATCAGACATGTGCTGGAGTATAGGCTACATGTGTCCAGGCAACTGGTTCACATCTGAACTCAGAGATCCTTATTGTCATGTAGGCTACTGATCATAGTCATGGGAATGTCCTACACTTGTTTTTAACTTAGTCTCTTTTGCTCTAGTGCATATTAACGAAAACAAGAACAGATACTGATCCAGGATCAGACCAGGAGTCAGCTGACAGAGAGATCTGCAGACTATAAAAACACTGAGATGTAGAATGAAACCTTTATGGTTCTATTTAATTCATTAAAGAATAATAAATATATTTATTGTTTTATACATGAATAAGGTTGATAATTTCTATTCTGATCCATCCATTTTACATCTAACACCTGAACTCTGTGGCTATGATCATGAGTCAGTTTAGTTTATGTTCTATGATCTATAATAATCTGAGGTCAGGTACCCTCATACAACACACAACATACTGTACCTTCAGTTTGGTTGAAGAGCTGCTTCAGACTGGACATGGTGGTTCTGAAGAAGTTAGGATAGCCCACAAAACACTGGTGAGTGTACAGCTCTAACTGTTGAGGATCATTTTCAAAGACTTCTTTCTCCCAGTTCACCTTTGGTTCAAATGTCTTGTTGATGCTGTCACAGTATCCAATCTGGACATCATCAACTGTTGCAATAGCCACAAGTTCAGGAAGGTTTGAGACTCCAGAGAATCCAGTGATCAAATATTTCAGTGAGTGTTTCACTGTGGAACAAATGACATTTATTTATTTTGTGAGTGAAACATAAATAGACTTATGGTCACAAATATGGTAGATTTCTGTTAAAAGAAAACTAGAAAAGGAAGAAAAGATGATGAAGAATGTGAATGAGATCTTACCGGTTGATGAAACACGACAGAAGAGAAGCAACAAAAGTAAAGTTTTCATCTTGTTTTGTTTCTATAAAGACTTTAGACCAAGTCACCAGCTGGCTGAACTGATATTAGTGTGTTTGACTGAAACACATGCATTTGGCTGTCCCGAACAAAAGTAGAGATAGAATCAAGTCAAACAAGTTTTGTGTGACAGAGGATTAAAAAGCATCTTTGAAATTCCACTTTTTCATCCATGCAGACCTTAAAGAGAGAATATTACAAAGTAATCATCAAGGAAACTACTGCTGAGCTGCAGATATGTCTTTCATAAACTAATCACTATTCAGTGATTTCCATGGGTTCTTCTTAAAGTTATTCTCAGTATTCTGAGTTGTTGATGTGAGGAACTGCATCATGTTCAATGTGTATAATTGTGTGTGTTACCTGAGCTGGTGTGTTTTGGACTTTAGCAGCAGACAAGTAGAGACAGACAGCTTTAGATGAAGCAGCAGAGACACAGACACATGACAGGATGCAGAGACACATTTATATTTTCTGATTTGATTCATTGCCAAGACTGTAATTACTCATATATACTGTTGATTAGAGCTAAATAAAAGGCTGATAGTACTGCATGTGTTCAAAGGTAAAAATGTGTCAGCTGTCAGGTCAACCTTAATCACTGTATGAACTAAAAACAGCTCAGATGATGTGTTTATCTACCATATCATTTAGGATCTTCATCCACATTAAAGTTCAGTCAATACGCTGAGCTGCAAGAGAACAAGTAACTGCTGTGAGAGTTCAGGTGAGCTCAGAAAGAGGAGGAAAAGAACAGAGAGAGGAAATGTTGAAGGAGGGAGAAAGAATAACAAAGTATGACAGTCAACAACAAAGTCACTATCAGTGTCAATTTATTTATAAAGCACATTTAAAAGCAGCAACTGTTGATCAAAGTGGTGTTCGTAGTAGTCAAGACATGTAAAAAATACTCAACGTACAAAAAAGGTAAAAATATACAAGAATATTAGATTTAAACACAATAAAAAAGAGCTGCCCTCAAAATGAATTAAATACAAATGAATAACCATTAGTTTTAAAACCCTGAAAGAAACTGGTAGAAAACTAGACCAGTGAATTGATCTGTTTCTCCAGTTTGACATATGGGAGGAGGGAACTTATATATGAGCAGCCTCACAGGCACCGTCATGACCTCAGTTTCACTTTTGCTGAAATTTATGAAATTTAAGGCCATCTGATCTTTAATGTCCTTGAGACAGTCCAGGAGCGGTTTAGGGAGTTATAGTTGTTCTGTTTCAGGTAAAGTTGTGTATCATGTTTATAAAAATGGAATGAGACGGCGTACTTCCTGAGGATGTGGCCTAAGGGGAGCATGTACAGGGAAAATAAAATCGGCC
Source organism: Chelon labrosus (assembly GCF_963514085.1). Classification (NCBI taxonomy): domain Eukaryota; kingdom Metazoa; phylum Chordata; class Actinopteri; order Mugiliformes; family Mugilidae; genus Chelon; species Chelon labrosus. Next base: position 3,796,285 of record NC_140349.1, read on the forward strand.
CAAGAATAGATCCCTGGGGGACTCCACAAGGAATGGGTGCAGATGTAGAAACAGCGTCACTAAGGCTAACAGAGAAGATCATTAAAACACTTTTAAAAGAGACTTAAAACCAGAATGGAACACCTCTAGGAAACCATGTGAGACTAAAAATAATTGCAGCTGTAAGAGCAAAGCTATCTCCAACATCTTAAAAGGAAATAGGGGTTAGAAGTTGGTCCAATGTCTGAGAAGACCGGGGTGTCCAGGTTGGATTTTTTTAAATCAGTGGATGTAATACTGCATGTTTTAAATCCACCGACACCTAATCCTGTAAACAGTTTCTGAAGTTGAGACAATCAGACTGAAGGAGGTATTAAAACAGGATTAATAGTGTTAAAAAGAGGAATTCTCTGTTCTCCTGCACCCTCGTCTGACAGCTCTGAGTGTCATCATTCAGTCATGGTTCAATCTCAGTTACAGCTTGAGTTTAGGTATAAAAAATAAAATGTTATCACAAACTTGTAAACATACTCATGTGTAGAAGCTGCCACAGACTAGCACCTGATTAAAAGATTCAATGAGGTTTAAAAAGTCCTTAACGAACGACTTGGTAGTACAACGGACATGAATACTGTAGAAATGAAATGTGGTTTCATTGAGTTGGACCTGTTGTAGACATCAGAACCAAACTGCAGGTCATGTGACCTTCTGTGAAGACCAGTCTGTGTCTTCTCCTTAGCCTGCAGCCTCTCTGCCTCTGTTCCCGTCTCCTTGAGTGTCTTCTTTGTGTGCTTCATTGCTGGACTGGAGACACAGCAGTGCAGCAGGTGACGTGAAGTGCTCCGCTCTGCCATCCACTTCCTATGGTCAGTAAGATATCAGCCATCAGTGTCTACATTCACATGGACAATACTTGATCAGAGATTCCAGCTTTGATACATGTTAAATAAAATCATCTGATAAGATAACTGAGCTCACATGTCTCAAAGTTACTGCCTAGACCCTTTTTTTTTTTACATCTCCCACTGTGGAGATCTTGAACCTGCTGTTGTGTAACCTCTGCTTCCAACTTCCTGCATCCCTCTCTGCCATACATCACACAAGAGCGTCGGTTTCTGAAATGCTCTGACTCAGTCGACAAGACATCACAAGGTGACTTCTGTCAAAGTCGTTCAGATCCTTTCATTTGTCCATGTGTCCTGCTTCTAACGTCAACTTTGAGGACAAATATTCACTTGCTGTCTGATGTATCCTAAACACTGACAGATGGTATGATAACCAGATAATTAATGTTACTGGCTTCAAATGTGTAACAAACTACCTCCAAAAGGGGTCTGAGAGGAGATAACGCATGGTGGTTGTGTTCTCACCTGTATTTAATGCTGGCCTGTTGGATCACACTGGGATAGGATTCAACTGCATCGCGGCGCTGTCTCCACTATCTGTAAGGTCAGAAACAAACAGAGTTAAAGGTCAACTCATAGTCTGGAGAAATCATCAACAGTTTGTTAGATCAGTAGAAACAGAATAAAATCAGTTTTACTTACCAGGTGGAGCCTTTTGGTCTGAAATGAAAAGTAAAGACAGGTCATTTCAGTTCCAGTTGTTAATGTCAGAATATCTTTCATCATCTTATCTCCAGTGAATATGATCCTCTTCTACTCACTCAACCTGAAGAATAAATCCACTCTGCTCTTCTGTTTAGTTCTCACTTTGTTTCTTTCTTCATCACTTCTCTCCCTCATCATCATAGTATAGTCATGTTCTCCTGACTTCTCCTGACTCTGAGACTTACTCAGCTTTTACTGCTGGATGCTTCAAATTGTAGGATTCAACTCAAAGACTAAATCAAAGTAGCTCACCTTGTTTCTTTTTATAAACAAAGGCGACAACAAGAACAAACACTGCAGTGATGATGATGGTGATGATGGTGATGATGGTGGTGGTGGTCATGTTACTGGGCTTCTCTGTTGAACAAAGAACAAACTACAGATTAAGAACAGTCCAGATAAAGAAGGTTAGAACAGAGGTACATTCCACCTCATTTACTTTGCATCTGTATAAAATGAAACTCTTCTTCTAACATTTTCTGTGGCTCAAAGCCTCATTACAGTCTGGTTAGATAAATTACCAACTAACCTGCAGGACAAGGCCTGAAATATCCAACAAACCACAGTCACTCTTACCCCAGTTTGTTCTGATCTCTGTTTTATCCAGTTTGGTGATGATGTCGTCCTCCACACCAGAGAGATGAAACACACAGTCGTACCTCCTCCAGTCTTCAGGTGAGACTGATGAAATGTCCAGGTCAACATTCATCTGGAAGGATCCATCATGGTTGGGGAGGATCTCTCCTTGTTCCACTCCTTCATGAATCTCCTCTCCATCTTTCCTCCAGAACATCATGGCTCTGTCAGGGTAGAAACCTGTAGCGTGGCAGCTGACTGGAGAGGAGGGAGTCTTCTGGAGGAGAGACACTGAGGGGAGAGCTGGGGAGAGAGAGAGAGATGTGAGGAGGAAGGTGAAACAAAGATGAAGAAATCAATCAGGTAAATATAAAGAATCAGTTACATACATACTATATATTTTCTAACATAATAATGATAATAGCAGCATGTTAAAGTTTGCAGCTGATCATACTGGAACTGGAACTGACGCTGACATTGTGTGACTGTAATTTTATTAATATTTGGGTTTAGTAATTTGTTACCCACCACTAAATGAACTCAGTCAAAGAAGAAAGATCTTCCACTTTTATCTTTCACAGCAAACCAGTCAGTCAGTGTCAATATTCAGTCAACAACTTTCTATTTCTAACTTTCACTGTTTATCATAGTCCCAGCACTGACTTTAAGTCAGTCTTTATCTTCCACATAAAATAGTCAAAGACTATCTTGTCCATCAAACATCATCATGTGACTCTACCTATTCTCATCAGAGAGCTCTTCCAGCAAAACTACATCTTCAGGAACTCAGGACAAACATGAGTGAGGAACACCTCATTTTGTTTTATTCTATTTTTATCAGTATCCCATCTCTGTTTGGTGAAGTCAGCGTCTGGTTTCATAGCGGTCCATGTCCATGTCTTCAGATCCAGTTCAATGAAGTCTTCTCCATCATAACCAAACTTCATAACACCAGTAACCTCTCCAGTTCTTTCATCCCATTCACAGCCTTCAATAAGCTGTAAAATGTGAACACCTGAGAAACAGAGATAAATTAAAACAACATTGTTCATTTCATTGTTCATCCACTTTCCAAGATGTTTGTTGTCTTTGATTCAGACATCATTTAAATAATGAGTTATGTGGTTTAATGAACTATTGTATAATTATTCGCTGCATTAGCTGAATAATACATGTTTGAATTGTTGAAATGTATTTGCTGCAACTAAAATGAAATTTGATGAACTGAATCTTATGATTAAAATGAGTGAATTTACTTTTCAGTTTTACTAAAGAAGTTGTATTTCCACCCAAAGCTGCTGAATGGTGATTATTCATTGATTGTAGAGGAGAGTCCTTTGTATGATGTTGCCATCTAGTGGTTACTGGTGAGATTGCTACCTGACATGAACATGAAGAACCAAGTATTCAATATTATTACGTGTCAGGATTTAAATTGGTATATTGATATAATATCTGTTTGGTTATCATCTCATAAGACAGTTTGGTTTATATATAGTGTGATCAGCATACAGTAGGTACCTTCACTGTGGTTGAAGAGCTGCTTCAAAGTAAACATCGTAGCTCTGAAGAAGTTGGGTTTTTTCTCAGAACACTGTCTAGTGTACCAGGTCATTTGTTGAGTGTCATTTTCTAAGACTTTCTTCATCCAGTCCTGCTTTGGTTTTATTGTCTCTGTCTCTCTGTGGTCGCAGTAAACAGTCTGGATGTCATCCACCGATGCAGAAAACACAACCTCTGAGAGGTTTGGCAGCCCAGATGATCCAAAGCTGTAATATTTCAGTGAGTGTTTCACTGTGGAACAAACAACGTTAACACAATGACAATCAATAAAAGACCTGCAACAACTGGAACAACCACGGACGTAATTTGGGGGGGCAAAGGGGACATGTCCCCTGCACTTTTTACCGTCCTAAAACAATGTTACTATAGTAACCAGAGACAGGTCAAGCACTAGGACCAAGCGGAAAACGGCCGCTCAAGCTGAAGCCTGTTTCCCTTAGTTTAGCCCCGCCCACAAGCTCCTCCATTGGCTCTGCCGTCTCTTGTGTGATTGGCCGTCCCCGCTGTCACTCCACCTTGCTGTCACACCTGTCTGCTAGTCTTTGGTCAGGAGTCCTTGTTAACCTGCTACTGTAAATTGTTCCTTTGTTCTGCCTGGGTCACGTCAGCTACAAGGATTGTAATATCAGAGGTTTCATTTACGTTAACCTTTGAATCGGTGTCCATGTGCGTGACGACATTTTGTTCAATTTCTCTCCACCTGTGATGCCAGGTTGACCTGCCCACCGCTGGGTGGTGCTTTGTAAATGGACTCTGTTTACCATATAATCCATAAATACGTGTAACATTGGTGGAACTGAGTTGGAGTGAAGTTGACTAACAAGGTGAAACACAGAATTGGGTGATAATGTTTTGCTACATTCTTTACAACCAGTCAAACCAAAAAAAGGGCACATTAAACTTACATGTTTGTAAATATTGTGTATAGATTTTTGTTCTTTTTTATTGTTGATTTATTTTTAGCTTTTTTTATATTTATGTGTAGTGTTAAATGCCTGTACATTGCTGTGCTGTACACAGTGAACTGAAAGATTAGTTTTATTAAAAATACTCCCCCTCAACAATGAATATAATCTTACCTAGTGCTGACGCGTGAGTAGAAAGAAGCATCAAAAGTAACGTTTTCATTTTACTTGAATTTAATTGTAATTAAATGAATGAAATGAACTAAGTAAATTCATAAATCGCGCTTCTTTTCTCTGTCAGTGCTCATAGGTTCAAACAAATATCCAGTCAGTGGTTTCATTTTCTCTGAACGCTCACAGATTCATATATTCCCTCCAGTCGTTTCATTCGCTGTCTGTCTGAGCGTCATAGTGTCACGTGGGTACGGTGGCCGAGAGAGCTCAACGCACTGCGACTTCAGAAAACATAAACAAACCCATGGTGCTAGCAGCAGGCTAACGTGGTGTCCTCGTTACTTTCTCCTGGTATGATGCTACTAGTACTTGAGGTCAGTTAACCTAAACTATACCACTATATATGATGATGTTTGATTGACATTATACTACAATAATTACTTTAACGCTTTAGATTAAAAACGGTATTGTCGTAACTGTGTTCAGTTTAAAGTGTTGCAGAGCTTTGTCTGGAGTTCTCTACAGCAGCATAACATTTATTACATGTCTACAAATACCTTAGTTAATCTTTACTCTAGTAGAGCAGAGTAGTTGATCTGGATCACTTGATTTTATTCAGTAGTTCTTAATAAGCTTTGTTACATGTGATGGTTGTTATTTATAGTTAATACTATAAACTAGTTATTGATACTGGTTTATTTCTATATGTATAACTGCTCCTATTAAAGATACTACAGTAAATAGAGCACATATTTATGATGTTGACTCTGAATCTGCAGAGGAATTAAACTGCTGTCAGCTACGTTAACTCTTTATTATTTCTGATGTGAATGAAGGTTGTATTTATATTTATTACTAGATGATTCAGTGTGTCTGATGTTTGACTGGAGTGAACGTTGATGGAAAAGCTTTCTCCTCTTCTTTTCCTACTCCCTGTGAGGAAGGGCAGCTCTGAACATCCTCCTCATCCTCTGAGGTGGCAGTGACATGTGAGAGGTCAGTGACATCAAGCTGGTCATCATGATGAAGGAGGACATGCACCCACTTCCACCTCTGCTCTTCCTCATTCCTATAACCCCAGCCTTAAGCCACTGAGACTGCTACAAACCTTGTTTGACTACACGTTTACTTTTATATTTTCTAGTCTGAAATACAGTCACCACTTTGTGTTTAATGTCTTGTATTTAAGTTCTGATACAGTCAAACGTTATAGGTCTATTTGTATTTACACTCCTTAGGTGTTTAGTACTGACTGTAAATGTTAACATTTATTTTGAAAGGTGCAGTAGGCAAGTCTTATAAAACTAACATTCTGTCATATTTGCTGAAACTGACCCTATGTTCAAGTATAATTGCATAAAGCAGGTCATTTAAAAAAAAAATCGGCTCCTCTGGCCCCTCCTAGAGCCTGTAGCGCGATTTGCAAGACATCCACCGCTCCACATTCAGATGCACCAATCACGTCCAGGGGTGTATCTAACAGAGTGTCAATCACTGCTCATGGACACGCATTTCATAGCGCCCTCCCCTCCCTCCACCACCTCGCACCACTTGTCCGCGGGCGTGTAGAAGGAGCCGGGACGTAATCCTCCTCCGAGGCCTGTGCCTCAGCTTCACTCTCAAACGTCTAACCACATCAACAGGTAGCGGTCATATATCTACCACATAGCAAATTGATAAATCTAAACTGTGGAATAAAACGCCACCATGAATGCTTCTAACTGTTACTGATAGCAAACATCACCGATGTAGGCTACTTTCAGAAACATCCTAACCTTGGTTTTGTCCTAAAGTTGACTATTGCTAAATATTTTGACCTAAAATTATTTAGCAATAACGAAGGGTATTATAAAAACTATTTTGTTGTTGTTACGTCGGTGTGTTCCATGCTAGTTTGTTTACTCGCTCTCTCTCGGTTCTCTGCTCGTGCACAGTATTCCAGGGCCAATATGCACGCGCTCTATCGTGCACAGCTCTCCCTTGTGGGGGGAGGGGCTTGGGAGACCGTTTTGGGCTTTAGCGGAAAGTGGGGAGGGACTGAGAAGTTGTCGATGTTCAAATTTTCTGGCTAAGTCCTGGATCTTCGCAATCCTGCCTACTGCACCTTTAAACTGTCTCTGTCAACTGAAAGTACAAGCAAATCACAAATAAGAGAAATAATTACTGCTATTAAAGAGCGTTCCGATTGTTTCTGTGTCTGCAGTGCGTTTTTGTATTTACTGGTGTTGTGAGTCTATTTGCACGTGTTTTCTCAAGTTGCAGTGCGTTGAGCTTTCTCAGCCACCATAGGCACAGGCTGTCTGACAGGACACGAGGAGGACATGATAACGCTGACGCTACCATGGGCTACCTATGAATACCAACTTGAAATGTGATTAGTTGAAGGAACGGCGTCATTACGATATGTTTCAAGCTTCAGTTTTAATCGTGAAGGCTCAGGCAGATTTCTTTGACTCCAGCAACACATGACAGCTGAAATATGATTGGATAAAAGCTCTAATGCAAAGTTACACTGCAGGAATCACCACAGCTGAGAGACAGACAAGACATGACATGTAAAGAATAGGCTATTGGGAATAATTTAATAAGATTAATGGGAAAATATTAAAACGTAAGTCAGTGATTTTGATAAAGTTTATGTCAGTAGAGAAGGCTTTGCTGACCCTGACGACCCACCACCACTGATTTAAACATATCCATCAATGTGCTATGTCTCTGTTCCTGAATAACATTCATTCACAAATGATTTTGTGTTTTGACATGCAGACACTCAGCACAGTAAAACGAGTTTGGTGTACGTTATTTTTTTTTTATTGTCTAAAAAAATAAAGATTATGCAAGCAAATATTTTTCATATTCATTATAAAATCCTTGTCCAGCTGTTATATATTTTACATCATGTAAAGTAAAAAAAAAACAAGTAGAGCTCTGCTCCTCTGTTTAGTTCTCACTTTGTTTCTTTCTTCATCACTTCTCTCCCTCATCATCATAGTATAGTCATGTTCTCCTGACTTCTCCTGACTCTGAGACTTACTCAGCTTTTACTGCTGGATGCTTCAAATTGTAGGATTCAACTCAAAGACTAAATCAAAGTAGCTCACGTTGTTTCTTTTTAGGAACCATGAATCCAGCAGCTGCTGCAAAGATGACAACAAGAACAACCACTGCAGTGATGATGATGATGATGATGATGATGGTGGTGGTGGTCATGTTACTGGGCTTCTCTGTTGAACAAAGAACAAACTAAAGATTAAGAACAGTCCAGATAAAGAAGGTTAGAACAGAGGTACATTCCACCTCATTTACTTTCCATCTGTATAAAATGAAACTCTTCTTATAACATTTTCTGTGTCTCAAAGCCTCATTACAGTCTGGTTAGATAAATTACCAACTAACCTGCAGGACAAGGCCTGAAATATCCAACAAACCACAGTCACTCTTACCCCAGTTGGTTCTGATCAGTTCTTCATCCAGTTTGGTGATGATGTCGTCCTCCACACCAGAGAGATGAAACACACAGTCGTACCTCCTCCAGTCTTCAGGTGAGACTGATGAAATGTTCAGGTCAACATTCATCTGGAAGGATCCATCATGGTTGGGGAGGATCTCTCCATGTTCCACTCCTTCATGAATCTCCTCTCCATCTTTCCTCCAGAACATCATGGCTCTGTCAGGGTAGAAACCTGTAGCGTGGCAGCTGACTGGAGAGGAGGGAGTCTTCTGGAGGAGAGACACTGAGGGGAGGTCTGGAGGGGAAGCAGCCAGTCAGTGTCAATATTCAGTCAACAACTTTCTATTTCTAACTTTCACTGTTTATCATAGTCCCAGCACTGACTTTAAGTCAGTCTTTATCTTCCACATAAAATAGTCCAAGACTATCGTGTCCATCAAACATCATCATGTGACTCTACCTGTTCTCATCAGAGAGCTCTTGCAGCAAAAATACATCTTCAGGAACTCAGGACAAACATGAGTAAGGAACACCTCATTTTGTTTTATTCTATTTTTATCAGTATCCCATCTCTGTTTGGTGAAGTCAGCCTCTGGTTTCATAGCGGTCCACGTCCATGTCTTCAGATCCATTTCAATGAAGTCTTCTCCATCATAACCAAACTTCATAACACCAGTAACCTCTCCAGTTGTTTCATCCCATTCACAGCCTTCAATAAGCTGTAAAATGTGAACACCTGAGAAACAGAGATAAATTAAAACAACATTGTTCATTTCATTGTTCATCCACTTTCCAAGACGTTTGTTGTCTTTGATTCCACAGCATATAATTAGTACACCTACATACAGACATCATTTAAATAATGAGGTATGTGGTTTAATGAACTATTGTATAATTATTAGCTGCATTAGCTGAATAATACATGTTTGAATTGTTGAAATGTATTTTCTGCAACTAAAATGAAATTTGATGAACTGAATCTTATGATTAAAATGAGTGAATTTACTTTTCAGCTTTACTAAAGTAGTTGTATTTCCACCCAAAGCTGCTGAATGGTGATTATTCATTGATTGTAGAGGTAAACTCATGGAAGGATGCAGCTTTCTAAAACACTAAGGAGAGTCCTTTGTATGATGTTCTCATCTAGTGGCTACTGCTGAGATTGCTACCTGACATGAACATGAACAAAATTCATTCATTCATTCATCTTCTATACCCGCTTAGTCCTGTTAAGGATCACGGGGCACGAACAAAATATTTAACATTATTTAACAGAGACGTGGAAGGATTTACATCGGTATAAATATAATTTCATTTCTGATCATCTCAGAAACTCAAGAAGAAGACTGGATTCTACATAAGACAGTTTGGTTTATATATAGTGTGATCAGCATACAGTAGGTACCTTCACTGTGGTTGAAGAGCTGCTTCAAAGTAAACATCGTAGCTCTGAAGAAGTTGGGTTTTTTCTCAGAACACTGTCTAGTGTACCAGGTCATTTGTTGAGTGTCATTTTCTAAGACTTTCTTCATCCAGTCCTGCTTTGGTTTTAATGTCTCTGTCTCTCTGTGGTCGCAGTAAACAGTCTGGATGTCATCCACCGATGCAGAAAACACAACCTCTGAGAGGTTTGGCAGCCCAGATGATCCAAAGCTGTAATATTTCAGTGAGTGTTTCACTGTGGAACAAACAACGTTAACACAATGACAATAAATAAAAGACCTGCAACAACTGGAACAACTGATCATTATACAGGATAGAAACAATGAATATAATCTTACCTAGTGCTGACGCGTGAGTAGAAAGAAGCAGCAACAAAAGTAACGTTTTCATTTTACTAATTGTAATTAATGAAATTAATGAAATAAATTAAATGTATGAACTGTCCGGTAGGTAAATCGCGCTTGTTTTGCTGTCTTACCCGGTCTTACCGCCAACTCTGGTGTCACGTGGCAGTGTTGCCAGATCTCGCGAGACAAATAAGCAACCAGGCTTGTGAGAAAAAGTGACGGACCCCGTTTATTCAAAACAAACCCATGGTGCTAGCAGCAGGCTAACGTGGTGTCCTCGTTACTTTCTCCTGGTATGATGCTACTGGTACTTGAGGTCAGTTAACCTAAACTATACCACTATATATGATGATGTTTGATTGACATTATACTACAATAATTAGTTTAACGCTTTAAATTAAAAACGGTATTGTTGTAACTGTGTTCAGTTTAAAGTGTTGCAGAGCTTTGTCTGGAGTTCTCTACAGCAGCATAACATTTATTACATGTCTACAAATACCTAATCTTTACTTTAGTAGAGCAGAGTAGTTGATCTGGATCACTTGATTTTATTCAGTAGTTCTTAATAAGCTTTGTTACATTTGATGGTTGTTATTTATAGTTAATACTATAAACTAGTTATTGATACTGGTTTATTTCTATGTGTATAACTGCTCCTATTAAAGATACTACAGTAAATAGAGCACATATTTATGATGTTGACTCTGAATCTGCAGAGGAATTAAACTGCTGTCAGCTACGTTAACTCTTTATTATTTCTGATGTGAATGAAGGTTGTATTTATATTTATTACTAGATGATTCAGTGTGTCTGATGTTTGACTGGAGTGAACGTTGATGGAAAAGCTTTCTCCTCTTCTTTTCCTACTCCCTGTGAGGAAGGGCAGCTCTGAACATCCTCCTCATCCTCTGAGGTGGCAGTGACATGTGAGAGGTCAGTGACATCAAGCTGGTCATCATGATGAAGGAGGACATGCACCCACTTCCACCTCTGCTCTTCCTCATTCCTATAACCCCAGCCTTAAGCCACTGAGACTGCTACAAACCTTGTTTGACTACACGTTTACTTTTATATTTTCTAGTCTGAAATACAGTCACCACTTTGTGTTTAATGTTTTGTATTTAAGTTCTGATACAGTCAGACGTTATAGGTCTATTTCTATTTACTCTCCTTAGGTCTTTAGTGCTGAATGTAAATGTTAACATTTATATTAAAATGTCTGTCAACTGAAAGTACAAGCAAATCATATTAATTGATCATTAATCGTAATAATTTTAATAACAAAAATAATTCCAGTGCGTTCAGAGTGTTTCTGTGTTTGCAGTGTGTTTTTGTATTTACTGGTGTTGTGAGTCTATTTTCACGTGTTTTCTAATGTAAAGTTACACTCCAGGAATCACTGCAGCTGAGAGACAGACAAGACATAAAATGAAAAGAATAGGTTAATTGGAAAAATAAGATTAATGGAAAATATTAAAATGTAAGTCAGTGGTTTACAAATAAAGATATTCATATTCACTATGACAAGAAAACTTGTCCAGTTTGGATGTTCTCGTAGAAAAATGCTATCAATGTGCACCATCATGTAGCAGCAGACAAGTAACAGGATTCTCTAACCTCTTACATTATATATTTTTAAGTTTAATTTAAATGGTTCATCACCCAAGACAGAGTACTGGGTGTTTGCTTAAGACATCTCAGTCATGGATACGGGGAGGAGCAAACCTGGGACCCTTCGGTCTCAAAGCTGCATCTCTAACCACTACTGGAATTCAGTTAAGTTACTGTAAACTTTGAGATGTGAAAGAATATATTATAAATAAATAAATATGTCATGTAAGGTAACTCATAATGTTTGTCAGTCAGGTTTCTGGTTCCAGTCTCTCAGAGAGCTCAGAGTTGTTGTCAGGATCTGTAAGGTCAGAAACAAACTGTGTTAAATGTCTGCCTACAGTAAATTAAGGAAACAGTCTAAAAAGCAGCTGTTAGATCAGTTGAAACCACAGACTGTAAATAAAGATGGACAGATGAACAGCTCCTCTAAAGTGAAGCCAGCGCAAGTAGAGCTCCCCCTGGTGTCTGGTTGCTGTATAGGCCATAAGCTCCGCCCCCTCCATGTTAGTGGGCGGGGCTTGGCTTTTTATTTCAGGGATGGTTTCTGTCATTTTAGTTAGTTAATATAATACAGATGAATGTTCAAGCGTAAATTTTCCTGATAAGTTTTGCTTTAGTTTGTTATTTGACGCTATAGAAACAGGATGTGACATCATGATGACTACCAGTTACCATGCCAACCGCTCCGTAGGACAGGAAGGGTTGGGAAAATTAAATAGTACAGTGTATGATTTAAAATGTCTTTGTAACCTGTGGAGGTAGAGCACAATAGTAATAATAATATAAAAATATGCAAATTTAAAAACAGGTGGAACGACTCAGCTCTTGATGGTTTTAGTGAAGGTTTGATTGTTTTTAGGATCAAGTGGAATAAATAGAAAGTGTAGCACTGAGGCTGGATAAAATGTTCTAAATAAGAAAAAACTGTCATAAGACAATGTTAATAAATAAAATAAAATCAATCAGACACACACAAATACAGTTAAGAATCAGTTTTTTAATGCTGAATTAAAACCTTTACATCAAGCCACGTGAGACAGCAACTATCAAGGATCGCCATCAATAAGAATAAAATTAAGTCCATAAAGTGCCACATTTCTAACAAACAAATGCTACAGCAGTATATTCCACAAATAACTGTATATATATACACAACATTAAAATGTTGAAATAAGCTGCAGAATCCAGCTTCAACCAACAAACAACAGAATCACAGACACAAAGAGACAGACATAGATTTAACAGACAAGACTGTAATTGCACAAATATACTGTTGATTATCTTTAAAGTTAACCAAAAGAACAATAGTAGTGATAGATGCCTCACAGCCAGAAGGTTCTGGGTTCTAATCCAGGCCGACTGGGGCCTTTCTGTGTGGAGTTTGCATGTTCTTCCTGTATCTGCGTGGGTTCTCTCCAGGTTCTCCAGCTTCCTCGACATGATGGTTAGATGCTGAGTTTGGTTTCACAGACTAACCAGTTATGAATCAACACAGCCAGGTTTCTGGATCAGTCTCTCAGAGAGCTCAGAGCTGACTTCACTATCTGTAAGGTCTGAAACAAACAGAGTTAAAAGTCAACTCATAGTCTGGAGAAATCATCAACAGTTTGTTAGATCAGTAGAAACAGAATAAAATCAGTTTTACTTACCAGGTGGAGCCTTTTGGTCTGAAATGAAAAGTAAAGACAGGTCATTTCAGTTCCAGTTGTTAATGTCAGAATATCTTTCATCATCTTATCTCCAGTGAATATGATCCTCTTCTACTCACTCAACCTGAAGAATAAATCCACTCTGCTCTTCTGTTTAGTTCTCACTTTGTTTCTTTCTTCATCACTTCTCTCCCTCATCATCATAGTATAGTCATGTTCTCCTGACTTCTCCTGACTCTGAGACTTACTCAGCTTTTACTGCTGGATGCTTCAAATTGTAGGATTCAACTCAAAGACTAAATCAAAGTAGCTCACCTTGTTTCTTTTTATGAAATATGAATCCAGCAGATGCTGCAGAGACGACAACATGAACAACCACTGCAGTGATGATGATGATGATGACGATGATGATGATGACGATGATGATGATGACAATGATGATGATGATGATGATGATGGTGGTGGTGGTCATGTTACTGGGCTTCTCTGTTGAACAAAGAACAATAAAAGATTAAGAACAGTCCAGATAAAGAAGGTTAGAACAGAGGTACATTCCACCTCATTTACTTTCCATCTGTATAAAATGAAACTCTTCTTCTAACATTTTCTGTGGCTCAAAGCCTCATTACAGTCTGGTTAGATAAATTACCAACTAACCTGCAGGACAAGGCCTGAAATATCCAACAAACCACAGTCACTCTTACCCCAGTTGGTTCTGATCTGTTCTTCATCCACTTTGGTGATGATGTCGTCCTCCACACCAGAGAGATGAAACACACAGTCGTACCTCCTCCAGTCTTCAGGTGAGACTGATGAAATGTTCAGGTCAACATTCATCTGGAAGGATCCATCATGGTTGGGGAGGATCTCTCCATGTTCCACTTCTTCATGAATCTCCTCTCCATCTTTCCTCCAGAACATCATGGCTCTGTCAGGGTAGAAACCTGTAGCGTGGCAGCTGACTGGAGAGGAGGGAGTCTTCTGGAGGAGAGACACTGAGGGGAGGTCTGGAGAGAGGGAGGAGGAATCAGTTACAGCATTCTATATATTGACTAACATGATATGATAATACCAGCACGTTCAAGTTTGCAGCTGATCATACTGGAACTGGAACTGACACTGACATTGTGTGACTGTAATTTTATTAATATTTGGGTTTAATAACTTGAACTCAGTCAAAGAAGAAAGAACTTCCACTTTTCTCTTTCACAGCAAAGCAGTCAGTCAGTGTCAATATTCAGTCAACAACTTTTCTATTTCTAACTTTCACTGTTTATAATAGTCCCAGCACTGACTTTAAGTCAGTCTTTACCTTCCACATAAAATAGTCCAAGACTATCGTGTCCATCAAACATCATCATGTGACTCTACCTGTTCTCATCAGAGAGCTCTTCCCATAGCAAAGATTCATCTTCAGCTGCTCAGGACAAACATGAGTAAGGAACTTCTCATTTTGTTTTATTCTAACTGTCTCAGTATCCCATATCTGTTTGGTGAAGTCAGCCTCTGGTTTCATAGCGGTCCATGTCCATGTCTTCATATCCATTTCAATGAAGTCTTCTCCATCATAACCAAACTTCATAACACCAGTAACCTCTCCAGTTGTTTCATCCCATTCACAGCCTTCAATAAGCTGTAAAATGTGAACACCTGAGAAACAGATAAATTAAAACAACATTGTTCATTTCATTGTTCATCCACTTTCCAAGACGTTTGTTGTCTTTGATTCCACAGCATATAATTAGTGCACCTACATACAGACATCATTTAAATAATGAGTTATGTGGTTTAATGAACTATTGTATAATTATTAGCTGCATTAGCTGAATAATACATGTTTGAATTGTTGAAATGTATTTTCTGCAACTAAAATGAAATATGATGAACTGAATCTTATGATTAAAATGAGTGAATTTACTTTTCAGCTTTACTAAAGTAGTTGTATTTCCACCCAAAGCTGCTGAATGGTGATTATTCATTGATTGTAGAGGTAAACTCATGGAAGGATGCAGCTTTCTAAAACACTAAGGAGAGTCCTTTGTATGATGTTGCCATGTAGTGATTACTGCTGAGATCGGTATATTAATATATTTTCTGTTCTGATCATCTCAGAAACTCAAGAAGACTGGATTCTACATAAGACAGTTTGGTTTATATATAGTGTGATCAGCATACAGTAGGTACCTTCACTGTGGTTGAAGAGCTGCTTCAAAGTAAACATCGTAGCTTTGAAGAAGTTGGGTTTTTTCTCAGAACACTGTCTAGTGTACCAGGTCATTTGTTGAGTGTCATTTTCTAAGACTTTCTTCATCCAGTCCTGCTTTGGTTTTAATGTCTCTGTCTCTCTGTGGTCGCAGTAAACAGTCTGGATGTCATCCACCGATGCAGAAAACACAACCTCTGAGAGGTTTGGCAGCCCAGATGATCCAAAGCTGTAATATTTCAGTGAGTGTTTCACTGTGGAACAAACAACGTTAACACAATGACAATAAATAAAAGACCTGCAACAACTGGAACAACTGATCATTATACAGGATAGAAACAATGAATATAATCTTACCTAGTGCTGACGCGTGAGTAGAAAGAAGCAGCAACAAAAGTAACGTTTTCATTTTAATTGAATTTAATTGTAATTAATCGAGAGAATGTTCGGTGAGTAAATTCATGACAGGCAACATAATAAATACCCTTCTGAAAGCGCGTTTCAGTTGCTCTAGCGCTCAGATTCATATATTCGCTCCTGTCCGTTTCATTCGCTGTCTGTCTGAGCGTCATAGTGTCACGTGGGTACGGTGGCCGAGAGAGCTGAACGCACTGCGACTTCAGTAAAATACAAGCACATAGACTCACAACACCAGTAAACACAGAAGGAACTTCAAGGAACTAAAATGTTTCCAGAGGACCCTAAAAAGTGACGGACCCCGTTTATTCAAAACGGTGTTACATGTCTAAAAATACCTTAGTTAATCTTTACTCTAGTAGAGCAGAGTAGTTGATCTGGATCACTTGATTTTATTCAGTAGTTCTTAATAAGCTTTGTTACATGTGATGGTTGTTATTTATAGTTAATACTATAAACTAGTTATTGATACTGGTTTATTTATATGTGTATAACTGCTCCTATTAAAGATACTACAGTAAATAGAGCAAATATTTACGATGTTGACTCTGAATCTGCAGAGGAATTAAACTGCTGTCAGCTACGTTAACTCTTTATTATTTCTGATATGAATGAAGGTTGTATTTATATTTATTACTAGATGATTCAGTGTGTCTGATGTTTGACTGGAGTGAACGTTGATGGAAAAGCTTTCTCCTCTTCTTTTCCTACTCCCTGTGAGGAAGGGCAGCTCTGAACATCCTCCTCATCCTCTGAGGTGGCAGTGACATGCAGGGGCGCCGAAAAGGGGGGGGTAAAAGAGACGGATTCTAGGGGCCCATGATTGAGGGGGGCCCAGAGAGGCCCCTAATGATGATGAAATTATAATACAGAAAAAATAATGACACTAAGTTATTAACTAACATACAATCACAAATGTTTTATTTTCAGTATCCTGGTAACAATAACTTATTTGTCTTGGAAACATCAACGCCTGCAGCCCCTCCTCCCCCCTCTATTTATGTAAAATGGTTCAGTCCGACTGGATCAGCTGCAGGTAGCGCACCGGCGGTTTGTCACACAGAGCCACAGCGGGCAAGGAGGAGGAGACGGCAGTATGCCTCAAAAATCAGGCAGCCAAAAAAGAAAAGAAAAGAAATTAAGAGAGGAGAAGGAGTTGAAGGGTCGACAATATGTCACCCAGTATTTAAAAAAAAAGAAGGTGGGTTTGTTAGTTGTGGTGGAAAGTTATGGAATATTAACTTTGTCCCTGTCTCTTGTCTATAAGCTAGCTCACTTTTCTCAGAGAGAGTGCTCAGTTCTTCCCCTACTGTACATGTCAACTGTCATGTTGTTCTTCTTTCACAAATATGGTAATGATAGTCAAAAATACCATTAAAATGCATAATTGTATGTAAAATAGCATCAAAAAAATTCCCCTCTGTGTTGGGGGGCCCTGTAAAGATTCTTTTAATGGGGCCCAAAATCCCTAGCGGCGCCCCTGACTTGAGATCAGTTAACCTAAACTATACCACTATATATGATGATGTTTGATTGACATTATACTACAATAATTACTTTAACGCTTTAAAATAAAAACGGTATTGTTGTAACTGTGTTCAGTTTAAAGTGTTGCAGAGCTTTGTCTGGAGTTCTCTACAGCAGCATAACATTTATTACATGTCTAAAAATACCTTAGTTAATCTTTACTTTAGTAGAGCAGAGTAGTTGATCTGGATCACTTGATTTTATTCAGTAGTTCTTAATAAGCTTTGTTACATGTGATGGTTGTTATTTATAGTTAATACTATAAACTAGTTATTGATGCTGGTTTATTTCTATATGTATAACTGCTCCTATTAAAGATACTACAGTAAATAGAGCACATATTTATGATGTTGACTCTGAATCTGCAGAGGAATTAAACTGCTGTCAGCTACGTTAACTCTTTATTATTTCTGATGCCCTCCTGTGATGCCTCCTCCGTGTCTGCCACACTGTACCAGCACCTGCTCCAGCAACAGACAGCTGGTATGAACGTTATCTTAATCCAACTAATTATATTTGAAAAATGTCACCTATATTTCAAGGTCTTGTTTTCTTTTAGCCCACAGATGTGACAGAATAGTATTGCCTTTATATTTTTCATTACTGTAAGTATTTATTACAGTGTGGATCATTGGTGACATGTTTGTCCAGCGTGGGGCCTGGAGAGCTACAGAGACCTTCAGAAGAAACCTCTGCAGACTGGACATATGTGTCTGATGTAATAAGCTTCAGCCTCCTGCAGTTTTAATCGTGAAGGCTCAGGCAGATTTTTTTGACTCCAGCAACACATGACGGCTGAAATATGATTGGATAAAAGCTCTAATGTAAAGTTACACTGCAGGAATCACCACAGCTGAGAGACAGAGAAGACATAACATGTAAAGAATATGCTATTGGGAATAATTAAAAAGATTAATGGGAAAATATTAAATCATAAGTCAGTGATTTTGATAAAGTTTATGTCAGCAGAGAAGGCTTTGCTGACCCTGACGACCCACCACCACTGATTTAAACATATCCGTGCTATGTCTCTGTTCCTGAATAACATTCATTCACAAATGATTTCTTGTTTTGACATGCAGAGACTCAGCAAAATAAAACAAGTCTGGTGTACATTATTTATTTATTGTCTAAAAAAATAAAGATCATGCAAACAAATCTTTTTCCTGTTCATTATAAAATCCTTGTCCGGCTGTTATATATTTTACATCATGTAAAGTAGCTCATGTCAGTCAGGTTTCTGGTTCCAGTCTCTCAGAGAGCTCAGAGTTGTTGTCAGGATCTGTAAGGTCTCCTCTCCATCTTTCCTCCAGAACATCATGGCTCTGTCAGGGTAGAAACCTGTAGCGTGGCAGCTGACTGGAGAGGAGGGAGTCTTCTGGAGGAGAGACACTGAGGGGAGGTCTGGAGAGAGAGAGAGAAAGAGGACAAAGAGGAAGAAATTTATCAGGCAGATATAATGATTAAAAATGATTTCAGTTAATCCTACTCCATAATGTGTGAGAGCAGTGAATAAAGAAATAAAATATACATAGTCAGAAACACAATGGACTCAGTTAAAACAGATCCTGATGACCCGGTGAAGCTTTTAAAGAGAAGACTGTAAAGAAGGTGATCTTACCTGCTGATGAAACATGACAAAAGAGAAGAAATAAAATCAACGTTTTCATCGTGTTTTAATTTCAAAGTGAAATCAGCAGCTGCTTTGTTGTTTTTGTTTGTGATTGAAATTGAAAAATAAAATTCAATTGTTCTGGATTTGTTATTAACTTTTTAACCTGTAGCAGCAGGGACATCTCTATCTTTGTCCGTCCCTGTGTGTTTTTGATTGGTCTGCCTTCAGCCAATCAGCTGCAGAGTCACTATAAAAACAGGAAGTGGTTTGCTGCTCTTTTCCCTGACTCTGGCGTGCACCCTTGTTCCAGTTCACTCTTGGTCAGATCTGTTTTGAAAAGGAACAGTGACAACTTGGATCAGCATCAGCTGTAGATCTGAGTTTAGAATTAAACCATGTGACCCTGCAGCTGTTCAGAAAGCTCTGCGTTCAGACCTGTCTGATAAGATAAACACAGGTAAAGGTGTGAAACCTGACACAGATCAGATTTTTTTTATTATTATTGGTAATGTGACAGGACCAACAGGTTTGTGACAAAGCAGCTATGAGACTGAGATAAAAATCAAAAGTGGAGAATAACAACAAACATTTTTGTTTCATGTGTGCAGGTACTAATGACAGGCCTTATGGAAAGAAAATTAAAAAGTAATCTGTATTGAGCAATTTGCATGAGTGCTTCCTAAGTTATAATAATAATAATTCTCAGTATTATGGGTTGTTCAGATGAGGAGATGGTGAACACACCTTAAATATGTAAAGAATGTGAACTAAGCTAAGAAAGTGTCTTTGGGCTCGAAAAAACAAAAAAACTAAAAGTAAAACCGTCCGACTCTCAGTTTTTCAACTCTTTCAAAACGACAAGTGAAAAAATGAAGATGCATCTGACGCTGCTGATGCTGCTTCTCCTTTCTCGTGCTGCGTCTGCAGGTAAGATCATGTCCAGGTATTTTCTAATTGATTAATTGTTTAGACTGATTACATATCTTATTTGTAGCTTGTATTAACCCAGATAACTGCAGCAGAGTTGGATCAAATCACACAGACTTGAAATTGTTTACAGCAGCATTTAAAAACCTTTGTTAGGTTTTATTACTTATTGCTGGCTATTTCCACACAGTCATTTAAATTAATATACCTGTTAGAGATGCAGCTTGTAACATAAGTTGTGCTTGTTCTGCAGTCAAACACTCCTTGACGTTATAGTTTGTGACCTCCTCTGAGGTCCCAAACCTTCCAGACTACATGTGATGGGAAATATTGAGGACGTTCTCATGGCTTACTACGACAGCAGCATGAACGCACCGGAGCCCAGGCAAGACTGGGTCTTCGATTTAATCCACAGCAGTGGCAAAGGCTCACGCAGGACTGCATGTATATTCAGAAGTGCTTAAAAGATAAAAGTGACCGCATCAAGCTGCACACAAACCAAACTGAAGGTAGGTTAATGATAGGAGAATGGATTTACAACGCACAGCTGAAGGAGGATAAATCCTTCTGACTTCTGTTTTCATCTGACCTTTAATGTGAATATGGGACATGTTGTCAGAGACCTGCAAGCATGGCAGTGACCTGAGTCATTCTGTTCCCTGCAGACTTTGACTTTAACGTTCCCTCATCAGAAATTAACACTGAAATGAATTATTGTTGTGCAGTAAACAGATCCTTGACCTGACTCTTGTTTCCTCTCTCTCAGGTGTTCACATTGTCCAACAGATCATGGGCTGTGAATGGGACGACGAGACAGGAGAGACTGCTGCATCTAAACAGTACGGTTACAAAGGAGACGACTACATCACATTTGATTGGAAGACGGAGACGGAGACTTGGATCTCTTTAAACCCGCAGGCTGAAATCAATAAACAGGAGTGGGACATAAATAAAGCCAGTAACGGGTTCTGGAAGAACTTCCTCACAACCATTTGTCCTGCGTGGATGAAGATGTATTTTAAGTACTGGAAGAGTTTTCTGCTGAGAAAAGGTAAAGTCAGATGTCCTGATGCTTCTGGTAATATGAAGATAAACAGTCTCAGTTATTTTAACTAGTTGGAGACGCTTATCAGAAGTCAGTGAGGTGTTGGCAGCACAACCAGAGACATTAAATATGAATGTTGGCACCCACTAGTGGTGCTGGATTTATTTCTTACACGAGAAACACATGACATCCACTCTAATAATGACATCAACTGTCTCTCTCTCTCTCTCCAGACCTCCCCTCAGTGTCTCTCCTCCAGAAGACTCCCTCCTCTCCAGTCAGCTGCCACGCTACAGGTTTCTACCCTGACAGAGCCATGATGTTCTGGAGGAAAGATGGAGAGGAGATTCATGAAGGAGTGGAACATGGAGAGATCCTCCCCAACCATGATGGATCCTTCCAGATGAATGTTGACCTGAACATTTCATCAGTCTCACCTGAAGACTGGAGGAGGTACGACTGTGTGTTTCATCTCTCTGGTGTGGAGGACATCATCACCACCAAACTGGATGAAGAACAGATCAGAACCAACTGGAGGAAAAATAAAAATATATTCAGTGAAGAAGGTAAGAAACACAATCTGAATGATTTAGTTTTTCTAATGTTTGAATAACGAGATCACTGCATGAATCAGAAGCTCTATACGTCATAACGATCATTTAAGTTACTGAAAGTTTAAACTCATCACACAGACTGTACCATGTGTGAGAGCAGTGACCAATCTAGGATTTATCAAATCATTTGATGAAACTATGATCAGTTCACGTACTTCTGCTCTAACAGACGTGTTGTCTTGTCTTGTGTGTTTGTTCTGAGCAGAGAAACCCTCTGACACTATCATCCCCATCACTGCTGCAGTAGTTGCTCTTGTTCTCGTCCTCGTTGCCGTCGTAGTATTTACTGTTTACAAAAAGAAGAAAGGTGAGAATTTCTACTTTTATCAGATTATATGAAAATGAGTTGAATGAGAGATCCTCTACTTGTAAGTATAAAATTAAAAATATTTATATTTCCTTTTCATTTCAGCCAGTTGCTCTAACTCCAGTAAGTAGAACTTGTACAAATAAAAGCTTTATCTATATTATTCCAGCTCTAGTTCTAGTCTAACTGTGTGTTTTGAACCTTACAGCTCCAGACAACATCACTGAGCTCTGTGAAAGACTGAATCCAGACAGAGACGGCACCCAGCCCACGATGAAGTCAAGTATTCAAACCTCCAGTTAAAGCAGCTCAGAGAAAAGGAGACGGTTTAGTTCTTCACTGTAAATTATATTAACACTGTGAAGACAAACATGAGAATGAAGCAGCTTCAGATGAACTGAGACGATTAGAAGTCCTCACATCTGACCTGAACGTTGAACACAAACCCTTGGAAGTACATTGAACTCTGATAGAAGTCATACACACGAATAAGTAAATACATTGATTCATTCTACGAGAGTCTCTCAATATACAAATATATAATGTAGGTTTGTGGTTTCAGCTGATTTATGAATACTCATCAGACTTATTTAAATAGTTCTTGTGAACTTTCTCTAGTTTCACAGTTGAAAGGACTGCTCAGACGTTCAGGTAAAGTAATTTACCCTTCAGCTTATTATATTTGATATACTTGAGGTGGCACAGTGGTGTGGTGGTTAGTGCTGACGCCTCACAGCAAGAAGGTTCTGGGTTTGAATTCTTTCTGTGTGGGTTCTCTCCAGGTACTCCAGCTTCCTCCCACCGTCCAAAGACATGCTGGTTAGGTTCATTGGTGATTCTAAATTGGCCGTAGCTGTGAGTGTGAATGGTTGTCTGTCTCTCTGTGTTAGCCCTGTGATAGACTGGAGACCTGTCCAGGGTGGACCCCACCTCTCGTCCCAATGACAGCTGGGATAGGCTCCAGTCCCCCTGCGATCCTCCAAAGCACAAGCAGTTACAGAAAATTAATAAATGAATGTTTTATTGTATGTGAATATTCTGTTGAATATCTGGTATGTGCAATGTTTTGGAAAAACAGGAATTCTTGGTCTGATTGGACCGACTGTAAAGGTTCCACTACAGGACAAAATCAACTGAAAACTGATTATATGCTGTGGTTAAAAGTTACTGAAGTGGAATTAAAATGGCCATAACATTTGCTGAACTGATTATAATTTTTCTTTTTTTTTTTTTTACATTATTGTAACTTAGAAACTAAAAGATGATGATGTAAAAAAAAAATTACAAAGTTTCACAAAAAAACATGTAAAAAGTCAACTTCCTGCTGACATGAGCAGCAGCTTGATTTTCTAACCACCACTCTGCAACAACCCCTGCACCCATAATGTCTGCAGCAGCTCAGAAAACACATTATTCAGACACCTGTGGGATGTTGAATGCAACATATGAAAGAGATGCTTGTCTGATCCTTTTCAAAAGACACTGGAGAAAAGGATAGATAGTGTATGAATATAATAATAATGAAAACATAGAACCTAAATCCTTTGTTCGGAGGATAGAACACATATGCTTTAGACAACAAAACTACCCAAAAAATGTTTGTAATCATTTACAGGAGAAGTGAGTCTAGCAGGTTTTGCTGCAAGGAAAGCTATGAGACAGAGATAGAAATCAAATTTTTTGATTTTGAAAATGATTGCTTGTGTGTACCTCGATTAAGGCGACTGAAACTGTAGTTCTTCTTGTATTCAGCTGTCACAGAGTAAAAGGGGAAACTCGTTGCAGGACAGATGAGACAAACAAGGTCCAATGTTTAAAGTTCTGTATGTTACCTGAGCTGGTGTGTTTTGGACTTTAGCAGCAGACAAGTAGAGACAGACAGCTTTAGATGAAGCAGCAGAGACACAGACTTCCCTCTGAACATATTGTAGAAAAAGAAGCTAAAACATTATAAATAATAATTGTGTTGTGGAAGTTTATTTGTGTTGGTTAAAGCCCTTGTTCACCTGTTGGAAGGTGAACATCCCTCAAATATTCACAGAATGTAAACACAACAAGGACGTAGAGGATAAAATCATCTGACTTTTCATCTCAGTTCTTCCTCTCAGCTCGTCACCAGCTGTCTCAACAAGATGAAGAAGCTAATGATTCTGCTCCTCCTCTGTCACGCTGCATCTGCAGGTAAGACCGTGATAAGTACAGACATATATTTATATTTTCTAATTAGTTTGATTATAGTCAGGTATACTGAACATGCAGCTGTTTGTGTTCTAGAGCTAAAAGGAAACTAATGGGACTGCATGTATTCACAGATAAATATGTGTCAGCCGTCTCATGGACCCTACATTAGTCTAGATGATGTGTTCATTTCAGACATATTCATTAAGATATTAAAACACGTTCTAATTCCATCATAAGGTGTGTACTATCATAATGCTGTTAAAACTCATTTTGGTACAAGGAAATACATCGAATGTTCAACAGGACAAAACTAATAGAACAGGTTGGTTGTGTTTTCTGTGCAGAGATTGAGCAAAAATAAAAATGTTGTACCAGGGACAACTGAATAATGTTATAAAATGATACATTTAAATGACTTAAGTTCTGTTTTCCCTGCAGAGAAACACTCTTTGATGTTGTGTTTTACAATATCTTCTGGAAACCCAGACATCCCAGATTATGTGGTTGTGGGAACTCTTGATGGGATTATCTTGGGTTACTATGACACCACCATGGAAGCACCAGAACCCAGACAAGAGATGGTGGTAGAATCAATTGAAGAAGATCCACAACAATGGGAATTTGTCATTCAGACCTGCCTGGACTATTATCAGAACCTCAAACATCAAAGTGCCAGTTTTATGCAACACTCAAACCAAACTGGAGGTATGTTACTGAACTTATTTTTTTATTTTAGCCCTAGATTAGACCAGACTTCAACTAGTGCTGTAATGTTCAGGATAATAATAACAATAAAAAAACTTAACTTAGGATAAGTTCACTGCATGAGTTTGGACAGCCTTGATCTAATCCTCAGTTAAAGTAGATCCTTAGTTTTATCTGTTTGTATCAGCTTGGCATGACTTGACATATTTTCACACTCTTCTCTGCAAAAAGATTCTTGACCTGTCAGACTGTGAGGGTGTTCTCTTGTGCATTGCCCTCTTCAGATTTTCTAGATTTTCTATAGGATTCAAACCAGCAGCAGCAGGTTGCATCTCTCTTCATTTTCATCTTTCTAATGGATGTCAGAATGTTGTGTGTTAAAAATAACTGAAGCTCTTCAGGATTCCCTCAAACTTTCCTATAGCCCTAGTTCCAGCTGAAGAAATGCATGATACTGCCACCCCCATGCTACACTGTGTGTATGGTGTTTACTGATTGGTGGGCTGTTTTTATGCCTTTTTATGCCTCTACTATTTGGGACGAAAAGCTCAACCTCTCATCAGACCATGACACATTTTACCTACTCTCTACAGGAGACTGGGGTACACCGTATCTCTGTAACAGGAGTTCTCAAGCAGCAAACAGGCACTCTGCAGCCTCTCCTGTTTATCAGTATAATATAATATAATATAATATAATATAATCAAGCACAGGATTTAGTTTTGTGTGAAGTCATGCACTACTTACTGTATGTTTAAACAGTGCCCCTCTCTGGTGAAGATGTGACATGAACCAGTTCAGCTGACTGTCCTTGATCCTGGGTCTCAGTCTAGTTTACATCAGTCAGTCAGTCAGTCAGTCAGTCTCTCTCTCTCTCTCTCTCTCTCTCTCTCTCTCTCTCTCTCTCTCTCTCTCTCTCTCTCTCTCTCTCTCTCTCTCTCTCTCTCTCTCTCTCAGGTCCTTATATTGTCCAGCAGATCATCGGCTGGGAATGGGATGATGAGACTGACATAGTTGACGGTTTTACAAAGTACGGTTTGAATGGAGAAGACTTCCTTGCATTTGATGTGAAGACGGAGACTTGGATCTCTTCAAACCCACAGGCTGAACTCACTAAACAGGAGAGGAACAGAAATAAAGACAATAATAGGTTATGGAAGAACCTCCTCACAGTGGTTTATCCTAATGTGCTGAAGATGTATTTGAACCAATGGAAGAATATTCTGAATAGAAAAGGTAAAGTAAACATATCTCTAGCATAGTGTTTACATATCATGGTACATAGATGACATGCTACTTCTACTCCATTACATTTCTAGTTACTATTATTTTATTCATTTAGTGGAGTATTAATGTGTCTAGTTTCTGTCTACTAATTTCATAAATAAACTTGACTCCAGTATGTATTCAAAACATATGACATCCAGTCTAATAATGACATCAACTGTCTCTCTCTCCAGACCTCCCCTCAGTGTCTCTCCTCCAGAAGACTCCCTCCTCTCCAGTCAGCTGCCACGCTACAGGTTTCTACCCTGACAGAGCCATGATGTTCTGGAGGAAAGATGGAGAGGAGATTCATGAAGGAGTGGAACATGGAGAGATCCTCCCCAACCATGATGGATCCTTCCAGATGAATGTTGACCTGAACATTTCATCAGTCTCACCTGAAGACTGGAGGAGGTACGACTGTGTGTTTCATCTCTCTGGTGTGGAGAAGGACATCATCACCAAACTGGATGAAGAACAGATCAGAACCAACAGAGGGAAAACTGATAATGATAAAGGTGAGAAACACAAATGACATACACATGATGTCAGATTATCTGTACTCATTTTCTTAACCTTCTCTATCTTCACATGTTGTTTATTTTCTCAGCAGAGAAACCCTCTGACACTATCATCCCCATCACTACTGCAGTAGTTGCTCTTGTTCTCGTCCTCGTTGCTGTCGTAGGATTTACTGTTTACAAAAAGAAGAAAGGTGAGAGAATCTAAAGAGTTGATGAATTTATTCAGACTGAGATGAACTGGAGATGATGATGTTTCCCCATTTTTAACTGTGACACTGAAAACTCTCCTTTTTATTTCAGATAACTCCCCAACGTCTCGTAAGTAGAATTAGTTTCCCTCTGACATGTACTCTGTGGACTGTTTGTATTTTTATCTCCAGTTCAATATTAGTAATCAAACGTTTCTTTGAACCTTACAGCTCCAGACAACAGCACTGAACTCACCAAGGGACTGAATCCAGACAAAGATGACACCCAGCCGACAGTGAAGTCCAGAGGTCACAACTCCACTTAATCAGAGCAAAGGTGGATATTTTTCTTTACTGTAAAAAACATTACTACTGCAAGGACAATCTTAGGGGGCGAAAATTAATTTTACTGGCATCTATCTATGAAGTAAGAAAAGCTGAGACACTTTTTGCACTGTTTTACTATTATGCTCCTTTTACTGTACGTTTTTGTATAGTTCTTGTTGTATCCACATTTTTTGTATAAAATCATATTTTTTGTTGTTGTCCTTTAATAAATAAAACAATTCCTCAGATGTCCAAGTAAAATGTATTTTTATTTCTCAGTAGGTTACATTGATAATTCAATTTGACGACTTTGTTTGTCCTTCAGTTGCACATTTCCAGTGAAGAACCATGAATTATTAAAGAAATAAACAAAGAAGGACAGTTAGTATAGCAGTTTAGGAAAAAAGAAGATGGAAAAGATAGACCACGACTTCAGTAGTAGTAGTAGTATTACAATTTTATTAATTATTAATTAATTAATTATGTAAAATAAAAATATTTGTTGGTGTCATATTGCATATAAGATCATGCATTCATTGGTGTGGATGTTACTTAGACATGTAGCACCCACCTAGACCAGACCAGGCACCCCCACCCCATAGCAATGACACTCCTTGATGTCAGCAGACATCCCCAGCAGGATGCAGCCTGACACAGACACACACACAAAAACACTTTAGGAACAACTAAACCTGGCCGCCAAATTCACTAGATCCCAAACTAATCAAGTATCTGTGGGATGATCCACAGAGGCTCCTCCCCTCACAGGCCCCCCCCACTAACAACATTGTGTTGCCAGACACCACAGGACACCCTCAGAAGGCCCATGTCCATTCTCTGATGAGTCACCACAAGGGAGACCTACACAATATTAGTCATAATGTTATTATAGAGAAGGTCACCACCATCTCTTTGGTTTTGTTCAGTTCTATCTCACCATTCTACAAGCTCCTGAAGAGTTGATCCGTGGTGTTGTGAGGGGCCCGACAGCAGAGACAGCAGAACTGTGTCATCAGTGTATTGTTTGTATAGTCACTCTTTTTCCCTCAGACTCTTCATATAATATCCAAACCAACGTGTCATGTGATGTTCCTACGTCTTTATCATTGGCTGATCAGCTGCTGAGGTGACGTCTCGCTCTTTGACCTTGTTATCAGATTTTATTAGTTATCCTTGTTGTTGGGCATTTTCACACAAAGTTGACCCTCTGTTGTTGTTGGATGTTTTGTATTTGAAATGAAGATCCTTGTTTTACAGCCTGTTGTCTTTATGTAAATCAATGAATTATGACACAATGTAGACTGCAATCAAATCCACACAATCAAAAACAGAACCACACTCAGTAAATAAATGGTATAAACATCATTGGTGTATGTTGGCATTGAGAAAAATCAGATGCTTCAGCTTTGATGGGCTGAGGGAGTGAACGGCTGGAGCAGGTCGGACAGATACAGTTTGAATTGAATCCAGAAACAAACCGCTAAAGTTGCAGTAATGTGTTATGGAACTGCTCTCCTACAGTGAACACTGCTAGACTTGTTCTGTGTGTTACCTGAGCTGGTGTGTTTTAGACTTTAGCAGCAGACAAGTAGAGACAGACAGCTTTAGATGAAGCAGCAGAGACACAGACTTCCCTCTGAACATATTGTAGAACAAGAAGCTAAAACATTGTAAAGGATTATAAATAATAATTGGTTAAAACTCTTGTTCACCTTTTGGAAGGTGAAATATTCATGGAATGTAAACACAAAAAGGACGTGGAGCGTAACATCATCTGACTTTTCATCTCAGTTCTTCCTCTCAGCTCGTCACCAGCTGTCTCAACAAGATGAAGAAGCTAATGATTCTGCTCCTCCTCTGTCACGCTGCATCTGCAGGTAAGACCGTGATAAGTACAGACATATATTTATATTTTCTAATTAGTTTGATTATAGTCAGGTATACTGAACATGCAGCTGTTTGTGTTCTAGAGCTAAAAGGAAACTAATGGGAGTGCATGTATTCACAGATAAATATGTGTCAGCCGTCTCATGGACCCTACATTAGTCTAGATGACGTGTTCATTGTCAATGTGGCTTTTCAGACATATTCATTAAGATATTAAAACACATTCTAATTCCATCATAAGGTGTGTACTATCATAATGCTGTTAAAACTCATTTTGGTACAAGGAAATACATCGAATGTTCAACAGGACAAAACTAATAGAACAGGTTGGTTGTGTTTTCTGTTTGCTCTGGAGTGCAGAGATTGAGCAAAAATAAAAATGTTGTACCAGGGACAACTGAATAATGTTATAAAGTGATACATTTAAATGATTTCCTTGCAGAGAAACACTCTTTGATGTGGTATTTTACAATATCTTCTGGAAACCCAGCCATCCCAGATTATGTGGCTGTAGGAAGTGTTGACAGTGTTATCATGTTTTACTACGACAGCAGCATGGAAGCACCAGAACCCAGACATCACATTAAACATGTGAGGGGGTTCTCTTGTGCATTGCCCTCTTCAGATTTTCATTAACATTAGGTGTCATGTCAAACATTGGGGACTCTCACACCATTACAGCACTACAGTAGGGAGGCAGAAGATGACGTAATCTTTAAATGGTCTCTATCCATACCTCTCTGAGCTTCTCCATCCGATCACTTGTGCTCGATGTCTCAGGTCAGCTGATCAGCTGCTCCTAGAGGTACCAAAGTCTAATAAGAAGCTCAGAGGGGACAGAGTTTTCTCTGTTGCTGCTTCCAAATTGTGGAACGAGCTACCACTGCACGTCAGACAAGACCCTCACTGTCCATTTTTAAAACTTGTCTTAAAACCCATTTTTATTCCTTGGCTTTCGACCCAACATGAGACCCTGTTTTTGTGCTTTTTTTTAGTGTTTTTATTTTTATTGTTTTGCTGTTTTTAATAGTTTATATATAAAGCACTTTAAAACAACCACAGCTTAAACAAAGTGCTGGACATAGGTAAGACAAAGTGGAGTAGAGTTGAGTTGAGTAATGTAATTATATGATGAATAATATGATGTTTTTCCTTAAAAAATGATTTACCACGCACACTTTAAACAGGACGGCAGCAGCATTGGCACAGTCAAGATTTCCACAGTGTTCATTTGTTCTTTCTCCGTCAGATAGCATTAGTCCACTCAGCTCACAGATCAGTGTGTCCAGCTCTGTTGTCCAAGTCGCCACAAGTCCAGACACCACCACCAGTCAACTTGTTAGCTTAGCTAGGAGGCTAAAAGAATGTCAGTAAGTTAGTAGCTAAAGTCAGATTATTTCTGAGATAGTTGTGATGAATGCTGTTTGGGGAGATCAATGCTCCCTGGAAATGTTTTCCTCAGGGCCCAACAGACTCTAGTACTGTCGCTGCAAGTTGCTGCAAGTGAGGTCAAAGTTCAGGATTACAATAACAAGGTGTCATGAAGTCAGAAACTAAACATGTTTTAGAGACGCAGCTTCACACTGAGACTGTGTTTCTCCTGCAGTGGAACACTCCTTGATGTTTTACCTCGCGTTACCCTCTGGACTCCCAAACGTTCCAGACTATGTGGCCTTTAGGAAAGTGGACGCAGTCATGATGGCTTACTACAACAGCAAGATGGAAGCACGAGAGCCCAGGCAAGACTGGGTTGTATGCTTAACTGAAGATGACCCACAGCAATGGGAAAGGATCACCCAGGAGTGCATACATTATCAGCACCTCTTCAAAGACAAAAGCGACATATCCAGCTGCACGCAAACCAAACTGGAGGTAGGTTACAGATAGCAGAATGGATTTATAACACACAGCAATCCTTCTGACTTCAGCCCCAGATTAAAGGTTGTGGTATAGTAATATATGTCAACAACTAAATATTTAAACAAAGCATTGAAAGGATTTTACCCATCTGTTGTAGTTGTAAGTAGACAACTGTTAGCATGCTAACTTGCTCATGTCCAGCCTCAGAGTTTCCTCATCAGAGCTGCCACATGTGTCACTATGAAAGATGGATTAGTATGGAAATGAGTTTTCCTTGTGGATAAAATAGATCCTGGATCTGACTCTTGTTTCCTCTCTCTCAGGTGCTCTCATTGTCCAGCAGATCATGGGCTGTGAATGGGATGACGAGAGCGAAAACGTTGTTGCTTCTAAACAGTACGGTTTGAACGGAGAGGACTACATTGCGTTTGATTTTAGGACGGAGACTTGGATCGCTTCACACCCACAGGCTGAAACCACTAAACAGGAGTGGGACGGAAATAAAGACAATAATGATTTTTGGAAGAACTACCTCACATCCATTTGTCCCGCATGGCTGAAGAAGTTTTTAAAGTATTATAAGAGTTTTCAGCTCAGAAAAGGTAAAGTCAGATGTCCTGATGATTCTGGTAATATGAAGATAAACAGCCTCAAGAATTTTAACTAGTTAGAGACGCTAGTCAGAGTCTGTGAGGTGTAGCACAACCAGAGGCATTGAATATGACTGTGGGCACCCACTAGGGGTGCTGAATTTATTTCTAACACAAGAAACACATGACATCCACTCTAATAATGACATCAACTGTCTCTCTCTCCAGACCTCCCCTCAGTGTCTCTCCTCCAGAAGACTCCCTCCTCTCCAGTCAGTTGCCACGCTACAGGTTTCTACCCTGACAGAGCCATGATGTTCTGGAGGAAAGATGGAGAGGAGATTCATGAAGGAGTGGAACAAGGAGAGATCCTCCCCAACCATGATGGATCCTTCCAGATGAATGTTGACCTGAACATTTCATCAGTCTCACCTGAAGACTGGAGGAGGTACGACTGTGTGTTTCAGCTCTCTGGTGTGGAGGACGACATCATCACCAAACTGGATGAAGAACAGATCAGAACCAACAGAGGTAAGAGTTAAAATTAATGACAGTGAGAAACACAGAATAATATCCCCATGTTCGTTTTTGAAATTATTTTTAATGATATGATATTTCTTTTTTTCTGAATGTGTGAACTGTCACTGCTGCTACGGATATTAAGACCCTAACCATAACCCTCAACAAGTTAAACTGAATCACTGTACACGTGATGACTGATGTCAGATTATCTGTACTCATTTTCTTAACCTTCTCTATCTTCACATGTTGTTTATTTTCTGAGCAGAGAAACCCTCTGACACTATCATCCCCATCACTGCTGCAGTAGTTGCTCTTGTTCTCGTCCTCATTGCTGCCATCGGGTTTTCTGTTTACAAAAAGAAGAAAGGTGAGAGAATCAAAGAAGCAGAGATGATGAATTTGTCCAGATTAAATTGACCAGATTTGACTTTATTGTCCCTCCATTTTAATCTGAAATTATACATCTTTCTTTTTTTTTTTTTAATTGCAGACAATTTCCTGACATCTCGTAAGTAGAACTTGTTTTCGTTCTTTAGGTTTCTTACTGGTGACATATCCCCAGGATCAACAGACTAACTGTGTGTTTCTGACATTATAGCTGCTGACAGCTAGGAAGTCTCAAAGAGGCTGAATCCAGATTAACACAGCTCCCAGCACACACTGAAGTCAAGTATTCACATCTCCAGTTACACTATAGTGCAGTAGTAAATTAAGTAAGGAATTTTAATGTTGGGGTTAAGAACAGGGAGTTATGGAGTTATATCAATGGAAAGTCAGTTCAACGATGGAAACTTGCATTGATTGGTTTGAACATGTAAACATAGAAACCTTTATCTCCACGTGTCCAAATCTCAAAATGTGACCCATGATTAAATATAACACAATACAGAAACCACATAAATCTGGTGTGTTTGATGTGAAAATGGATCCAGAAAGTGTTAAGATGACTGGAAACAACTTGTCTTCTTGAGTTTAGATCGGTGGAGAAAATGTCTTAGAATCCTTTCTGTGTGGAGTCTGCATGTTCTCCCTGTGTCTGCGTGGGTTCTGTCCAGGTTCTCCAGCTTCCTCCCACCGTCCAAAGACATGCTGGTTATGGTTGTCTGTCTCTCTGTGTTAGCTCTGTGATAGACTGGAGACCTCTCGCCCTATGACAGCTGGGATAGGCTCGAGCCCCCCACGACCCTTCACAGGACAAGAGGTTACAGGAGATGAATGAATGTTTTATTGTATGTGAATATTCTGTTGAGTATCTGGTATGTGCAATGTTTGGAAAATCAGGAAGTCTGATTGGACCTATTGTAAAGGTTGTATTTCAGTAACGTTCCACTAGAGGGCGGAATCAACTGAAAACTGATTATATGCTGTGGTTAAAAGTTACTGAAGTGGAAATAAAATGACCATAACATTTGCTGAACTGTTTTTTTTTTTTTTATTGCGATTACTATGACTAAAGATGACGATGATGTAAACATTAGTACACAGTACACAGACATGAGAATAGATAAAACTCACAAAAGAATTAAAAATAAAATTAAAATCATAAAACAATCAAATAATAAAAACAATAAGAACCAACATTGCAAACTGAGTTAAAAGCCAAAGAGAAAAATATGTGTTTTAAGAGAGGATTTAAAAAGAAGAAGTGAGTCAAAAGCAGGTCGTTCCGTTTGAGGCGAGGTCACCTCTCGACTTCCTCTATGTCTTAGGGACAACCAACAATGACTTATCTGCCGACCTGAGACAGCGTGAGGTAGTTATTTAGTATCGTTTATAGCCTAATACTTTAGCCCAACACAGCAAATACATATGGTTTGTCTGTTGACAAGCCCTTTTGCATTCAATGTTTTTATGAGAAGCCTAATAACTGTCTAATTTTGTGCAGTTGTTCTGTTACAAAAGCATTCTTACTTTTGTTTAATATTTCAATAAAACTTGTGCAATTGTGCAAACAAATGAATAAAACACTGCAATCAAATCCACACAAGCAAAAACAGAACCAAACTCCATGAACAAACGGTATAAATGTCCTTCAAATCAGATGCCTTAGCTCTGATGGGCTGATAAGATTTCTTCTCATCATGAGTATCTGCCCTGTTCTCTGCTGTCAGCCACAGAGTCTTCATTAATAAGCAGTGATGAACGAGTAAAAGGAAAAAAATAGTGAGGAGCCAGCTCTCACTTGATGGGAATCAGCTCTTAGAGCCAGCTCTTTTGTGCATGACTTATGACTAGTGTGAGGGAATGTAAAGCTGGAGCAGGTCGGACAGATACTGTGGAGAGAGGCCATGAACACATTTAAAAACAAATAAGAGAATTTTTAATTGAATCCGGAAATGAACCATTAAAATTGCAGTAATGTGTTATGGAACTGTTCTCCTCCAGTGAACCCTGCTAGACTTGTTCTGTGTGTTACCGGAGCTGGTGTGTTTTAGACTTCAGCAGCAGACAAGTAGAGACAGACAGCTTTAGATGAAGCAGCAGAGACACAGACTTCCCTCTGAACATATTGTAGAAAAAGAAGCTAAAATATTATAAATAGTTCATTTTAATGTGTTCTGGTTAAAGCCCTTGTTCACCTGTTGGAAGGTGAACATCCCTCAAATATTCATGGAATGTAAACGTAACAAGGACATAGAGGATAAAATCATCTGACTTTTCATCTCAGTTCTTCCTCTCAGCTCGTCACCAGCTGTCTCAACAAGATGAAGAAGCTAATGATTCTGCTCCTCCTCTGTCACGCTGCATCTGCAGGTAAGACCGTGATAAGTACAGACATATATTTATATTTTCTAATTAGTTTGATTATAGTCAGGTATACTGAACATGCAGCTGTTTGTGTTCTAGAGCTAAAAGGAAACTAATGGGACTGCATGTATTCACAGATAAATATGTGTCAGCTGTCTCATGGACCCTACATTAGTCTAGATGATGTGTTCATTGTCAATGTGGCTTTTCAGACATATTCATTAAGATATTAAAACACATTCTAATTCCATCATAAGGTGTGTACTATCATAATGCTGTTAAAACTCATTTTGGTACAAGGAAATACATCGAATGTTCAACAGGACAAAACTAATAGAACAGGTTGGTTGTGTTTTCTGTTTCTGTTGCTCTGGTGAATGACTTAAGTTCTGTTTTCCCCACAGTGAAACACTCTTTGATGTTCTATTTCACAATATCTTCTGGAAACTCAGGCATCCCAGATTATATGACTGTAGGAAGTATTGACGGGATTGTCATAGGTTACTACGACAGCACCGTGGAAGCACTGGAACCCAGACAAGACTGGGTGGTAGAATTAATTGAAGAAGATCCACAACAATGGGTAGCAGCTGTTCAGCGCTGCTTGGACCATTATCAGGTCCTCAAACGTGAACTTGCCAGTTTTATGCTACCCTTGAACATAACTGGAGGTATGTTACTGGACTTATGTTTTTCTTATATTTATTTTAGCCCTAGATTAGACCAGACTTCAACTAGTGCTGTAATGTTCAGGATAATAATAACAATAAAAAACTTAACGTAGAATAAGTTCACTGCATGAGTTTGGACAGCCTTGATCTAATCCTTAGTTAAAGTAGATCTTTAGTTTTATCTGTTTGTATCAGCTTGGCACAACTTGACATATTTTCACACTCTTCTCTGAAAAAAAGATTCTTGACCTGTCAGACTGTGAGGGGGTTCTCTTGTGCACTGCCCTCTTCAAGGCCTCCTCAGTCTAGTTTACATCATTCTCTCTCTCTCTCTCTCAATTCAATTCAATTCAATTCAATTCAATTCAAAATGGCCTTTATTGGCATGAAAGTTTTTTTAAAAAACAATATTGCCAAAGCAAAGCATCAAAGTACAATACAATAAATCAAAGATATATACATTATGAACATTCTATTAGTTATATACAGTGTGTGTGTGTGTGTGTGTGTGTGTGTGTGTGTGTGCCTCGATCACTCACTGTCCCTCAGGGTGTGGCATGTTAACACATACTGGGCAGCAAGGTGTGCCCGCTCTCCTTCTCCGAGGAGTATTTTTAATTTGGAGAGGTCGTCCAGCTCTTTGAAATCTGGTACCAAAGAGCTGAACTTGTTCCAATAAATTTCTCTAGTGTCATTTAATTTTGTACATTGTAGGAGAAAGTGCATCTCCGTCTCAACCTCACCTGTCGAACAGTGACCACATTTTCTGTTTTCTTTTGGTTGCCTTGATTTGTTGTGTCTTCCTGTTTAGATTGCCAGTTTGTGGTCACTGAGCCTGTACTTGGTTAGGATCTGTCTCTGCTTTCTATCTCTGACAGTAGAGAGATATTCTGCTAATTCATAATCTCTTTTAAGGGCAAGATAACATTCCAATCTACTTTGGCTTTTAGTTGTTTCTTCCCAATGGTCCAGATAGCTTTCTTTACATTATGCTATAATTTGCTTTACCCTGATTACTGTTTGTAGAGCAGTGTTGTTGTGAGGCTGGTCAGAGTGTGTCTGAGAGGGGGCAGTTAGCCTCAGTACCAACTGACATAGGGGACTCTTTTCTGGGCTCAGCTCTTGGGTTTGGAGGGCTTTGGAGTGGAGGGTGTCTCTGGGGCTGGATTTCAGGTGGTTAAAAAAGTTGAGCGTTCTCTTCTGAATGTTGATTATCAGTGGGTATCTGCCTAATTCTGCTCTACATGCATTTGTTGGTGTGTTTCTGTGTACGTGTAAAATGTATCTGCAGAATTCTGCATGTAGAGATTCTGTTGGATGTTTGTCCCAACGGGTAAAGCTCTGATGACTGAGTGGACCCCATACTTCACTACCGTACAGCGCAATGGGCTGGATGACACTATCAAATATTTTAAGCCAGATTTTTATTGGAATATGGACATTATAAAATTTTCTCTTAATTGCATATAGAGCTCTTCGAGCTTTTTCTTTTAGTGCATTCACTGCCATGTTGAACCTCCCTGATGCTGTTATGGTTATACCAAGGTAGGTATAACTCATGCTGTGTTCAATGACATGATTATTGATGGTAAATTAGTGTTTGTTCTCATGACACCTGGGTCGTTTTTGAAAGATCATGACATTTGTTTTCTTCATGTTTACTGCCAGGGCCCAGTTCTGACAGTACTTTTCTACTACGTCCAGCTGTAGCTGTAGTCCTTGTTCAGTAGGAGACAGTAGAACAAGGTCATCAGCATAGAACAGAGACTTCACCTCTCTGTCTAGGAGGGAGAGGCCCGGAGCAGCACATTTATCCAACCCAACAGCCAGTTCATTTATATACAGATTAAATAACGTCGGACTTAGGTTGCAACCCTGCCGAACACCTCTTCTCTGGGGGAAGAAGTCAGTTAATTTGTCTCCAATTTTAACAGCACACATGTTTTCCAAATACATCGATTTAACCAGATCATACATTTTGCCACCTATGCCACATTTTAAAAGTCTGTAATAGAGCCCTTCATGCCAAATAGAGTCGAAAGCTTTCTTGAAATCAATAAAGCAGGCGAATATTTTTCCATTCTTAGTTTGTTGTACATGTTTGTTGATTAAAGTGTGAAGGGTATATACATGGTCAGTGGTGCGGTGTTTTGGGAGGAAGCCAATCTGACTTTTACTTAAGATTGACTGTTCCTCAAGGAAATCTAGTATTCTTGTATTAAGAATACTACAGAATAGTTTACCCAGACAGCTGCTGACACAGATGCCACGGTAGTTATTAGGGTCTGATTTGTCCCCACTCTTATGAATGGGGGAAATGAGCCCTTTGCACCAGATGTTGGGAAAACATCCTGCCTGTAGTATAAAGTTGAACAAATGTAACACTGCACCCTGCATTTCTGGGGTGCTGCTTTTGAGCATTTCATTTTTAATGCTGTCTGGACCACAAGCTTTCCTTGGCTTCAGACATTTTATCTGTG
Source organism: Chelon labrosus (assembly GCF_963514085.1). Lineage (NCBI taxonomy): Eukaryota > Metazoa > Chordata > Actinopteri > Mugiliformes > Mugilidae > Chelon > Chelon labrosus. The sequence goes on from NC_140349.1 coordinate 3,834,200, forward strand.
TGGTTATTTCTTCCCAAGTAATTTTGAAATCAAGGGGGTTTTGGTTGTCTTTAATTGTTTCTTCTAATTTTTGGAGTTTTTCTTTCATAATACACTGATCTGAATTGATTTGATTGATTGGTATGTCTTTGTATAAATTTTCAAAATGTGATCTCCAGATGTCACCGTTTTGGATGGGTAATGTCTGCTGTTGCTTTGTGTTGAACTTGTTCCACATATCCCAGAATTGATTTTGGTTAATGGCATTATCAATATCTTCAAGTTTCAATTGGGTATAATTTTGTTTTTTGATCCTAATTGTGTGTTTATATGTGTTTAAAATTTCACTGTATCGAATGCGCAGGGCTGGGTTGTACGGTTGGCGATGTTTCTCATTGGCTATTTTTCTCAGCTCTTTTCTGATTTCTTTGCATTCCTGATCAAACCATTTGTCAGTATTTTACCTTTTAACAGGTCTCCGTCTTTGCTTTATGAGGTCAGCCCTAATAGCTGCCTTATGAAATATCATATTGATATCATCAGTGGCCTTGTTTACCCCATCTCTGGTAGGGACATATTGATTTTGAGTATATGTTGATATGTAGTTCATCAGATCTCTCTCTCTCTCTGTCTCTCTCTCTCTCTCTCTCAGGTCCTTACACTGTCCAGCAGATCATGGGTTGTGAATGGGACGATGAGACTGACACAGTTGACAGTTTAACAAAGTACGGTTTGAATGGAGAAGACTTCCTTGAATTTGATGTGAAGACGGGGGCTTGGATCTCTTTAAACCCACTGGCTGAAATCATTAAACAGGAGAGGAACAGAAATAAAGACAATAATAGGTTATGGAAGAACATCATCACAGAGGGTTATCCTAATTATTTGAAGATGTTTTTGAACCAATGGAAGAATTTTCTGAATAGAAAAGGTAAAGTAAACATATCTCTAGCATAGTGTTTACATATCATGGTACATAGATGACATGCTACTTCTACTCCATTACATTTCTAGTTACTATTATTTTGTTTATTTACTGTGGTATTAATGTTTATTAAGAAGGACTGATCTTTCCCTACTTACTAATTTAGTAACTAATGAAAAGTTGACTCCAGTATGTATTCAAAACACATGACATCCAGCCTAATAATGACATCAACTGTCTCTCTCTCCAGACGTCCTCTCAGTGTCTCTCCTCCAGAAGACTCCCTCCTCTCCAGTCAGCTGCCACGCTACAGGTTTCTACCCTGACAGAGCCATGATGTTCTGGAGGAAAGATGGAGAGGAGATTCATGAAGGAGTGGAACATGGAGAGATCCTCCCCAACCATGATGGATCCTTCCAGATGAATGTTGACCTGAACATTTCATCAGTCTCACCTGAAGACTGGAGGAGGTACGACTGTGTGTTTCATCTCTCTGGTGTGGAGGACGACATCATCACCAAACTGGATGAAGAACAGATCAGAACCAACAGAGGGAAAAATAAAAATGATGAAGGTGAGAAACACAAATGACATACACACGTTCATTTTTAAATTATCATTAATAATATTGTTTTCCCTTTTTCTAATGAATGTGTGAACTGTCACTGCTGCATGTGATGACTGATGTCAGATGATCTGTACTAATTTTCTTAACCTTCTCTATCTTCACATGTTGTTTATTTTCTGAGCAGAGAAACCCTCTGACACTATCATCCCCATCACTGCTGCAGTAGTTGCTCTTGTTCTCGTCCTCGTTGCTGTCGTAGGATTTACTGTTTACAAAAAGAAGAAAGGTGAGAGAATCTAAAGAGTTGATGAATTTATTCAGACTGAGATGAACTGGAGATGATGATGTTTGCCCATTTTTAACTGTGACACTGAAAACTTTCCTTTTTATTTCAGATAACTCCCCAACGTCTCGTAAGTAGAATTAGTTTCCCTCTGACATGTACTCTGGACTGTTTGTATTTTTATCTCCAGTTCAATATTAGTAATCAAATGTTTCTTTGAACCTTACAGCTCCAGACAACAGCACTGAACTCACCGAGGGACTGAATCCAGACAAAGACGACAGCCAGCCGACAGTGAAGTCCTGAGGTCACAACTCCACTTAATCAGAGCAAAGGCGGATATTTTTCTTTACTGTAAAAAACATTACTACTGCAAGGACAATACTGGAGGGTGAAAATTAATTTTACTGGCATCTTTCTATGAAGTAAGAAAAGCTGAGACACTTTTTGCACTGTTTTACTATTATGCTCCTTTTACTGTACGTTTTTGTATAGTTCTTGTTGTATCCACATTTTTTGTATAAAATCATATTTTTTGTTGTTGTCCTTTAATAAATTAAAACAATTCCTCAGATGTCCAAGTAAAATGTATTTTTATTTCTCAGTAGGTTACATTGATAATTAAATTTGATGACTTTGTTTGTCCTTCAGTTGCACATTTACAGTGAAGAACCATGAATTATTAAAGAAATAAACAAAGAAGGACAGTTAGTATAGTAGTTTAGGAAAAAAGAAGATGGAAAAGATAGACCACGACTTCAGTAGCAGTAGTAGTATTACAATTTTATTAATTATTAATTAATTAATTATGTAAAATAAAAATATTTGTTGGTGTCATATTGCATATAAGATCATGCATTCATTGGTGTGGATGTTACTTAGACATGTAGCACCCACCTAGACCAGACCAGGCACCCCCACCCCATAGCAATGACACTCCTTGATGACAGCAGCCATCCCCAGCAGGATGCAGCCTGACACAGACACACACACAAAAACACTTTAGGAACAACTAAAAAAAAAACATGAAGAACAGTACAAGGTGTTGACCTGGCCTCCAAATTCACTAGATCCCAAACTGATCAAGTATCTGTGGGATGATCCACAGAGGCTCCTCCCCTCACAGGCCCCACCACTAACAACATTGTGTTGCCAGACACCACAGGACACCCTCAGAAGGCCCATGTCCATTCTCTGATGAGTCACCACAAGGGAGACCTACACAATATTAGTCATAATGTTATTATAGAGAAGGTCACCACCATCTCTTTGGTTTTGTTCAGTTCTATCTCACCATTCTACAAGCTCCTGAAGAGTTGATCCGTGGTGTTGTGAGGGGCCCGACAGCAGAGACAGCAGAACTGTGTCATCAGTGTATTGTTTGTATAGTCACTCTTTTTCCCTCAGACTCTTCATATAATATCCAAACCAACGTGTCATGTGATGTTCCTACGTCTTTATCATTGGCTGATCAGCTGCTGAGGTGACGTCTCGCTCTTTGACCTTGTTATCAGATTTTATTAGTTATCCTTGTTGTTGGGCATTTTCACACAAAGTTGACCAGGTGTGTCACCTCTGTTGTTGTTGGATGTTTTGTATTTGAAATGAAGATCCTTGTTTTACAGCCTGTTGTCTTTATGTAAATCAATGAATTATGACACAATGTAGACTGCAATCAAATCCACACAAGCAAAAACAGAACCACACTCAGTAAATAAATGGTATAAACATCATTGGTGTATGTTGGCATTGAGAAAAATCAGATGCTTCAGCTTTGATGGGCTGAGGGAGTGAACGGCTGGAGCAGGTCGGACAGATACAGTTTGAATTGAATCCAGAAACAAACCACTAAATTGCAGTAATGTGTTATGGAACTGCTCTCCTCCAGTGAACCCTGCTAGACTTGTTCTGTATGTTACCTGAGCTGGTGTGTTTTAGACTTTAGCAGCAGACAAGTAGAGACAGACAGCTTTAGATGAAGCAGAGACACAGACTTCCCTCTGAACATATTGTAGAACAAGAAGCTAAAACATTGTAAAGGATTATAAATAATAATTGGTTAAAACTCTTGTTCACCTTTTGGAAGGTGAAATATTCATGGAATGTAAACACAAAAAGGACGTAGAGGATAAAATCATCTGACTTTTCATCTCAGTTCTTCCTCTCAGCTCGTCACCAGCTGTCTCAACAAGATGAAGAAGCTAATGATTCTGCTCCTCCTCTGTCACGCTGCATCTGCAGGTAAGACCGTGATAAGTACAGACATATATTTATATTTTCTAATTAGTTTGATTATAGTCAGGTATACTGAACATGCAGCTGTTTGTGTTCTAGAGCTAAAAGGAAACTAATGGGACTGCATGTATTCACAGATAAATATGTGTCAGCCGTCTCATGGACCCTACATTAGTCTAGATGATGTGTTCATTGTCAATGTGGCTTTTCAGACATATTCATTTAGATATTAAAACACATTCTAATTCCATCATAAGGTGTGTACTATCATAATGCTGTTAAAACTCATTTTGGTACAAGGAAATATATCGAATGTTCAACAGGACAAAACTAATAGAACAGGTTGGTTGTGTTTTCTGTTTGCTCTGGAGTGCAGAGATTGAGCAAAAATAAAAATGTTGTACCAGGGACAACTGAATAATGTTATAAAATGATGCATTTAAATGATTTCCCTGCAGTGAAACACTCTTTGATGTGGTATTTTACAATATCTTCTGGAAACCCAGCCATCCCAGATTATGTGGCTGTAGGAAGTGTTGACAGTGTTATCATGATTTACTACGACAGCAGCATGGAAGCACCAGAACCCAGACATCACATTAAACATGTGAGGGGGTTCTCTTGTGCATGGCCCTCTTCAGATTTTCATTAACATTAGGTGTCTGTCACGTCTTTTGTCATGTCTTGTCCTTCGTCATGTCTTTTGTCATGTCTTAGTTTCTGTCATGTCTTCCGTTCTTGGTCTTTTCGTCATGTCTTTTCACAGTTTTAGTTTCTTGGGTTTTCTGTTTATTGTATTTTGTTAAGTTCTTGGTTTTTCATAGTCATGGTTTAGTGTTTAGGTTTTCTGTTTCCTGTTTTATTTTGTTAAGTTCTGAATTTCCTGTTTTGTTACTCCATGTTTTCTTTTGATTAGATCATTGGTTTCACCTTGTGTTAATTCTTCATTTGCTTCACCTGTGTCTCGTCACCCCTGTTCCTCATGTGTATATATAGCCCTGCCTTCCCCTTTGTCTCTGTCGCGTCATACAGCTTGTTTCCATGTCATAGAGTTTCACGTTATCCATGTGTCTTGCCATTGTTTTTGTTCATGCCATAGATCCATGCCAAGTCATAGTTTTGTTAGTGTTTTTGAGTTGTGTTTTTTTGGGATTTCCTGCCATACCCGCAGCGACCTTGGTTTTTGTACGTTTGTTCTGTATTAATTAAAACCCCTTTTTGCCAACTCCTGCCTCCTCAAGTCCTGCATCTGGGTCCTAAATCTCAACCCCCGTTACCCTTTGTGACAGTGTCGTTGGGTGTCATGTCAAACATTAGGGACTCTCACACCATTACAGCACTACAGTAGGGAGACAGAAGATGACGTAATCTTTAAATTGTCTCTCTCTTTACCTCTCTGAGCTTCTCCATCCTTTCACTTCTGCTCGATGTCTCAGGTCAGCTGATCAGCTGCTCCGAGAGGTACCAAAGTCTAAACAGAAGCTCAGAGGGGACAGAGCTTTCTCTGTTGCTGCTTCCAAATTGTGGAACGATCTACCACTGCACGTCAGACAAGACCCTCACTGTCCATTTTTAAAACTTGTCTTAAAACCCATTTTTATTCCTTGGCTTTCGACCCGACATGAGACCCTGTTTTTGTGCTTTTGTTTAGTGGTTTTATTGTTTTTATTATCTTTATTGTTTTGCTGTTTTTAATAGTTTTTTTTATAAAGCACTTTAAAACAACCACAGCTTAAACAAATTGCTGTATATAGGTAAAACAAAGTTGAGTAGAGTTGAGTTGAGTAATGTAATATAATATTTTTTTCCTTAAAAAATTATTTACCACGCACACTTTAAACAGGACGGCAGCAGCATTGGCACAGTCAAAATTTCCACAGTGTTCATTTGTTCTTTCTCCGTCAGATAGCATTAGTCCACTCAGCTCACAGATCAGTGTGTCCAGCTCTGTTGTCCAAGTCGCCACAAGTCCAGACACCACCGCCAGTCAACTTGTTAGCTTAGCTAGGAGGCTAAAAGAATGTCAGTAAGTTAGTAGCTAAAGTCAGATTATTTATGAGATAGTTGTGATGAATGCTGGTTGGGGAGATCAATGCTCCCTGGAAATGTTTTCCTCAGGCCCCAACAGACTCTTGAACTGTCGCTGCAAGCTGCTGCAAGTGAGGTCAAAGTTCAGGATTACAATAACAAGGAGTCATGAAGTCAGAAACTAAACATGTTTTAGAGACGCAGCTTCGCACTGAGACTGTGTTTCTCCTGCAGTGGAACACTCCTTGATGTTTTACCTCGCGTTACCCTCTGGAGTCCCAAACGTTCCAGACTACGTGGCCTTTAGGAAAGTGGACGCAGTCATGATGGCTTACTACAACAGCAAGATGGAAGCACGAGAGCCCAGGCAAGACTGGGTTGTACGCTTAATTGAAGATGACCCACAGCAATGGGAAAGGATCACCCAGGAGTACATACATTATCAGCACCTCGTCAAAGACAAAAGCGACAGTATCAAGCTGCATGCAAACCAAACTGGAGGTAGGTTACAGATAGGAGAATGGATTTATAACACACAGCAATCCTTCTGACTTCAGCCCCAGATTAAAGGTTGTGGTATAGTAATATATGTCAATAACTAAATATTTAAACAAAGCATTGAAAGGATTTTACCCATCTGTTGTAGTTGTAAGTAGACAACTGTTAGCATGCTAACTTGCTCATGTCCAGCCTCAGAGTTTCCTCATCAGAGCTGCCACATGTGTCACTATGAAAGATGGATTAGTATGGAAATGAGTTTTCCTTGTGGATAAAATAGATCCTGGATCTGACTCTTGTTTCCTCTCTCTCAGGTGCTCTCATTGTCCAGCAGATCATGGGCTGTGAATGGGATGACGAGAGCGAAAACATTGTTGCTTCTAAACAGTACGGTTTGAACGGAGAGGACTACATTGCGTTTGATTTTAGGACGGAGACTTGGATCGCTTCACACCCAGAGGCTGAAACCACTAAACAGGAGTGGGACGGAAATAAAGACAATAATGATTTTTGGAAGAACTACCTCACATCCATTTGTCCCGCATGGCTGAAGAAGTTTTTAAAGTATTATAAGAGTTTTCAGCTCAGAAAAGGTAAAGTCAGATGTCCTGATGATTCTGGTAATATGAAGATAAACAGCCTCAAGAATTTTAACTAGTTAGAGAAACTAGTCAGAGTCTATGAGGTGCAGGAGAACCAGAGACATTAAATATGAATGTGGGCACCCACTAGTGGTGCTGGATTTATTTCTAACACAAGAAACACATGACATCCACTCTAATAATGACATCAACTGTCTCTCTCTCTCTCTCCAGACCTCCCCTCAGTGTCTCTCCTCCAGAAGACTCCCTCCTCTTCAGTCAGCTGCCACGCTACAGGTTTCTACCCTGACAGAGCCATGATGTTCTGGAGGAAAGATGGAGAGGAGATTCATGAAGGAGTGGAACATGGAGAGATCCTCCCCAACCATGATGGATCCTTCCAGATGAATGTTGACCTGAACATTTCATCAGTCTCACCCGAAGACTGGAGGAGGTACGACTGTGTGTTTCATCTCTCTGGTGTGGAGGACGACATCATCACCAAACTGGATGAAGGACAGATCAGAACCAACTGGGGTAAGAGTTAAAATTAATGATGGTGAGAAACACAGAATAATATCCCCATGTTCGTTTTTGAAATTATTTTTAATAATATGTTTTTTCCTTTTTTTTTCTGAATGTGTGAACTGTCACTGCTACATGTGATGACTGATGTCAGATTATCTGTACACATTTTCTTAACCTTCCCTATCTGTATGTTTGTTTTCTGAGCAGAGAAACCCTCTGACACTATCATCCCCATCACTGCTGCAGTAGTTGCTCTTGTTCTCGTCCTCATTGCTGCCATCGGGTTTTCTGTTTACAAAAAGAAGAAAGGTGAGAGAATCAAAGCAGCAGAGGTGATGAATTTGTCCGGATTAAATTGACCAGATTTGACTTTTTTGTCTCTCCATTTTAATCTGAAATTATACATCTTTCTTTTTTTTTTTTAAATTGCAGACAATTTCCTGACATCTCGTGAGTAGAACTTGTTTTTGTTCTTTAGGTTTCTTACTGGTGACATATCCCCAGGATCAGCAGACTAACTGTGTGTTTCTGACATTATAGCTGCTGACAGAACGGAAGTCTCAAAGAGGCTGAATCCAGATTAACACAGCTCCCAGCACACACTGAAGTCAAGTATTCACATCTCCAGTTACACTATAGTGCAGCAGAAAATTAAGTAAGGAACTTTAAGTTTGGGGTTAAGGACAGGGAGTTATGGAGTTATATCAATGGAAGTCAGTTCAACACTCAAATTTGAGTGTCATGGTCACAGAGCTACATTTTAAAACAATAAAAACAAACATTACAAAATCTTCTTCATGATTTAGTCTCTGTGACTGTAAAGTGCATTGATTAGTTTGAACATGTAAACATAGAAACCTTTATCTCCACGTGTCCAAATCTCAAAATGTGACCCATGATTAAATATAACACAATACAGAAACCACATAAATCTGATGTGTTTGATGTGAAAATGGATCCAGAAAGTGTTAAGATGACTGGAAACAACTTGTCTTCTTGAGTTTAGATTGGTGGAGAAAATGTCTTAGAATCTAATATATTACACAGTAAAGTTTGTACACGATCAACACCTAGTTCTTTATGTTATTGGTGTATCTATATATATATATATATATATATATATTTCATAGATGTTTTAATCTATGAAATATACGGCACAGTAGCGAGGTGGTTAGCACTGATGCCTCACAGCAAGAAGGTCACCGGTTCTAATCCATGGGCCGGCTGGCCTTTCTGTGTGGAGTTTGCATGTTCTCCCTGTGTCTGCGTGGGTTCTCTCCAGGTTCTCCAGCTTCCTCCCACCGTCCAAAGACATGCTGGTTATGGTTGTCTGTCTCTCTGTGTTAGCTCTGTGATAGGCTGGAGACTTCTCGCCCTATGACAGCTGGGATAGGCTCAAGGGATAGGCTCCTGTAGCCCCCCTGCGACCCTTCACAGGGGGGCTACAGGAGATGAATGAAAGTTTTATTGTATGTGAATATTCTGTTGAGTATCTGGTATGAGCAATGTTTGGAAAATCAGGAAGTCTGATTGGACCTATTGTAAAGGTTGTATTTCAGTAACGTTCCACTAGAGGGCAGAATCAACCGTAAACTGATTGTAGCTGTGGTTAAAAGTTACTGAAGTGGAAATAAAATGGCCATAACATCTGCTGAACTGATTTATTTATTTATTTTTTTACATTGCGATTTCTATGACTAAAAGATAAAGATGATGTAAACATTAGTACACAGTACACAGACATGAGAACAGATAAAACTGACAAAAGAATTAGAAATAAATTAAAATCACAAAACAATCAAATAATAAAAACAAGAACCAACATTGCTAACTGAGTTAAAAGCCAAAGAGAAAAATAAGAAATAAGTTTTAAGAGAGAATTTAAAAAGAAGAAGTGAGTCGGCCTGGCTGATGTGCAAAGACAGGTCGTTCCACAGTTTGAGGCGAGGTCACCTCTCGACTTCCTCTTTGTCTTAGGGACAACCAACAATGACTCATCTGCTGACGTGAGACAGGGTGAGGTAGTGACGGGTAGTTTGACTCTTTTCTTAGAGTCGTCTCTTTTGCCACAGCTCCCAAAGAAGAGCCAGCTCTTTCGGCTCCTGAACGGCTCTTTATTTAGTATCGTTTATAATAACACTTTAACCCAACACAGCAAATACATATGGTTTGTGTGTTGACAAGCCCTTTTGCAATCAATGTTTTTATGAGAAGCCTAATAATTGTCTAATTTTGTGCAGTTGTTCTGTTACAAAAGCATTCTTACTTCTGTTTAATATTTCAATAAAATTTGTGCAATTGTGCAAACAAATGAATAAAACACTGCAATCAAATCCACACAAGCAGAAACAGAACTAAACTCCATGAACAAACCATATAAATCTCCTCAGTGTATATTGTCATTGAGAAAAAATCTGATGCCTTAGCTCTGATGGGCTGATAAGATTTCTTCTCATCTGCCCTGTTCTCTGCTGTCAGCCACAGCGTCTTTATTAATTAGCAGTGATGAATGAGTAAAAGGAAAAAAATAGTGAGGAGCAAGCTCTTTTGTGCATGACTTATGACTAGCGGGAGGGAGTGTACGGCTGGAGCAGGTCGGACAGGTACTGTGGAGTGAAGCCATGAATACATTTAAAAACAAATAAAAGAATTTTGAATTGAATCCGGAAATGAACCATTAACACTGGGGTAATGTGTTATGATACTGCTCTCCTATAGTAAAACCTGCTAGACTTGTTCTGTGTGTTACCGGAGCTGGTGTGTTTTGGACTTTAGCAGCAGACAAGTAGAGACAGACAGCTTTAGATGAAGCAGCAGAGACACAGACTTCCCTCTGAACATATTGTAGAAAAAGAAGCTAAAACATTATAAAAGATTATAAATAATAATTGTGGAAGTTCATTTGAATGTGTTCTGGTTAAAGCCTGTTGGAAGGTGAACAACCCTCAAATATTCACAGAATGTAAACGTAACAAGGGTGTAGTGGGAAAAATGATCTGACTTTTCATCTCAGTTTTTCATCTCAGTTCTTCCTCTCAGCTCGTCACCAGCTGTCTCAACAAGATGAAGAAGCTAATGATTCTGCTCCTCCTCTGTCACGCTGCATCTGCAGGTAAGACCGTGATAAGTACAGACATATATTTATATTTTCTAATTAGTTTGATTATATTCAGGTATACTGAACATGCAGCTGTTTGTGTTCTAGAGCTAAAAGGAAACTAATGGGACTGCATGTATTCACAGATAAATATGTGTCAGCTGTCTCATGGACCCTACATTAGTCTAGATGATGTGTTCATTGTCAATGTGGCTTTTCAGACATATTCATTAAGATATTAAAACACATTCTAATTCCATCATAAGGTGTGTACTATCATAATGCTGTTAAAACTCATTTCGGTACAATCAAATACATCGAATGTTCAACAGGAAAACTAATAGAACAGGTTGGCTGTGTTTTCTGTTTACTCTGGAGTGCAGAGATTGAGCAAAAATAAAAATGTTGTACCAGGGACAACTGAATAATGTTATAAAATGATATATTTAAATGACTTAAGTTCTCTTTTCCCCACAGAGAAACACTCTTTGATGTTGTATTTAACAATGTCTTCTGGAAACCCAGACGTCCCAGATTATGTGGTTGTGGGAAGTCTTGACAGGATTATTATGGTTTACTACGACACCACCATGGAAGCACCAGAACCTAGACAAGAGATGATGATAGAATCAATTGAAGAAGATCCACGACAATGGGAAGTTCTCGTTCAGCGCTGCCTGGACTATTATCAGATCTTCAAACATCAAAGTGCCAGTTTTATGCAACACTCAAACCAAACTGGAGGTATGTTACTGAACTTATTTTTTCTTATATTTATTTTAGTCCTAGATTAGACCAGACTTCAACTGCTGTAATGTTCAGGATAATAATAACAATAAAAAAAGTTAGAATATTTTCCCATTCTTCTCTGCAAAAAAAAAAAAAAAAGATTCTTCACCTGTCAAATTGTGATCTTGTGCATTGCCCTCTTCAGATTTTCTAGATTTTCTACAGGATTCAAACCAGCAGCAGCAGGTTGCATCTCTGTTCATTTTCCTAATGCATGTCAGAATGTTGCGTGTTAAAAATAACTGAAGCTCTTCAAGATTCCCTGCAACTTTCCTATAGCCCAAGTTCCAGGTGAAGAAATGCATGACACTGTCACTATTACCGGCCTCAGACCTAGGGGAATCTGGGCAGGTATAAGGCCACAGGCTAAATAGCACTGTGGGTTAGAAAGCAGTGGAGACGAACAAAGTTAATCTTTCTCAAGCGCTGGACGTTTATTTCTGAGCGCTCGAGCTACCGTCTCCACAGTAACCCACTATGGTGATAGAAGTGAAACAGCGCCATCTAGCGGCATGAAGTGGAATAAATGGAACACTTAAATGTAATAAAATAAAAAAAATAGAAGGGGGTAACTGTGTTAATTAAATATAATAGGACATTTTCTCTACCCATTACACTCTCCCCTACTTTAAAAGATGTCCCCTGACATCCAGAACTAACTAAACTGGACTACTAACTACAGTGGTACTCACAGGTATGGTAAGTACGGTCAGGTAAGTAACCAGTCAACAGTCTGAACAGGAAGTAAGCGTGTATGTCAGTCACAGGTAAGTAGTATGAAGGTAAGGTTGTATGTCAATGTCAAGGTCTTTTATGTCCTGGTCAATGTCAGTTCTACCGTACGTCCATACAGCTGGGGGAGGATAGTAGCACATCTAATGAAACACTGGGTAGGCAGGCAAGGACGAAGGGGTACAGTACATAGCATTAGTTCCCATTCTCCAAGGCTGGTAGGAAGGTTCTCCTGACTGGTCATACATGAAGATGCTTCTGGGTTTGACTCGTCGGGTGGACCTCCTCAGTTGCTGATCTACCTCTCTTACTGGTTGAGGAACAGGCACAACATCTAGCTCAGGATCCTGTGGACTTCCACTCTCCTCAGAATCATCCCTTTGTTGTTCCGGTCCTTCCACAGCTGGGGCACTCCTTGGTGCAGGAGTTGGCTCTGCTGTCACCAAAGAGTCAGATGATCCTGGCCGCCACACATCCTCAGACTCAGGTGCTCGGCTCGACGGTTTGTATTCTGGAGCCACAGCCCGCAGCTCACTGTGTAGCTCTGACTGAGGCAGGTGGTGTCTGACAGTCCTCCTCTCATACACAGGCAAGGGTCTGAGGTTGTAGGAGCACTCCGCCTCATCATCTGAGGTGTTGCCATCCGACTTGGTTGCTTCTCTGGGTGGCATATGGCGTCTCTGTCTTTGGGGCTTCAGCTCCACACCAGTGTCACGTTCCTCATGGCGGACTGGCAAGTCACTGACAGGCAAGAGGAGGTTGCGGTGGAGCACCCGGAGGGTCTTGTCACCTGTTTCAGCTTGGATTCGATATACAGGTCCATCTCCCAGCCTCTCAATGACACGGTGAATCTTTTGTTCCCAATAAGATCGAAGTTTGCCTGGGCCACCTCTCTCAGACAGGTTCTTGACAAGCACACGATCACCAGGTTGCAGCAAGGCTCCTCTGGCACCTTGGTCGTAGTGCCTTTTCCCTTTCTCTGAAGACTTCTTGCTGTTCTCAGAGGCAATCCGGTATGCATCCTGCATCCGGGAAGCCCAGGTCTGTGCATATTCCTGCCGTGTCTGTGCCAGCCGATCTGGGTCCAGATTGAATATAAAGTCAATGGGCAGCTGTGGATGTCTTCCGAAGAGGAGGAAGAATGGTGAGTAGCCTGTAGACTCATGCTTCGTGCAGTTGTAGGCATGGACTATGCTGGGGAGATGGTCTTTCCACTCTGCCTTCTTTTCCTCATGGAGCGTCCTGAGCATCTGGAGAAGTGTTCTGTTCAGGCGTTCAACAGGGTTCCCCTGCGGATGGTAAGGAGTAGTTCGGGAGTGAGAGATTCCTGCCAGCTGCTGAAGTCTTTGGAACAGAGTGTTCTCGAATTCCCGGCCCTGGTCATGGTGGAGCTTTTGAGGGTACCCGAAGCGTGGAATGAAATCGTAGAAGATCTTTTCGGCTGCTGTTTTACCAGACTTGTTTCGAGTTGGGTAGGCCTGAGCAAAACGGGTAAAGTGGTCTACTATCACCAGGACGTACTCGTAGCCTCCTTTACTGCGATCAAGGTGAAGATAATCAACAGAGAGCAGCTCAAAAGGTGCACTAGTTGTGATTGAGCCCATTGGTGCTTTCTGATGTACGGCAGGTCGCTTCTGCTTGATGCATGAGCACTGACGGATGACGTGGTCCTCGATTTCGCGCTGCATAAAAGGCCAGTAGAACCGTTGCCTTGCCAGGTGGATGACTTTATCAGCGCCAATGTGTCCCATGTCATCGTGCAGGTGTTTAAGCACAGTTGACTTTAGTGCTTTGGGAAGGACCAGTTGTTGATTTTCTCCTGCCTGTCTGTACAGAATTCCATTATCCAGTTTGAGCCTGTTCCACTCATGTATCAGCCGTCGTGTTCCTGGTTGTATTGGACTCTGGACTTTGTCTCTTGGATTCCATCCGCTCCCTTTCAACTGGATCACCTCGGAAATGGACTCATCTCCTTTCTGGGCAGCCCTGATATCTTCTGGGGTAAACATGTGCGTACTCACTGGAGGAGGGTTGTCATCACAAGCGGCGATCTGAAGGGCGGCAGCCCAGGACACATCCTCATCTCTCTGAGCTTTATTCCCCTGCCAGATGGCAGATACAACCTCGGGTGGCATTGTCTCAGTGTATTCCCTCAGGTGGTCTTGGAGCTTCACTGGAAACCTGGACAGGGTATCCGCATCAACATTCACCTTGCCTGGCCTGTACTTGATGTTGAAGTGGAAGTCGGCTAATTCACCGACCCAGCGATGTCCAACAGCATTCAACTTGGCCGTGCTCAGGACGTAGGTGAGGGGATTGTTATCTGTATACACAGTGAATGTTGTTGCATAATACAGATAATCACGGAATTTATCGCATATGGCCCACTTCAGAGCGAGAAACTCAAGCTTACTGGAATGGAGGTGGTAATTCTTTTCAGCAGGCGTGAGTGACCTGGACCCATATGCAATAACCCGGAGTTTGCTGTTCTGTTCCTGGTAGAGCACAGCCCCCAAACCTTCATTGGATGCATCAGTGTGCAGGATGAATGGCAAATCGAAGTCGGGGTAGGCCAAGATGGGAGGTTTGATCAACATGTCCACAAGGCGGGACACAACAGCACTGTGTTCGGGGGTCCAATGAACTGGTGTCCTGGATGGTAATTGACCACTGCTCTTGCCTTTTTGGGTGGACTTGGCTGCGACAGGGCTCTTGTTGGACGTGGCAGGATGTTCTTGAAGCTTAAACAGTGGCCGGGCTATTCTGGAAAAATCCTGGATGAATGAGCGATAGTAGCCCAAGAAACCAAGTAGAGCTCGGACCTCTCCGACGTTCTTTGGCTTTCTCTCCTTCATCTGCAACACAGCTTCCAGGTCTTTGGGATCTACCTGAACACCGTCACTCGTGACCAGGCGTCCAACATATCTCACTTGGCGTTTGAACAGCTCACACTTTTTCGGGCGCAGCTTCACACCGTGCTCTCTTAAGCGACACAGAACTTGTCTTAAGTCCTCAACATGGCCCTGGAAATTCTTGGAAAAACAGAGCACATCATCCAAGTAAGGCGAACAGCATTCATCTCTTAAACCGGCCAGCACGTCCTCCATGCAGCGTTGGAAGGCTGCTGGAGCGTTGGTGAGGCCAAATGGGAGGCGTACCCACTCGTAAAAACCCCACGGAGTGCTAAAAGCTGTCAGGTGCCGGCAGCTCTCTTCAACAAAGCCTTGGTGATAAGCACTGCCCTGGTCAAGTATGGAAAACCATGAGTTGCCACCTAAATTGTCAAGCAGGTCTTGGATGCGTGGAAGTGGGTGGCGGTCAGGGATGGTTTTACTGTTCAGCCCCCGGAAGTCAACACAGAGACGTAGGCTCATGTCCTTTTTCCTCACACAGACCACAGGAGAAGAGTATGCTGAGGTGGATTTTCTGATCCAACCACGGTCAAGCAAGTTCTGAACATAGTCTTTTACCTCTTGATACAAGGGCTTGGGGATGGAATTGTAAGACTTTTGGACTGGTGTTTCATCTGTAAGGTTGATTCTAAGCTGGAGGTCAGGAATACAACCAATGTCAGCATCGTCTTTGGCAAACACATCAGACTGCTCAAACAACATTTCTCTGACTAATCTCTGTTCATCCTCAGCTAGATGTGATACGTCAACGGGAGGGTGCCACTTGTTTTCGGCTTTAGACCTAGTCTGTCTGTCTTGCTTTTTGTTCAGGTAAGTCGATGGATCTGTACGTAACTGAGCTGAAAAGGTTTGGACATCATGTGGCATGTGCTCAAACTCGAGACAGGTTCCACGTCAGCCATTTCCTCAAGAGTGCCGAGAGTGATTCTTTGGGTCAAATAAATGGCATATCGGGTTGCATTTTGGATGGGAATTTTAATGCATTTTGAGGATCCACCAGGAATGTCAACTAACGCAGGAAACAGTTCTAGACCCTCAGGGCAGGTGTTTTCTATAAGAGGCTGGAACAGCATGGTACGAGTCCCTGGCAACCCCCTAACCCGGCACCTGACTTCATAGATTCTACCAGCAGGGATAGTGACACCTTTCTTTCCTGTGTGTACAGTACACGGGGCTGTCTCGTCAGTGGTTGTTATCTGAAGGGCAGAGACCAAAGCCTCAACTGTATTCTCGGGGACACTTAAAGCGTCAGTCAGGATAGCAGTCACGTTCACAGTGTTGTCATGCTCCTTGATGATCTCAGCTATGACGTTACTACCTAACAGGGGAAAGTGGCAATTTTGACTGACCAGGAGGGGCACTCTAATTGTCACAGATCCATGGCGCTCACTACAAATCTGCAGGTCGACCTCAGCCCATCCATCAAGAGGAACTTGTGTACCATTTGCTGCTGATATTTCAAAAGGCTGATTGGCAAAGAGGGACTGAAGTGGTTGGATTTTGACATTGGGTGATGTTCTGTCTACCCAGGTTTTGCTGACCATTGTTACCTGAGCCCCTGAGTTTAAAAGCATTTCAATTGGCACACCATTGATGTTGCAAGAGACAGTACAACGTTTCCCTATGAGCTGGGCAATGCGTTTGTTTGAATCTGCTTGGCATAGGATGGGTGGTGGCTTAAACTTAACAGTGGGCTGAATGCTGTTCACAGTCACTGGCTGCCCTGCTCCAGTGACCTCTTCCCGTTTCCCGACGACTTCCTCTGCAAACAGCCAATAGCTCTGTGTCCTGCCTGGCCACAGACAAAACAATGGGGACAGCTCATGGTTCCACTTGCTACGCAGTTGTGGCATCTACCCTTTTTGTCAGCTGACAGTGACTGCGGACGACTACCAGATGTGCTAGGGCGGCCAGACTGTACACGTTCTGCAGACCTGTCAACGAGTGTCATGTGTCTAGTCAGTGAGGACACTTGGGCAGTTAGCTCTCTGATAGCTTCACGGTTAGCCTGTAACTCAGCATCAACTTGACTCGGTTTTGTCTTGTCAGTCTGTCCATCATGGTCATATTGGGCAATGTTTACAGTCACAGGTCTAGACTTAGCTACAGCACCCAGGCGTTTTAACCTCCCCTCTTCCTCAGTCATGGACTTGGTCATCTGTACTAACAGAAAGTCATCGCTAACTTGCATGTCAGAAAGAAAAGGTTTGATGTCATGTCTAACATAAGTGTTTCTCTCATTTAGACCTTGGTAGAGTGTGTGTAAAAAAGTACCCTGTACAAGCCTTTTGTCATAGCTAAACTCTACACCAGGTTGCTGTGACTCAAAAATAACTCTCTGTTTTAACCCCATGAGCCTGTAGAGAAACTGCTGTGGACCCTCCTTGTCATGTTGTCTAGCATTACTGAGCTCTTGAAAGAGCTCGGTTACACTTTTATCCCTGATGTGAGAGCGGAGAAACCTTTTTAACCCACTCAATGTTAAATCATCATGGTTAGTGAGCATTTCCCTGAATGTATCTGGCTTAATTATCTTAAGGACAGCCCTAATAATTTCAGCCTCGCTAAACCCTTCTTGTAAAGCAGCGTCCATCTGCTTACAGAAACCATTAAAGCAAATGTCAGAACCTGTGTCAGATACTTGACCACCATGTATTTTACACTCTCTACGTGGAAGCAGTGCCGTAACATCAGACAGTCTTACTACCTGGTCTGTTACAGTTGAGGATAGGCTTGTCCTACCATGGTGGGCACCACGGGTGCCAGTGACGCTCGGCTGGGCTGGTCTCCATGTAGTAACAGGTGCATGAATGTCTCTGTCCATGAGTGACGTGTGTGTGTGCATGTCCACTGATGACAAACGCGTGTCAGTGTCCGTGGACAACGGGTGTGTGTGAAGGTCCGTGGACGACGGGTGGGTGTGAATGTCCACTGATGAACGTGTGTGGATGTCCCTTGTGGAGGGAGGTAAGAGTTGGTGTGTAGGCGTCAGTATGCCGTCCATGTGAACGGTAGAAACACCAACCTCACCAGACCCGGGGTCTGTCGATGTCAGTTTCTGCAGCAGGTCCTGGAGGGAGAGGAGTTGAGCCATGCCTTCATCTTCCATCGCCTTCAACCTCTCGCTCCTGGTGTAGTCGATGATGAAGTCATACAGCTCTGGCTCACTGAGGCCCTCAGTGCTTTCGCTGCCATCTTCAACTGACCTGGCGACCAACTGCAATTGACTGAAACCCAGCGCTGGGAGCTGTTTGATGATCTGGAAGGTCAACATTCGCCGTGGGGTTACTGTAGTCATCGTGACGTCTCACCGGTGGCTGTTGCTCTCTGGATGACGCTCAACACAGCAGCCTTCCCTGAAGCTTGGACACCTGGTCTCACCGTCGCAGTGACTGCTCAGCTCACTTTCCGAAACTTTATCCCGGACGAGCCCCCAATTATTACCGGCCTCAGACCTAGGGGAATCTGGGCAGGTATAAGGCCACAGGCTAAATAGCACTGTGGGTTAGAAAGCAGTGGAGACGAACAAAGTTAATCTTTCTCAAGCGCTGGACGTTTATTTCTGAGCGCTCGAGCTACCGTCTCCACAGTAACCCACTATGGTGATAGAAGTGAAACAGCGCCATCTAGCGGCATGAAGTGGAATAAATGGAACACTTAAATGTAATAAAATAAAAAAAATAGAAGGGGGTAACTGTGTTAATTAAATATAATAGGACATTTTCTCTACCCATTACATCACCACCCTTGCTTCAGGGCGGACTGGCGTACGGGGGACACCGGGGATTTCCCTGGTGGGCCGGGCCATGAGAAAAAGAAAAAGAAAGGGGTAAAAAGTCTATCGCAACGGACAACGGTGTTGTGGTCTGCTGGGGGGCTGGGTCGTGCGGCTATTGTTGTGATAGGCTACACCTGTGTTCACGTCTCACTGCCTATGCTGATAGCCAATGCTAGTAACGCTACTGTAACGATAACAACAATGGCAGCCTCCACCTACATTTATGCACAAAAGACTATGAAAAGCGAGTCAAGCATGTAGTTGTGCATGGATAGAGCATGATTACAGCCTGGGCATCCTAGCACTGTAACCTGTAGGGTATGAGGCTCCTCGTTTTTCGTTTGGAGCTTCTCTGACATGCTAGCGACATTTACATGTACAGCTGCTACCTAACTATGCTACCCATCTTGGGGCTCGTCAGGCAAGGTTTCGGAGCCACTGAGAAACTAAATATGTATTCCCACCAATGATTGTAAATAAAACAAAATTCCATTAATTAAAAAGGATGTTTCATCTGACACATGTATTACACTTATCTCTGCTATATAAATACACTTGACTTTGACATTCAAGCTAGCTAACGTTAACGAAGGGGAGTCAGCGGAATGTTTTATTTACAATCATTGGTGGGAATACATATTTAGTTTCTCAGAGGCTCCGAAACCTTGCCTGGCGAGCACCAAGATTAGCATAGTTAGGTAGCAGCTGTGTAAATGTCGCTAGCATGCTCCAGGTCACTACGTGAAGTTGTTACGTTAGTTGTTAGTTGAGTTAGTTGTAGTTGAGAATTATTATTCGGGGGAAAAGATGGCTGGCTGTCAATCCCCAGCGATGTTGCTGTATGGTGTGATAATCTTTCCCTCTATTACTGCAGTGTCAGATTTAGTTAATATGGAAGTGGCAGTCCGGGCGAACTGCTGCTGTTCTATGAGGAAAAACGAGGAGCCTCATACCCTACAGGTTACAGTGCTAGGATGCCCAGGCTGTAATCATGCTCTACCCATGCACAACTACATGCTTAACTCGCTTTTCGTAGTCTTTTGTGCATCAATGTAGGTGGAGGCTGCCATTGTTGTTATCGTTACAGTAGCGTTACTAGCAATGATCGGAAGTTCTATTTCCCTACTCCGCGTTCCGGAAGCAGGAAGTGAGACGTTGCGTGACATAGGCCTATTGTTGTAATTATGTTGCCGTATACGGCCCTTTTGCTGACTCTGACCGGCCTGCGTAAAACTTGGCATTTGTTCTCCACAGATCATCCGGACAGAACTTATTTTTTTTTTTGCGTGGTGTCCTAAGTTAACATGCTAATGCTAATGCCGTGTTAAACATGCTGCTGTTATTTGGCTAACGGTCACTTTCAGTGTGTCTGTATGTTAGCATGTATGTTAACAGACGGATGTTTAACTGCAGTGGTGTTGTCATTTATAGTAAGTTTTCTGTTAGCGGTGTGTGCTACCGTGGAACAGTAGGCTAACAGATTTAGCCCGTTGTTTGCTAACTGGTCTGCTAACTGGTTACAAAGACGTAGTAACGCTGCTAACTGGTACAGAGCTACTACGTCTTTGTGTCAGAATCTATGAACTTCTGAGCTCAGTGGTTGCCAAGGCAACCACGAGACTGACGAGTTTGTCAAGAAAGTTAGACTTAGACTTAAGGCTTGATTATGCTTCCGCGTAGTGATCACGCAATGGTCACGCAATGGCCACGCAGTTGCTTGGACGCAGTCGTGAGACCGTGATGGTTCTGCGTGGGGTTTACGTGTCGAAATGCATGCCACACCGGTAGAGGGTGCTATGATTTTTTGTGACCGACCGACCGAGACTCTTGTGACGTATCTCGCCTCGTATAGTTATTTACCTTCCGGCTTTTGCCGTAGTCACAGTGTACGATGGACACCGAGACAGAGAGACTGGCGTTGGAGCTCCAAATTATTCAAGCAGAGGAAGAAATATTTCTATTGCAAATTAGGGCACGACAAAGGAGACAATGATGTTTATGAGTGGAAACCGGAAAAGCGGTCTCCAGCGGATGTAGTTAGCGGACCAATCACAGCCAATGCCGCTGCGTTGCTGCTGCGTTGCTGTTGCGTCGCCTCGACGTGCGTCGAGGATTTTTGGGAGGTGCACGTCTGGCCCTTGCGGAGGACGCACGGGGGTCCGCAGGGACGTAATAGGTCCGTAATAGGTCCGTAATAGGTCCGTACGCCCCCTTGCGCTGTATCAACGCGGAAGCATAATTTAGGCCTTAGACTTAGATAAACTTTATTCATCCACAAAGGAAATTGCTTGGTCACAGTAGCTTAGCTGTACATAAAAAAAGATCAAACCAAATAAAATAGAAATAAAAAATAAGTAAAATAAAATCTAGTAAGATAAAATAAAAATAGTATAAGCAAAAATGTACAAATTAGCACATTAGCATATGGTACAAATGTACAAGAAATAGAGAAGGAAGAATATAAATTATATATACAGGGTAAGGTGTAAGGTGCAATAGTGTCCATTAACATTAATAACATTGATTATCTGTTACAGAAAGGTGAGTTGTTGTACAACTGGACAGAGAATGGTATGAATGACATCCTGTAGCGTTCAGTGTGGGAGCGGAGCTGGATCAGTCTGTTGGAGAATGAGCTCAGCTGCACCTCTATGGTCTGGTGTAGTGGATGTGACTGATTGTCCATGATGGAGAGCAGTTTGTCCAGTGTCCTTCTGTCCCTCACTGAGACAAACGTCTCCAACTTACTACCAATCACATGACCAGCCTTTTGGATCAATTTGTCGAACGTACTTATGTCCTTTTTGCTGGTGCTGCTCCCCCAACAAACCACAGCAAAGTACAGGGCGCTCGCAACAACAAACTGGTAGAAAAACTCCAGCAACTTGCTGCGCATGTTAAAAGACCTAAGCTTCCTCAGGAAGTAGGTCTTTGTTGGGAGGAGGAGCTCAATGACGTACCTGCCTGACTCACACAAAATACCTGCGGGTCAGTTCTGATAGATAGAAAATATTATCTTGCCAGATACAGTTATGGGCCTTGAGACATACATGGTTTATGAATGATCATTTATTTAATATACAGTAGTATTAGCCAATGTAAATATTATATATGGTCATTTTAAAAAACCAATCATACTAATCATACTAATCGTCTGCTGCTGGCTTGTATGTCCTGCTCAGCAGCAGACGCTAACTCAAACCATGTGAAATATAAGCTAACCAAATGCTGCTGGCTAGCTTAACCTACAATCTAAATGAACTAAGTAAATGCTGCTGGCTTATAGGCCCACAGAGCAGCAGAGGATAATTCAAACCTTGTGAAATATAAGCTAACTTAACGCTGCTGGCTTATATGGCCCGCTCAGCAGCTAACTATAGCTACCAAGCAACATGAAGACATCAGGAACCTGGCCTAAACAACAGCAGTATGCAGCATGTCATTGGGGTTTTCAAGTGGGCACCTCCCTTCACTGATGTTTCGTTAAGTTAGGCCCACAACACCTCGAGAAGGCTTAACAGTGAATTCCAGCGTCCTGGAGTCACCCCCCTCCACACTGCCACTGCAAAACCTGTTTTTGTCACCATTTCTTACCATTAATATTAGACAACAACTAATATCTCAATAATTAGCCTTGTCCTTTTATGAATCACGACACAAACAAATCTATCGTGGTTCGCCCCGTTGATGTGGACTAAACCACGAAACAAACAAATCTACCATGGTTCGCCCCGATGATGCAAACTGAACCACGGACAAATCAACCACATCTATAATGATTTGCAAACACACTAAAATTACATAGCCATCCTTACCTTTAGTGTGCTCCCCAGCTAGCATGCTTCCTACGTGTCCAGAGCCACTCACTCGCTCTCTGTGCTGCCCGAGACATGTTACATACTCGCAGTCCTCTGGCTTTTTCCCGTATGCCCAGCTCGCTCAGAAGGGCAATCACTGATTTTGGACAAAAGCCCTCCAGCCATTCTGTTCTGTGTCTGCTGCTAACTCTGCATACTTAGCTCTCTTATGCTTGTTAGCCTCCTCATTTCTATCTTCCCACGGGACAGTCAGCTCTATGAAATAGACTACTTTCTCTGGCTCAGACCACAACAGCAGATCTGACCATAGACGGGTGCTAGCTATCTCAGTTGGAATAACCAGCTGTCCATTAAAATCCGCCCTCATCTCCCAGGCTCCTCCTGCTCTTAGCTGGCCCATGTTATGCCTGATGCCTGCTAGTCTAGTCTTTTCTCCCTCCCGTACAAACTTAATACATCTATTCCCTCTGTTAATGGCCATGGAATTTACATTCACCCATTTTTCCTCAGTTGCAGCTGCTAAACATTTCAGTACCTGATTGTGACGCTAGGTGTAACGTCCTTGGGAAAGACTAACCTTACAACCTGTCAGAATATGACTAAGCGTGCAGACACAAGTGCACAGTGGGCAGTTGTGTATAATGCTTTCTTGATCATCCCTTTACTAAAACCACCAGCACAAAATAAAACATACCAATGCTGCGGGCACAGAATTGAGTTCAGCCTATTGGCATGCCTCTCCAAGATATTTACAGTTTCTCATGTGGCCCCTTGGGAAAAACAATTGCCCATCCCTGGTATAGACAGTCAGTATCATTAAGTTCTAACAGCCTGGCAAATTGGTTGGCCAAATTTTATTGTATCAATGACCTGTTTAAAATCACTACATGCTGTAAAATCACTATAGGCTACTGCTGTAATCATTTTACTGTAGGCTACTTAAGGGTTCAGGTTAATTATAACTATATGATTATGTTCCAAAACAACATCAAATGCAGTTTTTTTCATCAAGGTACATGAAACTTGTGTTGCCAGCTGGCTGGCTGGCTCCCCACACCGCGCATGAAGTGGTCCGGTCTGTCAATAACTCCCGGGCCACTTTCCCCCCCAAGTCTGCCCCTGGGTATGGTCTTCCTTTCCTGATTGGTGGATGAAAAGTTAAGTCTCTCATCAGACCATAACACATTTTAGCAAATGTCTACAGGAGACTGGGGTACACCATATCTCTGTAACAGGAGTTCTCAAGCAGCAAACAGGCACTCTGCAGCCTCTCCTGTGTATCATTATAATATAATATAATATAATATAATATAATTTAATATAATATAATATAATATAATATAATCAAGCACAGGATTTGGTTTTGTGTGAAGTCATGCACTACTTACTGTATGTTTAAACAGCGCCCCTCTCTGGTGAAGATGTGACATGAACCAGTTCAGCTGACTGTCCTTGATCCTGGATCTCGGTCTAGTTTACATCAGTCTCTCTCTCTCTCTCTTTCTCTCTCTCTCTCTCTCTCTCTCTCTCTCTCTCTCTCTCTCTCTCTCTCTCTCTCTCTCAGGTCCTTACATTGTCCAGGAGATCGTCGGTTGGGAATGGGATGATGAGACTGACATAGTTGACAGTTTAACAAAGTATGGTTTGAATGGAGAAGACTTCCTTGAATTTGATGTGAAGACAGAGACTTGGATCTCTTCAAACCCACTGGCTGAAATCACTAAACAGGAGTGGAACAGAAATAAAGACAATAATAGGTTATGGAAGAACATCATCACAGTGGTTTATCTTAATTTGTTGAAGATGTTTTTTAACCATAAGAAGAATTTTCTGAATAGAAAAGGTAAAGTAAACATATCTCTATCATAGCATTTACATATCATGGTACATAGATGACATGCTACTTCTACTCCATTACATTTCTAGTTATTATTATTTTGTGTATTTAGTGGAGTATTAATGTGTCTGCTTATTAATTTTGTAAATAATGAAAAGTTGACTCAAAACACATGACATCCAGCCTAATAATGACATCAACTGTCTCTGTCTCTCCAGACCTCCCCTCAGTGTCTCTCCTCCAGAAGACTCCCTCCTCTCCAGTCAGCTGCCACGCTACAGGTTTCTACCCTGACAGAGCCATGATGTTCTGGAGGAAAGATGGAGAGGAGATTCATGAAGGAGTGGAACATGGAGAGATCCTCCCCAACCATGATGGATCCTTCCAGATGAATGTTGACCTGAACATTTCATCAGTCTCACCTGAAGACTGGAGGAGGTACGACTGTGTGTTTCATCTCTCTGGTGTGGAGAAGGACATCATCACCAAACTGGATGAAGAACAGATCAGAACCAACTGGAGGAAAAATAAAAATGATGAAGGTGAGAAACACAAATGACACACACGTTCATTTTTAAATTATCATTAATAATATAGTTTTTCGTTTTTTCTTCTGAATGTGTGAACTGTCACTGCTGCATGTGATGACTGATGTCAGATTATCTGTACTCATTTTCTTAACCTTCTCTATCTTCACGTGTTTATTTTCTGAGCAGAGAAACCCTCTGACACTATCATCCCCATCACTGCTGCAGTAGTTGCTCTTGTTCTCGTCCTCATTGCTGTCGTAGGATTTACTGTTTACAAAAAGAAGAAAGGTGAGAGAATCTAAAGAGTTGATGAATTTATTCAGACTGAGATGAACTGGAGATGATGATGTTTCCCCATTTTTAACTGTGACACTGAAAACTTTCCTTTTTATTTCAGATAACTCCCCAGCGTCTCGTAAGTACAATTAGTTTTCTTTTTTTCCCTCCTCACAATCTGACATGTACTCTGTGGAGTGAACATAATCTTTTATTGAATTATTGAATATATCTATAATCTAAGTGTTTCTTTGAACCTTACAGCTCCACACAACAGCACTGGACTCGCTGAGAGACTGAACCCAGATGAAGACGACACCCAGCCAAGAATTCACAACTCCGCTTAATCAGAGCAGAGGCGGACATTTTCCTTTACTGTAAAAAACATTACTACTGCAAGGACAATATTGGAGGGTGAAAATTCATTTTTCTATGAAGATAAGTAAGAAAAGCTGGGACATTTTTTGCACTGTTTTACTATTATTCTTCTTTTACTGTACATTTTTGTATAGTTCTTGTTGTACCAACTTTTTTTTTTGTAGAAAATCATATTTTTTGTTGTTGTCCTCATATTGTGTTAGAAAGCTGCCCACGTCTTTGGTGTTAGCGGTTCAAAATTGACCCGTGGCTTAATCCAGCCCAAAATCATCAAAGAACACTGTTTGTCAACCAGTTTTGTTTTTCACCTCATATCTAACTTGTTTTGCATTCATATCCATGTAATCATTGTATTAAATGTTATTTTTTTTGGCCAAATAGAGCTTTTATCTTAGAATACACCACTCGTTTTAATTTGAAAAAATTTTGTTATTTTTGTTATAGTGAAGACAATGGACAAATATTCCACCTGACTATCATAGATTAATATTAGAACATACCACCAAAACTAAATTTCATGTGGAGTTTCTTTACTTAATATTATTAACCATAGTGACATCTGTTGTGTTACGGGTAAAAACTGACCCGTACATATTTATGTTAGGATAGAGGTAAAAAAAAAAAGTCTGTTTCACTAAACCAAGCTTTATTTTGCTCAAAATTGCAAATGCAAATATAGACTCTGGTTTGTTATATGTATGGCAAGTTTGTCATTTACACTGGGACCAGCTGGGACCAGTTTGTTCGTTTCCAATCCAGCTGTTGCACAACACCCTTCTACCTTCAGTGTTTGTCATCTCAAGAAAGATGTTCTCAACATATGGTGGTATAAACAGCTCAAATGTGGTCTTGATGTCTTGAACATGTGACACAGCATATCTGGTAGGCCCTTCTTCATCATCATACTCAACGTCATCCTCATTCTCAGACACATCTTCCTCAATGTCACTTTGGTTTCTGTCTTCATCAGTTTGTGGAGTGGGGGATGAAATGTCATCATTTTTGTATTTGAAGACCTCTCTTTGAACATCTGTGTCCCCAGAGATGCTTAAATCTCATGTTAGGAAAGTTGTGTTGCCATGGGATGAGTTGCCCCAAGGGGAGAGAGGTGTAGTGGAATGGGGAGGGGATGGGATATGGTGGGGGGTGTGGAAGGGTGGTGGGGGGTCTGGTAGGGTGGTATGTGGTGGGGAGAGTGTAAATTGAGCCAAATTTGATCCACACAACCCAAAACTGTTTAAATGATGCATGGATGCGTGCAACTACCAATATTCTTGGCGGGTCATTTTTGACCCGTAACACCACAGATGTCACTTTTTTTTTTTAGAGGCTTTTAGAATTTACTAAAATGGTGAAAAACTATTTTGTTGTGTTAAGATAGATGTTCCTGAGGATATCATGAAGTCTTGTTCCAATCAAAACAAGGAAACTGTACTTTTTACACATTTTAAATGGTAAACGGGTCAAATTTGACCCTAACACAATATAAGGGTTAATAAATTAAAACAATTACTCAGATGTCCAAGTAAAATGTATTTTTTATTTCTCAGTAGGTTACGTTGATAATTAAATTTGATGACTTTGTCCTTCAGCTGCAAATTTACAGTGAAGAACCATGAATTATTAAAGAAATAAACAAAGAAGGACAGTTAGTATAGCAGTTTAGAAAAAAAGAAGATGGAAAAGATAGACCATGACTTCAGTAGTAGCAGTAGTTGTAGTAGTACAATTTTATTAATTATTTAAAATAAAAAATATTTGTTGGTGCCATATTACATATAAGATCATGCATTCATTGGTGTGGATGTTACTTAGACATGTAGCACCCACCTAGACCAGACCAGGCACCCCCACCCCATAGCAATGACACTCCTTGATGGCAGCAGGATGCAGCCTGACACAGACACACACACAAAAACACTTTAGGAACAACTAAAAAAAAGAACATGAAGAACAGCACAAGGTGTTGACCTGGCCTCCAAATTCACTAGATCCCAAACTGATCAGGTATCTGTGGGATGATCCACAGAGGCTCCTCCCCTCAAAGACCCCCCCATTATCATTGGCTGATCAGCTGCTGAGGTGACGTCTCGCTCTTTGACTTTGTTATCAGATTTTATTAGTTATCCTTGTTGTTGGGCATTTTCACACAAAAGCCAAGACTGACCAGGTGTGTCACCTCTGTTGTTGTTAGATGTTTTGTATTTGAAATGAAGATCCTTGTTTTACAGCCTGTTGTCTTTATGTAAATCAATGAATTATGACACAATGTAGACTGCAATCAAATCCACACAAGCAAAAACAGAACCACACTCAGTAAACAAATGGTATACACATCGTTGGTGTATGTTGGCATTGAGAAAAATCAGATGCCTCAGCTTTGATGGGCTGAGGGAGTGAACGGCTGGAGCAGGTCGGACAGATACAGTTTGAATTGAATCCAGAAACAAACCACTAAAATTGCAGTAATGTGTTATGGAACTGCTCTCCTCCAGTGAACCCTGCTAGACTTGTTCTGTGTGTTACCGGAGCTGGTGTGTTTTAGACTTTAGCAGCAGACAAGTAGAGACAGACAGCTATAGATGAAGCAGCAGAGACACAGACATCCCTCTGAACATATTGTAGAAAAAGAAGCTAAAACATTGTAAAGGATTATAAATAATAATTGGTTAAAGCCCTTGTTCACCTGTTGGAAGGTGAAATATTCATGGAATGTAAACATAACAAGCACGAGAGCCCAGGCAAGACTGGGTTGTACGCTTAATTGAAGATGACCCACAGCAATGGGAAAGGATCACCCAGGAGTGCATACATTATCAGCACCTCTTCAAAGACAAAAGCGACAGTATCAAGCTGCACGCAAACCAAACTGGAGGTAGGTTACAGATAGGAGAATGGATTTATAACACACAGCAATCCTTCTGACTTCAGCCCCAGATTAAAGGTTGTGGTATAGTAATATATGTCAACAACTAAATATTTAAACAAAGCTTTGAAAGAATTTTACCCATCTGTTGTAGTTGTAAGTAAACAACTGTTAGCATGCTAACTTGCTCATGTCCAGCCTCAGAGTTTCCTCATCCGAGCTGCCACGTGTCACTATGAAAGATGGATTAGTATGGAAATGAATTCTCCTCGTGGATAAAATAGATCCTGGATCTGACTCTTGTTTCCTCTCTCTCAGGTGCTCTCATTGTCCAGCAGATCATGGGCTGTGAATGGGATGACGAGAGCGAAAACATTGTTGCTTCTAAACAGTACGGTTTGAACGGAGAGGACTACATTGCGTTTGATTTTAGGACGGAGACTTGGATCGCTTCACACCCAGAGGCTGAAACCACTAAACAGGAGTGGGACGGAAATAAAGACAATAATGATTTTTGGAAGAACTACCTCACATCCATTTGTCCCGCATGGCTGAAGAAGTTTTTAAAGTATTATAAGAGTTTTCAGCTCAGAAAAGGTAAAGTCAGATGTCCTGATGATTCTGGTTATGAAGATAAACAGCCTCAAGAATTTTAACTAGTTAGAGAGGCTAGTCAGAGTCTATGAGGTGCAGCACCATAGACATATATAGATAGACGCGTCATTGACTGTGGAGGGACGTGCCTAAAGCGCCGCCATCTTGGTACAGGGCTCGCAGAAGCAGCGGTGCATGAACATACGAAGGAAAGAGGTACTCCTCAATCTCAAAGTAGAATTATTCGCTGAATTTTGGACCGATTTCAAAACGTATTGAACTGTTAAAAACGTCACACATGTAGCTATGATAAAAATATGGTTTTACTACCCAAATACAATTTTTACTTAATGTTATCAGCAGACTAGCTTCTGACAGAGGATTGTAAAGAAAAGATGCCGGACTTCAACTGAGCGATTTATGATCACTTTTATTGTGTAGAAACCCCATTCCTCCATAGATGTAATGCACTGTAGGAGCGAGTGGCCCTGTTCCAAGATGGCCGCCCTGTAGGCACGCCGCTCTAGTAGACGGCAGCACTCAATGTCGCGTCTATCTATATATGTCTATGTGTAGCACAACCAGAGGCATTAAATATGAATGTGGGCACCCACTAGTGGTGCTGGATTTATTTCTAACACGAGAAACACATGACATTCACTCTAATAATGACATCATCTCTCTCTCTCTCTCTCTCCAGTTCTCCCCTCAGTGTCTCTCCTCCAGAAGACTCCCTCCTCTCCAGTCAGATGCCACGCTACAGGTTTCTACCCTGACAGAGCCATGATGTTCTGGAGGAAAGATGGAGAAGATTCATGAAGGAGTGGAACATGGAGAGATCCTCCCCAACCATGATGGATCCTTCCAGATGAATGTTGACTTGAACATTTCATCAGTCTCAGCTGAAGACTGGAGGAGGTACGACTGTGTGTTTCATCTCTCTGGTGTGGAGGACGACATCATCACCAAACTGGAGGAAGAACAGATCAGAACCAACAGAGGTAAGAGTTAAAATTGATGATGGTGAGAAACACAAAATAATATCCCCATGTTCGTTTTTGAAATTATTTTTAATAATATGGTTTTTCCTTTTTTTCTGAATGTGTGAACTGTCACTGCTACTATGGATATTAAGACCCTAACCCTAACCCTCAACAACTTAAACTGAATCACTGTACACGTGATGACTGATGTCAGATTATCTGTACTCATTTTCTTAACCTTCTCTATCTTCTCATGTTGTTTATTTTCTGAGCAGAGAAACCCTCTGACACTATCATCCCCATCACTGCTGCAGTAGTTGCTCTTGTTCTTGTCCTCATTGCTGCCATCGGGTTTTCTGTTTACAAAAAGAAGAAAGGTGAGAGAATCAAAGAAGCAGAGATGATGAATTTGTCCAGATTAAATTGACCAGATTTGACTTTTTGATCTATCCATTTTAACTGTAATCTGAAATTATATTTATATTATCTTTCTTTTTTTAATTTCAGACAATTTCCTGAAATCTCGTAAGTAGAACTTGTTTTTGTTCTTTAGTTTTCTTACTGGTGACATATTCCCAGGATCAACAGACTAACTGTGTGTTTCTGACATTATAGCTGCTGACAGCACTGAAGTCTCAAAGAGGCTGAATCCAGATTAACACAGCTCCCAGCACACACTGAAGTCAAGTATTCACATCTCCAGTTACACTATAGTGCAGTAGAAAATTAAGTAAGGAACTTTAAGTTTGGGGTTAAGGACAGGGAGTTATGGAGTTATATCAATGGAAAGTCAGTTCAACGCTCAAGCTTGAGTGTCATGGTCATAGAGCTACATTTTAAAACAATAAAAACAATAAACATTACAAAGTCTTCTTTAGGATTTAGTCTCTGTGACTGTTAAGTGCATTGATTAGTTTGAACATGTAAACATAGAAAGCTTTATCTCCACGTGTCCAAATCTCAAAATGTGACCCATGATTAACACAATACAGAAACCACATGAATCTGATGTGGTTTGTGTGAAAATGGATCCAGAAAGTGTTAAGATGACTGGAAACAACTTGTCTTCTTGAGTTTAGATTGGTGGAGAAAATGTCTTAGAATCCTTTCTGTGTGGAGTTTGCATGTTCTCCCTGTGTCTGCGTGGGTTCCCTCCAGGTACTCCAGCTTCCTCCCACCGTCCAAAGACATGCTGGTTATGGTTGTCTGTCTCTCTGTGTTAGCTCTGTGATAGACTGGAGACCTCTCGCCCTATGACAGCTGGGATAGGCTCCAGCCCCCCCACGACCCTTCACAGGACAAGCGGTTACAGGAAATGAATGAATGTTTTATTGTATGTGAATATTCTGTTGAGTATCTGGTATGAGCAATGTTTGGAAAATCAGGAAGTCTGATTGGACCTATTGTAAAGGTTGTATTTCAGTAACGTTCCACTAGAGGGCAGAATCAACCGTAAACTCATTATAGCTGTGGTTAAAAGTTACTGAAGTGGAAATAAAATGGCCATAACATCTGCTGAACTGATTTATTTATTTATTTTTTTTATTGTGATTACTATGACTAAAGATGAAGATGATGTAAACATTAGTACACAGTACACAGACATGAGAACAGATAAAACACACAGAAGAATTAGAAACAAAATTGAAATCATAAAACAATCAAATAATAAAAACAATAAGAACCAACATTGCAAACTGAGTTAAGAGCCAAAGAGAAAACTGTGTTTTAAGAGAGAATTTAAAAAGAAGAAGTGAGTCAAAAGCAGGTCGTTTCGTTTGATGCGAGGTCACCTCTCGACTTCCTCTTTGTCTTAGGGACAACCAACAATGACTTATCTGCTGACCTGAGACAGCCTGAGGTAGTGACGGGTAGTTTGACTCTTTTCTTAGAGACGTCTCTTTTGACACAGCTCCCAAAGAAGAGCCAGCTTTCGGCTCCTGAACAGCTCTTTATTTAGTATCGTTTATAGCCTAATACTTTAACCCAACACAGCAAATAAATATGGTTTGTCTGTTGACAAGCCCTTTTGCATTCAATGTTTTTATGAGAAGCCTGATAATTGTCTAATTTTGTGCAGTTGTCCTGTTACAAAAGCATTCTTACTTTTGTGTAATATTTCAATAAAACTTGTGCAATTGTGCAAACAAATGAATAAAACACTGCAATCAAATCCACACAAGCAAAAACAGAACCAAACTCCATGAACAAACGGTATAAATGTCCTTCAAATCAGATACCTTAGCTCTGATGGGCTGATAAGATTTCTTCTCATCATGAGTATCTGCCCTGTTCTCTGCTGTCAGCCACAGAGTCTTTATTAATAAGCAGTGATGAACGAGTAAAAGGAAAAAAATAGTGAGTAGCCAGCTCTCACTTGAATCAGCTCTTAGAGCCAGCTTTTTTGTGCATGACTTATGAATAGCGTGAGGGAATGTAAAGCTGGAGCAGGTCGGACAGATACTGCGGAGCGAGGCCATGAACACATTTAAAAACAGATAAAAGAATTTTTAATTGAATCCACAAACAAACCGCTAAAACTGCAGTAATGTGTTATGGAACTGTTCTCCTATAGTGAACCCTGCTAGACTTGTTCTGTGTGTTACCTGTACCTAGCAGCAGACAAGTAGAGACAGACAGCTTTAGATGAAGCAGCAGAGACACAGACTTCCCTCTGAACATATTGTAGAACAAGAAACTAAAAGATTATAAATTGTGGAAGTTCATTTTAATGTGTTCTGGTTAAAGGCCTTGTTCCCCATTTGGAAGGTGAACATCCCTCAAATATTCACTTCCTTGTAAACACAACAAGGGCGTAGAGGATAAAATCATCTGACTTTTCATCTCAGTTCTTCCTCTCAGCTCGTCACCAGCTGTCTGGACAAGATGAAGAAGCTAATGATTCTGCTCCTCCTCTGTCACGCTGCATCTGCAGGTAAGACCGTGATAAGTACAGACATATATTTATATTTTCTAATTAGTTTGATTATAGTAAGGTATACTGAACATGCAGCTGTTTGTGTTCTAGAGCTAAAAGGAAACTAATGGGACTGCATGTATTCACAGATAAATATGTGTCAGCTGTCTCATGGACCCTAGTCTAGATGATGTGTTCATTGTCAATGTGGCTTTTCAGACATATTCATTAAGATATTAAAACACATTCTAATTCCATCATAAGCTGTGTACTATCATAATGCTGTTAAAACTCATTTTGCTACAAGGAAATACATCGAATGTTCAACAGGACAAAACTAATAAATCAGGTTGGTTGTGTTTTCTCTTTGCTCTGGAGTGCAGAGATTGAGCAAAAATAAAAATACCAGGGACAACTGAATAATGTTATAAAATGATACATTTAAATGACTTAAGTTCTGTTTTCCCTGCAGAGAAACACTCTTTGATGTTGTATTTCATGATGTCTTCTGGAGTCCCAGACGTCCCAGATTATGTGGTAGTGGGAAGTCTTGACAGTATTATCATAGCTTACTACGACACCACCATGAAAGCACCAGAACTCAGACAAGAGATAATGATAAAATTTATTGAAGAAGATCCACAACAATGGGGAATTCTCATGCAGCGCTGCCTGGACTATTATCACACCCTCAAACATCGAAGTGCCAGATTTATGCAACACTCAAACCAAACTGGAGGTATGTTACTGAACATATTTTTTTCTTATATTTATTTCAACCCTAGATTAGACCAGACTTCAACTAGTGCTGTAATGTTCAGGATAATAATAACAATACAAAACTTAACTTAGAATATTGTCCCATTCTTCTCTCCATATAATCAAGCTCTCTTTCTCTCTCTCTCTCTCTCTCTCTCTCTCTCTCTCTCTCTCTCTCTCTGAGCGCATGCGTGAGCGTGGTGAGTGTGGAGTGAGCGTGGTGAGTGAACGACTCTGATTTCAATCTTTTTTCTCTTTATTTATATGTGTTTTCTTTGTTGATTTGTTTTGTAAGTTAGTGGGTTCTTTATTTGTTTTTTCGGGGTGGTGGTGGGGGGGTAGTTGGGCATTATGCCCGTTGTGGGTA
Organism: Chelon labrosus; assembly: GCF_963514085.1. Lineage (NCBI taxonomy): Eukaryota > Metazoa > Chordata > Actinopteri > Mugiliformes > Mugilidae > Chelon > Chelon labrosus. The sequence goes on from NC_140349.1 coordinate 3,868,458, forward strand.
GTCAGGAGGAGCTGGAGAAGCTCACTCGCCGGCATGCGGTGAAAGTTTTACCGCAGGCCGGCTGTTCAGTGGAGGAGGTCGGTTATGCTGTAGGAGAGGTGGTGGGGTTTAACAGCATCAAGTCAGCGTCTCGCATGAACAGTGCTGTAGTGATCTTTTTAGATGAGGTGTGTAAAGTAGAGCAGGTGGTCGAGTCTGGTATCGTCCTCAGGGACACGTTTACCCCGGTCTATCCACTCGTTAACCCGTCAAAGAAGGTCACTATTTCAAACGCCCCGCCATTCATAAAAAACGATGAGTTGCGCAAAGCTCTGTCCAGGCATGGACAGATAGTGTCCCCCATAAAGATGGTGCTGTTGGGATGTAAGTCTCCCAAACTAAAACACGTGGTCTGTCACAGAAGACAATTTTATATGATCCCCAAAGACGCTGACAGTCACCTCAATCTGACACTCACGTTTAAGATCGATGGTTTCAACTACATTGTCTTTGTCACTTCTGATAATATGAAGTGTTTTGGTTGTGGGGCCGAGGGGCATCTCATCCGAGCGTGTCCCGAGGCCAGGAAGGAAGACGCCGGCGCCTCGGGCTCGGGGCGGCCGGCTGATGACGCCGACGCTTCGGGAGCGGGGCGGCCGGCTGATAACGCCGGCGCCTCGGGCTCGGGGCGGCCGGCGGAGGACGCCGGCGCCTCGGGCTCGGGGCGGCCGGTGGAGGATGCGGACACCTCGGGATCGGCTACGGTTGAGGATGAACATGACAACAGTTAAATGGAAAAAACAATAGACGGGGGGGAAACAGGAAACATAGTGAGCAGTAGGCCTATCAATGATAACCTGGTGAATGATGAGTTGATGGAAGAAATATCTGATGAACGGTGTCTCAGCATAAATTTAAGTAAAAGAAAGAAATCAGCTGATAAAGGGCAGGGGGGAGGTAAAACTAGGAAGACTCTGCAGAGCCTCTCTGATGAGGAAGAGGAGGCTGAGCTGACCGTCTCTCAGGAGGAGAGAATCACCTCCTATTCTGTGGAGAAGATCAGGAAGTTCTTGGCTGAGACTAAAGGTCATAGGGCGGTGAAGACTGAGCAGTTCTTCCCTGATCTAAATGGTTTTATCAGGTCTGTGAATCAGCTCAGAAAAGAAGATGTGTTCAGTGATCAGGAGATTTACAGACTCAAGAAGCTGGTGACTAAGGCCAGAGCTGCTTTGATTGAGGATGATGATTGATTTTATGAATATGTGCACTTTATTCTTTGTCACTGTTTCTGCTGTGTGTCTTTTGGTCATGGTGAACATTAATATTGGGACCATTAACATTAATGGAGCACGCAGTGATGCAAAGAGAGCCTCTCTGTTTAAACTGTGTGAACTGAAGAAGCTGGATGTGCTGTTTGTCCAAGAGACTCATAGTGACAGTAAAAATGAGGGGGACTGGAGGAGGGAGTGGTCAGGGCAGGTTTTCCTCAGTCACAAACAGTCCAACAGTGCTGGGGTGGGAATCCTGTTCTCCAGAGCCTTCAGTCCTCAGTCTGTGGAGCTGCACCACGTCATGGCTGGACATGTCCTCATGGTCAAAGCATTTTATGAAAATGTGAAAATGGTCTTCCTGTGTGTATATGCCCCAGTGTTGAGTGTGAACAGAATGACTCTGTTAAATATGTTATGTGATGTTATTGGTGGTATTTCTGATGAGTATTTATTCCTGGGGGGTGATTTTAACTGCACTGCTGATGCGTCACTAGATAGAAATCACCTGGAGCCTCATCTTGCCTCGTCTGCTCGGCTCAGGCGTCTCATTGAAACACATGATTTGAAGGATGTGTGGAGGGGTTTAAATGGCAGGAACAGACAGTATACCTGGTCTCACTGCAGAGACAACACAATGTCTCTGGCCAGACTAGATCAGTTTTATTGTTTTAAACATCATTTTAGTGTTTTTAAAAGCTGTCGTATTGTCCCAGTGGGTGTGTCGGATCATTCATTGGTTCAGTGCAGCATTTTTATTCAGAATGTGAAGACATCCAGTGCCTACTGGCATTTTAACACAGCTCTTTTAGAAGACCGTTCTTTTAGAGAGGCTTTTAGTTTTTTATGGTTTTCACACAGGGAGAAGAAGTCCATGTTCACATCAGTGCAGAAGTGGTGGGACTTTGGAAAAACTGTCATAAAGCAATTTTGTCAACAATATAATCGCAACGTCACCAAACAAATTACCAGATCCCTTCAGGACCTGGAGACTGAGGTACAGCACTTACTGAGCTGTACAGGAGATCAAGGGCATGTTGAAGCTCTTAAAAGTAAAAAGGCTGCTATAGCCAACCTGTTGGGCATCACAGCACAGGGAGCTTTGGTCCGGTCACGTTTTATGAACGCCTCCATGATGGATGCCCCTTCCAAGTTTTTTTTCAGCCTGGAGAGCAAGAATGGCCAGAGGAAGGTTATTCACTGCCTGCGCTCGGATAATGGATCTTCACTCACTGAAGCCACTGAGATCCGAAGGCATGCCACATGTTTTTATAGAGACCTTTTTAAAACTGAGTTGGTGGAGGATCTAGAGCTGGAATCAGCCTTTCTGTCTGACTTACCTCAAGTTGGGGAATCATCTGATTCTCTGTTGTCAGCTGATCTGACCCTGGATGAGCTTCGTGTGGCCCTCATGAGCCTGGCTAATGGCAAGGCTCCAGGTATAGATGGGATTCCAGTTGACTTTTATAAAGCTTTCTGGCCGGTGGTGGGTGAGGACATGTTTGAGGTATTCCAGGTGAGCTTCAGGAGTGGACTTTTACCGCAGAGCTGTCGGAGGGCAGTGATCACCCTGCTCCCAAAGAAAGGAGACCTCCAGGACTTGAAGAACTGGAGACCGGTCTCTTTGCTCTGCGGGGACTACAAAGTCCTATCGAAGGCTCTGGCTCTAAGACTCAGGGAAGTAATGGCTGAAGTTGTTCACGTTGACCAGACCTACTGTGTGCCTGGCAGGTTACTTAGTGATAACATCACCTTAATTCGGCATGTTTTGGACGTCTCTGGCTCTTTGGGCATAAGCACTGGTCTTATTTCCATAGATCAGGAAAAGGCGTTTGACCGGGTTGAACACCAGTACCTGTGGAAGACACTCGCTGCTTTTGGGTTCAGCCCTGGTTTTATTGCCAGGATCCAGGTTTTGTATCGTGACGTTGCGAGTATATTGAAAATTAATGGTGGTCTGGCTGCGCCTTTTGCTGTCCAGAGAGGAGTACGACAGGGATGCTCATTGTCAGGCATGCTGTACTCTCTAGCCATCGAACCACTGCTACATAAACTGAGAAAGGAACTGTCAGGTGTGTTTTTTCCTGGGTGTCCTGCAGCTGTAAAGCTGTCGGCCTATGCTGATGATGTCATGGTGGTTTTAAATACACAGGCGGACATAAAGGTTTTAGAGGGAAATGTGGAGCTTTTTAATAAACTGTCTTCATCCAAGGTCAACTGGAACAAGAGCGAAGCTTTTGTAACCAGAAAGGATTCTCTGAATGGGCTGGTTTTACCTGGAGGGTTAAGTTGGAAGGTGGGGGGGTTGAAGTACCTTGGGGTGTTTCTAGGTGATGAACTGTACATAAAGAGAAACTGGGAAGGAGCTTTGGAGTCCATTGAGGGCAGACTGAAGAGGTGGAGGTGGCTGTTACCCTGCATGTCTTTTAGAGGTAGGACCCTTATTGTTAATAACCTAGCGTCCTCCTCTTTATGGCACAGGCTGGCGGTTGTAGACCCCCCCTCTAATCTGCTCTCACGGATCCAGGCTGTTCTTGTAGACTTTTTCTGGGACAGACTCCACTGGCTTCCACAGGCGGTGTTGTTTCTCCCTAAAGAAGAGGGAGGACAGGGGCTGGTGCACCTGGCCAGCAGGTGTGCGGCTTTCCGGCTGCAGTTTATTCAGAGGCTGCTGTACGGACCACAGGACCTGGTGTGGAGACCTCTGGCTCGGCTGATCCTGCAGAGTGTTGGAGGTCTAGGATTACAGGAGTCTGTGTTTTTAATGGTTTTTAAGACTGTGAACTTTTTCTCCCTTCCTGGTTTTTATCGTGGGCTTCTTAGCGTGTGGAAGCTGCTGTGGAGGCAGAGGGTTCGGCATGAGTCTCTGTTTTGGCTGCTGCAGGAGCCACTGGGTCATGGAGGCCTTCTGAGCGCCCCCTCCTGGGCAGGAGCAGCAGTCGCGGAGGCCCTCAGAACAGCAGGGATTTCCACTCTTGGCGTCATGTTGGAGTACGCTGGGCCCGATCTACAGGAGGCAGCAGGTTTGGCAGCTGGTCTGAGGTGGAGATCGCAGAGGATCGTCGGCCAACTGCTGAGTCACTGGAGAGCTTGTCTGACGGGACAGGAGCGTCGCCTGCTGGGAGACTATAGCCGTGGTTTAACTGCCCCCTGTTCTGATGACCCTTTTCCCTCCCTCGTCATTTGCCCCAGTTCAGACCAACAGTGTGAGGTGAGCCTGAAGGAGGCCAAGGGCAAAGAACTGTCTGCTGTGATGGTGAGGTGTCTGAACAGACAGAAGCTGCAGTACCGGTCCCGGCTACCGTGGAGAGCTCATCTGGCCTTGGGTGAGGAGGCCCGGCCTGAATGGAGGAGTCTCTACAAACCTCCACTCTCCAAGAGGGTGGCGGACCTCCAGTGGAGACTCCTGCATGGGATTTTAGCTGTTAATGCTTTTATATCCGTCCTGAACTCTGCTGTCCCAAACACCTGTCCTTTCTGTGAGGCAGTAGAAACTGTTTTTCACTGTTTTGCAGAGTGTCCTCGTCTCATTCCTCTCTTTGCCATGTTGGACTGTTTGTTCAGGAAGGCAGGAGAGGTTTTCTCTCTCAGGGCCTTCATTCTTGGCTTTCGATATAAAAAGACTCAAAAGGACAAATGCCAAATGATGAACTTTATTCTTGGTCAATCAAAGATGGCTGTGTATGTGAGTAGGAAGAGGAAGGTGGAGGACAGTGTGGACTCTGATATTGTTCTGTTGTTGAGCAGAATGATTAAAGCGAGGATCCTGATTGATTTTAATTATTACAGAGAGATGCAGGATCTAGAACGTTTTACAATGACATGGACTCATGGTGGTGTACTGTGCTCCGTTCAGGAGAATGAACTTGTGTTCTCAGATCAGCTGGTCTGATCCATTAGTTTCAGTGTTTTATTCTATTTTTCATTTTTTTTGCTGATGTAAAATGATACGAATCACACAGATTTAATAAAGATGTGTTGAAAAATCAAATCTCTCTCTCTCTCTGTCTCTCTCTCTCTCTCTCTCTCTGAGTGGAAGGAGTGAGGTCGCTGAGCGGAGAGCGTATCGAGCGATTATCTGAATCTTTTCAGGTTATTGTTATATATATTAGTGTATTTTTTTTTGTATCACAGTGGTGTATATTTAGGGTTTTAGGGGTTTGTGTGTGTTGTTGGTGGCTGGCCAGCATCTTGCTGGTCAGCATGGAGTTAGTTAAACTAACCAGGAAGCACGGCATCAAGGTAGCGCCGGCTTTCCTTTGTTCTGTGGAGGACTGCAGTCTGGCAGTGGGGAAAGTTGTCGGGTATGACAGCGTGAAGTCCGCTGCTAGAATGAATAGTGCAGTGGTGATTTTTGTGGACACCGTGGAAAAAGCAGATACGGTGGTGGAGAACGGGATCGTTATTAAGGACACGTTCGTTCCTGTCTCACCTCTCGCATCACCAGCGAGAAAAGTGACGCTGTCTAATGTTCCCCCATTCATTAGAGACGAGACATTAATCAGAGAACTATCTCGGCATGGAAAGATAGTATCACAGATGAAAAAAGTTCACTCTGGCTGTAAGTCTCCTCTTCTGAAGCACGTGGTGTCTCACAGGAGACAGCTCTTTATGATCCTTCACAAGAAAGAAGAACTGAATTTAGCTTTCAGAATCAGAGTGGATGACTTTGATTATGTCATATTTGTATCATCAGATAACATGAAATGTTTCAGCTGTGGGAAGGAAGGACATTTAATCAGAGCATGTCCAGAGACATCGTCCACAACAAGACAAAATGGAGGAACTGAAACAGCTGACAAGAGTCCTGAAGGCAATCAGGATAGTGTGGAAGGAGAGGAGGCAGGTGAGGGACAGCAGGACAGCCAGGTGAGTGAGGGGGGACAGGCAGACCCAGGTGAAGGCCAACTGAATAGCCAGGTAAGCGAGAGAGGACAGGTAGACACAAGTGAGGGTCAACAAAACAGCCAGGTGAATGAGGGAGGACAGAAGGAGTCAGAAGGAAGTCAACGGGACAGTCAGAAGAGTGAGGAAGGACAGGAGGAGACAAGTGAGATTCAACAGAATAGCCAGGTGAGTGAAGGGGATCAAAGTAGAACAGGTAAGACAACAGATGAGAATCAGGAGAAGACAGTTAATGGACAGAGAGGAATAAAACAAAAAGGTAACAAAGAGGATAGAACGAGTGAAATGTTGTTTGAAAGTGAAGTAGAGATGGAAGGAGATGAAGAGGACATGAAGGTTCCTCGGTTAAAAAGAAAAACCAAGAGCAGTAGTGGAAGTTCTCAAGCTAAGAAAGGAGCAGTGAACAGGGAGGTGTCTGCAGAGGACTGTGAAATGGACAGCGATAGTAACACTGAGGAAAAAGTGGTCGGGAGTCGAGGAAACAGGAGAGCTTACAGCGCTGGCAAAATTAAAAATTTTCTACAGAGAACTAAAAATATGAAAGGGGTGAAGATAGAGGATTATTTCTCAGACAAGGAGCTGCTCTGTAACTCATATCGACTGCACCTGAGCAGTAAAGGAAGAGGAGGGTTAACTGACCAAGACATATACAGGATGAAGAAGATAGTTCAGAAGATCAGACAAGAACTAATCCCTGATTATGATAATGATGATGAATAGAGCTAGTAGATTAGAACTCTTCTGTCTACTTTTATTATTTTTTATTATGAGTCACTTTGCACTTTGCACTTTAAATATAAACGGAGCAAGAGAGGCTGAAAAAAGATCTCTGCTATACGAGCTGATAAAACTTAAAAAGTCAGATGTGATGTTTGTTCAGGAGACTCATAGTGACATTTCCAACGAGTCTGACTGGAAAAGAGAATGGGAGGGGGACACAGTGCTGAGCCATAAGACCTCCACTAGTGGGGGGGTGGCTATCTTATTTTCTAAAAGTCTCTCAGGTATGTCTATGGAGGTGGAGCAGGTGGTGGAGGGCAGACTACTGGTGGTCAGACGAAAGGTGGACCTTTTAAATGTAGTTTTTATAAATGTTTATGCTCCGACTGCAGGACCTGATAGAGTTTTATTTTTAAAGGTTTTAAGTTCAGTTTTAGATAAAGTCAATGTTGAGGATTTTTTATTTTTGGGAGGAGATTTTAACTGCACAGAAAACCACTTACTAGACAGGAACCATCCAGAACCACATGCTGCATCACAGGTTGCTTTACAAAATGTACTGAAAACACATGAAATGGTGGATGTGTGGAGAAGAAGAAATGGAGACAAAAGACAGTACACATGGACCCACGCAAGAGATAATGTCATTTCGCTAGCTAGACTTGATCGGTTTTATTGTTTTAAACATCATTTTAATGTTTTTAAAGACTGCAGAATGATGCCTGTTGGTTTTACTGATCACTTTTTAGTTACTAGCCATGTTTTAATTTCTAATCTGAAGTCCAGGAGTGCTTATTGGCATTTTAACACTGCTCTGTTGGAAGATTTCCATTTTAAAGATGTTTTTAGATTCTTTTGGAATTATTTTAAGAACAGAAAATCTGATTTTAAATCTCTGAGGCAGTGGTGGGATTGTGGGAAGGTGGAAATAAAGCAGCTCTGTCAACAGTACACATTCAATGTCACACGGGACATCACCAGATCTATGAATGACCTGGAGACTGAAGTTGTGGAATTACAATGTTTAATAGATTCCACTGGAAATCGAGGTCATATTGAAGACCTCAAGTCTAAAAAGTTAGCTCTTAGAGACCTACTGGGCACGAAAGCCCAAGGAGCACTGGTTCGCTCACGTTACCAGAGCACCACACTGATGGACGCGCCAACCAAATATTTCTTTGGTTTAGAGAAGAAGAACGGACAGAGTCGACTCATCCATGCTCTGCGTTCTCCCTCAGGACAGGAACTGAGAGACTCAAACGACATCAGGAGACGAGCTACAGCATTTTATTCAGAGTTGTTTAGCTCTGAATATAGAGACGATGAAGAACTGTTTAGTTCGTTCAGTGAAGGGCTTCCCCAGGTTCCTGAGGACGTCAGTGCTGAGCTGGGGAGTCCAATAACACCGGAGGAACTCTTCACAGCCCTGCAGAGCATGGAGGGAGGAAAGGCCCCCGGGATCGACGGGATACCTGTGGAGTTTTACAAGGTCTTCTGGAGAGAGATGGGTGAGGATCTCCTGACTGTTTTCAACGAGAGTTTCAACGACATGCTGCTACCACTGAGCTGCAGGAGGGCAGTAATAACTCTCCTGCCAAAGAAAGGAGATCTGCATGAGATAAAGAACTGGCGTCCCGTCTCTCTCCTCTGTTCTGATTATAAGATCTTGTCCAAAGCGCTAGCCAACAGATTAAAAGAGGTAATGGATCTCATCATCCAGAGGGATCAGACGTACTGTGTGCCTGGTAGGTCTATTATTGATAATGTTTCTTTAATTCGGGACCTTTTGGACATCTCTGGGTCTTTGGGCATCAAGACTGGTCTTATTTCTTTGGACCAGGAAAAGGCTTTTGACCGGGTTGAGCACCATTACCTCTGGAAGATCCTAGAGAGGTTTGGCCTCAGCCCTGGTCTCATAGCTATGATCAAGGTGTTGTACCAAGACATTGAAAGTGTACTGAAGATTAATGGAGGTCTAAGCGCCCCCTTTAGAGTGGGTAGGGGGGTGAGACAGGGCTGCTCTCTCTCAGGTATGTTATACACATTGTCTATTGAACCTTTGCTGTGCAAAATAAGAGCCACCATGGGAGGGTTGTTTTTAAAAGGTTTTAATGAGAGACATGTTTTATCTGCATATGCTGATGATCTTATTATTTTTATTCAGAATCAGGAAGAGATTAGTAAACTAGAAAAGATTGTTAAAAATTTTGGTGTGATATCAGCTGCAAAAGTAAATTGGGAGAAAAGCGAAGCACTGATAATTGGAAACTGGAAGGGAGGACTACCAAGTCTACCAGGACAATTAAAATGGAAAAAAGATGGTTTCAAATATCTTGGAGTATATTTGGGAGATGAGAACACAGTACAGAAAAATTGGGACGGTGCTATAGAAAATATGAAAACCAAATTAATTAAATGGAATTGGTTAAAACCAAAACTTTCTTTTAGAGGCAGAGTGTTAATTGTTAATAACCTGGTTGCGTCGGCCCTCTGGCACAGGCTAGCTGTTTTAGAGCCACCTAAAGGTCTGACAGCAAAACTACAAGCTGTTCTAGTTGATTTTTTCTGGGATAAGTTGCACTGGGTGCCTCAGAGTGTTTTATTTTTACCAAAATGTGAAGGAGGACATGGTATTGTACACATACAGAGCAGGCTAACAGCATTCAGATTGCAGTTTGTACAGAAATACCTTTTAGGCCCAAAAGATCTGGTCTGGAGAGACGTGGCAAACTGCATTTTAAAAAAGACAGAAGGACTGGGGCTGGACAGAGCACTGTTTTTAATGGATCCAAAGGTTTTAAATGTGTCTTTTTTACCTCCTTTTTATCAAGCACTTTTTAAAACATGGAGTATTTTACCCTGGGGAAAAATTGAACAGACAAGTTCTCTTCACTGGCTCCTAGTAGAGCCTCTCATTAAAGGAGCCAGGCTGGACATAGAGGACTCCACAACACCGGGTCTGTCCAGGATGCTGAGTTCCTGTGGAGTCTTGACACTAAGAAAACTAGTGGATGTAGCTGGACCCGGTCTGAGGGAAGCGCCAGCGCTAGCTCTACACCTGGGACAGAAGTCTATCCGACAGACCAGCAACTTCTTAAAAATATGGAGAAGAAGGCTAACAGAGGAAGAACTGGAGATGCTAGAGGAGTATAAGGATGGGGTTGAAACTCCTGACGAGGACGACCCATTTCCTGAGCTGGGCTTCACACAGAAGGAGGACGACGCTTCAGTCTCATGTGCATTAGAGTTGTACACTGCTAAAGGGAAGGCAGTGTACAACTGCTTTGTAAAAGTATTAAATGGATGTAAATTGTCTGGTCGAGACGACACAGTGTGGAGGAAGAAACTGGAAATGGACAGAGGAGTGAAGCCAGCGTGGAAAGTTTTATATAAACCACCTCTAAACAAGAGATCAGCAGATTTACAGTGGCGGATTTTACATGGAGCTGTTGCAGTCAATGCTTTTATCTCCAAGATCAATCCATCAGTGTCCAGCGAATGTCCTTTCTGTCGACAAACAGAGACTGTGATTCACTGTTTTTATGACTGCAACAGACTCAAAGACATTTTTAACACTTTAGAAATGGTTTTTAACTGTTTTAATGTGCCATGGTCAAAAACTGCTTTCATTATAGGAGCTGGTTTTAAAAAGTCTGATGCCTCGAAGTGGGAACTGTTAAACTTTTTGATAGGAGTGGCAAAAATGTCTATTTATTGTAGCAGGAGAAATAAAGTGGAGGACAGAACTGGGCAGGAAATACTTCCTATTTTTATGTCATTAGTGAAAACCAGAGTATGGATTGATTTTAGGTTCTTTAAAGCAGTAAATAACATGACTGATTTTATCCAGAGGTGGTGCTATAATGATGTGATCTGCTCTGTGTCTGGAGACGTTCTGATCTTTAATACTGTGTTCACGTAGATTCTGCTCATGAAATGATGAACGTTGTTACTTATTGTTGCACAATGATTGTCTGTAAATAAAATTTTAATAAAGGTTTTTTAAAAATCAAAAAAATCTCTCTCTCTGTCTCTCTCTCTCTCTCTCTCTCTGTCTCTCTCTTTCTCTCTCTCTCTGTCTCTCTCTCTCTCTCTCTGTCTCTCTCTCTCTCTCTCAGGTCCTTACATTGTCCAGAAGTTTGTCGGCTGGGAATGGGATGATGAGACTGACATATTTGACAGTTTAACAAAGTACGGTTTGAATGGAGAAGACTTCCTTGAATTTGATGTGAAGACGGAGACTTGGATCTCTTTAAACCCACTGGCTGAACTCATTAAACAGGAGAAGAACAAAAATAAAGACAATAATAGGTTAAGGAAGAACCTCTTCACAGAGGTTTATCCTAATTTGTTGAAGATGTATTTGAGCCAATGGAAGGATTTTCTGAATAGAAAAGGTAAAGTAAACATATCTCTAGCATAGTGTTTACATATCATGGTACATAGATGACATGCTACTTCTACTCCATTACATTTCTAGTTAGTATTATTTTATTTATTTAGTGGAGTATTAATGTGACTACTTATTAATTTAGTAAATAATGAAAAGTTGACTCCAGTATGTATTCAAAACACATGACATCCAACCTAATAATGACATCAACTGTAACCATACATTGCACTGTGGTACATAGACACATTTCTATTTATTCACTATATTTATGTACAGCTCTGGAAAAAATTAAGAGACCACTGCAAAATTATCAGTTTCTCTGATTTTACTACTTATAGGTATGTGTTTGAGTAAAATTAACATTTTTGTTTCATTCTATAAACTACTGACAACATTTCTCCCAAATTCCAAATAAAAATATTGTCATTTAGAGCCTTTATTTGCAGAAAATGACAAATGGTCAAAATAACAAAAAAGATGCAATGTTTTCAGACCTCAAATAATGCAAAGAAAACAAGATCATATTCATTTTAAAACAACACAATAATAATGTTTTAACTTAGGAAGAGTTCAGAAATCAATATTTGGTGGAATAACCCTGATTTTTAATCACAGCTGTCACACGTCTTGGCATGCTCTCCACCAGTCTTTCACATTGTTCTTGGGTGACTTTATTCCACTTCTGGCGCAAGAATTCAAGTAGCTCAGCTTTGTTTGATGGCTTGTGACCCACCATCTTCCTCTTGATCACATTCCAGAGGTTTTCAATGGGGTTCAGGTCTGGAGATTGGGCTGGCCATGACAGGGTCTTGATCTGGTGGTCCTTCATCCACACCTTGATTGACCTAGCTGTGCGGCATGGAGCATTGTCGTGCTGGAAAAACCAATCCTCAGAGTTGGGGAACATTGTCAGAGCAGAAGGAAGCAAGTTTTCTTGCTGTGGGTTGATTCATGCGTCCTTCGCAAAGATGAATCTGCCCAATTCCAGCCTTGCTGAAGCACCTCCAGCTCATCACCGATCCTCCACCAAAAATCACAGTAGGTGCAAGACACTGTGGCTTGTAGGCCTCTCCAGGTCTCCGTCTAACACCAGGTGTTGGGCAAAGCTGAAAATTGGACTCATCAGAGAAGATGACCTTACTCCAGTCCTCGACGGTCCAATCCTTATGGTCTTTTACAAACCTCAGCCTGGCTCTTCTTTGCTTCTCATTGATGAAGGGCTTTTTTCTAGCTCTACACGACTTGAGCCCTGCCCCTAGGAGCCTGTTTTGAACCGTTCTTGCTGTGCACTTCACCCCAGCTGCCATTTGCCATTCTTTTTGTAGGTCACTTGATGTCATCCTACGGTTTCTGAGTGACATTCGAATGAGTTGACGGTCATCCCGGTCAGTGGAGAGTTGTTTCCGCCCCCTGCCACTCTGTAGCTTTGTTGTCCCCAGTGTCTGCTGCTTGACCTTGTTCTTATGAACCGCCGTCTTAGAAATTTTAAGGATGGAAGCAACCTGTATCCTCACTGTATCCCTCTGCCAGTTAAGCCAGAATTGAACCTTTCTTTTCCTCACTCAAAACTTTTCTTTTTAACTCTTTTAGCATGGTCAATAGTTATTATTTGATTCCAATTATTTTTGAGGTACTAATAGCATTGTTTTTGCCATCCAGCTGGTCCTATTGCAACAGGATAGTGATGATCACAGCAGTGGTTTTTATACTTTTCCTCCTTAAATAAGATTTGGTTCTGGTGATCACCTAATCAGTACCTCATTACGCAGAATGAGGTGTGCTTGTGTTGGAATTCAACAGACGCTGGAATGGAATGGCTGTTATACATGTAGAGATGCTGTTTTCAGAAAAAAAATGCAGTGGTCTCTTAATTTTTTCCAGAGCTGTATATCCAGAATGTTTACTTTGTAACTGTTTCACTGCCAAATTCCTTCACATTTCATTTTTGTTTTATTATTCTTATGTGACAGAGTTAGAGAAACGTTTTTTCGATTTTTCTGTATGTTGTGAACGTATTGAGAAATTGATAATAAAGAAATCTTGAATCTTGAATCTTGAACAGTCTCTCTTTCTCTCTCTCCAGACCTCCCCTCAGTGTCTCTCCTCCAGAAGACTCCCTCCTCTCCAGTCAGCTGCCACGCTACAGGTTTCTACCCTGACAGAGCCATGATGTTCTGGAGGAAAGATGGAGAGGAGATTCATGAAGGAGTGGAACATGGAGAGATCCTCCCCAACCATGATGGATCCTTCCAGATGAGTGTTGACCTGAACATTTCATCAGTCTCACCTGAAGACTGGAGGAGGTACGACTGTGTGTTTCATCTCTCTGGTGTGGAGGACGACATCATCGCCAAACTGGATGAAGAACAGATCAGAACCAACTGGGGGAAAATAAAAGTATATTTAATGAAGAAGGTGGTCCATATCTGCCAGAACAAACAGACTCAGGGACAGTTTCCTCCCCAAAGCTGTCACCATTCTGAACTCAAACTTGCACTGAAATCTGACATAATTATTTGCACTGAAATTGCCTCTATACTACCTCTGTTTTTATTTGTCTGTCTGGGTACTGTAGTAGTGTTTGATAGTTATAGTTTTTTATTTACGTATTTATATTGTGCTGGGTGCACTTTTAAGGAGCTGCTTAAATCTCATTGTACTGTGTATAATGACAATAAAGACTTTCTATTCTATTCTATTCTATTCTAAGAAACACAATCTCATTTTTCTAATGTTTGAATAACAGTGTAACGAGGTCACTGCATGAATCAGAAGCTCTGTACGTCGGAACAATCATTTAAGTTACTGAAAATGTAAACTCATCGCACAGACTGTACCATGTGTGTGAGCAGTGACCAATCTAGGATTTATCAAATCATTTGATGAAACTATGATCAGTTCACGTACTTCTGCTCTAACAGACGTGTTGTCTTGTCTTGTGTGTTTGTTCTGAGCAGAGAAACCCTCTGACATGATCATCCCCATCACTTCTGGTGTAGTTGCTCTTGTTCTCGTCCTCGTTGCCGTCGTAGGATTTACTGTTTACAAAAAGAAGAAAGGTGAGAATTTCTACTTTTATCAGATTATATAAAAATGAGTTGAATGAGAGATTCAGGAGGGAAAATAAAAAGTCCCCTACTTGTAAGTATAACATTAAAAATATTTATCTTTCCTTTTCATTTCAGCCAGTTGCTCTAACTCCAGTAAGTAGAACTTGAACAAATAAAAGCTTCATCTATATTATTCCAGTTCTAGTTCTAGTCTAACTGTGTTTTTCGAACCTTACAGCTCCAGACAACATCACTGAGCTCTCTGAAAGACTGAATCCAGACAGAGACGGCACCCAGCCCACGATGAAGTCAAGTATTCAAACCTCCAGTTAAAGCAGCTCAGAGAAAAGGAGGCGGTTTAGTTCTTCCCTGTAAATTATATTAACACTGTGAAGACATGACATGAGAATGAAGCAGCTTCAGATGAATGTTGAACACAAACCGTTGGTAGTACGTTGAACTCTGATAGAAGTCATACACACATGAATAAGTAAATACATCAGTTCGTTCTACAAGAATCTCTCAATATACAAATATATAATATAGGTTTGTGGTTTCAGCTGATTTATGAATACTCATCAGACTTATTTAAATAGTTCTTGTGAACTTTCCCTAGTTTCACAGTTGAAAGGATTGCTCAGATGTTCAGGTAAAGTAATTTACCTTTCAGTTTATTATATCTGATATACTTGAGGTGGCACAGTGGTGTGGTGGTTAGTGCTGATGCCTCACAGCAAGAAGGTTCCAGGTTTGAATCCATCGGGCGACTGGTTCCTTTCTGTGTGGAGTTTGCATGTTCTCCCTGTGTCTGCGTGGGTTCTCTCCAGGTTCTCCAGCTTCCTCCCACTCTCCAAAGACATGCTGGTTAGGTTCATTGGTGATTCTAAATTGGCCATAGGTGTGAGTGTCTTTCTGTGTTAGCCCTGTGATAGACTGGAGACCTGTCCCGCCTCTTGCCCCAATGACAGCTGGGATAGGCTCCAGCCCCCCGCCGCCCTCCAGAACACAAGCAGTTACAGAAAATGAATAAATTAATGTTTTATTGTATGTGAATATTCTGTTGAATATCTGGTATGTGCAATGTTTTGAAAAACAGGAAGGAGACGGATTCTAGGGGCCCATGATTGATAAGTGATTTTGCACGTGAGAAGGCTCGGCATTGGGCTTTTGGTGAGAAAAGTTGAGCAAGGACCAGTGATTGAAAGGTTGCAAAAGGAAGCTTGACTGATTATAATTGCTATTTTTTCATGGAGGAGTTTATTTCCAATTTAAGAATCAGTGTTGCAGCAAATAAATGAATCAAAATGAATTCCATTGTATTCAGAGTGCTCACTTCTTCCCCTACTGTACATGTCAACTGTCATGTTGTTCTTCTTTCACAAATATGGTAATGATAGTCAAAAATACCATTAAAATGCATAATTGTATGTGAAATAGCATCAAAAAATTTCGCCGCTGTGTTGGGGGGCCCTGTAAAGATTCTTTTCATGGGGCCCAAAATCCCTAGCGGCGCCCCTGCACATCTTTACTGAGAGGATGGGGAGGACAGCTAAGCAAATCCTGGCAGATAGCTCCCATCCTCTTTTTAATCAGTTTGAACTTTTGAAATCTGGGAGGCGCTATAGAGCTCCTCTGGCCAAGGGGGTTTTTAAAAAGTCTGCCATTGGCATTCTTAACACAACCAAGTGACCAATCCACATGTAGTGACTTGAACTGCCATCCACTGTCTTACTGTATTTATTATTATGTCAATATAATGCTGTGTGACTTTTGTCAACTTTTGTATTTTAGTACTGTATGTCTTCTGTGTTGATGAGCCGAAGCCAAATTTCCACCTCGGTGGACGATAAAGTTTTATTCTATTCTATTCTATACTAATTTAGAAACTAAAAGATGGAGACGATGTAAAAATAACCAAGTTTCACAAAAAAAAAAAAAAAAAAAAACATGTAAAAAGTCAACTTCCTGCTGACATGAGCAGCAGCTTCACTTTTGGTCAAGAATTTCATAAATATCACATTTAAAAGGCTGGACTTACAGCAACTTTAGATCTGAGCCTGCAAGCAACCGATCACTCTGCAACAACCCCTGCACCCATAATGTCTGAAAGGAAAGAAAACACAGTATTCAGACTCCTGTGGGATGTTGAATGTGAACATAAAGCTGCCAGCATTTAAAAACTGACATATGAGAGAGATGCTCATCTGATCCTTTACAAAAAACACTGGAGAAAAGGATAGATAGTGTATGAATATAATAATAATGAAAACATAGAACCTAAATCCTTTGTTCGGAGGATAGAACACATATGCTTTAGACAACAAAACTACCCAAAAACTGTTTGTAATCATTTACAGGAGAAACAAGTCTAGCAGGTTTTATTGCAAGGAAAGCTATGATGAGACTGAGATAGAACTCAAAAGACAGAAGATTGCTTGTGTGTACCTCGATTAAGGCGACTGAAACTGTAGTTCCTCTTGTGTTCAGCTGTCACAGAGTAAAAGGGGAAACTCGTCACGGTACAAATGGGGCAGACAACATCCAAAGTTCTGTGTGTTACCTGAGCTGGTGTGTTTTAGACTTTAGCAGCAGACAAGTAGAGACAGACAGCTTTAGATGAAGCAGCAGAGACACAGACTTCCCTCTGAACATATTGTAGAAAAAGAAGTTAAAACATTATAAATAATAATTGCGGAAGTTCATTTGAATGTGTTCTGGTTAAAGCCCTTGTTCACCTGCTGCGAACATCCCTCACATATTTATTGAATGTAAACGTAACAAGGGCGTAGAGGATAAAATCATCAGACTTTTCAGCTCAGTTCTTCCTCTCAGCTCGTCACCAGCTGTCTCGACAAGATGAAGAAGCTAATGATTCTGCTCCTCCTCTGTCACGTTGCATCTGCAGGTAAGACCGTGATAAGTACAGACATATATTTCTATTTTCTAATTAGTTTGATTATAGTCAGGTATACTGAACATGCAGCTGTTTGTGTTCTAGAGCTAAAAGGAAACTAATGGGACTGCATGTATTCACAGATAAATATGTGTCAGCTGTCTCATGGACCCTACATTAGTCTAGATGATGTGTTCATTTCAGACGTATTCATTAAGATATTAAAACACATTCTAATTCCATCATAAGGTGTGTACTATCATAATGCTGTTAAAACTCATTTTGGTACAAGGAAATACATCGAATGTTCAACAGGACAAAACTAATAGAACAGGTTGATTGTGTTTTCTGTTTGCTCTGGAGTGCAGAGATTGAGCAAAAATAAAAATGTTGTACCAGGGACAACTGAATAATGTTATAAAATGATACATTTAAATGACTGAATTTCTCTTTTCCCCACAGAGAAACACTCTTTGATGGTGTATATCACAATATCTTCTGGATACCCAGCCATCCCAGAATTTATGGCTGTGGGAAGTGTTGACAGGATAATCTTGGGTTACTACAACAGCAGCATGGAAGCACCAGAACCCAGACAAGAGATGGTGAAAGAAATAATTAAAGAAGAGCCACAACAATGGGAATTTGTCATTCAGACCTGCCTGGACTATTATCAGAACCTCAAACAACAAAGTGTCAGTTTTATGCAACACTTGAACCAAGCTGGAAGTATGTTACTGAACTTATGTTTTTCTTGTATTTATTTTGGCCTTGTATTTATTTGTGCTGTAATGTTCAGGATAATAATAACAATAAAAATCTTAACTTAGAATAAGTTCACTGCGGGCAGCACAGTGTCTGTCCCTGTGTCTGTGTGGGTTCTCTCCAGGTTCTCCAGCTTCCTCCCACCGTCCAAAGACATGCTGGTTAGGTTCATTGGTGATTCTAAATTGGCCGTAGGTGTGAATATGAATGGTTGTGTGTCTCTGTGTCTTAGCCCTGAGATAGACTGGAGACCTGTCCAGGGTAGACACCGCCTCTCGCCCAATGACAGCTGGGACAGACCCTGTGATTACAGAAGATGAATGAATGAATGAAAGAGTTTGGACAGCCTTGATCTAATCCTTAGTTAAAGTAGATCCTTAGATTTATCTGTTTGTATCATCTTGGCACAACTTGATGTAGGAATATTTTCACACTCTTCTCTGTAAGGTCTCTTGACCAGGTCTCTTGACCTGTCAGACTGTGAGGAGGTTCTCTTCCCCCATTGATTTTCTGTATGTTTAAACAGCGCCCCTCTCTGGTGAAGATGTGACATGAACCAGTTCAGCTGACTGTCCTTGATCCTGGATCTCAGTCTAGTTCACATCAGTCTCTCTCTCTCTCTCTCTCTCTCTCTCTCTCTCTCTCTCTCTCTCTCTCTCTCTCTCTCTCTCTCTCTCAGGTCCTTACATTGTCCAGCAGATTGTCGGCTGGGAATGGGATGATGAGACTGACACAGTTGATGGTTATACAAAGTACGGTTTGAATGGAGAAGACTTCCTTGAATTTGATGTGAAGACGGCGACTTGGATCTCTTTAAACCCACAGGCTGAACTCATTAAACAGGAGAAGAACAAAAATAAAGACGCGAATAGGTTCTGGAAGAACATGATCACAGTGGTTTATCCTAATCTGATGAAGATGTATTTGAACCAATGGAAGAATGTTCTGAATAGAAAAGGTAAAGTAAACATATCTCTAGCATAGTGTTTACATATCATGGTACATAGATGACATGCTACTTCTACTCCATTACATTTCCAGTTACTATTATTTATTTAGTGGAGTATTAATGTGTCTACTTATTTATTTTGTAAACAATGAAAAACTGACTCCAGTATGTATTCAAAACACATGACATCCAGTCTAATAATGACATCAACTGTCTCTCTCTCTCCAGACCTCCCCTCAGTGTTTCTCCTCCAGAAGACTCCCTCCTCTCCAGTCAGCTGCCACGCTACAGGTTTCTACCCTGACAGAGCCATGATGTTCTGGAGGAAAGATGGAGAGGAGATTCATGAAGGAGTGGAACATGGAGAGATCCTCCCCAACCATGATGGATCCTTCCAGATGAATGTTGACCTGAACATTTCATCAGTCTCACCTGAAGACTGGAGGAGGTACGACTGTGTGTTTCACCTCTCTGGTGTGGAGGACGACATCATCACCAAACTGGATGAAGAACAGATCAGAACCAACAGAGGTAAATTAAAAAATGATGAAGGTGAGAAACACAAATGACATACACATGACGTCAGATTATCTGTACTCATTTTCTTAACCTTCTCTATCTTCACATGTTGTTTATTTTCTGAGCAGAGAAACCCTCTGGCACTATCATCCCCATCACTGCTGCAGTAGTTGCTCTTGTTCTCGTCCTCGTTGCTGCCGTTGGGTTTGCTGTTTACAAAAAGAAGAAAGGTGAGAGAATCTAAAGAGTTGATGAATTTATTCAGACTGAGATGAACTGGAGATGATGATGTTTCCCCATTTTTAACTGTGACACTGTCATCACTGAAATCTAATGTTTTGTTCAACCTTACAGCTCCAGACAACAACATGGAACTCACTGAGAGACTGAACCCAGATGAAGACGACACCCAGCCAAGAATTCACAGCTCCATTTAATCAGAGCAGAGGCGGCCATTTTTCTTTACTGTAAAAAACATGACTACTGCAAGGACAATATTGGAGGGTGAAAATGATTTTTTCTATGAAGATAAGTAAGAAAAGCTGAGACATTTTTTGCACTGTTTTACTATTATTCTTCTTTTACTGTAAGTTTTGTATAGTTCTTGTTCTATGTTGTATCAACTTTATGTTTTGTTGTTGTCCTTTAATAAATTAAAACACAACCTTCAGTTGCACATTTACAATGAAGAACTTTTTATTAAATAACTAAAGAAAGGAAAAAGAAAGTTCGTATAGCAATTTAGAAAAAAAGAAGATAGAAAAGATAGACCATGACTTTAGTAGTAGTGGTAGTATCCATTATTCATTGGCCACTGAGAAAACTTAATTTATTAAAATAAAAATATTTGTTGGTGCCATGTTACATATTATTTCAGTGTTTCCACACAAGATTTCAAACTTTGTCAATCATGTTTTGGAAAAAGTCAGCTGTCAATCATTAGCCTCGCTTTTTTAGCTTTACTTACACCGACCACCACAACATTATGACCACTGACGGACAGGAGAAGTAAATAGCATTAACCATCTTTTGACAGTTCAGTGTTCTGCTGGGAAACTTCTGGACCTGGCATTCATTGGTGTGGATGTTACTTAGACATGTAGCACCCACCTAGACCAGACCAGGTACCCCCACCCCATAGCAATGACACTCCTTGATGGCAGCAGCCATCCCCAGCAGGATGCAGCCTGACACAGACACACACACAAAAACACTTGAGGAACAACTAAAAAAAAAACATGAAGAACAGCACAAGGTGTTGACCTGGCCTCCAAATTCACTAGATCCCAAACTGATCAAGTATCTGTGGGATGATCCACAGAGGCCCCTCCCCTCAAAGACCCCTCCACTAACAACATTCTGTTGCCAGACACCACAGGACACCCTCAGAAGAACCATGTCCATTCTCTGATGAATCACCACAAGGGAGACCTACACAATATTAGCCATAATGTTATGGCTGATCAGTGTACAGTAATAGTGATTATATCTGTACTTGATTACAGTACAGTGTGATTCATGGCTCAGTCGGATAGAATTGAAGGACAAGCTCAATGTTGAGGAGTCAGCTCCATCTAGTGGAAGGAGAAATGTCAGTAAACATGAGAAGGAACAAACTAATGATTAACCACTGGACTAACATCAACAGACAGAGAACAATACAACAGTGAAGTTATAGAGAGGAGTGGTGAGGAAAAGGTACAAAGGAAGTTTTGGATCTGGAAGATGTTGCGCCTACCAGGGTTTAAAATCAGACATGGAAGATTTTAAGCAGCACTTTAACCACACTACAGGTATACTTATTTGTACTTTTCATCAATTTATTACATGCACATATTCACTGGAGCCCTGTGATGACAGCTGGGATAGGCTCCAGCAGAGCCCGCGACCCTTCACAGGAACAAGCGGGTACAGAAGATGAATGAATGAATGAACGAATGAATGAATATATTCACTGGTGGACAGACTAAACTTGTGTACACCTTGTGACTACATGCTGCAGCTTGTGAATCTGAAAACTGAAGCATTGAAAACACTAATTTATAGCATCAATTTCAACCTTCCAGATCTTGGTGTTAATCTTGGTTTTAACTGTATGATTTCTGATTGTAATCTAAACTCATCAGAGAGGGTCTGAGGGTCATTGTGTGGTAGAGATACCAGCAGATAATTGCCTATTTTGCTGCAGTCTCGTTGGTTTACCACCGTCTCCGTCTCTCTCTTCCAGGTGTTCACGTCTTCCAGGAGATTTCCACCTGTGAATGGAATAATGACACAGGGGAGTCTAGTGGACATCAGCGGTTTGGTTATGATGGCGAAGAATTGATATCTCTGGACTTGAAGTCACTGACATGGCAGTACACAGAGCAGGCTGCCACGTTCAAACAAAAGTGGGATAAAGACAATGCTCGATTGCAGTTAAGCAAAAATTTCTTCACCATCTTTTGCCCTCTGTGGTTGAAGGAGTATTTGAACTATGGGAAGAACTATCTGCAGAGAAAAGGTAGACTCAGGTTTTTCCAATATCAATTTTCTGTGTCCTTCACAATCAATCTCTTCATTCTTCCCCTTCCAATATATGTGTCTCTCTCCAGACCTCCCCTCAGTGTCTCTCCTCCAGAAGACTCCCTCCTCTCCAGTCAGCTGCCACGCTACAGGTTTCTACCCTGACAGAGCCATGATGTTCTGAAGGAAAGATGGAGAGGAGATTCATGAAGAAGTGGAACATGGAGAGATCATCCCCAACCATGATGGATCCTTCCAGATGAATGTTGACCTGAACATTGCATCAGTCTCACCTGAAGACTGGAGGAGGTACGACTGTGTGTTTCATCTCTCTGGTGTGGAGGACGACATCATCACCAAACTGGATGAAGAACAAATCAGAACCAACAGAGGGAAATTAAAAAATGATGAAGGTGAGAAACACAAATGACATACACATGTTCATTTTTAAATTATCATTAATAATATTGTTTTCCCTTTTTCTTCTGAATGTGTGAACTGTCACTGCTGCATGTGATGACTGATATCAGATTATCTGTACTCATTTTCTTAACCTTCTCTATCTTCACATGTTGTTTATTTTCTGAGCAGAGAAACCCTCTGACACTACCATCCCCATCACTGCTGCAGTAGTTGCTCTTGTTCTCGTCCTCGTTGCTGTCGTAGGATTTACTGTTTACAAAAAGAAGAAAGGTGAGAGAATCTAAAGAGTTGATGAATTTATTCAGACTGAGATGAACTGGAGATGATGATGTTTCTCCATTTTTAACTGTGACACTGAAAACTTTCCTTTTTATTTCAGATAAAAAGGAAATTCCCAATTCTACTACGTCTTGTAAGTATAATTACTTTTCCCTCCTCACAATCTGACACGCAGCTAGTAATCTAAATGTTTTGTTCAACCTTACAGCTCCAGACAACAACATCGAACTCACTGAGAGACTGAAACCAGACAAAGACGACACCCAGCCAAGAATTCACAACTCCACTTGATCAGAGCAAAGGCAGCCATTTTTCTTTACCGTAAATAACATTACTACTGCAAGGACAATATTGGAGGGTGAAAATTCATTTTTCTATGAAGATAAGTAATGTAAGGTTAAGAAGGGAAGTTAATTAATATTTGACAGCTTTAAGGCTCAGAAGTTAAAATAATTTATATTTGAGTTAATTTACTAAAAATGCATTTATAATGTTATAATTTAGATCAGTTTGTGGAATGAGGCTGTGGAACAGACTGTGTGGAGCTCAAGCAATGTCCAAGCATGATCCAGTTGAAAAAGCACTACAGAAGCATGGTTTTCACGAGGTACAGGGAGGAAGAAGGGCTTTTACAATCGGTGTTTTCATAAATGATTTATGTATTTGTTTATTTAATAAAAATTTATTTATTTATTTATTTATTCTCTAATTCTTTTCTTTTTTTATGTAAATATATGGAGAGAAAATATTGTTAATTGAGTAGTGGAAAAGGGGTAGATTCAATAAGCATATGCTTCATCCTACTCCTTTTCGGACATGTTGAGTTCACATTATTATTTTTGTTTTGACTATTGTTATTGGATTTGTTTGTTTACTTAGATAGATAGATAGATAGATAGATACTTTATTAATCCCGAGGGAAATTCGAGATACTTTGTTATGTTACCCGCACATGTTCGAAATAAACTAAACTAAACATAAACATCAGTTAACTATTTACGTTACACATTTATTATTTACATATTTACACGTTTAAATATTTACAACTGCATCTTTAAGACAGTTAAATTAGTCTGTTGAATCTGCCTTTCTGATTCCCTCACGTTTACCTTAATCTAAACCCTAGCTTCTGATTGGTTAGTTCAGTCACGTGAGAAGTGCGAACAAGGAGTTGAAGATGTTATGAAGTAGCCTGGATACCAGACTCTCTGACTTCGATGCAAATGAGCGGAAGTACGTAGGCAGGCGGAGCCAGGCTAGTTATGAAGTGCGGAATCCAGTAAAGTGCTGCTTGAGAAAGTTATCCGTCTCCAGTCTGCTGTTTCTTCTTATAGTCTAGGTCCTGGGTAAGATTTGTATGCACTTCATTTAGCAGAGAATATCTCAACTGTTATATACTAACAGCCCACTGAACAACGTGGGATGTGTGCCAAAATCTCTACCCGGGACGAAAGTCCTGAAAAATGACCACAATAGGTGACACTATTATCACACTACAGGTGAATAGAACTTTTTTTTCCCTTTATAGATATCCTCATAAACTTCTACCAGATTAATCTTCATATTAAGAGAAATACTTTTTGTATTACACTTTGTCTTAAAAATAAAATAAAATATGCAAATTAGGCAATATCTCATTAAATATGCGTACATATAAACTCTTGAAGCTACAGATTTTCTGAGGTGTTCACAATGTTTACAATGACCATGTAGTGTAAGAATTCTGGTTTGATATGTTTAATTGTGTTTCTGTAGATGTTCAGTGTGGATGTTGTGTGTGTGTGTGTGGGGGGGGTTAAAAGAAAGAATACAAGCATTTGATTAATACAGACATTTTATATCCAACCTTGCTATTGTCACTGGAACATTAACTTAAAGTGAAAAATACAGAACAACATGTTTATTCTCTGTGTTGCAAGGTTCAACTTTCAACTTTTTCTCAACAGAGTCCAGGTATGGGGATGATGAGAACTCATTCAGTGATAGGATTTTTACAACTATTGCCTCCCTTGCATTTGCAGTACTTGCAGCAACGGATACCAGCTACCCAACAGGGGCAGCCATTCATGTGTGCACACTTGCCACACGAGCAGGGATCTGGCAAACCTTCAGGTTTTGAGATTACAATCTCAGGGACTAATAAACTGCCCTTTCTTGCAAAACCATAAGCATCTGCATTTAAGATCGAGGTGGCGTCTGTAAATGGTGCTTGGACCCTGCAGTTGATAATAGGCTCTTTGTATATGTTTTCTTGCATTAGTTGAGGTGCAAGCGGTCCTCTCAAAGTCCACCTTAAGGGCATTACTATCGAATACAGGATTTGTTGTGGTATTTTATGATATGATTATGATATCTTGCTCTTGCACTGTCAGTTGAAGAACCCTAGCAGTTCAAGTGTCATTAATCTTTGTTTGTTTGGCAAGCGAAACAATAACCACCCAGCCAATTTCACCACTACAGAGGTACTCAGATTGCTTCTTTTTCTGGCATAGGATGCACTCGTCAAGATTGATCGGTTTAGGTGTAGCACAGGGAACAGTGAGAGGTACCTCATCCTGAAAATAAACAATTATACTACTGTTAGGTTACTCAAAAAAGCTAGATTTAATTTTTTCTACCATAAAATATTTCCTACTTCAAACAAAAGTTGCCTTAAGCATGGCATGTCACATTCTATTTTTTAACCACCATAATCCACAGATAAATTGAAATGAATGAATTAAAGCTTATCTTACCATGTTTCGCGCTGTAGCCCGTCAATGAAGTATTATCTATGTGACACTGGATGGATAAGTTGTTCTCCCACTCTCTCCAGATCTTTCAAATATGAGTAATTGCTATGTACCAACTTATCTGTTATTTGGGAGGACATGAGGACACTGTAACTTCATCAACTTGTCTGAGACTATGTGATCACAAGTTGTGATGTACTGGTGATGACATTTTCCCCATTTTGCAAAGAAAAGAAAAAAAAACACTAGCAGCTAGTTAGCTAACAAACAGTAGTTAGCTCGCTACGATACACGCCAAATTAAATATAAAACTGATACAAATTTATTGTAATTATATAAATACACAAAATTACAATTCATATGATAATGACAGGTAATAAGTGTACACCTCAACACAAAGAATAAAGAGTAGATTTCCTTACTTTTCTTGATCTCACAAGTCATCTTGCTTGACAGCCATGCTCTGCTATGACCTCAGGTCACTGTGGCTGCCAAATAAACTTTTGTTGAAAAAAAAAGTTGTGGTGATGGACGTGATGCGAACAGGTAGGAAATGTAAGCTTTTAAAGTTTAGGTTAATAAATAACTGTCAATTCCTGTTTGTTGCTAGTTTATACGCATATTTAATGAGATATTGCCTCATTTGCATATTTAATTATTTTTTTTAAGACAAAGTGTAATACAAAAAGTATTTCTCTTAATATGAAGATTAATCTGGTAGAAGTTTATGAGGATATAAGGAAAGAAAAAGTTCTATTCACCTGTAGTGTGATAATAGTGTCACCTATTGTGGTCATTTTTCAGGACTTTCGTCCCGGGTAGAGATTTTGGCACACATCCCACGTTGTTCAGTGGGCTCATGTTAGTATATAACAGTTGAGATATTCTCTGCTAAATGAAGTGCATACAAATCTTACCCAGGACCTAGACTACTATAAAGAGTGATCCAACCACCACACATCGAACCCGCACGTTACAGTAAGAAAAGCTGAGACACTTTTTGCACTGTTTTACTACTTTCTAGTTCTTTTTTTACTGTACGTTTTTGTATAGTTCTTGTTGTATCAACTTTTTTACGTATAAATCATATTTTTTGTTGTTGTCCTTAATAATTAAAATAATTGTCCAGATGTCCAAGTAAAATGTATTTCTATTTCTCAGTAGATTACATTGGTAATTCAATTTGACGACTTTCTTTGACCTCGAGTTGCATTTACAGTGAAGAAGCATGAATTATTAAAGAAATAAATAAACTGTTTACAGAAAGAAGAAAGGTGAGAATTTCTACTTTTATCAGATTATATGAAAATGAGCTGAATGAGAGATTCAGGAGGGAAAATAGAACGTCTCCTACTTGTAAGTATAAAATTAAAAATATTTATCTTTCCTTTTCATTTCAGCCAGTTGCTCTAACTCCAGTAAGTAGAACTTGTACAAATAAAAGCTTCATCTATATTATTCCAGTTCTAGTTCTAGTCTAACTGTGTGTTTTGAACCTTACAGCTCCACACAACATCACTGAGCTCTCTGAAAGACTGAATCTAGACAGAGACGGCACCCAGCCCACGATGAAGTCAAGTATTCAAACCTCCAGTTGAAGCAGCTCAGAAAAAAGGAGACGGTTTAGTTCTTCACTGTAAATTATATTAACACTGTGAAGACAAACATGAGAATGAAGCAGCTTCAGATGAACGTTGAATTCTGATAGAAGTCATACACAAATGAATAAGTAAATCTCTGAATATACAAATATATATAATGATATATGTTCACTGTTCTGATGATCGATTCCATTAATGTAGGTTTGTGGTGTCAGCTGATTTATGAATAGTCATCACTTATTTAAATAGTTCCTGTGAACTTTTCCTCATTTTAGTTTCACAGTTTGTAAATCAGACGACAGATGTAAACTGTAATTTATGTTTCAGTTCATTATGTTTGATATACCGATCTTCCTTTAAACTGGAGCAGATAAAAGCTTACAAGATCTTCTTTCTAATTTTATTTCTATTTTAGTCTAACTATGAAGTATGTTTGTTTTCAACATGTGATCACAGTGTTTTATGAAATAAAAGAAAGAAAAGCATTGATTTAATATAGTAGGATACAGAAATCGCTCGACATAAGACATGTTTATTAATCCCACGTATGGGAAATTTCCTTGTCACAGTAGCACAGAATTCGGCAAAAAAAATATATATACAGTATACATGTAGATACAGTGTGGTGGTGGAATAAACTTTACAAATAAATAGTTGCTTAAACATTGAAAAAACTATGAGTTGGTGAGGTAGTGGTTCGTGCAAAAAGGCAGTGCAAAAAAAAGCAGATTTGTTTGTGCAAAAATACGGTTTTTATTGACTCAGGCTGGTGTTGTACAGCCTGATGACAGCTGGAATGAAGGACCTGCAGTAGCGTTCCTTCTTGCAGCGTGGATGCAGCAGTCTGCTGCTGAAGGAGCTGCTTAGGTCTGAAACAGTCTGATGCAGTGGGTTAGAGGGGTTGTCCATGATTGATGTCAGCTTGGCTAACATCCTCCTCTCACCCACCTCCTCAATGGAGTCCAGAGAGCAGTCCAGGACAGAGCCGGCCCGTCTGACCAGCTTGTTCAGTCTCTTCCTGTCCCTCTCTGAGCTTCCACTGCTCCAGCAGACCACTGCATATTGGATGGCAGAAGCCACCGCAGAGTCATAAAAAGTCCTGAGCAGTGCCCTGCACACTCCAAAGGACCTCAGTCGTTTAAGCAGGTGGAGACGACTTTGGCCCTTCCTGTACAGGGCGTTAGTGTGTCCAGTCCAGTTTATTGTTAAGGTGAACACCCAGGTACTTGTAATCCTCCATGACCTTGATGTCCAAGCCCTGAATGTTCACCGGTGCAGTTGGATGTGGTTTCCTACTGAAGTCGATCACCACCTCCTTTGTCTTTCTGACGTTGATGTGCAGGTGGTTCAGAGCACACCAGTCCACAAAGTTGGTGATGACCTCCAGGTTCTCCAGGTCATTTCCCTGAGATACTCGCCCGACAATGGCAGTATCATCAGAAAACTTCTGGAGGTGGCAGCTGTCCGTGTTGTGTCTAAAGTCCGATGTGTACAGGGTGAAGAGGAAGGGAGAGAGCACAGTACCCTGCGGCGCCCCTGTGCTGCAGACTACCACATCAGACACACAGTCGCGAAGCCTCACATACTGCGGCCTGTTGGAGAGGTAGTCGGTGGTCCATGCAGCCAGGCTACTGTCAACTCCAGCTCCCTCCAGCTTCTCCCTGAGCAGTGATGGTTGGATGGTGTTGAAAGCACTGGAGAAGTCGAGGAACATGACTCTCAACTTCCTCCTGTAGCTGTTCTTGCCCCTCCTTATCTCTCTCTTAAGCTCCTTCTGCACCCTCTTCAGCTCCTCCTTGTTCCCAGTTTTAAAAACCCTCTTCTTCTCCTTCAGCAGGGTTTTTAATTCCGGGGTCACCCAGGGATTGTTGTTGGAGATGTGTTGCAACTCCAAAACAAACAGCAAGACAAACGTTCATCTTTTTTTATTTTTACATATTATATTTGCAACATAGCCTCAGTTCAGCAGCACGTACATCCACAGCCACACACAACTTCTTTCTTAAAGAGACAGCGCTATTTTCCTAAATTTTACTTGATAAAAATAAAAACAAAGATGGATAGAGCTTTTAACACAGTAGCAACAATTAATATGACTTATATATATCTATCTTCATTAAATCACCTGAAAACTAGATCAAGCTAACCATACAGACCTCGACACACAGCAGAGTGTTCCGTAAATAGTTCTGCTTTTTTATGAAGGAGACGCCCTGTTACCAGGGCTCATCATAGTTGCACCAAGATATAGAATATGATCTATATCTTTATATGCACTCTACTGAGAGCCTTCATCTAGTTTTAAATAAAGCCTAGCTATTCTTACATCTTGAGTAAGGTTGAAGGCATGCTGAGGTTGGCCTGATAAACAGCTGCCTGGCCTGTTGTAGGTCTGCCATGGTTAAAAAGGAGCGAACTTCTTAGAAGAACGGGCAGGGTATTGGACAGGGGTATCGGGAGGATTTTGGCCTGTACACGCATTCGCCAGTGTGTTTATCATGTAGTTTCATTCCATATATTCAAAGTTTCATGCCCTGGCTTTTGGCCTTTGTGCCCTCAAAAAATTGACAAGACAAATGGCCAAGTGGCCATGACCCTAAAATGACAAAATTCCAGGCCTAGTATATACTATATGTATATACTATACTATATGTATATCGCAACAACCCGCTCAGTGAGGGTTGGCAGTACAACACTGCACAGTGCAGAAGCAGGAAGAGGTGCAGAAGCAGGAAGAGGCGCAATACGCTCACTCTTGTGATGTATGTCGAAGGAAGCAGTAAAAATTGAATCCAGAAACAAACCGCTAAACTTGGGGTAATGTA
Organism: Chelon labrosus; assembly: GCF_963514085.1. Classification (NCBI taxonomy): domain Eukaryota; kingdom Metazoa; phylum Chordata; class Actinopteri; order Mugiliformes; family Mugilidae; genus Chelon; species Chelon labrosus. The sequence continues at coordinate 3,898,264 of NC_140349.1, forward strand.
TTATGATACTATTCTCCTACAATGAACCCTGCTAGACTTGTTCTGTGTGTTACCTGAGCTGGTGTGTTTTAGACTTTAGCAGCAGACAAGTAGAGACAGACAGCTTTAGATGAAGCAGCAGAGACACAGACTTCCCTCTGAACATATTGTAGAAAAAGAAGTTAAAACATTATAAATAATAATTGTGTTGTGGAAGTTCATTTTAATGTGTTCTGGTTAAAGCCCTTGTTCACCTGTTGGAAGGTGAACATCCCTCAAATATTCACAGAACACAAAAGCAACAAGGACGTAGAGGATAAAATCATCAGACTTTTCATCTCAGTTCTTCCTCTCAGCTCGTCACCAGCTGTCTCAACAAGATGAAGAAGCTAATGATTCTGCTCCTCCTCTGTCACGCTGCATCTGCAGGTAAGACCATGATAAGTACAGACATATATTTATATTTTCTAATTAGTTTGATTATAGTCAGGTATACTGAACATGCAGCTGTTTGTGTTCTAGAGCTAAAAGGAAACTAATGGGACTGCATGTATTCACAGATAAATGTGTCAGCTGTCAGCTGTCTACATTAGTCTAGATGATGTGTTCATTGTCAATGTGGCTTTTCAGACATATTCATTAAGATATTAAAACACATTCTAATTCCATCATAAGGTGTGTACTATCATAATGCTGTTAAAACTCATTTTGGTACAAGGAGATACATCGAATGTTCAATAGGAAAAACTAATAAAACAGGTTGGTTGTGTTTTCCGTGCAGAGATTGAGCATAAAAATAAAAATTTTGTACCAGGGACAACTGAATAATGTTATAAAATGATATATTGAAATGATTTAAGTTCTGTTTTCCCCACAGTGAAACACTCTTTGATGTTTTATATTACAATGTCTTCTGGAAACCCAGCCATCCCAGATTATGTGGTTGTAGCAAGTGTTGACAGGATTATCATGGCGTACTATGACAGCACCATGGAAGCACCAGAACCCAGACAGATAGAATTAATTGTAGAAGATCCACAACAATGGGAAATGGGCAGTCAGATCTACATACGCCATCACCAGGTCCTCAAAGATGAAATAGACATCTTTATGCAACACTTGAACCAAACTGGAGGTATGTTACTGAACTTATTTTTTTCTTATATTTATTTTAGCCCTAGACACATTACAACATTAGTTGAAGTCTGGTCTAATCTAGGGTCTAATCTAGGGCCCTCTTCAGATTTTCGAGATTTTCGATAGCAGGGATGGGCAACTTAAATGATGGAGGGGGCCACAATTTTTCATCACCACTACCAGAGGGCCACATAGGAGTATCATTATTTCTTTTCATTTTTAGTGCAAAGGGCTCATGAAAATAAAACATACAAATCACCACCCATCTCAAGGATGGCAGAAAGCTGCACAACAGCAGACAAACATTAATTGCAAGAACTAATTTGTGCATTTTTACATTAAGAAACAGTTTAACATTTTCCTTGTATACCCACTCTACCTTACCACTACCAGCAGTGGGCACTGGTAAAAAGCCGCTGTTGTTTGCGTACTTGTGATTTGAGGTCCGCTTCAAGATACTTCTCGTATTTAGCTTTGTGCAACATGTTGTAGCGGCAACTTAAATTGAAATCTTTCATGGCAGATAATGTCTCTCAGCAGACTAAGTACATGGGTTTGCTTTTAAATTCTGTGAACAGCTAATTTCACCTATTTCCCATTTCACCTGAAACACACACACGATTTTCTCGATCAAGTTTTCTCTCTCCTCCGCGCTTAGCCACGGCTCAACGTCTCTTCTTCACTGGTAGAGAAGACCCGGTGGAAGCATGGACGAGGTGGCGTCTGCATTAGAGGCGCCTCCTACTGGCCAATTACAACTGATTCAGTGCCACAGAGGACAGGTTTTTTTTATAATTTTCAGAAATTAATCTAAGGGCCACTTTGAGTGAAGTCACGGGCCGTGAGTGGCCCCCGGGCTGCTAGTTGCCCATCCCTGTTCTATACAAAACAGCCAGCAGGAGGTTGCATCACTCTTCATTTTCATCTTTCTAATTGTTGTCAGAATGTTGTGTGTTAAAAATAACTGAAGTTCTTCAAGATTCCCTGAAACTTTCCTATAGCCCCAGTTCCCATAGCATGACACTGCCACCCCCATGCTTCACTGTGTGTATGGTGTTTACTGATTGGTGGGCTGTTTTTATGTCTTTTTATGCCTCTACTATTTGAGATAAAATGTTCGATCTCTCATCAGACCATGACACATTTTGCCTAATGTCTACAGGAGTATGGTTACATAATGTGGTTCACAGAAAAATAAATAAATAACAAAAACAAAACAACAGCAGCTCAGATCCATATAAAGAATACTTGGGGTTACAGTGATAATATAATATGCGGTATGAGCAATCAAGAAAACCCCTGCAGCATGATATTAGAGACACTAGGTTCCTCATAGTTCAGATAGGGTTCCCACACTTTGTAGAATTGGTCTGTTTTTGAATGTAATATACATGTAAGGTATTCTAATGGCACTAGATCAAATACCACTCTTTGCCAGCCTTTAACAGTTGGTACTTTTTCATCAATCCACTGCAATAAAATATTCTTCCTCGCTGCATAAGTAAGAATACAATACAACCTCTTATTCTGTTTTGATATTAAGCGTCGGCTTGGGAGGCCCAGTATGAGAGACATAGGGTCTATCTCCAGTTCTAAGCCCAATATCTTTTCTATTTCAGATAGCACATTAGACCAATACATTTGCAGTTTCAAACATGACCAAAAACAATGAGTTCGGGTACCAATTTCTGCCTTACATTTAAAGCACATGGGCGAAAGAGTAGGACTGAAGTGATGCCTGCGATTGGGGGATATGTGCATTCTTCATCAACAACTTCCTCATCTTGTGTAAGAACGTTATCTAAGGTAGATCTGACTGCGGATATTTCTCGCAATAAGGCAGGAGTTGGAGAATCAACATCGGCCCTTTCTTTTGTTTTAAGCTCAGTCATTAACAAATTTTGCTTCCTCAATTTCTGCTGCTGCCTGCTGGCTGTGAATGAAATAAAAATCCCTCTAGTATACACCTTAATAATTTCCCATGGGAGAGCAGAGTCATCTGTTGACCGCGAGTTAATAGAAAGAAAACATCTAAACTCAGTGTTAAAGTAGGATACGAAGGTATGGTCCCTTAAAAGTCTCCAGTATTTTACTCTGTTCCCTATACCCTTAAGAAAGAGATCCAGCACCGCATTGGCATGATCTGAAATAACAGTGCTTTGTCCGAAGGATGGATTGTCCTCCAAACATCAACAAATCCTAAATCTTCACATATAGAATTGAGTGACTTAGCTTGTGAAGAAAGAGGAAGAGCTTTGTGGGGCAGCCTGTCAATAAAGGGATTCAATATACAATTAAGATCTCCACCCACTATGGGAATATCTGAGTGAATCTCAAAGAAATCTATGAATAGTTTAGTTATAAAATCTGACAGATGAGCAGGGGGGTAATAAATACTCAGTATGGAAACAACCATACTTAATAAAATCCCCCTGATTATAACATACCTTCCATGTTTGTCTTTAACACATTCTGTCACTGAAAAAGGAAGATTCTTTCTCACAAGAATTGCCACTCCTCTACTTCTTGAAGTAAATGAGGAGAAAAATACCTGCTCGACTTCACCCTGACGTAATTTCAGGTGTTCTACATCATTCAAATGTGTTTCTTGCAATAGGGCAATATCAATATGTTCTTTTTTCAGAACGGTGAGTATTTTTCTCCTTTTAATAGGACTATGGGCCCCTCTTACATTCCATATACACAAGCGTAGCTTATTACTTACCACCAAAAGCATTAATCTGAAACTGCATAATACAATGAAAACAGTCACTGAGCTGGGGGGGAAAAAAATAAAATAAAAAAAATAAAATGTAAACAAGAACTATTATAAAAACATAATCTGGGACTGGATGCTGCTCTGTTTTTAACTGATTCTAAATTTCAAAATTCAAGGGTTTTACCTCTGTTTTATCTGGGTGTTTTTAGATCCTGGGCTCTTTTTAGCCTTAAAAATAGTGAAAGTCTAACTCTCTGTACTGGTTGTTGAAGGAGCCACTGATCCATGGGGCGAGGCTGGATGTGCGCAGCGCTGCCACGTCTGGGCTGATGGGGGCGCTGCGCCAAACTAAGACCTTATGCCTGAAGCAGCTGGTGGCTGCAGCAGGTCCAGACTTGACTGATGCCCGGGAGGGTTTTACATGGTGCTATTGCTTCGAACGCTTTTATCTCTGTTCTTAACCCTGCTGTTACCAATAAGTGTCCTTCTTGTGACCTGAATGAGACTGTCTTCCATCTTTTCACTGAGTATACAAGACTTACTGAATTTTTAAATTTTTTAACTGTTGTTTTCAAACAATTTGGTGAGAAGTTCTCTGAGACCAGGTTCATCTTTGGTGCAGGCTACAAAAAGACAAACCACATTAAGTGGCAGCTACTAAATTTCCTGTCAGGAGAGGCTAAATTATACGGAGCCCTAGAGGTGTCACTGCAAAATGTTTTGCATGTTGAGTGAATGTGCGCTCGTTTTACTACATTGTGCGCTCGTTTTACTAAATTGTGCTCTCGTTTTACTCTATTGTGCGCACAATTTACTAAATTGTGCACTCGTGTTACTAAATCATGCACCCGTTTTACTAAATCGTGTGCACAATTTACTATATTGTACTCTCGTTTCACTATAGTGTGCACTCATTTTACTAAATTGAGCTCTCATTTTAAGCATAGTAAAACGAGGGCACAATTTAGTGAATATGGTGATAGAACATTGTGTGCACGATCTACTTAAACGTGGCCACAATTTGTAAAACGTGCACTCAATATTGTCTTGACACATGTAAACTAGGTGACCCTGCTACAAAGAGTAGTCCACTATAAACTCACCACCTAATGGTGAAAACTAAAAAGGCTTTAATTAATTAACTGTCTACGGTTATCATCACTTGCCAATATGAACTGTAATGTTACAGACAGCCTGATATTAGTCCAATGTCAGTAACTTAACACGAAGTTGCGAGCGCTGAGAAAATGTCAGAAATGATTAATGTGAGCACGAAATACATATTTCGAGAGCTTTAGGCCTACAACGGGATCACGTTTTATTAATTCGAGGGCTCAATTAAAGGAAAACGTGCTCACAAATTATCACGGCCAGAAAAAATATCACTTAAAGTGACCTCTCCCGGGTTCCGTAAAATTAGCCATATATGTGAGCAGGAAAAACAAAATGGAGGACAGGGTGGGCCAGGAGGCCACTTTTGTGATGTCAGGTCCAGACTTTTGCTAGAGTTCAGATTTTATAAGATGATGGCAGACTTGGACACGTCTGAACAATTGTGATGTTACAGGAGCGTTATTTACACTGTGGAAGACGAGGAATTGCAATTTGCACAAACTTTTATTGTATGAATCTGTGTGTGTCAAATTTATTAATATGATGATTTTTATGTAAGATGACTCATGTGATCATGTAAATAAAGTATTTTTGTAAAAATAAAAAAAATCTCTCTCTCTCTCTCTCAGGTCCGTACATTGTCCAGCAGATCATCGGTTGGGAATGGGATGATGAGACTGACATAGTTGACAGTTACACAAAGTACGGTTTGAATGGAGAAGACTTCCTTGAATTTGATGTGAAGACGGAGACTTGGATCTCTTTAAACCCACAGGCTGAACTCACTAAACAGGAGTGGAACAAAAAAAAAGACACTAATAGGTTCTGGAAGAACCGCATCACAGTGGTTTATCCTAAATATTTGAGGATGATTTTGAACCATTGGAAGAATTTTCTGAATAGAAAAGGTAAAGTAAACATATCTCTAGCGTTTACATATCATGGTACATAGATGACATGCTACTTCTACTCCATTACATTTCTAGTTACTATTATTTTATTTATTTAGTGGAGTATTAATGTGTCTACTTATTAATTTAGTAAATAATGAAAAGCTGACTCCAGTATGTATTCAAAACACATGACATCCAGCCTAATAATGACATCAACTGTCTCTCTCTCCCCAGACCTCCCCTCAGTGTCTCTCCTCCAGAAGACTCCCTCCTCTCCAGTCAGCTGCCACGCTACAGGTTTCTACCCTGACAGAGCCATGATGTTCTGGAGGAAAGATGGAGAGGAGATTCATGAAGAAGTGGAACATGGAGAGATCCTCCCCAACCATGATGGATCCTTCCAGATGAATGTTGACCTGAACATTTCATCAGTCTCACCTGAAGACTGGAGGAGGTACGACTGTGTGTTTCATCTCTCTGATGTGGAGGACGACATCATCACCAAACTGGATGAAGAACAGATCAGAACCAACAGAGGGAAAACTGATAATGATGAAGGTGAGGAACACAAATGACATACACTTGATGTCAGATTATCTGTACTCATTTTCTTAACCTTCTCTATCTTCACATGTTGTTTATCTTCTGAGCAGAGAAACCCTCTGACACTATCATCCCCATCACTGCTGCAGTAGTTGCTCTTGTTCTCGTCCTCGTTGCTGTCGTAGGATTTACTGTTTACAAAAAGAAGAAAGGTGAGAGAATCTAAAGAGTTGATGAATTTATTCAGACTGAGATGAACTGGAGATGATGATGTTTCCCCATTTTTAACTGTGACACTGAAAACTTTCCTTTTTATTTCAGATAAAAAGGAAATTCCCAATTCTACTACGTCTTGTAAGTATAATTACTTTTCCCTCCTCACAATCTGACATGCAGCTAGTAATCTAAATGTTTTGTTCAACCTTACAGCTCCAGACAACAACATGGAACTCACTGAGAGACTGAACCCAGATGAAGACGACACCCAGCCAAGAATTCACAACTCCACTTAATCAGAGCAAAGGCGGCCATTTTTCTTTACTGTAAAAAACATTACTACTGAAAGGACAATACTGGAGGGTGAAAATGAAAATGATTTTCTATGAAGATAAGTAAGAAACGCTGAGACACTTTTTTCCACTGTTTTACTATTATTCTTCTTTTACTGTACATTTTTGTATAGTTCTTGTTGTATCAACTTTGTTTGTATAAAATCATATTTTTTGTTGTTGTCCTTTAATAATTAAAATAATTGTCCAGATGTCCAAGTACAACTTTCTTTGACCTTGGGTTGCATTTACAGTGAAGAACCATGAATTATTAAAGAAATAAACAAACTGTTTACAAAAATAAGAAAGGTGAGAATTTCTACCTGAGCTGGTGTGTTTTAGACTTTAGCAGCAGACAAGTAGAGACAGACAGCTTTAGATGAAGCAGCAGAGACACAGACTTCCCTCTGAACATACTGTAGAAAAACAAACTAAAACATTATAAATAATAATTGTGGAAGTTCACTTGAATGTGTTCTGGTTAAAGCCCTTGTTCACCTGTTGGAAGGTGAACATCCCTCAAATATTCATGGAATGTAAACACAACAAGGACGTAGAGGATAAAATCATCTGACTTTTCAGCTCAGTTCTTCCTCTCAGCTCGTCACCAGCTGTCTGGACAAGATGAAGAAGCTAATGATTCTGCTCCTCCTCTGTCACGCTGCATCTGCAGGTAAGACCGTGATAAGTACAGACATATATTTCTGTTTTCTAATTAGTTTGATTATAGTCAGGTATACTGAACATGCAGCTGTTTGTGTTCTAGAGCTAAAAGGAAACTAATGGGACTGCATGTATTCACAGATAAATATGAGTCAGCTGTCTCATGGACCCTACATTAGTCTAGATGATGTGTTCATTGTCAATGTGGCTTTTCAGATGTATTCATTAAGATATTAAAACACATTCTAATTCCATCATAAGGTGTGTACTATCATAATGCTGTTAAAACTCATTTTGGTACAAGGAAATACATCAAATGTTCAACAGGAGAAAACTAATAAATCAGGTTGGTTGTGTTTTCTGTTTGCTCTGGAGTGCAGAGATTGAGCAAAAATAAAAATGTTGTACCAGGGACAACTGGATAATGTTATGAAATGATACATTTAAATGACTGAAGTTCTGTTTTCCCTGCAGAGAAACATTCTTTGATGTTGTATATGACAATATCTTCTGGAAACCCAGCCATCCCAGATTATGTGGTTGTAGCAAGTGTTGACAGTGTTATCATGGGTAACTATGACAGCACCATGAAAGCACCTGAACCTAGACAAGAGATGGTGGTAGAATTAACTGAAGAAGATCCACAACAATGGGGAGCAGCTGTTCAGGGCTGCTTGGACCATTATGAGCTCCTCAAACATCAAAGTGCCAGTTTTATGCAACACTCAAACCAAACTGGAGGTATGTTACTGGACTTATGTTTTCCTTATATTTATTTTAGCCCTAGATTAGACCAGACTTCAACTAGTACTGTAATGTTCAGGATAATAATAACAATAAAAAATTTAACTTAGAATAAGTTCAGTGCACGAGTTTGAACAGCCTTGATCTAATCCTTAGTTAAAGTAGGTACTCCAGCTTCCTCCCACTGTCCAAGGTTCATTGATGATTCTAAATTGGCCATAGGTGTGAGTGTGAATGGTTGTCTGTCTCTCTGTGTTAGCCCTGAGATAGACTGGAGACCTGTCCAGGGTGTACCCCACCTCTCGCCCGATGACAGCTGGGATAGGCTCCAACAGACCCTGCGACCCTTAACAGGAATAATCGGTTGCAGAAGATGAATGGATGAATGTTGCCCGTCATATTTAGATAGATCTGTTTTAATGTATTATTTATCATTTCCTCCTCTACAGTCCACACTGATAAACTCAACAACAGCAGGTCTGAACCACTAGAGGGAGCAGCTCACCACAGACATTCACTGGAACATCTATGAAAACACATTTCTGGGTTATTTGTATTTTTATCAGAATTGTTTTCAGTCCCAGATCAGCAACAGAAGGAAAAACAACATGTCACTGTGTCCCCACAGGCTCCAGAGTGTTCAGTTGTAGTTTACAGTGACCTCTGACCTCCTATTAATACATTTCTACACATTACATCACACTAGTTTAAAAAGAACAACACAGGGTCTGATCAGCATGTGATTATAAATACTGCTGTAAAAAGAGAACATGTTAAGAAGTCACACTTGAAGCTCACACATCATTCCATCATCTTCCACTGGCTGTGATGAGAAGATCTTACTTTCACTTTCGTTAACAACCTCAGTGGCTCAGATTAACCCAGATATAAGTGACGTGGACTGGATAGATTCCTATTGGCTCAAATGATGTTGACGCTTCTCCATGAGCAGCACTTCAGCTTTTGCGCTTGAACTGGAAATACACAGACTATTCATCTGGATAAAGATTAAAAAATAAACATTATTTCACAGAGTTTGATTCTACGAACACGATGAAGCCGTTCGTGTTTCTGTTTCTCCTTGTTCACGGAGTGTCAGCAGGTGAGTTACATGATTTTAAAATCGGACCACGGTTGGCTTGACTCGTTTTCTGCGAACGACGGCTCAAAGGATTCGTGCCTGATGTTAATTATATTAGTGTCTGATATTTACTTCCAGGACTCAGATGTCTTCCTTACTAGACCTAAACTTAATATTTTCAGCCACTGTTTTGTCATGAATTATAGCCAAATGTCTATTTCTGTAAATGTCTGTGGAGAAGTCGAAAGGAAACGATCCGAGTGGGTTGTGACCAAAATGAAAGCATAATTACGCAGCGTAAAAGTCCAACGCACAACACGAACAAGTTCAGATAATACGAAGACAAATGTACATGAAGGATTAAAACATTAAGTTTCCTGTCTACAGCTACAGTATATGTGGAACACTTGGACATTTCAGTCTTTAAATTGTTCATTGTTTTGTTAAATGAAAAGTTTGTTAGAATCCTAATGTAGCCGGTCTGGCTCAACACTTGTTCTGCTACGATCTCTGCGTTGTGTCTTGGTTGGTTCAAAAATGAGACAGGACACTTCACTGTCGGCCAGGAATTTATTGTTTCTCCAACTGTGCAAAAACACGTTAATGTTAGTACCGCAACTCCTTATCACAGGGATTAACATTTAGACCTTTCCTCAGCGGAGCGTAACGCAACTGATGACACGTGGGTAATTCTGTTTTACAGAATGTTCCAATTTCATAGAAAAATAAAAAAAGATATACTACTAATTTAATAAGTCCCTGGCGACAATTTTACCATTACTTCGTGTGAATTAACAATATCAATGTTAACACGAGTTGTAACACGAACAATGTGTATTAAAAAATAAACGCAAAAATGAATGACACAAAACAGAGAGAGAGGGAGATTACATACCTGTGCAAAAACACGTTAATGTTAGTACCGCAACTCCTTATCACAGGGATTAACATTTAGACCTTCAAAAGAAAAGAGCAGAGCGCAAAACCTCTATGAGAAACCGTCTAGCTTAGCTTAACCAGAGATCGGTAGTTAGCATACTTCTTAAAAGTGCTGCACACAACAAAATACATCTACATTATACACACACACAATAAAAAGTACTCCAACAATGCGCGACAATTTTAATTGTCCACGTAAGGTTTTTTTTAGCTCCGTACAAGTTATTTACATGTTTTACCCTCTACTTTCAGGAGCATTAACGTAAGCTTACCTTTCCTCAGCGGAGCGTAACGCAACTGAGGAAAGTGGCGCTAAATCACTAGTGTACCAACATCCGTGACTGTCAAAATAAAAGCACATTTAACAAAATAAAATCCCCCTCAAATGAACTCGCAATAAAGGATAAATACGTAAAAAAATATGAACAAAGGTGGATTTTGGTGAAATATAAACACATTAAATCTACACACCTGTTACATCCACCCCTCCTAGATTTCATCAAAATCCAGGCCGTACTGTACCTTGAATATACCGATTCATACATTAAGACAACTGACATGAATTCCTGACAGGGTTAATAGAAAACTCTAAGCCTTCCCATCGGCTAAATAAGCCACCTACTATATAGGTTCAGAGGGAACATAAGGGTGATCATGCCTGAGCCCCTCTTAGATTAATATAATGCCTTGTACACCATACAAACACCCTGACAATCTCTAACACAACACATGCTACATGTGAAACCATACCTCTGTCGCTTTGTCTCTCAAATGTATTTCCACTAAATCACAAGTACAGAGAATAAACAAAAAAACAGCAATGTGTCCTCTTAAAACAGCGTAAGAAGGGACTGAGACCTCCTGCTAACTGAACTTGCAATATCCCTCAAACGAAAAGGCTTTTGAACCATGGATTCAATGAGTCGATTAACCCTTTTACTAACCCTGCCAGCCCGTGTTCTAACTACACGCTCTGCGTCTGAGTGTGCCTGTGGGTTTGTATCATGACCTGCGTCATTCAAAAGCACCTGGGTGTCAGTCTCAGAAACCGGGTTCGTTGGTTGTGATATGGTGTTCAGGTGCTCTGAAAGTGTATCTGATACGGGTGGTGAACCTGCACCCTCTGTTGAATCTGTACTATTCAAGTCACTGTCTCTGCTTGGATGGTTGCCATCATCGGGACGGAACTGACTCTGATCATCTTCGAACTGCTCCTCACAGTCCAACTCTGGATCTCCTTGACTCGATTGGTCCAGCTCAGACAAACTTCCGCACAGATCAACTTGACTGTGAGTTTTCTCTGATCCACTCATTATCCATGTACACGTCCTATCCTCCGATTCCTCCTCGCCCAAGAAATCCAGGGAATCATCTGTACTCAACCCCTTTTCCGACTCAGCATCACACAAGTCTACCACACCCGCCACGACAGGTAAGAAACTGATGTCCAAGATCAGGTTGCGATGTACTATCTTCGTGTCACCTTTACTGTCCTCCAGCTTGTATGTGTGTGTCTGTAGGTTTCTGTCTTTGACTGTGTACATCGTTGGATTCCATTTGTCGGCTAGTTTCTTTTTTCCACGTTCGCCTTTATTCGCAACCAGCACTCTGTCCCCTATGTTCAGGTGAGTTCCTTTGACTTTGCTGTTGTAGCCTTTTGCTTGCTTGTCCTGTTCTTTGATAGCATGTTTTTGGGCAATACTAGCCGCTTCATGTAGATGTGACATAAGCGTTCTCGTGTAACTTTTGTAATCAACAACCACCGGGTCGTGTAGCACTTGCTTAAACATCACATCCACAGGTAGCCTTGGGACTCGACCAAACATGAGCTGGAATGGAGCATATCCTGTGGTCTCATGTACTGTTGCATTATATGCAAATGTCAGAGTTTGTATCTGTTGGGGCCACTTGTGCTTCTCCTTGAGGGGAAGGGATCGCAGCATACTTCCAAGCGTTCGATTGAACCTTTCAGTTCCTCCGTTACCCATAGGGTGATATGCTGTAGTGCGTGATTTGGAGACTCCGGACAGCCTGAGCAATTCTGCTATGAGCTCACTTTCAAAGTTAGCGCCTTGGTCGGAGTGAACACGTTCTGGAAATCCATACACACAAAAGACATGATCCCATAACTTCCTAGCTACCTGTTTTGCAGTTTGGTTTGCACATGGAAAGGCATGGGCTAGCTTGGTAAAATGGTCTGTCAAGACAAGAACATCCACCGAACGCTGTTTACTGTCTTCTGCACTCCAAAAATCTATGCACACCAACTCCATGGGAGCTGATGTTCTGATGCTCTCAAGTGGCGCTCGAGCAGAGGGGTCAGGTGTCTTTGCCAGAATGCATCGTTGACAACATTTGACATACTCCTTCACATCAGACTCCATCTTCGGCCAAAAGAACCGTTGTCTTGCTAGATGCAATGTCCTTGCCTGTCCTTGATGTCCAGCGGCATCATGGATGCCATGTAATGCTTTTCCCTTGAAGCTGTCGGGCAGGACATACTGATGTCTCTTTTGTTTAGTGAGATGATCTTTGGTCACTCTATAAAGAACGCCATTTTGAACCTTAAGCCTCTCCCACTGTTTGATGAGTACCATAGCTTTTGCATTAAGCCCTGCTCGTTCACGCCTGGAAGGACGCCGTCTGCGAATGACAAATGGTATGACTGCTGAAATGAGAGGATCCAATTCTTGGCTGCGTTGGAGCTCCTCTAATGTGAGCGCAGGGAGTGAGTCTTGCCCTGGCAACAACAGACTCTGGACAGACTGAAACAGCTCTACAGCTCTTGTCTCAGCAGCAGATTCCCACTGATCATGCGCATTTAAGAGTGCTTGAACAGCTGCAGGATCACAGCAACACTCCGGAGTTCCAGGACGACAGTCCGTACCACCATTGTGAGTTGGTTTCTTCAGCTGCTGACTCTGGACTTTAAGGCGAAAGGTGTCTTGGATGCCATCGTGGCTAACACCCTCAGCGACAGCAAGGAGATGGTTGTACTGCTCTGTAATAAGCCTGTGGCCGACTGTTCTTGTGAATGGGTCTCTGCTGAGCGCATCAGCCACTGTGTTTTTGGTGCCAGGTATGTGTTTCAGATCGAACGTGTAGGGAGCAAGCTTAGACACCCAACGTTGTTCGCACGCGTCCAGCTTAGGTTTCGTCAAAATATAGGTAAGGGGATTATTGTCAGTCCATACAGTAAAAGAATGACCCCTCAACCAGTGACTGAATTTTTCACACACACTCCATTTCAAGGCTAAAAATTCAAGTCTATGGGCGGGGTATTTTTCTGAGAACTGCTTAGAGTCTTACTGGCAAATGCTATGGGATGTGCTTTCTGTTCACCAGCTGGTATCTGAGAAAGCACAGCGCCAAGCCCATCCAGTGAGGCATCAATGGATAGAATCAGGGGTAGAGAAAAATCCGGGTGTGAGAGGACAACACTGCTCAGGATACTCCTTTTAAGGTCACTCAGGGCCGCATCACATTCCTCTGTCCAATCTGCGGGCTTAAGTCTCCTGAAAGATCCAACATTTGAGTTTATTTTCACTCTTCCTCGTCTCTTTTGTCCCGCAGTAAGGGCGAAGAGGGGCTTGGCCATAGCTGAACAGTTTGGGATGAAGTGTTGATAGTAAAACACCATTCCCAGAAAGGATTTTATCCTCTTCACTGATGGCGTGCAGCCATCATCCTCCATCAAGTCAGACTTTGACATTTTTGTGATGACGTCGACTTTTGTTGGGTCCATCGCCACTCCATTACCATCAATCACATGGCCCAGAAACTTGACCGAAGATCTCATCAAGTGGCACTTCTTGGGGCTCAGTTTAAGGTTATGGAGCCTAAGGCGCTGGAAAACAACTTCTAACCTCTCTAAAGCTTGCTCTTCAGTCACAGCAAACACAAGCAAGTCATCGAGGTAGCACAACAGACTGCTAAAATTGAGATCTCCAAATATGCTGAGCATCATTCGCATGAATGACGCAGGGCTGTTGCACAACCCTTGTGGCATTCTGTTATACTCATACAGTCCCATCGGAGTTGTGAATGCGGTGTACTTCTTATCCTCCTCTGCCATGGGGATATTATAGAAACCAGAGGTTAGATCCATTGTGCTGAAGTAGGTGTTCCCACCCAGAGCGGCCAAGCAGTCTGATTGGTGTGGCAGTGGGTGCGCATCTTTGAGCGTCCTGGCATTCAGCCACCTGAAATCTGTACACAGTCTCAAACTGCCATCTTTTTTCCACACAAGCACAAGAGGGGAGGCATACTCGCTCACTGACTTTCTTATTATTTCCTGTTCTTCCATTTCTGATAGGACTTGCCGCAGTTTCTGATAGTGGGCTGGAGGCACACGCCGATATGGAAGGCGGAATGGTCTCTCATCAGTGAGCCTGATGCGATGCACAAAGCCTTTTGCCTCACCACAGTCCAGTGTGTGTTTGGAGAAAATGTCGTTGTACTTTTCAAGCAGTTCAACTAGCCTCTCCTTCCCCACCTGACCAGCATGGCACTGATCAATGTCAACATCACCAAGTCCAACCTGTTGTAGCCGCTGTTTGAGATCTGCCGGCTTGGCATTTTCATGCTTTCCCTCCTGCTGGACGTCATCAGGTTGGCTGGAGCCCTGGAAAACCTCAAAATCCTCCACAGCTAGACAAGGGGAGACATCCGCTAGTTTGCAGTTCCTCCTCAAAGTAATGGGTTTGTCTGACATATTGGTAACTTTCATAGGAATCCATCTGTCACCCCACAATGGTGTGATGACCCGACCGACCATGATGTTCCGTGGCATGCACTTGGAGGAGGTGGGCTCAACTATCACTGTGCTGCCTGGTGACATGGCTATGTTATTTGGCAATTTACCCCAGACCAGATGTTCTTGTTTGGCCAAAAGGGTGACAGCTTGCTGAAGCTTAACAGTTCCAATCTTATCTGGAAGCTCCTCACCTCTCCACCTGGACGAGTTTGCCATAAGATCAAGGAACTGTTCACACTCGGGAAGAAGATTGCCACTGGAGACAAGACGCCAATAGTCACTGGTTATTTTCAGCTGATGCATAAGAAATCTGATGACATTTGTACCTATAATCAGATCGTCACGTTGTCCGGGCACCACGAGGACGGGAACAATACAGGTCTCCCCATACAGTTTCATTTCCATTTCATACATGCACTTTGGTTTGCTCCGTTTTCCTCCACAGCCTACCAATACAATCTCCTGAGTCAAGGGAATAGGCTCTGACAGTGCATTTTCGCTCAACATCTTAAGCTCTGCCTGCTCGCTGAGTGTACAAGCCATGGAACCAGAGTCAAGCATCCCTTGCACCTGAAATGAGTTAATGTTGACAGGGGTGTAAAACAGTTCATCAAAGGGAGCCACTCTCTGTGTGTTCTGCACTATTACTTTGGCACCGGCTGGCGCAGCTGCACATGCTTTTATATAGTCATGTTCAATATCATTGTTGAGGGTTTCTTCATTGGTGCCCACACATCCCCTCACCAAATGCGGGCCTGCTAGTTTAAAGGCTGGGTGTCGTGTGAAACGGGCCTCTGCTGGCCTTGGCCGGGCTTATGGTTAGGACAGTTTTTCTTGATATGGTTCGGCTGAAAACACGCTAGGCACAGGCGCTTTTGTCTGCAATGTGCAAGGGTGGAATGATCTAGGGACCGACAGACCCTACAAAATTTTTGCTGAAACTGATCAGGGGAAACAGATTGGTGTGCAGCTTGGTTGTTCTGTGACAGAGCTCGGTCAAACAGGCTTACCAACGTTTTCAGGCAGCTATCATCACAGGTGGGTTTGGATGCTGCACTGCTCTGGCTTTGTACAGATGGTTCACATGAGTGGCACACTGTCTCTGGAGCTACAGGTGTAGGAGCCTGAGCATGGACTGTTACTGGTTTAAAACGCTCTGATTTGGAGAGCACCTGCTCTTTCATTTCAGTTTGGTAGCGATCAATATGCTCTTGGATTTCACTAGCTGTCCATTTATCTGTAGCTTTAAACTTGAAAACAGCAGCAAGTGTGGGATCTGGGCAGTATTTGACAAACATCATGGCTACCTCCTGACAAGGATCCTCCACACGCCGTCCGAGCCGCTTCAAGCCTTCCTCTGCTGCATCAACTGCCTTGTTAAGTCGGAGCCAGTACTCTACGGGGGTCTCACCTGCCACTGGAACTGTACTGTAAAAATCAGCCATGGGCATACACGAATATGTCACATCACTAAAATGTTGCCTGAGGATGTCATAGATGATTTTGGGAGTTTCTTCGGGCTTCACGGATGGGCTGCTTCTCAGGGTGATCCTCACAATATCTTTAGCCCTGCCCATTAACTTAGACATAATCTCAGCATGTTGTTCTCTCAGTGGTATTGCTCGTTTCCTGAGATACACCTCCATTAACTCCTCCCATTCACAGACTGTGTTCTTGTCAGACCCATCTCCCCTGAAGACTGGAGGCTCTCTCACGTCTGACTGCAGGACTAACTTTGCACCAGTTAAGTTGAGGTAAGTAGAGTCACTGGGTAACTGGCCAGTACTGCTCTGAGCTTGTGTGGCTCCAACATCCCTTTCTCCACATTCACCCCTTAACTGTTCCCTTATAGTCTGCCCCACCTGCTGTGCAATGTGTGTTATTAAGTTGTCTAAAGCCAGGTCGCTTGTGTCTGGGAGAGCTGAATGTGTGTCTCCATGAGGCGCTGCCTGACCCATTATGCGAGTGGAACAGAAAGCTGGAGAATCTATATTAGCTGCACCTCGGATTGGGGTATAAGGTAATCCACTGATAGATTTCCCCCTACCAAAACCAAAGCTAAAACTGTCAGCTGAAACATTGTCCTCATCCTTTTTCTTAACATATGTCATTTTCAACCTCGTTTACAAAACTTAACAGAAAAAAATATATATAATAATGTCAAATTGCCCTCTAAAACACAAACAAAACAGCAAATGCAAAATGACAGTCTCCAAATATCTTATATATTTTTATTTTTTTTTTCAACTCAATAATACTTTTCCCAGCTCATGAGCGTAGTTGTGTGACGTGTAGCAACCTCTGGTGACCAAACTGGTGTTGATCCACAGTCTCAGGCGCGACGATGAACCGTTCTGAAGCACTGTGAATCCGGGTCACGGCACCACTGTAGCCGGTCTGGCTCAACACTTGTTCTGCTACGATCTCTGCGTTGTGTCTTGGTTGGTTCAAAAATGAGACAGGACACTTCACTGTCGGCCAGGAATTTATTGTTTCTCCAACTGTGCAAAAACACGTTAATGTTAGTACCGCAACTCCTTATCACAGGGATTAACATTTAGACCTTTCCTCAGCGGAGCGTAACGCAACTGATGACACGTGGGTAATCCTGTTTTACAGAATGTTCCAATTTCATAGAAAAATAAAAAAAGATATACTACTAATTTAATAAGTCCCTGGCGACAATTTTACCATTACTTCGTGTGAATTAACAATATCAATGTTAACACGAGTTGTAACACGAACAATGTGTATTAAAAAATAAACGCAAAAATGAATGACACAAAACAGAGAGAGAGGGAGATTACATACCTGTGCAAAAACACGTTAATGTTAGTACCGCAACTCCTTATCACAGGGATTAACATTTAGACCTTCAAAAGAAAAGAGCAGAGCGCAAAACCTCTATGAGAAACCGTCTAGCTTAGCTTAACCAGAGATCGGTAGTTAGCATACTTCTTAAAAGTGCTGCACACAACAAAATACATCTACATTATACACACACACAATAAAAAGTACTCCAACAATGCGCGACAATTTTAATTGTCCACGTAAGGTTTTTTTTTAGCTCCGTACAAGTTATTTACATGTTTTACCCTCTACTTTCAGGAGCATTAACGTAAGCTTACCTTTCCTCAGCGGAGCGTAACGCAACTGAGGAAAGTGGCGCTAAATCACTAGTGTACCAACATCCGTGACTGTCAAAATAAAAGCACATTTAACAAAATAAAATCCCCCTCAAATGAACTCGCAATAAAGGATAAATACGTAAAAAAATATGAACAAAGGTGGATTTTGGTGAAATATAAACACATTAAATCTACACACCTGTTACACTAACATCAGACATTAGTCATTTATCATCTTGAAACTAAATTTAACTCAAAATATTCACAGTAATCTGTAACCAAGTATATATTACATGAAAAACAACATTACATGTTTTTGTCAAGATAAACAACAAACATTTTAGGGATAATACCTGAGATAAACACAAAGACACAGGACAGTCTGGTAAAAACAGGTGTTGTTGGACCTCTGCATATTTTACTCAGGATGATTCAGATATATTAAAGATTCCAACAGTAATTATCTACACGTGATCAGTAACAAGAAATACAGTCATTTCTTGATACAATGTCTTAATTACATAATTATTCCAGCAGAGAGCACTGACAAAATGATTTTTAAACAGAGCAGCTTCCTCAGTATGAAACAGGTTAAAACTAGAGAATCAGTATTGAGTTTGTCTGTGAATGTAAAAATAATCATGTGCTGCTTATATTTTTAATCCCCTAAACATTTACACCGCGTTCCAAATTATTATGCAAATGATTTTCCTAGTCAATGCAAATGACAGTCAGCATAATTTTCAAGTCATCAACCGTTAGAGTATGAGGATGGGGGCCACACCATGAGTTTCTCTTCTTTTATGCCCATAGCAGCCAGTGATGCAGAGGTATTCCTTGCAGCATGAGATGGTGCATTGATTTTGTTACGGAAAGCACAGTTCTTCTTTTTGTACCATGGAAGAAAGTGGTCAGTCAGAAACTCCACATACTTTTCAGAGGTCATTTTCACACCTTCTGGGACCCTAAAGGGGCCGACCAGCTCTGATTCTGGCCTGATACATGACTCTTCCGCAGGGTTGCATGCCACTCATTAGTGAACAAGACTGTGTGCTTGTGAGCATTGATTAGGGGTGCGTAACTGCAAGCCTCTGGAGCAGGGGTCTCAAACTCAAATTACCTGGGGGCCACAAGAGGCAGAGTCTGGGTGAGGCTGGGCCACATCAGGTATTCCACAAAAAAAGCTTTGTTAACGTCATTACTAACAGTTCTTTAACTGAAGTTAAAGGACTGTTTGCTGCTTTGTAATGGCATTTTAGCAGCTGCTCTCTTAATGCGATGTATTTGTCCCGCAGAAACCTTCCTCATTGTGCCTTTATCTGCACAAATCCGTGTATGCTCAGAATCAGCCACAAATCTCTTAATAGTGCGATGCTTTTTGGCAGCAGAGAGATCCTTTTTCTTTCTCATATTGTTTGAAATGGTGGTCTGCTCAATAATGTGGAACATCCTTCTTCAGTAATTGTTCCTTTGGGCTCACCTGGAAAAACTAATTATCACAGGTGTCTGAGATTGATTTCAGTGATCCAAAGAGATACTTAAATATAATTTGCATAATAGTTTGGAACACGGTGTATGTCAGTAAAAACCTCAGAAATCCAGTACGACTGTCTAGATGTTTGATCATTTTTCTTTTATTTATTATTGTTGTAACTGTACAGATACAAGAGAGACCAATTTTAAATGTACTACTTGAAAATCTACTGAAATATGGAGCTGATTGAACATTTATTGTTATAAGTATAAAATATCTAATGTACTACTAATCAAAGATATTCAAAGCAAAGTTTACTTCAGTATTTAAGCAGATATGATTATAGATATATGAGTAAAATATAGATATATAAGTATAACATAAACATCAATGAAAATTAAATCCATTATTACTGAAAAATTAAAAATGACCTTGATTGTATAACGACAATTACTGTTGCTTTTATCTTTTAGTCAACATTGATTTCATCTTTCTAATTCAAAACACTAAAAGAACTAAATTCACTTTTCATTAGTCACAGTTTATAGTATATATTATATTATAGATACTGTATTTATAGTATAAGACAGTTATAATCAAATTAATTTAAATGACTTGAATACATACATTTAAATATACATCATTTACAGTTTATAATCACACATTTTACTCAGAGTTTTATAACTATGTGCTAAAACAATAACAAGAAGTTTAAATTATTCATTCCCAAAGAATAAATGTTTTCACTGAAAACTAAACAGGATTTAAACTTTACAGTTAAAAATCTATTTGTCTAGTTTAATATTTCATTTCAGAATATATTTTACAACAGCCATTATGATGAAAGTGATTCCTGTATTTTTTTCTTTTTGTTATTTCTGAAAACTGAACTCTTTTCCTACAGTGACTCACTCTCTGAAGTATTTCTACACTGGCTCGTCTCAAGTCCCAAACTTCCCAGAGTTTGTGGTTGTTGGTATGGTTGATGATGTTCAGATGATTCACTATGACAGCAACACCAAGAAAGCAGAATCCAAACAGGACTGGATGAAGAAGGCAGTAGATCCACAGTACTGGGAGAGACATACTGCAGCTTGTGTGGGTGAACAGCAGGCCTTCAAAGCTGGCGTTGACATTTTAAAGCAGCAGTTCAACCAAACTGGAGGTTAGTTCATGTCTCAGTTATTATAGATCAAATATTTACTTCTTCATTGATTTTACTAAACAGTTGTGAACCCACACATCCTGTATCATCCATTAACAGCGTTCACATTGAATTGTTTAATATGTAGATTTTTCTTCATTCACCTGAACTCAAAGTCAGATTTAACACAGATTACTGAGACTGAAGACTGGACACTGCTTTACTGCACTGACTCTACACTAAACCATAATAACCAGAAGAGGTTAGAACATGTTTGTCTCCACTAGATTAGATCAGAATACAGACTGGATTAGATTAACTTTACTTGACTGCACTGTGTCTGTGCCGTGACAAACAGTGTTGAAATGATTCATCAATAAATCAATTAGTTGATGATACTAAATGAATTGACAACAATTCTTCAATCAGCTGATCATTGAACTCTTTAATCAATCAGACATTTGTTGATTCACGTTTCTCAGATATGAACATTTCCTTCTTTTCTCTCTTTAATGTTCTAAATTAAATACTGTTCAGTGTTGGTTGGACAAAAGAAGCAGCTTGAAGATTTATCCTCATCAGTTTCACTATTTTCAAGTGATAAATAAATAAAAACACTCATTACATAATCAGCAATGACACAAATCTTTAGCTGAAGATGTAAATTTGTTGAAGAAAACAGTTTAGATGAACTCTTCTAATACAGTGTGTCCATAATATAGTAGAACTACAGTAGATTAGAATAGATTAGATCCTCTGTATCTGTTGATGAGTGGAGCTCTGTGGTGAAGACTTGATATTAAATAAAATAATGAAATGATGATTGTGATGTGATCTGAGTCTGGTTCACTGCAAGCTCTCTGTCTCTGTCTCTGTCTCTGTCTCTCAGGTGTCCACATTAACCAGTTGTTGTATGGCTGTGAATGGGATGATGAGACTGATGAGGTGAATGGATATGATCAGCATGGTTATGATGGAGAAGACTTCATGTCATTTGACACGAAGACAGGGTATTGGTTCACTCCAAAACCAGAGGCTTTCCCCACCAGACAGAAGTGGGACCATGACAAAGCTAGTAACACATTTCTTAAGAACTACCTCACCCAGGAATGTCCTGAGTGGTTGAAGAAGTATCTGAGCTATGGGAGGAGCTCTCTGATGAGAAAAGGTAAAATCACATGACCTCAGTTAGTGTAATGAACTCAATGTTCATATTCCTCAGTTACTTTTCTACCATAGCATTATAATGTATGACCAACTGTTTACACTCAGTTTACAGTCTTTTCTCTTTCTCTCATTTTATCTCTTCACCACTCTCCCTTTTCAGTCTTTTATATATTTCTCTCAAATTTGTTAGCCTTAATTTCTCGACATCACTTTTTTTTATCTTTCCATCTGCTTCTCTTCCTCTCTGGCCTTTCTAAACTCTCTCTCTCCCTCCTGATGTCTTTTAATATCATTCTCATCTGATGTAAAATCACCTCCTTTTCATAATAACACTTCATATGATGTGTATAAATATATATATATATATATATTAATGTGTGTAACTAAACCATTCAAACTTCATTACATCTAATAGAAATAACAGCACACAGTTAGCTGTAATACAGAAACTTAATTGCCTTCTATTCTCTCTCTCTCCAGTCCTCCCCTCAGTGTCTCTCCTCCAGAAGACTCCCTCCTCTCCAGTCAGCTGCCACGCTACAGGTTTCTACCCTGACAGAGCCATGATGTTCTGGAGGAAAGATGGAGAGGAGATTCATGAAGGAGTGGAACATGGAGAGATCCTCCCCAACCATGATGGATCCTTCCAGATGAATGTTGACCTGAACATTTCATCAGTCTCACCTGCAGACTGGAGGAGGTACGACTGTGTGTTTAATCTCTCTGGTGTGGAGGACGACATCATCACCAAACTGGATGAAGAACAGATCAGAACCAACTGGGGTAAGAGTGACTGTGGTTTGTTGGATATTTCAGGCCTTGTCCTGCAGGTTAGTTGGTAATTTATCTAACCAGACTGTAATGAGGCTTTGTTTCATTTTATACAGATGCAGAGTAAATGAGGTGGAATGTACCTCTGTTCTAATCTTCTTTATCTGGACTGTTCTTAATCTTTAGTTTGTTCTTTGTTCAACAGAGAAGCCCAGTAACATGACCACCACCATCATCATCATCATGATGGTTGCTCTTGTTCTCGTCCTCGTTGCTGTCGTAGGATTTACTGTTTACAAAAAGAAGAAAGGTGAGAGAATCTAAAGAGTTGATGAATTTATTTAGACTGAGATGAACTGGAGATGATGATGTTTCCCCATTTTTAACTGTGACACTGAAAACTTTCCTTTTTTGTTCAGATAAAAAGGAAATTCCCAATTCTACTACGTCTTGTAAGTTAAACCTCACAGCTCCAGACAACAACACTGAAGTCACTGAGAGACTGAACCCAGACAAAGACGACACCCAGCCAAGAATTCACAACTCCACTTAATCAGAGCAAAGGCGGACATTTTCTTTTTCTGCAAAAAACATTACTACTGAAAGGTCAATATTGCAGTATTAATTATTTCTATGAAGATAAGTAAGAAAAGCTGAGACATTTTTTTGCACTGTTTTACTATTCTCTTCTTTTACTGTAAGTTTTGTATAGTTCTTGTTGTATAAACTTTTTTTGTATAAAATCATATTTTTGTTGTTGTCCTTCAATAATTAAAATGCCCAGATGATGTCCAATTAAAATGTATTTTTATTCCTCAGTAGGTTACACTGATAATTAAATTTGATGACTTTCTTTTACCTCAAGTGCATTTACAGTGAAGAACCATGAATTATTAAAAAAATAAACAAAAAAAGTAAAAAAAAAAAAAAAGAAAGAAAGAAAAGATAGTGTTGTGGTCCTGGGTTTCCAGTGTATCCGGTGCTGCTTTTGTTCTCTCTCTCCCTCATTAGGCTCACCTGGGCAGGCAACTGGTGGGAGCACCTGACTCAGCTGCAGCCTGTTATCATCAACTCTCCTTAAAAGGCTGGCCATGGCTTCTCTCCAGTGCCAGATAATTCTGTATGTTATGGTTTGTAACAGCTTTCAGGTATTGCCTTGTGCCTTTGTGGATTTCTCTTTTGCAAACAAAGAACTCATCTCTTGTGTTTTTTCTCTTTTCCAGTGTCTCCCAGAGAGAGACAGATTCCTGCCCTTGCAGCCGCTTTGTGTTTTCTTTTGTTTCTCCTGGAGTTTCTGGTGCCTTTTGTTTGCCCTTTTTCCATTTTCATCTTTTTTGCTCTGTGATTTACGTCCCTGCTGAGCTTTGATAATAAACTCAACCATATTGACTTTAACACACAGTAATTGAGGGCGTATTCACACCAGGAAGGTCCGTTAGTTCACTTGCTTTGGTCCGGACCAATTTTTTTTTTCTTTTTTTTTTTTTAGTGCGGTTCGCTTTCACACTGTGATTAATTGCAACGGGACCAGAATTTATAAACAAAAACACATGTGCTAAGGTCGTTCAGCCATTGGCTGGTAAACGTATAGGCGGGGTAAAGAAGGAAGCCAAATGTCCCACGTAAATAGGCTACAATGGAGACTTTGCGTACTGTAGGTCTACTTGTTATTATGCTAGCAATATGGTTTATAAACTGAGCGCTGGAATCCCCTCTCTCTCATTTGTTTACTAAAAATCTTATATACTTCTGCATTTTTATGTGTTTTCTCCAGCATTTGAGATATCTGGACATCTGCCCAGATATCTAGGAGGCAGCGTGTCTCCTCAGAGCTCGGTTAAGCCACGGCTCATCTCTACCTAACCTACCTGCGTTTGTTTGCTTCACGTGTCTCTCTCTGTTGTGTGTGTCACTGGGCTATCCTACATTTCCCATAACTAGTGCAGTGCCCGTCGGAAGTATGTATTCCTATAGTGGGAGCTGAAGAAGATTTTTCAGTTGTGACCATTGTCGTGACCCATGTCTCCTCCCCACAAAGACACCTGCCCAGTTTCAAATCAGCGTGCCACAGACAGACAGACAGACACAAACTCACCAAATAAGTTAAAAGAAATTCTTGATTTATAGATAGATGATCAAATCACTCATGTTTTGTCTGTAAACTGTAAAATAACGTTGAGTCTCCGTTGCCATGGTTACCATCTAGCGTTTGAGCCAGCGCAATAATTTAGAACTGTCATCAGGAAACTGGAAATATTAGAGCGGAGAAAATCTATTTTACCGATATATTTTATATTTCTTATCCAAACAACGTCAAACTTAGCAGTGCACATCTTCGTGCCCGTAGCGAGACACCTGCCCAGTTTCAAATCAATCGGGCCAACGGTTCGCGACATATGCGTGCCACAGACAGACAGACACACAGACGCTTCTTGATAGATGCGCGAAAACTACGGGAGCTCGTCAAATCCAAAAAGGTAGATTTTTGCAACTTGGGTCGGATCGAGGTCGGGCTGCTTTCACACCATAAAGGAACCGCACCAGGGTTCGGTAGGAACCGCTCCGAGACCACCTCCTCAGCTGGGTCTCGGTCCGCTTGTTTGGTCCGCACCAGAGTTCGAGT
Source organism: Chelon labrosus (assembly GCF_963514085.1). NCBI lineage: Eukaryota > Metazoa > Chordata > Actinopteri > Mugiliformes > Mugilidae > Chelon > Chelon labrosus. The sequence continues at coordinate 3,923,686 of NC_140349.1, forward strand.
GATTGTATTCACACCAGTCAAAAAGGTCCGAACCAAGCAAGGAAACGAACTTGAGTTCGTTTTAATCGAACTAAACAAGGCAGGTGTGAATACACCCTGAGTCTCTTGCTTTGGGGTCTGGCCTCTGACTGGACAGACCTTTACAGATGGACCATGACCTCAGTAGTAGTAGTAGTTTTATTCATTACAGCGTGGCCACTGAGAAAAAATAAATGAATTAAAATAATATTTGTTGGTGCCGTATTGCATATAAGATCAGTGTTTCTGCACACGATTTCAAACTTTGTCAGTCAGATTTTGGAAAAAGTCAGCTGTCAATTATTATTATCTGTACTTACACTGATCAGCCACAACATTATGACCACTGACAGGAGAAGTTACTAACATTGACCATCTTGTGACAGTTCAATGTTCTGCTGGGAAACTTCTGGACCTGGCATTCATTGGTGTGGATGTTACTTAGACATGTAACACCCACCTAGACCAGACCAGGCACCCCCACCCCATAGCAATGACACTCCTTGATGGCAGCAGCCATCCCCAGCAGGATGCAGCCTGACACAGACACACACACAAAAACACTTTAGGAACAACTAAAAAAAAACACTAACAACATCCTATTTCCAGACACCACAGGACACCCTGAGAAGGCCCATGTCCATTCTCTGATGAGTCACCACAAGGGAGACCTACACGATATTAGTCATAATGTTATGGCTGATCGGTGTACAGTAATAGTGATTATATCTGTACTTCATTACAGTACAGTATGATTCATGGCTCAGTTGGATAGAACTGAAGGACAAGCTCAATGTTGAGGAGTCAGCTCCATCTAGTGGAAGGAGAGATGTCAGTAAACATGAGAAGGAACAAACTAATGATTAACCACTGGACTAACGTCAACAGACAGAGAACAATACAACAGTGAAGTTATAGAGAGGAGTGGTGAGGAAAATGTACAAAGGAAGTTTTAGATCTGGAAGATGTTGATTCTACTGATTCTACTGTAAGAGGACTGAGACAGGACCAGGTGGTGTTAGCTGTTAGATTCCCAGTTTCTACAGATTTCTACTGACGACTCTGAGGCTCTGCAACAACAAACCACAGAGGCTGCTCTTCACTTCCAGAGGAGACAATAATAAGGTAACAGTAAAGCAAACATAAAATAGTGTTGGAACATCATCAGTGAAACAATATCCATAGCTCTAATTTCTCTATACTGTCTCTATAATTTGTGCTGACATAATATTTTACTGTGTTCCAGGAGCGTTTCAGACTTTTAGAACAAGTTGTGTCAGTTTCACTGCTCATTTAGGTCTGAAGGTTTATGGAGAAAGACATAGAAGTAAATCCTTGGAATTAAGCATTCTAACACAGAAGGTGTTCTTTAGGATAAATGGAAGACAGTGATCCTTAACAGTAGTATCAGTATTATCAGTGTCAGGTAGAGAAAGAATTATGGAAAAAGAAGGAAGAGGAAATCCAAGAAACAGAAACGACACAAACACTTCTTCTGGTCCAGGTCCAAGGGTTCAAAGTGTCCTTTGAGTCGTTCAGGGATACAACTGTGATTTTCCTACTGCTGCCTTAACCTTTTCAGTCATTTTCCCTTTTGTTCTGTTCTATTTCTTGTACATTTATTTCTAAAAGCTAAAAAGGTAGATTTATCTGCACCTGTCAGAGGGCATTCAGAAACCTTTATTTGGACTCTGTGGTGACCAATCCATGTGTGAAAATGATGTCTCATGCTCCCTGAACCACTCTTTCACAATCTGAGCCCCATGAATCCTGACATTGTCATCTTGGAATATGATCCATTGATGGAATAACCTGGTCATTCAGTATATTCAGGTAGTCAGCTGACCTCATTCTTTGGACACATAATGTTGCTGAACCTAGACCTGAGCAACTGCAGCAACCCTAGATCATAGCACTGCCCCCACAGGCTTGTACAGTAGACACTAGGCATGATGGGTGCATCACTTCATCTGCCTCTCTTCTTACCCTTGTTGGGATCTGAACCTGGTGGTGCATAATCAGGTAACCACATGGCTGCTTTTGTCTTGGGAACAAAGGAGCCCTGGAAAAACCCCAGTATCCCACAATCCTCTAGGTGTGAAAACTGACCAAGCAGTTCACTGGCTGACAGTGGCATGTGACCTATGAGGTCATCAGGTCATATAAAATGCACCGTTTGGCCTTTGTTCTCTCTCTTATTCTCTACTCTTCCACCTCTTCAACTCCACACCTCCACGTGGAGACCCCGAGCGGCTCAGCTGCAGCTGGCTGCCAGGTAGTCTGCTAACAAAGAGCAACTACTTGCAGGCCTGTTCTCCATACAGCAGCGAAGCGAGATCCTGCTGAGGAATCTACACCAGGTCTTTTAGCCAACAAACAGAAGGTTTGCAGGCTAAACTCCCAAACAACAGGAGCCACACGGCTAGTTAGCACCGAGCTGCTAACAAGCCACTTCAAAGGACTTCAAGGAGCGGCCGGTTTCCCTCCGTTTGCCATCAGAAAAACACAGCAAGGACTTCAACTTTTCCCAGCTCGGCCCTTCCATCAGCCAGCTTAAGGAGCAACACACCAGAAATGGACTTTCCACCAACTGGTAGTATGACCTGGGCCTAGTTAAGCTAAGCAGAGCATAGAACGTAAACTTTGATTGAATGTGATATTTATGTTTATTGAGTTGTTTATAGTATAGTGGTTTGATGTTACTTTAAATTGTGCAACACATAGACTCAGGGTCTTGCATGCTTAACTAACCACTCTTCCTCTAACCTGGCACCTCATAAAACCCTTATCACATTCCACACATCTACTGGCGAGCACATGGTCTGAGTGTCCCACTCAGCAGCCATTGTTCCTTTGTGTTCAAGACCTCAAGGCCCAGCGGCCATCTTGACACACCCACAACCGGCGGCCATCTTGACACGCCCACAACCGGCGGCCATCTTGACACGCCCACAACCGGCGGCCATTTTGGCTCACACACAACCAGCGGCCATTTTGGCTCACACACACACACACACACACCTGTATTGAGTATACTGTAGTTAGCTTGTATGTTTGCTTTTATTCTTGTTAATAAAGGTCTTTTAAACATACCTGTCTGTTTAATATTGCACAAGAGTGAATATTGCCAACCTCTACACTGCCAAGAACTCCAAATTCCTTCAACTGTAACTAGTTGTTAACATGGTAATTTTGGTTATAGTTATTAAGTTAATTATTAATCCGAACTCCAAATTGACAATTTAGTATAATTTATGAGACTGTTTTGATTAATTGGCTATCTTTTCCCTTCCTAGAAGGGTGGTGCCCCGAGGTGATCTAGTAATTCAGATCCAATTATTTAATAATAAATAATTATTTTTGATAATTATTAATTATTCATGATAGCCAAACCCCAATACTGAGTGCCTTAGTACCAGGCCCAACAAATGGTGCCCCGTGTGAGGCAGAGTACTGTTGGCAATTATTCATAATTGTGCAATATTAATTTCAGCATAATTTTGGCCAAAGCCAAAAATATTTTTGAACAACTTTTAGACTTGCCAGAAGTCTTAACGTTCAATCCCACTAGTCTACCACAAGAGTAGATGTCCAGTTGTACTTACAAACAGGTGCAGTGTGGTGATAATTTATGAAATTCATAAATTGATAAATTGATAAATTATTAATAATTCGTTATTAATAACTACTGTTTTCAGTCCCATTGTTCTACATTAAGAGTTGCTTTTGCTGCTAGCCAATTCAAGTTGAACCTACTTTTCGTAGTTGTAAGAATTTCTGCATTTGAATACCACGTATTCAATGCAATCCAGTCAAGCTGTTTCCTGTTAATTTAAGTGCTCCCCTGTTGAGTTAAACCACAGCGTGCCACCGGCCCTGTGTGAAAGAACTTGTGCCAGCTGTTACTGCCACGCATTTCAGCCTAAGTAAGATAAGGAGTCTGAGATAGAGCCACAGTGTGCTACCAGCCCTGTGAAATAAGTTATATACTTAGCTGTTACTGCCATGCATTCCAGCCCAAGTTAACTTTAAGAATCACGTCTCTAACTGTTACTGCCCTGCATTTCCGTTACTGCATTTTGAGTTTTGGTGAGTAAATTTGCATTTACTGTGTTACCAAATTTGTTGTGCCCACTAGAACCACTAGATGGTGCCATAGCTACCTTTCTAGCCTCTCTCTTAGAAGCTACATAGCTACTTAGCATAGCATTGCTAACCCCATTGCTTTGTTGTTGTTGTTTTTGACACCTCCATCCCACATAACAATGGAGAACCCCTGTGTAGAGCAATTCATTTCCTCCCTTGCACAGAGCCTAAACCCAGGCTACCCTGAATTCATTAACAAGTTGAATTTCAGTGAGTGCAGGGATGAGATAGATTCTCTACTGAAGGACAGGTGTGATGCACAGACTGCATCCAAAGGCCCATTGTTAAGATGTTTGCTTCTGAACTTCCACAGGCAATCCAGCCTTGCCTCTCAGAGCAAAGCAGCCTTAGAAACGGAGGTAGAGGCCCTTAAAGCGCAAACGGCTTGTCTCCTCCATGAGGTACAAATGGCCAATAATAAAGCTATGCGCTACTTAGCAGACTTGCACTCAGTAGAGTCCGATCTTTGTGCACACAAAGAAGAACTGCTAAGGCTTAAATCGGGTTGTCTCTCCCCACCGCCGTCATTAAGCCAATGTGATTCTGGTTACTCCGATTCACACTCCTCCTGTAGTGAAAGGTTAACGTCCCCTACAGTTAGAAAATGGGAACAATTTCCAGCTGACCCTAAGTTGCTGGGAATGGAGTCAGGTCCTCAACCTCCTCTGAGAGACCGAGGTAACAATTACCTGACGTCCCATCTCTCTGACATAGACCGTGAAGAGATTTGTAGTTTATCCTCCAGAAGATATTCTGCCCAATCTTCTTTTCAGCCTATGATGTATGACACTCCCATCCGTGCCCATCTCTCCGAAGGGGGGACTACAACCCCACAGGTTTGCCCAGCCCCCGCCTTTCCACCAGAGATAACTGTTGCACGTGATGCACCTGCCCGGACACCACAGTGTCCCCGCTTTAAAGTGCTTGAGTTCCTTGTTCAGGATATTGAACAGTTTGATCCAGACAGTTGTGATCATAATGTTGACAATTACGTTAGGGATTTAGACCACGCCCTAATTGATTTGCCCCATGCAACCCAAAGGGAGAAAGTTAAACTTGTATGGAAAACAAGCTCTAAAGCTGTCCATAAGTTTATCCAGTCACAACCTCCCACTGTCAGAGATGACTACTCAGAGCTCCGTCAAGCACTACTAGAAGAATTCTCTTCTACTCAGTGCTTTAAGTGGGCCGGTACGCACCGGTACGGAGTACCGGCACTTCTCAATTTTAGCCTCTGGCGTACCGGGACTTTTTATGGCGTACCGGGACTTCTCATGAGCTCATAGTACCCTGTCCTGTTCTATTTCGCTTTGCGATTCGTGATACTCATGCTCCTATACTTACCGTAAATTCCGGACTATAAGCCGCTACTTTTGTCACTTGCTTTGGACCCTGCGGCTTTCTACAACGGCGGATGGATTTTTACAGCTAACGGTCACCAGGGGCGCACTATCATGTCATAGACGATGACACGAGGATTAAGAACTGACTTTTCTGGTATAGTAGGCTGGTTATTTTGATACAGTAAACGGCCGTGTTACTGCACCTTTACTGCTGTGTTGGCTGTTTTCGAAAAAGATTTTGTTGAGCAGCCGGGTTACTGCACTTTTGCTGCCGTGTTACAGGCAAGCACTTTTAAAAACGAATTAAATTTAGCCATTTAACGTTATTGCCTCGTCAAGCGTTGTAAGCTTTGTTTTTTGTTATACTGCACTACTACGGTACTATGACTGCAGGAAGTGCGCTAGGAGCGCACCGTTGTATTATTTGTGCACTGCATGCTGTTTGTAATGTCAAAGATGTGAAAGTTTGATCGATTGATTGATTGAAAGATTTATTTCTCAAATGTAAATAAATGGGACGCTTTGCCTTTCCAAACAGTCATTTCTGTCCCGACAATCCCCTCCGTGGTAGAAGAAACCCTTACGGTAATTAAACATTAAAACACCAGCGGTTTATAGTCGGGTGCGGCTTATATATGGCACAATCTGTAGTTTCCCCAAAATTTAGCTGGTGCGGCTTATATTCAGGTGCGCCTTATAGTCCGGAAAATACGGTACTTACTACATTACCCAGTGTGCACTGGTCACACCGCACTCCTGCCCCTCGCGAGAGGAGGTCTCGCGAATCGAGTGTGCCGGAAAGGAATGGGCCACCATTAGAACAGTTCAGTCCACAAAGTTATGTGATGTCATAGCTGGCGAAGGGGAGACGAAGCGCAGATGAGAGGGAATGTGAAGCTCCAAGCCGTTCGAGCAAAGATGACCCCAAGACCTGCTGGAGCCTTTTTTAAGTAGGTTGAAATATAATCACAATTGTCTTATATACTCATAGTCTACTTCTTTTGACACATCTGTACAATATAATGTCATCCAGAACAGCAACATTGCCATGAATTCTGCTTCAAAAAAGCTTAGTAGTTTTTAACATTTTTGTCTGGAAAAAAATTATATATATTGTTATGATAGAAACACAGGAGTATGCCATTTAATTGATTTACTTGTCAACTGCATAGCTTCTCCAATTTTCTCCATCTCTTATCCATGTCTGTCTTTGATGTGTGTGTCCACAGGGTATGTTCAGTACCTGTTGCCTTGTACGTCAACCTCCTTTCCAGGATTTGTTTGCATTTGTGTAAGTATATGAAGATCTTATTCATCAATAATATCAATGTTATGTTGTAATATATTTAGGTCTAAAATAATAGACAGTCATTGTCTACTGATTTGTTATGATGGAAACAAACACAGGAGTATGTCATTTAATCAATTTACTTGTCAACCGCATTGCTTCTCCAATTTTCTCCATGTCTGTTCTCCATCTCCTCCAGGTGCCAGTTAGTTACCTTGTTCATCAGCCTGTATGTTACCTGAGAACAGCCTCCCTGAAGACCTTCTTTTGGGCCACATGCAAGTGAACAACATAATTTGTCTGGAGAGTTGAAAGTTCAATAAAACGATTTTCTTTTTAAAAATCAGCATCGTGTTCTAGTATTTGAATATATCACTTAATGATCTGCTGGAACCGACCGCCCACCGCCTAATTTACCTGGCAACAGTTGTATAAGGGGAGTACTGGCACTTATTTTTTTCCACTTAAAGCACTGCTTCTACTGCTGATGAGATCGGCTCAATGGTTGCAGCTCTCCAAATCAAACATACCCGTCATGAGCATCCTAGAGATTATTACAAACGTTTGAGACATGTGTACTTTCAGGGCAAGAATACACCAGGCTTAGAAGAGAACTCCACCTTCAAGTCTTTATTCTTGCAGAACCTTCACCCATGTGTACGCACTCACGTTGCACTCATGACACGCCAAGGTGACCCCTCGATGCAGGACATCAGGAAGATGACACAGGTGGCTTGGGAAACTGTTGTCACTTCCAAAGCAAGAGGGAAGACAGTTGAGCTCTCCAGCTCAACCACCAAGGCATCACCCCGATCTACCACCTTTAAACATCACCCTCACAACAGACCAAAGGGGGGTGATAAAGGGCCACACAGGGACACTGAGCGTAGCCGCCATGTCCGCCAACTTCCCCGAGATAGACATTCACACAGTCGAAGCTGTAGAAAGCCTTACTCCGAAATTATGGCCCAGCAGTATGATCAGCCAATAGACTGCTCAGATGATGATCGCAGCATCTCTGAGTGCAGTTTAGATGATCATAATTCAGCAGACAGTGACAATGCCTCTGAATACCTCCGTGCCTCTGGCTACACGGAGCGTTACAGCCCTGAGCCACGAGTTCGGAAAAACTCAAGGCACCTCAGATTCAGAGTTCCTTCTTCACAGTGATAACAGTCCATCCCTGTACTGCCAGTAGGTACTATGTACTTTACTTTCTTTGCAGTTAAGTAGGCAAACTTGTTGATTTGTTAGCAACAGCAGCAAACTCCATAGTTTCAACTCACTAATAGTCACACCTGCCACTATTAGCTGAGAAAAGCCTAAATTCTGATTAGACCCACTGTCTAACTTTGCAATTACACCAGAACCAACTCCTCGGTAGTAGTTTGCAATTTATACATGTCCTTATCAAACACAAATTGTAGGACACATTCGAACAATGATACATACCATTGACAACCAAGATTTTTAAAATGTGATGACATCCTTCCGCAGCAACATCTGCATGAAGGACAAAATTGTTATTTCTGTTAAGATCAGACCGAGTACTGCTTTGAATAATAATTATTCTAATAGGATCCAGTGAGTAAACCAAAACTCTTGGACGTTTGGAAATGGTTTTATCATTGTAGGTGCCACTCTCTTTCTGTATCTTACCCTAACAATTTACATCACTGACATTCTTCTCTTTCTCACTAACACTGTTAGTAAATGTCAATGTGCTTATGTGTATTTCAGTTTGTCACCTGATGATTTTGTTTGCTTAGCTAAGATAGTTAGCATTTACCACAGCCCAGTTGGTTAACAGACTGCCCAGACGTCATTACTATGAATGAACTTTTCCAACTTGGATTACGCACGGACACTTGTGCTCTCACGACCACGCATCGAGCAAGATCGTGAGACCAAAAGGGGGGAATGTTGGGATCTGAACCTGGTGGTGCATAATCAGGTAACCACATGGCTGCTTTTGTCTTGGGAACAAAGGAGCCCTGGAAAAACCCCAGTATCCCACAATCCTCTAGGTGTGAAAACTGACCAAGCAGTTCACTGGCTGACAGTGGCATGTGACCTATGAGGTCATCAGGTCATATAAAATGCACCGTTTGGCCTTTGTTCTCTCTCTTATTCTCTACTCTTCCACCTCTTCAACTCCACACCTCCACGTGGAGACCCCGAGCGGCTCAGCTGCAGCTGGCTGCCAGGTAGTCTGCTAACAAAGAGCAACTACTTGCAGGCCTGTTCTCCATACAGCAGCGAAGCGAGATCCTGCTGAGGAATCTACACCAGGTCTTTTAGCCAACAAACAGAAGGTTTGCAGGCTAAACTCCCAAACAACAGGAGCCACACGGCTAGTTAGCACCGAGCTGCTAACAAGCCACTTCAAAGGACTTCAAGGAGCGGCCGGTTTCCCTCCGTTTGCCATCAGGAAAACACAGCAAGGACTTCAACTTTTCCCAGCTCGGCCCTTCCATCAGCCAGCTTAAGAAGCAACACACCAGAAATGGACTTTCCACCAACTGGTAGTATGACCTGGGCCTAGTTAAGCTAAGCAGAGCATAGAACGTAAACTTTGATTGAATGTGATATTTATGTTTATTGAGTTGTTTATAGTATAGTGGTTTGATGTTACTTTAAATTGTGCAACACATAGACTCAGGGTCTTGCATGCTTAACTAACCACTCTTCCTCTAACCTGGCACCTCATAAAACCCTTATCACATTCCACACATCTACTGGCGAGCACATGGTCTGAGTGTCCCACTCAGCAGCCATTGTTCCTTTGTGTTCAAGACCTCAAGGCCCAGCGGCCATCTTGACACACCCACAACCGGCGGCCATCTTGACACGCCCACAACCGGCGGCCATCTTGACACGCCCACAACCGGCGGCCATTTTGGCTCACACACAACCAGCGGCCATTTTGGCTCACACACACACACACACACACCTGTATTGAGTATACTGTAGTTAGCTTGTATGTTTGCTTTTATTCTTGTTAATAAAGGTCTTTTAAACATACCTGTCTGTTTAATATTGCACAAGAGTGAATATTGCCAACCTCTACACTGCCAAGAACTCCAAATTCCTTCAACTGTAACTAGTTGTTAACATGGTAATTTTGGTTATAGTTATTAAGTTAATTATTAATCCGAACTCCAAATTGACAATTTAGTATAATTTATGAGACTGTTTTGATTAATTGGCTATCTTTTCCCTTCCTAGAAGGGTGGTGCCCCGAGGTGATCTAGTAATTCAGATCCAATTATTTAATAATAAATAATTATTTTTGATAATTATTAATTATTCATGATAGCCAAACCCCAATACTGAGTGCCTTAGTACCAGGCCCAACACCCTGATGGTTCTCCACTATCCTTCCAGTTTTTAATAATGCGTTGGACAGTTCTTAACCCAGTTTTAGTAGTTTCTTCAGTCTCCTTGGATGTTTTCTCTGCTTGATGCATGCCAATGATTTGACCCTTCTCAAACAGACTAACATCTTCTCCACGACCACAGGATGTGTCTTTAGACATGGTTGTTTCAGAAATGAGAAGCTACTCATTGCATCAGTTGGTGTTAAATAACTTGTTGCCAGCTGAAAGATAATCACCCATGCAGTTTTTTTCGCCAGGCAGTGTATGAATTAAAGTGCAAGTGTAAACATGAATTACAGGCATTATATATTTACATGTTATTGCAGAGATAATAAAGAACAATTAATTCCAACAGGAGGAGCAACGAAGGCCTTCCTCCTCTGAGTTCTGCAGGCAAGCCACTCAAATGCTGAGTGGAGGACGTGTGAGGGGTCTTTGGTGATCTTGCCTGCTATGCTCAGTGTTCTGACAGACGGGCCAATGATCTTAGAGCAAACTGAAACAGTGCTCTGCAGTCGGTTTTAGTTCTGGAGATTGATAGAGAAAATAATGGTGCTTTCAGTGAAACCGTAATAAAAAGTAGAATGTCTTTGCTGACTCCAAAGGATCTGAGTTTCATAAGGAGGTATTGCCGTTGCTGACCCCTCCCGAGAGTCTCTTGTGTGTTGGAGGAGAATTTCAGCAGGTCGCCAAGATGGTGCCAGATATCTGAACTCCTCAACTAGCTCGACTGTCTTCCCATGAATGATGGTGGTGACTGCTGTAGCCAGATCCCTCTGTTTCTTGGAGAAGGTCACCACCATCTCTTTGGTTTTGTTCAGTTCTATCACACCACTCTACAAACTCCTGAAGAGTTGATCCGTGGTGTTGTGAGGGGCCCGACAGCAGAGACAGGAGAACTGTGTCATCATTGCATTGTTTGTATAGTCACCCTTTTTCCCTTAATATAATATTCAAACTAATGTGTCATGTGACGTTCCTACGTCTTTATCATTGGCTGATCAGCTGCTGAGGTCTCGCTCTTTGACCTTGTTATCAGATTTTATTACAGTAATCCTTGTTGTGATTTCTACTCTGACACAGTTTCGTACATCCAGCTCCAGCATTGATCACACAGGAATCATCTGGCTCAAAGATGAAGGAGTTTGTTCTTCTGCTCATTTTATTCCCTGTCGCTCATTCAGGTAAGAACAATTGAAACCTTGTCAGGGATTTGTTTGATTAGTGGATGTTGTTTCATGGACTGGGCATTTTCACACAAAAGGCAAGACTGACCAGTCATTGTATGTTTTGTATTTGAAATGAAGATAAGACTTTATTCATCCCCGTGGGGAAATTAGGGTGTTACAGCGGCAGGAAACAACAGTGCAAGATGCAAAAGATACAAAAAAACAATAGAAAAGAATACGGCAGACAAATATGTTATGTACAGAAAATATTTACATATTGCGTCAAAGAGATTCACAGTGTCTGGTCTGAGTTGAAACAACCAATTTGTGTGGACTGAGGAGTTAAAGTGTTATTGAAGAACAGTTTCTTTAATCCTTGTTTTACAGCCTGTTGTCTTTATGTAAATCAATGAATTATGACACAATGTAGACTGAAAAAAAACAGTACCAGCCAAGTACATTATCATCATCTTGTTTTGGTATCAGCACACCATACAGTACAGGTTTGGTTATAGCAGTGTTTTTCAACCTTTCTTGAGCCAAGGTACATTTTTTTCATTGAAAAAATCACAAGGCACACCACCAACCGAAAACGTTAAAAAAATGAAACTCTGTCGCCAATATTAACAATATAAAGTCATTCTTGTGAAATTGTCTTGAAAAGAAATCAAATAAACACAAAGAAAAAAGTCTATATATATATACACAGACACTTGACAATGGCATATTATTTGCAGGTAATAATTAATTCTTTTCAAATGTTTTTTAGACCATTAGGTGAAATTGGATAATTTCCCAGGGCACACCTGACGATCTCTCACGGCACACTAGTGTGCCGCGGCACAGTGGTTGAAAAACACTGGCCTAGATGATGTGTTCATTGTCAAAGTGGCTTTTCAGACATATTCATTAAGATATTAAAACACATTCTAATTCCATCATAAGGTGTGTACTATCATAATGCTGTTAAAACTCATTTTGGTAGGAAATACATCGAATGTTCAACAGGACACAACTAATAAATCAATTCTGTTTGCTCTGGAGTGCAGAGATTGAGCAAAAATAAAAATGTTGTAGCAGGGACAATTGAATAATGTTATAAAATGATGCATTTAAATGATTTAAGTTCTGTTTTCCCTGCAGAGAAACACTCTTTGATGTCGTATTTCACAATGTCTTCTGGGGTCCCTGACGTCATGGGTGTAGGAAGTCTTGACAGTGTTATCATGGTTTACTACGACAGCACCATGGAAGTACCAGAACCCAGACAAGAGATGATGAGAGAATTAATTGAAGAATATCCACAACAATGGGATCTGGCTGTTCAGAGCTGCCTGAACTATTATAATCAGACCCTCAAACATCAAATAGCCGGCTTTATGCAACACTCAAACCAAACTGGAGGTATGTTACTGGACTTAGTTTTTTCTTATATTTATTTTAGTCCTAGATTAGACCAGACAGGATGTCACATGGACCCTACATTAGATGACGTGTGCATTTCAAACATATTCATTAAGATATTTCAAACTCTCTGGTGTGGAGGACGACATCATCACCAAACTGGATGAAGAACAGATCAAAACCAACAGAGAAAAGAATTATGATGGTGAGAAACACAAATAACATCCACAAATTTATTTATTTAATTCATTCTGGTATTAATGTTTTTTTAATTGCTTCAAAGTTGACATTGTGGCTCCATACATTAATCTTTCTTGTTTTCTGAGCAGAGACATCCTCCGACACGACCATCCCCATCACTGCTGCAGTGGTTGTTCTTGTTCTCGTCCTCATTGCTGCCATTGGATTTTTTGTCTACAAAAAGAAGAAAGGTGAGAGAATCAAATGAGCAGAGATGATGAATTTGTCCAGAGTGCAAACCTGAAGCTAAATTTAAACATGCACTAAAACCTCATGCAATAGATGCCAATAAAGTGGTTATGAAACATTTTTATCTGTTCACATGAGATTAATTTGCAGATAGTAAAATAAGACTTGTCTCCAATTAAATTGTAAAACTGTAATCTTCATTTCAGACAGTTGCCCTGCACCTTGTAAGTAACACTTGTTTCTATTTTTTTCTTCAGTGGACTTATTAAAATCTCTTATTGATACCAAAGAAAAACTCATTTTATTTCAGTCTAAGATCCGTTGACTAACTGTGTGTTTTGCAAATTACAGCTCCTGTCAACATGACTGAACTCTCTGAGAGGCTGAAAACAGAAAACACAGCTTCATAAGGATAAGTGATAAATCTGAACATTATAATAACAATAATAGTCTTTATTTGTATAGATACTTTTCAAATCAACATTACAATGTGCTTTAAAAGACAAGACATTTAAAAATATGCAGTTTTAAAAACAGGCACAAGGAAACAGCACAGTTAAAAGAGAAGCAATAAAACACATTACAGTTCATTCAGTCTTTCATCTTCTGTAACCGCTTGTTCCTGTGAAGGGTCACTGGGGGGGCTGGAGCCTATCCCAGCTGTCGTTGGATGAGAGGTGGGGTACACCCTGGACAGGTCTCCAGTCTGTCACAGGGCTAACATAGAGACAGACAACCATTCACACTCACCGCCAGGCGTTTAAGAAAAGGTTTAAGTGAAATCATACATGAAACTCAAACTGGCTTTATGAATAATCGCCACATAAGTTGCAACATTAGGTTTATCCTTGACTTAATAGATTACTCTGAATATGTTGATTCAGATGCTTTAATTTTATTTTTAGACTTCTACAAGGCATTCGATAGTGTAGAGCATCAATTTTTATTTAAATCTCTTCAAACCTTCGGTTTTGGTGAAAATTTTGTATCCTATATTAGAATGCTCTATAAAGATATTAGTAGCTGTGTCATGTTATTCCCAAATACCACAAAAAGATTTTCAGTGTCTAGGTCAGTCCGTCAAGGATGTCCTTGCTCTCCATTTCTCTTTCTTATAGTCGTTGAATTGCTTTCAATACAAATTAGACAGAGCAATGTCTTTCGAGGGTTGAAGATTTTTGAGAGAGAGATTAGGATAACTCAATTAGCGGATGATACAGTCTTATTTTTGGAAAATAAACAACAAATAGAGACAGCACTTATGATAATAGACACCTTTTCTGTTGCTTCAGGTTTAAAACTTAATTTAAAAAAATGTGAAATACTATGTCTCTACAACACAAATGAAACACTTATATGTAAAATACCAATTAAAGAAAATATTAAGTATCTTGGAATTTATATTTCTAAAAATATAATTGAACGTCAAACAAAAAACTTCAAACCTAAAATACAAAAAACTAAAAATATTTTCAATATGTGGCTCCAAAGAGATCTGTCCCTATTAGGTAGAGTTCTTCTGAGTAAAGCAGACGGTATCTCTAGATTTGTATATCCTACTCTCTCTCTTTTTGTTCAACAATCCCTTTGTAAAGAAATAAATAATACCCTAATAAGTTTTGTCTGGAAAAACAAATGCCATCGTTTAAAAAAAGAGATCTTGGCAGCCCCGAGAGGGGATGGTGGTATGGAGCTGTTAGACTATATGGATATGAACTATACCTTTAAGACAAAATGGATAAAAGAATATTTGAAAAAACCAGAATCTCTTTGGTATTTTATACCTCAGAATATCTTTGGGAAAGTTGGAGGGTTACCTTTTCTCCTAAATTGTGATTATGATGTTTCAAAATTACCACTAAAATTATCTAAATTTCACCAACAAGCCCTTTCAGCAGCAAAACTATGTTTTGTCCATAACTTCTCTCCACATAAAACTATTATATGGAACAATGAGTTCATAACTAGGAAAAATAAATCACTATTTCTGAAACATTGGATTGAAAAAGGAATAATATATCTTAAGGATTTACAAAATGATGTAGGTGAAATTTTTAGTTATGAAGAATTTCTTCGATCTAAAATCTTCCCTGTTACCTATAAAGAATTTCAAACAGTGATAAAAGCTATTCCCAGTGGCATTCTCCAATTGATAAAAGGTCATTTTGAAAGGCAAGAGGCAGAGAAAGTTGACTTTACCCTCTTTATTAATGGTATAAACATTATGAGTCACCATTGTAATAATAAACATATAAGGAATCATTTTTTCAGGAAAAGGAAAATTACACCTCGAGGAAAATCTGTATGGTCTTCCTCTTTTTCTGACATTAATTGGAAAACAACATGGCTCCTTCCACATAAATTTGTTATCTCCAATAAAATCAAAGAAGTTCAATTTAAAATTATACATAACATTTACCCCACTAACAAATTTGTGTCAAAATTTGTCAATATTGATGTCAATTGTGTATTTTGTAATGCCGAAGTGGAAACGATTAGGCACCTTTTCTTTGAATGTAATTTTTCCCAGATTTTTTGGAAAAAAATTGAAGCTTACATCACATCACACTCCAACATACCAATTAACTTTAATGCCAAAGATATACTGTTATACTATAATAATAAAGATAGGAAAATGCAACACTTAATTAATCTGATTATTCTAATTGCAAAATTCCACATACATAAAACCAAATTTTCCAAAGGTCGACCTTTCTTTCCTGTTTTTGAAATTGATTTCAAGAACTACCTTGAATGTATTAAAAGAATTGATAATAACAAATGTATACACACTGTTAACATAATTGAAGAAATATTTGGAGAAATATAATATGTCCTGCCATTTTCTTTCTTCCTTTCATTTAATTTCATTTATTTTATCACATTTATGTTACCCCTGTAATGACTTATGCACTTCATCCACTTTATGTCTCATACTGTATTTGTTTATTTAATTCCTTGATGCCTGACTCTTTTGTATTGTCCACGGTCAATGTTCTGACTGTGATTGGAACCTTTAAATAAAGTTTTGAAAAAAAAAAAAAAAAAAAAAAAAAACATTCACACTCACAGCTACAGCCAATTAACAATCACCAGTGAACCTAACCAGCATGTCTTTGGATGGTGGGAGGAAGCTGGAGAACCTGGAGAGAACCCATGCAGACACAGGGAGAACTTGCAAACTCCACACAGAAAGGAACCAGTCGGCCTGGATTAGAACCCAGAACCACCCTCACAATACAGTTAAGAACTTAATTTAATCTCATTTAAATCTCACTTAGAACTCAAGTGAAACCAGGACAGGCTCTCTGATAACTCTCAGACAGACAGCGATTGACCTGATTTCCTCAGGTAGATCATTCCACATCCGTGGGGTCTTGACTGCAAATGTCCCGTCACCTTTTGTTTTCAGCCATGGTCCCTGGAACAGACAGTAGACCTCTGCCTGAGGATCCCAAGCTACGTGCTGGCCTGTATGGTGCTAAAAAGTCAGGGATGTATCCTGGGGCACAGTTATGAAGAGCTTTAAAAGCGATCAATAAGACCTTAAAATCTATTCTAAAACATACTGCAATAAAACATGGCTGAGAAGATGGGGTAGTTTTTATATTAAAATATGTAGAGTGACATTTTTAGCACTATGTTTTTCTTGCAAGTTACTGAATACTCCTTTTGTATTGCATAGTTTTTTCTTGTTGTTGCTTCATAACTAAAGTAATTGTTTAAATGAACAAGTAAAATTTATTTTTATGTCTCAGCATACGCTATTCTTGCCAGTTCATTAGGTGAAAACATTATAATATACAAACTATGGTTGAGTGAATGATGAAATTAGTAGATGACTCTTCATCACTCAACAACATCAGCACTTAATTTACAGTATTTCATTGTTCACAGATGCTGCATGTTGACAGACAAGTCCAAACACTGGAAAAGCAGCATTTACACAACTTCCATATTTGCTTGGGGTGGAATATTATCCATAGTCAGCATTTTTCAACTATGTTAATCAGTCTTTTGGAAAAACCTTCTACTTTTTACATAGAGTTTAATTTTCCAACTTTACTATAAGAAGGAAAGAGTTAATTAAAACTAGATGCAGTTCTGCAGGTTTTTGTCTTTCCTGAGAAAGCCAAGAACAACTGAGATTGAGCCAAGAGGAGGAGCAAGCATCGGTTTATTTTTATCCGTGCATAGAAACAACATGCAGCAACAAAGTGAACAGCTCTGAAAGAAAAGTTCCTCATCAAGAATCAACAGGATGGGCTCAGCAACAACTCTCATTCTCATTGGTCAGTTTTTGTATTGTGTGATTCCCACGTGAACATACCTATCCCAGATGACAAACACAACTAACTAAATCACAAACAGGTCTGGACTGAAGGAAAAGTCGACACCAGTTGCCTCTGCTCAGTTCTTCGTCAAGAATCGGCAGGATGAAATTATTTCTGTTGCTCTTTTTTTGTCAAGTGTCATCTTCAGGTGAGCTTAAATACATTTACAAATGTGTATACTGTTTATTACTTTTTATTATTTTAACCAATGAGTTATTTGAGTTTGTATCTGTCAGCAAATTCCAACACAACCAGTTTTGTAGGTGTGTCTCATCAGTGTTATCCTTTTTTGTCTCACAGTGAAACACAACCTGAAGTTTTTATTCACTGCGTCCACTGGAGCCCAAACTTTTCCAACAGCTGTTGTGCATGTGGATGACAATGAGATAATGTTCTGTAACAGCAGCAACAAAAAATTAGAACCCAAAAGGGAATGGGTGAACAAATTAATAAAAGATGAGCCTCACCACTTAGACTGGTACACCCAAGCCTGTGGATATTATGCGCAGATCATCCAACGCCAATTATCTACTGTAATGCTGCAATTAAACCAAAGCGGAGGTACTTTTTAATTTTCTAAATAACAGTTTTATATATATATATATACACATACAGTGGGGAATATAAGTATTTGATACACCGCCAATTTTGCAAGTTTCCCCCTTCTCCTAAGAATGGGGAAGTTTGTAATTTTCATCGTAGGTACACTTCAACTGTGAGAGACAGAATCTAAAACAAAAATCTAGAAAATCACATTGTATGATTTTTAAATAATTAATTTGCATTATATTGCATAAAGTAAGTATTTGATACACTAGAAAAACAGAACTTAATATTTGGTACAAAAACCAATTACAGAGATCAAACGTTTCCTATAGTTCTTGACCAGGTTTGCACACACTGCAGCAAGGATTTTGGCCCACTCCTCTGCAACACAGAGTTTCAGCTCCCTAAAGGATTTTCTATTGGGTTCAAGTCTAGAGACTGACTAGGCTGGGATCGTACTCATCCTCCTTCTTCCTCCAAACACAGCGAGTGGAGTTTATACCAAAAAGTTTACTTTTGGTCTCATCTGACCACATGACCTTCTCCCATGCCTCCTCTGGATCATCCAGATGGACATGTGCTGGCTTGAGCAGGAGGACCTTGCATGTGCTGCAGGATTTTAATCCATGACGGCGTAGTGTGTTACTAATGGTAACCATTGAGACTGTGGTCCCATCTCTCTTCAGGTCATAGACCAGGTCCTCCTTTGTAGTTCTGGGCTGATCCCTCAGTTTTATCATGATCATTGACACTCCACAAGGCGAGATCTTGCATGGAGCCCCAGTCCGAGGGAGACTGACAGTCATCTTGAGTTTCTTCCATTTGCTAATATTTGCGCCAACAGTTGTTGCCTTCTCACCAAGCTGCTTGCCTATTGTCCTGTAGCCGATCCCAGCCTCGTACAGGTCTACAATTTTGTCACTGGGGTCCTTAGACGGCTCTTTGGTCTTGGCCTTGGTGGAGAGGTTGGAGTCTGATTGATTGTGAGTGTGGACAGGTGTCTTTTATACAGATAATGAGTTCAAACTGGTGCAGTTAATACAGGTAATGAGTGGAGGATAGGAGGGGTTCTTAGAGACAAACTAACAGGTGTGTGAGAGCCAGAATCCTTGCTGGTTGGTAGGTGATCAAATACTTATTTCATGCAGTAAAATACAAATTAATTATTTAAAAACCATACAATGTGATTTTATGGATTTTACTTTTAGATTCTGTCTTTCACAGTTGAAGTGTACCTATGATGAAAATTACAGACCTCTCCATTCTTTATAAGGGGGGAAACTTGCAAAATTGGCAGTCATATTCATTCATCTTCTATACCCGCTTATTCCTGTTAAGGGTCGCATGTATATAGTTGCTAGCTATATATATATGTATAGACAAGGACAAAATGTCTACAACAATGACAGCTAGCCAAACATTTGACATGTGACACCTACCTGTATCCTAGGATAGGCTATTATGTGTAAAACTGTGCAACTATTTCTTACACTAACATCTAAAGTGTAAATAAATTGTTTTCCTCCAGGTGCCCACACTATTCAGAGAGTGGGTGGATGTGAATGGGATGATGATACTTTACAGGGTGATTTTTTTTAGATCAAGTGCTTTTGATGGAGAAGAATTACTGAAATTTGATGTGAAGACACACACATGGATCCCTGCAAGTCCCCAGGCTTTTCTCATCAAACAGGAGTGGGACATGAATAAAGACGACATTAAGTATTGGGTAAACTTCTACACCACCATTTGTCTACAGTATCTGAAGAAGTACCTGGACTATATGAAGAGCTCTCTGCTGAGAACAGGTAGAATCACATTAGTGTATCAGGCACACAATATTATTAATTTAAGCTGATATACTACACTTTACATTACATATTATGAGAATAGTTTATAAGAACAAAGACACAAAAAACAGAGGTACTTTACCTAAAGTTCTAGAGAGTCCATGATAAGTTTTCAGTACCAGGTCTGATTGGTGTCTGTGTGTGAGCATTACCTGTGTCCCTTCTCTTACAACATTTCTTTCCAGTACTCCCCTCAGTGTCTCTCCTCCAGAAGACTCCCTCCTCTCCAGTCAGCTGCCACGCTACAGGTTTCTACCCTGACAGAGCCATGATGTTCTGGAGGAAAGATGGAGAGGAGATTCATGAAGGAGTGGAACATGGAGAGATCCTCCCCAACCATGATGGATCCTTCCAGATGAATGTTGACCTGGACATTTCATCAGTCTCACCTGAAGACTGGAGGAGGTACGACTGTGTGTTTCATCTCTCTGGTGTGGAGGACGACATCATCACCAAACTGGATGAAGAACAGATCAGAACCAACTGGGGGAAAATTAAAAATGAAGGTAAGAAACATGAATGACATACACATGTTCGTCAATTGTCATTAATAATATTGTTTTTCCCTTTTTCTTCTGAATGTGTGAACTGTCACTGCTGCATGTAATAACTGATGCCAGATTATCTGTACTCATTTTCTTAACCTTCTCTATCTTCACATGTTGTTTATCTTCTGAGCAGAGAAACCCTCTGACACTATCATCCCCATCACTGCTGCAGTAGTTGCTCTTGTTCTCGTCCTCGTTGCTGTCGTAGGATTTACTGTTTACAAAAAGAAGAAAGGTGAGAGAATCTAAAGAGTTGATGAATTTATTCAGACTGAGATGAACTGGAGATGATGATGTTTCCCCATTTTTAACTGTGACACTGAAAACTTTCCTTTTTATTTCAGCTAACTCCCCAGCATCTCGTAAGTAGAATTAGTTTTCTTTTTTTTCCCTCCTCACAATCTGACATGTACTCTGTGGACTGAACACAATCTTTTATTGGATTATTCAATATTGCTCAGAATATGTTTGTATTTTGAAATATACAGTACATGTATCTCCGGTTCAGGATTAGTAATCTAAATGTTTTGTTCAACCTTACAGCTCCAGACAACAGCACTGAACTCACTGAGAGACTGAAACCAGACAAAGACGACACCCAGCCAAGAATTCACAACTCCACTTGATCAGAGCAAAGGCAGCCATTTTTCTTTACCGTTAAAAACATTTCTACTGCAAGGACAATACTGGAGGGTGAAAATTCATTTTTCTGTGAAGATCAGTAAGAAAAGCTGGGACACTTTTTGCACTGTTTTACTATTATTCTTCTTTTACTGTACGTTTTTCTACAATTCTTGTTATATCAACTTTTTTTGTTTAAAATCATATCTTTTGTTGTTGTCCTTTAATAATTAAAACAATTCCTCAGATATCCAAGTAAAATGTATTTTTATTTCTCAGTAGGTTACATTGGTAATTAAATTTGACGACTTTGTTTGTTCTTCAGTTGTACATTTACAGTGAAGAACCATGAATTATTAAAGAAATAAACAAAGAAGGACAGTTAGTATAGCAGTTTAGGAAAAAAAGAAGATAGAAAAGATAGACCATGACTGCAGCAGTAGTAGCAGTACAATTTTATTCATTACTGCATGGCCACTGAGACACCAGACACCACAGGACACCTTCAGAAAGCCCATGTCCATTCTCTGATGATGTCACCACAAGGGAGAACTACACAATATAGTCATAATGTTATGGCTGATCGGTGTAAAGTAATAGTGATTATGTCTGTATTTGATTACAGAATTTAAGGACAAGCTCAATGTTGAGGAGTCAGCTCCATCTAGTGGAAGGAGAGATGTCAGTAAACATGAGAAGGAACAAACTAATGATTAACCACTGGACCAACGTCAACAGACAGAGAACAATACAACAGTGAAGTTATACAGAGGAGTGGTGAGAAAAGGGTACAAAGGAAGTTTTAGATCTGGAAGATGTTGATTCTACTGTTTCTACTGTAAGAGGACTGAGACAGGACCAGGTGGTGTTAGCTGTTAGATTCCCAGTTTCTACAGATTTCTACTGACGACTCTGAGGCTCTGCAACAACAAGCCACAGAGGCTGATCTTTACTTCCAGAGACAATAATAAGGTAACAGTAAAGCAAACATAAAATAGTGTTGGAACATCATCAGTGAAACAATATCCATAGCTCTAATTTCTGTATACCGTCTTTATTTTTCTTTCTTCTCTGGACTATGGAGATGTGATTTACAGGCATGCCTCTGTCACTACTCTTAAAGCTCTTGACACTGTTTATCATTCAGCTCTTAGGTTTATCACAGATGATGCTTACAGTACTCATCATTGCATTTTATATGAAAAAGTTGGGTGGCCTTCCTTATCTCATAGAAGGGATATGCATTTCTTTTTGTTTATTTATAAGGCCTTAACCGGAAAGCTCCCTATGTATATTTCTTCCCTTTTAGTTGGGTATTCCAACCCCTACCAAACTCGGAATAGCAGGTTATTGCTGCAAGTTCCACATGTGCGCACTGAGCTTGGTAAAACTGCTTTTAGTTATTGTGCTCCCTCATCTTGGAATACCCTGCAACTCAGCCTTAAACTTGATTCATTTGTTTCTCTTGATAATTTTAAAGTCATGCTTAAAGATCATTTTGTATTTTCATGCCCTTGTTTTTAATTACTAGTTTTCATGATATTGTATATGTGTTATATGTGTGTTTACTCGACATCATTGTAAATGAGGGCTAAGCCCTCAATGATTTTTCGAGTTTAAATAAATCAATTCAATTCAATTTTTTAATTTGTGTTGACATAATATTTTACTGTGTTCCAGGAGCGTTTCAGACTTTTAGAACAAGGTGTGTCTGTTTCACTGCTCATTTAGGTCTGAAGGTTTATGGAGAAAGACATAGAAGTAAATCCTTGGAATTAAGCATTCTGTTCTTTAGGATAAATGGAAGACAGTGATCCTTAACAGTAGTATCAGTATTATCAGTGTCAGGTAGAGAAAGAATTATGGAAAAAAAAGGAAGAGGAAATCCAAGAAACAGAAACGACACACAAACACTTCTTTTGGTCCAGGTCCAAGGGTTCAAAGTCGTTCAGGCATAAAAATGTGATTCTCCTCCTGCTGCTTTCGGTTGTCTGAGTGTGTTTGTGTGGTGGGGGGTGGGGAGGTGTGAATGTGCTGTGATTGTATGTGTGCTGGAGAATAATCAGAGAGAGTAATGAGCGACAGCCCAGACCCTACGGCTGACCCTATCACCGTGGATGACGTGCACCACCCTGCAAGAGCTGTGATTCTTCCGCTCGGTGTTGGGCACGTTACTTTTAAAAAGTAATTAGTTATAGTTATTAGTTTTCTCCCAAAACCTTAACTGAGTTAGTAACTGTATTACTCCACTATAAAAGTAACTAATTACCAGGGAAAGTAACAATCGCGTTCATTTAATCTTCATTCACTCTTCATTTAACATCCAAACCAACGTGTCATGTGACGTTCCTCCATCTTTATCATTGGCTGATCAGCTGCTGAGGTCTCGCTCATTGACCTTGTTATCAGATTTTATTACAGTTATCCTCGTTGTGATTTCCACTCTGACACAGTTTCATGCACCCAGCTCCAGCATTGATCACACAGGAATCACCTGGCACAAAGATGAAGGAGTTTGTTCTTCTGCTCATTTCATTCCCTGTCGCTCATTCAGGTAAGAACAACTGAAACCTTGTCAGGGATTTGTTTGGTTAGTGGATGTTGTTTCATGGCCACGTTGGGCATTTTCACACAAAAGGCAAGACTGACCAGTCGTTGTATGTTTTGTATTTGAATTTACATACACTGAAAAGTAGGATTACCTAGTGCCATTTCAAATTTGACAATAATACTGAAGAAATTAGTATTTTACACGTTTGTTTTCTAAGGATAGCACCAGGTGTACCAACAGTGTGCCATTGGAGACCCTTGTTCAGTCATAATCTTGGGTGTAAAGATTCCTCCAAGGCTTCCTTGAGCACGTATTTCCTCTTATCAGTCCGTTTTGCCACAATAACACCAAAGAGAACTAGAACATTCAACATCTCAAAGAAAAGCTGCTTTTATGCACGTCTTTATGTACACTAAGACACAGGCCATCGGAACACCAAGGGGTTTAATTCATAATAATAATAATAAATCTATTTTTAAAGACCGTTACTCATGAATTTAAAACCCTCTTTCTGTCCAACAGTGAAACACTCTCTGACATATTTCCTCACTGCATCCTCTGGGCTCCAAACCTTCCCTGAGTTTGTGGCCGTTTCCAAGTTGGATGGAGTAAACGTGGGTTACTGCGACAGCAACGGTAAGACCGCAGAACCCAGACAGCAGTGGATCAAAAAACTAATGGAGGAGGAACCTCAGCACCTGGAGTGGCATGTTCAGACATGCCTGTACGCCTACCAGAGTTTAAAATCAGACATGGAAGATTTTAAGCAGCACTTTAACCACACTACAGGTATACTTATTTGTACTTTTCATCAATTTATTACATGCACATATTCACTGGAGCCCTGTGATGACAGCTGGGATAGGCTCCAGCAGAGCCCGCGACCCTTCACAGGAACAAGCGGGTACAGAAGATGAATGAATGAATGAATGAATATATTCACTGGTGGACAGACTAAACTTGTGTACACCTTGTGACTACATGCTGCAGCTTGTGAATCTGAAAGCTGAAGCATTGAAAACACTGATTTATAGCATCAGTTTCAACCTTCCAGATCTTGGTGTTAATCTTGGTTTTAACTGTATGATTTCTGATTGTAATCTAAACTCATCAGAGAGGGTCTGAGGGTCATTGTGTGGTAGAGATACCAGCAGATAATTGCCTATTTTGCTGCAGTCTCGTTGGTTTACCACCGTCTCCGTCTCTCTCTTCCAGGTGTTCACATCTTCCAGGAGATTTCCACCTGTGAATGGAATAATGACACAGGGGAGTCTAGTGGACATCAGCGGTTTGGTTATGAAGGCGAAGAATTCATATCTCTGGACTTGAAGTCACTGACATGGCAGTACACAGAGCAGGCTGCCACGTTCAAACAAAAGTGGGATAAAGACAATGCTCGATTGCAGTTAAGCAAACATTTCTTCACCATCTTTTGCCCTCTGTGGTTGAAGGAGTATTTGAACTATGGGAAGAACTATCTGCAGAGAAAAGGTAGACTCAGGTTTTTCCAATATCAATTTTCTGTGTCCTTCACAATCAATCTCTTCATTCTTCCCCTTCCAATATATGTGTCTCTCTCCAGACCTCCCCTCAGTGTCTCTCCTCCAGAAGACTCCCTCCTCTCCAGTCAGCTGCCACGCTACAGGTTTCTACCCTGACAGAGCCATGATGTTCTGGAGGAAAGATGGAGAGGAGATTCATGAAGGAGTGGAACAAGGAGAGATCCTCCCCAACCATGATGGATCCTTCCAGATGAATGTTGACCTGAACATTGCATCAGTCTCACCTGAAGACTGGAGGAGGTACGACTGTGTGTTTCATCTCTCTGGTGTGGAGGACGACATCATCACCAAACTGGATCAAGAACAGATTGGAATCGTGAGAAAAAAAAAAAATTCTGAAAGTAAGAAACAGAAATGACATACACATGTTAATTTTTCAAATTATCATTAATAATATAGTTTTTCGTTTTTTCTTCTGAATGTGTGAACTGTCACTGCTGCATGTAATAACTGATGCCAGATTATCTGTACTCATTTTCTTAACCTTCTCTATCTTCACATGTTGTTTATTTTCTGAGCAGAGAAACCCTCTGACACTATCATCCCCATCACTGCTGCAGTAGTTGCTCTTGTTCTCGTCCTCGTTGCTGTCGTAGGATTTACTGTTTACAAAAAGAAGAAAGGTGAGAGAATCTAAAGAGTTGATGAATTTATTCAGACTGAGATGAACTGGAGATGATGATGTTTCCCCATTTTTAACTGTGACACTGAAAACTTTCCTTTTTATTTTAGTTAACTCCCCAGCGTCTCGTAAGTAGAATTAGTTTTCTTTTTTTCCCTCCTCACAATCTGACATGTACTCTGTGGACTGTTTGTATTTTTAAATATACAGTACATGTATCTCCAGTTCAATATTAGTAATCGAATGTTTCTCTGAACCTTACAGCTCGGGACAACAGCCCTGAACTCACCAAGGGACTGAATCCACACAAAGACGACACCCAGTCCACAGTGAAGTCCAGAGGTCACAGCTCCACTTAATCAGAGCAAAGGCGGATATTTTTCTTTACTGTAAAAAACATTACTACTGCAAGGACAATACTGGAGGGTGAAAATTAATTTTCCTGGCATCTTTCTATGAAGTAAGAAAAGCTGAGACATTATTATTATTATTCTTTTTTTACTGTACATTTTTGTATAGTTCTTGTTGTATCAACTTTTTTTGTTTAAAATCATATCTTTTGTTGTTGTCCTTAATAATTAAAATAATTCCTCAGATATCCAAGTAAAATGTATTTTTATTTCTCAGTAGATTACATTGATAATTCAATTTGACGTTTGTTTGTCCTTCAGTTGCACATTTCCAGTGAAGAACCATGAATTATTAAAGAAATAAACAAAAAAGGACAGTTAGTATAGCAGTTTAGGAAAAAAGAAGATAGAAGAGATAGACCATGACTTTAGTAGAAGTAGTATTACAATTTTATTAATTAATTAATTATTACCTGATGTTACTACATGTAGCACCCACCTAGACCAGACCAGGCACCCCCACCCCATAGCAATGACACTCCTTGATGGCAGCAGCCATCCCCAGCAGGATGCAGCCTGACACAGACACACACACACAAAAACACTTTAGGAAAAACTAAAAAAAAAAAAACATGAAGAACAGCACAAGGTGTTGACCTGGCCTCCAAATTCACTAGATCCCAAACTGATCAAGTATCTGTGGGATGATCCACAGAGGACCCTCCTCTCAAAGGCCCCCCCCCACTAACAACATCCTGTTGCCAGACACCACAGGACACCCTCAGAAGGACCATGTCCATTCTCTGATGAGTCACCACAAGGGAGACCTACACGATATTAGTCATAATGTTATGGCTGATGGTGTACAGTAATAGTGATTATGTCTGTACTTCATTACAGTACAGTGTGATTCATGGCTCAGTCAGATAGAATTTAAGGACAAGCTCAATGTTGAGGAGTCAGCTCCATCTAGTGGAAGGAGAAATGTCAGTAAACATGAGAAGGAACAAACTAATGATTAACCACTGGACTAACGTCAACAGACAGAGAACAATACAACAGTGAAGTTATAGAGAGGAGTGGTGAGGAAAATGTACAAAGGAAGTTTTAGATCTGGAAGATGTTGATTCTACTGTTTCTACTGTAAGAAGACTGAGACAGGACCAGGTGGTGTTAGCTGTTAGATTCCCAGTTTCTACAGATTTCTACTGACGACTCTGAGGCTCTGCAACAACAAACCACAGAGGCTGCTCTTCACTTCCAGAAGAGACAATAATAAGGTAACAGTAAAGCAAACGTACAATGGTGTTGGAACATCATCAGTGAAACAATATCCATCGCTCTAATTTCTCTATACTGTCTCTATAATTTGTGCTGACATAATATTTTACTGTGTTCCAGGAGCGTTTCAGACTTTTAGAACAAGTTGTGTCAGTTTCACTGCTCATTTAGGTCTGAAGGTTTATGGA
Source organism: Chelon labrosus (assembly GCF_963514085.1). Classification (NCBI taxonomy): domain Eukaryota; kingdom Metazoa; phylum Chordata; class Actinopteri; order Mugiliformes; family Mugilidae; genus Chelon; species Chelon labrosus. Next base: position 3,951,316 of record NC_140349.1, read on the forward strand.
GAAAGACATAGAAGTAAATCCTTGGAATTAAGCATTCTAACACAGAAGGTGTTCTTTAGGATAAATGGAAGACAGTGATCCTTAACAGTAGTATCAGTATTATCAGTGTCAGGTAGAGAAAGAATTATGGAAAAAGAAGGAAGAGGAAATCCAAGAAACAGAAACGACACAAACACTTCTTCTGGTCCAGGTCCAAGGGTTCAAAGTGTCCTTTGAGTCGTTCAGGGATACAACTGTGATTTTCCTACTGCTGCCTTAACCTTTTCAGTCATTTTCCCTTTTGTTCTGTTCTATTTCTTGTACATTTATTTCTAAAAGCTAAAAAGGTAGATTTATCTGCACCTGTCAGAGGGCATTCAGAAACCTTTATTTGGACTCTGTGGTGACCAATCCATGTGTGAAAATGATGTCTCATGCTCCCTGAACCACTCTTTCACAATCTGAGCCCCATGAATCCTGACATTGTCATCTTGGAATATGATCCATTGATGGAATAACCTGGTCATTCAGTATATTCAGGTAGTCAGCTGACCTCATTCTTTGGACACATAATGTTGCTGAACCTAGACCTGAGCAACTGCAGCAACCCTAGATCATAGCACTGCCCCCACAGGCTTGTACAGTAGACACTAGGCATGATGGGTGCATCACTTCATCTGCCTCTCTTCTTACCCTGATGGTTCTCCACTATCCTTCCAGTTTTTAATAATGCGTTGGACAGTTCTTAACCCAGTTTTAGTAGTTTCTTCAGTCTCCTTGGATGTTTTCTCTGCTTGATGCATGCCAATGATTTGACCCTTCTCAAACAGACTAACATCTTCTCCACGACCACAGGATGTGTCTTTAGACATGGTTGTTTCAGAAATGAGAAGCTACTCATTGCATCAGTTGGTGTTAAATAACTTGTTGCCAGCTGAAAGATAATCACCCATGCAGTTTTTTTCGCCAGGCAGTGTATGAATTAAAGTGCAAGTGTAAACATGAATTACAGGCATTATATATTTACATGTTATTGCAGAGATAATAAAGAACAATTAATTCCAACAGGAGGAGCAACGAAGGCCTTCCTCCTCTGAGTTCTGCAGGCAAGCCACTCAAATGCTGAGTGGAGGACGTGTGAGGGGTCTTTGGTGATCTTGCCTGCTATGCTCAGTGTTCTGACAGACGGGCCAATGATCTTAGAGCAAACTGAAACAGTGCTCTGCAGTCGGTTTTAGTTCTGGAGATTGATAGAGAAAATAATGGTGCTTTCAGTGAAACCGTAATAAAAAGTAGAATGTCTTTGCTGACTCCAAAGGATCTGAGTTTCATAAGGAGGTATTGCCGTTGCTGACCCCTCCCGAGAGTCTCTTGTGTGTTGGAGGAGAATTTCAGCAGGTCGCCAAGATGGTGCCAGATATCTGAACTCCTCAACTAGCTCGACTGTCTTCCCATGAATGATGGTGGTGACTGCTGTAGCCAGATCCCTCTGTTTCTTGGAGAAGGTCACCACCATCTCTTTGGTTTTGTTCAGTTCTATCACACCACTCTACAAACTCCTGAAGAGTTGATCCGTGGTGTTGTGAGGGGCCCGACAGCAGAGACAGGAGAACTGTGTCATCATTGCATTGTTTGTATAGTCACCCTTTTTCCCTTAATATAATATTCAAACTAATGTGTCATGTGACGTTCCTACGTCTTTATCATTGGCTGATCAGCTGCTGAGGTCTCGCTCTTTGACCTTGTTATCAGATTTTATTACAGTAATCCTTGTTGTGATTTCTACTCTGACACAGTTTCGTACATCCAGCTCCAGCATTGATCACACAGGAATCATCTGGCTCAAAGATGAAGGAGTTTGTTCTTCTGCTCATTTTATTCCCTGTCGCTCATTCAGGTAAGAACAATTGAAACCTTGTCAGGGATTTGTTTGATTAGTGGATGTTGTTTCATGGACTGGGCATTTTCACACAAAAGGCAAGACTGACCAGTCATTGTATGTTTTGTATTTGAAATGAAGATAAGACTTTATTCATCCCCGTGGGGAAATTAGGGTGTTACAGCGGCAGGAAACAACAGTGCAAGATGCAAAAGATACAAAAAAACAATAGAAAAGAATACGGCAGACAAATATGTTATGTACAGAAAATATTTACATATTGCGTCAAAGAGATTCACAGTGTCTGGTCTGAGTTGAAACAACCAATTTGTGTGGACTGAGGAGTTAAAGTGTTATTGAAGAACAGTTTCTTTAATCCTTGTTTTACAGCCTGTTGTCTTTATGTAAATCAATGAATTATGACACAATGTAGACTGAAAAAAAACAGTACCAGCCAAGTACATTATCATCATCTTGTTTTGGTATCAGCACACCATACAGTACAGGTTTGGTTATAGCAGTGTTTTTCAACCTTTCTTGAGCCAAGGTACATTTTTTTCATTGAAAAAATCACAAGGCACACCACCAACCGAAAACGTTAAAAAAATGAAACTCTGTCGCCAATATTAACAATATAAAGTCATTCTTGTGAAATTGTCTTGAAAAGAAATCAAATAAACACAAAGAAAAAAGTCTATATATATATACACAGACACTTGACAATGGCATATTATTTGCAGGTAATAATTAATTCTTTTCAAATGTTTTTTAGACCATTAGGTGAAATTGGATAATTTCCCAGGGCACACCTGACGATCTCTCACGGCACACTAGTGTGCCGCGGCACAGTGGTTGAAAAACACTGGCCTAGATGATGTGTTCATTGTCAAAGTGGCTTTTCAGACATATTCATTAAGATATTAAAACACATTCTAATTCCATCATAAGGTGTGTACTATCATAATGCTGTTAAAACTCATTTTGGTAGGAAATACATCGAATGTTCAACAGGACACAACTAATAAATCAATTCTGTTTGCTCTGGAGTGCAGAGATTGAGCAAAAATAAAAATGTTGTAGCAGGGACAATTGAATAATGTTATAAAATGATGCATCTAAATGATTTAAGTTCTGTTTTCCCTGCAGAGAAACACTCTTTGATGTCGTATTTCACAATGTCTTCTGGGGTCCCTGACGTCATGGGTGTAGGAAGTCTTGACAGTGTTATCATGGTTTACTACGACAGCACCATGGAAGTACCAGAACCCAGACAAGAGATGATGAGAGAATTAATTGAAGAATATCCACAACAATGGGATCTGGCTGTTCAGAGCTGCCTGAACTATTATAATCAGACCCTCAAACATCAAATAGCCGGCTTTATGCAACACTCAAACCAAACTGGAGGTATGTTACTGGACTTAGTTTTTTCTTATATTTATTTTAGTCCTAGATTAGACCAGACAGGATGTCACATGGACCCTACATTAGATGACGTGTGCATTTCAAACATATTCATTAAGATATTTCAAACTCTCTGGTGTGGAGGACGACATCATCACCAAACTGGATGAAGAACAGATCAAAACCAACAGAGAAAAGAATTATGATGGTGAGAAACACAAATAACATCCACAAATTTATTTATTTAATTCATTCTGGTATTAATGTTTTTTTAATTGCTTCAAAGTTGACATTGTGGCTCCATACATTAATCTTTCTTGTTTTCTGAGCAGAGACATCCTCCGACACGACCATCCCCATCACTGCTGCAGTGGTTGTTCTTGTTCTCGTCCTCATTGCTGCCATTGGATTTTTTGTCTACAAAAAGAAGAAAGGTGAGAGAATCAAATGAGCAGAGATGATGAATTTGTCCAGAGTGCAAACCTGAAGCTAAATTTAAACATGCACTAAAACCTCATGCAATAGATGCCAATAAAGTGGTTATGAAACATTTTTATCTGTTCACATGAGATTAATTTGCAGATAGTAAAATAAGACTTGTCTCCAATTAAATTGTAAAACTGTAATCTTCATTTCAGACAGTTGCCCTGCACCTTGTAAGTAACACTTGTTTCTATTTTTTTCTTCAGTGGACTTATTAAAATCTCTTATTGATACCAAAGAAAAACTCATTTTATTTCAGTCTAAGATCCGTTGACTAACTGTGTGTTTTGCAAATTACAGCTCCTGTCAACATGACTGAACTCTCTGAGAGGCTGAAAACAGAAAACACAGCTTCATAAGGATAAGTGATAAATCTGAACATTATAATAACAATAATAGTCTTTATTTGTATAGATACTTTTCAAATCAACATTACAATGTGCTTTAAAAGACAAGACATTTAAAAATATGCAGTTTTAAAAACAGGCACAAGGAAACAGCACAGTTAAAAGAGAAGCAATAAAACACATTACAGTTCATTCAGTCTTTCATCTTCTGTAACCGCTTGTTCCTGTGAAGGGTCACTGGGGGGGCTGGAGCCTATCCCAGCTGTCGTTGGATGAGAGGTGGGGTACACCCTGGACAGGTCTCCAGTCTGTCACAGGGCTAACATAGAGACAGACAACCATTCACACTCACCGCCAGGCGTTTAAGAAAAGGTTTAAGTGAAATCATACATGAAACTCAAACTGGCTTTATGAATAATCGCCACATAAGTTGCAACATTAGGTTTATCCTTGACTTAATAGATTACTCTGAATATGTTGATTCAGATGCTTTAATTTTATTTTTAGACTTCTACAAGGCATTCGATAGTGTAGAGCATCAATTTTTATTTAAATCTCTTCAAACCTTCGGTTTTGGTGAAAATTTTGTATCCTATATTAGAATGCTCTATAAAGATATTAGTAGCTGTGTCATGTTATTCCCAAATACCACAAAAAGATTTTCAGTGTCTAGGTCAGTCCGTCAAGGATGTCCTTGCTCTCCATTTCTCTTTCTTATAGTCGTTGAATTGCTTTCAATACAAATTAGACAGAGCAATGTCTTTCGAGGGTTGAAGATTTTTGAGAGAGAGATTAGGATAACTCAATTAGCGGATGATACAGTCTTATTTTTGGAAAATAAACAACAAATAGAGACAGCACTTATGATAATAGACACCTTTTCTGTTGCTTCAGGTTTAAAACTTAATTTAAAAAAATGTGAAATACTATGTCTCTACAACACAAATGAAACACTTATATGTAAAATACCAATTAAAGAAAATATTAAGTATCTTGGAATTTATATTTCTAAAAATATAATTGAACGTCAAACAAAAAACTTCAAACCTAAAATACAAAAAACTAAAAATATTTTCAATATGTGGCTCCAAAGAGATCTGTCCCTATTAGGTAGAGTTCTTCTGAGTAAAGCAGACGGTATCTCTAGATTTGTATATCCTACTCTCTCTCTTTTTGTTCAACAATCCCTTTGTAAAGAAATAAATAATACCCTAATAAGTTTTGTCTGGAAAAACAAATGCCATCGTTTAAAAAAAGAGATCTTGGCAGCCCCGAGAGGGGATGGTGGTATGGAGCTGTTAGACTATATGGATATGAACTATACCTTTAAGACAAAATGGATAAAAGAATATTTGAAAAAACCAGAATCTCTTTGGTATTTTATACCTCAGAATATCTTTGGGAAAGTTGGAGGGTTACCTTTTCTCCTAAATTGTGATTATGATGTTTCAAAATTACCACTAAAATTATCTAAATTTCACCAACAAGCCCTTTCAGCAGCAAAACTATGTTTTGTCCATAACTTCTCTCCACATAAAACTATTATATGGAACAATGAGTTCATAACTAGGAAAAATAAATCACTATTTCTGAAACATTGGATTGAAAAAGGAATAATATATCTTAAGGATTTACAAAATGATGTAGGTGAAATTTTTAGTTATGAAGAATTTCTTCGATCTAAAATCTTCCCTGTTACCTATAAAGAATTTCAAACAGTGATAAAAGCTATTCCCAGTGGCATTCTCCAATTGATAAAAGGTCATTTTGAAAGGCAAGAGGCAGAGAAAGTTGACTTTACCCTCTTTATTAATGGTATAAACATTATGAGTCACCATTGTAATAATAAACATATAAGGAATCATTTTTTCAGGAAAAGGAAAATTACACCTCGAGGAAAATCTGTATGGTCTTCCTCTTTTTCTGACATTAATTGGAAAACAACATGGCTCCTTCCACATAAATTTGTTATCTCCAATAAAATCAAAGAAGTTCAATTTAAAATTATACATAACATTTACCCCACTAACAAATTTGTGTCAAAATTTGTCAATATTGATGTCAATTGTGTATTTTGTAATGCCGAAGTGGAAACGATTAGGCACCTTTTCTTTGAATGTAATTTTTCCCAGATTTTTTGGAAAAAAATTGAAGCTTACATCACATCACACTCCAACATACCAATTAACTTTAATGCCAAAGATATACTGTTATACTATAATAATAAAGATAGGAAAATGCAACACTTAATTAATCTGATTATTCTAATTGCAAAATTCCACATACATAAAACCAAATTTTCCAAAGGTCGACCTTTCTTTCCTGTTTTTGAAATTGATTTCAAGAACTACCTTGAATGTATTAAAAGAATTGATAATAACAAATGTATACACACTGTTAACATAATTGAAGAAATATTTGGAGAAATATAATATGTCCTGCCATTTTCTTTCTTCCTTTCATTTAATTTCATTTATTTTATCACATTTATGTTACCCCTGTAATGACTTATGCACTTCATCCACTTTATGTCTCATACTGTATTTGTTTATTTAATTCCTTGATGCCTGACTCTTTTGTATTGTCCACGGTCAATGTTCTGACTGTGATTGGAACCTTTAAATAAAGTTTTGAAAAAAAAAAAAAAAAAAAAAAAAAACATTCACACTCACAGCTACAGCCAATTAACAATCACCAGTGAACCTAACCAGCATGTCTTTGGATGGTGGGAGGAAGCTGGAGAACCTGGAGAGAACCCATGCAGACACAGGGAGAACTTGCAAACTCCACACAGAAAGGAACCAGTCGGCCTGGATTAGAACCCAGAACCACCCTCACAATACAGTTAAGAACTTAATTTAATCTCATTTAAATCTCACTTAGAACTCAAGTGAAACCAGGACAGGCTCTCTGATAACTCTCAGACAGACAGCGATTGACCTGATTTCCTCAGGTAGATCATTCCACATCCGTGGGGTCTTGACTGCAAATGTCCCGTCACCTTTTGTTTTCAGCCATGGTCCCTGGAACAGACAGTAGACCTCTGCCTGAGGATCCCAAGCTACGTGCTGGCCTGTATGGTGCTAAAAAGTCAGGGATGTATCCTGGGGCACAGTTATGAAGAGCTTTAAAAGCGATCAATAAGACCTTAAAATCTATTCTAAAACATACTGCAATAAAACATGGCTGAGAAGATGGGGTAGTTTTTATATTAAAATATGTAGAGTGACATTTTTAGCACTATGTTTTTCTTGCAAGTTACTGAATACTCCTTTTGTATTGCATAGTTTTTTCTTGTTGTTGCTTCATAACTAAAGTAATTGTTTAAATGAACAAGTAAAATTTATTTTTATGTCTCAGCATACGCTATTCTTGCCAGTTCATTAGGTGAAAACATTATAATATACAAACTATGGTTGAGTGAATGATGAAATTAGTAGATGACTCTTCATCACTCAACAACATCAGCACTTAATTTACAGTATTTCATTGTTCACAGATGCTGCATGTTGACAGACAAGTCCAAACACTGGAAAAGCAGCATTTACACAACTTCCATATTTGCTTGGGGTGGAATATTATCCATAGTCAGCATTTTTCAACTATGTTAATCAGTCTTTTGGAAAAACCTTCTACTTTTTACATAGAGTTTAATTTTCCAACTTTACTATAAGAAGGAAAGAGTTAATTAAAACTAGATGCAGTTCTGCAGGTTTTTGTCTTTCCTGAGAAAGCCAAGAACAACTGAGATTGAGCCAAGAGGAGGAGCAAGCATCGGTTTATTTTTATCCGTGCATAGAAACAACATGCAGCAACAAAGTGAACAGCTCTGAAAGAAAAGTTCCTCATCAAGAATCAACAGGATGGGCTCAGCAACAACTCTCATTCTCATTGGTCAGTTTTTGTATTGTGTGATTCCCACGTGAACATACCTATCCCAGATGACAAACACAACTAACTAAATCACAAACAGGTCTGGACTGAAGGAAAAGTCGACACCAGTTGCCTCTGCTCAGTTCTTCGTCAAGAATCGGCAGGATGAAATTATTTCTGTTGCTCTTTTTTTGTCAAGTGTCATCTTCAGGTGAGCTTAAATACATTTACAAATGTGTATACTGTTTATTACTTTTTATTATTTTAACCAATGAGTTATTTGAGTTTGTATCTGTCAGCAAATTCCAACACAACCAGTTTTGTAGGTGTGTCTCATCAGTGTTATCCTTTTTTGTCTCACAGTGAAACACAACCTGAAGTTTTTATTCACTGCGTCCACTGGAGCCCAAACTTTTCCAACAGCTGTTGTGCATGTGGATGACAATGAGATAATGTTCTGTAACAGCAGCAACAAAAAATTAGAACCCAAAAGGGAATGGGTGAACAAATTAATAAAAGATGAGCCTCACCACTTAGACTGGTACACCCAAGCCTGTGGATATTATGCGCAGATCATCCAACGCCAATTATCTACTGTAATGCTGCAATTAAACCAAAGCGGAGGTACTTTTTAATTTTCTAAATAACAGTTTTATATATATATATATACACATACAGTGGGGAATATAAGTATTTGATACACCGCCAATTTTGCAAGTTTCCCCCTTCTCCTAAGAATGGGGAAGTTTGTAATTTTCATCGTAGGTACACTTCAACTGTGAGAGACAGAATCTAAAACAAAAATCTAGAAAATCACATTGTATGATTTTTAAATAATTAATTTGCATTATATTGCATAAAGTAAGTATTTGATACACTAGAAAAACAGAACTTAATATTTGGTACAAAAACCAATTACAGAGATCAAACGTTTCCTATAGTTCTTGACCAGGTTTGCACACACTGCAGCAAGGATTTTGGCCCACTCCTCTGCAACACAGAGTTTCAGCTCCCTAAAGGATTTTCTATTGGGTTCAAGTCTAGAGACTGACTAGGCTGGGATCGTACTCATCCTCCTTCTTCCTCCAAACACAGCGAGTGGAGTTTATACCAAAAAGTTTACTTTTGGTCTCATCTGACCACATGACCTTCTCCCATGCCTCCTCTGGATCATCCAGATGGACATGTGCTGGCTTGAGCAGGAGGACCTTGCATGTGCTGCAGGATTTTAATCCATGACGGCGTAGTGTGTTACTAATGGTAACCATTGAGACTGTGGTCCCATCTCTCTTCAGGTCATAGACCAGGTCCTCCTTTGTAGTTCTGGGCTGATCCCTCAGTTTTATCATGATCATTGACACTCCACAAGGCGAGATCTTGCATGGAGCCCCAGTCCGAGGGAGACTGACAGTCATCTTGAGTTTCTTCCATTTGCTAATATTTGCGCCAACAGTTGTTGCCTTCTCACCAAGCTGCTTGCCTATTGTCCTGTAGCCGATCCCAGCCTCGTACAGGTCTACAATTTTGTCACTGGGGTCCTTAGACGGCTCTTTGGTCTTGGCCTTGGTGGAGAGGTTGGAGTCTGATTGATTGTGAGTGTGGACAGGTGTCTTTTATACAGATAATGAGTTCAAACTGGTGCAGTTAATACAGGTAATGAGTGGAGGATAGGAGGGGTTCTTAGAGACAAACTAACAGGTGTGTGAGAGCCAGAATCCTTGCTGGTTGGTAGGTGATCAAATACTTATTTCATGCAGTAAAATACAAATTAATTATTTAAAAACCATACAATGTGATTTTATGGATTTTACTTTTAGATTCTGTCTTTCACAGTTGAAGTGTACCTATGATGAAAATTACAGACCTCTCCATTCTTTATAAGGGGGGAAACTTGCAAAATTGGCAGTCATATTCATTCATCTTCTATACCCGCTTATTCCTGTTAAGGGTCGCATGTATATAGTTGCTAGCTATATATATATGTATAGACAAGGACAAAATGTCTACAACAATGACAGCTAGCCAAACATTTGACATGTGACACCTACCTGTATCCTAGGATAGGCTATTATGTGTAAAACTGTGCAACTATTTCTTACACTAACATCTAAAGTGTAAATAAATTGTTTTCCTCCAGGTGCCCACACTATTCAGAGAGTGGGTGGATGTGAATGGGATGATGATACTTTACAGGGTGATTTTTTTAGATCAAGTGCTTTTGATGGAGAAGAATTACTGAAATTTGATGTGAAGACACACACATGGATCCCTGCAAGTCCCCAGGCTTTTCTCATCAAACAGGAGTGGGACATGAATAAAGACGACATTAAGTATTGGGTAAACTTCTACACCACCATTTGTCTACAGTATCTGAAGAAGTACCTGGACTATATGAAGAGCTCTCTGCTGAGAACAGGTAGAATCACATTAGTGTATCAGGCACACAATATTATTAATTTAAGCTGATATACTACACTTTACATTACATATTATGAGAATAGTTTATAAGAACAAAGACACAAAAAACAGAGGTACTTTACCTAAAGTTCTAGAGAGTCCATGATAAGTTTTCAGTACCAGGTCTGATTGGTGTCTGTGTGTGAGCATTACCTGTGTCCCTTCTCTTACAACATTTCTTTCCAGTACTCCCCTCAGTGTCTCTCCTCCAGAAGACTCCCTCCTCTCCAGTCAGCTGCCACGCTACAGGTTTCTACCCTGACAGAGCCATGATGTTCTGGAGGAAAGATGGAGAGGAGATTCATGAAGGAGTGGAACATGGAGAGATCCTCCCCAACCATGATGGATCCTTCCAGATGAATGTTGACCTGGACATTTCATCAGTCTCACCTGAAGACTGGAGGAGGTACGACTGTGTGTTTCATCTCTCTGGTGTGGAGGACGACATCATCACCAAACTGGATGAAGAACAGATCAGAACCAACTGGGGGAAAATTAAAAATGAAGGTAAGAAACATGAATGACATACACATGTTCGTCAATTGTCATTAATAATATTGTTTTTCCCTTTTTCTTCTGAATGTGTGAACTGTCACTGCTGCATGTAATAACTGATGCCAGATTATCTGTACTCATTTTCTTAACCTTCTCTATCTTCACATGTTGTTTATTTTCTGAGCAGAGAAACCCTCTGACACTATCATCCCCATCACTGCTGCAGTAGTTGCTCTTGTTCTCGTCCTCGTTGCTGTCGTAGGATTTACTGTTTACAAAAAGAAGAAAGGTGAGAGAATCTAAAGAGTTGATGAATTTATTCAGACTGAGATGAACTGGAGATGATGATGTTTCCCCATTTTTAACTGTGACACTGAAAACTTTCCTTTTTATTTCAGCTAACTCCCCAGCATCTCGTAAGTAGAATTAGTTTTCTTTTTTTTCCCTCCTCACAATCTGACATGTACTCTGTGGACTGAACACAATCTTTTATTGGATTATTCAATATTGCTCAGAATATGTTTGTATTTTGAAATATACAGTACATGTATCTCCGGTTCAGGATTAGTAATCTAAATGTTTTGTTCAACCTTACAGCTCCAGACAACAGCACTGAACTCACTGAGAGACTGAAACCAGACAAAGACGACACCCAGCCAAGAATTCACAACTCCACTTGATCAGAGCAAAGGCAGCCATTTTTCTTTACCGTTAAAAACATTTCTACTGCAAGGACAATACTGGAGGGTGAAAATTCATTTTTCTGTGAAGATCAGTAAGAAAAGCTGGGACACTTTTTGCACTGTTTTACTATTATTCTTCTTTTACTGTACGTTTTTCTACAATTCTTGTTATATCAACTTTTTTTGTTTAAAATCATATCTTTTGTTGTTGTCCTTTAATAATTAAAACAATTCCTCAGATATCCAAGTAAAATGTATTTTTATTTCTCAGTAGGTTACATTGGTAATTAAATTTGACGACTTTGTTTGTTCTTCAGTTGTACATTTACAGTGAAGAACCATGAATTATTAAAGAAATAAACAAAGAAGGACAGTTAGTATAGCAGTTTAGGAAAAAAAGAAGATAGAAAAGATAGACCATGACTGCAGCAGTAGTAGCAGTACAATTTTATTCATTACTGCATGGCCACTGAGACACCAGACACCACAGGACACCTTCAGAAAGCCCATGTCCATTCTCTGATGATGTCACCACAAGGGAGAACTACACAATATAGTCATAATGTTATGGCTGATCGGTGTAAAGTAATAGTGATTATGTCTGTATTTGATTACAGAATTTAAGGACAAGCTCAATGTTGAGGAGTCAGCTCCATCTAGTGGAAGGAGAGATGTCAGTAAACATGAGAAGGAACAAACTAATGATTAACCACTGGACCAACGTCAACAGACAGAGAACAATACAACAGTGAAGTTATACAGAGGAGTGGTGAGAAAAGGGTACAAAGGAAGTTTTAGATCTGGAAGATGTTGATTCTACTGTTTCTACTGTAAGAGGACTGAGACAGGACCAGGTGGTGTTAGCTGTTAGATTCCCAGTTTCTACAGATTTCTACTGACGACTCTGAGGCTCTGCAACAACAAGCCACAGAGGCTGATCTTTACTTCCAGAGACAATAATAAGGTAACAGTAAAGCAAACATAAAATAGTGTTGGAACATCATCAGTGAAACAATATCCATAGCTCTAATTTCTGTATACCGTCTTTATTTTTCTTTCTTCTCTGGACTATGGAGATGTGATTTACAGGCATGCCTCTGTCACTACTCTTAAAGCTCTTGACACTGTTTATCATTCAGCTCTTAGGTTTATCACAGATGATGCTTACAGTACTCATCATTGCATTTTATATGAAAAAGTTGGGTGGCCTTCCTTATCTCATAGAAGGGATATGCATTTCTTTTTGTTTATTTATAAGGCCTTAACCGGAAAGCTCCCTATGTATATTTCTTCCCTTTTAGTTGGGTATTCCAACCCCTACCAAACTCGGAATAGCAGGTTATTGCTGCAAGTTCCACATGTGCGCACTGAGCTTGGTAAAACTGCTTTTAGTTATTGTGCTCCCTCATCTTGGAATACCCTGCAACTCAGCCTTAAACTTGATTCATTTGTTTCTCTTGATAATTTTAAAGTCATGCTTAAAGATCATTTTGTATTTTCATGCCCTTGTTTTTAATTACTAGTTTTCATGATATTGTATATGTGTTATATGTGTGTTTACTCGACATCATTGTAAATGAGGGCTAAGCCCTCAATGATTTTTCGAGTTTAAATAAATCAATTCAATTCAATTTTTTAATTTGTGTTGACATAATATTTTACTGTGTTCCAGGAGCGTTTCAGACTTTTAGAACAAGGTGTGTCTGTTTCACTGCTCATTTAGGTCTGAAGGTTTATGGAGAAAGACATAGAAGTAAATCCTTGGAATTAAGCATTCTGTTCTTTAGGATAAATGGAAGACAGTGATCCTTAACAGTAGTATCAGTATTATCAGTGTCAGGTAGAGAAAGAATTATGGAAAAAAAAGGAAGAGGAAATCCAAGAAACAGAAACGACACACAAACACTTCTTTTGGTCCAGGTCCAAGGGTTCAAAGTCGTTCAGGCATAAAAATGTGATTCTCCTCCTGCTGCTTTCGGTTGTCTGAGTGTGTTTGTGTGGTGGGGGGTGGGGAGGTGTGAATGTGCTGTGATTGTATGTGTGCTGGAGAATAATCAGAGAGAGTAATGAGCGACAGCCCAGACCCTACGGCTGACCCTATCACCGTGGATGACGTGCACCACCCTGCAAGAGCTGTGATTCTTCCGCTCGGTGTTGGGCACGTTACTTTTAAAAAGTAATTAGTTATAGTTATTAGTTTTCTCCCAAAACCTTAACTGAGTTAGTAACTGTATTACTCCACTATAAAAGTAACTAATTACCAGGGAAAGTAACAATCGCGTTCATTTAATCTTCATTCACTCTTCATTTAACATCCAAACCAACGTGTCATGTGACGTTCCTCCATCTTTATCATTGGCTGATCAGCTGCTGAGGTCTCGCTCATTGACCTTGTTATCAGATTTTATTACAGTTATCCTCGTTGTGATTTCCACTCTGACACAGTTTCATGCACCCAGCTCCAGCATTGATCACACAGGAATCACCTGGCTCAAAGATGAAGGAGTTTGTTCTTCTGCTCATTTCATTCCCTGTCGCTCATTCAGGTAAGAACAACTGAAACCTTGTCAGGGATTTGTTTGGTTAGTGGATGTTGTTTCATGGCCACGTTGGGCATTTTCACACAAAAGGCAAGACTGACCAGTCGTTGTATGTTTTGTATTTGAATTTACATACACTGAAAAGTAGGATTACCTAGTGCCATTTCAAATTTGACAATAATACTGAAGAAATTAGTATTTTACACGTTTGTTTTCTAAGGATAGCACCAGGTGTACCAACAGTGTGCCATTGGAGACCCTTGTTCAGTCATAATCTTGGGTGTAAAGATTCCTCCAAGGCTTCCTTGAGCACGTATTTCCTCTTATCAGTCCGTTTTGCCACAATAACACCAAAGAGAACTAGAACATTCAACATCTCAAAGAAAAGCTGCTTTTATGCACGTCTTTATGTACACTAAGACACAGGCCATCGGAACACCAAGGGGTTTAATTCATAATAATAATAATAAATCTATTTTTAAAGACCGTTACTCATGAATTTAAAACCCTCTTTCTGTCCAACAGTGAAACACTCTCTGACATATTTCCTCACTGCATCCTCTGGGCTCCAAACCTTCCCTGAGTTTGTGGCCGTTTCCAAGTTGGATGGAGTAAACGTGGGTTACTGCGACAGCAACGGTAAGACCGCAGAACCCAGACAGCAGTGGATCAAAAAACTAATGGAGGAGGAACCTCAGCACCTGGAGTGGCATGTTCAGACATGCCTGTACGCCTACCAGAGTTTAAAATCAGACATGGAAGATTTTAAGCAGCACTTTAACCACACTACAGGTATACTTATTTGTACTTTTCATCAATTTATTACATGCACATATTCACTGGAGCCCTGTGATGACAGCTGGGATAGGCTCCAGCAGAGCCCGCGACCCTTCACAGGAACAAGCGGGTACAGAAGATGAATGAATGAATGAATGAATATATTCACTGGTGGACAGACTAAACTTGTGTACACCTTGTGACTACATGCTGCAGCTTGTGAATCTGAAAGCTGAAGCATTGAAAACACTGATTTATAGCATCAGTTTCAACCTTCCAGATCTTGGTGTTAATCTTGGTTTTAACTGTATGATTTCTGATTGTAATCTAAACTCATCAGAGAGGGTCTGAGGGTCATTGTGTGGTAGAGATACCAGCAGATAATTGCCTATTTTGCTGCAGTCTCGTTGGTTTACCACCGTCTCCGTCTCTCTCTTCCAGGTGTTCACATCTTCCAGGAGATTTCCACCTGTGAATGGAATAATGACACAGGGGAGTCTAGTGGACATCAGCGGTTTGGTTATGAAGGCGAAGAATTCATATCTCTGGACTTGAAGTCACTGACATGGCAGTACACAGAGCAGGCTGCCACGTTCAAACAAAAGTGGGATAAAGACAATGCTCGATTGCAGTTAAGCAAACATTTCTTCACCATCTTTTGCCCTCTGTGGTTGAAGGAGTATTTGAACTATGGGAAGAACTATCTGCAGAGAAAAGGTAGACTCAGGTTTTTCCAATATCAATTTTCTGTGTCCTTCACAATCAATCTCTTCATTCTTCCCCTTCCAATATATGTGTCTCTCTCCAGACCTCCCCTCAGTGTCTCTCCTCCAGAAGACTCCCTCCTCTCCAGTCAGCTGCCACGCTACAGGTTTCTACCCTGACAGAGCCATGATGTTCTGGAGGAAAGATGGAGAGGAGATTCATGAAGGAGTGGAACAAGGAGAGATCCTCCCCAACCATGATGGATCCTTCCAGATGAATGTTGACCTGAACATTGCATCAGTCTCACCTGAAGACTGGAGGAGGTACGACTGTGTGTTTCATCTCTCTGGTGTGGAGGACGACATCATCACCAAACTGGATCAAGAACAGATTGGAATCGTGAGAAAAAAAAAAAATTCTGAAAGTAAGAAACAGAAATGACATACACATGTTAATTTTTCAAATTATCATTAATAATATAGTTTTTCGTTTTTTCTTCTGAATGTGTGAACTGTCACTGCTGCATGTAATAACTGATGCCAGATTATCTGTACTCATTTTCTTAACCTTCTCTATCTTCACATGTTGTTTATTTTCTGAGCAGAGAAACCCTCTGACACTATCATCCCCATCACTGCTGCAGTAGTTGCTCTTGTTCTCGTCCTCGTTGCTGTCGTAGGATTTACTGTTTACAAAAAGAAGAAAGGTGAGAGAATCTAAAGAGTTGATGAATTTATTCAGACTGAGATGAACTGGAGATGATGATGTTTCCCCATTTTTAACTGTGACACTGAAAACTTTCCTTTTTATTTTAGTTAACTCCCCAGCGTCTCGTAAGTAGAATTAGTTTTCTTTTTTTCCCTCCTCACAATCTGACATGTACTCTGTGGACTGTTTGTATTTTTAAATATACAGTACATGTATCTCCAGTTCAATATTAGTAATCGAATGTTTCTCTGAACCTTACAGCTCGGGACAACAGCCCTGAACTCACCAAGGGACTGAATCCACACAAAGACGACACCCAGTCCACAGTGAAGTCCAGAGGTCACAGCTCCACTTAATCAGAGCAAAGGCGGATATTTTTCTTTACTGTAAAAAACATTACTACTGCAAGGACAATACTGGAGGGTGAAAATTAATTTTCCTGGCATCTTTCTATGAAGTAAGAAAAGCTGAGACATTATTATTATTATTCTTTTTTTACTGTACATTTTTGTATAGTTCTTGTTGTATCAACTTTTTTTGTTTAAAATCATATCTTTTGTTGTTGTCCTTAATAATTAAAATAATTCCTCAGATATCCAAGTAAAATGTATTTTTATTT
Organism: Chelon labrosus; assembly: GCF_963514085.1. NCBI lineage: Eukaryota > Metazoa > Chordata > Actinopteri > Mugiliformes > Mugilidae > Chelon > Chelon labrosus. Next base: position 3,968,265 of record NC_140349.1, read on the forward strand.
CTCAGTAGATTACATTGATAATTCAATTTGACGTTTGTTTGTCCTTCAGTTGCACATTTCCAGTGAAGAACCATGAATTATTAAAGAAATAAACAAAAAAGGACAGTTAGTATAGCAGTTTAGGAAAAAAGAAGATAGAAGAGATAGACCATGACTTTAGTAGAAGTAGTATTACAATTTTATTAATTAATTAATTATTACCTGATGTTACTACATGTAGCACCCACCTAGACCAGACCAGGCACCCCCACCCCATAGCAATGACACTCCTTGATGGCAGCAGCCATCCCCAGCAGGATGCAGCCTGACACAGACACACACACACAAAAACACTTTAGGAAAAACTAAAAAAAAAAAAACATGAAGAACAGCACAAGGTGTTGACCTGGCCTCCAAATTCACTAGATCCCAAACTGATCAAGTATCTGTGGGATGATCCACAGAGGACCCTCCTCTCAAAGGCCCCCCCCCACTAACAACATCCTGTTGCCAGACACCACAGGACACCCTCAGAAGGACCATGTCCATTCTCTGATGAGTCACCACAAGGGAGACCTACACGATATTAGTCATAATGTTATGGCTGATGGTGTACAGTAATAGTGATTATGTCTGTACTTCATTACAGTACAGTGTGATTCATGGCTCAGTCAGATAGAATTTAAGGACAAGCTCAATGTTGAGGAGTCAGCTCCATCTAGTGGAAGGAGAAATGTCAGTAAACATGAGAAGGAACAAACTAATGATTAACCACTGGACTAACGTCAACAGACAGAGAACAATACAACAGTGAAGTTATAGAGAGGAGTGGTGAGGAAAATGTACAAAGGAAGTTTTAGATCTGGAAGATGTTGATTCTACTGATTCTACTGTAAGAAGACTGAGACAGGACCAGGTGGTGTTAGCTGTTAGATTCCCAGTTTCTACAGATTTCTACTGACGACTCTGAGGCTCTGCAACAACAAACCACAGAGGCTGCTCTTCACTTCCAGAAGAGACAATAATAAGGTAACAGTAAAGCAAACGTACAATGGTGTTGGAACATCATCAGTGAAACAATATCCATCGCTCTAATTTCTCTATACTGTCTCTATAATTTGTGCTGACATAATATTTTACTGTGTTCCAGGAGCGTTTCAGACTTTTAGAACAAGTTGTGTCAGTTTCACTGCTCATTTAGGTCTGAAGGTTTATGGAGAAAGACATAGAAGTAAATCCTTGGAATTAAGCATTCTAACACAGAAGGTGTTCTTTAGGATAAATGGAAGACAGTGATCCTTAACAGTAGTATCAGTATTATCAGTGTCAGGTAGAGAAAGAATTATGGAAAAAGAAGGAAGAGGAAATCCAAGAAACAGAAACGACACAAACACTTCTTCTGGTCCAGGTCCAAGGGTTCAAAGTGTCCTTTGAGTCGTTCAGGGATACAACTGTGATTTTCCTACTGCTGCCTTAACCTTTTCAGTCATTTTCCCTTTTGTTCTGTTCTATTTCTTGTACATTTATTTCTAAAAGCTAAAAAGGTAGATTTATCTGCACCTGTCAGAGGGCATTCAGAAACCTTTATTTGGACTCTGTGGTGACCAATCCATGTGTGAAAATGATGTCTCATGCTCCCTGAACCACTCTTTCACAATCTGAGCCCCATGAATCCTGACATTGTCATCTTGGAATATGATCCATTGATGGAATAACCTGGTCATTCAGTATATTCAGGTAGTCAGCTGACCTCATTCTTTGGACACATAATGTTGCTGAACCTAGACCTGAGCAACTGCAGCAACCCTAGATCATAGCACTGCCCCCACAGGCTTGTACAGTAGACACTAGGCATGATGGGTGCATCACTTCATCTGCCTCTCTTCTTACCCTGATGGTTCTCCACTATCCTTCCAGTTTTTAATAATGCGTTGGACAGTTCTTAACCCAGTTTTAGTAGTTTCTTCAGTCTCCTTGGATGTTTTCTCTGCTTGATGCATGCCAATGATTTGACCCTTCTCAAACAGACTAACATCTTCTCCACGACCACAGGATGTGTCTTTAGACATGGTTGTTTCAGAAATGAGAAGCTACTCATTGCATCAGTTGGTGTTAAATAACTTGTTGCCAGCTGAAAGATAATCACCCATGCAGTTTTTTTCGCCAGGCAGTGTATGAATTAAAGTGCAAGTGTAAACATGAATTACAGGCATTATATATTTACATGTTATTGCAGAGATAATAAAGAACAATTAATTCCAACAGGAGGAGCAACGAAGGCCTTCCTCCTCTGAGTTCTGCAGGCAAGCCACTCAAATGCTGAGTGGAGGACGTGTGAGGGGTCTTTGGTGATCTTGCCTGCTATGCTCAGTGTTCTGACAGACGGGCCAATGATCTTAGAGCAAACTGAAACAGTGCTCTGCAGTCGGTTTTAGTTCTGGAGATTGATAGAGAAAATAATGGTGCTTTCAGTGAAACCGTAATAAAAAGTAGAATGTCTTTGCTGACTCCAAAGGATCTGAGTTTCATAAGGAGGTATTGCCGTTGCTGACCCCTCCCGAGAGTCTCTTGTGTGTTGGAGGAGAATTTCAGCAGGTCGCCAAGATGGTGCCAGATATCTGAACTCCTCAACTAGCTCGACTGTCTTCCCATGAATGATGGTGGTGACTGCTGTAGCCAGATCCCTCTGTTTCTTGGAGAAGGTCACCACCATCTCTTTGGTTTTGTTCAGTTCTATCACACCACTCTACAAACTCCTGAAGAGTTGATCCGTGGTGTTGTGAGGGGCCCGACAGCAGAGACAGGAGAACTGTGTCATCATTGCATTGTTTGTATAGTCACCCTTTTTCCCTTAATATAATATTCAAACTAATGTGTCATGTGACGTTCCTACGTCTTTATCATTGGCTGATCAGCTGCTGAGGTCTCGCTCTTTGACCTTGTTATCAGATTTTATTACAGTAATCTTTGTTGTGATTTCTACTCTGACACAGTTTCGTACATCCAGCTCCAGCATTGATCACACAGGAATCATCTGGCTCAAAGATGAAGGAGTTTGTTCTTCTGCTCATTTTATTCCCTGTCGCTCATTCAGGTAAGAACAATTGAAACCTTGTCAGGGATTTGTTTGATTAGTGGATGTTGTTTCATGGACTGGGCATTTTCACACAAAAGGCAAGACTGACCAGTCATTGTATGTTTTGTATTTGAAATGAAGATAAGACTTTATTCATCCCCGTGGGGAAATTAGGGTGTTACAGCGGCAGGAAACAACAGTGCAAGATGCAAAAGATACAAAAAAACAATAGAAAAGAATACGGCAGACAAATATGTTATGTACAGAAAATATTTACATATTGCGTCAAAGAGATTCACAGTGTCTGGTCTGAGTTGAAACAACCAATTTGTGTGGACTGAGGAGTTAAAGTGTTATTGAAGAACAGTTTCTTTAATCCTTGTTTTACAGCCTGTTGTCTTTATGTAAATCAATGAATTATGACACAATGTAGACTGAAAAAAAAACAGTACCAGCCAAGTACATTATCATCATCTTGTTTTGGTATCAGCACACCATACAGTACAGGTTTGGTTATAGCAGTGTTTTTCAACCTTTCTTGAGCCAAGGTACATTTTTTTCATTGAAAAAATCACAAGGCACACCACCAACCGAAAACGTTAAAAAAATGAAACTCTGTCGCCAATATTAACAATATAAAGTCATTCTTGTGAAATTGTCTTGAAAAGAAATCAAATAAACACAAAGAAAAAAGTCTATATATATATACACAGACACTTGACAATGGCATATTATTTGCAGGTAATAATTAATTCTTTTCAAATGTTTTTTAGACCATTAGGTGAAATTGGATAATTTCCCAGGGCACACCTGACGATCTCTCACGGCACACTAGTGTGCCGCGGCACAGTGGTTGAAAAACACTGGCCTAGATGATGTGTTCATTGTCAATGTGGCTTTTCAGACATATTCATTAAGATATTAAAACACATTCTAATTCCATCATAAGGTGTGTACTATCATAATGCTGTTAAAACTCATTTTGGTAGGAAATACATCGAATGTTCAACAGGACACAACTAATAAATCAATTCTGTTTGCTCTGGAGTGCAGAGATTGAGCAAAAATAAAAATGTTGTAGCAGGGACAATTGAATAATGTTATAAAATGATACATCTAAATGATTTAAGTTCTGTTTTCCCTGCAGAGAAACACTCTTTGATGTCGTATTTCACAATGTCTTCTGGGGTCCCTGACGTCATGGGTGTAGGAAGTCTTGACAGTGTTATCATGGTTTACTACGACAGCACCATGGAAGTACCAGAACCCAGACAAGAGATGATGAGAGAATTAATTGAAGAATATCCACAACAATGGGATCTGGCTGTTCAGAGCTGCCTGAACTATTATAATCAGACCCTCAAACATCAAATAGCCGGCTTTATGCAACACTCAAACCAAACTGGAGGTATGTTACTGGACTTAGTTTTTTCTTATATTTATTTTAGTCCTAGATTAGACCAGACAGGATGTCACATGGACCCTACATTAGATGACGTGTGCATTTCAAACATATTCATTAAGATATTTCAAACTCTCTGGTGTGGAGGACGACATCATCACCAAACTGGATGAAGAACAGATCAAAACCAACAGAGAAAAGAATTATGATGGTGAGAAACACAAATAACATCCACAAATTTATTTATTTAATTCATTCTGGTATTAATGTTTTTTTAATTGCTTCAAAGTTGACATTGTGGCTCCATACATTAATCTTTCTTGTTTTCTGAGCAGAGACATCCTCCGACACGACCATCCCCATCACTGCTGCAGTGGTTGTTCTTGTTCTCGTCCTCATTGCTGCCATTGGATTTTTTGTCTACAAAAAGAAGAAAGGTGAGAGAATCAAATGAGCAGAGATGATGAATTTGTCCAGAGTGCAAACCTGAAGCTAAATTTAAACATGCACTAAAACCTCATGCAATAGATGCCAATAAAGTGGTTATGAAACATTTTTATCTGTTCACATGAGATTAATTTGCAGATAGTAAAATAAGACTTGTCTCCAATTAAATTGTAAAACTGTAATCTTCATTTCAGACAGTTGCCCTGCACCTTGTAAGTAACACTTGTTTCTATTTTTTTCTTCAGTGGACTTATTAAAATCTCTTATTGATACCAAAGAAAAACTCATTTTATTTCAGTCTAAGATCCGTTGACTAACTGTGTGTTTTGCAAATTACAGCTCCTGTCAACATGACTGAACTCTCTGAGAGGCTGAAAACAGAAAACACAGCTTCATAAGGATAAGTGATAAATCTGAACATTATAATAACAATAATAGTCTTTATTTGTATAGATACTTTTCAAATCAACATTACAATGTGCTTTAAAAGACAAGACATTTAAAAATATGCAGTTTTAAAAACAGGCACAAGGAAACAGCACAGTTAAAAGAGAAGCAATAAAACACATTACAGTTCATTCAGTCTTTCATCTTCTGTAACCGCTTGTTCCTGTGAAGGGTCACTGGGGGGGCTGGAGCCTATCCCAGCTGTCGTTGGATGAGAGGTGGGGTACACCCTGGACAGGTCTCCAGTCTGTCACAGGGCTAACATAGAGACAGACAACCATTCACACTCACCGCCAGGCGTTTAAGAAAAGGTTTAAGTGAAATCATACATGAAACTCAAACTGGCTTTATGAATAATCGCCACATAAGTTGCAACATTAGGTTTATCCTTGACTTAATAGATTACTCTGAATATGTTGATTCAGATGCTTTAATTTTATTTTTAGACTTCTACAAGGCATTCGATAGTGTAGAGCATCAATTTTTATTTAAATCTCTTCAAACCTTCGGTTTTGGTGAAAATTTTGTATCCTATATTAGAATGCTCTATAAAGATATTAGTAGCTGTGTCATGTTATTCCCAAATACCACAAAAAGATTTTCAGTGTCTAGGTCAGTCCGTCAAGGATGTCCTTGCTCTCCATTTCTCTTTCTTATAGTCGTTGAATTGCTTTCAATACAAATTAGACAGAGCAATGTCTTTCGAGGGTTGAAGATTTTTGAGAGAGAGATTAGGATAACTCAATTAGCGGATGATACAGTCTTATTTTTGGAAAATAAACAACAAATAGAGACAGCACTTATGATAATAGACACCTTTTCTGTTGCTTCAGGTTTAAAACTTAATTTAAAAAAATGTGAAATACTATGTCTCTACAACACAAATGAAACACTTATATGTAAAATACCAATTAAAGAAAATATTAAGTATCTTGGAATTTATATTTCTAAAAATATAATTGAACGTCAAACAAAAAACTTCAAACCTAAAATACAAAAAACTAAAAATATTTTCAATATGTGGCTCCAAAGAGATCTGTCCCTATTAGGTAGAGTTCTTCTGAGTAAAGCAGACGGTATCTCTAGATTTGTATATCCTACTCTCTCTCTTTTTGTTCAACAATCCCTTTGTAAAGAAATAAATAATACCCTAATAAGTTTTGTCTGGAAAAACAAATGCCATCGTTTAAAAAAAGAGATCTTGGCAGCCCCGAGAGGGGATGGTGGTATGGAGCTGTTAGACTATATGGATATGAACTATACCTTTAAGACAAAATGGATAAAAGAATATTTGAAAAAACCAGAATCTCTTTGGTATTTTATACCTCAGAATATCTTTGGGAAAGTTGGAGGGTTACCTTTTCTCCTAAATTGTGATTATGATGTTTCAAAATTACCACTAAAATTATCTAAATTTCACCAACAAGCCCTTTCAGCAGCAAAACTATGTTTTGTCCATAACTTCTCTCCACATAAAACTATTATATGGAACAATGAGTTCATAACTAGGAAAAATAAATCACTATTTCTGAAACATTGGATTGAAAAAGGAATAATATATCTTAAGGATTTACAAAATGATGTAGGTGAAATTTTTAGTTATGAAGAATTTCTTCGATCTAAAATCTTCCCTGTTACCTATAAAGAATTTCAAACAGTGATAAAAGCTATTCCCAGTGGCATTCTCCAATTGATAAAAGGTCATTTTGAAAGGCAAGAGGCAGAGAAAGTTGACTTTACCCTCTTTATTAATGGTATAAACATTATGAGTCACCATTGTAATAATAAACATATAAGGAATCATTTTTTCAGGAAAAGGAAAATTACACCTCGAGGAAAATCTGTATGGTCTTCCTCTTTTTCTGACATTAATTGGAAAACAACATGGCTCCTTCCACATAAATTTGTTATCTCCAATAAAATCAAAGAAGTTCAATTTAAAATTATACATAACATTTACCCCACTAACAAATTTGTGTCAAAATTTGTCAATATTGATGTCAATTGTGTATTTTGTAATGCCGAAGTGGAAACGATTAGGCACCTTTTCTTTGAATGTAATTTTTCCCAGATTTTTTGGAAAAAAATTGAAGCTTACATCACATCACACTCCAACATACCAATTAACTTTAATGCCAAAGATATACTGTTATACTATAATAATAAAGATAGGAAAATGCAACACTTAATTAATCTGATTATTCTAATTGCAAAATTCCACATACATAAAACCAAATTTTCCAAAGGTCGACCTTTCTTTCCTGTTTTTGAAATTGATTTCAAGAACTACCTTGAATGTATTAAAAGAATTGATAATAACAAATGTATACACACTGTTAACATAATTGAAGAAATATTTGGAGAAATATAATATGTCCTGCCATTTTCTTTCTTCCTTTCATTTAATTTCATTTATTTTATCACATTTATGTTACCCCTGTAATGACTTATGCACTTCATCCACTTTATGTCTCATACTGTATTTGTTTATTTAATTCCTTGATGCCTGACTCTTTTGTATTGTCCACGGTCAATGTTCTGACTGTGATTGGAACCTTTAAATAAAGTTTTGAAAAAAAAAAAAAAAAAAAAAAAAAACATTCACACTCACAGCTACAGCCAATTAACAATCACCAGTGAACCTAACCAGCATGTCTTTGGATGGTGGGAGGAAGCTGGAGAACCTGGAGAGAACCCATGCAGACACAGGGAGAACTTGCAAACTCCACACAGAAAGGAACCAGTCGGCCTGGATTAGAACCCAGAACCACCCTCACAATACAGTTAAGAACTTAATTTAATCTCATTTAAATCTCACTTAGAACTCAAGTGAAACCAGGACAGGCTCTCTGATAACTCTCAGACAGACAGCGATTGACCTGATTTCCTCAGGTAGATCATTCCACATCCGTGGGGTCTTGACTGCAAATGTCCCGTCACCTTTTGTTTTCAGCCATGGTCCCTGGAACAGACAGTAGACCTCTGCCTGAGGATCCCAAGCTACGTGCTGGCCTGTATGGTGCTAAAAAGTCAGGGATGTATCCTGGGGCACAGTTATGAAGAGCTTTAAAAGCGATCAATAAGACCTTAAAATCTATTCTAAAACATACTGCAATAAAACATGGCTGAGAAGATGGGGTAGTTTTTATATTAAAATATGTAGAGTGACATTTTTAGCACTATGTTTTTCTTGCAAGTTACTGAATACTCCTTTTGTATTGCATAGTTTTTTCTTGTTGTTGCTTCATAACTAAAGTAATTGTTTAAATGAACAAGTAAAATTTATTTTTATGTCTCAGCATACGCTAATCTTGCCAGTTCATTAGGTGAAAACATTATAATATACAAACTATGGTTGAGTGAATGATGAAATTAGTAGATGACTCTTCATCACTCAACAACATCAGCACTTAATTTACAGTATTTCATTGTTCACAGATGCTGCATGTTGACAGACAAGTCCAAACACTGGAAAAGCAGCATTTACACAACTTCCATATTTGCTTGGGGTGGAATATTATCCATAGTCAGCATTTTTCAACTATGTTAATCAGTCTTTTGGAAAAACCTTCTACTTTTTACATAGAGTTTAATTTTCCAACTTTACTATAAGAAGGAAAGAGTTAATTAAAACTAGATGCAGTTCTGCAGGTTTTTGTCTTTCCTGAGAAAGCCAAGAACAACTGAGATTGAGCCAAGAGGAGGAGCAAGCATCGGTTTATTTTTATCCGTGCATAGAAACAACATGCAGCAACAAAGTGAACAGCTCTGAAAGAAAAGTTCCTCATCAAGAATCAACAGGATGGGCTCAGCAACAACTCTCATTCTCATTGGTCAGTTTTTGTATTGTGTGATTCCCACGTGAACATACCTATCCCAGATGACAAACACAACTAACTAAATCACAAACAGGTCTGGACTGAAGGAAAAGTCGACACCAGTTGCCTCTGCTCAGTTCTTCGTCAAGAATCGGCAGGATGAAATTATTTCTGTTGCTCTTTTTTTGTCAAGTGTCATCTTCAGGTGAGCTTAAATACATTTACAAATGTGTATACTGTTTATTACTTTTTATTATTTTAACCAATGAGTTATTTGAGTTTGTATCTGTCAGCAAATTCCAACACAACCAGTTTTGTAGGTGTGTCTCATCAGTGTTATCCTTTTTTGTCTCACAGTGAAACACAACCTGAAGTTTTTATTCACTGCGTCCACTGGAGCCCAAACTTTTCCAACAGCTGTTGTGCATGTGGATGACAATGAGATAATGTTCTGTAACAGCAGCAACAAAAAATTAGAACCCAAAAGGCAATGGGTGAACAAATTAATAAAAGATGAGCCTCACCACTTAGACTGGTACACCCAAGCCTGTGGATATTATGCGCAGATCATCCAACGCCAATTATCTACTGTAATGCTGCAATTAAACCAAAGCGGAGGTACTTTTTAATTTTCTAAATAACAGTTTTATATATATATATATACACATACAGTGGGGAATATAAGTATTTGATACACCGCCAATTTTGCAAGTTTCCCCCTTCTCCTAAGAATGGGGAAGTTTGTAATTTTCATCGTAGGTACACTTCAACTGTGAGAGACAGAATCTAAAACAAAAATCTAGAAAATCACATTGTATGATTTTTAAATAATTAATTTGCATTATATTGCATAAAGTAAGTATTTGATACACTAGAAAAACAGAACTTAATATTTGGTACAAAAACCAATTACAGAGATCAAACGTTTCCTATAGTTCTTGACCAGGTTTGCACACACTGCAGCAAGGATTTTGGCCCACTCCTCTGCAACACAGAGTTTCAGCTCCCTAAAGGATTTTCTATTGGGTTCAAGTCTAGAGACTGACTAGGCTGGGATCGTACTCATCCTCCTTCTTCCTCCAAACACAGCGAGTGGAGTTTATACCAAAAAGTTTACTTTTGGTCTCATCTGACCACATGACCTTCTCCCATGCCTCCTCTGGATCATCCAGATGGACATGTGCTGGCTTGAGCAGGGGGACCTTGCATGTGCTGCAGGATTTTAATCCATGACGGCGTAGTGTGTTACTAATGGTAACCATTGAGACTGTGGTCCCATCTCTCTTCAGGTCATAGACCAGGTCCTCCTTTGTAGTTCTGGGCTGATCCCTCAGTTTTATCATGATCATTGACACTCCACAAGGCGAGATCTTGCATGGAGCCCCAGTCCGAGGGAGACTGACAGTCATCTTGAGTTTCTTCCATTTGCTAATATTTGCGCCAACAGTTGTTGCCTTCTCACCAAGCTGCTTGCCTATTGTCCTGTAGCCGATCCCAGCCTCGTACAGGTCTACAATTTTGTCACTGGGGTCCTTAGACGGCTCTTTGGTCTTGGCCTTGGTGGAGAGGTTGGAGTCTGATTGATTGTGAGTGTGGACAGGTGTCTTTTAAACAGATAATGAGTTCAAACTGGTGCAGTTAATACAGGTAATGAGTGGAGGATAGGAGGGGTTCTTAGAGACAAACTAACAGGTGTGTGAGAGCCAGAATCCTTGCTGGTTGGTAGGTGATCAAATACTTATTTCATGCAGTAAAATACAAATTAATTATTTAAAAACCATACAATGTGATTTTATGGATTTTACTTTTAGATTCTGTCTTTCACAGTTGAAGTGTACCTATGATGAAAATTACAGACCTCTCCATTCTTTATAAGGGGGGAAACTTGCAAAATTGGCAGTCATATTCATTCATCTTCTATACCCGCTTATTCCTGTTAAGGGTCGCATGTATATAGTTGCTAGCTATATATATATGTATAGACAAGGACAAAATGTCTACAACAATGACAGCTAGCCAAACATTTGACATGTGACACCTACCTGTATCCTAGGATAGGCTATTATGTGTAAAACTGTGCAACTATTTCTTACACTAACATCTAAAGTGTAAATAAATTGTTTTCCTCCAGGTGCCCACACTATTCAGAGAGTGGGTGGATGTGAATGGGATGATGATACTTTACAGGGTGATTTTTTTAGATCAAGTGCTTTTGATGGAGAAGAATTACTGAAATTTGATGTGAAGACACACACATGGATCCCTGCAAGTCCCCAGGCTTTTCTCATCAAACAGGAGTGGGACATGAATAAAGACGACATTAAGTATTGGGTAAACTTCTACACCACCATTTGTCTACAGTATCTGAAGAAGTACCTGGACTATATGAAGAGCTCTCTGCTGAGAACAGGTAGAATCACATTAGTGTATCAGGCACACAATATTATTAATTTAAGCTGATATACTACACTTTACATTACATATTATGAGAATAGTTTATAAGAACAAAGACACAAAAAACAGAGGTACTTTACCTAAAGTTCTAGAGAGTCCATGATAAGTTTTCAGTACCAGGTCTGATTGGTGTCTGTGTGTGAGCATTACCTGTGTCCCTTCTCTTACAACATTTCTTTCCAGTACTCCCCTCAGTGTCTCTCCTCCAGAAGACTCCCTCCTCTCCAGTCAGCTGCCACGCTACAGGTTTCTACCCTGACAGAGCCATGATGTTCTGGAGGAAAGATGGAGAGGAGATTCATGAAGGAGTGGAACATGGAGAGATCCTCCCCAACCATGATGGATCCTTCCAGATGAATGTTGACCTGGACATTTCATCAGTCTCACCTGAAGACTGGAGGAGGTACGACTGTGTGTTTCATCTCTCTGGTGTGGAGGACGACATCATCACCAAACTGGATGAAGAACAGATCAGAACCAACTGGGGGAAAATTAAAAATGAAGGTAAGAAACATGAATGACATACACATGTTCGTCAATTGTCATTAATAATATTGTTTTTCCCTTTTTCTTCTGAATGTGTGAACTGTCACTGCTGCATGTAATAACTGATGCCAGATTATCTGTACTCATTTTCTTAACCTTCTCTATCTTCACATGTTGTTTATTTTCTGAGCAGAGAAACCCTCTGACACTATCATCCCCATCACTGCTGCAGTAGTTGCTCTTGTTCTCGTCCTCGTTGCTGTCGTAGGATTTACTGTTTACAAAAAGAAGAAAGGTGAGAGAATCTAAAGAGTTGATGAATTTATTCAGACTGAGATGAACTGGAGATGATGATGTTTCCCCATTTTTAACTGTGACACTGAAAACTTTCCTTTTTATTTCAGCTAACTCCCCAGCATCTCGTAAGTAGAATTAGTTTTCTTTTTTTTCCCTCCTCACAATCTGACATGTACTCTGTGGACTGAACACAATCTTTTATTGGATTATTCAATATTGCTCAGAATATGTTTGTATTTTGAAATATACAGTACATGTATCTCCGGTTCAGGATTAGTAATCTAAATGTTTTGTTCAACCTTACAGCTCCAGACAACAGCACTGAACTCACTGAGAGACTGAAACCAGACAAAGACGACACCCAGCCAAGAATTCACAACTCCACTTGATCAGAGCAAAGGCAGCCATTTTTCTTTACCGTTAAAAACATTTCTACTGCAAGGACAATACTGGAGGGTGAAAATTCATTTTTCTGTGAAGATCAGTAAGAAAAGCTGGGACACTTTTTGCACTGTTTTACTATTATTCTTCTTTTACTGTACGTTTTTCTACAATTCTTGTTATATCAACTTTTTTTTGTTTAAAATCATATCTTTTGTTGTTGTCCTTTAATAATTAAAACAATTCCTCAGATATCCAAGTAAAATGTATTTTTATTTCTCAGTAGGTTACATTGGTAATTAAATTTGACGACTTTGTTTGTTCTTCAGTTGTACATTTACAGTGAAGAACCATGAATTATTAAAGAAATAAACAAAGAAGGACAGTTAGTATAGCAGTTTAGGAAAAAAAGAAGATAGAAAAGATAGACCATGACTGCAGCAGTAGTAGCAGTACAATTTTATTCATTACTGCATGGCCACTGAGACACCAGACACCACAGGACACCTTCAGAAAGCCCATGTCCATTCTCTGATGATGTCACCACAAGGGAGAACTACACAATATAGTCATAATGTTATGGCTGATCGGTGTAAAGTAATAGTGATTATGTCTGTACTTGATTACAGAATTTAAGGACAAGCTCAATGTTGAGGAGTCAGCTCCATCTAGTGGAAGGAGAGATGTCAGTAAACATGAGAAGGAACAAACTAATGATTAACCACTGGACCAACGTCAACAGACAGAGAACAATACAACAGTGAAGTTATACAGAGGAGTGGTGAGAAAAGGGTACAAAGGAAGTTTTAGATCTGGAAGATGTTGATTCTACTGTTTCTACTGTAAGAGGACTGAGACAGGACCAGGTGGTGTTAGCTGTTAGATTCCCAGTTTCTACAGATTTCTACTGACGACTCTGAGGCTCTGCAACAACAAGCCACAGAGGCTGATCTTTACTTCCAGAGACAATAATAAGGTAACAGTAAAGCAAACATAAAATAGTGTTGGAACATCATCAGTGAAACAATATCCATAGCTCTAATTTCTGTATACCGTCTCTATTTTTCTTTCTTCTCTGGACTATGGAGATGTGATTTACAGGCATGCCTCTGTCACTACTCTTAAAGCTCTTGACACTGTTTATCATTCAGCTCTTAGGTTTATCACAGATGATGCTTACAGTACTCATCATTGCATTTTATATGAAAAAGTTGGGTGGCCTTCCTTATCTCATAGAAGGGATATGCATTTCTTTTTGTTTATTTATAAGGCCTTAACCGGAAAGCTCCCTATGTATATTTCTTCCCTTTTAGTTGGGTATTCCAACCCCTACCAAACTCGGAATAGCAGGTTATTGCTGCAAGTTCCACATGTGCGCACTGAGCTTGGTAAAACTGCTTTTAGTTATTGTGCTCCCTCATCTTGGAATACCCTGCAACTCAGCCTTAAACTTGATTCATTTGTTTCTCTTGATAATTTTAAAGTCATGCTTAAAGATCATTTTGTATTTTCATGCCCTTGTTTTTAATTACTAGTTTTCATGATATTGTATATGTGTTATATGTGTGTTTACTCGACATCATTGTAAATGAGGGCTAAGCCCTCAATGATTTTTCGAGTTTAAATAAATCAATTCAATTCAATTTTTTAATTTGTGTTGACATAATATTTTACTGTGTTCCAGGAGCGTTTCAGACTTTTAGAACAAGGTGTGTCTGTTTCACTGCTCATTTAGGTCTGAAGGTTTATGGAGAAAGACATAGAAGTAAATCCTTGGAATTAAGCATTCTGTTCTTTAGGATAAATGGAAGACAGTGATCCTTAACAGTAGTATCAGTATTATCAGTGTCAGGTAGAGAAAGAATTATGGAAAAAAAAGGAAGAGGAAATCCAAGAAACAGAAACGACACACAAACACTTCTTTTGGTCCAGGTCCAAGGGTTCAAAGTCGTTCAGGCATAAAAATGTGATTCTCCTCCTGCTGCTTTCGGTTGTCTGAGTGTGTTTGTGTGGTGGGGGGTGGGGAGGTGTGAATGTGCTGTGATTGTATGTGTGCTGGAGAATAATCAGAGAGAGTAATGAGCGACAGCCCAGACCCTACGGCTGACCCTATCACTGTGGATGACGTGCACCACCCTGCAAGAGCTGTGATTCTTCCGCTCGGTGTTGGGCACGTTACTTTTAAAAAGTAATTAGTTATAGTTATTAGTTTTCTCTCAAAACCTTAACTGAGTTAGTAACTGTATTACTCCACTATAAAAGTAACTAATTACCAGGGAAAGTAACAATCGCGTTCATTTAATCTTCATTCACTCTTCATTTAACATCCAAACCAACGTGTCATGTGACGTTCCTCCATCTTTATCATTGGCTGATCAGCTGCTGAGGTGACATCTCGCTCATTGACCTTGTTATCAGATTTTATTACAGTTATCCTCGTTGTGATTTCCACTCTGACACAGTTTCATGCACCCAGCTCCAGCATTGATCACACAGGAATCACCTGGCTCAAAGATGAAGGAGTTTGTTCTTCTGCTCATTTTATTCCCTGTCGCTCATTCAGGTAAGAACAACTGAAACCTTGTCAGGGATTTGTTTGGTTAGTGGATGTTGTTTCATGGCCACGTTGGGCATTTTCACACAAAAGGCAAGACTGACCAGTCGTTGTATGTTTTGTATTTGAATTTACATACACTGAAAAGTAGGATTACCTAGTGCCATTTCAAATTTGACAATAATACTGAAGAAATTAGTATTTTACACGTTTGTTTTCTAAGGATAGCACCAGGTGTACCAACAGTGTGCCATTGGAGACCCTTGTTCAGTCATAATCTTGGGTGTAAAGATTCCTCCAAGGCTTCCTTGAGCACGTATTTCCTCTTATCAGTCCGTTTTGCCACAATAACACCAAAGAGAACTAGAACATTCAACATCTCAAAGAAAAGCTGCTTTTATGCACGTCTTTATGTACACTAAGACACAGGCCATCGGAACACCAAGGGGTTTAATTCATAATAATAATAATAAATCTATTTTTAAAGACCGTTACTCATGAATTTAAAACCCTCTTTCTGTCCAACAGTGAAACACTCTCTGACATATTTCCTCACTGCATCCTCTGGGCTCCAAACCTTCCCTGAGTTTGTGGCCGTTTCCAAGTTGGATGGAGTAAACGTGGGTTACTGCGACAGCAACGGTAAGACCGCAGAACCCAGACAGCAGTGGATCAAAAAACTAATGGAGGAGGAACCTCAGCACCTGGAGTGGCATGTTCAGACATGCCTGTACGCCTACCAGAGTTTAAAATCAGACATGGAAGATTTTAAGCAGCACTTTAACCACACTACAGGTATACTTATTTGTACTTTTCATCAATTTATTACATGCACATATTCACTGGAGCCCTGTGATGACAGCTGGGATAGGCTCCAGCAGAGCCCGCGACCCTTCACAGGAACAAGCGGGTACAGAAGATGAATGAATGAATGAATGAATATATTCACTGGTGGACAGACTAAACTTGTGTACACCTTGTGACTACATGCTGCAGCTTGTGAATCTGAAAGCTGAAGCATTGAAAACACTGATTTATAGCATCAGTTTCAACCTTCCAGATCTTGGTGTTAATCTTGGTTTTAACTGTATGATTTCTGATTGTAATCTAAACTCATCAGAGAGGGTCTGAGGGTCATTGTGTGGTAGAGATACCAGCAGATAATTGCCTATTTTGCTGCAGTCTCGTTGGTTTACCACCGTCTCCGTCTCTCTCTTCCAGGTGTTCACATCTTCCAGGAGATTTCCACCTGTGAATGGAATAATGACACAGGGGAGTCTAGTGGACATCAGCGGTTTGGTTATGAAGGCGAAGAATTCATATCTCTGGACTTGAAGTCACTGACATGGCAGTACACAGAGCAGGCTGCCACGTTCAAACAAAAGTGGGATAAAGACAATGCTCGATTGCAGTTAAGCAAACATTTCTTCACCATCTTTTGCCCTCTGTGGTTGAAGGAGTATTTGAACTATGGGAAGAACTATCTGCAGAGAAAAGGTAGACTCAGGTTTTTCCAATATCAATTTTCTGTGTCCTTCACAATCAATCTCTTCATTCTTCCCCTTCCAATATATGTGTCTCTCTCCAGACCTCCCCTCAGTGTCTCTCCTCCAGAAGACTCCCTCCTCTCCAGTCAGCTGCCACGCTACAGGTTTCTACCCTGACAGAGCCATGATGTTCTGGAGGAAAGATGGAGAGGAGATTCATGAAGGAGTGGAACAAGGAGAGATCCTCCCCAACCATGATGGATCCTTCCAGATGAATGTTGACCTGAACATTGCATCAGTCTCACCTGAAGACTGGAGGAGGTACGACTGTGTGTTTCATCTCTCTGGTGTGGAGGACGACATCATCACCAAACTGGATCAAGAACAGATTGGAATCGTGAGAAAAAAAAAAAATTCTGAAAGTAAGAAACAGAAATGACATACACATGTTAATTTTTCAAATTATCATTAATAATATAGTTTTTCGTTTTTTCTTCTGAATGTGTGAACTGTCACTGCTGCATGTAATAACTGATGCCAGATTATCTGTACTCATTTTCTTAACCTTCTCTATCTTCACATGTTGTTTATTTTCTGAGCAGAGAAACCCTCTGACACTATCATCCCCATCACTGCTGCAGTAGTTGCTCTTGTTCTCGTCCTCGTTGCTGTCGTAGGATTTACTGTTTACAAAAAGAAGAAAGGTGAGAGAATCTAAAGAGTTGATGAATTTATTCAGACTGAGATGAACTGGAGATGATGATGTTTCCCCATTTTTAACTGTGACACTGAAAACTTTCCTTTTTATTTTAGTTAACTCCCCAGCGTCTCGTAAGTAGAATTAGTTTTCTTTTTTTCCCTCCTCACAATCTGACATGTACTCTGTGGACTGTTTGTATTTTTAAATATACAGTACATGTATCTCCAGTTCAATATTAGTAATCGAATGTTTCTCTGAACCTTACAGCTCGGGACAACAGCCCTGAACTCACCAAGGGACTGAATCCACACAAAGACGACACCCAGTCCACAGTGAAGTCCAGAGGTCACAGCTCCACTTAATCAGAGCAAAGGCGGATATTTTTCTTTACTGTAAAAAACATTACTACTGCAAGGACAATACTGGAGGGTGAAAATTAATTTTCCTGGCATCTTTCTATGAAGTAAGAAAAGCTGAGACATTATTATTATTATTCTTTTTTTACTGTACATTTTTGTATAGTTCTTGTTGTATCAACTTTTTTTGTTTAAAATCATATCTTTTGTTGTTGTCCTTAATAATTAAAATAATTCCTCAGATATCCAAGTAAAATGTATTTTTATTTCTCAGTAGATTACATTGATAATTCAATTTGACGTTTGTTTGTCCTTCAGTTGCACATTTACAGTGAAGAACCATGAATTATTAAAGAAATAAACAAAAAAGGACAGTTAGTATAGCAGTTTAGGAAAAAAGAAGATAGAAAAGATAGACCATGACTTTAGTAGAAGTAGTATTACAATTTTATTAATTAATTAATTATTACCTGATGTTACTACATGTAGCACCCACCTAGACCAGACCAGGCACCCCCACCCCATAGCAATGACACTCCTTGATGGCAGCAGCCATCCCCAGCAGGATGCAGCCTGACACAGACACACACACACAAAAACACTTTAGGAAAAACTAAAAAAAAAAAAACATGAAGAACAGCACAAGGTGTTGACCTGGCCTCCAAATTCACTAGATCCCAAACTGATCAAGTATCTGTGGGATGATCCACAGAGGACCCTCCTCTCAAAGGCCCCCCCCCACTAACAACATCCTGTTGCCAGACACCACAGGACACCCTCAGAAGGACCATGTCCATTCTCTGATGAGTCACCACAAGGGAGACCTACACGATATTAGTCATAATGTTATGGCTGATGGTGTACAGTAATAGTGATTATGTCTGTACTTCATTACAGTACAGTGTGATTCATGGCTCAGTCAGATAGAATTTAAGGACAAGCTCAATGTTGAGGAGTCAGCTCCATCTAGTGGAAGGAGAAATGTCAGTAAACATGAGAAGGAACAAACTAATGATTAACCACTGGACTAACGTCAAGGTAACAGTAAAGCAAACGTAAAATAGTGTTGGAACATCATCAGTGAAACAATATCCATCGCTCTAATTTCTCTATACTGTCTCTATAATTTGTGTTGACATAATATTTTACTGTGTTCCAGGAGCGTTTCAGACTTTTAGAACAAGGTGTGTCTGTTTCACTGCTCATTTAGATCTGAAGGTTTATGGAGAAAGACATAGAAGTACATCCTTGGAATTAAGCATTCTAACACAGAAGGTGTTCTTTAGAATAAATGGAAGACAGTGATCCTTAACAGTAGTATCAGTATTATCAGTGTCAGGTAGAGAAAGAATTGTAGAGAAAGAATTATGGATACGGAAAAAGAAGGAAGAGGAAATCCAAGAAACAGAAACGACACACAAACACTTCTTCTGGTCCAGGTCCAAGGGTTCAAAGTTGTTCAGGCATAAAAATGTGATTCTCCTCCTGCTGCTTTCGGTTGTCTGAGTGTGTTTGTGTGGTGGGGGGTGGGGAGGTGTGAATGTGCTGTGATTGTATGTGTGCTGGAGAATAATCAGAGAGAGTAATGAGCGACAGCCCAGACCCTACAGGTGACCCTATCACCGTAGATGTCGTGCACCACCCTGCAAGAGCTGTGATTCTTCCGCTTGGTGTTGGGCACGTTACTTTTAAAAAGTAATTAGTTATAGTTATTAGTTTTCTCCCAAAACCTTAACTGAGTTAGTAACTGTATTACTCCACTATAAAAGTAACTAATTACCAGGGAAAGTAACAACTGCGTTCATTTAATCTTCATTCACTCTTCATTTAACATCCAAACCAACGTGTCATGTGACGTTCCTCCATCTCTATCATTGGCTGATCAGCTGCTGAGGTGACATCTCGCTCTTTGACCTTGTTATCAGATTTTATTACAGTTATCCTCGTTGTGATTTCTACTCTTACACAGTTTCATGCACCCAGCTCCAGCATTGATCACACAGGAATCACCTGG
Source organism: Chelon labrosus (assembly GCF_963514085.1). Taxonomy (NCBI): domain Eukaryota; kingdom Metazoa; phylum Chordata; class Actinopteri; order Mugiliformes; family Mugilidae; genus Chelon; species Chelon labrosus. The sequence continues at coordinate 3,988,163 of NC_140349.1, forward strand.
CTCAAAGATGAAGGAGTTTGTTCTTGTGCTCATTTTATTCCCTGTCGCTCATTCAGGTAAGAACAATTGAAACCTTGTCAGGGATTTGTTTGGTAAGTGGATGTTGTTTCATGGACTCGTTGGGCATTTTCACACAAAAGGCAAGACTGACCAGTCGTTGGATGTTTTGTATTTGAATTTACATACACTGAAAAGTAGGATTACCTAGTGCCATTTCAAATTTGACAATAATACTGAAGAAATTAGTATTTTACACATTTGTTTTCTAAGGATAGCACCAGGTGTACCAACAGTGTGCCATTGGAGACCCTTGTTCAGTCATAATCTTGGGTATAAAGATTCCTCCAAGGCTTCCTCGAGTGTGTATTTCCTCTTATCAGTCCGTTTTGCCACAATAACACCAAAGAGAACTAGAACATTCAACATCTCAAAGAAAAGCTACTTTTATGCACGTCTTTATGTACACTAAGACACGGGCCATCGGAACACCAAGGGGTTTAATTCATAATAATAGTAATAAATCTATTTTTAAAGACCGTTACTCATGAATTTAAAACCCTCTTTCTGTCCAACAGTGAAACACTCTCTGACATACTTCCTCACTGCATCCTCTGGGCTCCAAACCTTCCCTGAGTTTGTGGCCGTTTCCAAGTTGGATGGAGTAAACCCGCAGAACCCAGACAGCAGTGGATCAAAAAACTAATGGAGGAGGAACCTCAGCACCTCGAGTGGCATGTTCAGACATGCCTGGACGCCTACCAGAGTTTAAAATCAGACATGGAAGATTTTAAGCAGCACTTTAACCACACTACAGGTATACTTATTTGTACTTTTAATCAATTTATTACATTCACATATTCAATGGAGCCCTGTGATGACAGCTGGGACAGGCTCCAGCAGAGCCCGCGACCCTTCACAGGAACAAGCGGGTACAGAAGATGAATGAATGAATGAATGAATGAATGAATGAATGAATATATTCACTGGTGTACAGACTAAACTTGTGTACACCTTGTGACTACATGCTGCAGCTTGTGAATCTGAAAGCTGAAGAATTGAAAACACTAATTTATAGCATCAGTTTCAACCTCCCAGATCTTGGTGTTAATGTTGGTTTTAACTGTATGATTTCTGATTGTAATCTAAACTCATCAGAGAGGGTCTGAGGGTCATTGTGTGGTAGAGATACCAGCAGATAATTGCCTATTTTGCTGCAGTCTCGTTGGTTTACCACCGTCTCCGTCTCTCTCTTCCAGGTGTTCACGTCTTCCAGGAGATTTCTACCTGTGAATGGAATAATGACACAGGGGAGTCTAGTGGATATCAGCGGTTTGGTTATGATGGCGAAGAATTCATATCTCTGGACTTGAAGTCACTGACATGGCAGTACACAGAGCAGGCTGCCACGTTCAAACAAAAGTGGGATAATGACAATGCTCGATTGCAGTTAAGCAAAAATTTCTTCACCATCTTTTGCCCTCTGTGGTTGAAGGAGTATTTGAACTATGGGAAGAACTATCTGCAGAGAAAAGGTAGACTCTGTAGATATTCTGTGTCCTTCACAATCAATCTCTTCATTCTTCCCCTTCCAATATATGTGTCTCTCTCCAGACCTCCCCTCAGTGTCTCTCCTCCAGAAGACTCCCTCCTCTCCAGTCAGCTGCCACGCTACAGGTTTCTACCCTGACAGAGCCATGATGTTCTGGAGGAAAGATGGAGAGGAGATTCATGAAGGAGTGGAACAAGGAGAGATCCTCCCCAACCATGATGGATCCTTCCAGATGAATGTTGACCTGAACATTTCATCAGTCTCACCTGAAGACTGGAGGAGGTACGACTGTGTGTTTCATCTCTCTGGTGTGGAGGACGACATCATCACCAAACTGGAGGAAGAACAGATCAGAACCATCATGGGAAAAATAAAAAATGATGAAGGTAAGAAACACAAATGACATACACATGTTCATTTTTAAATTATCATTAATAATATTGTTTTTCCCTTTTTCTTCTGAATGTGTGAACTGTCACTGCTGCATGTGATGACTGATGTCAGATTATCTGTACTCATTTTCTTAACCTTCTCTATCTTCACATGTTGTTTATCTTCTGAGCAGAGAAACCCTCTGACACTACCATCCCCATCACTGCTGCAGTAGTTGCTCTTGTTCTCGTCCTCGTTGCTGTCGTAGGATTTACTGTTTACAAAAAGAAGAAAGGTGAGAGAATCTAAAGAGTTGATGAATTTATTCAGACTGAGATGAACTGGAGATGATGATGTTTCCCCATTTTTAACTGTGGCACTGAAAACTTTCCTTTTTATTTCAGATAAAAAGGAAATCCCCAATTCTACTACGTCTTGTAAGTATAATTACTTTTCTCTCCTCACAAGCTGACATGCAGCCAGTAATCTAAATGTCTTGTTCAACCTTACAGCTCCAGACAACAACATCGAACTCACTGAGAGACTGAAACCAGACAAAGACGACACCCAGCCAAGAATTCACAGCTCCACTTAATCGGAGCAAAGGCGGACATTTTTCTTTTAAAAGCATTACTACTGCAAGGACAATACCGGAGGGTGAAAATTAATTTTTCTGTGAAGATCAGTAAGAAAAGCTGAGACACTTTTTTCCACTGTTTCACTATAATTATTCTTTTACTGTACGTTTTTGTATAGTTCTTGTGTAAGTTGTATCAACTTTATGTTTTGTTGTTGTCCTTTAATAAATTAAAACATGACTTTCTCTGATGTTCAGTTGCACATTTACAATGAGGAACTTTTTATTAATTAACTAAAGAAAGGAAAAAGAAAGTTCGTATAGCAGTTTAGAAAAAAAGAAGATAGAAAAGCTCGACCATGACTTTAGTAGCAGTTGTAGTATCCATTATTCATTGGCCACTGAGAAAACTTAATTAATTAATTAAAATTAAAATATTTGTTGGTGACATATTACATATAAGATCAGTGTTTCCGCACAAGATTTCAAACTTTGTCTATCAGGTTTTGGAAAAATTCTGCTGTCAATCATTATTATCTTTACTTACACTGATCAGCCACAACATTATGACCAGGAGAAGTAAATAATATTGACCATCTTGTGACAGTTCAATGTTCAGCTGGGAAACTTTTGGACCTGGCATTCATTGGTGTGGATGTTACTTAGACATGTAGCACCCACCGAGACCAGACCAGGCACCCCCACCCCATAGCAATGACACTCCTTGATGGCAGCAGCCATCCCCAGCAGGATGCAGCCTGACACAGACACACACACAAAAACACTTTAGGAACAACTAAAACCAACATGATGAGTCACAACTGTTTTGGAGGCACAAAGGAGACGTACACAGTCATAATGTTATGGCTGATCAGTGTAAAGTAATAGTGATTATGTTTGTACTTGATTACAGTATAGTGTAATTCATGATTCAGTCGGATAACTGAACAACATTGTGTTTCCAGACACCACAGGACACCCTCAGAAGGCCCATGTCCATTCTCTGATAGGTCACCACAAGGGAAAACTACACGTCATAATGTTATGGCTGATCGGTGTAAAATAATAGTGATTATGTCTGTACTTGATTACAGAATTTAAGGACAAGCTCATTGTTGAGGAGTCAGCTCCATCTAGTGGAAGGAGAAATGTCAGTAAACATGAGAAGGAACAAACTAATGATTAACCACTGGACTAACATCAACAGACAGAGAACAATACAACAGTGAAGTTATACAGAGGAGTGGTGAGAAGAATGTACAAAGGAAGTTTTGGATTTGGAAGATGTTGATTCTACTGTTTCTACTGTAAGAGGACTGAGACAGGACCAGGTGGTGTTAGCTGTTAGATTCCCAGTTTCTACAGATTTCTACTGACGACTCTGAGGCTCTGCAACAACAAACCACAGAGGCTGCTCTTCACTTCCAGAGGAGACAATAATAAGGTAACAGTAGTGAAACAATATCCATCGCTCTAATTTCTCTATACTGTCTCTATAATTTGTGCTGACATAATATTTTACTGTGTTCCAGGAGCGTTTCAGACTTTTAGAACAAGTTGTGTCAGTTTCACTGCTCATTTATGTCTGAAGGTTTATGGAGAAAGACATAGAAGTAAATCCTTGGAATTAAGCATTCTCACACAGAAGGTGTTCTTCAGGATAAATGGAAGACAGTGATCCTTAACAGTAGTATCAGGATTATCAGTGTCAGGTAGCCGTGGATGACGTGCACCACCCTGCAAGAGCTGTGATTGTTTCGCTTGGTAGTAACCAGTGTTGGGCACATTACTTTTAAAAAGTAATTAGTTATAGTTATTAGTTACTTCTCCCAAAAAGTAACTGAGTTAGTAATTGAATTACTCCACTATGAAAGTAACTAATTATGTCTAAGAATTATATTTTTTTCTGAGAGTAATGTACACTTCACGTGTACGTTCTTGCCTTTACCTCTGAATGCTCCAAACTCTCCATTGCTGCAGCCTATCTCTGATCGCTTGTGTAATACTGCTATGTGCGCATTTGTGTGTAAACAACATCCGCCCAACTGAACACTGCCCTGCCGCTGATCGGCTTACCATGAAATCTTACCCTACCTTAACCAGTCATCATCACTTATGCGGCTAGAACCATTAGAACCAGTAGAACCACTAGAAAAGGTGGACCCCATAAATGCGCAAAAAATGGGTGGGCCCCCTGAGGCACAAAGACGAGTATGGGTGTGTGTGTGTGTCTTGGTGTGTGTGTGTGTGTGTGTGTGTGCGTGTGTAGGGGGTCCAGCAAGCAGGGCAGCGGAGGCGTCCAGTGCCGTCCAGAGGCAAGCCACTCAAATGCTGATTGGAGGACGTATGAGGGTCTTTGGTGATCTGCTATGCCGAGTGTTCTGATAAACAGGCCAATGATCTTAGAGCAAACTGAAACAGTGCTCTGCAGTCGGCTTCTGTTCTGGAGGTTGATGGAGTGGAACCAACAAGTTCTGGAGAAAGTAATGATGCTCTCAATGAAACTGGTATAAGTAGAATGTCTTTGCTGATTCCAAAGGATCTGAGTTTCATAAGGAGGTATTGCCATTGCTGACGTTCAGTTCCAGATGTCACGTCTTTTGTTATTGGCTGAACAGTTGCTGAGGTGACATCTCACTCGTTGACTGTGTTATCAGATTTTATTACAGTTATACTTGTTGTGATTTCTACTCTGACACAGTTTCATGCACCCAGCTCCAGCATTGATCACACAGGAATCACCTGGCTCAAAGATGAAGGAGTTTGTTCTTCTGCTCATTTTATTCCCTGTCGCTAATTCAGGTAAGAACAACTGAAACCTTGTCAGGGATTTGTTTGGTTAGTGGATGTTGTTTCATGTACTCGTTGGGCATTTTCACACAAAAGGCAAAACTGACCAGTCGTTGTATGTTTTGTATTTGAAATGAAGAACAGTTTCTTTAATCCTTGTTTTACAGCCTGTTGTCTTTATGTAAATCAATGAATTATGACACAATGCAGACTGAAAAAAACAGTACCAGCCAAGTACATTATCATCATCTTGTTTTGGTATTAGCACACCATCAATACTCAGTACAGGTTTGGTTATAGATCTGTAAAGCCAGCTGAAAATCCTGCTCTCAACTTCACGACATCAACAAAATCCTACCCATCCTCATACCTGATGTTGTGTTTGTACCTCTCACATCAACCCCATAACATTTCTGTGTTTTTTGCCTAAAAAAGGCATACTCAGAGTAAATGTAAAGCTGTTCTTGAACCATCTGGAGTACAGTTTTGGCCTCTTTTGAAGGATAACACTCTAAAATGTTGTCAACAGTCAGAATCTGTCTAAGTGCTATTGGTACTGAGTAATAGATACTGAAAACACTGAAAATGAAGGATTTTATGGAAGCACAGATTGAATAAAACCACAGAAATTAGTATTTTGCACAGTTTTTCTAAGAATAGCACCAGGCATACCAAGAGTGTGCCATTTGGAGACCCTTGGTAACCAGTCAGTCATGATCTTGGGCTCTAATGAAAGGTTACACTTGGGGTTTTCCCACATCTGAATTCACTCTCAGTATAGAGAGTAGTGAATCAAAACTCAAAATATTTTTTTATAGAGACATAGATGTATGTGTTATATGTGTCAGCTGTCACATGGACCCTACATTAGATGACGTGTGCATTTCAAACATATTCATTAAGATATTTCAAACACATTCCTATTCACAATGAACGCATAACTCCTAAAGTGTGAACTGTCATAACTGTCATGCCGTTAACCGGTATAAGGACCTGTTATGAAATGATACATTTAAATGACTTAAGTTCTGTTTTCCCCACAGTAAAACACTCTTTGATGGCGTATTTCACAGTATCTTCTGGAAACCCAGACGTCCCAGATTATATGGCTGTAGCAAATATTGACGGTATTATCATAGCTTACTACGACAGTACCATGAAAGCACCAGAGCCCAGACAAGAGATGGTGGTAGAATTAATTGAAGAAGATCCACGACAATGGGAAACAGCTTTTCAGGGTTGCTTGAACCATTATCAGGCCCTCAAACGTGAAATTGCCAGTTTTATGCAAAACTCGCACCAAACTGGAGGTATGTTACTGAACTTGTTTTTTCTTATTTTTATTTTAGCCCAGACTTCAACTAGTTCGGTCTAATCTAGTTTGGTCTAAACACACAGATTGTCTATAGGATTCAAACCAGCAGCAGCAGGTTGCATCACTCTTCATTTTCATCTTTCTGATTGGTGTCAGAATGTTGTGTGTTAAAAATAACTGAAGCTCTTCAAGATTCCCTCAAACTTTCCTATAGCCCCAGTTCCAGGTGAAGAAATACAGCCCCATAGCATGACACTGCCACCCCCATGCTTCACTGTGGGTATGGTGTTTACTGATTGGTGGGCTGTTTTTATGCCTTTTTATGCCCCTACTATTTGAGACAAAATGTTCAACCTCTCATCAGACCATGACACATTTTGCCAAATGTCTACAGGAGACTGGAGTACACCATATCTCTGTAACAGGAGTTCTCAAGCAGCAAAGAGGCACTCTGCAGCCTCTCCTGTGTACACAGTTATATGATGACCCCAGATTCTATATAATCAAGCACAGGATTTAGTTTTGTGTGAAGTCATGCACTACTTACTGTATGTTTAAACAGTGCCCCTCTCTGGTGAAGATGTGACATGAACCAGTTCAGCTGACTGTCCTTGATCCTGGATCTCAGTCTAGTTTACATCTCTCTCTCTCTCTCTCTCTCTCTCTCTCTCTCTCTCTCTCTCTCTCAGGTCCTTACATTGTCCAGCAGATCATCGGTTGTGAATGGGATGATGAGACTGACATAGTTGACAGTTTAACAAAGTACAGTTGGAATGGAGAAGACTTCCTTGAATTTGATGTGAAGACAGAGACTTGGGTCTCCCTAAACCCACAGGCTGAACTCACTGAACAGGAGAGGAACAGAAATAAAGACAATAATAGATTATGGAAGAACATCATCACAGAGGTTTATCCTAATTTTTTGAAGTTGTATTTGAACCACTGGAAGAATTTTCTGAATAGAAAAGGTAAAGTAAACATATCTCTAGTATAGCATTTACATATCATGGTACATAGATGACATGCTACTTCTACACCATTACATTTCTAGTTACGATTATTTTATTTATTTAGTGGAGTATTAATGTTTATTAAGAAGGACTGATCTTTGATTATTTATGAAATTAATAAATAATGAAAAGTTGACTCCAGTATGTATTCGAAACACATGACATCCAGCCTAATAATGACATCAACTGTCTCTCTCTCTCCAGACCTCCCCTCAGTGTCTCTCCTCCAGAAGACTCCCTCCTCTCCAGTCAGCTGCCACGCTACAGGTTTCTACCCTGACAGAGCCATGATGTTCTGGAGGAAAGATGGAGAGGAGATTCATGAAGGAGTGGAACATGGAGAGATCCTCCCCAACCATGATGGATCCTTCCAGATGAATGTTGACCTGAACATTTCATCAGTCTCACCTGAAGACTGGAGGAGGTACGACTGTGTGTTTCATCTCTCTGGTGTGGAGGACGATATCATCACCAAACTGGATGAAGAACAGATCAGAACCAACAGAGGGAAATTAAAAAATGATGAAGGTGAGAAACACAAATGACATACACATGTTCATTTTTTAAATGATCTGAATGTGTGAACTGTCACTGCTGCATGTGATGACTGATGTCAGATTATCTGTACTCATTTTCTTAACCTTCTCTGTCTTCACATGTTGTTTATCTTCTGAGAAGAGAAACCCTCTGACACTATCATCCCCATCACTGCTGCAGTAGTTGCTCTTGTTCTCGTCCTCGTTGCTGTCGTAGGATTTACTGTTTACAAAAAGAAGAAAGGTGAGAGAATCTAAATAGTTGATGAATTTATTCAGACTGAGATGAACTGGAGATGATGATGTTTCCCCATTTTTAACTGTGACACTGAAAACTTTCCTTTTTATTTCAGATAAGTCCCCAGCATTTCGTAAGTACAATTAGTTTCCCTCCTCACAATCTGACATGTACTCTGTGGACTGAACATAATCTTTTATTGAATTATTGAATAATGCTTAGAATATATTTGTATATTTTTGAATATACAGTACATGTAACTCCAGGTCAGGATTAGTAATCTAAATGTTTCAACCTTACAGCTCCAGACAACAACACTGAAGTCACTGAGAGACTGAACCCAGACAAAGACAACACCCAGCCAAGAATTCACAACTGCGCTTAATCAGAGCAAAGGCGGCCATTTTTCTTGACATTTTTTTCACAGTTTTACTGTTATTCTTGTTTTACTGTACGTTTTCGTATAGTTCTTGTGTATGTTGTATCAACTTTTTTAGAATAAAATCATACTTTTTGGCGTTGTCCTTTAATAACGGATTCAATTTGACCTTGAGTTGCACGTTCACAATGAAGAACTATGAATTATTAAATAAATTTTAAAAAACGAAAGAAAAAGGAGGAAAGTTGGTATAGGAACAGTGTCACAAAGATGAGACTTAAGATGACTTCAGTATTTGCTTGGGGTGGAATTTGATACTGCGTGGTCACTGAGAAGCACTTTATATGTATCTGTGCACAAGCAAACGAAAATACAAACCTGTGTACGCTCAGGGTGAAGCGACAACTTCTGTGTGACAAGAGGAAATGAGGCAGATTACAAAAGATTCAGTTGAAAAGTCAGGAAATAGCGACAGACCCTTGCATTAAATCATCAAGTTCCTTAAAAGCTAATGACAGAGAACATAAAACAACTGCATTCTCAGTGTTTGTTTATGCGTAACACGTCACGCCCTAAACCTGTGACAAGATGACACCAGCTCAGTCCTTCATCAAGAATCAACAGGATGAAATTCTTTTTGTTGCTCATTTGTTGTCACGTTTCATCTTCAGGTGAGATAACAAACATTTACAACCACAATGCTTTTATTATATATCATGATGGGAAACATTTCTAGATACATTTTGTAAGTGAGTACTAAGAGTGTGTCTACAAGTGATTTCACCAGTACTAGTGTCAGGTACATGTCGTCGTTGCTAACTTATTGAGTATAAAGGTGTTATTCTTAAACAAATGACATGTGAAATTGACATTTTGTTGTCATTTTTTAAATATTTTAATTAAATAAAAAGACAGTCACATTCTTGGTGCCAGCTATGAGAATCTTGTTGCCATCTTACAGTATATCTTATTGCCAACTCTGACATTGAGGGTCTGCTGTTTTCTTTGATACTGAAATATGCTGTGGCAAACCTCTGAACAGTGTATTCAATATATCCTCTGTGAGGAAATCCATCCACGAGTGGCGTGTATGTGGAACTGGTCCAAGAATTGGGCAGACTGTTTTAAACCTCACACCTAAAGTAAAGGCTGGTGGTGGAACTGCTGGGTTGGGGTTGCTTTGCTGGCTCGGGGGTCTGGGCAACTTGTTTTCACTGAATTCCCTATGTTAACAAACCATGCAAGTAAATCCACCAAAAATAACGACTCAAATAGAAGAAATGCAGGGTTGCTACAGGGAATCATGTTGCAACACAACTGCGTTGAAATAAAATAAGGAAATACTAGCTTCTGAGGCTATGTGTATACTTCCTTTATCCACAGATGGGTAAATAATGATTGAAAAAGCCACAAAGAATCTGTTAAATGCAGTTAGCTCACCCACTTGTGCACACATGGAGCACAGTTGGAGCAGTGGGAAGCCATACAAGCTGCCCAGTTCAGGGGGTTAGGTGCTTGCTTAAGGCGTCTCAGTCATGGATGGTGAGGGGATATAAACCAATGACCTTACGGTTCCACACCACTGTTCCAACCACTAATCCACCCCCCATAGACCCATGGTACAATTCCACAAATTTACAACTAACCCTAACCCTAACCCTAACCCAATGAATGCAATGATGAAAAAATAACTGAAACCCCTGAAAACATGTTTTTCTTGCAGTGAAACACAATCTGAACTTTTTAGTCGCCATAACAACTGAAGTCCAGACTCTTCCATCATTTGTGGCGGTCGTGCAGGTGAATGAAGTTGAGATGATTTACTGTGACAGCAGCAACAGAAACGTTGAGCTCAAACAGGACTGGGTGGAGAAGCTGATAAAAGAGGAGCCTCAGCAGTTACAGTGGTACACTCAAGAATGTGCCACTTATGAGACAACCTTCAGACGCCAATTTGACACTATAACGCGGCACCTAAATCAAAGTGGAGGTATGTTAATATGGAAATTATTCTTTGTTCATATAGAACATGAGCAGTTTGTTGGCTGACAGGACTCAGATCACAGGACGAACTCAACTCACTGCATTGAACACATCCCTGGACTGTTGTAGTGTTTTATTAAACCTGTCTTTAAGCTACCAACTACCTTGACTACGTTTGTGGTACTCAGTTTTTGGTGTTGTAGTAGTGGTTCATGATTTATTCCTTAAATGAAATGCTCTTTAGCTGTAGAACCTTCTCATCCATCCACATCTCCCAATCATTGGCCCTTCCCAGTGATTATTAGAAACATGGACATTCATACATTCACATGTTATCTACTTTACTGTTGGGTGGCCTATTTAATTAACTTTATATTGTGGAAAAAGTTAAAAACATAGAGTTAATTCATTTGTTTTCTCATATTTCTGTCCTCTTTTCGTAACTTCCTGTTTTATTTTGTAGTCTGAGTCTTCTGAAGTCTGTCTTCCTGTCTAGTTCTGACTGTGATTGCTTTCCCTGCCCTCATGTGTTTCACCTGTGTCTCATTGTCTCCCTCTCCCTCATGTATTTAAGCTGTGTCCCCCGTTCCTCCTGTACCAGATCGTCTTGTAAGCATTCCAGACAGTTTCTTCCTCGGGTGATTTCTTGTAGCTAATCTTTAATACCGGAGTTTTTCCTGCTGGACCTCTGTACCTTTGCCTGAATAATGATTTCCTGGTTTTGACCCTGCATCTGATTAAAGTACCTCTGAGCCTGCCTGATCCCTGACTCCTCCATTTGTGTCCACCTGATCTGTACGTGATAATGATTAGTTTTAGGTGAATGAAAACATTCATGCAGCTCAAAAATGATCTTTGATTTGCAGTAATCTGACTGGTTAGAACTAAGACCACTGTGTTATTATCTCCCACTGAAGTGTAAATAATCGGTGTGTTTGTCTTCCTCTCAGGTGTCCACACTCTCCAGGAAGTGAGTGGATGTGAATGGGACGATGAGTCTGACGAGGTTACTGCTTTTAGACTGTATGGTTATGATGGAGAAGACTTTCTAAAACTTGACATGAAGACAGAGGAGTGGATCCCTGCAAACCCCCGGGCTGTCCTCACCAAACTGGAGTGGAACGACAATAAAAATAACATTCAATTCTGGAAAAACTTCTATACCAATATTTGCCCTGAGTGGCTGAAGAAGTATTTAAAGTATGGGAGGAGCTTTCTGCTGAGAACAGGTAGAAACACATTTACCTGTGCAGTTTACATGAACCAACATGAAATGTATCTCGAATTGTTTTTCACATCAATTCACCGCTGAGCAGCTTAAACGTTTTTAACATGCCACGCCATAAATTTGAAAAAAAAATGCACTCTCTTTTAAATGGCTGTCAGTTTTTTCTTGTTGTTCTGTCCCAGTTTCTCACATCTTGAATCTCTCCCTCCAGACGTCCCCTCAGTGTCTCTCCTCCAGAAGACTCCCTCCTCTCCAGTCAGCTGCCACACTACAGGTTTCTACCCTGACAGAGCCATGATGTTCTGGAGGAAAGATGGAGAGGAGATTCATGAAGGAGTGGAACAAGGAGAGATCCTCCCCAACCATGATGGATCCTTCCAGATGAATGTTGACCTGAACATTTCATCAGTCTCACCTGAAGACTGGAGGAGGTACGACTGTGTGTTTCAGCTCTCTGGTGTGAAGGACGACATCATCATCAAACTGAATAGAGCCTCGATCAGAACCAACTGGGGTAGGTTAGTACAGTAGAGTCTGTAGATTAAAGATTCAGAGCAGCAACTGAATATTTTGTTCTGGTTCCAGGTTCTCCCTCAGAGTTTCCCGTCGGTGCCGTCATTGGAGCTGTTGTAGGACTTCTGCTGCTGGCGTTCTGCATCACGACGCTCTTCATCTGGAGGAGGAACCATAACGGTACGCAGTAAAATGGATATATTTATATGAGAGTAGCTGTCTTTACATGCAATGTGATCGTCATCATTTTAACTGACAGCTGCATGTTTATTTCAGGGTTCAGACCTGCTAATCGTAATTTCACTGTTTTCTGTTTGCAGCGTCAGATTCTTCAGACAAGAACTCCTAACTGATCACAGTAAGTACAAAATGTGCATTTATGCATACTGGAATAATGATTTTCATTCTGTAGTTTCTGTTATAAAAAATGACAAACTCATTGGCATAGTTTTACCAGAAATAAACAAATCCATGGTACAGTAATGTGTAATATGAATTCTGATAATCATCCAATTCAATATCTGTTATCACCTACCTGTTTAATAATCTCTGACAACAGGCATCCAGGGCGGTGAACTCAAACAGTGGCACCAAAGACTGAGTCCAACTCACTAATATGCAGCTTCTGCACCAAACCTCATTTGTAAACACTCGTCTCGCCGGAAGTTTTTTACGTGCCAAGTCCGTATGCATTGATTTGCAAAAGACCCAGTTATAAAGATTGTTATCCATTAGCAGAGAAACGTCTGATCCATCCAAAATACAGCAGCAGGAAAGCACCAAAAAAATAAAAAATACAGCAGGAGTAATAAATCAAGAATGATAGATCCAGGAATGGTAAAAGGTCATCAGAACATCCTGTAGGAGAAGTATTTCTACAGTGGAACTTTGTGTCATTGATCTAAAGGAGTACAACTTTCACATGTTAACAACCCACAGGGTCACTATGAAACTAGATGAATGTCATATTACATGGAGAAATGTAAATATATACAGAGGAGGTGCAAGACGATTTCTGTTTCTCTGGGTTATTGTCATAGTTTGAACAGATTCTGTGTCCAAAATGTTTTACTTCTTCTGCTCAAGTAGAAATATGAAATAAAATTTTACCACAAACAACATTTTGACATGCTTTTCTTACTTTCCCACACTTTTGCAATGACATCATGTATTGTCAGGTTATTTATAGATTATAGTTTGATCTGAATTATTAAACATGCTGATTTGTTCTTATATACTATTTCTATTTTGCAGAAATTGTGATAGAAAAATGTTTTGACCCTGTGATGTGTCCAGGGTGTCTAATGACGGCTGACCAACGCTCCGGCCCTCCTGCTGCCCTCTGAGGACAAGCAGTTAAAAATAATGGATCCCCCCCAACACATCTATCAGAAAAGGTTATTGAAAAACTCCTGCACAGGATCCGGGAAATTTAAATGCACCTTTAAATGTGACATTTGATCCACCGTAGTATTTAATTTGTCTGAATAGCTGGAGGATTAATCACCGATCAGAGTAGTTGTCTTACATTCTCCTGAGTAAAGCTAGCTGTTGTTACCCCGGCAACCAGTCTGAGGCTGCACTAAGTTGACCTCATTACACACTTCCAGTGAGTCTCTTTTACACAATGTTTATCAAAGAGTCACTGAGTTAACCATCAACTCAATCCAGGCCCACTGTTTATACATTCATGCCACTGCCAACCATACATGAATGCATTATGTTTTGGTCTGCATCTACATCTGGTCCATTGTTGTGATAAGGATATCTCAACGCTGCATTCAGGGAGTTTTGTTTTGCACAAACTGTGACATTTTCTATCCAAAAGGTCAAAGGTTAACTTAACTGTAACGTCCTAATGCTCTGCACAAACGCTTTGCAGGTGAAACCAGATAAGTCCAAACACACTACCTGCCTGAATAATAATAATAATAATAATAGAAAAGAGATCTTGCAAGTTAAACTGGTTCAAAGGTAGTAAGACTGGGCAAGCTTCCAGATTGGAGGAGGTGGAGATCGGAGGCAGAGGATGTACGGTAGGAGGATCTTAGCTGCTGAACCAACCACAGGCAGGACACTTAAAATTACTTGGTAAGATCTGAGAAACCGGTTTCAGCCTTAACATGGTCCAGTAATGGAAAATAAACGTCTTATCTTAAGCGCTGAAAGAGCTGCAGGTATTAGATAAACAGATTACATAACATCACAAAAAGTACAAATACATATAAGTATGTATATACTGTCAGTATAAGTCCTGGCCTGGATAAAATACTTTTTTATTACCTGGATATAATAATAAAAGTCTTTGTCCGCTTATTATATATGAGCCTCTTTTATTCTGAAATCACAATAGCTAACGTGGGAAAATATAGTCTCAGATCACAATGAAACCGTTCTTGACCAAAAGAGAACTCGGGTCGCCTTCAGGTCATTTCCACAGTTCAGAGGAAGACGAATATCTGTCCAGAGGGAGCGCTTGTTGAACGCTGTTACTCTATTTCAGTTCTTTCTGATATTTCAGAGGTTCGGACAAGTCTGTAAATGTGATCCACTTTCACACAAATGTTCCGTGTTAAATTAAAGACCAGTCTATGAAGAAGAAGGAAAAGTAAACCTCTAATACAGGAATGTTTACACTTTGGAAGCTGACCAATGGGGACAAAAAGCAGCAAATGTTGTCCACTCATTAAACCAGGAAACATTTCTTTTTGTTGTTGTTATCTTGTGGTTTCAGTGATCCTACCAGTAGTTGATTCTGGTAGTAGTTCATTTTCTGTTGCTTAGAGATGAGCCATCATTCAACAGGTGAACACGCCTCCTCACATACCAAAACTGAATTCTTGAAACCAGGAAACAGTTTGACGCCCGACACTTTGCAGCTCCGCTTCTTAATCTGAACAAGATGAAGATATTTATTTTTTTGCTGTTTTTTCATGTTTCTTCTTCAGGTAGGACTGGATTTCATATATTATTCATGATATTATACAGTGTGTGTGTGTGTGGGGGGGGGGTCACTGGATGTACTTTAGTTGTACTGTCGTCATATAGTGCTCACTGTACTGTAGTGAATATGCTTTGTTGTTTCCTGTCTCTCTTCCAGTCAAACACTCCATGAAGTTCTCCCTCACATCATCAGCAGGAGTCCCTGAACTCCCAGAACTGGTTGCGGTTGCAGTGGTAAACCGAGTTGAGGTGGCTTACTATGACAGCAACATCAGCCAGACCCAACCCAGACAGGAGTGGATGAGACAAATAATCGGCGATGATTCAGAGCGGTGGGAAAGAAACAGGCAGGAGTGTAGGGGGTACCACCAGATCTTCAAAGCTGAAACTGACAGCTTCAAGCAGCGCTTCAATCAGACTGGAGGTATGTCACATGTGTCTGTGCTGTCTTGTGCGTTGACCACTTTCATGTCTCTTTATGCTTTACTGTGATCTCTCTGTCTCTCAGCCATCCACATAGCTCAGCAGGTGGCAGGCTGTGAATGGGACGATGAGACTGGAGAGGTCAGCGGTTATCAGCTGTACGGTTTCAATGGAGAAGACTTCATATCTCTGGACCTGAAGACAATGACGTGGGTCGCTCCCAGACCACAGGCCGTCATCACGAAGCATGACTGGGACAGGGATAAACCCAGGAATGAGTTTTGGAGAAACTTTATCTTACAGCTTTGCCCTCAACAGCTCAAGAAGTACTTGCCGTATTGGAAGAGCTCTCATGATAGAACAGGTAGAACCACAGGACCTGATCTACCTTCATTACAATGTTCCTATCCATCCTCTTTGTTCTAGTTCTAGTAGTTTGGGAGAGGGGTACAGAGGGGAATGATGTGGCAAACATCAGCTGTGTCAGATATAAAACAAACCTGTTTCTCTCTCTCCAGACCTCCCCTCAGTGTCTCTCCTCCAGAAGACTCCCTCCTCTCCAGTCAGATGCCACGCTACAGGTTTCTACCCTGACAGAGCCACGATGTTCTGGAGGAAAGATGGCGGGGAGATTCATGAAGGAGTGGAACAAGGAGAGATCCTCCCCAACCATGATGGATCCTTCCAGATGAATGTTGACCTGGACATTTCATCAGTCTCACCTGAAGACTGGAGGAGGTACGACTGTGTGTTTCATCTCTCTGGTGTGGAGGACGACATCATCACCAAACTGGATGAAGAACAGATCAGAACCAACTGGGGTAAAATTAGACGTGACTCACAGACGTGCACAGTAAAGAATCAGTGTTAATAAATGGATGTGGACGGATTCATTCTTGTTTTTTTGTTCTACAGAGAATCCAGCTAACATGACCATCCCCATCATTGCTGCAGCGGTTGTTCTTGCTGTCATCATTGCTGCATATGGATTCACACTTTACTGGAAAAAGAAAAGTGAGAGATTTTGAAGAATCTGATTATTATTATTATTAATAATAATAATAATAATATATTGCTAGTTTGTGAGAGGATGCTTTTATCAGGATGAGAAAACACACATCTCCTCGTGCACCACAGACCGAGACTCAACGTCAGGTTTTATTTAGCGTCACTTTTCAGCTGTGATTATCTTTTTCTGTTTCAGCCCAATGCCCTCCGTGCCGTGAGTACAACCTTTATCTCATTTCAGTTGACCTGACACACGTATTGTTTTGATTCACCAACAGTAAGACTAGTATGAGGCCAGGTTAATTGTCTTGTATCTTCTGCAGAAACAACAGAAGCAGTGACTTATTCAAACGCTACTTTGCAACGGATACGAGTTTAATTATTAAAGGACAGATGTAAAAAATGATGTGTATTTCTAGTTTTCATAACTGTTGCCCAGCTCAGATTTGTTTTCTGTGAATAAAATGCTCCCTCTGCACCTCTAAAGAGGACACAGACGACCAGTGGACTAACAGCGTGTTTGTCTCCTTCCAGCTCCTGACACCGTCTCTGAACTCTCACAGAAACTAAATCTAGACGAAGATGAAGCCAGAGATCCTGTATGAGTGACGACGGATACAAAGACATGAACTGTTTAGAGCTACACATAAACCAGTTCACTTATGAAACTGTTGTGTCACACGACTAATAGTTGCAGAACTAAAACGGTAGGAAATGTCTGTTGTGTCTAGTAAGTAATAATGGGAAAAGCTACTACGACATTATAATGTCATATATTAGACTAGTCTGTGTAGAAGAAAGGTTTCGATTATGGATAAATGCTTTTGTACATGCCTCTGTTTTACCTGAGTTAAATATAACTAAATGCTGGTAGTCCTAACATGTCTGATGATGTCTTCTGACAAAATAGTTTCCACTTCAACCTATGAGGAATGATAAACAGGTTCTTTATCAAAGCTGATAGGCTAGGCTAGCTAAGGGAGAAAGACCAAAGTTACAACTTCACTACAATGGGCAGATATGTGAAAAATAAAACATTGTGTAAGAACTTTCCAACATATTTGAACAGCAATGCTTTGAACCCGATATCCTCTATTAAATAAAATAAATAAATAAATAAAACACTGCCTGGCCAAAAAAAAAAAAAAAAAAAAAAGTCTCCACCTGGATTTAACTAATCAAATAGGTAGGAGCCTCCTATTGGATAATTACTGCATGGGTGATTATCTTTCAGCTGGAAACAAGTTATTTTACCCCAACTGATGCAATGAGTAGCTTCTCATTTCTTCAACAACCATGTCTAAAGACACATCCTGTGGTCGTGGAGAAGATGTTAGTCTGTTTGAGAAGGAGATTGTAGAAACTACTAAAACTGGGTTAAGAACTGTCCAACGCATTATTAAAAACTGGAAGGTTTGCTGGAAGCAAGTCACAATTAAATGTTTTAATTAAATAATAATAGATTGTTTGGGCTTTAATCAAATCTTGGTTTTTGTTATTTACTGAGTGAATAATATCTTAAATTATGTGCTTTTCTTAAAGAACTGACATCCAATATGACAAAAATAAATAAATAAATAAAAGCCAAAGACCCTGTGTGTGCAGTGGTTAAATGATGTTCAGGCTGGTTACTGTGTCAGCAAGACAGCTACACCCACCAGGACTGGAAGGAACACAAGTGTATGTTTCTAGACTTTAGTCCTGCACTCAGCTTCATTTATTTGTCCAGATTTACTTAGTTCTGAAAAATTCCACCTGAAACAACAGTAAAACTTCAACTTTTACTTTTTACTTATTTAAATTTTTAGTTGGTGAATGTGTGAGGACCACGTGTTCAGAGTGTCTTGTTCCCCTGTTACCACTAGAGGGCTACATAACTCTGAAATCTATCTGTGACAGACCTTAACACAGATATTAAAAGGGTCAGTGTTTATTAAAGAAACTAATTATTCTCTGTGACTATGTGTGTTGTTTTTTTTACCTATACTGAAACTGAATAAATTTGAAAAGCATCATTTTTTTTAACCTCTACTTAATCAGACAGATGGTTAACCCCGGTCAGTTCAGAACAAGAAGTTTCTATTTTATGAAGTGAAATAAAAAGACCCTGATTTTAGATCAGCACTGGAACAGCAAGAGTACTGCCATTTAAAATCATGTCTTCTTTTATTATAGTAATAAGTCCCTTGCTTTCAAGGCTAACTCAAAAAGGCCCACCAGCCCAGACTGAGCTTGAAGACGGTTTTTGATAAACAGATGACGGGAACCAGACCTGAAGTTGAACTGATCTCTCTATACAGACATCTAAGAGACCGTAGTCCAGATATAAATGAGCCTGCTCCTTAAAGACTGATCATATTCAGAAGCTGGACACTCTCTGTTCACAGGCCTCTTTATGCACCTTCTGTCTTTTTGGAAAGTCCTGGCTGCGTCCGAGGCCTCGTTCAGGTAAAAGATAGAAGCTAAACTGAAGCTGTGTTCCTCACTGGAGAGGTGAATGCTCGAGCATGCGTATCCCTTCTCTCTCACCCTATTGCGTCCTGTCTCTCTCCAGTTGCACCATGAATAAAGCTTTTAAAAGTCATGAAATCTTTCCGGGAACATTGTGCTGCAAAACTGGACATACTTATATCTGTCAGTATCAACAGAGATCTAACTCCAAACTAATTGCGACCACTTCTCAACCTTGTTTTATCTGCGTTTGTGCACAAATTTAAGTTTGTATTTGCAGCTTTCTGGGTAAGGGCGCTCCTTATACCAAAAACAATGAATGTTTCGTTTCAATTTCACACTTTGAGAAACGTCTTCACAGGAAAGACAGATGTCAGACGCGCTCCCAGACAGACAGACATTTGAAATCAATCAATATCCTTGTCATTGAGTAAAGTCTACTTCAAGTTCACACGTTCTCAGGGGCGTCTGCAGCCGGCTGCTCATTTTGTCCGGGGAACTCCGCTGACCCCTGAGCCGCCGCTCGGGATTGTCCTGATGCAAATCAGGAGGGGGGACCAATTCATCGTCGCACAATTTGATTAGACATCTGCATATTGAGCATCTGCACCCCAGAAAAATCTGCCAATACCTACCCTCAATCCCCCCCTCTGGCCCCCCACGGGGGTGGCGCCCCACGACCCCAGGGGCAGCCTATGTCCCTACTCTGTATACACCTCCCCTTGTCTTCCCCCTCTGACCCTGTCAGGCCCGGCTACAATACCTGACCCCGCCCCAGAGACGGGACGATTGGAGTTCAAGGTAAACGTCCCTTTCTCTGCGTCCGTCTGCGGGCTGCCCTGCCTGGCCCCTGTCCGGCCCTTGTCCGATAATCACATGCACCGCTCTTTTTTGTTTTTGTTCATACTTTCTCACAGACACACACACACACAGACTCCTTTCCCTACAAGCCTTTTCTGAGTAGACATGACTTGACAACATGCCTCAGAAACGGAGCCTTTCCTTTCTTTGCAGCATCTCTATTGTGATCATCTCTGACCGCCGGCTCTTATTCAGACATCTTTGCCACTCAGACGATTTCCCTCCTTTTTGTAGCTTTTATTGATTCATCAGGATCTCTTTCAGGGTGGGGAAGAGAGAGGGAGCATGTCAAGAAGTTTAAAGCAACATTCGACGAGCCTTACCACACACACTGCAGCGTTGAGATGTGACTACTAGACCTACTAGATATAAAATAAAGTTTTAACTGCACATAAAACCCTGTCAATACATGTGACAGATCATCAGAGTCAACTAAAACATTCATTCATTAATGTTTATTGTTCCTAAAACAACTGTAGCTTTCTGGAATGAATGAGTGACAGCATGAGCTAATATTATACACGTGTGCTCAACAAACAATAGAAATGTACTGTGTATTAATAATAGTAGAATTCTGCATTTTATTTCCTCTATTATTCCCTCACTCCTGAAACTAATCTGGTGTTTGAGTACACACCGCTGGCTCAGTGCTGGTCTGCAGACGTGACAATGGCTGAAACTTCAATGCATGTACTTGGAATTTTTAAAAGAGAGGCTGGAGCTTACCAGTGACATGACAGGGACTAACTCTTATACAAGCCACCCCAGACAGTCAAGGTTTTGCAGGTGCATTGTGAATCTCCCAGCAACCAGAGTAGTCTCTGATGGGTTGTAAGAGAACTTATTATTTGACTCCATGTAACATCCAGGCCCAACAGAAGCAGACATCTGAGAGGATTTATCATAAGAGGAGTAGGTTTAAGATAAGATAATGTAGGCTTCAGACTTGTGTGGCCTTGTGGTAAGAGACGAGACAGGAAGCAGAGTGAAAAATATAAAAGAGGTGCACCAGTTTAGCAACATTTGCGTGCAACTGAGTCACAGGAAGGTTTCTGTGGCTTTGATTGTCTTTGAATACGCTTTGCATGACGATGATGATCCTTTTTATTTCCCTGGCTTCTTTTACAGTAACACACTGACCAAGTCTGCAGAGTTAAAACATGTCTCTTACATAAAATATAAAACATTACAATGAGACGAAGGAACGTATGGTCATGCATCACCAGTGAGAGGCTCCACTGCTACTGATTCAGTTCAGTGATGTCAGTTCACTTTGTAAATTTGTTGTTTTGTGCACATACTAAAAACATACGAAGTGCACACTTACATGTATCCAGCACACAGGCTTCAATAGAAGCAGAGGAAATGTTTATGATATACAAACATGTACATAATATTTATATAATCTTGGTTTGCTAATGCATCCTTCTCTTGATGGAACATGTCTCGATCTGAGTGATGGAACATTTTTAGAAGCAGATACTTCGAAAGCAGCCTTCTTTAAAAAAATTAAATTAAATTAAAACAGAACAGCAGCTGAGATGAGTGCAGAACGTCAGCTCTCCTGTCTCCATGAGATTCCCTGTAGTATTTAAAGTCCTTCTGTTGCAAAAAACTAAACATATGCAAAAACTATACCGTACAGCAAACAAGTGAATTTCCTTTAATGTTCCTTTGCACCATTTAAAGATGAATACTTGTGATTCACCTTGTGCTGTTCTTTTAAGAAGTTCTTCATTGATAAGGTTCTGTTTGAGGGTTTCCTCCAACTTATTTCTTCTTCTTCTTCTTCTCTTTCTGTTTCCCAAAATGTCTTTCGATAAAGATACTTTGGACAATACTTAATCTTAAAGCACTCGTGCGTGGCTTGTGTGTGTTCCTCGTTGCTTGTCGGCTTGGCACGTGTGCCTCTGATGACTTTGAACCTCATCTTTCTTATTCTTGGCAGGAAGTGAGCGTCAGCAGCTCTTGGTTGTAAAACCGCATTTGGTCACTCTCCCAGAATGCTCTGCTAGAGGGAGAGGACAGAGAATCTCTGTGTCACCTCGCCGTGGCACGGGATGTGAGGAGATCGCCGGGAATGTCAATAATCGCTCAAACCAAGGACAAGCCGCTGGCTGCTCTCGATGCAGCACAAACACCTGAATGTCAGTTTGAAATAAAGCCTGTAAATACAATGATCACACCTAAAGGATGCATTTTGATCTCTTTAACGTGAGCAGTGAATTCCTTTAATAGCTCCAGTTCAAATTCAGAGGTAGACGACACCTCTGAGATATTAACAAAATAAAAACAGAGAATAAACCAGTAGCTGCCATGAGGGGGAAGCCCTCTCTCTGCAGTCTGGTTTATGTTTTAACTCAAACCCAGATTTAGATTTATAGTTAAGAACTGGATAATGTGGAATGAAAGGAACTGGATAATGTCAGCAGAACACTAAACTGATGACCTGTATAAGATCAGACTGCATCTAATTTACTGTGTCAGTGATGTAAAAGCATTTAACAACATTTATCTGCAGGGAGCATCTGTTTGTCCTTCATTAGACACTGAATTTATTCCGTTTCATTCTCTGCTGGGACGATGACGAGTCTTTCTGCAACTTGATTACTATTTTCTTCACCCTTAGCAATCTCTATAAGTTGTAGGAGAACATACAAGCGACCTAATCTAACCAGTCACAGCTCCTGTCATATCTCTGCAGCCTCTCTGACCCCGAACATGAATCTACATTTCTAAAGAGGCATAAAAAACACTGTAGATTAGTTTTATGTTTATAAAGAAATGACTGAAACTGTGATCACATTTCTCATGGCACTCAGGAACTGATGCTTCTTATGTTTTTGGTTTGTTTAAAACAAAGAAATAAATGGTCGTGAGAGGAACCATCACACAAACGAAACTAAAACTAAACTAAAGAAGAGAAACCTACAGGAACTCACACTTTTCTTTGCAGCAAATTCAAACCACTGGGTCACTAAAACAGAAGACTTACAACGGGAAAAATAAAATCATATTCTCTTCATTAAAATCTCAAAGCAGCCTCTATATGTTTTAACAGGAATATATTATAAGTATTACTGTGATCAAATGTTTCATAGGGGCTGATGATAACATTTATCTTTTTGTGACTAGACTAGAAAACATTGTTAAAAACTGTGATTTATGAGGAGAAAGTATTGTTTTTTTAACCCCCCTCCTCCCCAACACTAGAGCCATGCTGAAAATTGATTGAGTTGTCAAAATCGTTGTCGGTTGATTTTATGTTCTGTGGAACTTGAGGCTCAGCGTTCTCCCATCGGGATATATTTGTAGCTACAACACAATGTTCAAAAAGCCTTTGTCCCTCATCCTATTGCTGTGATCTGCGTCTCGGGGCTTGTGGACAAAAGGTGTCAAACGGAGCGTTGGACTTGGCCCGCCACGTCCTCCCGAGGCTGCTCCTAATCCTATTAATGTGGGCCGTGGAGGAGTATGGATCCCGCACTCCCTTCATCCCACAAACTATTAAAGTCTGAGGGGGCCCTGTGTGTTTACTCTGTGCATGCGTGCTGGGCCGTGTGTGTGTTCCTGTGTGTGTAATTGCATTGTAAGCGTCTTCTTATCCACGTTGTCATAATGTGTTATCCACTGATGCGGCTCTTGGTTCGCCGTCGTCTGCGGTTCGCCACGGGGCAGGTGGACGTTTCAATCTCTCGCCGCGGTTCATCACAACATCGGCCATAACATTTCAGCTCACGTCTTTGCTGCTGTCTGATGATTCTGCTTTAATCTGCAGTTTTTAAGTCAGATTACCTGAATTTATGACTGAAATGTATTTTAAAAGCTCAACACAATAACCTTTTAACACCAAGTTACCAGCAAACAGTCCAAATAAATATATTTTTTGTGTTCATATCTGTACAAATAATGGACCATTTTAGTTTTGCATGCACACCCAATCCAACCGACACCACTGCTGCAAATATTCTTCATTTTTTGTTATTGCTGCATGAATTATGTTACTTATTTTGGCCTTGCCAGGTTGAGCCAGGTTGTGTCTTAAACATAAATGATAAATAGGAAAGATATTAAATGATCAAACAGGTATTTTCTCAGGTCTGGTGTTAGAGACTAACTTGTGGCGTCGTGGAGAAAAAGCTCATTAAATCTACGTCACTTGGTGTGAAAGTGTTGGATAAAGTGAGCAAAATGAAATCTGTGTAGTGAGTCTGTGAATGTCTGAAGGTCACCACTACTACAGTTTTACAATTTAACTTCTTTTAATCAACTTTAATCCATTTTTTTCATTTTTTTATTTGCTTGCAGCTATTTTCAGGCCTCATGATTCATCAGTGTCTAACGGGATAAAACAATAGGTCCAACGCCACAGCCCCTATGGACCAGATCAAACAGCATAAATGATATATAAGATAGAGGAGCTGAAAATAAAGATATGTCCAACTAAAATTGAATTCATTGCGTCCTTCATTTGAGGTCTGAGATTTGAGATTTTGATCTTAAATGACCAAGTTAAACTGCTGACATGTTGCCTTTTAGTTTCCTCTGGCGTCATATCTCTGTTTGCACCGTGGCCACACAGACAGACACACATGCAGCCGTTCACATCCTCTCAATGGTCTCCTTTGCGTGTACATTGACCAGAGTCAATTGCCTGTCAAATGCTCTGCGCGATTAGACATCAGTGGGTATAAGGCCTAATGCAGGGGAGCCTCCCCATGCCTGGACGTTGTGGGGGCCCCATTCTGTGAACCCCACGGCCCTTCGCTCTCCCTTCACCCTCTATACCCCCACCTCCCCCTCCCTTTTTCATCTCACCGCCCCAGTTCAATGTTAATGTCCAGCGGTGTCCACTCTTCGGACGTCTCCCTCCACAAGCAAAATACCCGGAGAAGAAAGGCAGAGCAAGAGAAAGAAAATCAAACCTTCCCTCCTTCTTTTCTCACCCTGGCCTCCTCTTGTGTGCTGTCCAGCTGGCTGTGACCCTTGACCTCCTGACCCTCACTCCTGACCCCTGGACCCGTTCCCACGCCACGCCTTTTTGTGTCCACCTCGCCATGGCAACACCTTGGTCACTGCTGCTGCCACGGTAACAGATGGACAGGGGCCTGGAAATAACTTCATTCAGCCCCACTCAGAGGGGTGAGCACCATGCACAATCTGCCCTAACCCCCTTCCCACCCCCCCGCCCTCGCCCTCGCTCCTCGCCTCCCCCATCCCAAACACATACACATGCTTAGACACACGCAGCGCCCCCAAACCCAACTTTGACACCTCCTGTGCCACATTCTATCACCCCAATCCCTTTGGATCCATTTCCTCAGCGGGGGCCTCTGGGTATCGGGGCCTGATAGAGTCTTTACACAGAGATCCCAGATTCACCCTGGCATTTACACAGGACGAACACGGGAACAAGAATAAGTTGCCGCTGTTGGCAACGAAAAGCGCATAAAAAAGACACCCCAAAGTCACCCACGTATCCCGTTTTGCTCTGCTGGTATTTATGGTTCAGGGCGTAGGAGCGCTAACTTCTTCGCGGTGCCGTAATTATCTCTCTGCTTCTTTTATTAGCCCTATTGTTTTCTCACATCCTCTGATGAGAAAGGGGGCTTGGGGGAGAGTTGTAAAGACACAGAGCTGAGCAGCAGGGGATCTGTTTGCCAACTCTGAGACAAACGACAAACTGAATAGAATTGCTGAGGAGCTCAATAAGGTGCAGCAGGAAAATGAACTACAACAGTTTTGGTGCTAATCAGTAACTAACCTCCAAACAAGGTTGTGTGTGTTTTGTCTCCTTTTTGGGGAAGATCTCTGGGACAGAGACAGCGAATAGATTAAAGGAGAATAGTGTAATTACTGGAGCTGAATGGGGTGTGTGCACGGTGCAGAGGAGGAGAGGGGTTCACGCTGTCGAAACACACTTGTCTCTGTAAAGAGAGCTCTGATCCTCGGGGTCTCATCCCTGCAGAGAGCAAACAAACAAGTAAACAAACAATCACTGACACGGATGTGTCCCGTGTCGTGTTTATAGGACGGGCTAACAAAAAAAGAAAGAAAAACACTCAATGTGAAAATATCTTTAACAAAAAAAGACATTTTTCTCTTATTAAGTCATTTTATTGACTTAGTTTTTTGACTTTTACTTGAAATGTTTGAAAGTTTTTATGTTTTTTCGTTAGACCAACTGGACTGACTAGCAAGCAGGTGGGGGGTGGGGGTGGGGGGCACCACAGGCAACCGCCAAAAGACTGACCATTGAGGCAAAATCACACAAGCGAAGCCACTTATTCAATTTTTGGGATTTTGTATCCCCCTTCCATCCCTTCATGAATCTGCATCCCACTATCTTTCCCTCTACTCACCCCCACATCTCCCCCTCCCTTCCTGTGTCCAGCACCCCTCATTCTACCATGCCTCCCCTTCTCTCCCCCCCTCCCCTCTGCCTCTCGCCCAGTTCATTGTACCAAAGGAGATTTTCTCCATTGAGGCCCAGTCTCTTAGGTAACCCCAGCGCTGCATGAAATGAGGAGAGGGAGAGAGCGAGAGACAGGGAATGAGAGAAAGAGAGAGAGAGAGAGAGAGAGAGAGAGAGTGAGAGAGGGCGGGGAAATTGAGAAAGAGAGGGTGAAGGAAATGTAAGGGCGGAGGGAGGGAGGGCCGGACAGAAAGGGTTGAAGAAGGAGAGGGAGAAGGACGCAGAATCAGAGGAGGCAGAGACAGAGAGAGTGAAAGATGGAGAAGTAGGACAAGTGCGGTCAGACGTCGACAGCGATGCAGCTAAAACACGACCCAGGACTGAAGGAGGAGGATTGAGAGGCAAGGATGCCTGCCGCACATGTAAGGATGAATGCTCTGAGGCTGAGGGGGACTTTATCACGTGCTTTTTGCAGTAATTCTTGATCCAGTTTTTAGACCCCAAAGGGTCCAGATACTGGACACTGCTGCTGCTGCTGCTGCTGCTGCTGCTTTCTTGTCTTTCTTTTTTTGTTGTTTTTTTGCTTTGAGCTCATTTTATCTGACATAGATTCAGGGTTTTTTCACTTTTAAACAGGAAAAGTCATTTTGAAATGGAGCCCACAAGCCTGTGTAGTAGTAGTAGTAGTAGTAGTAGTATCTGAGGAGCAGTGTGAACCAGAAAAGTTTAGGCCTTCAGGCCTGTCTTCACACCTGCATGATCACAGCCTGTCCTGCCAATCAAAGGAGATCTGCTTTCTGCAAACAAATGTTAAATAGCATTTTATTATAAAAACAGACTATATGGAATATGCTAACAGGTATTAGACAGGGGGAGTACATTTTATTGAAAAGTAACTTTAACTTAAAAAAGTTTCAACCATTTGGTTTTACTGGCTTCACTGTTCCCTAAAATATAATATGAATAGCAATGTCAAATGTCTTCTAGTTTGCTATTCAAATATGCACATATAACTTTTGAGTATTTCAGGAATTTAAAAAGAAAAAAACATTTTAAAACTTTTTTTGCTAATGACGTGGGAGAATTTCTGGCTTTACAATTTTAACAGTAAACTTTGTTCTGAACAGAGACTTAAACTGTAAGGGAAGGACTCAGAAACGCTGCCATCCTTTGTGGCCATGCTACTCTGCACCTCAATGGTAGGCACACAGCACATGGGGTTCCCATGAATAGGCCAGGCCTCACCAAAGACCACATCATTTGGATAAAGACGGGGTCCCACAGAAAGAGAAAACGCCTCACGGAGCGAATCAGATAAAGAGAAAATGTTGCGTACGGCAAATCAGATTAGGGCGAGTCAGAGCTTTACTTTTTCGTTTTCAGGAATCCCCCCCTACCCCCTTCACCCTGCCTCCACCCTCCTGCCTCCAACTCAGTGAAATTTACTACTGCTGCTGCTTATGTGTCTGATAATAATGCGCTCCACTGCTGTGCTGAGTTATCATCTCAGCCTTTTGTCTTCTTTGATCTGTGTGACCGTTGGGGGACCCACTTCTTCTTTTGTACAAGGTCACATCGCTGGCTCCTTTTGGACGGGCCTGCCCCCGGGTGGTGACCCCTTCGTTCATCATGGTGTCAGCGGCACAGAGGACGAGCATGAGTTAGAGCTTTCACCCTCTCTCTCTCTCTTTTCTCTTCTTTCTTTCCCCTTGCGTTCCCGCTCATTCCCGGACCATCTTTTCATTTTTGTCCATCCATACATGCAGATCTGAAGCTTGCCATCAAACGCCATTAGGACACTGAGCTTGAGCAAGGGGGAGGAAGTGATATTTTGAAAGGAATCACACCCATTCACTCCGTAGCTTTACCCACATTAAGCTGAGCACCTTTAAATCATAAAGCAGCAAATCAGGTCATTATCTATAAGTGTGTGCACCCACCCATGACCAAGTGGAGGTTGGAGGTCCGGAGCTGATTGTCCAAACGCAATTCTTGCGTCTGCCTTTGTGAAACCAGGAGTTGTGGATGGACATCACGCCCCTGACCTCTGAAAATCAACGAGGGACGGACCACCATGGACGGGATAAGACTCTTTGTGGGCGGATGAGCGAGAGACACTGAAAGACAAACAGAAAGAGGGAGAGAGAGAGATATTGAATAAGAGGCTGTGTGTTTATGTAAATGTAAAACCTGTAAGAACCACTCTTGACATTTTTGGAGGTCAGATCAACTTTTTATTTTCCCAGAAAAGAGAAAAAGAATCAGAACAGTTTTTGGATAATCTCAGGCCTGTAGAAGCTTCCTGTTTGACACTTTTATTTCTAACCAACAAAATGTAAAAAGATTAAATATTTAGGTCGATCCAGGTGTGTTGTAAAAAGCTTAGGACGTGCTCCTCTGACAGGCCATGGTTTATAAGACAAGCTGGTGAATAATTAATGTCATAACTGGGTTTGCAAAAGTAATGGCACCACGCAGAGATGGCAGGTGGAAGGTAGCCAAATGGGAAATAAAGAGAAGGTCACTTTATTTATCTGGCAATTACACCACAGAAATAGGTGGATGTAAATCCTAAAATAGGATTTATACGGTATATAATGCAAATGCAAACAAAATTAAACACTTTTTAGCACATTTCAATGAGGTTGACAAATTCACATTTGTACGTCTGTAAACTGCAAGTGGTATTTTATTATTTTTTTTAATTGTTTGTGTTTTTCCCTCCTCCCGTACAAGTGCAAAGTCTGAACGCTTGTACACGCCTGGCTCTGATGATCAGGAGTGTCCCATATTGGAAAGGGGGTTGGCGTCTGTCTGTGGAGCAGAAAAGGCTGAATAGCTCTCACCGTGTTAAGTACAGTTGAATGTGTCCGGTTCACACTTCAGCACCAGAGTCTAGAGAGGGTCTTGCTAAATTTGCACTGGACGGGGTGAGAGTGACAGAAAAGGAGAATGAATGAGGGGACGGTGTGTGTCTGTGTGTGTGTGCGTGTGTGTGCGTGTGTGTGTGTGTGTGTGTGTACTCAGCGTCTCTGTGTTTGCCTCGGTGAATTTGCTTCTGTGTGTGTTTTTCTGTGTTTGACAAAGTTCAGGGGGCCAGACCTGAAGAAAGAAAAGGGAAAATGAGAGAAAGTAAAGGATTTGAATTAGGTGGAGAGGGAGGGAGAGGAGAGAGAGACAGAGAGCAGGATGAAAAGGAAGGCAAAGATCTGACAGGGAAAGAGAGGAGGACCTTTTTTTTTTGGAGGGAAAAGAAGACCGGGCACCTCCAAATTTGTGTGGCAAGATTGTCCACCGCTTCACAGCACGAGTGGCGTAAATTGGTGAGATTTATAGATCGGAGCTGCAGGAAGTGACAACTCGGTCTGGGAAATATGTATAGAGAAAGAGAAAGAGCGAGGGTGAGAGAGAGCGGGAGAGAGAGGGTGGGAGGGAGATCAAGAGCGAGGCTGCATTAATATGCTAATGTCCCGAGTGAATGCACAACAGGCCCACTGACCAGGCTAATCACTGGTGGACACACACTGAGGCTAATCCCTCTTGCAGCACTCACACACACATGTGGTCATGAACACACAGAGCGCAGGTTAAAATATTTGGACAGTGACATTTTTTGCACTGATTAGTCTTTGTATGCAAGTTCAGAGAAGTACTGACTTTCAGGTTTAATTCTAATGCATCCGTGCCAGAGTGGGTGACAAGTGTGGGAATCATCTACAACTTTATGATACCAAACAGACAAGAAAATTATTAATAACATTTTAGTGTAAAAAGTTTGAACTGTCTTATCAGCTAAAAGCTACCATGGTCGAGTTGAGAATAGGTTTCACCTGTTGCAGGCTAGTTTTATGAAATTAAGGAAACAGGTGAAGAGAACTGTTGACACTGTGGGATGCAGAATTCATACAGGAAGTGACTGCATGCTGTAGTTTAATTTGGAAACAAACACATCGTCATTTAATTCAAATCCAGGCTGCAGGAGTGCAGAGAAAAACAATGTAAGACCACATGTTTTTTTTCTGGTTGGGTCTTTTATGTGTCTCTGATTCTTACTGTGTTATATGAATGTGTGTAAATTGTATGCAGAATACCAATAATAATAAAAAAAATCTAAATCTGTCTTGGGGTTGTCTTGTGTTTCTGTCTCTGGAGCTAAAATCAAGCAAAGATGCTGTATTTCATGACAGGAGAAAAGTCGGTTTAAGTTTGTTTGAATTTATATGATTTAAAAAGCACATTTATATCATTGTTTAACAGATCAAACAAAAAAATATGAGAAAACTGAAAGGATTTATTTTTAATGGGAGAAAGATTTGTGACACACATTGTTTTCAGTCTTAATCAGACAATTTCAACAACAATAATGTAACTTTTAAGTACTCAAATGGGAATTTTTCCCATCTGTAGTGAACCAAATGGACAAGAACGGCTGCCTGGGAACCAGTGAAAGTGTATATTAAACAATTTGGAAAGTAGCTTGCAGAGATGAATGTCTTTCATAAAAAAAAAAAACTTTAGATCAAATGTGGATTTATGCCACACACACACAAAAATCCATAAATACTAAGTGCTCCATCTCTTTTTTGTAATGCCATTTCAGTCCCCTTGAGGGTGATAAAGCTTTAAAAAAAATGTAAGCATTCAGAATTTTTCATCTTTCTCTCTAGCCCTTTCAGAACAACAAGAGATTGTGAACTACTGGTACAGAAACAAACCTTTTTTGATACAACCCTGATGTAATTTACAAATAAAATTAAACAGATTATGAAAAATGACATTTTTAGAGAACAAGTAAACAACAGCTGCAAAACCTCTGAGAGATATACGGTTAAATTATATATTGTTATGTATTTATTTTTCTTAAAACAGCTAAACTTTCATACTAAACTTAAACTTTCACATATCAAATCAGCTCCATTGTCATGTATATATATGTTGCTCTCTGCATTTAACTCATCCACTTTGGGTCAGTGTGCAGCCATGTGAGGTGCACATGGAGAAGTCAGGGGACATTTAGGTGTTGCTCAAGGCACTTCTCCATTGACACAGAAGGCATCAAACCAATGACTTCACGGTCCCAAAGCTGCTTCCCCACCCACTACACCACAGCTCCCATCCCTGTCATGAAAATACAGTATAACAAAAGACATTAATTCTTGTATTTGTCACCTGTATCACCCCCAGGGATGCTAAACTAAACTGCTGGCACATGATGGACACAAAGTCTTGTCTGTCCTTTTACAGCAGTTAATGAATGCTGAACTCTTGCAAAACAGGGCTCATTCAGGTTCGTTCTGTAGATATAAGTGTTGAAAGTACCTTTGAAATTAATCATAGTTTAATAACATAGTGTGATTATTCCTGTTACAAAATGTATAGTAATTAAGAGTGTGTTCTGCTTAATATATCTTACTAACCACAGAATATTCCAGGCCGTGCAGGAATAGAAGAATGTCAGGAACAGATAAAGGAAGGGGATGCAGCAGGTCGAGATGACCCAATGCTAGATTAACCGGACGTCCATATCGGGGAGAATAGTGTGTTCTTTGTTAAGGTTGTTGTGTGCAGGCGCTCACTCGAGGAGATGGAGCGAAAATGGAGTCAGATGTTACGGGCGTGAGTGGCAGGTGAAGAGGAGAGACGGAGTCGGATTACGAGCCAACCAGAAGACGACACACCCAAGTTCGCCTGCATCCTACAAAACTTTTTGTAATAGTATATTAAAACTGGGTCAAGGTAGTCAGACTTCATGAACTGACATGACTTTGTTGTTTGTCAGGGACAGGAAGATTGGACCCAGAGCTCTGTAAGCTTATTTCTTTGTGTTGCTTTTAATAAAATACTCAAACTGAGAAACAGAAGCGTGCAGTGTCGTCCATTAAACGAACGCGCGGAGAAGAGGAACGAGGTCAAAAAGGGATCGTACACGGTCTTCTCCAACAATTCTTATGTTTTCAACCTTTATCCTCATCGGTGATGCAGATATTATGTTTTAAACTCACTGATTAACTGTGGTTTTAGAAGAAACAAAAATTCAGTAGCATTAATTATAGCTGTAATAATTTAGATGGAAAACAAAAACACTCATAGGACACTTGATAACAAGATTTTTTGCTTTCAACACAGCTTCTAGGCATGAAATAGTGGACACAAAATAATAGATGAAATTACTGATAAAGAAATATTTTGTGATGACCATGTTTACAGAAAAAAACATTTGCTTGATGTTACCACAAAGAAACATGATGTAACTTTATATAAAACACCAAAAGGACAACAGATACACACTGATTTTTATTAAAACCAGAACGTTGCTTTACAACCTTGCAAAGACTGCGTGATATTTGTTTTGTTTTGGATTGTGTGGCAAACTGGGAACCCTCTGCCACGCCGTTATCTCAACATTGCAGTGATGAATGATCCCTTGTGTCTTCAGTCTGCTCTGCACATGACTGCTCCTCAGGCAATAACAGAAACTATTTGCGTAGTTAATTGATTTGAGGAGATCACATCCACGGAGGTGTCGGCACTGATTTGTTTCCCAGGCGCGGCAGGGACCACCAGCGCTCCAGTGTCCGCCAGTAACCTCTTCAGCCCGCTGGCATACAGAGCTGAACTTGTCTTGACCTCTTGACCTCCTGCACTGGATGTGTCTCCCTGGCTCGGTGACATGTGAGGCACATCATGATCACACGCAGCCCCCTTCTCCAGCCTCAAGAAGGCAGGCTGCACCGCTGTGCACTGATTGAGGGCTAATGTTCAACTGTAACAGAAGCACTAAGCCAAATCCTCCACCATCATCATGTTTTCATCCTTGCAGGGGGAGGGAGGGTTGACTACGAGGCAAAGTGGGGGGAGAGACAGACACACACGGGGCCTAGTCGCCACATCTTTTCATGCGAAGAAGCTGCGCCGCTAAACCGTCAGTAATTTGCATCTATTTTCATGAAACTGTATATTTACAACATTTAGCTAGCGCGTTAAGTGAAGACAGAGGTCTAGAGGGATGCGATAGACTTTTATGTTTGGACTAATCCAGCTGTCCGACGATACATTCGGGCTAACTAGCTTGCTAGCTAAGTTATGTGGCTAAACGTAGTTAGCTTTAGCGCTTAGCTTGTTTTGCCAGCTTAAACTATGCATAGCGTGATTTCTACAACAGGTAACATTAAACCCGTGGTAACGTGTTGCGTTGAGCTATGTGTTAGCTGTTTGTGTTAGCTTTACGACAAGCACGGGCGTTTTAAATGAGCTAGCAGCGCTAGCTAGGTCAGTTTACGAGCTGTGTGATGATGGCTAACGTTAGCTAGCTCGGAGAAGCCGTGGCTTGTTGCCACTTATCTGGGGCTCCATCTATTATATATTGGTGTTTTATTTTCCTGCGCTGACACACGGTAATATTGTCGGTGTTTTGAAGCAGTGTCACATCCGTCTGTTGGATATCAGCGTGTCTTCGTTGTGTCTTGTACCGGGACAAGACATTTCTTGGCATCAGCTGAGCAGCTGGTTGCTTTGCAAGGTCCTGCTCCAACGTTATGTAAAAATACCAAAGGGACACCAGACACGCACTGATTTTTATTTAAATCAGACCGTTGCTTTAAACCTCGCAGAGACTGCGTGTTGTTTGTTTTTGTTTTTGATTGTGTGTCAGACTGTGAGCCCTCTGCCACGCCGTTATCTTACACGGTTCTCTCTCCCTCTCCCTCTTTCTCTCTTGTGTTGGAATTTCAGACCCGTTTTTGGTTTCCCAAAACAGCTCAGGCCCGGGCCTCAGTCCGCGGTCTAGAGTTTGGTAGCAGGCTGTCACAGACGGAAGCATTTCGGCTTATAGCTGCCAGCCTGCCCCTGTGTCCCAGCCACCATCATGGGAGACAGCAGAGGTGAGCAAAGAAAAAATATATATATATCTCTGCAGCACCACAACAAGACAATCTGAAAAATAATGTTAATTATTGCTAAAGTTTTATAAATTAAACTCATTAGATTGAGTACTATGTATGTATTATGTATGGGCTATGATGCAACACAAACCTAAGACTTGGTTGAATATTAAATCTTTTAAAAACAAACGTGTTTACATCTGTCACAGCTGCATTAAATAAGTCAGTCAGGGTCGGTTGTTTAAATTGCAAACTGCACCATTTCTCAAAAGAAAAGTGGGTGTACATGTCATTTAGATTAGTAGGGAATTAAATTTACCAGTTGCCTGAATAATGTGTCTTTTCAGCTTTACAGTCTTGTGATGTTTAGGATGCAACTGATGTAACAACAAATACAAATCCAAGTTTTTCAGTGCCATGTTTAAACATCTGGATGATACTAATGTGTTACTGTGCTCTAAAAAAGCAGCTGACTCTTTGCTCCTGATGTTTATCCTTTATCCGAAAAAGTAGTAGTGAAGGTAGTAGAGAGCTCTGTATCAGAGCTTTGTGCCTTTATTACCAGACCAGGAAAATAATGACAATAACTGTGTCCGTGTTGGGGTGATGCTTAACTTTATTGACTTTATTATAAGGGAAGAAAGTCCTTACATTAAAAATAGTTTCCTCACTATTACTACTTGTTAATATACCACAGACACAGAATATATGGAATAAACAGTTTCACTACAGGGTTTAATAACTGATTTATCAGTCTCAACAGATTATGGCAGATTATTTCTGGAAAGATAACATCATTAGACATCGAACTCCCACACTGAAACTCTTGTGTCAAACGCACTGTCTGACAACTGTTAACAATTTTACATAAACAGCCTTAAAAGCAAAAAAAAAAAAAACAGCATGAGTAAAAGTTTATTCCTGCAGTTCAGTGCAAAACCACCCACAGCCTCCATAAAATCAAGGCTTTGACCAGTTTACTGAAGCCGACAGCTACTTTTGCTCTCTTAGCTAACTAGGGGTGTCCTTCTTGGGGTAATAAACATTTTCCACCCATTAGTTTTGTGATTCCTGCGGTTTAATGTACAAAACAACTCCACATGTTCTCATAAGCTTTTAATTCTTCAGATTAGTTAGTTGTACACCTGCACGCACAGCTCACTGATGAATTCACCCAGAAACCTTCATCGCACAGTTTGGACATCCTTCCTCTGGTTTTCTCTTCTCAGATTCTCGGAGCCCGGACAGTTCGTCTGTCTCCTCCCCACCGTCGGGCCAACGGTCGCCTCCGCTGGTTCCCTCAGCTGCCGCTTCCATGACCTCCCTGCCTCCCATCACCTCTGCCGGGGTCAACAGCCCCATCAGTAGCATCGGTTCGCCGTTTTCTGTTATCAGCTCTTCACTGGGATCCCCCTGCCTACCTGGCACACCTTCAGTTGGTTATGGCCCAATTAGCAGCCCCCAGGTAAGGCAGGGCTTACCTTGTTGTGTTTTCTCCCCACTTGTCTTTCTGTTTGTGCTGTTATTTACTAGTTTATCAGAGAGAGATATCAGAGGAGATGTCAGAGGACAATAAACACTTGCAAAAATGTTTATTGTGAGGTCTTGGTGATGTTTGAATTCTTACAGAAGTAGAAACTGTAACAGTTGAATACTTTTGACATTGCGCTCACTGTTCATTTCGATTTCATTTCAGATCAACTCTACAGTGTCCATGTCAGGGCTCCATGCAGTGAGTAGCTCAGATGATGTGAAACCTCCCCTGGGCTTGAAACAGCTGTCAGCCCACAGCCCAGGACCGATGCTTTCCCAGAAACGCCTTTGTTCCATCTGCGGAGATAGATCCTCTGGTAAGTGCACATCTTAAATACAGCAGATTTCTCTGTGTAGACTTTTAGTTAGGGTACTGTTTTACTATTCAAGAGTTTGTCAGAGGCCCCAAGACACTTAAATTTTAACCGTGGGAAAAATTAGAATCTATTTAGTGTGACTTATTTGGCCCTTTTCTTGCTACCTCCTCCCACCTCCCAGGTAAGCACTATGGCGTCTACAGCTGTGAGGGCTGCAAAGGCTTCTTCAAGCGAACAGTGCGCAAAGACCTGACCTACACTTGTCGGGACAATAAAGACTGTATGGTGGACAAGAGACAGAGGAACCGCTGCCAGTACTGCCGCTACCAGAAGTGCCTGGCCATGGGCATGAAGAGAGAAGGTGAGCACGAAGGAAACAAACCCTGTAGATCACTTGTTCCTCAGCTGATGCTTAAGCTATGTATGAGACCTTCATACGAACCTTTTCATATTTACAGTTTTAAGCTTAAATGCAAAAGCGGTGCGTTTTCTCCCACAAGGTAAATTATATGAAGATGAATATTTAGCTTTAAAATCCATTTCAGAAGTCCCCTGCCTTTTGACAAATTATGTACTTCTTTGGCACAAAATTAGACGACGCAACTTGTGTGATATGTGCAATCACTGGTCTGGAGTCGCTCCGTTGGGAGTTGATTGAGCCCTGGCAAAGATCTGCCGGGCCAGTCAATCATTTGTTTAGCTTTTATGTCTTTATGTCAACAGACGAGCAACAGCGACGTAGTCATTCATGTCATCTGAGCGCAGTTGAGTTAAATTTATGTGCAACAAAATGTCCCTGATTGGTTGCAGGACTATCCAGTTGCATGCAGACGTTTTGTTTCTCTTTATCTGTTGAAACACGCCCCATAGTGACGTCCCAATTGCATGTTACCAGACTCTTATTCTGATAAGAAGGCTAACTCTGCATTATCCTAAAGTCCATTGCACGCCATCCTTTTAGCTAATAAACAATTAGCTAAAGGGTAAATCCCTGTCCTTTTGATTTATACTAAATTCTTTTATTTCCCTCTACTCAAATAACTTGTTATTTTAAATAGGCACAATGGGCGTGGTCACAGTTTTTGTCTAGTCATAAGAAGTATCGCATATATTGTTTTTATCAGGTGTTTGTCTCCAGGTGACCGTCAATCAGTTTAAAATCCATCCCATGATTTGGACCAGCAACAAAATTCAAAGCAGCAACAATATTGGCTCTACAGTTGGCCCTACCATGGAACTGCTTGACCGTAACGCATAAAAATGAGCCCGTCAGAAGCTTTGCTAACTGCTGCTGATCTGCTTCCTGCACTGTGAAGGTGTACACTGTGATCCAGAATCATGCTGGATCCGTTTTAAGCAAATTCATCTGAGATTACGTGCTTGCTGCTTTTAGAGCCGAGCAGAGTAAGAGCCAACTGCACCGAGTGTTTGTCATGTCATACTGTTAGATTAAGGCTGAATTCCACAGCATGTTACTAGGCAAAATGTATTAAGTTAATTTATTAAGTTAACGCAGATGAAAGGAACGTTCGGCACAGCTGCTCTCTTTGGCAGATCCTTTCTGCATAATCTGCTGAGCCTCAACCAATAAATCCTGAGCCCTGAAGCTTTTAGCTCGACCCATCACTTTAAATGATACATTATGCCTTATTATAATTAGTATTAAATATGTCGGCATGCAAATTATAGTATTTAATGTTGATATTTTTCTTATTGTTGTTCATTTTTTAACAAAGAGAGCTTCGGTAAAGCCCCTTTCAGACATACACCCCTTTATCTTAATCAGGTGGCAATTTAACATGTCATACTTAAGACTAAGAACTTTTTTTTTTTTTTTTTACTTTCTACACTACTAATATAAAATAATGCATTTACACTGAGATAGGCGTACACAAAAATCTAATAAATTTACAGCGATCTAATCCCAGGCGTCATTCAGAAGCCGCAGGTTTAGGAATTGTTTTGATCTTTATGCAAAAACGTCTGAGCTCTGACAACGTAGTGGGACCCCTCCATTCTTACTTCCTGCACTATCTCGTCTTGGATGTTACATGCCGAAAGCTTTTCCA
This sequence comes from Chelon labrosus, assembly GCF_963514085.1. Classification (NCBI taxonomy): domain Eukaryota; kingdom Metazoa; phylum Chordata; class Actinopteri; order Mugiliformes; family Mugilidae; genus Chelon; species Chelon labrosus. The sequence goes on from NC_140349.1 coordinate 4,026,553, forward strand.
TAAGCCCTGGCGTGTGTAAATAAAGCCGTTAAGTCACCCGTGTCTGAATGATACAAAGCTATTACCTTAAGAGCTTGACAGAGTCACGCTTTTGACACAGTCCATGTCTGAAAAGGGCTTAAACATGTGTAGAATAGAGGATAGAAAGAACGAGTAGAGAGCGGTAGAGAGGGAGATGGGGGTGGGTAAGCCTTGTAAACACTAACCCCTTTCCCCCTCTCTTCCTCTTTTTGTTTCCTCTCGTTCTCTCTCTCCCCTTCCCTCCTTCTGTAGTGGCCAAGATGAACGACAGATGTAAGGAGAAGAGGGAGGGAGGGGTGTGTGTCTGTGTCTGTATGAGTGAGCAAGAAGCAGAGAGCTATTATATTGCCTATCAATTAGAAGGAGCTAGTTTATAAAATATTTTTTCCATAGTTTCTTGCCAGCACTCAGAGGTGGGCCAGTGCCAGCCTTGAATTACTCGCCCGCGTGTTTTTAACCTTTATGGATACAGGGAAAGTTTGCTGAGCTTGCAGACTTCTTTTAATCATCACCCTGCTTTATTTAAAAGTTAGTTATTGTTTACTCCCTTCTGGTTGCTACCCAGTAAGGTCGTGGTTGCTGCCGTCAGCCGCAGAGCAGTTCCACATCTGTTCAGAAGCATTCATTTTCAAGTTTGAGGATACTGTGATGCTTGTAGCAGAGGGAGGATAGAGGCTCAGTCAAGTTCCCTCACAGGTTTTTCAAGCCAGTCTTGTCATCCAAACTCTGACAGCTGTCTGCTATAAACCCACTTAAAACAATTTATTTTTCTCTGTGAAACACTCAATGACCAATTGAGATTGTTCGTTTAGGATTAAAAACACTTGCTTTGACTCATATTAAATGCTCATATTACAATTAATCTGTGCTCCTTAAATGGTCATTAATTAATTCACCATGAATCACATACAAAATGCCTATTATCCTTTGATAGAAGCTTTGTTTAAACTGTTCATATTTACCATGTCATGGCCCAGTCCATGAGAAATTGGTATTTGAACATTACATTCAATTTCCTACATTGCTGATTTGTTGTCCTGCTGTTGCAGTAATTGCCAAATTCCACTTCAAGAAACTGTTTCTGGAGTCAGGTTTATGAGACTAGGGATGTCCCAATCAGTACTGGGAGATCAATATATTCAAGCATTTTTAAAACCGATCGTATTGGGTTTCGACCAAGCCCAATCTGTTGTAGCTGCCATAAACAGAAGCCACCGAATCCCTGTAGCGTCAAAACCCTCCTTCTTCTGTTGTAATGGAGGTTGACTAACGTCAGAGCTGCCGAGAACCAGTAAAATCATGTGACTAAACGGGTCTGCTGTGTGGAAGTACTTTACTCTGGAAAAATGAAGTCAGTCAGACAGAAAATAATTGCCCAATGTGGATGTTTTTCGTGAGGCGGCAGTAGGAGATTGTCATTCAATGTGACCAGCTTGAATCACCACCTACAGAGAAATTACAAAACAGAATACGCTGAAACGGCAACAAACACTGAATGTGTCAAGCATAAAAGAATATTACACAGAGGGTTACAGAACCCATTTCTGTTGTAGAGAACACAGGTTTTCGCCGTCTGTTGGAGCTTCTATAAGATAGGTGCGAGCTAACCTCTCAACACTTAACTTTGATATCTATAGTTAATGTACACGGTGCCCATGTGATCAAGGAGAATACCAGTAAGATAAAGGCCTTTATGAATCTTCAGGGAAAGAAATCTTGTTTATTTAAGATCAGATTGGAATTCGAATCGGCCGAAACTGAAGGTCAAATGATCGGTATCGGATCGGGGGGCAAAAACACTTGATCGGGACATCCCTAGTTGGGACTGTTTATGCTAAATTAACACCTAGGATGACTGTGAAAAGGCATTCTTATAATTCATGCTCCAATATTAAGTCACTCATCCCAAAGTCAGTGGTAGACTTTAAAAAGTAAAGACAGAACTTTTGACTGCAAATGATTTTAAACTAATTTTTTTTTTTATATATATATATATCTTTTTGAGTTCATTATTATTGTGATGCTGTGTACTAGTGGATGAGATGCTCCCTCCATATCTTGTTATATACTAAAACTTCTCAAAAACCCCCAAAATAGGTAGACGATCATAGTGTGGCTGTATGGAGTTGTAGTCGTTGGATTTGCACGAATGTCTTCTGCAGATTTCTTGAGCTTCATGAATACGAGAGACTCTGTTACTGCAAATTACTCTTAAATGTTAAACTACTATCTAAACCCTCTATCAGAATACCAACGTTGTGCTTTATTACAATTTCTTTCCAAATGTCCCTGTAAATAGTAAATAATGGCCCTGAAAGACGTATGAAAGGCAGTATGAGAGACTTTATTATCATGACCTGCATGTGTCTCTCTTCTTTCCTGCTGTGTTTTTTTTTCTTGTGCGTTTTATCACATTGATTTGGTCCTGCTCTCTCATCTTTCCCTCTTCTTTTTGCTTCTTTCTCTTTGTATACCACCCCCACCCTACACTAATCCTTCTACTTCATTATTCCTCTTCATTCTTTTTTCATCTTCAACTCTACTTCTCTCACGTTTTTTCCTGATGTCCTCTGGCACATCCTTCCTATTTATCCGTCTGCATACCCACACTTGTTGCTACCTTGTCCACTCCTTTGCTCCTGCACATTGACATCCATTCACCAACCCCACCCACCCACATTATTATTATTTTTATTTCAACTCTTTCTCTCTTCCACCTCTTTCTTGTCCTTTATTGTTTTCTCCTGTGTTCTTCTTCCCCCCCTTTAATCCCCCCCGTCCTGCAGCTGTCCAAGAGGAGCGGCAGAGGAACAAGGAGCGAGAGGGCGAGGTGGAGTCGACAAGTGCGGTGAACGAGGAGATGCCAGTAGAGAAGATTTTGGAAGCGGAGATGGCTGTAGAGCAGAAGACAGAGCTCCATGCAGATGGAAGTTCAGGCGGCAGCTCTGTGAGTAGCACGGATGGTGGAAATGACCACAGGCTGTGTTCCTTTGAGGTGCCTTGTATTAGTATAAATAATATGGTAAATGAATGCTCTGCTGTGCCTGTTTCAGCCCAACGATCCTGTCACCAACATCTGTCAGGCAGCAGACAAGCAGCTCTTCACCCTGGTGGAGTGGGCCAAGAGGATCCCTCACTTCTCTGAGCTGCCCCTGGACGATCAGGTCATCTTGCTTCGTGCAGGTAAGTTAGGATGAAGGTTTAGTGGTGATTCTACTGAAAGGTTCAGTTTAATTCTTAGTGCTGTCACGCATTTGTTTTTAGAATTGCTAAAAAGGAAAATAAGTGTTCACACTACGTCAGATTTCAGAAAAATCTTCAATTCTGTATATTAGTGTAACCCCATACTATTCCACAAATAGTTCAATTATGTATGTCAGGTAGGCTGCACAAAGTAGTAGAAACTCTTAGACATTGAATCTTGGACAAACACTGTTATTATAATGATTTTTTTTACACCACCGACAAATTTATTTTTAAATTAGCACAAGAAACGTAACCAACCATAGTTCAGGTAGATTATTAAAATGTATGTTTTCAAATGCTCTGTGTCTAGAAACTACAAATGATCAATAAATGTAGTTCACGTGCTTACCTTAAGCCTGCAGGTAGATTTTAATAAGGGTAAACAACCCAGAAATAATGTCAGCATTTGTTTGATGAGAAGTTAATTATCTAACTTTGAATAAAAACCTTTCGACAGGCTGGAATGAACTCCTGATTGCATCGTTCTCCCATCGCTCCATCTCGGTAAAGGACGGGATTCTACTGGCCACCGGCCTGCATGTCCACAGGAACAGTGCCCACAGTGCAGGTGTTGGAGCCATCTTTGACAGGTAATACAAAGAAGCAAGTACACACAAGCAGTACAACTCTGATAGAGACACAATATTTTACCCAGCATTTTGAAGTTTGGGTGCGGGGTGAGGTTTTATAGGACATGAAACCATAAAATGTTCACTGGGATTTAGCTGCACAGGATCTGCTTCTTCACAGTAGTGAGATCACCTGCTGGTGAAAGAAGCACTTTCTTAAAATCAATTGACCATCATATATTTTTTTTTAGTCTCTGATGGTTTCACACTCACTGTGTTATTTTTTTATAATCCAAACACACAGATGATTCACTCTTAGATGAATTAGTGACTGGGGTTAAACATCTAGTTTCCAGTGTCTTCACCTTTGGTTGGCTGCAGCTGCTGTGTTCTGCATTGGCTGTAATTGGCTGAGAAACTACTTGCTTCTGTAGTGCTGCCTTTAGGATAATGGCGCATGCCAGGGAGGCTGGTGACTAATCCTTATCCATAGGCATGCATGCACACCCACACACAGTGCCATAGCACCCACTGCAGCCTTTGATAATGTGGTAATAATAGCTGGCGAATGGACGATACTAACATGTTCATATATAAAATAGGAATGTCCCTTAAAATATAAATACATAAAGCTGCGTCAGTGTATTAGATGACATTGGATTATTCTGCCGTGCGTTGTGGAGACTGTGTAGGTACAGTAGGCGTGGCCTCGCTAGCTAAACGTTGGAGAGTAAAGATTTGTTTTGGGTTATTGTTAGGAGTCAACTCTTTTCTCTTATTTTGTTAAACTTTGACACTTCTTGTGCTGTGATAAATACCTCACCAGCAGCTTTTAATACATTTTACATGCTTGTAGTGCCTGTTAAATTATAGCCTTAATTAAAAAACATTCTGCGGATCTTAAACAGTTTCATCTAAAACCCCAACTACGTCAAAACGTGTTAATTCACTGTTAATTACACAGTAATTACATTGCTGTAAAGGGTCTGTCTACCACTCTAATGAGATTTAAAGCAAGCTAACAACTCAGTGGCAGTTTCCTTTGATGATTTTCTCATAGCAGTGCTATCTCCTAGCAGGAGGCTTCTGTTTACAGCTTGGCATCAGTATCTGTTTAAAAACTATATTTTATCGAGAAGTACGTAAATAATAAAATATCAGAATGGCTTTTCTTTGTAACACATTGCTTGGTGTAGACTTCTTACTTGATAGACACTGAAGTGCAAAACACAAAAGCCACGAACAAAACAACTGAACAAAGCAAAAAAAAAAAAAAAAACACTTTACAAACAGGAACTGTATGTATTTACTATTTTGACATTAGAAGTTGAGGGTGTTTATTGTCATTTACATACCTGAGCGTAGTCTGATAACACTGCAGGAATTACCCTTGAGTGACATCAAATCAAGCACACGACAAAGATAGTACGTACATGAATTGTTCGATTTGTTGTTTGTTGTGCTTTGCACTTTGTGGCCACAGTTCACTGGGATAGCTACTTCTCCAAATGTATTAACGCCTCAGTGAGAACACCTGTTAAAAGATGAGAGGTCTCAGTGTTTTACGTATGAGCAGTTTCACGTGTACTAATGGTTTCCTGCTCTCATGTATTTGGCTCATAAGATTAATCATAACCTCCTTTTCTGCTTCTTTTAATTCATGTAAATGCAGTTTACGTAAGATTAAAGTTTATGATCGTACAGTGACAGTAACGGTGTTTATGTGGAGGAGCAAGATAAAGCAGACTTTAAGCCCATACATTTAAAAAAATAACTAAATAAAACTTTGCGATGGGTTCTCCACAGATTTTGACCATGTGAAATCATAATGTAAGCATGGACTGATCTGTACAGCTGAAGGGATACTGTAATAACAATGTAACTGTGTAATGACATTGTAATAACACATTGTGATTGAATACACAGGGCGCACAATGCTGAGGTTGGGGCCATATTTGACAGGTAAATACGCCACTACACAAACACCCTTTCTTGAACCCCTCCTCTTTGAGTCGACACTAAAACGAGCACAGCAACAAAACAAAGGTTTGGTGCTTTTAGGCTTTTTCTGCAGCTTCGCAAACAGCTGGCCACGTTGTAAGTCAGAGGGACACTCACTGAGAATCGTTTGACTCAGTCACCCAGTGAACTATAGGGTGGTGGTTTGGCTCATCATTTTGTTTGCTGAACCTTTTGCTCATTGGTAATGAACTTTCTTACCAAGTCAAATGCTCATTGAGAGACTTCACTCTGTTCTGTTCAAAACAAACAGTGTGGACTATCTGTGTGAAGCTAGCGTGCTCAGGGCATTAATGGTCAGACCCAGATGGATGGTAAAGTACTGTATACTTAAATGCTCAATTAGTTTTTAGGTCTCACCAGTAACACGCCTTCAGTGATCGGACATTTTACAGCATTAACAACGTTCGCTCTGGGTGTGAACCAAGAATCGCTCTTTTCCTCAACAAATTTCTCGACTAAATATGAATAAAATAGTTCTCCACTGCGCCGGTGTTGGCAGTGCACTGTGTTGTGGGGCTTGGGCGGTGTCTGTTAAAATCCACATCATTAAAAACAGATGTCTATTTCTGATCACGGATGATGGAATAGCAAATAAGCAGTCCCTAATGGTCATCACTTCATCCCCCCAGTTTCTGGCCCGTGCTCCTCTATTCTTCTAAAGTCATGTCCTTGGCACAGGCACACGTAATGGCTCACGCTAAAATATCTTCATGTATCGTTGCGCAACCACGTCTTAATAAACCGGGACACTTTTGCAACTTCTTTTATTCAGAATGTATTAAAATGCTGGTAAGTTGGGTGAGGTCGTACTCGGTACTTAATATTTTGTTGTTAATTGCATGTGTTGTTCTTGAATGCCTGAACACCTATTTTGGTTTCTCATGTTTTCAGGGTTTGTAAAGCCTTTTTAAGAATGAATGGATGGAATACAAATTCACAGATAGTCCCTCGTTCTAGTTGCTTCTTTAGTCATGTATTAGCACTTTAGATTTCAAGTAAAACAATGAGTTAGAAAAGGATCCTTTTGACCTAATCTGTCACCTAAACTACAATGAACCAGTATAGATTCCCTGAATTATTTTAAATAAAACCTTAAGTCTAATAATTTGTGTGTCATTATTATTTTTGGTGAGCGACAACAAATAGTAGCGTACGTTGGACCTTGGCAAAGAGGACATTCCCATCTCCAGCTCCATTTTTGCGTCTCATGTTCCTAGTAGGACTGTGAACAATAACAGAACACAGACGTCTTGGTCCAGATATTCTTTATCTGTTATCAGGATATCAGTTGGCTCCACCAGAAGCTCCAAAACATTAGCCAAGTCATCATATGATAGACCAAGGTTTCCCAGATTGGGGCTTGAAATGTGAACATCAACATTTGGCAGCTCAAATCTTTACAGAAACAGCCACAACCAGAACCAACTGTGGTCAGTTGTAACCGTGTTTCTTCTTTCTGCAGAACCAGCAGTTCAGCCATGCCATTAGTAGTTGGGAGATAAAGTAATTATATTAAAGGATTAACGATAAACAACAGTGTTGGATTAAGGAGTATGATCTCTCTGTTGTTCTTACTGTCTCCCCCCCGCCCCCTCCCTTTCTTCCTCTTATTTTTTACTGATTTCCTTCTCTTCTTCTTTATCTCTTTCCCTGCTTCTCTCTTCCGTGAACTGCCGTTTTTCTACTGTCTTTAAACGGGACTTTCCTCTGCATATCTTTTCTCCTTTCCTCCCCTCTCCTCTCTTTAGGGTTTTGACAGAGCTTGTAAGCAAGATGAGAGACATGCAAATGGACAAGACAGAACTGGGCTGCCTCCGAGCAATCATCCTCTTCAACCCAGGTATGCAGACGGTTTAAAATGGTGTCAGGATCTCGTTAAAGTGGGCGATTTAACGTCTGGAAACCTGATGAAATTTAAAATGTGTTTCATTCCCGTGTAGACATAATAAAAATGTTCTCTCTCTCTCTTTTTTTTTTTTTTTTATTTTGTCTGAAGATGCCAAGGGTTTGTCCAACCCCAGTGAGGTGGAGCTCCTGAGAGAGAGGGTGTACGCATCTCTGGAGGCTTACTGCAAACAGAAGTACCCTGATCAGCAGGGCAGGTACGCTGTAAAGCCAGCATAGAGGCGAGCCAGACGGGATGCAGTTATTAGCAGCTACACTGCTGCTCAGACATGAGTTACATAATATGAGGTTTAGGAATGACTTTTATTACGTACCCAAACCCACGAGAGTCTACAATCTGTCGTAATTATTTCTGCTGAGGCCAAATTTAATTCCTGCATTTGCCATAATTCCCCTGGGCAGAAATTTAAACAATTTAAAATCGTTGTTCTTTTTCAGTTTCATACAGATTAATAGAGCTTTGGGACATTATTAACGCTACTCCGCTTCCCCTCCTTCCCTCCATCATCCAGGTTTGCGAAGCTCCTCCTCCGGCTCCCAGCACTGCGCTCCATTGGCCTGAAGTGCCTGGAGCACCTGTTCTTCTTTAAACTCATCGGTGACACGCCCATAGACACCTTCCTGATGGAGATGCTGGAGGCGCCGCACCAGCTCACCTAGAGTTAGCCAGGTTCGGTCCGGTCAGGATCCGATGCACACCAGGATTACCAACACGACCGCCCCCTGTGTCGGCTCGTTTGCTCTTCTTACTCGGCCTCACTTAACTGCAGCACCTGCTGGTTTTAATGTACCGGCTGTCACAAAGACACACACACACATAAACACAAACTCCTTGTCACCCTGGTTGATTATCTTCACACACACACACACACACACATGCAGATTCTTGAAACTGCATACACATAACCAATACAGATATATACAAATGATATGGCTCTGAATGAACAGTATGCTAAAACACACACACACACACACACACATTTCCCCATCTTTTCCCATACTCTGTTTAACCATAGGGGTTATGACTCAAGGATTATACCCCCCTCCCTTTCTATCACATATACAGTATGTCTTAATCTTAAGTTAGCCTTCCGTTTTCACATCTTCATCTCGCAGTGGGTTTTTGCTTCTGCATAACTGGTTTACTTCCCCTGTATCTGCTCGGGTAATTACCGTTACTGCTAACTGCACCTCCATATATTGTATCCACCACTAGTTGGATAGTTACTCATGTATGATTTTAGCTTAAAGTCAGGTGCATAGCATTTCAATCAACTGTCCACCGTTAAGACAAATTCACTTCTTATTGTGGGGAGGTGTCCTGTAATGGGACAGGCTAACACGCCCTCCCGGTGACTTCATCCAATCTCGTAAACATTGAAATATTTTATGCTTTTTTGAATTTTCATGCTGAAACTTGTTTTGAGTTTCGATTTTGAAGTACTGTACTCATGAAATGAGAGCTTTTTCCAAGGCATTGAAATCCAGGAAAAGGGGGCTGGGAGCACTTTGTTGAACAGACAAGCTTAGTCCCTCCCACCCTGATGCGCACAGCGGGCTTTGTAAGACAAGAAGAATGACTTGAATTTTTTTTTTTTTTTAATGTTTTGATTTTATCCTTTTCTCTACTTTGGCAGATGGTTGGCATTTTAAACAGCTTGAGGCTCACCGGAAGTATGGCTTCATGCAAGGAAAAACAAAAATAGTATTTGTTTCCCCAAATCCTCCCTTCTCTGGTGGTCATTTATGCACTTTTGTGAGTTGTAACTGTGTAAATGTTCTTGTTTCCTACAAATGACCATCTGTTCTCAAACACCTAAGATTAACTTGAAGGTACTATGTGTAGGGTTTCTCTCATTATTGCAGCATCGTTGACAAATCACATGTAAAGACTTGAAATAGAACTTGTAGCTCAAATCATTGGTCACTTCCTGTACAGATAATCTATCCCACACTAACCAACAGTCCACTGGCTGTAAAAGAGGAGAATAATTTCCTGCGCTCTCTGAACCGTTCTGCAGATAATTGGTCAGCGTGCATCTGACCAATGTGGTGTACTGTGCCTGAGTAAATAGAAAGACTGTTCAGTGTCCTCTTATGTATTAAATATGTTTGAGAGACATTACTGTCAGCACTCTGTCCTCTCTGTAAGACTTCTGTGCAGCCTGCAGGTGACAAGATAAAATGAAGTGTCTAAAATGCGACGTTTAATTTCACCACTGAAGTGAATTAATGCTGTATAATGGAAATCCTACACGTACTACCTGCAGCTTTGGAAGCTTTTATTCAGTATGTATTGGCTCATACTTATGTACAGTAGATGTAAATAATAAACAGAGGAGTCATGCTGAAACAAAGATCTGTTTACACTTGAAAAAGTGGATTATGTGACTCCAGCAAACAAATTTTACAGCAGCTCTTTTTTTCTTTTTTTTTTGCTGTTAAATCAACATTGGACTTGTCTCCCATGTAAATGACAAACACCATGAAACTGTTTTTGAGCCCAGGGCCAAACCACACCTCATTGCTGCTTTTGCACCAACGTCTGCCAATGTTTCCTGTTGTTCTTGGTGATTGATTGGCTGGATTCTGTCGACAATGGCACTTGACGTTAACTGTGATTGAAATTTGTGAGCGACTGAATCCGAGCATTGCAGTGAAAAGTCAAATGCAGCTACCGCAAAAGATCACGAGACATTAACTATGAATTTAAAACGTCTGCACGCTCAGTGGTGAGCAGTACCGGGGTACACGTAAAGATTTACCACGAACTTCTGTTAGTATTTAAAAGTGTTGACTCTCTGAGGTTTGTTTAGCCTTCTTGTTAGTCACCACATTCGATAGAAATTAGAAACACATTTGCAGTATCATTCGACAGGGAAGAGGTGCAGCTGTCCTCTACCAGGTGCTAAATAACTAATACGGTCTTTTAATTTAAGACTTGCACATTCTCATCAATGCAAACACAGTATGCAAGTACGCAGACAAATCAGACGGCCATTCTCCACTCTCGCTTAAAGTGTAGGTTTTCCTTTTTTCTTTTCTGTTATTTTATGATCCCCTACCATCCCTGCAGACTCCCAACTACGGAAAACGAATACCAGCTAAGTGCTTGTACATTTTGGCTGTGGCTGATGAGACTTTTTATTCTACCAGACACGGCCAGAGTCTTTTGTATTTTAGAAAGCAGATGGGCTGCTGTGGTGAAAGCAGCGGCTGGATTTTCGGTCCGTTAGCTGCTTTGACCAGATTGAGCGTTGAGCTTCCTGCCCTGCGGATAGTCCAAATACTTCTTCTCAGAGAGGATCCTTGGCCTACCCCATGTGATGCGGCCGTAGAGGCTGGCAGTTGACCTGTGAGACAGGTATTTTGTTTAACGTGTAAGTTGGTCTAACCTTAGCGTTTTGGTGTGTTTCATTTTTTTCCCCTCTATCCTTGCATACATGTGGTCAAGCCTTTCATTTCCTACATGTCGAGGAACGTCAGCCCCTTATGCACCATTGCTGAATTATTTTGTTGTTTGTCGGCAAAGATTGCTTACTTGGTGGTCGGTAGTAAGCTTACGATTTAGGTGAGAAGCACCAACATCTGCCAGAAATCTTGTACTGTATATGTTAGAGCATAGTCTCAGTGCTTCAGTGGGTTGAGTTGTTTGAGATGAGCTTTTAGAGTTTTCAGGTTTGAGTGAGAATGAATGCGGCCACTGGGCTTGGAGATCCATGATCGTAATTTAAAGTTGAGCTATCCTAAGACAGTTGGGTCGTGGAATGACAAAGAGTTTGTAAGTGTAACCCAAAATGAGCTTGTTTCCCAGGGTCCTTCAGACAGTAAACTGACTTTAGGAACGTGCGCTTGTGTGAATAATCTCTTCTTCTGGTTGGTTGATATCTCAAAAAAGAAACTTTCTCTGCAGGATTTTTAGTTTCGGGGCTTCCTCTGTTTGAATGTGTAAACCTGCTGCTACTGCACCATGTTTATCAGAGGGGATGGGAATGATTACACAGTCAGTCAAAAGCTGGAGCGTCCACTAGTTGACATTAAATCCCGGTCAAACACACGTCTGACTGATCGGATACTAATCTTTGATGATGATTCTTCGGAAAGTCAAAATATGCAACTCGTGTATATTCACATTGTGGTAACGTTGGCAAACAGTTGTTATGCAATATATGCATTGTTAATCTGGCAAATGTTAGCTTAGCCTGTTACATAAGTTAATAATGATTGGCAGAGATCCTGTAGCATTCCCATCCCTCCACATAGCGGCTTATTTAACGTTTGCATTTCTTTACGTTCTGGTATGAGCTGACGGTTTTAGTTAAAGGTAGACAAATACAGCTTTTAATGAGTCAGTGCAGGTTCTGAATACTAAACCACTTCATCTGAATCAGGCTGGATGTTGTAGCCAAAGCTGGTGGTTGTGTATTTCTTTTTTTATTTTATTTTTTTTTTTGCATTTGTTATACAGTATGTGGCCACATGTTTTTATGCACGTTAATGGAACCTGTCTGCAGCTGCGCGTTTGGACTGGCAGACTGTCTGGCTTTGGCTGTGACTTGCTGGGCACTGTTAAATAAAATGGTTGAGTAAAATAGTAAAAAAAGAAAAAAAAAAAAAGTTGCAGGAAAAGGAGCCAGGCTGGAGGGGTGATTATCTGACTTGTCGATCTGATGTTTTATTCCGTGCTTCCTTTGCTTTCGCCCTGTTTCCATTTACTTAACTCTAAACCTAACGTAGCTTAGTCGCTCGTTGAAAATAAGCCTATGATTCTTGGACAGTTTGAAAAAGGATGTGAAGCTTTTCATGGGACAAGCGTTGGAGAGCTGTGGAGAAGGGATTCAGTGCTGTGTGTCCCCCTTCGCTTACTTTACTTGACGGCAGAGCTGCGACGATCTATGGTCACCGCGGGAGACCGCTGAATCGCACCGCACCGCCCACAAATGTTTTTTTGTTTTATTTTGTTTTGTTGCAACTGTGTGCACTCGAGGCAGACGCATGCTGTGACCTTCTGACTGTGTAACAGTATCGTCGTCGCCATCTTTGTTACATTTTGAAATTGCGCGCCTTTTGAAAATAAAGACATTGATTAAATATTTTAAAAGGATGGCAGGCTGTGACTGAAGATAGATCACCGTACATAGATCACCCGCCAGAGTTTTTCGGGCCCTCTGCAGCCGAGGCCCATCCCGTTATGTTCACTGAGGTGCAGTGTGTGCTATGCAGCCTTGAAACCGCCACCGTCACTGGTTTATTTATCACTGCCAAGCTGTTTGCCGCCTTTCTCAATGCAGGGCCACTCAGTGCTTGTGTGTCATGTATGTTGTGGTTACTGTGCAGCGCCGCACTAAAGAGTGTGCGCTAACCTTGGCCTGTGTGATGCATACTAAAGAGGGGCCCTAATAGGAATGAAATGACAGCTCGTGTGGAGAGGGGAGGACCGGTGTGTGTGTGTGTGTGTGCGTGTGTGTGTGCGTGTGTGTGTGTGCGTGCGTGGACTCCTCTGGGTGCTCAAGCTGTGCATTGGTGCTTTCTAAAGGGTCCCACAGCCTGAGAACATCCACTTTGGTTTCTGAGACACAGGCAAATGCGTATATAAGAAGTGAAATTCAAACGAGGAATGATTTGCGAGGCCTAGCCTAGTCCTGAACCTGCTCTTCTTCAGTTGGGTTTGGTCGGATGCTCTGTGCGACCAGTTGTTAACTGTGTCAGAAAGCTGGTGTGGCTGGAGGTGGACGCTACAGAACAGCCTCGAAGAATCTGCTTCAGATTATAAGGGAGTAACTGTGGTTGTGTCCGTGGCGACACAGAGCAGAGGCCTCTGGAATTTACAGGTCTGGTTTGCGAGGGACACCTCTGAGCAGGGACGTCCTTACTTCGAATGAACTTGGCAGGAGGGGTCAACCAGATTTTGAGCGCTCTCCTGAAGGAGGAGGTGGTCGTTGGTGTTTAAGGTCAGAGACGTTGAGAGGGGCAGGGACTTGAAGAACCTAGATCAGGTGTTCGGTTGTTGATCGAGAGAAAAAATACACAGATAATCCTATTTTCCAGTAGATCTAGAATCTTCCTTAATTGTTTACTCTTCACTTTGAGAACTTTCACACACTGTTTCTTTGTCTTGTTTCCTGTCTCCCTCTTCTCCAGCTACGATATCTGTCTTTTGTTTATTACGAAGTATTGAACAAATACAAGAACTGTAAAATCACAATGGAACCTGTCAAACTCTTTGTTTTTAATTTTTCTCTCTTTCTCTCGTGTCTGTTCTTTGTCCTGTTCTTTGTACATGTGGAGCTGATTGACTTATTGTGTGCTTTGGGGATTGAAAGAAGAAGAAGAAGAATATAAAAAAAAAAAAATCTGAATACGTTTTTCAGTCATTAATTCTGAATCTTGTTTCTGTTTGTTGTATCATGTCTGAGTAAAGGTTTTAATACTGTACATGAAGTGTTTTTCGTTTATTTAATGACATTCTCTTATTAACAAAGTTCCTCCTGACCATTTTAAATATTCCCAGATGAAAGGGTAAATATCTAATGACTTAGAATAGCAGCAATATATTGCACTATAACGCTTCCGTAATCATCCCTGCTCGGCTCCCACTGTGTCCTGGAGAAATCATGTCCTCCTCAGTCCAGCAGGACCCCAGGGCCCCTGGTGACCGCTGGCTCTGCACTCCTGTCTCTCAACCTCTAGAGGGAGCACTGACCTTTTTGTCCCGTCAAAAAGTTTAACGGTCCGCTGTGCTCCTCCTCCTCCTCCTCCTCCTCGCTCCTCTTCCCTGGGTGGTGTAATTGCTCCGTAGTGCTTCCCCACCTACTTAACACACGCTGGCCAATAAGGAAGCAGCAGCAGCACCATTAAGATCTGAACAATATATTTTTTAGATAAACTTCTCCTCACACTGGTGGCTGTATTTCCTGCATATTTTAATGTCAAGAAAGAAAGGAATGTGTTTGTGTATCTTCCTTCTCCTCTTCGTCTCCTCTCTCATACAGTTTGTCCAGAGTGTCTCATCTTCCTCCTGAGTTACAGAAGATGCTCCCTCTGCTATCTAAAGTCCCGTGCACTCAGATTTATTTAGAAGTCATTATAAAGGTCTGTCACTGAATGTATCTAAAGTATTTGAACTGTTTAAATGGAATTGGATGCATGTTTCATAGAAAGTAATGCTGAATTATGCAAGTTTCTCTTCTATAATAGCATTTATTTAACCATTTAGTTTTTCGTTATCCTGTATTTAATGCTTTTCCTATGTTGGTACACATAGGAATGCAAAGCAGTAGTTTCCATAACATCTTTTTGTGAGGTTGTCCTGTGTTACAGATCCTCCAGAGTCCTTTCAGAGTCCCCGTGCTTTTCTGAGATGAGTCAAATCAACTTATGTCTTCCATACTCCCACGCAGGCTAGTGGTAAATAATATATAAATAACGAGTTGGGTTACCCTGACAACTTAGGAGGAGGCTAAGCATCACCACTTTCCATGTTCCAGATGCCAGAGCCCAGATGTGTGCCACTGTGTGAGGCGGCGGCTCCTGCAGTACCAGCAGCGGCCGGCAGAGGGCGCAGGTACAATGACTTCTCTGTTTGGGACATTAAAGCCAAGTCAGCAGCGTCATATTTAGAGACACCATTACCTCTCAGCTTGGAGGAGTACACAAGTTGCCCGTTTTAATTGAGGAAAATAGTTGCTAATGTGATAAATTAAATATCTGCCTGCACGAGAAGGATATGTTGTCACCTTTTATTATAGCGTAGCCCCTTTTGTTTGAAACACCTTGTTGTACGTTTGAACTATATTAGTCAGGCTTCTTAACCTTTCCCAGGCTCTTTAGTGTCTTACTGCTTCACAGTTTCCCTATTTTCTCCCGTCAATTTGTATCTCCACATCTTTCCTGCCCTCCTCTCTCCCCAGTCTCCTTCTGGCTCTAATTCTTCACCTCTTTCCCTCCCTCCCTGTTTCCCACCGACCTCCCTCCCCTCCCCTCAACCGTGCGAGGCTGAGCTTCGCAGAAAGACACCTTTATACCCGGGGTCAAATTCCTCTTAATTTCTGCTTCACAAAATGTCAATTTTCACCCGGTGAATGTTATTGCTGCGCGCTGAATAAACGGGGCCGTGTTTGAAGTCACTCGCCAGCAGTGATTTGGTGGATCCTGTGTGGCACAAATACCCCACACACAGCATTTAAGCACACAAACACACGCGTGCACACACACACATGAGGAAGACAGAGCTTCTTTGAGGCTGTGTACTCCACAGTGTAAACAGCGAGGCAGCATGTCAGGTGTGTTTGCTGTTATTTTCTGTTCTCTGGTAGACCTACACAGTAAAATAAACACTAGAATCCCTTTCTAAACTTGGGAGGGATGCAGTTTTTACACATTATCTGCAGCCTGCTTAAACCATAACACCTATTCTTGCCAGTTAAGTTAAAGTTGAAGGTACTAACTGAAGTTTAGCTGATAACTCAACTAAGGAAGATATTTCCATGTTTGCTTCTATGTCAGATCACTGTATTTTCTGTGGTACTTGTACATTTAGCCGTATTTTTGTCCGTCCTATGTTCAGTCACGCCTCTAGTTTGTGTTTTTCGTGCACATAAAAATCTAAATGTACATTTTGGCTACGTTTTACAGCCTTTCTCATCGGTAAGGTCCAGACTGTCGCGATGGAAAGAAACCCTGAAACAACCGGTGACAACGTTTAGCAAAGTTAAATTACTGGTCAGCCGCTGTCCACATGTTCTTTAAGCTGTAATGACATGCTAGGCTTCGGGTATACACAGACCAAATCTGAGCCAGGGTACACTTAGAAGACTGAGAGTGCCTCCTGAACAGAGCTAAATCTGGGTGAAACTGAGAATGGGTCCCACACAGAGTATATAATTCTACATCTGAGGACGGCCGGTACATGATGGATAAAAATATGTCCGACTGAGAGACACGCTGAAAGACAGAACGGTGTCATTTTGGTGCCAACTTGGGATGTAATCTGGAATGAGTTACAAAACATGATATGAAGCTTGGGACTAAAGAAATTAGTGGTAAATTCTGCATTTTACAGACATGATTGAGGCTAAATCATGAGCCAGGATCAGTTTTAATGCTTAAAGCTCATTTTTATTGTCTTTCAGGTTGTATTTAACCATTTATCAGCTATAGCTGGTTTCAAAATATTAAAAAACTAATTTAGGAAAAGGTTCATAGTTTGTGCATGAGCAGAGTTCACACACAGAAGGTGTGAAACATTTGTAATGGAAAGATCGCAGAGCTCCACCTCTTTAATTTGACTGTCATGACCAGAGAGACTGTCCGTCTGTGTGTGGGAGGGTTAATGAGCTCTGTGTGTTTTGCCAGGAGTGAACGTGAGAGGAGAGCGACCAAATGTGTCGGCGAGGGGGAAACTAGCGGACGGGCAGGAAGAGGGGGGCATTGATAGGAAGACAGAAAAAGGAAAAGGGAGGGTGGTATTTTCACAATTACTTACGCCGCCGCCTTGGCATGCGCGTGTTTTGTTCGTACAGTAATGGCCCGGATGGGACTGAACTGAACACAGAGATGAAAAGCTCTTTGATGGCTGTTCAGAAGACGGGCCGACCGGAATGAGCTCATGACCACAACAGCTCAGATTGTTTTTATTGCTGGTTTTCCCTGACCTCATTAACTGGCTGCTGTGTCTGTGTACAAATACTCAGCGTCTATATGTTCAGTCTCTTTGTTTTTGGAAATAATTCATTTGTTTTTCTTTTTTTTTGATCTTTTGTGCCTCCGTCCTGTTTCGCCACCACGCACGGTTCTCATCCCCTCCTTCTTTTGAATCATCCTGTTCCTTTGGAATCTGTTCAGCATAGTCTGCACCATTTTATTTATTTATTAATGCCTTAAGTTATCCATTCATTCATTCATCTTCTGTACCCGCTTATTCCTGTTAAGGGTCGCGGGGGTCTGCTGGAGCCTATCCCAGCTGTCATCGGGCGAGAGGCGGGGTCCACCCTGGACAGGTCGCCAGTCTATCACAGGGCTAACACAGAGAAACAGACAACCATTCACACTCTCATGCACACCGATGGCCAATTTAGAATCACCAGTTAACCTAATGAGCATGTCTTTGGATGGACACAGAAATGTCCAGTCGGCCCATGGATCCGAACCCGGGACCTGTGCCGCCCCTTAAGTTATCCAGTTAAACTCAATTTGTTTGTCATTGAACAGCTCCAGCTGGTTAAGGGCCTTGCTCAGAGACTTTAGGCCTCATAGTACACCTGTTATTAACATGTGCCTTGGTGGATCCAGTCATTTCACTTCAGTTGACTAGTAGGTCTTTCAGTATCGTCCAGGACACAGTTACATTCACACTGCAAGAAGAATGCAGCCATATTTGCCCCAAGTGACCTCTGAATGTGGTCTAAATGATCCAGTCTCTTGGGTGCATTCACACCTGTGCTGTGTAACCAAGAAGCACCTTAATGCCAGATGTGAACGGGGCCTCGGGTGAATTTGTAATGGAATTGATCTGTAAACTTTCAAGCCACATGCTCATTGCTACCATCCGTAGGCCACCAATACTTAAATTAGACAAATTGAAGACTTTAGTCGATCTGTCCCGTCTGAGATTCACTAAAAATAAACGTACATCTGTAATCGCTCCAATATCATTCATTGGGTAGGCAACCTTGGAGATTGGATGTTTATTTATTGATGTCAAGAGGTTAGATACAGAGGTTGACTTTTATTTTAAGGAACAAGAAAATAACTCCTGTATCCTCTATCTTGTATTTTGTTCTGTCAGTCAGATTTCTCTCTACCACCTGTCTTCTGCCGTCCTCTGTTCTCCTTTTTCTCTACAGCCATATCCCTTCCTGGGGAATGCTTCATCTTCATTCCCTCAGTCACATCTTTCTCCCTCGCCATCGTTCTCATATCCCAGGTTTGTCTGTGCTCCACTACTGTACCCAGAGAGAGAGAGCGAGAGAGAGAGGGAGAGGGCCCTGGTCTCGGCAGCTTCCTGTCTCACAAAAGACCCTTCTGTTTCCCCCCTCTGTGTTTCCTCCGCTGCCACCCCACCCCCTTCCTCAACACCCCTATGGTACATTCCCTCCCTCTCCCCTGGTGCATTCCTTATTGACCTCGGGCCGGCTGAGGAGTCCCTCTGTCAGCGGGCTCTGAGAGCGTGGAACTGAGCCTTCACTGGGGCAGTTGTTAGGTCTCTCTGCTCAGGTGGGGTCAGCCCAGAGAGAAGACCTTTAAAGATGGGTGCTCATGGTGACACCGGGCAAAGTTTATGTTCTATGGTAGTTAATAAAATACAAACTAAACTACATAAAGTACCGTATGCAAGTTGCAGTCACTTGGAGCAATTTGTAGATATTGTAGCAGCTGTGTTGTTGCGTTGACATCATTGTGCATTCAACTAAATAGATTATATATCAATGTGGCAATACCTCAGAGGCTTTTCAAGCAATTGAGCAATTTGTTAATTCAGTCAAAGCTTTGATGTTGCATCACGCTGACTACTAACGTCGTCGTCTCAGTCCTGGAGGAGTCCAGTTCAGCAGCTGGTGTGAAAAAAGGCCTTCAAGCCTCCAGCTGCTGCTCTGGCTCCTCCATAGTTCACTGTAATGGTCAGTGGGGCCAGGTAGAGCAAGGTGTCGCTCTAATGCTAAGTTGACCCGCCTGACCTTCACCTCCACCTCCACCTCACAGTGTCCAGCTGACTAGCCTAGGTTACCTCGCTGCCTTCTGTCCCTTCATCGTTCAACCGGACGAATACTTTTAATTCTTGACATTCTTGCTGCTTCTCCTCTTTCATCCTTCCAGATGAAGAAACCCTGCAGGACAAGCTTGTTTTTCATTCATCTCTTTCATCCAGTCACTGAGGAGCTCTTTCTTGACCCGCGTGCTTGTAGAGAAGGAAGCAATCCTCACCAAGTTGTGTCTCTTATCAAGTTCCTCCAGATCCACTTGTGTCGTTATTTCTTCATGGTTTTCACTTTCTGCTCAGTGTTGCTTCCTTTGTTTGGAGTTTTCTTTCTGCGTTTTCTTTAGAGCTCTAAAGTCAGATAAAGTAGAGTCTTTGTGTCCGTTAGGATTAACCTTCTCAGTGTTTTTCAGACGTTCCCTTCATCCTAATGTATGCTGATACACCTGCACCGATATATGAGGATGGAAGAGGTCATTAAAAACCTGCAGGAGCTCAGGTGTGCCGTTCATCCCAAGTGTCTAATCAACCCAAACTAAGGAAGGACACTTCGATCTCGACACCTTTATATGTACGTAGCTGCACAATGATGCAACTGTTTAGACATATTTGCCCAACTATAGACTGAGAAGGCAACACTGTATAACACAGTGCAGAAAATGAGAAGTTTGGATCATTCAGATCAGCCTAAATTTATGATCAGGCTTTGAATATTTGTTGTATCTTGTAAGTTACATGATTCCAGGCATCTGCTGACCTAATGGTTAATACGGCCCCTTTATTTTAATTACAAGATTCTCCTTTTGGAAATAGCGCAGAGAGAGAGAGAGAGAGAGAGAGAGCTGCCCACAGGCACTTGCTGGATCCATCTTCTGCCAAAGCTCCTTCTCCTGATGGATAATGTCCACATAACTGTCCACTGTCTGATTCCTGGACATCCCTGTCATAGCCTCCTTTCTCTACGCTTTCTTTTCTGTCTCAGTCTGTTGTTAAATCTGTTAAAATGCAGATGAAAAGGGAGTGTCATTTAAGAAAAAAACACTATATAGGGATAAAGAGGGTGTTTTTTTTATTTTTAAATCAAAGTAATCTTTGCACAGTAATTCTAAGGTTCTCTTGTAAACTTTACTGTGGGGCAGCTGCTGAGGTGACTTCATTTATGGGAAAACCTGTGTCTTTGTGTGAATGTCACCACGGTTCCACCCTGCATTTTAGTCAGTAGGTCAGTAAGAGATGCATCCATCCTTCCATCCCTCCATCCATCCTTCCATCCACCTCTTCCCTCCACACCTTAGCTTTATTCTGGAATCTCCATGTGTAAATACCTTTTGATCCCTCCTCCCGTCCCCCTTGCTCTCTCCCTCCCCTTACCCTTGTCCGCTCTCCCCTTCTTTATCAATGGCCCTTATTCATTGCCTCTCACCCTCCGCATGCCTGTGTGCCCCCTCCACCACCACCACCAGCTTTCTGCCCTCCCATCCTCCCGTCTCCCTCGCTCTCTATTCATTCCTGTGATTTTTTCCTGCCTGTACCTTTCCACGGCCCTAGCGTCCCCTCCCTATCTCCCTCCACCATCTTTGGCTCTCTTTTCATTTCAGGGATTTCGGCGTTCAGATGCAGATCTAGATGTGGTTTTTTAAGAAGCTTTGGCAATATTCATTGGCATCTGTGAGAAGTAAAAACAAATTGCCTTTGCTTTGAGGTATTTCAGTGTTAGATATCTGTCGTTTATTCTGCTGCCTCTCTACAGAAGTTGAATGTGAATTTATCTTCCTGTTAAAACAATGCTCCGTATATGAAACCTTCTAAAATAATTTAAACTGCAGCTCACAGTGGCTGGTATATTTCACTAGTCCTTCCAATTACCTTTTATTACTGCAGCCATTATACACCATCTGGGCAAATTACCTTCTAACAGTGAGTAATTGTGCTAAATTGAGCAAATCTTGGAGCTCACCTATAGCTATATTTAACGTCTTAGGCGAAGGAACCAAAGATGCCTTCAAACTCTCTCTCAAAAAAAAGAATTGGTACGTGTTGAAAGCCAATAATGAAATAGACGTACAGAAGAGAGACGAGGACACACACATTGAGTTTTTTTACTTCAGTTTATCAGATCTCATCAAGTGACTTGTGTGTAATTTAGCTAAATCTACGGTGAGCTCATATATAAACTCTTCTGTCTTTCTCTTCCACACACACATACCCTCTTATAGCTCAGTTGGCACGCAGACTTCAGACCTCATGAACACTCGCCCCACACAGGGGGAAAAAAAAAAAAAACACCCACTTGTGTGCACCCTTGCTGTACCTCCTCCTCCTCCCTCGCTCTGCCCCGTCGTCACCCCTTGTCTTCCCTCCTCCTCCTCCCCTCGTGCCTATTTCGAGGTATGTGGTTAGCTGGGTGTGTTTGGTGGCCAGATTTAAAATCACTGACCCATTCTGTGTCTAGATTCCCCCTTTTTTTTTAATTTTTGTTTTTACCTGGTTCAGCACACCTCCTGCCGCTTCACCAGGCCAAGAAGAGAGTATTCATTCAGCCCAGATGCACACGCTATTTGACTCGTATCTCTCCCGCTCTGCGTTTCCTCCCAGGCGATCCCCTGCTCTGATCTATTTCGGTGTGTTGTGGCAAGCAGGGTGTGTGTGCGTTTGTGGCCCTGCCCAGTAAAGTACAGACTTTTCAAGGAAGTCAGCAATATAATATGGCTGCTTTATTGTAATTACAAGGTTCTCCTTTTGGAAATAGCACAGAGAGAGAAAGAGAGAGAGCTGCCCACAGGCACTTGGTGAATCCATCTCCTAAAGCTTATGCCATCTCTGCAGACACTCGGGTCTCATCCATCCTTGAAGTCTCCCTCCCTTCTATTGACCCAGATGTTGCCGCAGCATGCGGTTCTATCAGCTGTGCTCTAGTCGCCCTTTGCCTCTGCTTTGCAGCCAGTTAAATTTCCAGCGCCGTCTTATTGGGCGAATTGTGAGAAATTAGTCCAGTGGGTGGCCACATCTGACGGAGCCTACCCTCAGGGAACCCTTGTGGTCGCTGGGCTCTTATAATCCTTAAATTGCTGCCCAAGAAATATATAATATGAGGCTTTATTAATTCAGATTCGGCTGACATTGAAGCTTGATTTTATAATTGGAGGTTTCGCGTTGACCTGCTTCACAGACACAGCCTCCTCTGGACTAGACAAGTGGAAGCACCTGCCTTTTAATGTCAGCTTATTTAGCAGCCTCACCTATTGCTGAAGTGGTCACTGGGATTTGCCATAAGTCTGTTTCAAGGTGGTGAAGTCATGCTGCCCTTGTGCTTTGGAAGTTGTGGTGCTTCCACATGGATGCTTGGCAGATTGCATGGATCATACTGCAGCCAGGGTTGAGTTTGTAAAGGGCTCTGACTCTCTGGATGAAACATGTTGATATAAAAATAGAAGATTGTGGAGGCAACAGAAAAATAATCTTTACATGTTAGCATGTTCAAGTGGCAAAAGGCTGTCTAGCAAAACAACACACTTACTTTTATTTTACCCAACACGCAGGACTTTAACAAGAGTAGGCAACGTACAATATGATGCCACCCAAGAGCTACTTGTGGACTGAACGTCTGGGGTTACTACTTGGCAATTTCATCGTGCAGAACTCTGTGGTTTTGATAAACTGTGTTTGAAAATAGACACTTGTACTTTTTTTTTTGCAGAAAATAAGAAATAGAGTTAATTTAATAATAACGTTGCTGTTTGTCTTTTTGTCCCTGATGTTGACTGTGCTTTCTGTGTCTCCCCCCAGTTTGCTCCTCAGATCCAAAGCTCCTGACTGAATCCACGTCAAGTTACGTCACCTACAGGGACGCACAGCACAGGCACCTGTTAAAGCTCCTGCTGTGAAGCTGCATTTATTCAGAGGTACATGCAACCTTTGATTTGGAAGAGAGATGAGTGGATGAGAAAAATAAAGATTAAAGCCATGCCCATATACTCTACCCATGCAAATTTATTAATATTAAGCTTTCACAGTAATCAGATAATAACATAACAGCGTATCTTTTAAACTGTACTCATTATGGCCGCGTTTTACTACATTTCATTCATTCATTCATTTATTTATTTAAACTCAAAGAAGACTGGATCTGCGTTTAATGCTTCAATAACATTATGAAACCCTTTTCATTCTTGTATGAGACTACAGTGGACGGGCGGTGGCACCATAACTGAAACACATTATTGGTTCTTGACTCTAAAAAGCAGACAAGACCACCGCCTACGAACATGTCCTCGTATGACAAGAGTTTTAAACTTGAATGCTTGAGGTGGAGTGAATAGAGACTCTACAAACACTTACAAGTGAGGCACAAACACATACCGCCGATGTCTCCCGCGGTGTCTCTTTTTATGGCCTGTGGCATCTACTTTCAGAAGCCAGAACCAAACAGCCTATCCTCAAAAAAACACCCGATCCACTGTGTTCAGGAAGCTAAAATAAAATCCCAGAGCTGCCACAATGAGGGAGTGTTTTCCTGGACTAGTGCGGAAACAGTTCAGTAAAGATACCCTGTGTACAAATGGAAAATAATCCCCAGGCATTCAGGTAGATTATAAATTATCTGTGTATGTTTTTTTTCTTGCATTAAATGCACCAGTATTTAGGTTGCAGCTCCACATTCTTGTCTTTTCAGCCTTCCACATGTCCCTTGACCTTTTGTTTTTTTTGCTCCGACACAGAAATCTTTCATGGTTTTCCTTCTATATGTGAGACCGTGACATTCTATATTTTACTTTTGGTTTTAACATAGTAATGTATAGGTATAAAACCCGCCTAGCCAGTTTCTTTATGATTTCTGATGGATAATTGATGGACGCAGCCGCCCTGGTTGATGTTTCGGAGCGATCAAACAGCGTCCGCTCCTTCTCATTTCATATACATCAAAGCTCACTCCTGTAGTTTTTTAGGAGGCGGCCGTACATATTTTTTTTTCTTTTGCTTTTGGCAGCCTTATATGCAAAATCCTAGACAGTACATTACAGCTGGAACATGGCCATTGTACTTGAAGCGAGTCCTTTTTCTGTTCTGGTGGAGTCAGTCGTACGAGCAGGTTATAAATAGGTTGGGAACAAGTTGAGCTTTTAAATATAGATAAAGTGTTAAATGAGTAAAAGTAAAACTAAATGTTTCTCAATTTTTTTACAAACTTTTGATGAAGGATCACCAGCGTCCATCTATAGGAGTGTATCTTACTACCTAAACGGATTTAAGTCACTTTTAGTTTTAGAGTAACGGATACTTCCCTGCGAGTTTCTGTCCTGCCAGACGTTTACTATCACACTCATGGTGCAACTACAGCGGTGATACTACCCTGACACAGATGTTTAGTTTTTGATGTGTACTTAAAGCATGTTCATGTTTAGTCTACCGTCACAGTCTACCTTTTATCTACTCTGCAAGCGACCTCCTGTTCTCCCTCTATTCTCCCTCAAACATAATGGCAGTGATCAGTTTTGACCATGGCCTTGATGCTGTGTTTAAAATGTATTTTATATATAAAACTGCAGATTTGGAGAAGATAAATCACCTTGTGATTATAGGTGAGCCACATAAGAATTCTATTGGGCATAAAAGTCTGTATCTGCAGATAAGAACACTGACTTAACACAGTTTTGTTTTACATTTCAGTTTATTCAAAATAAGATGACTTTAGGACATGTCTTATGTGAGACATAGAGGACTTTATCTGAACATGTGGTTATTTTATTGTTTGTTTCTTTGTTAAAGTGTGTGTTGTTTTTTTATTTTTTGCCATCGGAACTAAGAGATAATACCCTTTGTACCCAGATGTACACAAAGATGTATTTTCTTTTGCTACTAAAACCTTAGAGAGAATTGTAATAAGAGGGAATAATCTTGGAAGTACCACAGAATCCAAGCACACCCCTTTTTTTCCCCCTCAGAGTCTCACACTTAGATGGGGGGAGAAATGAAAGGCAGTGAGAAAGAGTGAGTGGTATAGAGCGTCGAGGATAATTACGGTTGATTACTGCTTTCCCGATGTGAAGTCTGCATTCAAAGAAAGTGACTAAAGAAGCAGAAACATTTACGAGGCAGACAGTTGGCTACGTCGCTTTGAGATAGACACAGAAGATGCAGTTTACGACAGGTACGGATATGAAAGCGACTTTGAAATTATGAGAGGAATGTCTCTTAGAGATTACTACTGAGATGGTTTAAAGTTAATGTTTCAGTGGCTTCATGTCTGCTGCTTGATAAGTATAAGCAAAATACTTGCACATGCACATATAGTTCATATATACAGGAAGCAATATGATAAACTAAACTTATTTAATTAATACTGCAGTGTACAGTACAGTGGATTCATTTTTATTATGCCCCTAATATTGAGTTAGTGCTGAATCCACTCTGGTAATTTTAGAGATAGTACATTGTGGTTTTGTTGAAGTAGAACTCATTATCTTATTAGGCGGAACCATTTTCAGTGCTGGTTTGTTATGATTATTAATTAAGATCAGATATATATCTATAAATATTAGAGTTGGAAAAATCTAATCTTAATTTCTTATTGCCCCACCTAAACCAGGTAAGTGGTCTCTTTTCCTGAGATCAGACCTGGGCTGGGATCTTGCTGAACATTAGATGGTTTACCTTAGTGGCTCTGAGCCAAACACAAGGCCATCGCCATGTGATACCATCCCCTGTGACTTGTTGGGGCAACAGGTGAAGGTGGTGTCTTGGCATGCAGATTCCTGGTTGGAGAGGAAAGGGCAGTCTGAGCTACTGTTGTGCTGTCAGTCGACTGGAAAGAACAATGTAGAGCATCAGTGGACCCTGGATTCCTCAAGTTTCTGTAATTCAGCTAAAGGTTGAAACGTTACTGCAGTATATGTTCTTTAACTCTGTTTATCTCATTAGGAGTTTGCCCTGTTCTCTGTGGCTCAATTGTCATGTGTCAATCTAAACTTTAATCCAGAATATCTGATCCTTCACCACTTGGTTTTGTCAGATTTTTATTTATTTTATTTTTTTACTTCTAAATGTCTAAAATCCGCAGATCATTGTCATGTATGTTCTTTCTAGGAACCTTTGATCTCTCTCTACACCTGACAAGATGCTGCAAAACAAGGCCACGTGGAACTGACCAATCAGAGCGACGAGAGCGCTCCAAGGATTGGTTGACAGGGGCGTGGTTAGCGGCGCGGACAGAGCTCTGATTGGCTGGATCGACGCTCACTCAACTCTGCTGCTCAGCGCGTATCTTGGTCCCGTTTTATCCACATTTTACCTGATCAGTTCTTCATGGTTTATAAAACCAACTATGACATGTCACAGATATGGACTTAGAGCTTATAACATTAGAAGAAAAATGCTTTTGTGGCTCGTCTCAGTAAAGGGGTGTTGAAAGAGACAGAAAAGATTTTCACAGACTATTGTAGGTCCAACAACGCAACATTAAACTCAGTGGAAAAGGAGAGTCCACTGAAATATTTGTGTAGACCTATCACTGAAAACGTTTGGTTTACACTCACAGACACTTCTCCATGCGCGTAGATTCACGTGCGACCAGCGCGCAATTACGCACGCCCTCTCCTCCTTCGCAATTCTCTCTCTCTCTTTCTCTCTCTCTCTCTACCTCTCTCTTACTCCTTCTCTCTCTCTCTCCCACACACACACACCGTCACACACACTCTCACTCTTCGTGGGAGAAAGTAAAGAAGGGGAGAGGGAAAGAGAGAGAAGGGAGGGAGAGCGTGATTCCAGGTCTCTCTCTGCTGCTCTCTCCACTTTGGGTACTCGTACCCACTCTGACTCAATGGGGCTTTAGCACGAAGGGGTTAAACGCTAAAATAAAAGATATTTATTCACCCCAAACCCCTTTTAGTGTTTAGGTTTTGTGCATTAACATCGACATCAGTAACTCAAGGAAAGTCACCGGGAGAGAGGTGCACACGTCTCCAGAGGCGTGCCTTTTTGTCTGTTGCCCCACAGAAGGCTCAGCCGGGTTCCTGTCGTCGGCTGACTTTCTGTGAGAGGATAACATCCCCACATCCTACATCTGCAGCTGAACCAGGCCGACAAACTACTGCAACACTATGGATACTGCCAATTGTCCTTTCCGGAAGAAAAGGAGACCATGGCGCATGGACTTCTCATCCTTCGCCTTGGTAACCGTGGCGCTTGCCATGTGCCAAACGACTGTGGTTCGGGCAGGTAAGAACGTTTCTGTTATAATGATCTTTTTTTATTGTGCTTTTTAAACTAGAAATGTGTCTTTATTTCGCTATTTCTGGAGTTTTTCTGTCTCAAAGGTCTTATCGGATTTATACGCACTAAAAATGCGCCTCATCCATTATCGGACACTTGCGCACCTGACACCCTTCTTTAAGTTTTCCCAGAAATAAAGTGGCGAACAATGCTCCAACAATCTTAAACCTTGAACAAATTCTATAGATCTAGTTGGTAGCTTGTTAGTTGTATAGTAACGTGAATGTTTCGACTTTCTGCTTTTTACACGGCCACATGCATCCCTCGGTGACTTACGGTTTCTCTCTGATCCGTAAAGGCTTTGAGTGAGTGACCCAGGCTAGCGACCGTTTGGTAAAATTTTAATTGGAAGATGTGAAAAGCGATGGAGAAATGTGAGTCTTTGCTAATGGACACAAGAAAAACAAATCCAATGAAAAATAAGAAAATAATGACAGAAATACTATGAACTATCTATTTTTAAAAACCTGGAAACTTAATGCTCGCCTCCTCAACAAACGATGTCCGATAATGGACTCTACAACTACCACTAACCAGTGGTCATGGAGAAAATGCTTCACATGGCATTTTAATCGACTTTTGCCACAGGGCAGTATAGTTGTAGGTTTTTACTTTTTCAATAAAAGCTGACGTTTATTAACTTTCTCTGGGTGGACATAAAGCCTGACAGGTGTCTCACAAAAAGTGACTGTCTGAACGCGTAGCTCAAACTTTTTCGTGAAACCAGTTGATATCTTTCGGCTCTGGTGTTACCGTTTCTACTACAAATATTACTTTTTAATGAGTTTTATTAGTTTTAAGAGTATGTTGTTCATTTAAGGCTCTTTTGAACCCCTCTTATCCGGAGGGGGCCATGGGGTAGGACGGTGCAAAGACCTGCAGTTTCCTTCCAGCTTTGAGGACGTCTGTCACCCAAACGTCCCGTTAATGAATGAGCTCTGCAGGAGTATTTTTTTCTGTATTGCATCTGAATGTTGGTTTGCGTTTCTACTGGGTCACTGAATCAGGCTGCTCGTTGGGACCTTGTGGGGCTGGCAGGGTGTTTACCAGCTCAGCCTGTGCACCAGTCCATCCATCACTGCCTCTGGCTGTCCAGAAGGAGGGGGGACTTCTGAGGGATTTCAATGAGCCAATGTAAAGTTGATTTTGCGTTTTTCTCGGTGTACAACAACAGATGTTTGTGATAATTATACCGTACACTCTTATAACCATCTGGGCAATCTTTTTGACTGATAGTTGTCAGGCCTGTTTAGTTTTAAGGTTTGAAGCCGCGGGCTGCTTTTCTCCACAGTTTTATTCCCCCTCGTCTCACTCTCAGTTACAGACTAGCTGGCCGTGAAGGAATTATCTGTATGCGCTGCAGTTCCCTGACAGACCACTAGTTGTCTTGAGTTATTTTTGACACAGATGATCCATTGATGCACCTGAGTCCAGATCAGTTCAGATCAAACCGGACACCTTTGAACTGGACATTTTCGTCCCACTTCACTGAATCTATTTTTTGGATGTTTGAATATAAATATTTATTGTTGTAGTTTTACAGAGACCGAGGATTCACATTTAAGCAGATTCTGGTAGTCAAAGTTCCACTAGCTAGATAAATAAACGACTATTCTTCTGTTGGATACTTTGTGGGGACACATGTCTGCATTTTACGCACCAGTGGGGGCTTTTGTAACATACATCACCCTCCTCCAGTGTATTCATTGGCCCCGTTTCCAATTTCAGATTGCGAGGGGCCGATTGCACCTTCCCGTCGGCTCCCATGTGTATTTTGGAGGCGGAAGCCTGAGACATTTTTGCGTTTTATGAATAGGCTGTTATGCGGCTGAGCACCTCGGTCGCAGGGGTTTGGGAGTGAAAGCGTTTAGTGTCTCCGTGTCTGTGTGCGCTTTGTACAGTTGTGTTTGTGTATATGCGTCTGTTAGCTATGGATGTTTCCCCCCCCAGTCCAGGGTGTGGAAATGTGTGCTACATCTAGGCCTGATTGAATGTGCGTCTGTGTGCAGCGCCTCAGCCAGGCTGTTTCATCTTGAAGGGTGAATATCTCGTTTGATTGTAGAAAAGGTTTTTTAATCACGCGGTCATGTGATAATGTCGGAGTGACGCAAATAAAACACGCCTGTTACCTGTAGGCGCGCGTCTAGTCATGCGTGTGCATGTGGTGTTCCATCAGACCGAAACATAGGGGGCGCTGCGCGTCAGAATGCGCGTTCCTGTGCGCGTAGTGTGGTGCACCAGCAGATGTGCTTAACAGCGCCCCACCCAGACCGATTTAGAGGAGAGAAAAAAGTGGTCTCTCGTTTATTCTTTCTTCCCTGTGAGAATGGAGACGGGGGGGTGAAGGAGGGATGGATGAGGCACAGCCGTCACCCAGAGAGCAGCGGACCCAGAAATGCATGAAAGCAGAGTTTTGTTTAAAAGGAGAAAATCAGAGGGCAATATTTTCTTGACATGGATGTTCCTCCACCTCATTTCAAAGCAGAGCTCCTCAAAGGGCAGTCTGTCTCCGTTTGGCTAAACACAACATGACCCTGCTCTCTCTCTCTCTCTCTCTCTCCCTTTCTCTGCTGGTGAATAAAGCCACTGTATGGTGCAGCAGTGTAGGATTTTGACAGCTCGTGCCACTGCCTATATGGAAGTGTGTGGTATTTAAGGCCTCCATTTGTCACATGTGACTCAGACTGGTAGCTTTAATCTTGTCCCGATGATTTTCCTCTGCCCTGTCATCAGTTTGGTCCCGGTGCCTCTCCACAGCCATCCTCCTTGCACCCTTCCTTTTAATCGTCTTACTTTGTATATTCTATATATTATATATACCTTGTTGTCCAGGTGTATGTCTCTTTGTTGACCTGTTGGATGCTAATCCCCGTCAAAGTAAGAGCTTATTAAGAACTTAGCAGCAAAAGCTTCCAGAGAACAACATCTTGTTTAAGACCAAACCTCCACCTGGATGTCGGGGCACTGTGTCCTGAGCTGAGCCTTCCACCACATTTTTATTCTCATTCAGTATTAAAATTCCACCTCGGTTGGCAGGATTAACAAACATCCACCACAGCTCATGTAAACCATGTGTAATGTCAAATTACTACACAACCACAGCCTCTGAGAGCAGGCTACCTGGAATAATGGAAATAGACGTTCAGGGCAGAAAATCCCCTTTTTTTATGCCCGTTAATTAATGCTCACCAGTTTATAGACTACTGGTTGAAAAAGAACTTATTTATACTAATGTGGAATTTCCTTTTCATATTTGTCACTCCTCTAAATAACTCACATACGTGGAAAAATGAATGCTTCTTTTCCAGAGGCACAACTCGGGACTACTGACGTTAATCTGCACGTGAGACGACCTTAACTTGACTCCCAGCCTTTCATCGGCCTCAACCACACATGTAAAGTTGCATCACGTGCATGAAAAGATAAGGCCCAGACAGTGGTTGTGAGATTAAAGCATACAGAAGCCATGACATCCCCTCAGACTATGAACTTGTAAAAGCCCTTCTGAGACAAAGCCACATTAGAAGCGTAGGCCTGACGGAAAACAGAGTGTGTCGAGGACAGTTGTTCATTTTTTTCTTGGTTTTATAGGTGATGATTTAGTGGCTCGTGTGTGTGTGTGGATAATCATTCCTCCGAGACATTCTGCTTTAGCTGAAGATGTACAAGGACGGCAGAGGAGTGCGCCAACTTTATAATGACAGAGTGTCTGTATAGGATGCTATTCCTAGCCACTGTTATTTTGCTTCTAGGAAGTCGCTGTAGGAGGGTGTGGAGACCAGCTGTGTGTGTGTTACATGTCGAGTTAATGTACATTTATTTTCCAGACATCAATACGGTCTATCTATTTGAAAATAGCTTCTGTGGAAAGTGTAACTCTGCAGCATGGAGAGTTAAAAGTAGGATAGAATATGTCTTTCTTCCTTCTTCAAACCTGAATGAGTTCGCAGGTGAACTGGAGAGGGAGTGGAGGAAGTTAGTTCCTTACTAGCTTATAGTAGGTCTATAAATGATTAACACTAAATGCAGAATAGATAAATGAATCTGTGTGCACGAACAAAAACTGATACAAAGATCTGTGTTTCTCAGATTTGTATAGCGTTTTCTTCAGACGTTTGATTCTGCAGGATTCCGGAGTGTAATTAGCTGAATGTCTGAAATGTTCCAATCCTAAAGAAGCAATATCTCTGCAGAAATGTATAAGTAGCAACAACACAACACGTCACAACCAGTCCTCCTGCACTCCCTCTCTGCAGCTAAATTACACCCATAAAGAGTCTGGGGTATATCTCTTCATGTGGGGAATTCCAAAGTGAAAAGGTGCCACTGTAATTAGTGATGATGATTATCGTGTAATCTCCTGCTCCGGTGCTTTTATTCCTCTCTTTGTTATGACTCTGACTCCTCAGCTCTTTTACTAGACTCCGGTATAAATGTATACTGAAACAAGGGGTCACTGCATACTGAAAATAACTGCGCTAATCTCTAAATTTTCATTTTTAGTGTTAGTATTATCAGTGAGAAGATTTTATATTAGATGAACGCATGTTAAATGACAGTGATTTAGGGTTTTCAGTCAAATTAAAGGGGGAGCCTGAGGCGGTGAGCTGTAAGGATTTGTAAACTACTGAAGGCTTATCCTTCAGCTCAGACTCAAGATCTGGTTTCTAATTTGCGGCCTCGCTAACTGTCTGGTCCATGTGATGCCATATGATGCCACAGGGAAGCACTGACTGTCTCCTGGTCAGCCCCCTCTGGTCCCATGCAGGCCTTGTGGTGTCAGTATCCACCCTCGGATCCAAACTGAGACTGCGGCCTGCAGCCCTGAAACCACACGAGACTCTGGCATGATACACGCTGGCTGGCATCATCAGTGGAGCACACACAGACTGGCACAGACCACATAATGCTATGATGCTGCACGCGGAACGGCAATACAGTAAATGTTGGCACGGGCCCGCAGTGACTGGCAGACCACATGGACCGTAGGATCCATTAGTAGAAATACTAGAAAATGAGCGCTACTAGAGGCAGGTATTAAAGTTAAAATCAAAGGATAAAGAGCTTAATAAAGCATTGTTGAAATATTTGACTTTATAAGATTAATTGGCATTATAAAGATGAAATTTACTGAGAAAGGAAAGGACCATCATGACAAGTATAATGTTAAAAGACGATAGCTTCAACGCAAATACACAAAAATATAAAAGCCGCTCTGCTCTGCCTCTCTTTAACATTTTAGAGGTCATATTGAAGATGCTTTAGCAGATATGGGGGTGTAGATTCTGAATTATTTGCCTGATTGTGTTTTTTTAATCTGAAAAATTCAAGTTTTCTGTAAATCTCATTTATGTTTTACTGAATGTTGGGCTTTTCTGTTTCTGAGCAGCCTGTCACCTGTCATAAAATCTAGGTGATGATAAACCCAACAACGACCAAACCAAACCCTCAGCTCATACCATATAAATAGTGTCCATTCTTAATGACCCCCTCTTTACAGTATGGCTGCTCATAATGGATATTCTGTCTGTGTACATAAGGAATTATAAATAAATCGTAACTATAGAGCACCACGTTGGAAATTATAACCTGCAGTCAGAATTTCTCCTCATGCTTCTTGCCCTTGCGGTCAGCTGGGTGGATGGAGACACTGATCATTTGGGAGCAACTGGAATTTAGTTCATGGTTTTCATTTTCAAAATGACTTTTCTAGAGACTGTCATGCTTTTTGGAGAAAATTTGATCCGGACGACACAACCTGCCGTCTCAGCTTATTCTTGGAGATGGTTTGTAGGCTCAAATACTGAGACGGAGAACTGGTGTGAAGATGAGGTTGTGCACCAGTGTTTACGTGTGTGTGTGTGTATGTGCTGCTAATCTGTGGTCAATATCACACGTCCCTCTTGCTTTGTGTGTCTAACAATGTGGTCGCTGTGTAAAGGTGAGAGGTGAGGGGTCAGTGTGTCAGCTGGAGTGTGTGTCTGGTATTTGGCACAGCTGTAACAGAAAAAGGAAAGGGCACACATGCACACACACACGCTGTCTCACACAAGTGTGCATGCACATACAAATCCACACACACTGTACCTGTGCACGCACAAAGTCGGTTTCCTTTCCTGCTCAGTGCATGTTGGCACAGGCTCCAGCGGAGCAGAGTGATGGAATAATGCTAATAGTTTACCACTTACATG
This sequence comes from Chelon labrosus, assembly GCF_963514085.1. Classification (NCBI taxonomy): domain Eukaryota; kingdom Metazoa; phylum Chordata; class Actinopteri; order Mugiliformes; family Mugilidae; genus Chelon; species Chelon labrosus. The sequence continues at coordinate 4,060,470 of NC_140349.1, forward strand.
CTACAGATGTTATTTACACTCAGTGTCTAATCTGTGTGTCCAGCTGCTTTTGTGCTCAGACACGAGGGCTGTGTGTTTTCTGACAGAACAGTTGACAGGACTCACTCTGCTTAATAGTTACTCATTCAGTAAACAACAGCGCTGTTTATCTCTCACTCCTAAGAGCGCGAGTCTATTTGCGTAGCGCGTGTAAACACTTGTGTGTGTGTGTGTGTGTGTGTGTGTGTTGTGGTTGTAGCCCTTTGACAGGCTTTCACTGTGCTCTGTCTGTCAATTAAACCTGTGTCGCCTCCATCTAGTGGCGGCTGTGTGGAGCTACAGTCATCCAAGCGCCACCTGAACGAGTTTCAGCCGCGCACCTCGTCCTACAGTGTGAACGCCACCCTGAGCATCACATGTGTTTTCTATCAGGCTGTAATAACCCGGTGGTCTGCGTGTTTGGTCGGTTGTGGTTCTGAGGAACTCGGGTGGGTTAGAGGGTAACACTGACAGGATTGTTTCACCTGCTGGAAAAAAAAAAAAACACACTCACCCCATAGTGCAGTGCTTCATGTATACCAAACATTTTCTAAATCAGCAGCTTTCAGGCTTGTTGTGCTCAATAGTAAAATGCTGTTAAGTAAATGCATAAAAATAACGTCTAAGAGTCTTCAGAGGGGATAGAACAGGGGAAATATGCAATACTCTCTCCATTTTATGAATGTAATCATGTAATATATGATAGTTTTACTCATCTAGACATTCATATTTATAATAATCTTAATATTTGTATGTCTTTGGACCTCAGCAGTGCAGCTGTCAGTAGGTCTAACTGTACAGGCTACTGTAATCTTGGTTGCAACTGCCCTCACGTGTCTGGGAGCCCTGTTTCCTGTCTTAATGACAGCACTGTAATTGGGCCACGTTTACATCAAAAGACCGCAGCCATCTGTGAACGCTTATGGCAAGAAAAGGCCAAGGGAGCAGGAAGAGGAAGAAGAAAGAAAGTAAAGAAGGAGCGTTCATACCCCTGGGCTGCCTGTTTTCCTACCTCGTCTAGCTCCATATTTGCCACTCCTCGTCTCGTGAGGTGTGTAGGTGCACCTCTCCCGGGCCTGGCCCGCGTGTACCTCTGTGTTATTTTTGTGGGTGTGTTTTTGTCGTGATTGTGGTCCTCCAGGCAGGAAGGGCCCCGGCTGCAGATGTGAGCGGAGCGGGGAACAGAGCGGCACATTGTACTGGGTGTGCTGGGGGAGCCCGGGCTGCAACCTGATCCAGTATCCTGCCATCACAGAACCACGCTGTCTACTGTCACTGCCTGGCCCCCCCTCCCCAAAACACACACAGACCGACACACTCCACCTTTGCCTGAACCTCTGTCCTGACTCCTTCCTCTGGTTGAAGTTAAATTCTTCCTGTGTCACATGCCCAGCATTCCTTACACAGATCCTCAGAAATCTTTTATTTGATTAATGTCCTCAGTTCTAAAAGTTTGGAAAAGCATGGTCCCTTGTGTTTTCTTTGTGCTTTTATGAAGGCTATCATTGATTTAGCATTCTCCTTTCTCTTTATTTCCACTTCCAAGCACCTGTTTTTAAGGAAGGTTTTGTCTGGGATGGTTCACAGCATCCTCCTTACATACACTATATTACCAAAAGTATTCGCTCACCTGCCTTTACTCATTCTATGAACTGAAGTGCCATCCCATTCCTAACTCATAGAATTCAATATGATGTCGGTCCACCTTTTGCAGCTATTACAGCTTCAACTCTTCTGGGAAGACTGTCCACAAGGTTGAGGAGAGTGTTTATAGGAATTTTTGACCATTCTTCCAAAAGCGCATTGGTGAGGTCACACACTGATGTTGGTCGAGAAGGCCTGGCTCTCAGTCTCCGCTCTAATTCATCCCAAAGGTGTTCTATCGGGTTCAGGTCAGGACTCTGTGCAGGCCAGTCAAGTTCATCCACACCAGACTCTGTCATCCACGTCTTTATGGACCTTGCTTTGTGCACTGGTGCACAGTCATGTTGGAAGAGGAAGGGGCCCGCTCCAAACTGTTCCCACAAGGTTGGGAGCATGGAATTGTCCAAAATGTTTTGGTATCCTGAAGCATTCAATGTTCCTTTCACTGGAACTAAGGGGCCAAGCCCAGCTCCTGAAAAACAACCCCATACCATAATTCCTCCTCCACCAAATTTCACAGTTGGCACAATGCAATCTGAAATGTACCGTTCTGCTGGCAACCTCCAAACCCAGACTCGTCCATCAGATTGCCAGATGGTAAAGCGTGATTCATCACTCCAGAGAACGCGTCTCCACTGCTCTAGAGGCCAGTGGCGGCGTGCTTTACACCATTGCATCCGACGCCTTGCATTGCACTTGGTGATGTGTGGCTTGGCTGCAGCTGCTCGGCCATGGAAACCCATTCCATGAAGCTCTCTGCGTACTGTACTTGGGCTAATCTGAAGGTCACATGAAGTTTGTAGCTCTGTAGCAATTGACTGTGCAGAAAGTCGGCGACCTCTTTGCACTATGCGCTTCAGCATCCGCTGACCCCTCTCCGTCACTTTACGTGGCCTACCACTTCGTGGCTGAGTTGCTGTTTTTCCCAAACGCTTCCATTTTGTTATAATAGAGCTGACAGTTGACTGTGGAATATTTAGGAGCGAGGAAATTTCACGACTGGATTTGTTGCACAAGTGGCATCCTATGACAGTTCCACGCTGGAATTCACTGAGCTCCTGAGAGCGGCCCATTCTTTCACAAATGTCTTGTTTCACAGTCTGCATGCCTGAGTGCTTGAATTTATACACCTGGGGCCAGGCCAAGTGATTAGAACACCTGATTCTGATCATTTGAATGGGTGAGCGAATACTTTTGGTAATATAGTGTATGTTTATATACTCTTCCCTCTCTCCATCTCTTTCTTACTCTCCTCCTCTTCCTCTTCCCCTCTGTGCTCTACAGTGACGTTAACAGAGTGTAGTGGTCCAGACACCGAGCAGCATTATTAACACACCATTTGCTCTGTGTGAATAAATATTACCGTCTGTGGGACTTTCTGACTAACTGGTGACTCTGAGACACTGGGTGTCACCTAAACAGTCCCACCACTGACGGGATCACTGTGATTTTAGGACATAGACAAGGAGACTTTAAATTAGATGTTAATACAAAGCACCATAAACGATACATAAACGCGATGAAGTCACTTTATAATGCAGCATTACGGCATTGTTTGATTCACAATATAATAATGTGTGTCAGTTCATGTTTTTATTGTGGCAAGAGCATATTAACTTATTATATACTGTATGTGCCAACTCGTTTTATCTATTGGACATCTGTGCTTCGGGTTAGCAGCAGATTTAGTCAAACATTTCATCACCTGGATGTCAGACAAGAGCTATTTATCCTTTAACCTCTTAAAGCATGTGAAAGCAACCCTTCATTAATGATTATGTCGAATGAAAAATCAGAAGAAGCTCGTCCTACCATAGGCCACATCACAGGAGGGTTTGGATGCATCCGAGCAGTTTTCAACCAGAGCCATGCATCACTGACTCTGCTAGTTTATTATGAGATGTGCCATAGCGGGGCCGTCTGTAAATGGATTTAATCGCCTGTTCACAGCAACGTTGGTGCACCTCAAACACAGAAAAGGCTAGCCAAGGCAGGCCGAGGGAGGAAAAGTGGGTTCAGGAAAATGTTGGAACGTTTGGTAATGGCTGCCTCACTTCAAAGATAAAAGTTATATTTGGTTCATTCTCAGACAACAAACTGTGCCATTTAATTTAAATTTTATACGGCATCACTGGATCTTGGAGCAAGGAATTTCACAACATTATTATCTCAATAAATATGAATTGTACGTGCATAAGATAACACGGAGCGTCCTAACCACTGGTTACTGGAATATTTTTTTTACGATTTAACAGGTTTAAAATAACTGTTTAGGGCTACTTACATTTTTCAGTCTGAATTACACAGCTGCTTTTTGAGCGATGTCAGAAAGCCAACAAGGCTCACCACAGCACAGACTGAAGGTGGAGAAATAGACTGGTTGACCTCAGCGTGTGAAAGCGGAGACAGGATGTGAGACTGGCGCTCCAGTGTTTCTGTACAGTATGTGTTTATTTGTGTACAAGTTGATCTTAAGATGTGTATTGTGGGACATATCTGTAGTGTGTGTGTGTGTGTGTGTGTGCATTCCTGTATTTCTGTGTGTTTGTACATGTCAGGCAAAACTGTGAAACGTCTGTGTGATTTAAAACAAATATTCACTCAGCACTATCACATCCAAAGTGACTTTTGGTGAATATGGGCAGAATTGAAGTCTCTGATTGAAACTGAGCTTTACTGTACCTGCCCTGCTCTGGTGCATATATGTGGCTTGGACCGTTGCCCACTTTGCTCCGGCACAGGGGTTCCTTTCTTACTTTATATCTGCATGTACAGTGGCAGCCATTGTGGACATCTTCTGTACCCGATCCTATATCACATTAGTGCTGCAGGAACATTTTAGATCATGTTCCAGATGAGATGATTGACTCTTATGGGGAACAGCTGCAGAGAATGGCTTCAATGTAAAATAAAACTCCTCTAGATTCAACAACATTGCATTCAGATTAGCTTTAAAAGGTCCTTTACTGTAATGATTAGAAAATGAAATGAAAACATGGGAGTTAACATGTGTAGAGAAAGCAGAAAACAACGTCAGATGTTGTGGTTTTGGTTCACAAGTGTCCCAGACCAGCTGGCTTAAAGATGAACGTGTCTAATGTACTGAACAAGGGGATATAAGTTATACTGCTGTGTCACATGTCAGTTAATCTAATCAGGTATTTGTGATGACGGTTTTCTTCTCTTGCTTCTCTTTTACTAGACCCAGTGGATGTGTTACGGGCTCTGCAGGTTCCCTCTCTCCCCGAGGGTGTGAAGAAAGTCCCGGGCTTCTGCACGTCCCGTCGCTCCAGCAGCCCCGATCATGCTTACCGCATCACCAAGAAGGCTCAGATCTCCGCCCCCACCAAGCAGCTCTTCTCAGGTAGGCCTCCGCTGGACCGGATGTCGGGGTGACTGAGAATCTGGACTCATGCAACTGTTTAATGGTTGTTACTTGTGTTGTATTTAAGAAAGATTGCTTGATTCAGAACAGGTCCTGCCTTTATCAGGGTTATTCTCTCAAACTTTGAACAGCTACAAGTAGACAAAGAAGACTTTTTACAACTTAAATGTCATAATAAATATGGTTTATAAAATAGTGAATTTGATATAAGTTTAGTTAGGTATTACTACAGTCAGTCTGAAATAAGATTTTGTTATGAAACAATTAACTAAAATGAAGGAATGATAGGCTGTGTATATTATAATTAAAATAGAACAAGCTATTAAAAGGAAATCCCAAATACAACCTTAATCTGATCCTGTTTTTATCTGTTTATTCATTTGTATTTTAGGCCTTTTTAAAGAAACTGATCCTTAACTCGAACGTTTCTTAATATTAATTAAAATTATCTGTATCTGACTGAAATATTACGTTATCTTCTTAGCCTGTTAGCAAATATTTTTGGCATAGTTACATTAAGTAATTATTCCTGTTTTCAAATGCAGTGGTACAGTATGTAGTTTTTATATTTATTATGGACATAATTAATCTTAATAGGATATGATGATTTAGTTGCTGTCTCACTTTGCCAATTAAACTATTTTGCTCTGGAAAAAAGGACATATTAATGTGGCATACCTTATTTTAAACCAGTAACACTGCATTGTGTTTAATATTCATGATGCATTCCAGTCTGGTATAAAACCCATACTTGACTTTACAGGTTGCCTTGTTATGTTTGGAAGTATTCTAAACCAAGCTCTCTGGAGTTAAGTGAGGCTGCTGTGCCCTCTGCTAGATTGCTTGTGGATATATAAAGTATATAATTACGTGTTGCAACGCAGGAGCGGAGTGAAACTGGCTGCAAGAGTCACAACAAATTAACTCTAGAAACGAGTCTGACACCCAGGAGTGAGGAAAGAAAGGAAAAAGTGGCACTTATGTGGTTGTGAAGAAATCCCTCAAAGTCAGAGTTGATTTTCAGCTCATTTTCTGAGGTTTAGCTGCTCTAGTGAAGCTGGGCACACCTGTTATTATGTCTTCACATCATATACAGTATGCCAGCTTTACATGGGGACTATGTTATATAGCCTTGACAGATTTCTTACTTTAATCACTTGTCATTACTGTAATTTTCACATGTTCTTTTCCATCTCACGTTCTGCACCATTCCTCTGTTTTTGTAGCTTTGTTCATCTTTCATCACTTGTTCATGAACGTGAAACTTATTTCATCTGCTCTCTCTCTTCCTTCACTTTCTCTTCTCTTTACTATCTGTCTTGGTAGATGAAGATAGATTCTGACACAATATCCCAGCCAGTCTATATACCTTCCTCAACTTTTCCAGACATGCCCAGTAGTATAACACATGTTTATGAGCTTATTGTTCCCTTCTTGTTCTCTCTCTCTTTCTTCATCAATAGGTCGTTTCCCAGAGAACTTTTCCATCATGGCTCTGGTTAAGGCTCAGGCTGGTCTGCAGGCCTTCCTCCTCTCCATCTACAGTGAGCAGGGCATCCAGCAGCTGGGCATTGAACTGGGACGTTCCCCTGTTTTCCTGTACGAGGATCAGAACGGCAAGCCAGCCCCTGAGGACTACCCACTGTTCAGAGGCGTCAACCTGGCTGATGGCAAGTCAGTAACCAGCAACAACCAGTTTGTGACTGGTTGAGATGACATGACTGGGGTCATGTGGGTTTGAGTGGTTGGGAATAGTATGTACACCGATCAGCCACAACATTAAAACCAGGGGAGAGGCCTCTGTGGATCATCCCACAGATACTTGATCAGTTTGAGAGCTAGTGAATTTGGAGGCCAGGTCAACACCTTGTGCTGTACTTCATGATTTTTTTTAGTTGTTCCTGCAAGGAGTGTTATTGCTATGGGGTGGGGGTGCCTGGTCTGGTCTAGGTGGGTGCTACATGTCTAAGTAACATCCACACCAATGAATGCCAGGTCCAGAAGTTTCCCAGCAGAACATTGAACTGTCACAAGATGGTTTAAATGTTATTCACTTCTCCTGTCAGATGTTTTAATGTTGTGGCTGATCGGTGTATGTCAGCGTTGCTCTGAAATGATAAATGATTTGGAGGTCGGACTGATATCTTTTTATTTACAGCTCTAGTCATGTTACACATTTATTTGCCTGCGGTTTGCACTCCTTGTCTCTAGGTGGCATCGCATCGCTTTCTCCGTTTCCAAGAAGAACGTGACCCTGCTGCTGGACTGCAAAAAGAAGATGACACGTCCTCTGCCCCGTGGCAACAACGCAGAGATCGACACCAATGGCATCACGGTGTTCGGAGCTCGTCTGCTTGATGAGGAGGTTTTCCAGGTGAGGACTGTGACAAGCATAATCAGGACGAAGGACAAACTATATTATTAGAGACTAGGAGGCTGATTACTGGTAACATTACATCTATTGGTCATTATTGGTCAATTAACACAACAGTGAGTTTAAGACACATCTGTTTTCTCTCCACAGGGAGACATCCAGCAGCTGCTGATCGCCTCCAACCCCCAGGCTGCCTATGACTTCTGTGAACACTACAGCCCTGACTGTGACTCCCCTCTGCCCAAGACCCAGGCTCAGGACCCCAACACATACGTGAGTAACACCACCAACGACACAAGCTCGTACACAGACGTATAAAATCAACCACCTGACCTTCTTCCTGAATAATTATCTGGAAACCCTCCTGCAGGGTACAATAAATGGCCTTTATACACGTATATATATATCACTCCCACTCTTTCCCCTCTTATAAAGTTTACTGCAGGAGGTGTTCATACAAAGTGAGAACATGGGCACACACAAATCCCATAGAACTCGCAAGACTACTGAATAGCCTACAGAGTGAGAAACCTCAGTCTGTCCCTGCTACTGTACGCTCACAACTCATTTATAAAACTAGGCTCATCCGTAGCTCCAGTACAACAGGCCCAAACAGAATCTGTGGACTTTCTTTCTCCTTTTTTTTTTTTTGGGTGCTTTTAACTATTGACTGAATTTGAATGATCTCAAAATGTGTTCTTTAGTTTAAATCTGTTTTTTTTTTTATAGAATGGGAGATAGCTTGAGATTTGGAAAATACATATATGAAGGCGAAATACTGAAAAATCAGGAAATGCCCACAAGACAGTCAGAGTTTATTGAATTACTATCACAGTTTTCACAGATACTTCTTTTAACTGCTCCTCCTAATGCACCATTTCCTCCCACAACCATCTCATTTGATTGTATGTCATCTATAGAACAGGATTTGTGCAAAGAAAACTGATAGAATATTAGAAAATATGGTCTAGTAGTAAGAAAACCTCTACTCTAAATGCACCAGAGCTCCCGGAAATGAAGTCCTCATGTTCAGTTTGGGTCATCAAAGTGCTTCTCTCCCTTTCTGTCCTTCCTCACGCATCCTCGTCATCAGCAACAGTTTGTATCCATCCGCCTTCCTCTTCACCTCAGTCTGTGTGTCCCCTGAGGTTACTAAAGGCAAATGGTATTGTCATAGTCATACCCTCCTATAGCTACACATTATTTATCATTGTAGACATTTCGATTGTTGCAGCAGATGATTAGCTGTCACTATTTGCTGCTTTACTGCATTGGAACACAGAAAGGTAGGGGTAAGGGGATGAATAATACAAGCAAGCATTCATTTTTCATCCCCCCCTCCTTTTTTTGGTGGACTGAAAGAAAGAGTTATTGTTCAGTACATAAAATATTTAAGCAGTTAAATTCTGATTGGTTTTCTGGTTAAATTGAGACAGAATCTGGCATGAAGATGGCTTAAGGTCGAGCCTTTTTTTTTGTCTTACTGAGACTGGTTGTGCACATTAGATGCATTATAAGCTTTGCAAGCTCTCCCTCATTCTTGGTCTCTTAAAAAACAACTGATATTTGGGAGCTGACACTTCCCCGACACCGGCTGCATTACATAGCTGTAGTAGCAAATGATTTTCATCTGCATTCATCCATCTAAAGTACATGATCTTTTTATTTTATTATTTTTTTATGAGTCTGCATGCCTAATCTTAAATTGGTCTAAATTGTCAGCCGCTGTACAGAGCTACAACACTTTGTGTCCCAAGCCCTGCCATGTTGATGCTGTTGATGTAGATGACTGCTTTTTGAATGAATATAAATCAACGTGGTTTTATTCATTGACGTCAACCGCTGCTTTATTCTTTGCAGTTTTCTCATTCATCAAGGTTACGTGAGTTTAGACGTCTTTTTTATCAAACCTTTCGAGCAGCGACGCAGACTTTGATGAATGAAAAAATGAAAGCTGTGCTTTTTGTCATCATGCCATTTGCTGTTCCTTGCTGTTTCACCAGTATTTTCCACCTTTGCTTTTATTCATCCCTCTGCGACTTTTGCAACCTCTCTTCATTATCCCTTGGAAATCCACTTTCCTTTCTCCCCCTCTTTTTGCATCCATCCCTTTTGCTTTCATCTACCTTTTCACTCGCTGCCTATACCTCTTTCCATTCTTCCCATCCTTCCATCTCTCTCAGTACTTTGATGAGGAGCAGGATGACCATGAATACCCCTATTATTATGAGGAAACAACAGGCATTCCCTCCTCTTCTGCGCCCCCCTCTCCCCCACCTTGGGCCCCCAACCAACAGGTAAAGAGGGAGCAAGAGAGAGGGAAAACACGAGCGGGGTTTGTGGAAGGGAAGGAGAATGAGAGAGAGAAAGACAATAACAGAGGTATAATCCATGCAGTTAGCTCACTAAATATTTGAGTGTCATAGCCGCTTATGTGACAAATTTTCTATTTAAAATGTTTTTCACCTCAATGCCTCTCTCATCCTTCATCACTCCACACCCCCCATTTTATTTACATCTGACTTTTTCTTTAATCCAGATTGACCTCTCACACGTCCACCTTCATCACACAGGATTACCTTGTGATTTTTTTTATTTTTATTTTTTTCCTCATGTCATTTACTCGTTGTCATATGTGTGTATGTGTGTTCACGTGTGGCCAAGTGGGGGCACTGGGTCAGTGCAGTGGGTGCAGCTGTGTTGTCATGCACACATGCAGTTCTCTCCTCCATTCATTCCTCTTTTATTATGTATGTCCTGTCATCTTCTACGTTAAATCTAACCTAAATGCATTTCCCCAAAGATTGTGAAAACCTTTTGAGAATTTAAGGTGGGCAAGATCCATAAAACTTGCTCAGCACATAATGGACTGTAAATAAAAAAAAAAAAATATGGCCGTTATATTTCAAACCAAACAATATTTAACACCCGTTTTGGAAGATTCATTTATTTTTTTGGGAGTTATGTCAGCAATGTCACTGGAGAAAGTTAATTGCCTTACATCATACATTTGCTAATTATATAAATTTGTCTCCTGAAACTGAGCACATGCAAATGCAAGTCAGTAGTCTTGTGTTTACCTGATCTTTCTCAAATAGTCTTATACGACTGTAGGTGGGGTTTGTCACAGAGTGTGTTAAGTGATGATCACATAATTGCATAACTGTTTGATTTCCAAATGCTTTTCTGTGGTTGTTTGAATTTCCTGACACTTAAAAGACAAACCCCAACCACTCAGCTTCACACTTGATCACAAAACAATATGGGTTTGCATACTATTTGACTCTACTGTTCTGTTACTTGCATGTTTTCTGTATCATCTCAGAGAATGTCATTGCATGTACCCACTGTTCTTCTGCATCATCTGTTTCAAGACCAATGTTTTCAGTCAGTTTGGGAATATCAGTGCACATGTCTTTGTGTTGGTTGAAGCATTCAAGGTTGTACATCTGACCTATGACATACACTTATGCCACAACCTGTCTCCCTATAAGTCTTCCTGTGTTCTGTATGGCATATCTTACGAGTATATATTCCCGTTGGTGGCCTTTTTTCCCTTCAAATTATTATACGTATGGATGTATTGTCTGTTTTCAGTTTTAATTTGCATGTATTGTTATTGTAGCAGCATGAGTGGTAAGAATTAGAAAGTTCAGTACTTGTCATTTTACAGTGTGTGACTAACATGCATTTGCATGCCAACCTGGCATCCACCCTACTTCTTTTGCATGGCTAAACAGCAGCAACCTTCTCTGCCTGATGGACTGCTCAGTCCACTGTAGCACTGCAGGTCAGTGCATCAGTGGTGTGTATGATTTTTGTGTGTGTGCCTGTCTCTCCAGTCTTTGTGTGTGTGTGTTCAGCAGCCAGCTTTACCTGACCAGCCACACCCTCAGTGCCTCTGCCAAACCACGGCCTCAAGTTCTTATTAGCACAAAGATGCTGCTTTGTCATTTAATATTGGGAATGGCATTACTGGAGAGATCAGCAAAAAAAACTTTACATTTTTTGGGTCAAAGAGAAGAAATTTCTCAAATGTTTTATGTGAAATTAGTGCTGTCTGTAGTTATAGCCTTGGTTCATTTTTAAATACGTTTTAAATTCTCTGCTGTATCCAGTAATGCCTGTACAGTCTCAGTAAATCATCCGAGCCTTAGCCATCTTTATGTAATTGTTTCTCAAAACATCCACTCTTGTCTTCTCTCTCCTTTTGTCCATCCCTTGTTTTTGCTTTTCATCCCCCTCCCAACCCCTCCATTTGTCTTTGTCATCTTCTACTCTTTTTCCCTGTCTTTGTCTAAATGCACTTTTACATACTAAACAACACTGCAATCAAACAATAATCACGGATATCAGAAGAAGGCACTCAATGGGAAAGCAGTACCCACTAAATCCCCTCTTGTAAAAGCCAGACCCACTCCACCTAAGCCAGCCAAAACTGGATCCAACAAACTTGTCATCAAGCCACCTATGCCCACCAAAGCCTCCAAGTCTTCCACAGCCAAGCCGTCTAAAGCAAAACCTAGCGCAGTAGAAATCCTCATGTCTAAAATCAAACCAACAGCACCAGCTAAATCTAAGCCCACATCTGCCCCAGCCAAGAATGGTAACGGTAAACCAGCTAATGGTGCAGCAAAAGCCAATGGCAATGAAAAAGCATCTGCAGCTAAATCTAATGGCAAAGCCACAGCTGAGGCCAAGCCCACAGCTCAGGTGAAAGTGAATGGCAATGGCAATGGCAAGGTTGTAGCTGACAAGAAAGTCAACGGTAATGGAAATGCAAAAACCTCAGCGGAAAAGAAAGCGAATGGAAATGGAAAAGTCACTGTTGTGTCTAAGGCAAATGGAAACGGCAAATCTACAGTTGAGAAGAAAGCCAACGGAAATGGCAAAACTACCATTGTGGTTAAAGAGGTTAAAATCTTAAACGTTAATGGCAAGGCTGAGAATAAAGTCAATGGTGAGGCTAAGACTAATGGCAAAGTTACTACTGTGCTTGGAAAGAAAGCTGTTAGTAATGGGGCTGCAAATCAGGCAAGAATTGAAACCACTACAAAAACAAAGACTGAGAAAGTTGTAAAAGTAGAAAAGACTGTGGTCGGTGCAGCTAAATCAGCTGTCAAAGTAGAAGCTACTAAGACACCTAAACCCACAAAAGCATCAAAACCAGCACCTACTAAGCTGGCCAAAGCTGTGTCTACCAAAGCTTCAGCAGTAAAAACCCAAGCAAAGGCAGAGGTCAAAGTTAAAACTGTGGTCACCAAAGTCCCCCTGGTCAAATCAACAGTGAGCAAAGTAGACAAGACTGTCATCAAAAAGGTTTCCATGCCGACGAAAGTAGCTCCAACATCTACCAGTGTCCGGCCCACTCCACCCAGGCCCACGAAGTCCAAGGTGCTTGTGGACATTAATGTCAAATCTCAGCACAAACCTTTCCCACCGTTTGGCAAGACTGCGCTGAGTGGAACTGCCGTCCCAGCGAAGAAAATTACCAACGGTTATCAACAGGTACAACAGAAGGGCTCATGTTTGGGTCGGAATGTCCAGAGTCGTATGTACCACCTCTCCCATCTCATTACCAGCTCTTTCCATCATCCAGGATCTGCAGCAAAATTGATGTTAAACTGAATGTTTTTACATTTGAACCCTCAACACAAGTGGAGGTTCAAACGTATGAATAGTTTGATCTTTCAAAATGTCACTGGCTTTGTGCATTTTGATGCAAATCCTTGATGGTGCTTAATCTGGTCTTCAGAATGGATGTTGGTTCATACCAAGCTGGCCGCCTTCTCCTCTGTTCATATATCATATGATCTTCATGATCACTCCAACCTCTCTATATGATATGACACAGCAGTGCGCATTGAAGCATGGCTAATTGTAAAGTTTCATTGTTCTTTACTGCACTTCATACTCCTACCCTCAAGCTGCTGAAACTGGATCTCAGAACCTGAATACACGCCAGCACTCCGTCTCTTTCTTTTCAGGAAAACCGCTATGGTCAAATAAATGAGCATGGATATCTATGGCACAATTTGAAATTGCTAAAACACCAATACTATCACATTTTACACATGTGCAACACAACAAAACTCCCCTGTCAGTCATTTCCTCTCTTTGTTTTTTAAGCACCTGTGTTTTCTCTCTGACGTCTGTCTTCCTGTCTTGTCATATTTTGAATCAAATATGAAAAAAGCAGCTTCACAGAAATTAAGAGTAAGCTTTCATTAGAAGTTCAGTTTAATTATGTAGTCTACCGTGACATCAACATTCTTCATTATTGGGAGACATTCATGGTCAATAGTGGGCTTTTGAGCACTTATAGCGCGGGTTCACAGTTAAATTGAATTCACTAACTCATATTCTGTGAGGCTGTCATTTGGGGTTGTCTATCTGTTTTCTAGTCTTGGGTGAAACTAGACATCCCAAAGCATCAAGTTATGATGTTTTCATCTAGAGGGATGGATAGAGGCTCCAGATAAGAGCTTACTTCACCCTTTCATGAATCTTGGCTTTCTGAGCTTTAAAAAGCAAAAAATGGTTCAACAGATAAGTGAAAAGAAATTTCAGGAAAGTAGTCTCACTGACTCTCTAAATCTTGCTTCTAGCAAAATTTATAGTCACTGAAATTCCTGAAACTTCTTTTCTAAAGTGGATCTTTGCAACTTCAAAAATGTGAGTTGCCAGTAAAAAAAAAAAATATTATTTGCCTCTGGCAATCACAATTTTATGATGTGTTCCATTTTCTTCTTTTAACTCATCATCATCATCATCCAGAAGCAGATTTTGAACTAACCACGCTCTTCCAATCAAATCTGCTTACTTCCTTCCTGCTCCCCATTTCCTGTCAACTTGACCAATCAGGATGTAGACACTGAATATTCTGAGGCTGGCCACACCCCTACAGAGACTGATTATTACTATGAGGAGACGGTCCCACTGCCCGAGGGTGAGGTGATTGGACAAGAAGAGAACTCTGTTCAGGTAAAAAAGAAAATGACACACATGAAGACACGCGCATAACAGTCAAAGAAGACTCAAAGAAAAATCTCCAGATAGATTTGATTTTTGCAGTTAAACATATCAACACACAGTGACAACAACAAGAATCATCATCTTTAAAGTGTAATACCTGTGTGGTGGTGAGCCCAGTCTTTGTAGTTTAACCAAGTAGCTCCGTGTCTCTCTTACACTTTTCTAACCACAGGTCACTGTTTTGTTGGCACTGACGCCACAAGACACAAGAAAACATCCCTTTCAAAAGAGAATGCACCACATTCATTTGCTTGTACCAGCAAACATTTTTATGTGGCTCCCTTTGTTCCCTAACAGCAAGATCCTGGTTTTGTTCTCATCTCAAGGACCTTGGTTGATCTGGTTGTCCTCTTGACATGAGAACAAACATCTTGTGAGAAAGGGATCCACATATGAATATTTGACGTGCACTTTTAGCCACGGCAACAAAAGAAGATGAATATAATGCATTCTTGTTTGAGAGAAACATCTAACTGAAGTAGAGAATACAGTAGTTGCTGTGAGATAGTTTGCAGCCCAGTTGGGGAACAGTCAGAATTGGAGAATGATTCTCTCACACCTGTGATCTGTTTCATTAAATCCCATTGTTTTGACAATAATATATATTGTCATCATTACCATTGTATCTGTGTTAGACTTTGATGAGCGGTTTCTAATGCTGATGTCTTGGAGAGAAATTTTGGATAGATGTATTCATTCATATTTACCCTTTCATATGAGATGACAGTACAGTATAATCACACTGGATTTATATTTGTTTTGCATGGTAAGTAAAAAAAGAAAAGGGTTTGCTTTGCGTAGCGTAGCACATAGCAGCAGTTTGTTTTTACAAAGTGTTTCATATCAGTTCTGTGTGTCCAGGGACCATGCAACCATGACCTTTGGATTAAAAGTGTCCCTTCTCTTCATGCCAAAGTTTGACTATTTGAAGAGATTATTTGGTTGCAGGTCTTCACACAAAAAACCTGATGATGATATACTTTGCTAGAAACGTGTTTATAAGCTAAACCGTAGATGGTTAACAGATTTGTGGTCGCAGGATAAGCTTGCTAATCCATATTTCACCTGAGAAAAATCAGACCACAGCATGAAGGACAGACAGAATCCCCACAGTCTGCCTGATGTCTTTTTGTAATCTGTCCGTATGTCACTGTTTATTTACAAAAGGTAAGACTCACTTCTTTCTATATGCCCCCTCTTTCACTCCCCCTGTTGGTTCATCCTGTGTTTCTCTTTTATTAACATCTTGCACATCTCTCCCTCCTCATCTGATTCTTTCTTCCTTCTCTTGCACCTTTTTTTTTTTCCTTTGCTTACTTCTCTATCTATCCCATTGCTACTCTGTCTGTTCCGTTGTGACGAACCCATCTCAGCCCCACGTGGAAGCTACATTGGTGGGAGAAGAGGTAGATGGCACCAAGGCAGCGGGTGCGGGCGAAGAGGTCTTCACTGAGGAGTATGTGACTGGGGACGTGGGCCTTAAGGAATACGACTATTCCTACAGGGACTACAATGAGCCAATGCCAGAGACTGGAGAGATTGATGCCAATATGGGCCCCGCCCTGTCCGCTGTGACAGACGAGGGAGGCGTAAGTTGCTTTGCTTCAGAGAAAAAAAACTATATGTTTCAACCAACTCTGACTCTTAGTCTTTGTCAAATTGTATTCAGTGTCCTCTCAAATGACTTGCTTGAGTTTGCCATCTGTCACAGGCCATTACGGAAAGAGATTTTGGATCATTTTAACACGTATGGTAGAAATGGGACATAGCCATCACTTTAACAGTGGACCATTGATAGCCGTGAAAATGTATAATCAGTTAGAACTCTTATATTTATAGCAGGCAAACTCAAACAGTCATAGAGAAACATATATTTGAATGCATTTCAAGACTTAGTCCGCATATCTGTGGTTGAAATGGGTTTTATTTTATGTAGTGCATAATGAGCAGCTCAGGACCCTGTGAAGAAAAGCTCTTCTTCCTGGTGGAACCCACTGGGGATCCTAATGAGCAGTAACATGAGCACATCATGTCACAAACGCTGCATATAGAGGCATTTGGAAATGCAACCGTAACACACTGCTGCATTTTTTTAAAATGTATTTAATGCCGTTTATTTCGGTTTATGCCGTCATTTAGTGGTGTTAAACCCAGATGATTTTCTATCTACGGGAAAAGGACCGGCAGTTTGGAGAACCACTCAAATCAATGGTGTTTGGATGAAATCTTATGCTGTTACCACAAGAGAAACTGGTTTTCATCTCATCATGCTATCTGAACAGCACTGGTATAATAATGTGTGGTAATAATGTGGTTGTCTTTCTCAGATATTTTATCTGGATTGGACAGGATTGTCTTTCTCAGTGCATGCAGTCAAAACTCTATGACTGTCTTTTATTTTTTGTTCTTGGTTAATATGTGAGTACCTCTGTGCTGACTGCCTTGTGTTGTTGGCTACATGTGTGTTTTCCTCAGGCTGCCGTTAGAGGCCAGAAAGGAGAGAAGGGAGAGCCAGCTGTCTTGGAGCCTGTGAGTTATTAACTGTCTTTAAACAGCTTTATCTGACCAGATGTATTTAAACTGTATTTAAACTATGAATTTTAGAATACTCCTCTGGCAGAATAGGAAAATATTAACTAAAATAGGAAACAAGAAAGTAGGGATGCACAGTAATTTTGCTGGATATTACAGTACAGTTTTTGCAGGAGCTAGGGATGCCACTCAGCAGCAGAAGTAAGAGGAGAAAATGAATGACCCCAGTCTCAAAAATCATTTACATAGTACATCGTTTCATGTAGGATGTTTTAGTTGGGGAAATTATACTGCAGACTTACTATATATGTCCATTTTTTAAGGTGTTTGGCTTCATGCATTTGTATATTTTACGTAAATATTCTGATATTTTCAGGGTATGTTGATTGAAGGACCTCCAGGACCTGAGGGACCTGCTGTAAGTTAATGATGATAATTCTTGCTTCTTGTTTTCTGAAATGCATTTTACTTAGGCTACTCTTAATATTTACTAACTCTGAAGTTTGTTTAGGTCGATACCTTAATTATTGGACTGTAATTTTCTTGTAGTTAGGCAGAAACCAACTAACCAGCACATTGTATTTCTTTATTTGATGTGTGGTAAAGATTTCATAGGCAACAAACCAAAATTCAGTTTCCACCCAAGAATACTTTTACATTCCCTCTCCTCCTCTCACAGGGCCCTACTGGACCCCCTGGCCCATCTGGACCTCCTGGCTCTGTTGGGGACCCTGGAGAAAGGGTGAGTGTTTTCCATTTTTCTCAAGAAGTGCGGGTTTGTGAAGACGTCCGTCTGAAAGAAGCCCATTTCTTTTCCGGTGTTCCCTCACACCGTTCCATCTCTCCATGCTGCAGGGTGTTCCTGGTAGGGCTGGTTTGCCTGGAGCTGATGGAGTCCCTGGACCTCCTGGAACCTCAGTCATGCTGCCTGTAAGTCATGCTTAACTTTTGATCCTTTATGATAACACACACTATCTGGATGGTCAGAAATATGAGAGGTTTGCCTCATCATCTGAATGCTTTTTCTTGTGTTTTTTTTTTTCAGTTCCGCTTTGGTCAGAGTGGAGGAGATAAAGGTCCTTCCGTTTCTGCACAAGAAGCCCAAGCAGCAGCTATCCTGTCTCAGGCCAGGGTCAGTTATGGCCTTGATTTCACATTTTCCCTATGCATTTAGTTTCTAGAGAATTCATATCAGTGGATTCTTTGCAGTCACTCTGTTTTGTCACATTTTAAGGACCTTGTGTCCATAAATTATAACAAAATGCATGCACATATGATTTGGTAAATATCATTACTTTAAGAACACAAATACAACAGAGGAAATATTGTTGCAGAAGAGAAGTAACTGCATCAACTGCACTTCATGCCCTTTCCTCTACTTCCTCGTCATAAGCAGCCATGTCCCTTCATTATGGTTGATTCATGACCTTTTGTCTCTAGATGGCTCTGAAAGGACCTCCTGGGCCGATGGGATTCACTGGACGCCCTGGACCACTGGTATGTTCAAATCATGAGTTTGTTGTCTCCATTGCTATCGCTGTTTACTTGAATTTTATTCTTTTGATCCTTATCAGTTCCAAAAACAACTGTTATTCTACTTCTCTCTTTATATGACATTATCATTCAAAGGCCTGAGATGATGAAAAGGTTTGTGATGATGTGTGTGTTTGTTTCAGGGAAGTCCAGGAAGTCCTGGTTTTAAAGGAGAGAGTGGAGATCCTGGTCCTCAGGTGAAACACTTACACTTGTACCAAACTTGACCTCTGACCTCACATCATAGTCAGAGTCATTAAAACTATTTGTATGTGAAATACTGTAAGACCACATTTATGCCAAGTATTCATCACAGGCATTTCATTTATTTGTCAGGGCCCTAGGGGACCCCAGGGTTTGATGGGACCTCCAGGCAAATCAGGAAGAAGAGTAAGTACAAACATCTTTTTATTAATGGTTGTTTCTCAAAGAATAATGCTCTTTGAGGGCAAGCTACTATTTTAAAAACTTTTTATTTGTTAAGTGTTGGACTGTCTCCCATGTACAGTGTCACTCTAAAAGTCATCTTCCTCTACTGCTAACAGGGCCGTGCTGGAGCTGATGGTGCCAGGGGAATGCCTGGAGAGTCTGGGTCTAAGGTAACCTCTTTCTAGACATTAAACATGCCTTTTCTGTGCACCTAAAACCTCAGCTGTATGGAAATCAAAACTTTAAATATATTATAATGGTATCAACTCCATTTGTGATGCATTTTTATCTTCTACAATACAGTAATATTCCTCACGTGCCTGTGTGTCTCTCTCGCAGGGTGACCGTGGCTTTGATGGTCTTCCTGGTTTGCCTGGTGACAAAGGACACAGGGTGAGTCAAACAATCCCAGTAGTAGGATAAGAGAAAGAGACTGTCATTAATTATTCATAAATAACGGTTGTTGTTGTTGCTGTTGTAGTGCTAATATTCAGAATATTCTGATTCCTTACTCCTTCGCTCTTTCATCTTGTCAGGGTGACACAGGACCAATGGGACCACCAGGAAGCCAAGGAGAGGACGGAGAGAGGGTATGCATGCAGTAGCTATAAGAATCTGAAATGATTCCAAGACGTGTTGCATTGTCTCAGTGAACATCATCATCATCATCATGTTTTCTTCCTTGACGTCCTTGTTGTCTCTGTGCATTTGTAGGGAGATGATGGAGACGTTGGACCCAGGGGTCTCCCAGGTGAACCAGTGAGTGTTTCCATGACAACCCAACTGATTTTACATATTAATATTTATTTTTATATTTTTATGTAATTCGTGCTTCTAATTTCTGTGTTGTAGATTGTTTTCCAAAATAGGGTAGAGTGTCTTATAGCATTGCCTTTGCTCATGATGTTTTACAATAATCAAACCTGAGATTTTTCACCAAGGTGTGATCCAATGGTGGTTTAAGAGTTGGCACTGTCGTTTTTTTTGTTTTTTGTTTGATTTTTTTTGCATATACTCCACATATCCATGAGGTTTTCTTAGTTTATGCATATTGTTATTCTGGATGTCAAATCCTGCTATCTTCATTTTCATTTACAGGGTAGAACATGTATTTTTATTTCTGCTTGCGTGTGTCTTTGTCTCTGATGTGTCTTTGTCTGTACATCTTCTAGGGACCTCGTGGTTTGCTTGGTCCCAAAGGTCCTCCTGGAATCTCTGGACCTCCTGTGAGTAAAAACAAATTCAAACCACACTCGCCTGCTATTATTTTAGCAGCATTGTTTTATGCTGCTCTGACCACTTAACACCCACAGCACCTCCTGAAACAACACCCCAGATACAGCCGGATATAAAGACGGGGATGTCCAGTAATCTAAAAATGAACATGTAATGTTCCTGCAATTGCCTCAAAATACCACCAAGATAAATCCATATGACAGTCACAGCATTATATTTATATGTTCTAGGGGTGTTGTTCTAAAGTTGTAAAGTATTTCACCAATTTAACAATCTTTTATCTAAAAGATCAAAACCTATGCACTAGAACATGATGCATTTTATTCCATAAATGTGTCGTCCTGGTCAGAACCTGATGCCAGTTGAACTTGGGTGTGTTATGCTCAACATAACAGCTCATTACTCAGCTACTCTAGGCTGCAGTCTTTTCACAAGACTTGTAAATAAATATTATGTCAAACATTATTGGACATATGTTTGTAAAAATGGTGGATGTCCCCTTTAGGCACCAGCATATAAGTGTCAGTTGATTCCAATAAATGTAAAGACAATCTATTATAAGTTGTGATTGACATCTGTGCTTAAACTGTTTTTAATGTTTTCTTTTTCATCCTCAGGGTGTACGTGGAAATGATGGATCCCAAGGTCCCAAGGGAAACTTGGTCAGTAATAGTTACCATGCTGTTATGATATAATCATCATAACTCATTATAGTAACTAGAACATGTCTGCATAGATTGTGGCAATAGTCAGCATCTTCTTCTGTCTGTGTCTCTCAGGGTCCCCAAGGAGAACCAGGACCTCCAGGTCAGCAGGGAACCCCAGGAACTCAGGTGAGAGATATATGACATGTCTTATTTACCACTTTCACTAAATAACTGTGCCCTAACGGGATATTGAGTTGTTTCTTTTTTTTTTTTGCAGGGAATGCCAGGACCTCAGGGAGCCGTTGGCCCCCCAGGAGAGAAGGTAAAGCGACCGTGACTACATAGAAATAAAATAAATATAAATTAACCGTGTATACAATGTGATAGAAAAAGTAACTTCACCAAGGAAATCTGTTCAAAATGCAGTAGTCTCTGGACTAATAGATCGACTATGATTTTTACTTGTGAAACTCTTTGTATTAGTTGTGTCACTCATAATGCACGATAGACATTACAGTTATAAAAATAGAGTATGGAAGTTTTATTTGATGGGACAAATGGAGGGGCCAGTTTCTTTATTTCTACTTTACGTTTTCCCTCAGAGTGAAACTCATGCATGTCTTAAAAGTAATTTTAAAATAGTTTTGCAGTATAAATTGACAAATGAACACTTGAAAAACACATAAATATCATCAAGTTATTGTAAATGTGTGTTGATATTTTTAGTGAGATAGTCTGGGAGCTATGAGCAGATGCAGTATTTAAAATGTTATCTTCATGCAGTGAGCTTTATGTCTGGTTACTCTGTGACTGAACAAATAAACAGAGGAGGATCTCTAGCTCTCTTTTTAATTCAACATCATACAACTTATACTACTCTCACATCTGTCTGTTGAATAAGAATCTGCAGTCAGCATCTTGTTATAGCTTTGTATGAACCCTGGATACAGCTTAGCTCTGTTCACAGGTCAAAACAAAACACGGTCACCACCTGTAAAGCTCTCTGAGTAACACAGACTCTGCCCTTGTGATGTTAACAGCTGAATTATCTTTGATGTTACACAACCTTCTTCTTCCTACTTGATCACTTTTTCTTTCTCCCCAGGGTCCGACCGGAAAACCAGGTCTGCCAGGAATGCCCGGAGCTGATGGTCCTCCTGTATGTTTGTCTTATTTTTCTTTGTCTTTATTATATTAGAGCTGAATTAAGTTGGATCTTCCTTATTGGATGTCCTTCCTAAGGTTTGAGCTCTCTGTCTTGCTTTCTCAGGGTCATCCAGGAAAGGAGGGGCCACCTGGCACCAAAGGAAACCAGGTCGGTGTCAAACAAAACTCAGTCACAACACATCCCTTCTATCTAGCAAACGCCATGTTCGACATATTATTATCACACATAGCAGATATTTGCTATGTCTGAAAGGCACATTTACAGTAAATTTATTGGTGCAACTAGTTTTTCATTTTAAAATAATTCCCAATATATTTACTCATGTGTCCATTGTGCTGTGAACTTATCCTTCTTTCTTTGACCTTCTCCAGGGTCCCAATGGTCCCCAGGGAGCTATTGGCTATCCTGGTCCTCGTGGTATCAAGGTCAGTTTTTTTATTTTTGTTTTTGAATGTGAGGTCTGAAAACGTTTCTTTATTTCTGTGGTGATTTTGTTTCGCATGTGCAGATAAACTGATCCAATTTATGACTTTTTGCTCCCCAAGTATACCTTACACCCAAATTATCAATGTATTGATCATTTAACGCTTTGATTGCAGGGAGCTCAAGGGATCCGTGGACTGAAGGGCCACAAGGGAGAAAAGGTATCACAGTTTAATCCACATAGTATATTCAAAAAAGTGTCCAAAAATTTAAAACTGGGTTGATATTATATCGAACTATGTTCTGCATTTTTTTGTTTCTAGGGAGAAGATGGTTTCCCAGGAATTAAAGGAGATTTTGGTACCAAGGGAGAGAGGGTAAGATGGGATCACAATGAATGAATGAAAAAGATAATCAATATATTCATTCTGCTTCTCATCGTTTTGTCCATTAGTTGCATTTTCTGAGTTTTAACCTGTTATATATATGTTGCATAATTTTGTTCTGATGGTTTTGCTTTGCCTCAGGGCGAGGTTGGGGTACCCGGACCCAGAGGAGAGGATGGCCCAGAGGGGCCCAAGGGTCGTTTTGGACCTCCTGGTGAGATTGGACCAATCGGACTTGTTGGAGAGAAGGTACGAGTCATTCAGTTTACATGATTGGATTTTTGTTCTTCAGGTCATCATTTCCTCCTTTAGTTTTCATTTGAAGAAAATCTTACAGACTTTTCTGATTTTTTTCTGCACTATGCAATTTTTCATTTTTTTTTAACCAATTTTGCATTTTCTTAAACTTAATAATGCATTTGGCAGTGGAGTGTCATAGTGCTGCCCTCTTGTGGTCATAGCTGCACTTGAATGAGATTTTCTCACATAAAATGTATTTTATTATTTTATTCTGTATAGTATCTGAACAAACTACTACTATTTAGTTTCAGAAAGATGTTTTGGCATTCATTTTACTGCAATTACTACAGCGCATGAGTATAGTGTCAGCAGCCTCTTTCTTGCCCTTGATATTACATCATATCCCAAATTTAAACAATCATCACCTGTAGGTTTGTAGCTCGCTTTGTTGTGATGAGGGTAAAAACCGTTACAGCTGATTAATAGTGTTGTTGTGGATTCTCAGGGTAAACTTGGTGTTCCTGGACTTCCTGGATATCCTGGAAGACAAGGACCCAAGGTAAGAGAAATACTGCACATTTACAGCATCTATCATATAAATGGATTTATATCACTATCCCTCTGTATAGTGAGAAACACTGCTCATGATGATTTGCCTTTTAGGGATCTCTTGGATTCCCCGGATTCCCCGGTTCTAACGGCGAGAAGGGAACAAGGGTAAGACTGAAATATACTTTGGAAGAGTTTATATCACAAGTCAAGACTGTCAGCGTGGCTATGAACGATAGGCGATCAGAGCAGTGATTGGCTGAATACTTCCTTACATATATAAGCTAGAGTGATGGATGCTGTACAGTTCATCTCTGTTTGATTTTGTCTGTATCTGTTTCTTTTTTCAGGGTCTTACTGGTAAACCAGGGCCAAGAGGACAAAGAGGACCAACGGTACCATTTTATCTTAATTCAATTAATATTCTACGCAGACTTTTTTCTGCCCTCGGTTTCCAGAGGTTTCACCTCTGACCACATGCAGCATCATTAATCAGTGATGCTGTGTGCACTGTGTGATGTTATAGAGTCCTGCAGCAAGGTTTTGAGGATTTGAGACAGATTTAATATGATATGATTAATGAATAATAGTCACATGTACAATAGCATTGAATGTGCATCATTTGGATGAAGGCTTTTCATTAATTATACGTGTTTGTGATTAATAGGGGCCCAGAGGGCAGAGAGGGCCGAGGGGCTCCACAGGAAAACCAGGAGCAAAGGTTTGTCTAACACTTTGAGAAACTTTGTCCTTATGTATACTTTACTATCAGTGATCATTTTGATGACTATCCTTGTAGATTAGTAGTTTTATGAATGGTATTATTGACATTAGTTTTAAATAACTAATTTCTTTCCATCCCGGCCTTAACATTTTGTAGTGCAGAAAGCAGCATATGTTACTGAATAGTAGTTTGTGATCTAAAAAGTTTTTTGTACTGTTTGTTTATATATTGTGTTTTCATTTTTTCTTGTTGTCTTTTAGGGAACCTCTGGAAGCGACGGTCCTCCTGGTCCTCTTGGAGAGAGGGTGAGCACTTCATTTCAGTACCAGTAAAATATGTCCTGCTGCTTAGCACTTTGTTGAAACTTACATTCAAATCTGCGCCCTAAAAGATTTTTTTGGTCTTGTTCTATGTTCTTACTATGTCATCCTTGTCATTTCACCAGGGACTGCCAGGGCCACAGGGAGCCAATGGTTTCCCCGGACCAAAGGGACCTCCTGTAAGAAAATGTTTTAATACCAATTTGTTATAGACTGATGGTGGATTGTGTATAAATTTAATGTGGTGTAACTTGACTGTTCATAAGTGAACTTAAGTTCCTTGTTCCATCAGCTTTTGATGGTTCTCTCTTTTTTATCTGGTAGACCTCTATAAGTTTGGGGATTTTATTGATATTTGATTAATGTTTTGTTCCAGGGACCACCAGGAAAGGACGGACTGCCAGGACATCCTGGACAGAGAGGAGAAGTTGTAAGTTAGATTGTTTTATTACTCGTACAGATGGTTATTAGCATTTATTTAAACTGACAAAATGCTAATTAAACTGCCTGCAGGTGAGACAGTCTGTTGTCTGTTTTTTTATTTTTATCCACAGTCATTCAGAAATTATAGCAGTGATTTCATACAGTGAAAAATATCTTTGTTTTATTACACAAATTTCTTTTGATTTTTAAATCAGAAAGATTTTTGGTGTCACTTCCACTCACCAGTCATAGTTGATTACCTCCCACTTAATCCCACTTCAGTATTTATTTGATCACACTCTATTAACTTACAAAGCTATGCAATTACAATAATCCTTATAAGGGTGCACACATTTTTATTAATATATTGATCATTTCTGTGGCACTGAAGTAATCTTTATAGTTGATGCTGATTTTCAAATATTCCTTACATACCTCATGATGGATTCTGTATTTTGCAGATTATTTGTTAACTGAGTTCTTCTCCATGCAGGGTTTCCAAGGTAAAATGGGTCCACCCGGACCTCCTGGAGTTGTTGGACCTCAGGTGCGTTTATTCAACATGTTGCAGATTTTTCTCATTACTGATAAAATGAATCACATCACCTTTCATGACAACATAACAACCTTGCTTCATCTTCATCCTCCCAGGGTCCTTCAGGGGAGACTGGCCCCATGGGTGAGCGTGGCCATCCCGGACCCCCAGGTCCTCCTGGAGAGCAGGGACTTTCTGGTCCCTCAGGGAAGGAAGGAACCAAAGGAGACCCCGGACCCCCAGGAGGCCCTGGTAAAGATGGGCCCCCAGGACTAAGAGGATTCCCTGGAGAGAGAGGACTTCCTGGAACTCCTGTGAGTATGACCAAGAGAAATACTGCATGGATCACCAGACAAATAGTTTGAGCATCCTGTTGTTTTCATTAAATGAAACCTCATTTAACCTCATTTTATTTTATATAAAAGTGGTTAACTGCATTGAGATGAAAAATGGTTGATTAGTCCCTTTGTCTTCCAGGGTGGTGGAGGACTGAAGGGAAGTGAAGGACCTGCTGGACCACCTGGACCTGCTGTACGTTCCAAACCATATTAAAATTACATTTATGTTCCATTGCCATGTAAAAAAATTAAACTCTAATCATAATTAACTCACTCAGCCAAGAAACTGTCGGCAAACAATTTAACTTTTTTTAGTTAGGTCAATACCATTATTTGTATTTATTTATTAATTTGCTTTTTTAATTATTAAAATAAGTCATGATGGGGTATTTTCTTATTTTATTCTGTCATAATAATCTTATCATCATATTCTGTATTTATGTACTTTTCTAGGGGTCTCCTGGTGAGAGGGGACAAGCTGGTACTGCTGGACCTGTTGGACCTCCTGGCAGACCTGGCCCTCAGGGGCCACCTGGACCCGCTGGAGAGAAGGGAGTTCCTGTGAGTGTTCTGGAAGTGTTTGTCCACTGTGCAGTAGCACAAATATGACTTGTTTGAAATATCAACTATTGATTCCCTCTTTCTTTTTTTCTTTTTCTCCTGATAAGGG
Source organism: Chelon labrosus (assembly GCF_963514085.1). Classification (NCBI taxonomy): domain Eukaryota; kingdom Metazoa; phylum Chordata; class Actinopteri; order Mugiliformes; family Mugilidae; genus Chelon; species Chelon labrosus. Next base: position 4,087,079 of record NC_140349.1, read on the forward strand.
TGAGAAAGGTCCTATTGGGCCAGCAGGTCGCGATGGAGTGCAGGGTCCAGTGGGTCTGCCTGGCCCTGCCGGATCACCTGGAGGCCCTGGGGAGGATGGAGATAAGGCAAGGAACTCACTGGAAACATTATTAATCAAGGTTTAACAAGCCAGTGTACTTCCGTTTATGATAGATGTGTGTCTTTGTCCTTTCAGGGTGAGGTTGGTGAGCATGGCCAGAAGGGTGCCAAGGGCGCAAAAGGAGAGCATGTGAGTGATTGAATCAAGCCCCAATTCTGATTTCTGATAGTAAGGATCAGAAAGTTGTGTCATGAGGCTGTTTCTCTGTTTACTGTCCCTTCTGTTTCGTTGTGTTACTCATGGTTTGTGTGCTTGTTTGTTGGTAGGGTCCTCCAGGTCCACCCGGACCAATGGGTCCTGTCGGTCAGCCAGGTCCTGCCGTAAGTAGAAACTCTCTGGAAAGGAAAACTTTAACAGTTTGAAGTTGGTTGTGCTATTTATTCCAAATAATCCAGGATATAAAGCACATACTTTTACTAGAATACTCATATTATATCATACAAATTATACAAATGTGTGTAAAGGGCCTTAGCAAATGGAAATTTAATTATATGAATACACTAATCATTAACATTGTAAAGTTAGGACACTGAACATTCATTCACTATCAGGATGAAGATAATTGCGATGTTTTCAGCTCACAAAGTCTTATCTCCAGATCTTAATCTTCTTCTTCTGTGGTGCAGGGTGCTGATGGAGAGCTTGGTCCAAGGGGACAGCAGGGACATTTTGGTGCTAAAGGAGATGAAGGGACCCGAGGATTCCCCGGTGCCCCAGGACCCATCGGACTGCAGGTAAAAAATAAATAAACAGAAATAACCAGAAAACTGCCACACTTATTCCAGATCTACAACATTTTGCTAACTTGCTAAGTTAAGTCAGAAACTAAAAACTTTTCTTCTTTTAACTTTTATCTTTGTACTACAGGGATTGCCAGGACCATCTGGTGAGAAGGGAGAGACTGGAGATGTTGGACCTATGGTGAGATTCAGCAACACATGATTACTGTAATAACTAGTTCAGTGACTTCTTTTATCAAAGTAAAATCATAAATGATGATAAATGCACAAGCCTCTTTGTTGTTCCAGGGTCCTCCAGGCCCTCCAGGACCCCGTGGCCCAGCTGGACCCAGTGGAGCTGATGTGAGTGTTTAGAGCTCCTACATGAGTTACATACAGTACATGCAGTAAAACCTCTACTATAAAATATTAGAGGTTTTACTGCATGTTTGAATAATTGGTCGCATGTTGAAAACTCTAAATAGAATAAGAAGTTTAACTAAATTGCAATATCCTTACTCACTTTGTAATTGTCTGGATTGTTTTTATGTGTGTGTTTTTAGGGTCCTCAAGGTCCTCCTGGTGGTTTGGGTAATCCTGGACCTCTCGGAGAGAAGGTGCAGCATTGGAGTATTTCAGTATATCTGTTTGATTTTATCCAAAGAGAGAAAAACTTAACACAAATACATACTGTTTGTTCCACAGGGAGAACCTGGTGAGGCTGGACCACCTGGAATCGTAGGAGAGCCTGGAAAGAAGGTGAGTGTGTGGATCTAACGTCTTGTGAGTTGACATATTAAGGAGTTGTGCCTTCACTGGTTGGATAATAGGATTTACAAGCTGACAAGCAGTGTTGTGTGTCTGTCAACAGGGTCCTCGTGGAGAGCGTGGAGAGAAGGGAGAGGCAGGACAACCTGGTACAGCTGGAGGTACTGGTGGACGAGGCCGACCTGGAGACGACGGACCCAAAGGAAACCCTGTATGACGCTCACAATTAAATACGCAGAATCAGATAAATATACACATACAGCACCACAGGGGTCAATGATTTTAGAGGCTTTGACGCCTTCAATTTATTCTCATAGCTTTGTTTTTGTCTCTAACTTCAGGGTCCTGTTGGTTTCCCTGGTGATCCTGGTCCCCCTGGTGAGGTTGGACCCAGAGTAAGTGTCATCATCCTATTTATTTGTTAGATTTTGAAGCTACGATGTATGTGGCTGCAGAGGAGTCAGTCCAGTTCTGTTTTGAGCTTCTTCCGGAACAAGAAACACTGCTGACCGTGTTCTGATTTACCTTCAGGGTCAAGATGGCGCCAAGGGAGAGAGAGGAGAGGATGGTGAAGCAGGAGAATCTGTAAGTCAGAAAATACAATGAGGCAGACTTAGTAATGAGGTATTATAAAAATGTCTCCTCGGTCTCCTCAATATTCTGGTTTTGACTCCTACTGCAGGGCTCTCCAGGACCTCCTGGTGAGAACGGACCTCCTGGCCCCCCAGGAAAGAGAGTAAGCTCACCTTCATCATTAATGAAGCTACTGACTGCTGCTAAGAAACTCTTATACAGGACTAGTATAGTGGCAGTGTTGAATGCATCTCTCCATTGTGAATTTATTCTGACTATTTTGAGCAACGTCACTTGCTATCACTTTAGAAAATGGTTTTTAACTCAAAGATAATGTTTAATGAAGATCTTGTAAATTTTTGTTAATACACTATTGCATGTTTCATTGTCCAGGGCCCCGCTGGAACAAGAGGACCAGAGGGACGTCAGGGAGAGAAGGGAACCAAGGTGAGTCCAGAGCTTTTTAGTACATTTCTCAACTATATGATGCTCAACATAAGTCATTGATTTGATTTAAACCAATGACAAAGCATGCAATAACAATAATGGTATGAAAATACCAACGTTGACATCTGATCACTGTCTCTTCCACCATGTTACCTTACCTTACCATCATCATCATTTACAGGGAGATCCTGGCGCAGTTGGCCCCCCAGGAAAGACTGGCCCCGTTGGCCCACAGGGCTCGGCAGGAAAACCAGGAACCGAAGGTCTTAGAGGACTCCCAGGATCAGTGGTCAGTTAAGTTTATACATTATGTTTGTATTTATCAATAGAGCAACTAGATAAAACCATATTCAGCATTCTGTGTGCATCTCTTGTTGTGTGCTGTGTTGGGACTGACCTTCTAAATGTGTTTCTGGCTTGGTTTTAGGGTGAGCAAGGATCTCCAGGACCTGCTGGACAAAAAGGACCACCTGGACCTCTTGTAAGTCAAAAATACACTAACAATACACTTTTAGCTTCATTTGTAGCTATATCTCATATACCTTGACTAACGGTACATTTGTGAAAGTTGCAGCGTTCTCCTTCAGTCCTCCACCTTTTATTTTCCTGTCCAACACTTTCTTTCTTCATCTGTTTTTAATTTTATTTACATCCCCTCCTTAATGTCATCCTCCTCTCATCCTGCAGGGTCCTCCTGGTTTGCCTGGCCTACGTGGAGACCCCGGTGCCAAGGGAGAAAAGGGGCACCCAGGTCTTATTGGACTCATTGGACCCCCAGGAGAACAGGGAGAGAAGGGAGACCGAGGTCTGCCTGGCCCTCAGGGATCCACTGGTCCCAAAGGAGAGACTGTAAGTTTGACTTCTGTCACAAAGGTTCACGCTTATTTTAACAATAATGTATGCAAACTACTCTCATGGTGTGTTTTGTTGTGTTTTATTATAGGGAATGTCTGGAGGCACTGGACCTCTCGGCCCCGCTGGTCCTCCTGGTCTGCCTGTGAGTGAAACATGGCTTTTCTCTTTTCTTTTCCCTCTCTGCTGTGTTCCTAAAATTGTCATAAAATTAAAGCCTAATGTCTTTTCAGGGCCCTCAAGGTATCAAAGGAGCTAAGGGTGCTTCAGTGAGTAGACAGTACTTTCAAAATGCTTTTACCACATTGTGAGTGCTTGGACTTTGTGTGATTCTGTCTCAAATCCTGTCATCTTTAGGGAGGAGCTGGTCCGAAGGGAGAGAAGGGTGTGCAAGGACCTGCTGGACCTCCTGTAAGTACTTCATTTTCTTTGTAAAAACTTCAGAAGGAGTAGGCTGGATTATTTCAGTTCTTCTGATCTCACTGATTACCATTCACTGTTGATCCTCTTCTTTCCCAGGGCCCACCGGGTGAGGTCATTCAGCCCCTACCCATCCAGAGGAGTCCCAAGTCCAAGCGCTCTATTGATGCCAGTCAGCTGCTCCCCGAGTCCGACATGCCTGCATCTGATGCCGCTGGCACAGAGTTCCTGATGGGCAGTGAGGGCATGGAGGAGATCTTTGGCTCCCTCAACTCCCTTAGACAAGAGATCGAAACCATGCGTTTCCCTCTGGGCACACAAGAGAGCCCGGCCCGCACCTGCCAAGACCTGCACCTCAGCCAGCCAGACCTCAAGGATGGTATGGAATAAAACATAGAAATCCACCTGACGTATTTTGTCCCTCAGCTTTTGGTCCTGATGTTGATCGTCTCTCTGTCGCTCCCTGCAGGAGAGTACTGGATTGACCCCAACCAGGGCTGCTCCAGAGACTCCATCAAGGTCTTCTGTAATTTCACTAATGGAGAGACGTGCCTGTACCCCAGCAAGGGCATCAACACGGTCAGTGCAACAAATGAGCAACACTGTGAAACTAATACTAATACTAACAAAGCTTCTGTTTTTACACATTTTTGATCAAACTAAGAGGAGTTCAGTACTGTAATGTTTCGGAAAAGTGCAATTCTTACACAAGATGTATTCATTAATGCACAAATATATCAAACTAAAGCTGTCTGACTATGTGATGTGAACGTTTTTGCTGGCAGGTGAAGATGAGCTCTTGGGACACAGAGACTCCAGGATCGTGGTACAGTCGGTTTGCCACTGGAAGTAAGGTTAGTACTTTACTGTAAAACGAAGACCGGCTGCAGATTTACTAGTTTATTTCTCTACTTATTTAACCTCTATTTTGTTCTGATATTCTCTTCTTAATTCACTTTTTTTCTCCTTGTCATCCTCTCGTCCTTCCTCCATATCCCTTTCTCTTACCTCCTATTCAATCCTCTCCTCCTCTCAGTTCTCCTACGTCGACTCCAGCGGCGAGCCAGTTGGTGTGGTCCAGTTGGGCTTCCTGCGTCTCTTGAGCGTTCATGCCCGCCAGAACCTCACTTACCACTGCCACCGCTCAGTGGCCTGGGCTGATCGAAGCGCCAAGAACAGCTACAACAGGGCGCTGCACCTCCAGGGTGCCAACGAGGAAGAGCTCAGCTACGAGACCAACCCTTACATCAAAGCCTTGGTCGATGGCTGCTCTGTGAGTCAAGGCTTTGTGTTACTTAGAGTATGAAATGCTGTCACTTCCTTCTCCTGGAATATCTAAGGAACACTTTTAACTGTATCAGCCAGTATCTAAAGTGCATCAACCCTGTTTACAAATTAAAATGACACATTATTCAAAGTTTACAGCTATAGATGGTTATTGTTCACAACAATATTGAAAATATCTTGATCCTAGTTACTGATACATGTGTCTCTGTCTCTTTCTGCAGTACCGTAAGGGCTTTGACAGGACAGTCCTTGAGATCAACACACCACAGGTGGAGCATCTTCCTCTGCTGGATATCAAGGTGTCAGACTTTGGGGAGAGCAACCAGCAATTTGGATTTGAAGTGGGACCTGTCTGTTTCCAAGGCTAAAAACACACACATGCACACATCATGCAGAGAACAACACATGCAGATACTCACATGCACACACATGCACTTAGAGACACACTTATATATGATAAACATTCATGCCCAGTAATTTGTAAATTAACTTGTAAATGATATAAAGCACACACACGTACCCACAGACACACACAAACACACACACACGTACATACACAGATGCTGTTGTGAGACAAACATGCACTCACACTCAAGTACGTGCCTGGGGAAAGCAACACCCTCCCAACAATTAATGGACGTCAAAAAAAAGCAAAGAGGAGAGAAATAAAATAAAAAACTCGCGGAGAGGAGACCATCGACTGGGTGCACAACTGCGAGAAAGGAAGGAAAAAACAGGAGAGAGTGTTTTTTTGGGAATAAAACAGTGTTTTTCTTTACCAGCAACAAAAAAGGGGCCGGCCTGAGAGAGAGCGAACAAGCCGGCACCTCGAGGCCTGAAGCCCACTGTCTCCGATCCCCTCTCACTCCTCTCCCCTCCCCGCTGTCTCTTTTTTTTTTTCCACTTATCTCACCTGCTCTACCTCCCCCATCCTCATCCAAAAAAAAAAGGGTCACACACGGACATCATTCCAATTTACTTTATCCCACGATCACACTGTGAGCAAATGACTGACAATCACTCTATTAGGATTGAAAAGAGGCTCTTCATCTATGTTTTTAACGGTTAAATTATGTTCCCAGCTTTGGTGCTAGGTGTTTATTCCTTTTGTCATTCATATAAAAAGATGCTAAGTTTTGAATCAACTTTTTGTCCTCTTTGCCTTCCAGCTGGAGCTTCTACTCGTGAACTAATATCAAATCAGAACAGTAGGCCTTTAGCCAGAAAATGACGGACAGTAGCCCCAAATTTTCAGCTGTTAGAGACGTAAACCTTTGGGACATCTGTGTGAGAGTTAAGTTATCTGATCATCTACTTCTGTTGATGTGAATATGAGCGTCCAGTGACTTGTCAGTCATGTTGCTTACAGAGTAAGCTCTTCTCCTGTTACATCTAAAGGAACCAAAGACTTCATGCCACCAGTTTCTATACAGCGTAAAAATGGGGAACTGACCACATGACACCAGCAGGCTCTCGCTTATTTAATGAATCTGTTTCAACTGAATTTTCTACTCTGTAATATTCTCTTCCCCGCCGCCCTACAGTTTCATTAAAACTCTCTAAAAATGTGATTTACAGCTAAAACCGACGATTCTTGTGTCATGCAGTGGGGTTCATGGAGTCCTGTGTGATGCAGGATGTATTCTTCTTTGAACTAGACAACCTTTCCTCAACCCTGAGAGCAGCAGAGGCTGTTGAACTGTTCATTTGTAAACGCTGAACAAGCTGTCGCATGCAGTGAGGCAGGAGAGAAGAAGTGTTGATACCTAGAACGGTGAAATTAAAGCCATTATTTTTGGAAACTGTGCTAAACGTGATGCTGTTGTACTTGCATGTTCCTGGTGTTCTTTTTCAAAGCGTTGACTCTTCTTTTAATCGTGCTACAGGAGGCGCTCTCAGACACTAGTCCAGTATTAACTTAGTCACTTTCCGGGTACTTTGATTATTGTTTTCCATCAAGAACACATTTTCTTATTTAGCATCTGAGTACAGAACATCATCAGGGTTTAAATATGTAAATGAGATTCAAAGCACCCTCCTCCCTCTTTTTTTTTCTGCAACAGTGAATAAAATGCATGCTTTACTGAAAGAAGCTGTGTGGCAAGGTGCTAATTAGTATTTGCTCGAGTCTTTCATTCTCTTTAGTCTCTTTTAACAATTTCATGAAGCTTTATTTTCCGGGGAAGATGTGCATTACATTACATTTGTACAGAAATAGTGATATTCTATTGTATTTATTTAAATCAAACAGGGTGCTTTGAGATTAAAAACAAGAACCAACCAATATTTCAGTCAAATGTGGTGTATTTCATTTGTATTTATTTCATACCGCTGACACTTGAAGGTCAAGGGAAACCATTGACTTGCATGTTAAACTCACTGCCAGCCTGAGTTACGGTGCTTCTGTTCACGCCCTGTCCAAACTCCTTTTGTACGACCAAAGAATCTGTGGCCATATTTTATTGTAATATCCCTTTTTAGTGTTTTCATCAACTGTACTGTGCTGATCAGTTTTGCTTCCACTGTAACGATTAAATGGTGACTCTCCAGTTCTGTCACATTTCCTTGTCGTTGCTACTGTTTTACTTGGAGTGTGTGTGTGTTTCAGGCTCAGGTTATTCCTTTGCTGGCTATGAAATGCATCACAGAAATACAATTCACTGAGTCAGTGGTGTTGATTCAGACGGAGGTGCTCAACTGTTCACACAATCTTCTAATCTTAATTTCAATCTGAGAGCACAGCGGGTGAGAGAAATGTTGTGAGAGGGAGGGGACAACTTTTGTCTGCCACCACAGGATGGAAAGTGAGTAATAAAATAATGGGATGAATTCATACTAGGGTTCTGGTTTGTTTGATTGTTTGTTATTTTTTATTTTTGGTTGTTTTTTTTATATAGCAGGATCTGGGGAGGGATGGCCAAAACCTAAAACCCAAAAAATCTGTCCTTCTCCAGAGAGAACGACCTCAACTATTTGTTTGTTTTTACTGTGTTGAATTAATTTCAACATAAAAAAATATGGTGCTGAAAAGAGAAAAAGGTATTATTTTATAATGTCTGTAAGTAATTTTTAAAAAATTCTTGTTTCTGTAATATATAATCTTTTTAAAAAGAGCTGCTGGACTCTTGTTTTTCTTCCAAACCCTTCTCATCAGTAGTTGCCTTCGCCTTACTGCAAAATAACCACAAGACAAATTAATGTTGATTTTATAGCGTGAAAGTAATTTTTGCTTTGTTTGAGTTTGCATTTACGTGTGACCCCTTGAAAAAAGAGAGGCACGTCCTTGTGTGTGTGGTATATGTCTGCTTTAATTTAATTAGCAATGTGAATGGTTTGGTTTGGGGATTATTTTTATTAGAGATCTAATCTTGATCCGTCCCGTTGTTGTGGTAGTAGGAACTTAAAAAAACATCGGACCGTTGCTGCTACTCCGGTCAGTAAAGAAGGTGCACCAGCCGTTAGCGGCTAATATGCTAGCTTGTTTGTGGAGGTGTTTACGATCTGTTTTTACTGTTTTCTTTGACGTTGGTGTTAAATTAATTAAATTATGTTATATGGCTATAGATAGATAAATACTTATGAACTTTATTTAGATATATTTGACGTCTTTTGGCTAATACATACTTTTAATAGAAGTGTTTTTTCCGTTAGCTAAATTTTATTCTTTGCTAGCATACTGCTAGCAATTTACGTCTTGGAAACATAAAAAAAAATAACTTAACATACGGTGCTTTTGTTGTTATCTCTGTGCTCATTTCATCTTTTTTTATTATTATTGTTTTAAATTACTTGTATGTTTCCAACGGCTCAATTCTACTTATTTTTATTTATTTGTTGTTTTTTTGTACAACACGGTGAAACAGCGCCATCTTGTGGTCAGATTGAAGCTTTGCCTGCGGGTTTCTCCTGGAGCTGATCCTTTTAATTCAGACCATAATGTCTCATTAGCAGCTTCTGACAAACACTCACTTGCCAATTCATTAGGTACACTATATTGTATTCTAATATAACAGTTCTGTGTTAAATGCGCCATTAATTGAATATTTTAGTCAGTGGGCTAGATCTAGACTAAATGACTTCAGTGTATAATTCAGTCCAGTTTAACAGCAACACAAACTACATCCTCCAGAATGATCATCCAGTTTAATCACCACCTTTCAGCTGAACATTAGAAACAGTCATGAAGGAGGATTTAGTACAGAGCTGTTATATCTCATTCCCTTGTACCTAATGAACTGGCAAGTGAGTACATTTTAGAGCGGCTGGTTGTGAATCATTACGTTGTATGAGGCCAGTGTGGACTTTAGAATCTGTCCACAGCATTTCATAAATAACAGGAAGTCCAAACTTCATAAACAGATACGCAAAGACTGCTGAAGGTTTCGTTTTTCATTCTAATTGTGACCTTAAAGTTTTGCAGCCAACATCCACCTAGCTCACTGTGAAAATATTCTGAGGTTACAACTGGGAGAACGAACATGAAAATGACCAGAGAGCACAAAGAACTGCAGTAAAGTGTTTTCTGACGAGATGAGGAGGCGTCTCAGTGAGAGATGTGGAAATTCAAGCTTCATCGAGTTTATATTCAACATTCTGCTCTTTATTGACATTAAAAAGTTAACAACAAGATTTACAAACTATGATTAACAAATGAATTAAAAATAAACTAGTCTCACTGGCAGTCGTCCATGTGATGGACAGATGATTCAGCCAATGAAAAGTCCACCTGACAAAGAAAGACACACAGGTTTTAATCCTTTTAAACATGAGATGTGCTTTTAAAGCCGTATTAATAGACATGTCATCTTTAATGTTTAAACATTACTGAATCTTTCAGTACCTGTCACCTCGATACTGGCTCCTGTGATGTACCGAGAATCATCTGAAGCTAGAAAGGCACAGACGTCAGCGACCTCTGTGGGACAGGAAGAGACAAGTCAGCTGTACGTCTGCAAACGTATTTATTATCATGTAGAACGAACTGAACTTAAAAGTGGAGTTCAGTGCAACTGGACAAAGTCTGGGAAGGTAAACGTGAATCTTAACCGACCTGCAGGTTCTCCCATTCTTCCCAGCGGCACCAAGGACTTCATCTGAGACACAAAACACAACCAGGAAAACATTTTAGGAGCACGTCACTGGAGTCTGACTGAGGAACAGAGATGATGGACTCAAGGTTTTATTAAAGGCTCAGTTTAACCAAATAAATAACACCTGAGCCAAAAATCCTTCTCTACTGGTGAGCCTTGTGATATCAACACTTGCAGGTGGTGCTGGTTTTAGTTAGTTCTCCATCTTCAGGATGTCTGCTGTCAGACGGCCTTTTATTCCTTTAATGTCTAATGAAACAGAACAGGAAATAAACACGTCTGACATAAATGCAGCTGTATTGATTTAAAATGTCTGACTCAATGAAGCACCTTTAAAAAAAAAAAGAAACGTAATGTTCCATCTCAGGAAAGACACTGTAGGAGTGTCTATATAATTCTATCATTTTCCCACCACATGATATTCCTACAACAGTTTGGTTTACACTCGATCTCTCTCCTGACAGATGCCGTGTCACTGTGTGCTGTACCTTGCTGATAACCTTCTCTGGTACTTTATCCGTCATTGGAGTCGATATGAAACCTGGCAACACACAGTTACACCGGATCCCAAACCTGGAGGAAAAGAGACGGAAAAATGATTTTATTTCAAAATAATTTATACTCACCTCCGTGTGCCTCCATGTGCTGCTGGAGCCTCGGTCTCTTCTCACCTGCTGAGCTCTTTAGCAGCGGTCCTGGTCAAACCCTGAACTCCAGCTTTAGAGGCGCTGTAATTTGACTGTCCCAGGTTTCCCACCTACAGACATCAAACAGACAGAGGGATAAAGAGCAGTAGCTGTTGTATCACTGCAGGTGCTTCATGTCATGGCCAAGATAAAACACACGACATGTTTTCAGACCAAGTTTGGTATTTACATTGTGTATAATGTCATTTCTGTAACATGATTTACTTCTTTCACTCCGTCCCTACAAGTCCTAAAACGACAAGCCCGTCTGGACCACTACTAATTGGTTCTTTTTAATTCTACTGAACTAAAACACAGATCTATGGCAACATTTATGTTTTACCCTTTCTGCACAAAAACCTATAATGTTCATCTTTATGTTGTAAATGTTACCTGCCTGATGATAACTCACCTTTCCAACGATGCTGCCTAAAGTGACGATCGATCCTTTAGGAGCTCCACAAGCCACCAGAGCCTGAGCCACCGCCTGAGTGACCAGGAATGAACCCTGGGAGAGACACACTGAATAAATCCCTTCACCTTGATCAGTCATTATATGTTCAGTGTTAACCTTCAGAAGAAATGCAGGTTGGTGCAGGACTCCTCTTGTGTAAGAGGAATACTTGATTTATAAGCTACTGAGACTTTTAGCTTGTTAAAGGAGGGATATAAAGAGGAAAGTCTGGTTTGCTGTGAAGGGCAGACTGTGTCTAACCTCTCTAAGCCTCTGGTCAGTGAGGGAGGTGAAGCTGAGGAGATGCCACAGTGGCCTACCTTCAGGTTGACCTTGATGACCCTGTCAAAGTGTTCCTCCTCCATGCTGAGCAGAAAGTCATCCTGAGTGATGCCTGCTGCGTTCACACACACTGAGGGAGGCTGGAAGTAAAGAGTCTGCAGAGAAACGAACGAGGGCTGTTAAAAGAAAAAGAAAGAAAACATGCAAAACTCTCAGCAGGATTTAAGTCTTTAGTGAGGACAGACCGTTCTTCACACCTGTATATTAGTTATCAGCTTCTTTATGCTCTCTTTTGACGACACGTCCACCTCGGCCGACATGTGAACCTGCCCCCTGCAGTCACTCGTCAGACTCCTCAGCGTCTCATTGGCCGACTCTTCACTGATGTCAGCGACCACAACGGAGGCGCCCTCAGAGGCAAAGCGCTGGCACACCGCCTGTCCAATCCCACTGCCCCCACCTGGGAGGAAAGAGAGGAGGAGAAAGTCTGAATATCACCTGAGAATTAGGAGGGATGTCGACTAAAATACTGGAACTGGTGGCGTGAATGTCTTCAGAGGAAAAACAGAGTCGTGAGCTCTGGATAACAAACAGGAAAGATATCTACAGATATACAGTTTAGAAATATACCATGTGTTTGAATCTACAGAGTATTTACTGATTTTCTCTAATCATTAAGTAAATAAGTCTCTTTGAGGTTTGGACTGTTGGTATTAAGATATTAAGATTTGACCTCATTTGTACACATGCTTCATTTTATAAGCGAAACTATTAATGGAGATAATGACAAACAGTGTCAGAGTTGCAAATCTATTTAATATTAGTCCACACAGAAGCACAGTCGAGGAAACTTTCACTGTTGAAATGATTTAATGTAATCAGGGGATTTTGATTTGTCACACTATTTGGTAGTCCGCAATAATAGTTAAGAATCAAGGATATTTTTTAATCTCCTACAAAGTGTTAATAAAGTTCAGTAGATAGAAGGTTCAACACTTTACCAAACTTTCACAAGGTTACTCAAGAGTTCGCGTTTACAAATCTGTTAACGTGAGCTATAATACAAGGTGTATTAGAGACAATTAACACGTTAAAACATCGTTAAATAAATGATATAACATCCCTAACTACCTTTATATATTTACCTATCCAAACACAGAATAACTTATTGTAAAATATAAACTAACCAGTAACCAGAGTCAACCTTGATACGAGTCTTGCGGCGGCCGCCATGACAGTTTTCTGTGTTGTTGTAGTTTTCCAATTTGTCCGCTAGAGGGCGTTTATCACATGCAAAGGCTTTTATTTTTTTAAATGAATCACCGGAAGCTTAGCTACAAGCATTACCTCTAGCCTGACATTAACAGTGTAGTTCCTGACTTTGGCCACCAGAGGGCGGAAAAAACCCTGATCTGAAAGGAACTAATATACGTTTGATACTTTTGGTTATTTTAATTAAGATGTTACCGTTACATGTAATCCGTTACTCTTCAACCCTGTATAAAAAATAATATCTAAACTATATAATAATATAAACTAAGTAGTGACCAGAGTCAACCTTGATATGAGCCTTGTGGCGGCCGCCATGACAGTTTTCCATGTTGTTGTAATTTGTAGTTTGTCCGCTAGAGGGCGATGAGTAGCTGATTCTCTGTTCTCTAGAAGAGGAGACGAAGCTAAAAAAAATAAAATAAAATAACTGCACTATCCCTTTTTACATACCGTATATATTAAGGAATGTACATAAAGTCGTTAGGTTTAATATATGTATTTATGTATAACTAAATTACCTCCGATGGCTACTCGTTTTCTCCTTACTATTCAGGTAATGTACAAAACGTAACCGGATTTATTTAGTAAAAAACAAATATAAAAATGATCTCACTGCTCCTGAAAGCGTAGGAGAATATCTGAAGCTTTGGTGATCACAAAAAGTCTCGAAACACCGGGAGCTGGTACTCATTTCCGTTACAGACCGTCGCGCAACTGTAAAGGTTTTATTTTGAAATGAATCACCGGAAGCGTAACTACAAGCATTGCGTCTAGCTTGACAATAACCATGTAGTTCCCCACTGTGACCACTAGAGGGCCAAAATGCACCGCGATGTATATACTGTACATTTTTTATACTTCCCATTATTTTTTATACATTTTTATATTCCATATATTTTTATTTTTTATATTTTATATGTACATAGATCCTTGTATGTTGTATATAAACTTTTTCTATACTACTTGTACTGTCTGTTTAATATTTTCAACCGTGACCGCGATGACCATTGATAAAGTCTCTTCAGGGTCATTTCGACCCTTAAGGTTTATTTTGAAATTACCGGAAGTAAGACTGTAAGTAATTATGTCTAGCTTGATAATAGTGCTGTAGTTGCATCTAATGACCACTAGAGGGCGGAAAACCATGTGATTATATTAATAAGCGTAAACTGACTGAATTTTCTATTAATTAATCTAATAAACTCAGGAATTATCTATGTTTACACACCTATGTATTGTTACACATAATAAATAAACACAATTAACTGGTGCTGTGTTTTAAATTATGAGTTTTGAGCCTTTTAATTAGAGTTATTATTTAAACAGATAGATTTTATATTTATTTGTTGTGTGTGGTAGATTCCACATGAACTTTCTGCCAATAAAGACACTTGAAACCACGTTTTGTGCCAGAAACTGATCCTGTTGCTTAGTAACTTCCTTTCCTTCATTTGATTTCCAGTGTCACCTTTGAAGATAGTTTTCCGTGTGACAGAATAAGAAGAGAAGCACCGTATGAAACACGCTGGAGATATGACCATGAGCGGTAAAAGTCTGAACAATGCACAGAGAATATATATATACGTGGCAGTACACATATATCCTAGTAGTGGCAAGACATCTCATGTAGTACAAAATGTACAGATTATATCAGGTTTTATCTGTCAGCAATAAAACTAAATACAACAAAACAAGGGCGGGTAAGACTGTGTTTTAATAACATCCTACTTTATAATATTTAACCTAATATTATACCTAAAACTCAACTTTAAATGTGTTAACAGATTATTAGAGGGCAGTTGTTATGTTTTTTAATCTGCCCAGGTCTTGGTTTTTACCTCTAATAGTCGTCTAACAACAAACAGGAGGATTGTCGAGTTCGTCTGTGCAGGAATTATAAAAAATAATCAGAAGAGAGGGTGCAGCTCAGCAACAACATGGACGGAGGATTCTTGGAGACTTTTCTCTCATATGTTAGAATAAATGAAGCTGAAACAACGATCCAGTCCTCAGAGCTGACAGAAAAGAGTGACAGAGAAATTAGTTAATGCATTCATTGTTGTTTATGATCCTCACAGCTGAGTTGAAGACTCATTTTCTATTTTGACGAAGAAAAAGTGCAGTTTTTTTATCATCAGTGGAAAGTAATGACACAAATGATCTCATGTCGTTAAATCTAATCCTAATTTCAGGTAATAAAATGTCCCCAGAGTCAGTGAAAAGATGAACATGTGTCAGTTTATTTATGTACAGATGTTCAGATGAGCTGATGGAGTCGAGTACAGAGGCTTTTCGATTTCTGACAAACTTCAGAAGAGTAAATCTGACCGTCGGAGTATTCTGCTTTAAAACAGGAGCAAAAAAAGAAATGAAGAAAGAAAAGTTACTGAAGGAAAAACAAAAACATGCTGAAAGACTGAGGCTGTAATATGTAATAACTCTATGTACACTTCTACAATCCTGACAGTTAATCTGTGCATATTTCATAGACATCCACTTAAAACCCTTTTTACTTTTATTCTTCCTGAATAAATATTAACTCGCAGACACTTCTACTAATCTCAAGCCACAGCTGATTTTAAAAAACAAAAACACACACTTACTTAAAAAAATCACAAAGTCTTTTAGTAGTACCACCAGAACAAACAGTGCATCGTTATAACTCACAACATTAAAAGAAAACACCACCTCCTCTCTACTGGATCCGTTGACCTGACGACTGCCGTTAATGTCTTTAATCACACAAATAACTTAAAACACAACTCAGCTGATAGAGAAGATCAAACGTTGAGCTGACGTCGATCTAAAAAAAGGCCAAAGATGTTTTAAACACAGATTTCAGATTTTGTCGTCGACCCAAAATCTTCTTCCTCGATCAAATAAGAAAGTCAGACACGTTCCTGTGACTGAAGTCAAACACCAAAAAGAAATCCAAAGAAACGAGGTGTTATTTGGGCACAGGTGAGTGGACAAGACACGTCCTCACGATTTATTAGCAGATTGGTCACAAGAAGAAGAAGAAAAAAGCAACATGTTTTACAGAGAAACTGAAAACGATGAAGGAGACGCGGGAACAGAAAGATCTACGCGTCAACTGATTTAACTACGTCACATCTCTGTACAGCAGCCGACCTTTCTACCAGGAGCGTGAGGAGGATGCAGGACGGTCGTACGTGAGTATGCAGGTGTCCGTCAGGTGTCCCGTCAGGTGTCCCGTCAGGTGTCCCGTCAGGTGACAGGTGTCCCGTCAGCTCCTCTGTATTGCATGCATTCTGTATTCTACTGAACCAAGGTGCTTCTCTGTGCAGACTGGTTTTCAACGCCTGCGTCAAAACGATGAGGAACTTCACAAGGCTGCACTTAAAAGGTGCCGGATCTCACACATTCATACACGCAGACACACACATTCACACACACACAAACACCTTTCCCCTCTTTATCATTCAAGAAAAAAGAAAAAAAAAAAAAAACTACACAAAAATTAAAACACAACTCGGCCCACACCAGTTCAATCGTTCCCAGAATGAGGGAATAAATTAGCTCCATAAAATGCTTCTTTATAAAAGAAAAATAGATATTTATATAACTGTACGCCTTATCTATACAGCATAAAGACAGGGAGCACGGTGAGAAGGGAAAACATCTCCAGAAGTGACACAGGTTCTGGCTCTAGCACCCTTATCCCTCTAACACATGCGTCGCTCTTCTCCGCTCCGCCCCGACGAGACCAGTTCTTCAGAGTCCAGGACTGGAAGAATGGGCCGAGCGCAGGGAAAGCCCCGTCTCTCCCTCTCTGTCCCTGTCTCTGTCTGTCTCTGACACGTCGGGTCCAGATCCTCTGGTCTCGTCTGATCTGTTCTACAGTTCAGTCCAGTCGGTGGGAGGAGAAAGTCTTTCACACGGGAACAATCCGTCTCTCTCTCTCTCTCTCTGTCTGTCTCTGTCTCAGCCAGAGTCTGAGTCGCTTGTGTCTGAGGATGAGGACGAAGAGGACGACGTCGAGGAGTCCGAGGACGAGCTGCTGGCGCTGAGACGCGACGGCTGGGTGTTGGTCTCGGTCGCTGGTTTCTCGGCTGGAGAAACAAACGAAACATCAACATCGTGAGGTGGATATTTGATCCACGTCTGACTCCACATGATTTAACTTTCACATTTGATTCTTTTGACCTCGTCCAAATGTTAAGAAAGCGTGAAGCGTGAAGCAGGACTTACGTTTGGTCTTGGGGGGTTTCTTTCCAGAGTTGAGCTGACCACTGACGTCCATCAGTCTTCTCTCCAGCTCCATCTGTTTCTCCAGAGCGAGCTCCTCCCGGGACTTGCCAGCACTGTTCTTATTACTCGCTGCATAAAAACACACAAGAAACAACGTTGATATCATACAACATTATATATAAAAGATCTAAAACACTGGGAGGATCAGCTTTGTGAGACTTTAAATGTCGAGTCCTACTAACCATATGGTTTTCGAGGTTTCTTCCTCAGACACGTCATGACGTATCTCTCCAGCTCCCTCAGCGTCGACGGCTTCAGCGTCTCAAAGTCTATCTCGATCTCCTCGGGGTTGGTGTCCCGGAGCGACGGCTCGCGGGACTGGATGATGTAAACGACGCGGCCCAGCTTCTCGCCGGGCAGCTTGTTGATGTCGAGGCTGAGCTGCCGCTTCTCGTCGTACGACATGGGCGACGTCTCCTCCTCCTCGTCCGAGTCGAAGTGGCTCACGATGGGATCGTGGACCGGCTGGGGCACGTTGAACGTCATGGCGCCCTTTTTGGATCTGGCAGGAGACACAATCATGGTCGTTAAATAAAATACACACCCTCCACATGCAGTACACGCCACAAGCTCTCAGTTCCGACGCCGTCCGTCCAGTAGGTGGCTGTACTCACTTGCTCTTGTTGTTTTTCTTGCTCGCCGTCTTCTTGATCGGTATCACTGGAACACCGATCGCTCGGTTGCTCTTGGGTTTTGGAGTCTTGGTGATTTTTGGGGCCTTGGGCGGTTTAACAGGCGGTAGCTCTTCCTCTATCCTCCGATGCTTTTCCTTTTCTACCTTCTTCTTCTTTTTCTTGTCTTTCTTCTCTTTCTTCTTCTTGGGTTTGACGATGGGGCCCTGGGAGAGAGCAGTGAGCTGCTCGTGTACGGCTTTTAGCTGAAGGGAGAGAGGAATCACACGACAAAGCAAAATTAGCTGAACTGAAAATTTTTTTTCTCCGTCGCTGCCATTACGTGCGCAGACACCGAAGTACAAACCTGTTCCTGCAGCTCTGCCAGCCGGTTCGCCCTCTCCTCCTCGGAGTCGGAGCTGGGGCTGCTCTCGCTCTCCTCGCTTTCACTGCTAAGCTCGCTCTCGGAGGAGGATGAGGAGGAGGAGGAGGAAGACGAGGAGCTTGGTGGTGCTGGGGGCTCGTCGGGCATCTTAGCAAAGCAGAACTCAAACACGTCCTGGAAGAGAAACGTCGGTCAGGCGGATTAAAAACGAGAACACTGGGGATTTGAGGGAAACGGGAGAAACTAGCAACTGAACGGCGCCTGTTACCTGGAGTTTTCTGGCCATTGACACCACATCATGATCCGGAGGGTTGTACTTGTAGCAGTTGGAGAACATCAGTCTAACATCAGCAGAAAACTGCTGCGAGTCACGGTACTCTCTGCCGTCCATCTTCCTCTACAGACAGGGACAACGTTTTACAGATTAGACAAATACAACAAGTACTAGCTACTGAACGAGGACAACTTTGTGCTCGTCTGGCCGAATACTTCCTCAAGTAAGTACCTTGATGGTGCTGAGGTCCATGGGCTGCTTGATGATATCATGGTAATCATGAAGGCCAAGCGTCGTGGCGTCGACCGGCTTGTAAAACGGCCAGGCGTACGCCGCGTGCTTCTTCGACAGCAGCTCCTTCAGGACGCCGTTGCAGTAGCGCAGCTGGGGGCTCAGCTTGCTGCGGCGCACCGGCGGCGGCAGAATGGAATCTGGTAAATCTTTCTTCGGGGGTTTGATGGGCCGCCCGCTCACTTTTCTCCTGCTCGCCGACGCCGCTTTGGTTCCCATCATCATTGTCCCACGGCCCATGCCCATCCCCATGCCCATGCCCATCCCCATGCTCTGGCTGAGGCTGAGGCCTTGGGTCATTCCCAAAGCGGAGTCGTGGTCCACCCCCAGAGATGTGAGGGTGAGCGGGGAGTCGTGTCCCCCCAGCCCCAGGCTGATGCCGCTGACGCCCATCGTGCTCATGATGGGCATGGCCATCGTGGTCGGGGTGGTCGTGTCCGCTTTCCGCTTCACGCCTTTTTTCTGCGATTGAAGAGAAGAGGAGCGTTTGCGTCTGCCGCCTTCCATCAATTTTAATCAAAACTTTTAATTAAGCACAAAGAGTGACGCGTCAATCGTTACCTTAGCGGTGGGCTGTGTGGGAGGCAGCCCCGTAATGGTGGGGATGCTCTGCTCAATGGCAAGCGAAGGGGGCAAGCTCTTGGTCAAAAGTGTCTGTGGGGGCGTGGAGAGGATGGAGTCGGGTGTTTCTGGGGTGGGCGGCGAGTACGCCGACTGGGAGACGGCGGGGACTTGGTGAGCTGTTGTCACTCCTCCAGACACTGAGAGAAGAAAGGAGAGAGGCCGGTTTATTTAAAAAAATAAAAGTAAGAAAACAGATTTGTGCTCATATATTCATGCATGGTATTATGACGACGACGCAGCCAGTGCTCACCTGCATTACTTCTGCCTTTTCTGCCAGGTTTCACCGGTTTACTCCGTGGAGGCGGAGGAGGAAGTTCTATCTCATCCTGGGGCATCTGAGCCACTTTCTGCAGAAACGCCTTCTCCAAGGACTGGGCCATCAGGACGATGTCATCTGTCGGCTGGAAGGTTTAGCGCAGTTAAAAAGATTATTAGATTTTACACAAGAAACACTACAAAGCCAGCAGCAACAGAAATAAAGCATCAGACTCACTGTTGCTCACCTTGTTATAAATATAGCAGTTGGTAAACATGGTGTTGAAGTCCTGCATGCATTCACTGGCACTGCGGTAGTAGTTGTTTTCTAATCTCTTCTTGATAGTTCCCATGTCCATAGGGGTCTTAATGATCTTATGATAGTCCTGAGGAGAGAGGATAAGAAAACAAGATTAATGGAAATATTTAAAGACAGACGGAAACCCAGAACAGTGAGTAGTAGTATGAACAAGCACGGCTCTTTATCCGTGTCACACTTACAGGCAGGTTGAGCTTGCCGGCGTCTACGGGTTCGTGGAAGGGCCAGGCAAAGTGGTGCCTCCACAGAGACTTGAGGAGGACTTTCTGCAGGAACTGGAGCTGGTTGGTCATCCTCCCCTGGCGGTTGGGGTCCCTCACGGGAGGCTGCGGCGGGCCCGAGTGCACCGTCTGACTGAGGGGCGGCAACCCGGGACTCTCGAAGCCCTCGTAGAGGAGCGAAGGCTTCCGGATGCGTTTCCCGGCGGTGCCAGAGCCCTGGTCCATCGAGACGCCCAGCATGCCGACCTCAAGCCCAACATGGGAGCTGTGAAGAGGACAATGGGACAAACCCAAAATGAGCTTTTTTGATGAAGATAATTTACGCTTTAAATACGGACAAACTAAAAAAAATGACCGTTAAGATGGTGTTTTGTTGAAATACAACACCAAGACTATTTTTGATTAAAGTCTCTGCCACAACAAAATGAAATAAAATTATCCTTGCGTGTCAACAATTAAGTTAAACAAAGGTTGACATTATTATAAAACAAAATCAACTAATTTCTTACTTAAAGACAGGTGAACTGTCTCTCAGTAATCACAGCAATCCTGGGATTAATATGAAAATAATTATCTAATTTAATCACCTGACATAATAGCGTTCCCTTGTTGGTATACACTGTATGTTATCCCATCAACTCAAATTAATCCGAACTAATCCGAGGCACATTAGTGAACCAGAACCAGTCACATATTCAGTACATTACAGCAGCCACACACACACACACACACACACACACACACACACACACACACACACACTCCCACCACTTCCTGGTTTCTACACCTCTCACTGATCACAGGCTCTAACTCCGCCTCCGTTTCCATGTAAATAAACTCTCCTGAAGGTGTGTGGGTTTGGTTTCAGCCGTCGTGTTACAGTAATGACCAGGCTCCTCTAGGGTACATGAAGGTACAGCTACCAGTCACTCAGTAATCTTCAGCATCTAGTATACTTATTCAATACTATTTAGCAATATTGCTTATTAGCCGTTTTATACTGGACAAGACACTAGCTTTGCAGAATGAGGCTATAACCCTGAATGTAGCGTCGCTAGCTGAAGTCAGCAGGTGGCGGCCCTGACAACCTCCCAGCTACACGGTTTAAGCAGCACATTACCCCATCTACCTGTTATTAAGGATAATTTATAACCAAATATAACTCTCTGTTTTGGTCTGATGCAAAATTTTGTTTGCATTTACGTCCCAATACCTAACCGGTGTCTCACACTGTCACTAGTACTCATATCTATGATGTGCATGGTTGCTCTGGGGATAATCACTTACATCCAGGAGGCATGCAGCTCTGTTAATGTAGTTTATTAATAATAACGTGGCCTCTCTCTCTTGCAGTTATCGTGACCATAAACTCACCGTAACACATCTCTTTCTGACACTGACAATTTTGACTTCTTCCAAAGGCATGGTGTGCTGGAAACATTTCTTAGTAAACAAACTTCTATGTTTGACCCTAAAGTATCTAAAGTATCTAAGTGCAGGTGTTGTTCCCCCACTGGACAGGTGCATGCCATATTGATCATCTTCTACCTCTACACCAGGATTATGTTTGCCGTGACCCACCACCCAATTTAGAAAAGAAAGTTTTAAGATTTAATGTAACTTATATACACAAAATTAAACCAAATATGAAATGTAACCAATATGCTAATTTAAGTTATGCACATCATTTAAGCAAGCCATTTTTAAATGATACAACTTTTGGAAACATATTTGACAGTTAGTATACTTTATTATTAAAAAAAAGGAAAGTAATCATATACATTAACAACACTAAACAGAAATAATATTATAAATGTATAGTATGATTAACAATTGAGAGGTCCATACAAAATAAAAACAAAACTTACAGTAAAGGTAAAGTCTAACTTTTAGCCCAATGACAACGCTGCCTCTGACTGAGTGACACCGAGCTCTGTAACCAGGCAACCGACTGAAACACTCCCAACACACATGGATCACCAGCTCTGCACCGGAGTCTCAGCATGTTCCTCAAAAACTCGAATACAGCTAATTGCGTTTTTAACCGTTTTATTTATTTATTTTTGTTTAGTTTGTTTGTTTAAATTAGCAGCAGGTAACGGCTGCCGTGTTAGCCGCTGTGCTACGACACAATTACCTTTGCCTCACCGGTGATCACAACAACCCCTGACGGTCACATGGTTACAACAACAAACCGGCAAAACAAGCAGAAATCCCGCTGTTGCTGTGATCTTTTGGCATTTCATCGTACATGCTCCAAAACGACTCTAACTGAACTCGAGCTAAACTGATCGTCTCTCCCGCTTTACATGAAGTCCATATAAAACTAAACGCTAGCAGAAGTTAGTTATTACCTACCTACGTTACGCCAGATCAGAACTACAACACGAATACACAAGTTGGTCTAAAACTGTGGCCGTGATACCATCACGCCTGTCATAAGGAAGGCTTTGGTCTGTGGAGCTAACGCTAGCAATGCTAACGCCAACTGCCAGGCAGCGGGAGAGAGCAGCCAACGGCAGAGGCGCTCCGAAGATGGCGCCGGCGGAGCGCGATCAACAGTCGCAGCTTATTACAACCGGGAAAACATTTAAATTCGTGTACCATTAAAGGCTATTCATTACTTAAATTACAGCTACGACAAGCTCATTTCTGTGACACAGTCAGTGGCCATCTCTCTTCTACCGTAGCACCGCAAACACGGGCTGCAATCACCAATATTTTGATAAAAATCATTACAATAGTTTAAAATATTCCCTTTGACGGAAAGCTGAAAGTCAGTTTTACCGGTAGATACCTGTCAAGGGGCGGGTTAACAGCCATATCCATCAGGATGGATCCGGATTCTGTTTTTAGCTAGACTCAAACCAGGATCCGTCTCTGTTCGTCAGGTTTCTCCGCTCCCCGCCACGACGAACTCCTTCTAATCTGCTTCGTTGAAATGGCGACGATGCGACTACACCCGGTTTTTTATAGACCGCCCATTCACCCCATTGGATGAACTACCTCCCAACGTACCCGCCCCCGGTGTTCCTATTCGCCGTTTACGACGTCCATCAAAGTCACCACACCCCTCGACACCGAAACGCCACTGACAATCTTTCGGGCCAACCTATTCGCATGATTATCCTGTCCGTCAAGGACATTGCACAATGCCATTGGTCCAGCCTATTCAGTATTACAGAAAGGCTGCCTGTAACTGGCTCCGCCATATAATCCTACACAAAAAGCGAAGGCAAAGAAGCCACCTAGCTCCTTATCATATTACATTACGTCAACGTGTGCAAAGCGACGACGCTGATTGGCCCAAGCGGCTCAAACGCGGGCTTCCAGGGTAAATACCAAGAAGCCTATTGGTTCTTACACTCGGTCACGCGTGCCCCTGTAGAGCTAAGAGCCTCTCCCCACGAGCTCTGTACTTACCATGATGTCCGCATTTGTGTCTTTCAGAAAGGCGCACGGCCGCCATCTTTAACTGCTGTGTACAGAGTACTAAACTCGAATTATTCAATACAAATAAGACAAAATCTCAAACAAAACGTACAAAATACTAAAGTTATCAAACATACCAACACAATCTGACGTAATAAGCAAACTTCTTAGAAAAAATAACACGATTTGACAATACTGCCAACCAAGCAAGGCCTTCACAACCCATAAACAGCAAAGCAGTTTAAGAACCAAGACTAGGCCTACAACTGAACTGTAAACACAACGAAAAGGCTTAAGTTCCACATTTACTTAAACGAACAGTGTAAATCACCAAACGACCACACCTAAGCAGGGTCACAACACTGAATGACACAGCAGATTTCAAAACCAACAACACTACATTTGCTAAAAAAAAAAGTTAACGCCAGACGCAAGTAATTAGAAAACAACACTAACAATCCAACACAGTTAAAGGCAATTAAAAGACAATAAGTAATTTGTAATTAAAAGGGCAAAATGCCACACCTGACCTTTGAGAGGATACAAAACAAAAAAAAATCCAAGCTATATTCTCTAAAACGGCACACATAAAATACCAGATAAATAAACCTTTAAAAGATTTATCCGAAACTCAACAAAACAAGAGCCACACCAAATGGTTACCTAACTATCTGCGCCCATCCCCCACACCAAGGTTACAAATTCCCTACAATGTCACTCAAATAGATGATGGAAAGTAACATTAAATCCACAGAACAACAAATATTACTAAAGTTTTGTTAACCTGTCGCTGTTAAAACTTAAATTACATTATACCGTTAAGAATGTAAAGTTACATTTTCAAAAAAATAAAAACAAATATTTTCAAAGATTGACATAAAGATCTCGATTTTTAAAATAAGTACAAATGTCGGACTGGTAAATCCCAAAATAATGCGAAAGTATTTCTTCAAATAATCTTCTCGTCTTCCACCTCGATACTTTTAAACCAACACATTTCCCTCAAACATGTCCGCCTTCTTCCCCCATTCCCTGCGCTGGGTGGGGGATGGGGAGTCATGTGATGAAGTAAGCCTGAGCGTAGTGTTCATCAAACTTGAACACGTGGCATTCCACAAAAAAATAAAATAAATAAATCAATAAAACGAATCCACGGCGCGTCCATTGTCACAAAAACACAACATCCTGTGATCTGTTCAAAGTATTAGGCTCAGATTTGAGGATAAAGTTGACGAAATCTCCGAACAAAGGACATACTTTCGGCTGAATTTGGCTCGCTCCGATTGGTCAGACTCGACCACGTGACTAGAAAGCGAATTTCGTGTTACTTATTGTGCTATTTCCAAATGTTCCTCCATAAAAAGTATAATCCTTATATAATCGCAATAATCCTTCACAGCTCGCATGTCTCGGGTTGTCTCAAAAGAAACAGATATGTCTTGTTTTCTCCAGATGACGACTGCGGTCGATCTGTGTCTATGTTGCAACATGAAGTACTGCGCATGCGCCAATCCACTGAGGACGCATTGCCAACAATGCGCTGAGAATTGAGAGGAGGCTGATCCAAGAGCAGATTTTTTTTTTTTTTCATATGATAAACGCTGAGATCCTGCAGTAAGTGAGTGTTCCCTAGACAGGAGGTGGGATTCAGCTGCAGGGGAACAGATGAATGTTGGTTTCTAGATTAAAGCAGAAAAGAAAAGCATAAACAGGTCTCAGTTTTTGTGTTTTTAAAGTAAAGGCCTTTCAGAATATAATTCTGACCCTGAATTACAACTAATCTGTGCGTTCATATTTATCCATATCCATTTATCTTTCTATGGTTTGTGGACACTTAACTTCCGTGAACCATCATTGTAAAGGCTATTAAATTAACTTGTCTTGTCCTGGGATTATATCCCTAATGAATTAATAGCTTAATTAATGGTGATCTCCAACAAAACTGTTATTAATACACAAACAGTCTAGTGGGATTCATAAAGGAGACAAAAACTGCTCAAATGTAAACACAGGTATGACAAAGTCAACCACAATCAAAAATATACCCTTTATAAAATAAGACAATTAAATCTGACTTTCATGGAAACAACTATTTTATTTATTTTTATTTATTTTTTCTGTGATGCCAGATGGGAGTTTAAACTCTGTGGTGGTTTGTTTGTTTGAAAATGTATGTCTGTATTGCTTGATCCATGTATGTAGTATGAACTTCAACTTTAATGTTTTTGTATTTGTTTATTCATGTATTTGTTTGTCTGTTTATTTAAGGTTTTGATGGTTGATGCTAATGTCACCATATTTGCAAGGTTTCTATTCTTTACAATATAACAAATGCAATTTTAATGAATGAATTAGAATGTAAATAGGCTTGAGTGTGTGTTCGATATATTTCTTTCTCATGAGTTCTGTTATGATGAACAAAAACAATCACCCGTATTTCACAATATTGTCTGAGCAAATTCTTTTATCACTCTTTTCAATGAAAAATGAAAGTGAATGAAAATAATCTATGTTATATGAAAGCCATTTTAGCCATTGCCAAGTTTAACTACTCAAAAGGAAATGTATTGCAGTATTTGTTGACAGGTATATTTAATAGATATAGAGTATATATATAATGATTACATTTTAACCAGTACTGTCAAAGTTGTGGACATCCAGTAAATATTTGAAATGGCAGTTGTTGTTTTTTTTTTTTTTGTCTGAAATGACAAGTGTTAGAAATGTTTGTTTGAAGATCAGAATTATGTATGTATCTCCAATGCATATAGCGCCTAAATGTTAAAAAAGACACATAAGGATTATTTAGTATCTGAAGTTTAGTGTTGACTAGTACAATCAAAGTTGCAGATGTCTTGAAATGCAGTTTCTACAAAGACTGTTGTCGTGTTGCGTATATTTTTAATTACTCTTCTGACTAGTGAGAATATAAACTAGAAGAAATGCTATTATGGAGACACGTAATTATAGATACTGTAGGAGTGTGGTACACTTAAATAAAATGGCTGGCCGTGGTGTTCCTGTATTTTGTGGGGAACCAGGCTCTGATTTGAAAATCCAGAATCAGCCGTGTAGGCAGGGGATGCAGAGGGAGGGAGAGAGAGAGAGAGAGAGAGACGGGCTGGAGGATTACATCAGAATCAGCCTCCTCTGACTCATCAACAGTCTCTCTCTCTCTCTCTCTCTCTCTCACACACACACACACACACACACACACACACACACACACACAGTCTCCCCCTCTGTTTTTCCTCAGTGTTTGGCTGCATCATCTTGTCACATGGTGACAATCAGTCCGGAATAGTTGCCAAGCTTTCTGTTTCTCAGCGCCTTAGTACTGAGTCATATTGCCAGAGTTTTACCGTAAACTGATTCAGTGTTGAAAGCCAAACTCCGAGACCTTTTGCGTAACCCTATTATCATGAATGGACTGAAGCAAAACAAATCTGATGTGAGTGTTAGGAATTTTGTGTGTTTGCCGTGTTAGCATAACTCTTTATGCATATACACTATTTTTATTACTCTGCTTCAGTGCATTCACTCGTTCTGGCCTATGGTCTTTCCATAGCAACAATTCCTCTGACAGCTGATGCAAGCAGCAGTGTTTGGATGCAGAAGGACACTGCACATTTTTAATGTATAGTGTCTGTCTATACAGCTGAAACAAAAGCAACTAGTTTCTTAAAGATGTTTTCGTCCAAGTTGCTTCTTCAGTTCTAAAAGATGGAAAGGAATTTTATTACATCTGTGAGTGGTGCACAGCTGAAACTCACGTGACTAGGGTCTGCAAAACTCAAACAGAGAAGTTTGATTTTATGCATATATCATGACCTAGATGACTGAGAACCTTCAGAGATGGACACTGTACATTAAAGGTTTCTGTTCACAGGTGTTTTTTGTGTTGTTATCTGTTGAACATCATTTCTACAAAATGTTCATTGCAAACATGACTTCCAAATCACCTACTTATTACGCTTATTCCATTAAATTGGTGTCACTATGCTGATATTTACATTCAGTGATTCATATTTGCTTCCTTTTGTGTTATTGTTTAATTTGTTCAAATCATACACTCCTACTGTTTTTCTATTGTGTTGCGGTCACATTTTTCATGTCCCAGTTTGAACATAGTAATATTGAGTCTCGTTGGACAGTCACAGACGGACACAAACCTTTTTCATTCATCTTTTTGTTGTTGTTGTTGTTGTTGTTGTTGTTGCTTTTGCAGAAGCTGCATGTATTCTTTCTTTATCTTGTCCAAGCATTACAATAAGATTGCATTTTTAGCATAATCAGCTCTTACAAAACAGGCAGTGCATGTACATATTTCAGTATATCAATATACATGTGTCATATTATTCTGTATTTACACTAATGCCATAAAAAGCACAAGGTCTCTCATATCAGTTTTTGTTTTCAAGAACAGTAACAAATTCTTAGATTCCTTTCACAAAATGTACATTGCTGCATGTTAAGTTACCTGTATTGTATTATAAATCAGAGCTGCAATGGCAAATTTAGTTTTACTGGAATATTATGCAGTCGTGCAAAATAAGATGTAAATGTGTGAACCTGAAATACTTAATTATACTCTCAAAAAAGAGACCAGGGAGGTGAGGGTTTCATCTGAATGGAGGTGAACTTTTCAAGGAAGTTGCCACCTGGCAGTCAAGGGTCCTCATGGGTTTTCTTAAGGGGGCAGCTCTAAATATAGAAGTTAATTCACACAAAGTGATTATTAATGCCAGGGACAAAGAGAACAAATATATAAAATGCATTTGTATATTTAAAACATATATAGTTCTAGACAGAATCTGAGCACACCGCAAAGCAGCAACGGGACAAGAAATTCTGAACAGATAAAAATCAACAAAGATGAATGAGATTAAGATTAACATGCTTCCTAATCCTGTGTGGGCAATCTCTTTTGTAGCATATGTCTGTGTGTCTTTGTAGTGGTCTTTCTGGAAGGGTGGAGCTGTATAGATGGTGTTTACTATTTAAGATCAAATACAAAGTGGCAGTATGAAAAGGACAGAGACACAAGGACAGTGTGCTTAGCAGTCAGACAAACAGCCGGGCTCAGGTGTGAAAGTCTGCCTTCTAATCCCATTGTGTCCCCTCTCTGAACCTGTTTATCTCTTTCACAAAACAATGTGCAAACCAATACAGTCTGCAACCTTTGAAAGTCTCTAACTGCTGTTACTGGTAGATGTTTCACATGTGCCGGCTGATTTATTTATTCTTTCATTAGCTTTACGTATAAATACTTACCTTCATTTTGCTCAAATTTTGAACGGTTCAATACTTTTGATCATTTTTAATAGATGAATTCTGTGCTATTGTATCACTATAAGCCAAAGGAAACTTAACATAATGTCATGACATTTTAAAGTTTCACTCCACTCTGTTCAAACTACAGCATTTTGTGGCACATGACTTCTAAGATCATATGTTACACTTTGGGCTGTGAATAGCCACAAAACTGTAAAAATATATATGTTATAATAAAGTTCTAATGTGTGATTATAAGGATGCCCTGACTTTCAGATTTTAGACACTGACATTTTTAAATTAATTTTTTTTTTTTTATTCTGGGAGGCTATTAATAGAAGAGAGGAAGTACATTATTAAAAAAACAGCATGATACAAGTGGGTTTTTAGGATCCATGGCTTTACGACCAGATATGAGCCAGATGCACCAGCCATGCTGTCACAGCTGTTGATTGGATCAAGGTTTAGCTAACAGTATTAAATAATGCTTCCCAGAAAAAAAAAAAAAGGCCTTGTTCTGGAATTAAGATCTTAATTAAGGATGATCTAGTGACTGTTGATTAGTCTTCATTTGCAAGAGCATGACAAAAAAGTAACACAAAAAACAAAAAACAAAAAACACTGTCTGTATGGTACAGAGAATATATTACATTAGAGTGACCTAGAGTGATCTGAAAACCAAGAAAAACTGAATTCTTTCTGATTCTGATTCTTAGACATCTACAGTAGGAGGCAGTGGTAAAATGCCATCTACTGACCACCTTAGAGTTTCACTTTCCAAACTGTTGACATGTATAGTGTAACGTCGCCATCTGGTGGCCTTTAGATAGAACTTTATAATAAACATACTGATGTTATACATAAAACTGTGTGTGTAGCTTTTTAGTTGCATACAGTTTAATTTAGTAACAACTCATTCAGAGTTATTGTCTGTATTAAGTTGTCATGTCTTTGCTCTAAAAGGTAGAAATACATGGCTAGAATGGTAGCTATCAAAGGTGTCAAGTAACGAAGTACAAATACTTCGTTACTGTACTTAAGTAGATTTTTCAGGTATCTGTACTTTACTTGATTATTTCTTTTTCTGACGACTTTTTACTTTTACTCCCTACATTTCTACACAAATACCTGTACTTTCTACCAGGCTTGTGCACAATTCAAAATTTCAGAATTGGCCGCCATTCAATTCATGAGTTGGAATTTGAATTGAACTGACTCCGCCCCACAGGAAGTTGAATTTGAATTGGAGTTGGAATGACAGGAAGTGGAATTAAATTCATGGCAATTCAAAGAAATTCCACACAGTCATACAACAGAAAGAATGTGTTGAATCTCACATACAATTACATTAATTTTGTAATTTAATAGCATAATGTCATTACACATAACTAGTCACTCCTCAACCCTGCATACATTTTGTTCCAACATTTAGATAATGATCAAATTCTTGAAATAAATTACTCCCTCAATGTTTGATTAGTTTTGTTCAAAATGTTATTTTCATTTCAAAGTAATCAAATAAGTCGTTGTAAATGCAGTTGTCATTTATTCCAATGCAAAACTCATTGAGTTCCCGACCAAGGTACGTTTTAACCGTTTGATATTTTGGTATAAATAACACATTCAAAAACCAGAAACAGGTCGTTTTTTCGTTTTTCTAATTTTGGGCAAAAAACGGAAATCGACAATTCGGCTTGATTTTTCGTTTTTTTGTTTGTACTGACAAAACAAATTTACCACTCAATATTTCGTTTCCATTGGTGGGTGGGCCTTCGGCACCCCATTACCTCTGATTGGCTAGTGTGTTCCATCAATTATATTTGTGCTGTGCTCTTCAAAATAAAGGTCCTCGCGTACGTCTTGGTCTTTAGACAGTGAAATGTTAACACAAATATATTGCGACAGACAGACGAGACTACGTTATGATCACAGACCATACTTATACTGGCGGCTATGACGGCCTTTAGCTTCATTATGCTCTCACTCCAGCGTGTCGAATCAGGCTAAATAAATAAAAACAATAAAGTAATGCAACAGCGTATTGTATTGACTGTTAATGTGCAGTTGATTGACTAAAACGCACCATGTCTTTTTTGAAAATGAAAGTACCATAGTATGTTTTCTGAGGATGTACTGTGAACAGTGATGTAATAATTAGAAATATCACTGGCATAATTATGACATATGGCAAGGGGAAGCACGCCAAAGGTTAGTTGCAAAAAAATGACCAGCAGGTGTCGCACTATGTGAACCTTTTCATCAATAGATTTGTTCTCTCAAAAAATATAAAGAGAAATATAGATATGTTGACAGCCACAACAAACAGAGACAGTGGGAATCATATGGAGCAACTGTTGTGCTGTAAAACTTTCCTTGACATCTCATCCAGATACTTTCAGTTAGAATCAAGCTCCCACTGGACTGTAGCCCCCACAGCTGTGATCACATGGACCCACTTGATAACAGGCAAAACACACTCACTGTAATTCTGCACACTGGTTAGAGATTCATCCTACCAGATATGGTCGAGTAAAAAGAACCTCCTAGTTTTCAGGTCTACTCAAGCAGGGTGACTATATATGTACTTAACCAAATCCCTGAGTAAGAAAAAAAAAAAATGATTTTGCACAATTATGCCTGTAGTTGCTATCCATGATGCTACCTGAAGTGATTATGAAATTCAGAGAGGAAATAAAATTGGTATGTGTAATAGGTATGTGTATCAAATAAAATATTAAATCAAATTTATTTGAGTCCATCTGTATGTTTGCCCGAGTTAAAACATATTTAAATGTACAGCCACTAACTTTGACTGCTGTAAAAATACATCAAATAAATATTTTTTTCAACTTTTTTTGCTCAGATCTGTTAATCAGCTTCAGCCCTGATCAAAACTACTAAATATTAAAAAATAAATCAAAATTTTAACCCTTTTAATGCCAATTTAGAAAATAAAGTCACTGATATGGGGAAAATTACACGCAAAATGACCTACTTTCAACATAAAAAATGATCGGAAACAGGAGATTTTTTTTACCTGTTATCACAGTCTTGGATATGTCAAAGATTAGTAACGTCATTGACTTGGAAGCATATTTAGTTTTTGTGCAGCATCAGATTTTCATTAAAACTTCCTTTCATACTGTTTTTGCCCCATAGACTCCCATTATAACCACATTATTTGAATGCACAGAGATGACACTAAATAACAATGCATTTTACAATCTTGGTGATTCCCCCTGTTCAGAAGGACTCAAATTTAGCAATTTTACAGTTGACCACCAAATTGTGCCATTTACCCATTACATAGGCCTGTTGTATAAAAAGCTTAGTTTCTGTATTTGATATACGGAGTTTATGAGAATATTAGTGTGTGTGTGGGTGTGTGGGCGTGTGGTGGTGGTGGTGGTCGGTGTGGGGGGGGGTTGGAAATGAAAGGGTTAAAGTAGTGACTGCAGGGCTGTCCTCAGGAGCGTGAGTTCAAATTATGTGTGTGACCTTTGTGCCCTGACACTGATATAAGCAAAACAGCTCTCAGAACTACACAAGTCAACAAAAACAAAGTGCAAGTGTTTTTACGCACCTGCTGGCCTGCTGGCCTTTTGATCTTGAGAAGAGTAACCCTGGCATTCAGAAATACAGAGAGTCTACGTAGAGTAAACACAAACAAAGTAAATCTATGTAAGGTCCCAGTGGTCATTCGCTCGTGAGAAGAGCAAGAGGAAACATAAAGAGGCACTTCAGCATCAGAGAAGCTCTCAAAATTATTATGGAGACTGAATCCCCATGCCAGTGAGCTGCAGGATCCATCAGGAATGTCATCCTGCTCAGCACGAGGAACCGGGAGCCAGCAGTGACACAAGGCCAAAAGAAGAAGCCATCGTCGTCGCCTACAACCGCTGCAAAGATGGTGTCAACAATCTGGACAAGGTATGTGCCAGAACACATTTACCACATGGATCCTATTCCTGTACATTTTTACTGAATTTGTGTGCTTGTGCTTGCATTTTGTGTTTTTATAATGTTTGCATGATTATTCTCACTGTTATGTGCAGCTTTAGAAAAACAAAAAAAAATACTTATCGTTAATGAAATCAGTACTTATTGGTTTCTTGTTCTTTAAAGGTTGTCGGCACCTATAATATCAAAAGGAGGGCCAAGCGGTGGCCACCGGTGTTATTTTTTAACATGGTGGACGTCTGAGCATATAATGCTTGTGTTATTTTCATTGCTGTGGATCCCTACTGGAACCAGAGAAAGCACTTCAGGAAGAGGCTTTCCTTGGAAGAGCTGGGAAATTCTTTGGTGTCTCCAGCAATTCTAAGGAGAGTGCCTTCCGTGTGCACCAGTTGCTGGTGAGAGAGATGCGGGTTGCTGCAACTGCCCCGTCAGAGCCAGAGCCAGCAGCAGCCACCAGTAGCTCAGGAGGGAAGAGGGGAACCTGCACGTTGTGCAAAGGACTGAAAAGGAGAACGGTCGCCACTTGCATTTGTAGTGGAGAACACACATGCAAAGTGCACCGGATGACATGCCCCAAGTCTTGCTTTAAAGACTGAACACACACAACCCCCCACACACCCACACACAGACACATGTTCAGTGTCAGTACACACACCCCTAACATGCAGACAAATAAAATAACATGACCTCGCAAGTACAGTATCGTTTCATTCTTTTTTTATCCAGAAGCTAATCTTTTTATACAACAGGCCAATGGGATTTGGTGGTCAACAGTAAAATTGTCAAACACACACACACCCACCCACCCACCCACCCACACACACCCACACACACCCACACACCCCCCACCACCACCACCACACGCCCACACACCCACACACACACTAATATTCTCATAAACTCCGTATATCAAATACAGAAACTAAGCTTTTTATACAACAGGCCTATGTAATGGGTAAATGGCACAATTTGGTGGTCAACTGTAAAATTGCTAAATTTGAGTCCTTCTGAACAGGGGGAATCACCAAGATTGTAAAATGCATTGTTATTTAGTGTCATCTCTGTGCATTCAAATAATGTGGTTATAATGGGAGTCTATGGGGCAAAAACAGTATGAAAGGAAGTTTTAATGAAAATCTGATGCTGCACAAAAACTAAATATGCTTCCAAGTCAATGACGTTACTAATCTTTGACATATCCAAGACTGTGATAACAGGTAAAAAAAATCTCCTGTTTCCGATCATTTTTTATGTTGAAAGTAGGTCATTTTGCGTGTAATTTTCCCCATATCAGTGACTTTATTTTCTAAATTGGCATTAAAAGGGTTAAAATTTTGATTTATTTTTTAATATTTAGTAGTTTTGATCAGGGCTGAAGCTGATTAACAGATCTGAGCAAAAAAAGTTGAAAAAAATATTTATTTGATGTATTTTTACAGCAGTCAAAGTTAGTGGCTGTACATTTAAATATGTTTTAACTCGGGCAAACATACAGATGGACTCAAATAAATTTGATTTAATATTTTATTTGATACACATACCTATTACACATACCAATTTTATTTCCTCTCTGAATTTCATAATCACTTCAGGTAGCATCATGGATAGCAACTACAGGCATAATTGTGCAAAATCATTTTTTTTTTTTCTTACTCAGGGATTTGGTTAAGTACATATATAGTCACCCTGCTTGAGTAGACCTGAAAACTAGGAGGTTCTTTTTACTCGACCATATCTGGTAGGATGAATCTCTAACCAGTGTGCAGAATTACAGTGAGTGTGTTTTGCCTGTTATCAAGTGGGTCCATGTGATCACAGCTGTGGGGGCTACAGTCCAGTGGGAGCTTGATTCTAACTGAAAGTATCTGGATGAGATGTCAAGGAAAGTTTTACAGCACAACAGTTGCTCCATATGATTCCCACTGTCTCTGTTTGTTGTGGCTGTCAACATATCTATATTTCTCTTTATATTTTTTGAGAGAACAAATCTATTGATGAAAAGGTTCACATAGTGCGACACCTGCTGGTCATTTTTTTGCAACTAACCTTTGGCGTGCTTCCCCTTGCCATATGTCATAATTATGCCAGTGATATTTCTAATTATTACATCACTGTTCACAGTACATCCTCAGAAAACATACTATGGTACTTTCATTTTCAAAAAAGACATGGTGCGTTTTAGTCAATCAACTGCACATTAACAGTCAATACAATACGCTGTTGCATTACTTTATTGTTTTTATTTATTTAGCCTGATTCGACACGCTGGAGTGAGAGCATAATGAAGCTAAAGGCCGTCATAGCCGCCAGTATAAGTATGGTCTGTGATCATAACGTAGTCTCGTCTGTCTGTCGCAATATATTTGTGTTAACATTTCACTGTCTAAAGACCAAGACGTACGCGAGGACCTTTATTTTGAAGAGCACAGCACAAATATAATTGATGGAACACACTAGCCAATCAGAGGTAATGGGGTGCCGAAGGCCCACCCACCAATGGAAACGAAATATTGAGTGGTAAATTTGTTTTGTCAGTACAAACAAAAAAACGAAAAATCAAGCCGAATTGTCGATTTCCGTTTTTTGCCCAAAATTAGAAAAACGAAAAAACGACCTGTTTCTGGTTTTTGAATGTGTTATTTATACCAAAATATCAAACGGTTAAAACGTACCTTGGTCCGACCGGGAAACATTTCCTGTTAATGTAATCTGTACAAGTAGTTCAAACTAATATCATTTATAGAATATGTAATGAAATCATATCTGACATATATTGTAAAGCTTCATTATTAAGCACTTCACTTATGTATATGAATTTCTTTGAATTTGTATTGAATTGCAATTCTGCTTCCTTTAATTCAAATTCGAATTGGAATTCCAGATCCTATTTTTGACATCAATTCAAATTCAATTCAAATTCAAGAATTGAATTGGAATTTAGGAGTCATTCTCAATTCAATTCTGAATTGTGCACAAGCCTGCTTTCTACTCTTTACATTTGAAAAACAAGCTCGTTACTTTTTTAACCTCCACGTAAAAGACGTGACATGATCCGACATGACTAGAGCATCGGACTAGATAAGGAAAGTCGACGATGCGCTTCCTGTGTTCTTCTTCTACTATTTTGAACAGGCAGCCTGTTGGTTAGTTTGAGCTCTGCTGCCACCTAGTGACTGGAGGCGTGTTTATCGTTCAAGCGTCAATAAAGACACTACTGAAAGTCCACCTGACCCCACTATTTGAGAACTACTGGTCTAATGTGAAACAAACAAATTCAGGTATGGTGTGGTTTCTGTTGCTATCATTAGCTTTTGAGGATTTTTTGGAAGCTAGTTTACAACATTAGCAATGCTATGGAAACACACCTTTTGATAGTTTATAGCTAACACTAGCTAGCGGTTTAAAAACAACAACCCAGTAACCCTCAATTTATTATTAAAAATGATTCAGATGTTCATGCTGGACATCTGGTCAGTTAAGTCTAGGTTATTCTGCTAGAACTTTTTCATTTTGCAAAATTAACAACGGATGAATTGTTTCATTAATGGCAAAATCATTTTTACTTTTTACTTAAGTACATTTCAGAGCCTGTACTTTCTTACTTTTACTTGAGTAAAGGAGTTGAATCAGTACTTTTACTTTTACCAGAGTATTTTTTTACACAAGTATCCGTACTTTTACTTAAGTACAGAATGTGAATACTTTTGCCACCTCTGGTAGCTATAAGAGCCACAGCTGTTTGTCTGTCCTTCATGGGTTACGTCAGGTCTCCACAGGTGGCAGTATAGCGTTTTCTTTATAAGCACGGGTAATCAAGAGTGGCATGGGGTGGAAGATCATGCGTTTTTTACCGCTCGCATGGCTCACACCTTCTTTTGTTTTCCAGCAGCATCACATCGTCACGCCATCAGTTATTTTTTGTATCAGTATAATCACGTTTTTGATCATTAAATGGAAAAATCACCCAAACGTGGACAAGCGTATGGAGGACACTCATGCACGACTGACTACAGGAGGGCAGGATAGTCACTACAGTAGCTTCTAGTCTGATGATAACTGAGTACT
Source organism: Chelon labrosus (assembly GCF_963514085.1). Lineage (NCBI taxonomy): Eukaryota > Metazoa > Chordata > Actinopteri > Mugiliformes > Mugilidae > Chelon > Chelon labrosus. Next base: position 4,124,032 of record NC_140349.1, read on the forward strand.
TCTATTATACAAAACACATTATAATGGCACATATACTGTTATGTTTAAATCATGTTTGATAAGTTCAAGATCTTGTTCATTAAATTTACTTCATTATTTCTCATTATATGATTTCCAAAGAACTAATTATTGGTTGAACTGCGACTCAAAATTAGTGAAATGTCACAAACAAAAGCCCATCTGCCCTGTTACTGCCCATCTGCTGCAGCTCAGAGAAAACAATGTCTGTGGAAACACAAAATGTAAAATTCATATCTAACTTTAGAAGATATCCACCTGAGATTGACCTGAGTAGCTCTGACTGCTGACACCTCAAATCAGCTTCAGATTAAGACAATAAGAAAGTCTTTTTATGAAGAGGAGAAGGATTAAAACCAGAAAATCATGTGTCAGTGGTAATTTCGGGAACTGGATGTTAAAACAGACTTGAAAATGGTATTTAGGTTTACAGCAGTGTTGTAATTAGCCATGTTTTCTAGAGATGGAATGTGGTTCTAGATTTCTTCTACATATTAGATAAAGTATATTTATAAAATGCCACCAGTAGGCTACAGCTGTAAGATTTATTTATTCATTTACTTTTTTGAATGTCATTTGCATTTCCTGTTGATAGCCACAGTGCCCTTCACAAACCAGCAACAGAACAGGAAATGCTCAATGCCATATACTGTTCATATTATCAGGTTGATAATATGAAAAAGAAAAAATAGAGACTTGAGATTCTGTATCATATAATTTTACTTATTGACAACAGTTATCCTGCTCTGACGTGCACATTTACCATGCATGGTAACAGAGCAAAAGTTTATTCACTGGAAAGTTTTCATTAATATTTTGATCGGTCAGTCAGTGTTCTTTAAAGGTCATGACACTTCTGTGATGTGAGTGATGTGACCCGATAGGTTCACCAAGCTTTCCTTCACTCACCAGCCTGTGGTTTCCTGCAGAGTCTTAACACACCACCAGATACTCTTCCTGTATCCTACCACTAAGATGATACAGACTTTAAGACACTGCATACATATACCAACGTGAAGCCTAAACTGAGGCTACACTAAAAGTCTGCACAAAGCTAAATAGTTATACAAAGGCTCATGACACATTTTGTCACAACAACAACATACAACATCAACCAGGTCACACAGGTGTTTAGACTCTTAAAACTCTGGTTTAAACTTTCCTCTATAGACAGTTTTCTGTTTATTACAACAGCTGTGCAGCCAGTGGGGAACCTTCAGGGCCTTCTACGCCTTCAGAGAAGGCCTAAAAACATTTTGGACCAAAAAATAGAAGTATTAAATAAAAAATAATATATATTTTTTAAATTTCTATCTCATTTTATTTAATACAATACATTTAATACATTTTCTCTCATCTATGTTCTAAACTTTACTGTCAAGTTCACATCAGCAATGAAAGGGTTACTGTCCTGAAAACATGTTATCCAATCAGAATCGTCCGTCTCTATCAAGGCCCGGTTAGCTGGCTCTTAAATTGGTTAGGACTTCACGAATCCCGGGGAAGGCCGAGCTATGTGTTTTGGTTTGGAGATTGACGGGCAAATTGACCAATCACGGTTTGATTTCAAGTGGGCGGGACTAAAACAAAAGATAGAGAGCCGAAGTCCCGCCCCTCTACTTCCGGGTTATGGGACCTATCTTTCGAAAAAATATGAACGGCAGTCTATGGCGAGATCATAATTATTTTCTGGTCCCGATTGAATTGTGGCATGAATTTCACATATGATGTGTGTGGATTTAAAAGATAATTTTTCACGTCAAGAGATAAATTATTTGACGTAAATAAGCTGAACAATATTAGGTTTTGTATGAGATCGCTTAGTGAACTACATCTCTCGTCTGAGAACTATGGCTGTCTCCTTGTTGAGCTTTACCGTCTTCTCCCAGGACGAAGGCAGAAACATGAAACGAGGTGAAAATCATTATAAATCGGGTCATGTCGAGAGCTGTAGTTACACGAAGGGAGTTTTGGTCGGTTCTGTACGCGCCAGCATGCGGGACTTGTAGTTCGTTTAATTACGTATTTTCCATAGCGTTTTACTGAACTATCTTGCGACAAACTGTGACATTCTTGACATGTAAAATCATTTTTTATTCTGAAAAACAACATATGTATAATCCAAGGCACAAGTCGATCGGGACCAGAAAATAATTTATCTTTCGCGATAGACTGCCGTTCATATTTTTTCGAACGATAGGTCCCATAACCCGGAAGTAGAGGGGGCGGGACTTCGCCTCTCTATTGTAGGCCTTCGTGAAGTCCGAACATCGGAATCTCGGCAGAGTGGTGAGAGCGGTTGAGACTCAACCGCTCAGACTTTTTTTTACATTTAATGCAAACCTTTATTGAAAATTTGAAAAGTACAGACAATCAGATCATACATAGAAACAGATAAGTGGACTCAACCGCTCAGAGCGGCAGACGAGGGTGACGTTGTGGCTAGCTTAATAGCATCGCCTTTTTCAAGGCGGCCTTTCACAGAAAAACTTCAAATAATAAAAAACGGAAGACCAACTCCAGAACTGGAATTAAAAGAAAAGGTTAAGAAAGTGGAAAGGCATTTCAAGACCGAAAATTATCAGCGATATCCATGGATGACGGGCTGTAATAAAACAAGCAGGCTGGACTGCTGGAGTTGTTTACTTTTTACAACTGACAAGTCATCCACCTGGGTCAGCGGCGGATTTGTCAGCCTTACAAATCTGACAAAGTCAGCCCACCTGCAGGCGACGGTCAGTTTGAAAACTTTTGGGGACACAAGAGTTGATCTTCAGCTAGATGAGCAGCGCCGTAATCACACTACGGCCCACAACAACAAGGCAGGCAGAAGAGAGAGAGAGAGAGAGAGAGAGAGAGAGAGAGAGAGAAAAGGCCTATGTTATAAGCCACCTTGATTATTAATGCGAGGGATTAATATTACTGGCCAAGTGGACATTCAGGAATTTGTATTTATTGCGGAGGTTGTCTGTAAAAATCCCAGCGCAAATGCGTGATTTCATAGCGCTGTCCATGGTGATGAAACGAGACTCGGTGTCCGTGTCAGCAGCGTCACGGGGTGACATTCTGGGTGACCTCATTTTATATTTTCAGATTTTGTCTTTAGAGTAGGCTATGTTTATTTAATTTCAACTATGTAGCCTAAATGGTCTCCAGTTTTCTAAAGTTAATGTGGATAATGTTTCTTGTTCCGGAGAATGTTATTGATGTTATGGTCTATTTGGTTACATCCTTGTCATCGTTAATTAAAGGACTGCAGTTGTTAAACCCTTTCAATTCATCGTACTGTTGCTTTTTTCCGTGATGATTTCTTTTCTTGGCGGTGAAGGCCCAGCTGTAGTACTCACGGTTCGCCACTGTGTGCAGCCAGTCCCTATTCACATTCACAGACAACTGGACAAACTGATACAGAAGGAGGACTCTGTGGTAGAGGCAGAGCTGGAGTCCCTGACATTGGTGGCAGATGCAAGGACCGTGAACAAACTCTGGTCCATCATGAACAATGTCCACCACAACACCATAGTCAGACAGAGAAACTCGCTTAGTGACAGGCTGCTGTCTCTGTCCTGCTCCATGGACAGGTTGATGATACTACTACTATCATTGATGATACTACTGTACATTTTTTACATAGCATTATATATTCATATTATTATATAACTTAAATATCTTTCATATCTGTTTCTATGCAATGAAGCTACTGGACACCAAATTTCCCATGGGATAAATAAAATATCTGTCCAACTAAAAGAATGTAAAATGTGAATTTGTCAAACTGAAAATTGGGAAAATTAATATAAAATTATGCAAAAAATTAGCAATATTTCAACGATGAAGGTACAAAGATGAAGGAGCTAAAGAAGAGGTTAACTCAAAAAAGAGCTAAAAGAAGCTGTAACAGGACACGAGTGATGCTGCCAAACTGTGTGGAATAAGATGATTTTATTGTGTAGTTTAACAGAAAAATGTCACTGAGCAAAAAGTACCTTATGTAGTCTTACAGTTTACCATTGAACACTTATTATTATATGATGTGTGTATATCTAATGGACTCACCAGTGCATCAAACTTCCCTCCGTTCTGAGCAACAGCTGCATCACTGTGTTTTCCACTGTGGCATTTAGGTGGAATTTAAAATATAAGTAGTTCTGAACAGTGCTTGAAATCATAAAAGTGTGTTCATAATTAGATATCTGTTAGTACAGCATATGATTAGAATTGTATTCTGTGTACTTTATTCATTTATTTCTTTTTCCCACTTGGGGGCACTCGAGGTCTATCATTCAAATATTTTTCTGCGACTTGTGGCAGTTAACTTGCAATTGCTGATCACCAGGCTCAGTCACAGAAAGTCACATGGTTTTTATAGTGCAAATGCCCAAGCCAAGCATTTGGGGTGCTGTCGGTTACGTTACGTCACATAAACTCCTGACATCCTGGGAATCTTCTGTTGCTGTGGTGGAAACTGAAAGACTGACCTCTAATGGAAATTCATCTGCACTGATCCACTCAGCATGTCTGCTTCCATCCCTCCTAAAGAGTCTAAACAACACAATTTTCTGTATTTTAAACCTTTTGCTGAAACTAAAACACAATATTGCTCCTTTAATGAGATGATTTGAGCACTGAGTCAACATGTGAGCAGTGTGTGGGTTTTGGTTTGTGTTTTGTGGCCCTGTGGCTTCAGATGTTGTCATTTCTCAGCACACACTTGATTGTGGTTCCCTTTGTGTGTGGGATCTATCAAAACACAAAATCTGTTCTTCAAATGACTGTAAACACTGTTACAGCTCAATAAAACATGATATTGTGCAGGTCTCCCTTGTAGTGACTCATCAGATAATGGACATGGGCCTTCTGAGGGTGTCCTGTGGTGTCTGGTAACACAATGTTGTTAGTGGGGGTCTTTGAGGGGAGGGGCCTCTGTGGATCATCCCACAGATTCTTGATCAGTTTGGGATCTAGTGAATTTGGAGGCCAGGTCAACACCTTGTGCTGTTCTTCATGTTTTTTTTTAGTTGTTTCTAAATTGTTTTTGTGTATGCATATGTGTCAGGCTGCATCCTGCTGGGGATGGCTGCTGAAATCAAGGAGTGTCATTGCTATGGGGTGGGGTTGCCTGGTCTGGTCTAAAATTATTTACTTCTGCTGTCAGTGGTTTTAATGTCGTAACTGATCTTTGGGTAACCACTTCTTGTTTTGCTCGTCTCCTTTGTTTTTTTTCATTTGCACTTTGGTTTTGCTGCCATCACTAGATGGCAGTCAAGAGCAATGGCTCCACTCTGAGCTCACTGAAAATCCCCTTTTACCAATCTGCTGTGCTGACCGCTTCCAAGAAAACACATGACTGCTGGTAAAAGCGCCAAACTGAACCAACAGTGGCGCTATTACACCACAGTAAAGGTTGATCACAGGGTTGTGTTCCTGATAGCTGACAGAGGATCAGTTTCCTTTCTCCTAGTTTTGATTTCTGAACACAAAAACAGACATCAGATCAGTACTTTGTCTTAACCTTCTTCGCTGGCCGGGACTTCCCTGAGAAGAGCTTTTTTTCTTTTATTACCAGTTTAAGAAACCACATATCAACTGTAATAGTTGCAATTGTCATTCTCCCCAGGGGAAGTCTGGGGATTCACAAACGTTAGTGGGACTTTACCTGTCTATAAAACAGTGCAATATACTGCTGGAGATCTTTATGTAGTTATCATTACCTCCAAACAGTAAACTGAAAGCAATATTATAGACTTTTCACAATCATCTTTTTCACTCAGCAGTTTCACATATTTCCCTGCCCTATTCCATTCTGTTCTATTCTATTCTATTCTATTCTATTCTATTATAGCTCGTGTTTTAAACTTGTGTCAAACAAAGTGAGATGAGATGTGGAAGGTACGCTACATTAGCGTCATATCTCTTGTGCCTCGTGCTGCACCAGTTCCTTTATTGTTTTTGATTTAGAGAAAAGAGAAGTAAGGATCAAGTTACAGTTAAGTTCCATCAACGGACTTCATTCTGTTTTTTTCTTTCTTCCAGAGATGACTCAGCAGGGTCTAAGGCTCTAACCGAAAAAAAAATATATATTATAAAATATGCAATAGGCCTAAAGTATATTACTTTGATTGTTATGCTCACTTGACCTGATCAGGGAAGGCCTGGTTTCATGACGCATTAACTGAAGCAGAGCAGAAATATTTGCAGGACAGATGGCCTTCTGTAGACTTGAAACCTGAAAAGACACAAGTCAAATTGTTGTGAAAGCCAGAGTTTCTTCATCGATGGCCACTTTTTCTGTCAAAATATCCTTGTGGACGTCTAAGTGTTGCTCTGGAACTGATAGTCAGTTGAATGCTTGAAATTGTAATACAGACATTAGAGAGAAACGTTCATACAGTTCAGACATTTAAATATTACTTTAAACATAATTATGTCAAATATAAAACTGTGTCCGCTCCCGAAAAGGGAGCAACACAAACCTTATATCTGAAAGGTAGAAGAGACATAATGCTTTCAGTCACATGCCTGGGTGTGTCAGCATTTGGCTAAGTTAGGCAACAACTGAAGTTAGAAGAGAAAGAAAGTGAAAGAAAAAACAGAGAGGGACTTTCCAGCTCGGTAAAGTTGTGCAATGGCATGGTGCAGAACTGGTTAGACAAAAGCCTCATGGCACACACTTTATATCCGACCACAGAGAGACACACTAATGTACATTAACACTGAGTGTTGAGGATGCACATGACTCTCTCTCCTATTATACCATACTAATAGACGGCCACATAACCGTTAGATCATCCTTTATTTGCCGTAACAGCCCATTTTCTAAGTTTCTCTCTCTCAGGGCGCCGGCCATTTTGTGTTTTCTTTTTTGAAAGTGTCAGCTTAAGATGGCGGCGAATGTCAGCTCTGTGCCTGCATGCCTGCCTTTGTGACCCACAGGCGGTATCAATTGCTGATGGGAAGCAGCCAAGTTTAAGGATGAGTCACTGCGCCTGATGGAGGCAGTTTTAACTTCAAACTGGCGTGTTTTTAAATGAACGGTTTTCAGACAGTTTTCGCCTCCACGCATTTTATTAGCACGTACAGTATAACAGTAAATATAAGACCGGGGTTCTACCTCAAAGGAGATCATAATACTCCAGTTAAAATTAAAATATGCAACATTAAAATAAATTCAGCTTAAGTTAGTTAAAAGAAAGGGACATTAATTCGGTCTGTGCAGCATAATATTTAAAGTCCATGCAAGAAAAGTTTAATATATAAATAATAACTTGCAATTAACATGACACAGTTTTGGTGTAATATCAGTGTATAATAGTTCATGGGTTGGGTGTTCACGTTAAACCCAACATCCTGCACATGCACTTTCAGTGTAGTTGTACTTTAAAATCTCTGTTAGCAGATTGAGTACAGTTGACGGAGCGATGCACACATGTATCTTCATAAAACCTTCCCATGATCAAAGTTTTAAAAATCATTAAAATCTTGGAGAAACAAATATCTGTCCCACCTGAGACACATAACGTCAGTTGCCATTTTGTCAAGACTTGTATACACAAAATGGCGACAATCGTTACATAAACTGAGCCAGGTTTTTTGTCTTGTCGATAGAGGGGGTTGGTGTTTTGACATGAACCATATCACCAGGCAACTTTCCAAAAAGCCTCACAGCCACAAAGTAAAAAACAACGCTGATAGTCAGGGACTTCCCAGGTCGGTTCAGACAATAAAATCCAACCCTTAGTTTTTATGATCAACAATGCTCAGACGTTCTTTCGTTTTCATGCTCTGTAGCTAAAATGTTGTCTGATGGCTTAAACCAGAACAGAGACTGATAATATGATTAAAAAGCCCTCAGATTACTACTGTGATTACTGTGCTCAGCTAAACTAATTCTAGATTTAAAAAATAAATAATATCATTAGTAGCATGTTGAATAATGTAATTTGATCTTTGACATTCATTCTTCTATACCCGCTTAGTCCCGTTAAGGGTGATCTTTGACCTTTTTTCATTTAATCCATTTGTTTCTCTTCTGTTCATCTCTCAGTACAGTGTACGTTTATTTAAATGTTTTACTCTTAATGCATGCATCTCATTTACATAATCACTCTGTGTGCATCATATCTGATCACATATCGTGGCCGTTATTCTCCATATATATTCAGTCTTAATATAATTCAACTGTCCTGTGAAAGTATTTGGTAAAAGAGTTTTATAAATACACAACACAAGACATGACAAATACAACCCAAAATAACACATTCAGATACATGTCTGGTGACGTTGGTCAAACCTTTATTTTTGGACATAATAACCATAAACAACCTTTGAAACCTCTGATGATAAGTGACACTTTATGGTGTATGTGGTGCACGGCTTCAAACATTAATTCTTCTCTTTAGCCACGACCAGGACATCCAGTAGATCTCAGAAATAATTATTAATAAATGCGATTTGATCTGTAAAATAAATACGAACCATCGATTCAGAAAAATATACACAGTTGAATTTTCACTATTCATACACAACAATCTGAATGTATTATTTACACAAACTCCAGCTTGTTCTCACACATTTTCACCAGGCTACCTGCAGTTAGTATTATTACAAACACAGTCGTAAGATCTCTCAAAGTACATCAATGTACAATGTCACCACAGTAAAGAGACAACAGTTCATCACTCTGGTGAGTTTCCCTCAGTGAAGAGCTCCTCTCTCAGTTTATAGTAGCTCCCCTTCATGTCCATCAGTTCCTGGTGAGTCCCTCGGTAAAGTTGTGCGGTGGTATGGTGCAGAACTGGTTAGACAAAGGAATCATGGCACACACTTTATATCCGACTACAGACAGACACACTAATATACATTAACACTGAGTGTTGAGGATGCACATGACTCTCTCTCCTATTGTACCATATTGATACACGGCCACATAGCTGTTAGATCATCTTTTATTTGCCGTAACAGCCCATTTTCTAACTTTCTCTCTCTCACGGCGCCGGCCATTTTGTGTTTTCTTTTTTGAAAGTGTCAGCTTAAGATGGCGGCGAATGTCAGCTCTGTGCATGCCTGCCTTTGTGACCCGCAGGCGGTATCAATTGCTGATGGGAAGCAGCCAAGTTTAAGGATGAGTCACTGCGCCTGATGGAGGCAGTTTTAACTCCAAACTGGCGTGTTTTCAAATTAATGGTTTTCAGACAGTTTTCACCTCCACGCATTTTATTAGCACGTACAGTATAACAATAAATATAAGACCAGGGTTCTACCTCAAAGGAGATCATAATCCTCCAGTTAAAATTAAAATATGCAACATTAAAATAAATTCAGCTAAAGTTAGTTAAAAGAAAGAGACATTAATTCAGTCTGTGCAGCATAATATTTAAAGTCCATGCAAGAAAAGTTTAATATATAAATAATAACTTGCAATTAACATGACACAGTTTAGGTGTAATATCTATTTCATGGGTTGGGTGTTCACATTAAACCCAACATGCTGCACACGCACTTTCAGTGTAGTTGTACTTTAAAATTTCTGTTAGCAGATTGAGTACAGTTGACGGGAGCGATGTGAACACCTATCTTCATAAAACCTTCCCATGATCAAAGTTTTAAAAGTCATTAAAATCTTGGAGAAACAAATATCTGTTTGTTACCTAAACTGAGCCAGGTTTTTTGTCTTGTCGATAGAGGGGGTTGGTGTTTTGACATTCTGTGTTTATCAACCATATCACCAGGCAACTTTCCAAAAAGCCTCACAGCCACGAAGTCAGGTCAGTTCAGACAAAAAAACCCAACCCAAATTTTTATGCTCAACAATGCTTAGACGTTCTTTCGTTTTCATGCTCTGCAGCTACAATGTTGAATATCATTATTAGCATGTTGAATAATGTAATTTGATCTTTGACCTTTTTTAATTTAATCAGTTTGTTTCTCTTCTGTTCATCTCTCAGTACTGTGTATGTTTATTTAAATGTTTTAGTCTTAATGCATGCATCTCATTTACATAATCACTCTGTGTGCATCATATCTGATCACATATTGTGGCTGTTATTCTCCATATATATTCAGTCTTAATGTAATTCGACTGTCCTGTGAAAGTATTTGGTGAAAGAGTTTTATAAATACACCAGACATGACAAATACAACTGAAAATAACACATTCAGATCCATGTCTGGTGACGTTGGTCAAACCTTTATTTTTGGATATAATAACCATAAACAACCTTTGAACCCTCTGATGATAAGTGACACTTTATGGTGTGGTGCACGGCTTCAAACATTAATTCTTCTCTTTAGCAAAAACCAGGACATCCAGTAGATCTCAGAAATAATCACTAATAAATGCGATTTGATCTGTAAAATAAATACGAACCAATCGATTCAGAAAAATATATATACACAGTTTAATTTTCTCTATTCATACACAACAATCTGAATGTATTATTTACACAAACGCCAGCTTGTTCTCACACATTTTCACCAGGCTAGCTGCAGTGAGTATTATTACAAACACAGTCATAAGATCTCTCAAAGTACATCAAGGTACAATGTCACCACAGTAAAGAGACAACAGTTCATCACTCTGGTGAGTTTCCCTCAGTGAAGAGCTCCTCTCTCAGTTTGTAGTAGCTCCCCTTCATGTCCATCAGTTCCTGGTGAGTCCCTTGCTCCTCAACTTTGCCCCCATTGATCACAACAATCTGATCTGCCTTCTCGATGGTCTTCAGCTTGTGAGCGATCACCAGAAGGGTCTGGTTGGGGCAACGAGCCAAGGCCTGCTGAACCTGTAGAGGCAGATGACAGAAATATTTAGACTTTTTCATTGTGTATCCACTTGTTATCTCTTTTTAGGATAAAGCAGAGCTAAAGGGTGTGAGGAGAAACGCCTGCATAAATATCGTTTTAATGTTTAAATGAAGAAAAAAGGGAAGCTTCATAATGTCACAAGGCCTATGCAGCTTTGTACTTCAGTCGCTCAAAACAGGTTGTGTCATCAGCATGAGAGATGATGCAAGCAAGACCAGTGTCTGACATATTTATGTGAGGAATGTTTTTAAAAGCAATAATAAAGAATTTGGTTTGCATGACTGTCAGAGACATTTTTCTACATGTTCCATTATATGCAGTACAGGTATATCTTGCAATGGCACTAGACAAGGACACTACACATATTATTTCACATAACTGTGTATATATATTTTTCATTTAAAGTTATTTTTTTAATCAAGAGCCTAATAATTTAGAGCTATGAGCGTGAAAACATATAAAGAATAGATTTTTGTCTGTCACTGCATATCGACTAGATACTGACTTCCTGTTTTTAGTCCCGTACAATCACCTGTTGTAAAAGTGAATACTTTTAATCAAGCATTCATGGATACAGTGACACAGTGGTTCAGTGATTAGTCTTAAAAGTTTCAACAAACCTTATTTTCAACCTCTGCATCCAGAGAGCTGGTTATTTCATCCAGAATGAGGACCTGGGGCTGTCTGACCAGAGCTCGAGCGATAGCGATCCGCTGCCTCTCGCTCTTGGATAACTGGCCGCCACCCTCACCCACCTCTGAGAAAGGGACATTATAATATTTAAAAGTAAAGCAGATACAGAAAGACATGAATGGCTGTAACCCTTTGAAAAAATGGTTATATAGGTTCATTGATTGTTATTTTGGAAAAACTGAATCTGTATCCAGAGCTGCTCATCATCAGATGAGATCATTCACACCAATGTCTTCACACAAAGCAGCTCTTTATGTCGGCGTTCAGCCATGCAAAACAGTTTACCTGTTTCGTAGCCTTTCTCCAGCTGCATGATGAAGTCATGGGCGTTGGCTTTGCGTGCTGCTTCCTGGATGTCATCCAATGAGCAGCCAGTAAGCCCGTAGGCGATATTGTCTCTGATAGAGCCAGAGAACAGCACAGGCTCCTGGCTCACCACGGCAATCTGTTAAACACACTTTCATCAGACTGACTAGAAGAATAATATATGTTGTAATTATACATAAACAGTGTATAAAATATATATTACTAATCAGGTAAATGTATAAATAATATCATAATTCATTCCCAAAATTGTCGATTGTTGATTTTGTTTTTATAGCACACCCTCAAATGTGAGAATTTCCTCTTAGCTCATCTTTTATTGACCACAAATTTAATTAAAGTATTATTTTATTTTGTATTTTTTGATAAGAGTGTCTGTGCAGATAAGTACAAAGTGCTTTCAGATGCTTTCAATTTGCAAAATAACAAAAACTATACAGATACTGGAGACAGAAGCTCTCAACAAAGACTAGTGTGGCTCATCAGATATGGCTCTTATGATTGATAGTGACCTTCTTGTGGAGGAAACGGTGGTCATAGGATTTCAGTGGTTCGCTGTCCAGTAAGATTTCTCCACTCTGCGGCTCGTAGAAACGCTCCAGCAGACTCACACAGGTGCTTTTTCCTTCTCCAGATGGACCCACCAGGGCTGTCATCTGACCTGGCTTCAGCTCCAAGGAAAAGTCCTGAAGAAATCATACATGACATATAAGTATGCTCTTTAGTATTCGAAATTCATCCAGCAGACACACTTAAAGGTATTTCATTCCCTTGTTTCCTTGTTACTCTATTCCGTTATATTTCAATATTTTTTTGTGAATTTTCCAAAGTTAAATTTCAAAATCACCCCATCTATCAAGCATCTTTACCTGCAGTACTGTTTTGTCAGGGTTTGATGGATAGGTGAAGTTGAGCTGGCGGAAGCTGATCTGTCCTCTCAGCTGATCTGGTTTGAGTTTTCCGTCGGTGCTGACCAGAGGTTTTCGGTCCAAGTATTCAAACACTTTCCCAGCTGCCCCCACTGAGTTCAGCATGTCACCAAAGATGTAGATGAGTGTCTGGAAGATGACAGGAATAGGACAGGGTTGGTAAACTGATCACTTAAGTCATGTGCATGTGTTCGCACCTAATTTGTACATTTTGCTTATACTATTTTATTAATATGCTAATTTGTACATTTTGCTTATACTATTTTATTTTATTTTATTTTATTCTTAAGAGTATTACTGCTACTGTGACCAAGCAATTTCCCTTGTGGATGAATAAAATTTATCTAAGTCTAAGTCTAAGTCTAAGTTTACATTTACAGAGAATATAGGCTCCAAACTGCATAGATTATGGCGACATGGAAGGTCATACTTCTTGTTTCAAAGCAAACTCAAAACCTTTTCGGTATTGTGTTGCCTTTCCTAACTGCTAAACATTAATGCTTATAATCACAAGTTTACTGACAACAATTCACAAAGTATTATGGGGTACCCTGATGTTGTCTCCAAGATTTGACTGGTACAGGATGAAGGACACCAGGTTGCCAGTAGTCATCTGTCCCCTCTGGATGAAAAGCCGGCCGTAGTATAACACAAGCACCTGCATAGCCAACCCTGTCAACTATAGATACACACAAGAACAAATAAAGTTAAATAAGGTGATATGCATTCATACATATAAAGGATCCACATAAACCGACATGCAAAAACCCAAACGTCTCACCCTCCGTGCTAGCAGATAAATAATCCTGACAGTGTCCCGGCGGGTTTTGAGGTTGTGCATGTCCATCAAGCGGTTGTCATAGCGACGAGCTTCATGTTTTTCTGACTTAAAGCTTCGTACCACACGAATGCCCGACACTATCTCATTCGCAGCTTCATTTGCCAGAGCCATTGAGTCCTGCAATGCCAGTGACAACCTCTGAGGAAGAAGAAGAATTAAGAAGAAGACAAGAATTACAGTAAAAAAATCCTTATTTAGCCAAGCTAAATTATGGCTTATACAGTAATAGAAGTAAGTCACAAGCAACGTTTACGGTGTATGGACCATACTATTGTCTGATTAGAGATCTGTCCATTGGCATTACCACCCCAGACTCCCAGTTTAGAGTTTATGTCTTTTTATTTTTTCTAAGAAATATATGACTCAAATCTGCACAACAAACTGTCTAACTTTTATTTTCAGAGACATTTATCTTTCAAAAAACTGCTTTTACCTGGTAGTGAGTGTCGTAGATGTTCTGTATGAGACCAGTGATTGGCGTCTCCATCAACACGAGGAATGTGAGCTTCCATGACAGACTCATCATCAGAGAGATCATCCCCAGTGTCTTGATGAATGTCCTCAGCAGCACATTGACATTCAGAGCCACAGTTCTTCCCATCAGAGTGGTGTCTTTAGACAATCTAGATGTGATTTCACCTGTACAGAAAATGAACAAAGGAAATATTTTCTCTGATGTCCTGTTTTTTGTATGTCCTGCTTGATTTGTCTCAACACTTATCCTTTGTTGTGTCCTCAGTTGCACTGTCTGCACTCAGAGATTTTGTCCTAAAATGCTTCACGTACTATTCAGCCTTAACATGACTTATTCTGTTTTTGTGTGCATCAATGCATGTTACTTTGTGACAGTCTTACCTGTCTTTATGGTTTCGAAGAATCCAATTTCCTGTCTGGTCAAAGCCTCAAATAGCTTCACTTTAACTCTGCGTGTGCAGGAACTGATGGCACAAAGTAGGAGGCCTCCTCTGCAGCCAGCACTCAAAGAGCTAGTCGATCAGTCAAACACAAAAGTCAGTTAGAGACAACACAGACTGTGGTGGGGAGAGAATGTCAAGGGGAAACGTTGCTCCATACCTTCCCAGAGAGTACAAGCCCATGAAGAGGAGTGCAGATAGGAATTCATTCTGCTGGTAATTACTGCTCAGGATGTCAATGACTCTCCCAGTGTAGAATGGGATGAAAATCTCAACTAAGAACAGAAACACACAGACATAATCATATACTAGCCAAGCCAATCAATATAAAACTAACATTGTTATTCTTGAATACTTGAATTTAGTCTTGTGCACAAAAAAAAATAGAGATACACTTTCAGCGTGTTAACATTTTCCACACCAAAAGTCCACTTTTAAAACAATAATCAAAAATACTATTTATAGTATTTATTTATAGTTCTCTTAACAATATTGTGTTTATGGTTGATAACTAGGAGTCTAAACTATTTCGTTAGCATCACAACCAACTTTGTTACTATAGAATAAAAATATCATAACTTACAGATAACTGCCAGCGACAGGAAGACGAGCCCTCCAAGCAGCAGTGGGTAGTCGGGTCCGCACAGGTACAGGACTCTCATAAACAGCACTCTGGCCTTTTGTTTCTCTTCTTTGCCGGCGGCTGCTTCGTCAGTGTCCGGGATGGTTATCTCCCAAAACAGTGCAGCAGCCAGTGACGCTCCGGCAAACATCAGCCAGCAGCGCACATCGGGTAACTGGCCACACAGGTCCTCCTCATTATAAAGAGCCTTGGCCCCGGTCTCAAACACAGCTGGTAGCAAACTGTGAGCTGTTATAATACGAATCAGCAGCGGTTTAACGTCCCCGAGTGTGAGCAGCGATACAGCTGAAAGTACCAACCACCGGAGAAACGCACAGACCCAGAGACGAGCAAGATGCCCAAACACGCCGTGAGCAACAACAAATCCTGAGGCGTAAAAGACGGAAAAGTCGACGCAAACCGACAAAATCAAAGCAGCGACTTTGTGAGTTATTGTTGCTGTGTTACCAGCCATTTTTCAGCCACAGTCGTCCTCGTATGACCTGCTCTGTCTGTCGCGGCACGAGCGTTTTAGTTTTTCCATCCACTTTCAGTTTCATTTTCTGGCTGAAGGGGTTTCCCTGAAATCGACATCTCGACTTTGCACCCCAACATCTGTCCAAACTCTGATCTATAGCACATCCTTCATAGTTCTTACGTGACAAGAGGCAGAAAAAAGCACAAATTAAACCAAAGTCCTGAAAAAGTAAAAACACACCCGAAATCACAGAGATCCTGATTCGCACTGCATTAGTTTTATCACATGACATGACCTCTGTGTTACGAGAAACTGGGTGGGTAATTTGCGGTGTAATTTTTACTCTACAATTCGACTCACACGGGATTAAGATCACAGACGATCTTCGTCATTTTACTGGAGGTCCCCAGATTTTTAAATTGCTGCAATCTGGAGCTATTTCTAATCTTTGCATCACTATCATAATTCCAAATGGCTACCATCATTAGCTTCGCGGGTTTTGTTTGTTCTGTACAGCAAAGCATAAGAAAGGGTATAGACCTTGGCTTAACCCCCTGAAACAGTCCATTTGATAGTCACATAAAAAGTTCCCCATGACCCCTCTGAAATTAATAACTAGTGTCAATAAAATGTATTTGATGGAGGTCAGTTAACTCATCTTAATGATAAGCTGCAAAACTGATCAACTGTAATTACACTACAGTCTATCATATAACACACATGAAAACTTGACAGTTAGACACAAATGTATGCTTTTTCTTTTATTGAAATCACTAGCAAAGGTATGGTTGCCAAAGTTTTTCAGTTCACAAACAGAATCAGTGACAAAAGGGTAGCTGACAGCTGTGCCACAAAACAGAGCCATGCCTAATGTGAAAAATACAGATATCACTGATCGAAGAAGGTGGGTAAGTCATTTCCTAGAATGACTTTCTCCTCTGTGCTGTGTTCATCAATGGTGACGATGTAAGCCACGCCGCCACTGGAGCCATCACGGCTCATTGCCAAAGAGAGAGCTAGAAGAAAGAAGAAGAGTAAGACTGGTGAGGAGGTTAAAGTGAATGATTCTGTTTTAGAATAATATAATAAAACAATGGAACTATAGGTCTTGGTACAAGATGCAGCAAAAGTGTTGTTTGTCTTTCACCTTTAAATATCAGAAGAAATAAAAATAAAACTAAGACTCACTGTTGACAACAAACTGCTGACACTCCTCCTTGGTCATGTCTTTGCGATACTCAGCATCAACAAACCCATAAACATATGAGCTGCCAGAGCCACCAACTGCAAACGGTTGCCTTGTCAGGAGCCCGCTCAGGGTGGCGAACACCTGGAGGTCAAAGGTCATCGCATTCAGAAGGGAACAAAGCACAGAAATGTCAACTTTTATGGATGCTTGAAACATCAAATATGTTGGCACAATAAGATCCTTTATTCAAAGATCTTAACATGAGCAGCTACTAGGGATGACACAGCTCTCCATGACTTGTGCATTGCAGTATTTTTGGCTTTGTATATGACTAGTTTACATAATTTACATGTGCAAGACGTATATATCTGCACATTGAGACAAGGAAACGTCACAGCGAGTCAATATACAATCACTATGTGCTAAAGTTGGGGGAAGCTGGGGGACAACACAGAGTCCTGCCTCAGTGACCAACCGAAACAAAAAAACTAAGGAATGTATTGAACCATGAACTAACTGTATTGTTGCATGTCTACTCTCTAGCTACTCTGCATATCAAAGACCTACTATAAGATTCATAAATATTAATAAAAAAATTCTCAGTGATCTTCTTTCATTTCTTTCTTTTCTTCCAAACGGTGGCCACCAACATGTGTTTACTGACCTGCCCTCCATCTCTTCTGTCCCAGCCAGCCACGATAAGATGTGCTGACAGCTCCTCCTTGTACTTGTATGAGATGTTCTTCACTAGAGTGGCGGCTGAGCGAACCTGCGGGTCCTCACCTATCTCAATACTGACAAAATATAACATTATATTACACACTGTAATAAAAAAATTAAAAAAACTGTGTCAAGGTTCGTTATGTTTGGTATGCAGACCCCAGGATATCCATGCTGGAATATTATCAGTTAGATAATTAAACATAAAATAAATGTCAGATCTCTGTTCAATAAGCTGTATTCAGTTCAATGAAGTGTGATGTTGTTTAGAATGACATGATCCACAGAAAGTCTGTGTCCAGACAAAAGAATAACTATCTTCACACACTGTATTAATGCCATATGCAGCAGTGGGCTTAGACTTGTTTTTGGATTTTGGAATGATAATATGACTCTGTGTATTTTATTTATTTGTTGCCTTTAATTCAAGCAGACTTACAGCAATTCATAATGTGTTTGAGGACTTTTATCTGCAAAATACTACATTCAGTATTTTCCTTTAATATAAAGAGATTTGGATATAACTGCATTGCTGCTTAAAAATTATACAAAAACAGGCTTTTATAAAACTCTCCACCACATATAATGGACTGTGGGTGCACTGAATATTTATCACTCAAACAGAACCCTGTCAGAGGAAGGATATACAGCCTTTTATGTTTTTATAATATACTATATTAAAGAGCAACAATGTCTTTCCATCAGCGTTTTTACCTGTGGACATCCAGCTGGTAGTTGACTATCTCAGCGATTGTCTGAGCATCTGCTGCAGATCCTGATAGAGCACAGTAGATCTTGTCGTGGAGGGGAGACAGCTTGTTCATCACCCGGTTCACCACTGTTTGACTGGATGGAGAAAAATGGGATTGTGAGGTGAAGGAGAGGAAACAGAGGGAAACAGGGAGTAAGGTACTGTAATATTAGAGGGTGAGGAAGGATTTCAGATATGAGTTGAGAACCATAACAAAGACTTATGTCATACTAAAGATGATTATGGATAAAGAACTGGATGTACAGAAAAGAAAACACAAGCACATGCGCACAAACACGAACGCACTAACTTACCCGGCAGATACTCGGGAATCAGACCCCAGCACGACCCCGCCATCATACTCTATGGCAATAATGGTTGTCTGCAGACACAAGGGAAAGCCATGCTCACTATGAATTCCCCGTACGTGAAACTAATTTCCGCATGTGGCCCGGGAGGGGTAGGGTACGGAAGCTGCGCACATAAACACACCACTGAGTCTCCCATATATATTAAAAAATCTCATACTTACTCCTGTTTTCACCTCTTCTGACAACCACTGTGGCTCCGTTTCGCCCAACATGGTGACACACTGCAGAGAAATCAGCAGCGACAACAGCGACGGTACCTGGCTGAAGGTGACGAGACGTAAACGGAAACGAGTAAAATGGAGCAGCTCCGGTTTTATTTTGCTTTCTGGTTTTGGGAAACCCTTATTAAATGTTCTAAATAGTTTGATTCGTCGACGCTACGGTCAGAAATCAGACGGACTCCATGTTTCCCTGAATTAAATCGAAACAGAAAGTTAAAGGGATCCCTCAGTCTACAATGAGCCGTCGACCAGTCACAGCTTGAATTTTCAACAACTTGAGTTTCACTGTGCCAGCTAATATGTGTGCACTATTTATTAACATTATAGGTGCCAGAACAAAGACATTTAGTTTAGCTATTAACTGTACTCCCCATAATATATTTTGAAATTCAAAACTCAAATAAAGACAGAGGAATCACAATGAGGTTTTGGAAAATTATTTTTTTATTATTGTTCATTTTAATCTTCCATATTTTCTACAAAAAACACAGAACATGCAAATAGGACACATATAACTGACAAGTACATTTTTATTCTTCAGACTTTAGTTGGACTAGGTCCAGTCCTACGCAGACCAAATTAGTAATAAAAGTGTGACTTATGGATTCCAATTAATTAATTTCATCAGTGGTTTGAACGTTGGAGGTTGGAAGGTGATCACTCATCATGGAACTTGGGCAGCTTGTTACCAGGTACAACCACATGCTCCACTCCCGCCTCTGTGATCACCACCAGGTGAGCGACACCACCGCTGACGTTGTCCCTGCCCATGGCCAGAGCAAGAGCTGTGAGCAGAGGGACGAAGGGATGAAGCAAATGATGGAAGGAAGACAGAATAAAATGAGGCATACAAATAGTTTAAGTTGGACAAGCAGAGAATAAAGAGAAAACTACAACTAGTGAGTAGTAATATTTAATTATGTTCCATTTTAACTATGTCCTACACACAGAAGACTTCCTCTTATAAAAGAGGCTGTTCGGTTCTAATGATTCGTGTCAGGTTCAGTGTTAATACTTTGGTCATGTCATCTCCACAATGTCTAAGTTAAGATATAGTAATGAAGACATTAAGATATAAACTCTGAAAACCTTGAGTTTAAATTGTTATTCCAAACTGTCTTATTACATTTTAACCATTACAAACTGGTTTTGGTTCATATTCTATCTTTTTCCTGGATTCACAAGCCAGTTTTCTTCAAAACATTTGTCTTGAAAAGTCTTGTTTGACAAATCATTATTTGCATTTATGTTCATAAGTGAAATACTATAATATTACCGTTAGTGGCAAATTGTAGACATTCCTCTCTGGTCATATTAGGTTTGTATTTAGCATCTACGTAGCCGTGGATGTAAGTACTGCCTGAGCCACCGATGGTAACAGACTGACTGACTAACATCCCACCTAGAGCCACAACGTACACCTAGAGAGAGAAGGAGAATGTCAAAGGTGGAGCAACAGTATGCAGCAAGGTGTGCTTTTATCATTTGACTGTCTTCACCACTCCTATCTACCTGTGGTCCTTTCTTCTTGTCCCAGCCTGCTGTGATGAAGCCAGCCTGCAGCTCGTCTTTGTTATTGTAGCACAGTTCCCTCAGCACCGATGCTGCTGCAATCACCAGTGGAGGGCTCTCCATCTGGACACTATAAGAGACCAAAGAGGCAGGAGAGAGAAACTTTATTTTCATAATTCTGTACAGGTGAAGAAGCCGTGTGTGTTTGCTGTGTATGTGAGAAACAGGAGTTGAAAACAGCTAAAGTAGGATAATTAAAATATTACTTAAGTGTGACATGTGTGCAGACATGTACACATGTCAAAGCTGCATACCTGTGGAAGGACAGGTGGAACTTTGCAGCTTTAGTGACGGCCTGAGCGTCTGCAAGTGAACCAGCTATGCAGCAGAAGATCCTGTCATGGACCTGAATCACCTTGTTGAGGGTTTTGGATGATACATATTCCCTGGGAGAGAGAGAGTGAGAATGCATAAAAACTTTAGTGCAGACAGACTTGAACCTGAACAACTGCAGCAGGGAGATGTTTAATCTCTAGAAGTCAGAAGTTTAATTACGGAACTTATAATTAAACATCTATAATTATATAACCTAATTATATAACCTATATAAAACCATAAAAGAATGGTTGTAAACAAAGTTTGAAATTTAAGTTTGGGCCTCCATAGACTGCTTTAAGCTGCAATATTGCATAAAATAACATCCAAAATTTAGGAAAATGTATTTAAAATGAGTGAATTGGATAAGATGTCACGTCACTGGTAATGCAAGTGTTAGATAGTAAAAAGAATCTTGCTTGTATCCTCATAACATACTTACCCTCCAATTGAAGCCCTGGAGTCTGACCCAATCACGACCCCTCCATCAAAAATGACAGCCAGGACAGTAGTCTGAGAGGGAGAGAGGAGAATGACATTGTTGGTAAAGTTGCTTTTGAGTCTCCATCACTGTAGTAATGAGTATTTATCCACTAGGGGTTCAAGACATTTTGATATGGGTTACAAGCACACCTTTTCCTCGTGGTTTCCTGTTCGTTTGTAAAGTCTAACAATGCTATGAATTCTGGGACTTGGAGTTCTGTGAGGGGATGGCTTATATGAGGAAATCCAGATAAAAATGTAAGTGTGGCCAGTCGTTTTCTATACAGAAATGTTAAGTATGTACTCACTGAGAGCTTAAATGTTTATATTTTATAGTAATAAGCCACGTGGAAGGTCCGGTCTACGTAATGTTACGTTGTCTTAGATTACTGTTGAGGTATAGCATCACCTGCTCTCAAACTCAATTATCAATCATTTTACACCCAATAACCCTCGAGCTGTATCCGTGGTTAAAAGTACGATTAAATCGGTCCGGATTTACTCACCCCTGTGCTGACTCCTTTGACTTGTGAGCCCGTGTAGTGTTTCTCCATTTTCACTCCAAAACCGAAAGAGACGAGGGAGAGCTGACGCTCAGAACAGCGACCTCAGGCGCACCGATACGCGCAGAGAAGCCGCAGTCACATCCAGTATGGCGCTATCAAATGTCCTCCAAACTCCAGCACCAGGCTTTAACTTCGACAACGCAGCAAGGTATGAACGAATTTTAATGTTTTCCGTGCAGCAGACTGTATCAGTAAAGACAAAAATGAAATGAAACTGTTGGTTACACTGAGCTTTCATCATCGGGATCAAAAGCGAAAGTAACTTTTTCCTGCGTGTGTGTTTGTATAATCAAGGAAACAATACAGTGAAGTGTGTTCACGGCTATTAGGTTACAATTATAACTATACACCCCCCCCCCCCCATATCTGTCTCTCTCTCTCACTTTAGAAACGCTGCATTAGAGGGTCTCTTTGATGGAGGACAAGCACCAAAACCAATGAAAACCGGCACCACCATAGCAGGAGTAGTGTTCAAGGCAAGTGTAACTGTGGTTGGAACTACTCTGATATGAAGATCTGTGTTCTAGCACATGAATTATGAACTGAATTAAACTGAAAAGCACACCAGGCAGATTTTCTGTTTACTTTATGTTTATTATCTATTGGTTTTTTAATACATTCTAGTATAATACAAATAAAATTTTATGATAACTCAAAACTGTATAAGAATACCTTTATTCTTTTTATCATATCAGTTTTTTCTTGCATCCTTCTGGAGTGGTGAGCACAGATTCTACGTAGCACTGCATTTAAGGCCTATCCAACTTTCTAATAGCACTTGAGTTCCAGTGAATAAATATAACATCAGTTATGTTAACAGAAAATCAAATCCAGAAGTCATTGAACATAAGGCTCATAAATGTCACATGCTGGCATCACTGAATACCACCTGAATATCATGGTAACACATGAAGGGAAAAGTCATCACTTTTAATGTAATATCTAATTAGTGTTAGTGGCAGTTGTCAGGTTTTCCTTCTTGCACAGCTGTTATTGCACTGCCCACGCGTACCACAAATATAACTCATTAATTTAGTTGCACATATTTTTCATTCTGAGAAGCTATCAAAAGAGATTTTAACGATTACAGTGTCAGGGGAACTTGTAGTTTACAAGTGTACTTGTGAACTCTGTGAACTCTGTGAACCTGTGACTGTGAGGCTTGTCAGACACAAATACTGTATAATCAGAGTTATGAACTCTGTCATTAAAATTGTGTTGGAACAGGATGGGGTCGTCCTGGGAGCAGACACAAGAGCTACATCCAGCGAAGTGGTGGCTGACAAGATGTGTGCCAAGATCCATTACATATCTCCAAATATATAGTAAGTACTAGGAGTGTTAGACTGAAACCACAAGAGGAGAAATACTCTCACAAATGTATCATTGCTATTCTAATTACTCTGTAGTATAATGTTGCCATTATCTGTTTAGTGCACTGCACCTTGTACTGACAGTCTCCTTTACATATTTTCAAATATCCACACAGTGCCCTACTGTGACTTTTTAATAAAGAGAATTTACTGCTAATTTAATACAAGACTGTCTTTAAAGTAGACATGAACAATTGGTGCTCAAGGGCCTGAAAGAAAGGGGGAAATCCTACAACACCCAGAATGCCCCACGATCCTTTTCTTCCAACATACAGTAAACATGCACAAGCTGTAGTTTAAACCAGAGCCTGGATTCTGGAAAGTTTTGGTAGGGAAATTAAAGGGTAAAATCTCAATGCAGGCAGCTTACAGGGAGGTAAAACACTTTGCATATTTAGTATTTGTTTTTGTTACATAAGAACAGTTACGACTGACGGGAAAATTGTATTACCACTGCATGTCGTGGTTTCATTGAATTCTATCAGGACACCTGAAGGAAAAACAAGTTGTTCACCTTGAAGCAAAGCAGTGGCGATTCCATTTTTCAGTTTCTTATTTGACCTCATCTGTTCTTTTGTAATCTCTCTAACTTATCCCTCTCTCTCTGTCTGTAGTTGTTGTGGAGCAGGTACAGCAGCAGATACAGAGAAAACCACAGAGCTTCTCTCGTCCAACCTCACCATCTACTCCCTGAACAGTGGGAGGAACCCTCGTGTCATCATGGCTGTCAACATACTGCAGGATATGCTGTATAGGTTAGTGTTGCACACATGTACTTGTATGTAGAATAAGGTGACATTAAGTGACATTCTTGGTTCAGACATTCATGATATTAATCCAGCTCATGTTTGGTCTCTGTGGACCCTCAGGTATCACGGACAAATTGGTGCCAATCTTATACTGGGAGGAGTAGACTGCACTGGGAACCACCTGTACACAGTGGGGCCTTATGGGAGCGTGAATCAGGTGCCTTACCTGGCAATGGGTATGTGATACAACACTATTATTGTGTCGTGTTTTTCTTGGAATATTTGTTCCTTGTTGCATTTCTATAATAAACCTGGTCTACCTTAAATTAAAAATTTACAGACTATGACTTTGTTATTACAACATGTTTCAGATGACTTTACTTTGTGTTCATTTAGGTTCTGGTGATCTGGCTGCTCTCGGGATTTTAGAGGACGGATTTAAACCTGATCTAGAGGTACAGACATTGCATTTGATGTTGTAAATTGATAAAAATGATTTAAACTTGATCACAAATTAATTTCACATAGTTGTGTGCATCTTTAATTGAATACTTGGGCTTGTGGCTGGACTGCAGACAAATAGTTATCTAGATTACATTGCTGAAAAAATGTTTTGTGTCTATTATCAAATAGAAAGACAGAGCGAGCTTGTAGGCATTTAGGAACAGCTGCAGTTGGAGTTTACTACTGACAAAGGTCTTTTTCTTTTTCTTTATGTTCAGCTGGAGAAGGCGAAGGAGCTGGTTCGAGCCTCCATCCATGCAGGCATCATGAGTGACCTCGGCTCAGGCAACAACATCGACATCTGTATCATCACCAGACAAGGAGTGGACTACATCAGACCCTATCAGGAGTCAGAGTACAAAGACAACAGGTACGTAAAATATTGTTCAACAATGCTGTCTGGTCAGCTGTGCCACAAGCGCCATAATAATGCTACAAATTTAAAAGTGGATGCAAACCAAAAACTTCAACACTGTAAGTCCTATGTCTTTGACCTCGCTATCTGTCTTTGTCGTAGGAAAATGAAATACAAATATCGTCCAGGAACGACACCGATCTTGACTGAGAAAGTAGTCCCCTTAAAGCTGGAGGTCGTACAGGAGACCGTGCAGCAGATGGACACAGCCTGAGCGTCAACGCACAACCTCAGCACATAAACACCATAACACTGATCAGTAAAAGGAAATTACTGTCATTTTATTAATAGTTTTAAACATGAATAATGAAATATGTCAGACATTTTATAAACACTGTCATCATGGTTTCTCCTGCTACGCCTCACTGTGATGTGGAATAATTCAGTAATCGTGCAGGACAGCAGTAAGCATGGCGGCTGCTACAAAGCCATGATGTTCAATATGCTCTGTTTTTACAGTATGGAATATCAAAACAGAATAAAATCATATTTACAAACTCTTATAACACATATTGTCTTATTTTCCTGTTTTGTAATCACCAACATGTAAATCATCAAACATCACCCATGTGCTTGTAACGTTACACCAAATAAGACACAGCTTTCAATGCTGTTATGTTAATGGATCATACTGGAGTAACTCATGTCATAAATCAGTCTTATGATAATGTCAGTGTATGATGTGTGCTAAGCTTCCAAAACCTGAGAGATGTATTTCCGCTTAGAAACTGATGACGATGAGAAGAAATACGCTCTCCTATTGGTTTAGGAGATTTTCAACAATCTTTTTTATTTAAACCTAATGTCAGGGAGTTTGTTTCATTTTTATCATATTAACGATATATATACATTTAATACAGCTAAGATTTGGCATGTTAGTTAATAGTCCCTTATCGGTTACGTGTTGCTGAATACTTCTGTATGTTACAAGAAATTTACGAGAGTTTATAAAACCCTTTCACTTTCGAGTTCGTCGTTGCGTACAAGGAAATTATCCGTATTGTTGGCGCTGTATTGCAATTGTCTTCCTCATTTAGGAAAACTGAGATCCTTCAGTTTTTAATAGGCTAATATTTTAGAATACAGTTGATCTACTTTAACACATAATGGCGCTTTTTGATGTAAGTGATTTCAAGTCTCATTCTGAGCTCCGTGGGCAGATTCTTCCAACCAGACAGACGCCTCTCGTCGACCGAACCAACCACTACAACTTTGGGACCAAAACTCAAGAATTTGCTGTCCCTGTTGGCGTAGAGGTAAGTAAATATCATTTCACTGTATTTTGATGATAAATGAACAACCTGCTACAGTATGAAGCGTCAGACGCGGCGTGGCCTTTACGCGTCTCTTGTTTTCAGTGCGTGGTGGATTTATGCTGTTAAATAATGCATTTGTCTTGACTATCGTTGTGAGTACTAGTTGCCTATGAATAGTAGGGTGTGATAAATATTCCCATTTTCTTATACAAATTAGCGCCATTATACACCATGCGCTGAGTTCCCTTTGGTTTCATTTCAGCCTTCAGGGTTTCTGAAGTCATGCAGCCGTGACGGAGGTGTGTGTATTGAGCTGGAGCACGGCACGACCACCCTGGCCTTTAAGTTCAAGCATGGAGTCATCGTGGCTGTGGACTCCAGAGCCTCAGCTGGACGTTATCTAGGTACAAACATTATTCCAGACCTGGAAAATGCTTTCAGAGTTCTCAAAAAGATGTGGAGTTTGGAAATATGCAGAGACCATGAAGTAAATAAGTAACAAGTGTAACCTAGGAGCTGTATAATACTGACATGCTCCAGTGTTTAGTCACTAAATATCATCCTTTTCCAAATGTGTCACGGTTCTGCAGCATCCAATGATGTCAACAAGGTCATAGAGATCAACCCGTACCTGCTGGGCACCATGTCAGGCAGTGCTGCAGACTGCCTCTACTGGGAGAGACTGCTGGCCAAAGAATGCAGGTCTGACTGTGTTTTTTTAAATTATTTTTTTCTAACAAATTGCCTTTTAATATTGCGTTAATACAGTATTTTATAAATCCATGCTCCTTACACACTCACAGACACTTTGAAAGGATCGGATCCATGTTTAATTGTGTTCCTGTCTGAGTTGCAGAAGTTTCTTTCAAACATGCTATTGTGGCTTATGCTAATGTTGTTATGTGCAGGTGGAAGATGGAAATTAAATCCCTATAATTTGTCCTGATACAAATAGGTCAGGAGAGACTTTATCTCTCACAGCTGGGGTGTGATGATCCTGCTATTGTACAGATGTATTTGCCTTGGATGTTAATCTCAACACTAGTGTGGGTGAGCTTTCTCAACCAAGTTTGGAGGTGAAGTGTAGCCTGCTTCTGTGCTTTGTCTCTATTAACACACTTTATTTAGTTCCTGTCTTCCAATATCAAGAGGAGATGAAACTTTAAAATCACAATAAAGGGAAGCAAAGGAAGCTCTCTGATTTAGTTTGTTGTAGTGTTGTAGAGTCGAAGTGGTAGGGTTATGGTTAGCAGCAAGAACTTCCTGGCCTGTAAGTTCTGAGTTTTAATCCCTTGTGGAACAACTGCGTGAAGTTCATTTGAAGACTGTTGTTAATATATAACTCAACAAAACAAATTGCATTTAGATTCATGGTCATTTTACAAAACAGATTTTTTTAATGAAAACATGCACACAATATTGTTAGCTGAATAAGTAAACTACATAAATGCATCCTATCTGAAGTATTTTTTGGCAGACTAGGAGTTCAGGCTAATGTGACCACTCAGCTACAAGGCTGATTGATTTATCAGTGTTTTTGTGTTTTTTTTTTTTTTTTTTTGCTTTTTATGAACTGGCTGGTGTCTTCTTCCTGTATTATGATTTAATCCAGGCTGTACAGACTGAGGAACAACACACGGATCTCTGTGGCTGCTGCCTCGAAGCTGCTATGTAACATGATGCTGGGTTACAGAGGCATGGGTCTCTCTGTGGGGAGCATGATCTGTGGATGGGACAAACAGGTAACCCACTGATCAGAAGTTGAAATGTTTTTGTCTGTCTTCAGTGAAGTAGAGTTAACGTGGGCTGCAGAAACCAGAGTTGGGACAAGACACTTTTGTGTTATTGTCTATATCTGTTATGTCATAAAGAATATCCTTATTTATATTTAAGAGGTCACTAGTTTTTATACATGGCCTTCATAATTGTAAAAACTATTAAAACAATAATCAAAACAAGGACTTTACACTGTAAAAATATCTCTGCAGTTTACAGTATATCGAATGATTAACAAATACATGAATCCACAATATGTTTCAGTATTGATGAAAACCACCACATCTCACAAATCTTGCATTAAAGTATAATTTCTTCAAGGATTACACAGTGCTGAATTCATTAAAAGTTTAAAAATTGTATAACCAGGTATCACAGACAGATTAAATTATATTATTACATTTTCTATGTTAAATAATAATTCCTACAGATCATATTATGATGTGTTCTTCAGGGCCCTGGTCTGTACTACGTGGATGATAACGGGACACGTCTGTCAGGCCGTATGTTCTCTACTGGCTGTGGGAACAGCTATGCCTACGGCGTAGTGGACAGTGGTTACAGGGAAGACATGACGGTAGAGGAGGCGTATGAACTCGGCCTTCGAGGCATCACTCACGCTACACACAGGGACGCCTACTCTGGTGGAGTGGTTAACAGTGAGTATGCTTAATTTAAGGCTTTGTTTTAGCCAAACTGACAGCATGGCTCAATGTATGATAATGTTGGTCACTCGGTCAGTCAGTCAGATTTTTTCTAGACTGATCTGAACTGGATGCTTCTGAACGACTTTGCTAACTATTCCTCTAAGAGAGACATTTGTTGACTGAAAGTTTGGGGCCATGCTGGATAATTTGCCACAAACATTCACATCCCACTCACTCAGGATGAGTTGTTTGCAGGTGTTAGCATTAGTTCTCATCAGCCTCAGAGGTTACACATCGTCTAGTGCTAAAATATTGGCAAGCTGACATGTTAAGCTAAAATAATGAACAGTATACCAACTAAATATCAGCATGTAAGCATTACAATCTATCTCAAAGACTCACTGGGCCTATTACAGCCTCAGAGTCACCACCATTTATGTGGTTTCCTATTCATGTCAGTGTTGTTATATATGTGTGTCCTTTTCATTTAATGCAAAAACAGGCACTGTAAGAATAAACCTATGCACACAGTGTTTACGCAAATACAAATTATGATCTCAGCAAAACAGAGACCTGAAGGTTAAGGTGGTAATATTCTCTGTTCATCTGTAAACCTTTACTGCATGTAATCCCTCTTCTCCTAAAGAGCAAAAGGTGTATTATCCCGAAATGTCAGTGTGTATTCAACGGTGTTTCTGTGTTTGTTTGTGTAGTGTACCACATGCAGGAGGACGGCTGGATAAAGGTGTGTAAGGAGGATGTGTCAGAGTTGATCCATCGCTACAGGAAGGGGATGTTCTGAGTTTGACCTCTAAATCAACTTCAACACTTTGATCAGGGTTCAGTGACGTGTTTCCAAAGTGATTATTGGTTATTGTTCTTAATAGTTGTAATGAAACATGTTGATACTGTGTCTGTAGAACACAAAACTCATATTAAAAGCTGTTGTTCAACTCACTGCTCTGTCCTGTAATAATTAAATTATATGTTGTTTTATGATATAAATCGGTCAGGTACAAAATTCACTACAGTGAGCTTGCATGCCCTTTGAGCGCTTAATAAACACGTTGACAGATGGATGATGTATAAAGTATAAATAACTCAGTAGTTGTTCTGTATGATCCACTGTCACATTTTAAGCATAAGGTAAATAATGTAGTTTCTGAAAACAGAAAATAATGAGATAAGAAAAACATTTTAGATTTCACCTATGTCTGAAGAACCTACAGCTGGAAGAAAACCAGCCAGAGTTGGGATTGTTAAATCAATCAATTTATAGGATCTTAATAATGAATCCTAACGTAAGATGAGATCTATTTTTAAATTTAAAGTTATTAGAGAATTGGTATAATTTAATGAATTCAATCAAGTATTTATATTCTTTTCCCTAATTCAGTACAGGAACTATAGTTCACGATACACCATGCATTTAATAGGTGATGGTTAATATGGGCCGAGTGATATAATTTATCACATGTTGGTGAGTGCTCAGTTGTCCTATTGTTGAAACGGACATTAAAGTATTCATGCTACCCTGAAGAAACGTTCCCCGTGCATTTGCTTGACCCCACAGCCCATAACTCATTTAATTTAGTCAAAGTTTGTAGTTAATGCTATAAGTACGGAAGCCCTAAACTACGGAAGCCGAGAACGGCCATGCATTCATACATTTTATTTCCTCCGTTTTCCCGTGATAACGAGTTAATTTCATTTGTTTTCCCATGATAACGGGATAATTTTCTCGAGATCTCGTGATAATAAAGCTTTGTTTTCCCGAGATAACGATATAATTAATTCAAGATCTCGAGATAACGAAACTTTGTTTTCCCGTGATAACGATATAATTAATTCGTGATCTCGAGAAAACAAAACGATATTGTAGTAGGCTTCTTAGATTACGCTCACTAATGTGTCTATTGTCTGTAATAGCCTGTGTCAAGCCTTGATTGAAAAGATATGTGACGCGGTTATCAATATGCTCCTGCTCCTCTGACATTGCTACACTGAATTATGTTTCCTGCAATGATTTAATATAGCCTACTACAATATCGTTTTGTTTTCTCGAGATCACGAATTAATTATATCGTTACCACGGGAAAACAAAGCTTTATTATAACGAAATCTCGAGAAAATTATCTCGTTATCTCGGGAAAACGCAGGAAATTAACTCGTTATCACGGGAAAACGAAGGAAATAAAATGTATGAATGAATGGCCGTTTAGGGCTTCCGTATATAAGAGTAACCAGCGATACACTAATTAAAACTGAAGAAAGTACAGAAAGTCATTATTTTGTTAAATGTAAACAGCATTTTCTTTTGTATTTAAACAGGATTTATCTTAAAATGTGTAGCTTAAAATATGAACACTCATATCAACTTCTCTAGAGACAGTAGTGAAACCATTTCTAATATAATAGCCAAGCTCTAAATCTGTTCTTCATGAAGTTTATGGTATTCAGCATCTGTTTAAAGTTTTGGAGGCTGTGGTTTGTAGTACTAGTGTATTGTGTTGTGTTGTACCAACACATGTTCCTATTATTTCAACAACCCCATTTCAGTTAGTGGGCTAGGCTTAAGAACAGAAACACTTTTAATTCAGTCCAGTTTAAGAGCGCCACAAACTACATCCTCTAACATGACCATCCAGTTGAATCACCACCTTTCTGACGCTGTTTAAGGAGGATCAAGCGCAGGACTGTTATATTTAAATGCGTTTATTTTCACTAGTGTACCTAATGAACTGGTAAGTAATTGTGGCATGCAGAAATCAGCTGCATTGGTTTTATCTATTGAGATGCTCACTGTCAAATAAAAAATCTTTAAATGTCTGAAGATTTTTTCCATCACCTGTGAAGTTTACTGGATGTTATCAGATAATTATATGACTTGTTAATTTGAAAAACAAAAAGGGTTGTTGTATTGTTTTCAGAACTGTATCAGACATTTTAAGGTATATAGCATGTTAAATTATGTCTTGGGGTACTTTTCATTTTCCATTATCTTGGTAAAACCTAAAGCTGTTATAGTATGAAAGAGCTGATTAGCCACAGAACGTGATCATCTGTTTCCAGGCAGATTTCAGTGCAACAGGTTTCAGGAGAAAACAAAAGTAAAACCGAGTCTTGATGTTGTGTAATACAGAGAGCTGTTGTCTCATAAACAAATCATAAGATAAAAATGGATTTAAGTAGGCTACAAATAAAAAAAAATAGTGACTTTAAATATTAATGTTAATCTATTAAATAGCTCCTACGGTAAAGAAAGATATAATCAGAATTTATAAAACTGCATAAAGACCATTGGTTCTAGACAGCAGAAAACTGGACATGACAAAAACCTGAATTATAAATTTAGAAAGGTCTTAAACTAATTCATTACTATAATTTTCTTATGGTATGAAAAGTTACACACTCCCATGAGTTAGCTGTTAGTTAATCAACGTCTACATATCAGAGGCAGGTTAATTTAATCGCTGTAACTACAGTAATACTCTGGAAATATAAATGAAATAGTATCTTCAGTCACAGATGTAGAAGCATGTACTATATGTGGAATCACAAAAAGACACAGAAATTTGGATTATTGGTGACTTTATTGAAAAGCAAACAAACAGCACAAAGAAATGAAACAGCAGTGCAACTTCATTTGACATTTATCAACTTAATCCAACACAAAGAATGATCTGAGAATCAGTTTAATCTCTAAATCTATCTCTCTGACATCGCTTTAAACAGAAGCGAGAGAGAGCCCCCTGTCCCTAATAGTAGCAGATTATATTATTTATTTTCAAGAACTGGTAATTATCATAAAATATCACACAACCTTCTTAAATCACAACTAAAAATCTAAATATAATGTTTAAAACAAATCAAAAATAGAAAAAAGAAAACTGGAAATGAAAAGAAACAAACACATTCTCTCTTAATCAAGAATAACTTCAAAGATATAAATTACTATTAGTTGGGCCTGAATGGAATTTATCTTTGTTTCAGTTTTAATTAAATATACAGGCAGAATATTTACAAAACTCTGTATTTGTGGTCATGAGAATAGGGGCCACATCCTAATTATTATATTGTTACGTCAAAAGTATTTTCTGGAAATTTAACAAAGGATTGGATGATGAGCTGTAGCTGAAACCAGATAGAAATTATGAGTCCAATAAATTACTGATAAGTCCAGATAATCACCACAGTGATGTAAAACTCAGTTAATTTATTTCTTGTCTCATTTATCTCCACTGAGAGAATCAGAGACTCAAACTGATCCCAGATTCAAACCCATCATCAGGTCAGAGGGCTACCGTTTATTCTGACAACTATGGATAATTTTAAATCACTGTTTAATATAAAGATGTAATCTTTAGCAGTTATTATTTAAAAATATCTATCATTATATCACCAGACCTATGGAGTATATACTGTGTGTATGGAAAGGTGAATGCATGTATGTGGACGTGTGTGTGTCTGTTTATTTCTTATATATTTATTTATATATCTGTATTATCAGTATTGATGATTGATTTGTTGATAAACGAGAAAAACCCAACACCAGAAATAATAAACTGTCATTATGATGGAACTGATTCAGATGAACACACAAATCTTTAAATGGATGGTTTGTATGAAGAGTGTTGTGACGCTTTCATTGTTTAGTAGTCAATTTAATAGTTTAATAGTCGACCTTATTTGATTTACCAATATTTATAAAGCAGAGGAACTTCCACTCTTCAACACAGAAATAAATGATTGAAACTATGTAGGTCATATTTTTCTCATATCTTTTTAAATCAATAAGCATCTGTAATTAGATTCCCCAGTAATTCTGTCAATTCATGATATTAATGATGGATAACAATGAATTCCCAGTTTAGGGAGGTGAATTTGTTGTCACAGCTCCTCATTCCTGCACAACATTCATCCATAAACCTGAAGAGACCAAAAGAAAAAATACACATGAAACTGAAAGTTATTGCAGACTTCAATACCACAAAGTCACATTTTGACAGCATCATTAAAACCTAAAATATTCATGACACAGTCATTTCAGTATCAACATTTTATAAACCAAGTACTGTCTCTACCTGCTAAGCCTTTAAAAACATCTTTGTGCAAAACATGAAACAACTCACTGTGTTCACTGTGGTGTTTGTCATTTAGGCTTGTGGCAACATCACCTGGACCTCTCTCTCGCTCCCTCCAGCTGTAAGATCATAGAAACAGTGTTAGTCTGCTTCTTGATCTAAAATGACACTTTAACAAACAGCAGACGCTTCAGGAAACAGTCATGAAGTTAAATCTTCACCATACAGGAATCCTCTTTGACCTTTAAAGAGTAAAGATAAAAAATAATAACTTACGAGATGGAGCTTGTTTCTCTGGAATGAGAAGAAAATAAAAAACATTTTAGTTGTTATAGTTATAAATAGTTTTACATTATTAATTTCTTACTGTTGGTTGATGCAACAGTTTCTGTAACATGGTTTTGTTCTCTCACCTGTTTTCTTTTTGTAAATGATGAATCCAATCACAGCGATGGCAACAAGAATCACTCCAGCAACGATGCCGATGATCATGGGGAGGGAGTTCCCTGCTGAGAAACAACAAACACAGAAGCTGAATAGATGAAGCAGAAAATATAAGAGGACAATTTACCAACAAGATAACAACAAAGTCAATTCAGCCTCTGTACTCTCACTATGTTGTTGTCTGTGTTGGTTCCTGCCCTGTGTTTATCAACCATGCTCCTAAATAACATTCACACCAACAGGGTGAGTAGAGCAGCAGTAAAGCAGAGGAGGATACATCTGGTCATGTCACAGATGAGCCCTCCTGAGGTGTTGATGGATAATCATTGAGATACCTATGAAGGCAGGACCCCCTGATGACCCCAATGAACCTTTTACACCTCCACACCCAATGTCACTTCATAACATTCTCCTGGATACCCCCAGATGTCACATACATCTCCACCACATCATCTCCATTATAGCTACTCTACAAAGGGATGAGGGATTAAACCAACTAGTCCTAAACCCTAACCCTAACTGTTCTTACACTGTGTACAACCACAAAGAGCTTCTGAAAGTCAAATTTCATTTTGGTTTTAACAGTGAACATACTGGGCCTGACGAGTTTATTAAAAACAAAAACACATACATTCACACATCTGTTAAATAATTCTTCCAAAGTTTATCTCTAAAAGAACTAATTGTAGCAAAGTTCAGATCCAAAATTCAACAAAAATGTATATCTACTCCAATGTACTTTAAAAACTTTACATGAAAAATAATAACAAATTTACTTAATACACTGATTTTTTAAAACTCGTAATTATTCCATGAAACACATGTATTTGTGTAACAATGATGCCTGCCTTAAAATTATGTGTAAAAACATGAAAGAAAATGACGAGAAGATGACATGTAAGATGAATATCTCATCCAAACTGTTTTTAAAGCTTTTAAAGTAAACTTCTGATCTCTTACCTTCATTGCTTATGATGGCCTTTTGGTCCAGTTTGGTGACAATGTCCTTGACACCAGAGAGCTGAAACACACATTCGTACTTAGTCCAGTCTGAGACTGATGAGACATCCAGGTCAACACTCATCTGGAAGGATCCATCATCGTTGGGGAGGATCTCTCCTTGTTCCACTCCTTCATGAATCTCCTCTCCATCTTTCCTCCAGAACATCATGGCTCTGTCAGGGTAGAAACCTGTAGCGTGGCAGCTGACTGGAGAGGAGGGAGTCTTCTGGAGGAGAGACACTGAGGGGAGGTCTGAAGGGAGAGAGAGAGAGAGAGAGAGAGAGAGAGAGAGAAATAGTTAAGTTTCTATATTACAGCTTCATTCTATCATTTATATTAGATGTAATGTAGTATGAATGGTTTAGTTATACATATAAATATATATATATATATATATATACAGCATGTGAAGTGTAATTATGAAAAAGAGGTGATTTTACATAAGACGATATTAAGAAGAGACTTCAGGAGGGAGAGAGAGACAGTTTATAAAGTCCAGAGAGGAAGAGAAGCAAATAGAAAGATGAAAACAGAAGTGATGTAGAGAAATTGAGGCAAACTAATTTGTAAGAAAAAAAACACAAATGGCCAAAAATGGTGATATTAATATATAAAAGATAGAAAAAGCAAAAGTGGTGAAGAGATAAAATGAGAGAAAGAGAAAAGACTGTAAACTGAGTGTAAACAGTTGGTCATACATTATAATGCTATGGTAGAAAAGTAACTGAGGAATATGAACATTGAGTTCATTACACTAACTGAGGTCGTGTGATTTTACCTTTTCTCATCAGAGAGCTCCTCCCATAGTTCACATACTTCTTCAACCACTCAGGACAAATCTGGGTGAGGTAGTTCTTCTTCTGTGCGATATGACCTTTGTTTTTCTCCCACTTGTGTTTGGTGATGACAGCCTCTGGTGTTGGAGCAGTCCAATCCTCTGTCTCCAGGTTGAATGATACAAAGTCCTCTCCATCATAACCATACTGATCATATGCTTTCTCCTCACCACTCTCATCGTCCCATTCACAGCCATACATCCACTGGTAAACATGGACACCTGAGAGACAGAGACAGAGACAGAGACAGAGAGCTTGCAGTGAACCAGACTCAGATCACATCACAATCATCTATCATTTCATTATTTTATTTAATATCAAATCTTCACCACAGAGCTCCACTCATCAACAGATACAGAGGATCAACTCCTACTGTTCTTACTGGCCTGATGGAAACTACTGGACATTTTAGACAGAGACAGAACAGACTGACAGGAGACAGGGACACAGTGGGAAACCCTACATCCTTTACAATATCCATCAATTATTATTTTATTCTTTAAAATAAATAAATCACAACTGTTTTAAATGGTCAGAAACAAAAGCAGCTAAAGACTGGTTTTACTAGAAGCAGTTATTATAAAATCAAAGTTGTCACTGATTCATGTTCTATTGATCAACCAGTCCATTCATTAACTTAACACTTAAATATTATGTGTTTATTGTGGCACAGAAACACTATGGACAAATAAAGGTTAGTGGAATCTAATCTACTGTAGTTCTACTATATTATGGACACACTGTATTAGAAGAGTTCATCTAAACTGTTTCCTTCAACAAATTTACATCTTCAGCTAAAGATTTGTGTCATTGCTGATTATGTAATGAGTGTTTTTATTTATTTATCACTTGAAAATAGTGAAACTGATGAGGATAAATCTTCAAGCTGCTTCTTTTGTCCAACCAACACTGAACAGTATTTAATTTAGAACATTAAAGAGAGAAAAGAAGGAAATGTTCATATCTGAGAAACGTGAATCAACAAATGTCTGATTGATTAAAGAGTTCAATGATCAGCTGATTGAAGAATTGTTGTCAATTAATTTAGTATCATCAACTAATTGATTTATTGATGAATCATTTCAGCACTGTTTGTCACGGCACAGACACAGTGCAGTCAAGTAAAGTTAATCTAATCCAGTCTGTAGTCCATGTACATATTTATTATTGATCAACAATCTGTGATCAGTACAGTAGAGTTCATTTAAAACACAAACTGAAATCTAACTTTACTCATCAGTCAAAAATATAAAAAGAGCTTCAATGTGAAATGTAAAGAAATGTGATTTTCCTCTCATATCACAGCTTGTAGTGTTTGTCTTTTAGTTTGTGTTTCTTATTTGTTTTAGTTTGTGAGTCTCAGTTTTTCTTTGAGCTTCTTCAAAGAACTCTGATGATATTAGCATTCGACCAGCAGCTCGCTCTAAAAGTTAACATTTCATTTCTATTCACGGTCAGTTTGTCTCTGATTTATTTGTGAAACCTCGCTGCTAATAACAGATAACCTTCTGGAAAGTTAAGACGTCTACGGTTCTCTGACATTTACTGTGAGCCAGCACTAGCTAGCTTGTTAACATTATGTGTATTTATGACAAATTAGTAAAGATTTTTAACCACAATAAAATGACTAACTAGATAAAGACATTACTAAATAATTTTCTCGTTCTTCTTTAGTTCAGAAACCAGTGAAACTCTTGTTGATCAGTCTGACAGACAGTCTGATCTGGTTCAACCTCCACTCAGTCCTCTCCTGCTCTCCACCATCAACTACAGCGTTACTGCATTTTAATAAACACACACAGTTCAGCTGCTGTCATTTAATTCTATAGTTTCTGTTCCTGTTGTCACATGAATGATCAGAAACAGTGATTTGATTGTGGCTCATTAATGCTAACGTTACCTGCTAAACCAGGCTAACTCCTCCACTGTGGCACTGAGACGCTTTTTAAATCACTATTTTAGGATCATGACGTCAAAACCAACATAAATGCTGTTTAATAACTACACCTGTATATTGTGTGGTCACAGAGAGCACCCTGTCTGAGCAGGTAGACCACACTGTTACTGTATTTAATCAGAATATGAAGGAAAATCTCTGGTTTCAGGTGTAGAAGATGCTTTCTAGATCATTTAACTGACAAACATCTTCACTAACTAGTAGGATCATTTCATCCTCTCTTCATCTGTCCAACTCTTAACTAAAAACTAATCATCAGTTCCCTGTCATTTTAATATTTTTAATGAATTTAAGCTGCGTCTCAGCTCAACAGCACAGAAGCTACAACTTTCCTGCTTTTACTAAGAATTTATGAGCCACAATCAAATCACTGTTTTTATGCTCATTCGGTTCCGACGGCAGAAACAGAAAAATAATTCAATGAGAGCAGTTAAACAGTGAGTGTGTAAATTAAAAGACAGGATATGAGACGGTGGAGAGCAGGAGAGGACTGAATGGAGGTTTAACCAGATCAGACTGTCTGTTAAACTCATCATCACATGTTGGCTGTCATCTTTATTTATTTTTCTATTTCTCAACTAAAAAGGAAGAAGAAAATATTCAGACATTTCGTTTCCTCAGTGATCAGGTGTTTCAGTTTGGTTTGAGATCTTTCCATAAAACAGATGTAGCTGGTTCAGAGTGTATGAACAGGCTAATGTTTGCTCACAATAAATAGCAGTAACTTCCTCACTAGTGTTGGAGACACGGTGAGATTATTTTCCAGAAGGTAATCTGATGTCAGCAGGAAGGTTTCATGTATCAGTGATGAAAACAGACAGAGGAAATAACTTCAATCTCTACTTTTACTGAGTGCTACTGGTTGAATGCTAACAGCATCAGAGGACTGTGGTCACTTCTCAGAGCTGCCTGCAGGATGTGATTGACAGTTTATCTGACCAATAGAAGAGCAGCACAGAGACAAACCCCGCCCCTTAAAACATTTGTCCTTTTACCATAAAGACAGAGACATGCAGATGAAAAACTGAGACTCACAAACCAGAAGAAAGAAACATGAACTAAAACATAGGAATTATAAACTGATATCTGACTGTACATTAAATCATTTCTTTGTTTATCACATTGAACGTTCTTAGTAATATTTTAAAATGATGATAAATTAATTGCAGTTCTTCCACATATTTAGATTCAAACTAATCACTCTTGTCACAGTTGATGATGTAATGTCTATTTTAATTAATCAGTTGTTAAAACTGTATTATTTTAGAAAACTGTGGAAGATTCTTGTCAGTTTGAGCTTGAGGTTGAATCTTTGAATCACTTGTTTTGTCCAACCAACATCGAACAATGTTTAATTCACAATGATTACAAAGAAAACCAGCAAATGTTCATTTATGTATAACCAGTAAAAGTTTGTCATTTTGTCTTTGAGGATAAAATACATAAATCATTCTGTGATCTCCAGAACTGTCAGTTAATATTCTTCTAATAAACAAACAGATAAAGTGACTAATTGTTTCAGTAATGTATATAATCCTAGTGGCTCAGACACTCAATAGTCAAGTAAAGGTGATTTAATCTAAACTTCTAGTGTATATTTATGTTGGATGGACAAACTGTTTTCAGTACAGTCCCGCTGTTAAACTATTTATATCTGTGACATGAATGAGACATTGTTCATGTTGTCGTGTCTCAAAGGTCTAGAAACCAGACACTAATGTCACTTTATTAGCTGAGTGTCAAACTGTAAAAGTAAATTATTGTTAATTGATTTATTCTGATCTAATCTAGTGGAGACAAACATGTTCTAACCTCTGCTGGTTATTATGGTTTAGTGTAGAGTCAGTGCAGTAAAGCAGTGTCCAGTCTTCAGTCTCAGTAATCTGTGTTAAATCTGACTTTGAGTTCAGGTGAATTAAGAAAAATCTACATATTAAACAATTCAATGTGAACGCTGTTAATGGATGATACAGGATGTGTGTGTTCACAACTGTTTAGTAAAATCAATGAAGAAGTAAATATTTGATCTATAATAACTGAGACATGAACTAACCTCCAGTTTGGTTGAAGCGCTTCTTTAAAATGTCAACGCCAGCTTTGAAGACCTGCTGGGAACCCGAGAAGATGTTAGTTTGACCGTCCAAGTACTGTGGATCATCTTCTGTGTATTTCTTCATCCAGTCCTGCGTGGGTTCTACTTTCTTGGTGTTGCTGTCATAGTGAACCATCTGAACTTCATCAACCAAACCAACAACCACAAACTCTGGGAAGTTTGGGACTTGAGACGAGCCAGTGTAGAAATACTTCATAGAGTGAGTCACTGTTTTCAGAAATAACAAAAAGAAAAAAATACAGGAATCACTGTCATCATAATGTCTGTTGTACAGTAAAGAAATAAATAAAAAAACAATATACAGATTTACAATGACAAGAGTATTATTATTATATTAATTATTATTATTATTAAAGATTTAAACTTTAACTGTAAAGTTTAAATCCTGTTTAGTTTCCAGTGAAAACATTTATTCTTTGGGAATGAATCATTTTAACATTTTGTTATTGTTTTAGTGCGTAGTTATAAAACTATATGTGTGATTATAAACTGCATATGATACATTTAAATGTATGTATTCAAGTAATTAAAATGAATTTCATTATAACTGTCTTGTACTAAAGTGAATCTGCTTCTTTTAGGGTTTTCAATTAGAAAGATGAATCAATGTTGACTGAAAGATAAAAACAACAGTAATTGTCGTTATACTTTCTAGGGTCATTTTTCATTTTTTAGGATATAATAATTTAATTTACATTGATGTTTATGCTATATTTACATATATCTATAATTATATCTGCTTAAAGACTGAAGTAAAGTTTTGCTTTGAATATCTTTGATTAGTAGTACATTGGATATTTTATATTTTATAACAATAAATGTTTAATCAGCTTCATATTTCAGCAGATTTTCAAGTAGAACATTTGACCTTTGTCTCTCTTGTATCTGTACAGTTACTGTTAGTATCAGCTGCAGTGTACTATACAGTTTATATTAACACTGACAGTATATACTACATTTACTACTACTACTACTAGTTTTTGTTTCAGAGTCCTCCACTGTCCTCTGCTGTCTGAATCATATGTATGTGAACAATAAACCTTTAAGAAATGATGTAATTCTTCACAGAAATAATAAATAAAAGAAAAATGATCAAACATCTTGACATCGTTCTGGATTTCTGAGGTTTTTACTGACATAAATGTTTAGGGGATTAAAAATATAAGCAGCACATGATTATTTTACATAAACACATTAGCAGGCAAACTCAATACTGATTCACTAGTTTTAACCTGTTTCATCCTGAGGAAACTGCTCTGTTTAAAAATTCAGTTCAATTCAATTTTATTTATATAGCGTCAATAACAATACAAAATACTGACGCTTTACAAAACCCGCCCTGAAACCCCCAGAGAAGCCTGAAGGCGACAGTGGAAGGAAGAAACCTTGAGCAGAACCCAGCAATAAAGAAAAAATCATCTTGTCAGTGCTCTCTGCTGGACAAATTATGTAATTAGAAATATATAAACGTTCAGGATTTCTGTAATTCCTGTAATTTCTTGTTACTGATCACCTGTAGATAATTACTGTTGGACTCTTTATCATCTTGAGTAAAATATGCAGAGGTCCATCAACACCTGTTTTTACCAGACTGTCCTGTGTCTTTGTGTTTATCAGGTATTCTCATTAAAAATATTTGTTGTTTATATTGACAAAGACCATATAATGTTGATTTTTTTCATGTAATGTATACTTGGTTACAGATTACTATATATTTTGAGTTAAATTTAGTTTCAACATGATTAATGACTAATGTTAGTGTCTGTAATTTTATTTTCATGGGATAATATTAAATATTAGACAAAGAAAGGAGAAAGTTGCTTGGATTCAAATTCCAAACAACCTAATGAATAAAAAAGCTAATAGAGTATTTATACAATTTACAACTACGACTAGACTGCAAAAAAACTTTTAATATAATAAAACAAAGAACAATTTTAAGACTGAAATGACCAAGTGTTCCACATATACTGTAGCTGTAGACAGGAAACTTATTGTTTTAATCCTTCATATACATTTGTCTTCGTATTATCTGAACGTGTTCGTGTTGTGCGTTGGACTTTTACGCTGCGTAATTATGCTTCCATTTTGGTCACAACCCACTCGGATCGTTTCCTTTCGACTTCTCCACAGACATTTATAGAAATAGACATTTGGCTATAATTCATGACAAAACAGTCGCTGAAAATATTAAGTTTAGGTCTAGTAAGGAAGACATCTGAGTCCTGGAAGTAAATATCAGACACTAATATAATTAACATCAGGCACGAAACCTGTTCTCTGTTAAAATGAACCAAATTAAAATCATGTAACTCACCTGCTGACACTCCATGAACGAGGAGAAACAGAAACACGAACGGCTTCATCATCTTCGTCGAAGAATAATGCTTTTCTTTGTCCAGATGAATAAACTGCGTCCTTCCAGCTCAAGCGCCACAGCTGAAGTGCTGGTAAAACATGGAGAAGAGTAACATGAGAGCGTCAACATGAGGGCGTCAACATGAGCACGTCAGCATGAGCCTCTATCTGAGCCAATAGGAATTTACTCTGAGAGTCTACGTCACTTGTAGCTGGGTGAATTTGACCCACTGAGGTCGTTAACGAAAGTGAAAGTAAGGTCTTCTCATCACAGCCAGTGGAAGATGATGGAATGATGTGTGAGCTTCAAGTGTGACTTCTTAACATGTTCTCTTTTTACAGCAGTATTTATAATCACATGCTGATCAGACCCTGTGTTGTTCTTTTTAAACTAGTGTGATGTAATGTGTAGAAATGTATTAATAGGAGGTCAGAGGTCACTGTAAACTACAAATGAACACTCTGGAGCCTGTGGGGACACAGTGACATGTTGTTTTTCCTTCTGTTGCTGATCTGGGACTGAAAACAATTCTGATAAAAATACAAATAACCCAGAAATGTGTTTTCATAGATGTTCCAGTGAATGTCTGTGGTGAGCTGCTCCCTCTAGTGGTTCAGACCTGCTGTTGTTGAGTTTATCAGTGTGGACTGTAGAGGAGGAAATGATAAATAATACATTTAAACAGATCTATCTAAATATGACGGGCAGCATATTAAATAATATTATCTGTATCTTATATCTTTATGTTTCAGGACATACAGTATTTTATTTAGTTACAGCACAAGCCTAAACACTGGAGACATGAGAACTCCTGATTGTTTTCATCCAATCATCTTTTACTTTCATGTTTTACTCTGAACTGAAACCTAGAACCAAATAAACCAAACCAAAGCAGAAAGAGAGTGAAAGAGCGTCTAAAACACAAACATCAGATCAGTTCAGTTCTGTCAGGTAAATGCTCTTGAACTATTATGGAGCTTTGTAGACTGAAAACTGACTGACTGGAGAGAAAGTTAATATCTCTGCTGATGTTTGAACACCTGATGCTGTTTTTCATGTTGCTCTTGCTTTGGTAGTTTATAATTGTTGTGGAATTTAGGTTTAACATATTGAACAAGGACAGGATTATTCATGACAACAGTATTACTTAGTTTGTACAACATTATTCATGACACTGAGCTTTGAACTCTGGTTAAAGACTCTTCCTGCTCTCTGCTTACCAATACTTCAATCATTCATTCAATGACAGAGAAATGATCAGTGTGACAGCGCCCCCTGCAGACAAACTATGTATCTACAGTTTAACTATAAATGGAAAATCACCTGAGGACGTCACTTCCTGTCTGAGGAAAACGTCCTAATAATCCATGACTATGTTCATATCAAGTTATTAGAGTCAATAAACAGCCTCACTGCTCCCTGAAACCTAAAATTAATTTTAGAAATAATTATGTTATGAAGCAATACGTCTTCAACTAACAACAGACAAACATAAATAATAACTGGGTCATTTATGAAACAATAGAGAGTAAAAGTTGGAGTAAAATGTTAAACTGTAGACAGTAATATGTTTAATAATCTCTCAATCATCCAGACATTTGGCACATTATTATTATTATTATTGTATTGTAGTGTGATGATCACATTGTTATGCTTATAGGCTACACATTTTAAAGCTAATATTAAATCTAATCCAAATGTCCTGTCTTCATGAATGTTACAGTGTAAAAAAATAAATGTTCCAGCTTAGTTATATTAGTGAGGGGAGAACACATTTAAGGAAGACTTCTTTGCACTGCACAGTCCAATTGAACCTTCATGAGGGTAGGATTTATTTGCAGGACTGTATTAGAGTGTAGACTCCACCCAAACTACCAACAGAATATATTTTAACAGTGTCATCTCCTTTTACT
Organism: Chelon labrosus; assembly: GCF_963514085.1. Lineage (NCBI taxonomy): Eukaryota > Metazoa > Chordata > Actinopteri > Mugiliformes > Mugilidae > Chelon > Chelon labrosus. The sequence goes on from NC_140349.1 coordinate 4,168,267, forward strand.
ACGCTGAAAATACAAATGGTGTACACTAGAGATACTTTAGCCTAATTTCAAAGACATCCGTAAGTGGACATCATAAACAATGCTTTTTAAAAAGTAAGGAGAGATGATTAAATCATGATTAATGCATCACTTGTTTTCTGATTTGCATTCATTCTATACCCTAGAGCAGTGGTTTTCAAAGTGGGGGCCGCGGCTAGGGGGGCCTCAAGCAAATGAAGGGAAGATAAGAAAAAAATTGCAAAAATATAATTATTTTTAATCATCATTCTACAATATAATCTAATTATTTTTAAAATAATTATCATAAAATATAATTAATAATAATATATCATATCTAAATGTTATTTGCCACGCTCATTGTTCTGATTCCCTGCCAGTCAAAACATCGTTCATGACCTCATAATCTATGTAAACCAGGGGCCTCATGTATGAAGGTAGCGTGCGTACAAAAACGTTACGTACGTACTCGCTCACGTAGAAGTTCAGATGTATCAAGAGTGAAATGTCCGGGAAGTTAGGATTCTACAGAAGTCGATCCTTTGGCGACACTTAGAGGTGATGCTGGGAAACTGTCATAAATGTGAAAACTATTACTCCGACCGATCGGGACTGTGCCGGTCGACGCTGAGCAGAGCCATGCCAGCAGTGTGGGACGGATTTATCCTCATGTCAGCCAGGAATATATCAGATTCCCATACAATGCATCTGAACAGGTCAACATTAAAGAGCAATCTGCAGCGAGAGACGGTTTTCTGAATGTAATCAGAGCTATCGACTGCACACACATTGATATAAAAGCGCCATCGCATGAATTTGTAAATGTCAACAGGAAACATTTTCATTCGATCAGTGTATAGATCATACGTGATGCGCAAATGCAAGTAAACACTGTGGCAGCGCGTCAAAGACCACATTTTTGCGCATCTCCACTCCAGTGAGTAGCGTCTCCAATTCGCTTTCTGTGAAGTTCTTCTTCTTTCCCGTCTTACTCATTCTTATGTTTTTGTTTTCTGATCGCGCAGAGAGGGGAATCTCAGGTGCAGGGTCAATTTAAATATAATTTGCATATTTAAAAGGGGCGTGGAGAGGGAGGAGTCGGGTACGCTTGATTGGGATGTACAAAGGAAATGTGCTTCTAAATGCTTCTAAATCTGAACTTACGTCACGATTTAGAAGGAAATCTACGCAACTCTTCGTACATGAGGCCCCTGGTGATTTGCGCCATTTATCAAGCTGCTTTGCTCCTCAAGCTAGCGTGTAGCTAGCGTGTAGCTAGTGCAAAATGGCCAGGTTTTTGACAAGAAAGCAACCGAATGAACAGACCAACAGCCCTGCTGTGGAGGACACTGCTGCAAAAAAAACCTAACAGCTCCTGGGCAACTAAAATCAGAAAATATGAGGCGCACTTATGCTCGACAAATGTAATAGCTATTGAATAGTGAATAAAAGTTAGAAAAAACATTCTAAAAGTTGATGTTTCTTTACATATTTTGTAGCATTGTCTGCGGGTTTGCAAAGGGGGTCCTCGGCTGGAAGCTAATGCTGTGTGGGGGGCCTTGGCATGGAAAAGTTTGGGAATCCCTGTCCTAGATTAACTACAATACTTATGGTACTATTCAAAACTTGCAACAAGAACCTGAACGACATCTGAGCTAAAGAAGAGACTTTCATTAATTATTCCTCACCAACACAACCACAATTATATTCTATGATGAACAATTAGAATATCTACTTACATTCCAGAGTTTCAGAAACCTGGAGTCATCATGATGTAGATACGCAGGCAGCGCACGGAGGACAGCAGCACATTTGACGTGGATGTCAACTTGTTCCTGAGTGTGACAACATATTCTTTAATACTATACATCACAAGAAAAAGCCTCCCATAACCGCAGAGATGAGAGTTCTAACAAATATAATCCACTGTAGTATCACTATCAAGCGTCAAGAAGCGTAACCAACTCACCTGGAGGTCATAAGCACTTAAGAGACGATCCAAAGCTTCTGCTACTCTGCCCCTCCTCAACAAGCTCTGAAAACAGGTGGCATGTTGATCCAACTGGGCATAGAAGTGGTTCATCAGGTTGATGTTTGTGATGCTGTGAAACACACGAATCTGCGTATCAGAGTATAGTGTGTGTGTGCCCTGTATAAAATGAAAAGATAAACAGCAATGAAATCAGGCTACACTACTGAACCGTAATGACAAACATAGACATGTTACTATAAATGCTTGTCAAATTTGGGGAAAAACAAGCAGACACAATTCTCCTCTGCTTTCTGTTTTGCGATTGGCGGATCTCCGCACCGACGTACGCAAACAAACGTACGTGCACATACACAGAGAGAGAACCTGACAAACGTTTTTTCAATCCGCATTTATGTTTCAAACGCATAAAATAACTGCTGACAAACTTAATGCATAAAATAAAAGAAGATGTTAAAACGAGGTCGCATACAGCAGGTAACTCACCAGAGAAGATGCACTCAAAGAAAAGAATAATGTAATGGCGGTCAGTGCAGCTGAGGGGGTTGAGAAAATCACATTTCACTTCAATATTCACAAGTGTTAGCAGTCCAGCGACGAAAAAATATCTCCTTAACTGACTAAACCTAGTAAGATATCTAAGTTGTTCACAAGCTGCTAATTAGTCTCAGCACCTCTCGTCCACGGCACAGCGGGGCGGTCGACATCGCGGACTTTGTCACAGGCTGAATATTTGCCGAGCAGGTTGAGAAAACTGCTGCATGCTGCCACATTTCACCGCACAATAATTCACCATCAGCAAGCAGCGTATGTGTGTATTTAACGCAGGGCTCTCAAGTCTCACGCATTGGGGCGTGAGACACACGCATTTCAACCCGTTCACACGCTCACACGCCACACTTTGTATTTCTCACGCAGAGAAATTACCACGATAACGGGCACCAAGGTGCGCCGCTATTTTTTTAAACCAGTGGAATAGGTCTGAATCAAGCGCGTTCCCGTAGAGTTCAGAGGCGCCTTTCACGCACCAGCCAATCAAATAAAAAGAATTGAGAGTGAGGAGTTGTCGTCATGGTACAGAGCCCCACCCCTCGATATCGCGGGATCCTCACCCTCTCCGCCATGTTGGCAGGATTCCAGCGGCAAAACATGATTGTTTACGTGTGTTGTTAACTCGGTAGTAGAGGAGGTTCTCGTTGTTGTACCATGCCTGGAACTCACTGCTGCGTTAAAAACTGCTCCAGTACCTCACACCATACATATGGAAAACATAGGAACAATGGAATACAGTTTTTTAGGTTACCGAAATGGACACAGCATCAGGGAGAGCAAGTCTCTGACCTGACGAGGAGACGCAGGATTGCTTGGTTGGCTGCAATAAGAAGAAAGGACCTTACTTTCGATCTCACCCCCCAGTCGATGAGAGTGTGTTCTCTGCATTTTCACTCGGGTACGTTCTCTAACGAATGTCTTTATGTTGTTTGTTAAAGCTACGAAGTGTAGGATAGCTAGCTGTTAATGTTGTTGCAAACCCTGAAGTGCATCTGAAGTTTGCTGTCTAGCTAACTATCTAACAAACTGTTGCCTCTTCGAAAATGCTCAATGGCCAACCATTAATGTTAACTAAAAAGTAGTTGAGATTCTGCTCATGACATTATGCTACCTTGTTGGTGGGATATTGTTGGTGGAATATGGTCGCTCTAGTGCCTTTGTCTCCGCTGTTTTGCGGTAGGTGTAAGCTTGTCCCTGTAAGGTCCATTTTCTTTCGCCTTATCTTTCTCCATTGCTTTACTCCATTGTTTTAGTTTCTTACTCTGTCCCGCCGAAATAATAAACGCGCAAAAATTAAAGAGCTCTGGAATGTTTAGTAGCGCCTCCGTTAAGTTCTGAAGGCGTTGCCCCTGGCAACCGATAGCGTCTCCTACCATCATGGCCGACCGGCTCAGACCCCGCCCATATCAACCCAAATCGGCACGTGACTCCTCACTCTCAATAGGCGTGTTCGACTTCATGCAGACAGAGCCCGTCTACGGAGAGCCTTCCCACTCTCTATTAAGTCCCATTGTAATGAATTTTGGTTGCAGTTCCACCAGATTTCCACTGGGGGCAATCGCCATGAATGCAACATGAATGGGAGTCTATGGAGCTAAACGGCTAAATGTGTCTCTTTCACCCAATTGTCGTTGAGAAATCTCAGATTTGATTGTAGGTTTTGCAAGTTCAACATGGGTTATAGGTCAAAAGTTGAATGAACGAGAACTTATGTCCTTTCGTTTTCTTACAGGTTGAGTTGTTGTTGCCCATAACACGCTAGCATTGTGCTAATGAACACTGATTGGTCAGTGAAGGACTGATTACGACCAGATCCCGCTTGACGGCATCGTGGCATCCGAAGCGGGACCAGAATGTTAAGGCGGACTTTTTCGCCCAAGTTTTTTTTTTTTTCGGCCCGGTCTTTTAAAACAACTAAACAAAAACTCTTCTAGCACGTGTATTTATCCGTGTCAGCTGTGTTGTCCATGCCTCGAGAGAAAAGAAAGTGCAGAGCGCGAAAGCACCAAAGCAGTGACTGAAGGATTGCCGTAAAGCAGTATCTCTGACGTCATTGACATTTTAAAATACTTTTTAAAGCAAATAAGTGACTCTAAAAAATCTAACACCCAGCAGTGTGTAATTTCTTTGCATCTCCTTTCAAATACAATATTCAAATTACTGCACAAAAAATTATATCCTGAGAAAAGTGGATTTTGAGGGGTATTGCTCCATAGACCGCCATTCATTCTGCACTCGTCCTGAGAGCGCCCTCATATGGAACCAGAGTGGAACTGCAACCAGTTCAGAAGCCGGAAGTTCAGTGAGAGTGGAACTTCTCCCCATATTAGACATTCTCTGATGCAGATCTGTGCAGATCTTACTTGACGTGATGCATGCTGGGTTGTTCATGCTCATAGACCTCGAATATGATTGGTTAAAATGAACTTGTTCAACCCAGCATGTATCATGTCAAGTCAGATCTGCACAGATCTGCATGAAGTCGAACACGCCTAATATAGCTACTGAACAGCCAATCAAAAAATAGCATTGCTGTATCCGGGCAAGATTTGGATTTTCCCGGTTCAGACGCTCGCTGAGAAAAGGACTGTCTTTTTTTTTTTATTATTTATTTTTTTTTTTTATTACAATTAGAAGCAATACAAAACAAGAACAATATAATGCCAGGGGGTCACAGTATTCAAAATAGTAAGCGGAGCATTGCAATTAATTCAATAAAATATTACACAAAATGCATAACTCAGTGGTTTTAATAGCTTTTTTGTTTTTAGAATATTGGATAGTTGTGATGTATTGCTTGAGTTCCTTCTCAAAAATTAAAAATGATGGATTGTGATTAGCGAATTTGGATTTGTGTATGTGGTATTTTGCAAGTAGAACAAGCAGGTTGATGAAGTAATAATGATCTTTGTTTGTCGCAGAATAGGAGTGGAACCCAAACAGCACATTCACATATGTAAGAGACACACCAGATAATATATTCTGAGAAATAAAAGTACCAACATCTTGCCAGAAAACAGATGAAAAGGGACAGGACCAAAACAGATGATAAAGATCTTCTTCACATTGTTTGCAGAATGAACAGCCCACATCGATGTCTTTTTTGTATCTACGTAAAAATAATTTGCAGGGATAAAATCTATGGATCATTTTAAACGAAACTTCTTTAATCTTATTTATAATCAGAAATTTAGAAGGAAGGCACCATATTCTTTTCCAGTTCAAGTCTGGAGTAAGGCTATTCCAGTGAGAAATTACATTTGAAACAGAGATTAAGTCCTTTTGAAATAAAGCACGTATATTACAGTTGTTATTGCTCTTCTTAGTAGAGAAACAGATCTGACCAACAGTAGTGACAGCAGGGTCTAATTCCAAAAAAGACAGTTCAGATGTAATGGAGCTTCTCAGTAGCATAATAACACCAGACGGAATAGCGTCAAAAACCACAGCATATTCCTTTGGAGATATGGGAATACTGTACTTGTTGAGAATTTCATAGTAAGACAATAAGAAACCATTAGCGTTGAAAAGCTGCTTCACTAAATAGATACCATGGTCAAACCAGTTTTCCAAAAATAAAGTTTTCCGTTTGTATAATATATCTCTATTGTTCCAGATGTAGTATCTGTGAGGTGAGAAATTGTGCCTGTAAATTAAGGTCCAAGAAAGAAGCATCTGTTTATGGAAATTAGACAGCTTTAAAGGAATCTTTTCAATGTTGTAGTTGCAAAGTAAAACAAATTTAAGGCCACCAAGTTTAGAAAACAGGTAGTTTGGGATAAAGTTCCATGTTGAGGATGGGTTTTTAAGAAACTGTTTTATCCAATTTATTTTGAAGATATTATTTAGGGTTGAAAAATCAAGAAAATTCATACCACCGTGATCATATGAGTTCCTCAGCACTGATCTTCTAATATAATGAATCCTATTTCTCCATACAAATTTATACAGCATATTATCAATGGCTTCAGCGGTCTGCTTGTTCACATCAAGAGAAAGGCCAGAGTAAGTCAAACGGGAAATGCCTTCTGCTTTGGATAGCAGGATTCTTCCTCTGATCGACAGGTCTCTTTGAAGCCATGAATTAAGCTTTTTCTGTACCTTACCTATAATGGGGTCGAAGTTCAGAGAGCATCTAGTACTTTGATTTTTGTTAATCGTTATGCCAAGGTAGGTTACAGAATCTTTCACAGGAATGTTCGAAATGGAGGATACATTACAATGTTTGAGAGCTAACAGTTCACACTTACTGATGTTTAAGCAGAGCCCAGAGGCATTAGAAAAAGACCTAATTATGTCAACAGCTACTGAAACCTGAGAAGCATCCTTTAAAAATAAAGTGGTGTCATCAGCCAGCTGACTAATTATGATTTCTTTTTCAGCTATAGTGATACCTTTCAGGTCGCTGAGTTTAATAAAATCTGAAAGTAATTGAGTGCAGATTAGAAACAAGTACGGTGAGACCGGGCAGCCTTGTCTGACACCGCGCTCTAGGTTAAATCTGGGAGATGTGCCTGCATGTAATTTAATTGAACAGTTAGCATTATTATACATGGTCTTGATAGCTGCACAAAAGTAAGGACCAAAACCGAATTTTTTTAATGCTCGAAACATAAAATCATGTTCGATGGTATCAAACGCTTTCCTAAAATCTAAAAACAAAATTAAGCTGTTATCCTTGCAAAGATCAGCATAATCAATAAGGTCTAGTACAAGCCTTATGTTATTAGCTATATGCCTATGTCTCATGAAACCACTTTGTGTTTCATCTATAATGTGATCTAAAACAGATTTCATTCTGATAGCAAGAATTCGAGCTAAAATTTTATAGTCATTATTAAGAAGGCAGATCGGTCTCCAATTATCAATCAGAAGAGGATCTTTTTTAGGTTTTGGAATTAGGGTTAAGAGTCCTTGACATAAGGTGGGAGGAAGGGTTTGCACTTCAATGCTTTCTACAAACACGCTGTAGGAGCCAAATACACTGTTATGGGGAAGCAGGGTGAAATTGTATTTGTTGTGGGTACAGTAGGGGGCGCTGTGGTAGTTTCGACACAAAGGTAGAAAGGTAATGGGAAATCAGGGGCCGTCAGGTGTTGTGTGACCCCGGAAGGGCAAACGGTTTTTTGACCGCTAAGACACAAGGGTTTGAATATTTAGGTATGGAGGATGTATGGAATAACTTTTTGTATCACACCGAAAATAAAACGCCGATTGAAGGATCAGTCAAGGGACGCGTGTGGACTCATTCCTTGAACGCTTAGCGCGTCAGATAGGTCGCTCCGGGGCCAAACCCTCAGTAGCTTATAGTAGATGAAGCTCCTTTAACACACGCCATGGAGGAAGGGGGACAGCTGCTCCGCAAAAGTAGTATAGAATTCAGACGTTAGGCCGTCAACACCAGGTGATTTATTAAGCTTTAGGTGTTTGATTGCAAACAGGACTTCGTTTGGTGTTAAAGGACTATCACAGATACTCTTTTGATCTTCAGTGATTAGTTTTGATTCAGTGAAGTGTGCAAAAAAGTTGTCAGCTTCAGTTTTATTATATTGTGATTCATATAGGGATCTATAAAATGTGGCGCAATAGTTAGCTATCTTTTTAGGATCATCAGTTAACACTGAGTTTTTGAATAGAGTTGCTTTTACCACGTGCTCTTTCTAGTTGAAAGAAATATGCAGAGTTACGTTCCCCTTCCTCCAACCATTTTCTCCTTGATCTTATAAAGGCACCTTCTGCTTTCATTCTGTATATGACATTTAACTTATCTTGTTGTGTAATTAATTCTTGCAAGTCATTTTCTGATAAATTTTCAGGTGAAATTTGAGAAAGTGCTGTTATTTTAGAAATCACATTTGTTTCTTCGATTTTTCTAGATTTTGATAAAGATGTACCAAATTCTCTCAAATATTTTGATACCTCAAATTTGAAAAGCTCCCAGTTTCTGGAAAAACATTTATCAACTGAAGCTTTGTTCCAATAGATATTAATTAGTGTTTGAACTTTTTTAATTACAAGTTCATTTTTAAGGATAGAGTTATTAAGTTTCCAGTAAGAGCCTCTAAACACGTGAGTAGTGTTAGAGCCAAAGGAAACAGTTAGTGACACGGCTCTATGATCTGTTAATGGTGTAGTTATTATATTAGCTGTAATGTTATTCTTATCTAAACTATCAGAAACTAACCAATAATCTAAACGAGACATAGAAGTGCAAGCCCTATTGTTCCATGTATAAGATTTACTATCAGGATTTTTTTCCCTCCATATGTCGACCAGATTAAATTTTTTCATGAAGGTAGATAGAGTGGAAGCAGAAGAATTGTTAGTATTTGGGGGCCATCTATCTAATAAACTATTCAAAACAATGTTGAAATCCCCACCCATAAGGAGTAGCGCATTGGGATACTTTGACAACCACTGTAGAAAGCTAGATTCTAAAGCATCAAATAAAAAGTCATTTTCCGGTTTAGAGTTATATCCATATATGTTGGCAAGAAGGATAATATTGTTATCAACATTAAGGATTAATATTATGAAATGGCCTTTAGGGTCACTTTCTGAATGCAGGACCACACCATTAAAGTTGTTTTTTAAGCTAGTAACCCCTGCTGATCTTTCTGTTCCATGTGAACACCAAAGATCGTTCCCCCACTGAGTTTTCCAAAAAGAAGCATCATTTACCACTGTGTGTGACTCTTGAAAGAAATGAAAATCAGATTTCTGCTGTTTTGCAAATAAAAACAAAGCTTTACGTTTAATGTTATCTCTTAAACCCCTGGCATTTAGGGCCCGTCCACGCGTACGAAAACGATCTTTTTTCTCTCCGTTTTTGACGTCATCGTTTCAAGAAATATCCGCGTTCACACAGGTCCGTTTCAGCACGACCGAAAACGCTACTTCATATTCCAGGCCTATAGGTGGCGCTGTTTCGGTTTCAGAAATTCACCAAAAATGGAGAGGAAGATGCGGAGCATGCGCACAAAGCTTGAGCGCTGTTTACAAATCGCCTTTTTTGCTCAGCGTGGTGGCACAGGAGCATGATATTTTGCCCTAGTAACCCTAATAGGCTCTATATCGTATTGATAGCATGAAAACTAGCATGTAGTCCGCCATTGTTGTTGATGTTGTTACGAGACGTCTCGCGGGAGGTGGAAGGCTGCTCGGGAGTGTGGCGATGACGTCATCGTTTTCCCGTTTTCCCCGTCCACACGAAAACGCAGGAGCTGCGTTTTCGAATTTCTCCACCCTGGGACCCGTTTTCAGAAAAGTGCGTTTTAGGGCTATGCGTTTACAGGATACGTCTGGACGCTCGGCCAAAACGATTAAAAAAACCTCCGTTTTGGCGTATTTGCGTTTACGTGTGGACAGGGCCTTAGAGAACAAACTGATAAGGACAATGTAGGAAGTGTTGTGAACTCAGTAACCAATTTTCATCTCTCAATAAGTGAATTAGTTTTGCAGGAACAGTGAATTTTAGGAAATATGCTTATATTCCCTGATTACTAGTGTTAAGCGCAAAACTACGCCTTAGAACTGTATAAGTTCAGGTTTATGACAAAGAGCACAAACGGCAAACAGTAATAAAAAATATAAACTGTGCTGAATAATAGAACAAGTGCATATGGAAGAGGGCACCAATATGAAATTAAGGTTTCAGGCATTAGTGCATTAAATTATACCGTCTCTGAGGGTGTGGGTTAAATTTACCCTTCGAAGCATTAATGCTTAGCTTATATCTACATCCCATCACGGTAAATGTTCATTGAATTAAAAAAAAAAAAAACATAAATAAAATGTATATTTAGCACAGTCATCCAGTACCAGTAGTAATAAAAAAATATGAACTTAGATACTCAGGCACTACATTGCTGTGAATGAGATTGTGCTGAAAAATGTGAATAAAGTGCACACGGAAGAGGGCACAATAAACAGTTATAAAACTATTATTTAAAAAAAAGAGATTCTCAGGCAGTAGTGCTTAGTGTGAGGTTGTACCTATATGTAGAGAGTGAGGATTAAGGAGAGAGCACAAATACTTATCATGTAGGATTTGAAGTGAAAGACAGAGCAAGAGTACATCTGCTTGTAGTGGAGACAGTGTTGTAGTCTTCCATCAAGGGGGTCCTGCTGTGTCCATCTGGTCAGGGGTAGAATGGATTCCGCGTGGAGATAGCGTTGGGTGCATCTCCTTTCCTTCGATTATCACACGAACCCCGGCGAAGTGTGCTTTTTTCCCTTCCTTCTTGGTGGCTTCAATCATTGGCCAAAGTTTCTCACGCAGTGCTTTGTCAGCGGTAGTGAGATCCTCCGTGAATCTCAGTCTGTTTTCCTTGAGAAAGCTGCTGTTTTTGGCCATTCTCCACACCAGGTCACGGGACGATCTGTTGGTGAAGCGGATGATGGTTGTTCTCGGCTTCTTCTGCTTGTCGTTGAAACGACCCAGACGATGAGCAATGTCGATATCTTCTTTGATCTTGGCCTGATTCTCTCCAACAACGGCACAGCAAATGTCGGCAACTCTGGCTTTGATGTTCTCTTGTTTGTTTTCAGGAATCCCGTGGAGCCTCAAGTTCCATCTGCGCTGATACCGCTCTGCCTCGTTGATTCTCATTTCGACCTCTGATAGCTTCTGGTTGTTGTTTTCACATGTGCGGTTCACCACCTTCATGCTTCAGCTTTTAGGGTTTCCACTTCCGAAAATACAAAGTCAATTGATTTCTTCAGAGCGTCGATGCTGACAGTATTACGGTTGACCAAGCTTTCCAGACTGTCTGCACGTTCGTTGATTAAACCAGCAATGTTGTTTTGTAGTTGAGCGAGTGTTAATTCACCTTTTAGCTTCTTTTCAGCTGGTTTAACTGGGGTATTGGGGTCGGACTCTGGAAGTGGCGTCAACTCAGGGCTCTGTCTGTCCGTGATGGAGGAGCAAGCATACAAATGGTCGGAGAAAGAGCTGGCAGCAGCAGGAGCAGCAGGGCAAGCCTGGGCACTGGAATTAGCCGCTGACATGTTGCCTTTGTATGGAGTTGTAGTTAAACTCTTGGTAGTGACAGTTGACTCTTTTTCTTTACGTTTAACACCTTGTTCGGTCATGAACATGTTAGTTGATGTTTAGCTTCGTAGGATGTTAGCCTAGCATAAGGGCTGTTGATAGTTACCGTAACGGTTAGCCTGTTGCCGCGCTCGGTGGGCTTCGACGTAAACCGCCGACAGCAAAGCACTTTTTGGATTAAGCAGGGAGAATTGTCTTAATATTGCAAAAGTTCCTGTTTTGTAATAAGTCCATAAAAAGCAGTAGAGAGGAGTGAAAATTGAAAACTCCGATTCAGCCACGAATTCCCACAACTGCACTGGCCGCCATGTTGCGCAGCCATCGAGAAAAGGACTGTCACGTCGAGTCACATCTCACTCATTACAAAACCTCCGGGTCAGTAAACCCGACCAATTAAATATTAAAATCAGTCCTGTGTCCGTTTTTCCGTTTCGTATTTTTGATCTGAGCCTAAATTTTTTTTTTTTCGTTTTGTGTTAGATTAAAAAACAAATAACAAATAATCATTCATTCATTCATTCATTCATCTTCTATACCCGTTTAGTCTTGTTAAGGGTCACGGGGGTCTGCTGGAGCCTATCCCAGCTGTCATTGGGCGAGAGGCAGGGCTACAAATAATCAGTCACTTTTTAATTTTTTGATTGCCATTTGAAAATGGAAAGAACGACTGATACACAGATTATAAGTCATCTCATCATTTGATTTTTGTTGCTGGGGAATATTGTGTCCAGGCAGCTGATAATCAGTAATGTTAGCTAACAGTTAACCAGTGCATGAACTAACCTAGCTAGCCAGTTGAATCCCGGCTAGTTTCAGCAGCTATTCTGACACTTGTTTTTTAGTCTTAGTTCAGGACACATTATTCACAGAGCTTTTCTCTTAGGCCACCGCTTAGTTTTTTCTTTAACATTATTCACAAAGCAGTTGAGACCAACTTCTAGGAAGGACATTTCCAATTTAAGATGAGATTTGAAAAAAAAAAGCTCTGCTTTGCTTGAAGGCTCATGCAGGAGCTAGCTAGGATTCACCTCGCTCCGTGATAGGCTGATGAGTGCTGCATATTTGACTCAGTTACAGAAATATCTTTCCAAGGGGGCAAAATTATGTAATACCACATTATTGATAAGCTCAAACATTATCAGACACACACACACACCTGCACTAAGAAATGCTGAATTAAATAAATATTTTTATTTGTGCAAATTTATGTGTCATTTATCAGATCTAAGCCCCGTCCCCACCCCAACCAAACTCCTGCCGTCGCCGCCAAAATCTCACTCTGAACTCAGTTCAAAACTTGAGAGCGCTGTTAACGTTATACGTAAATGTATATATTTTTATTTGTCTGTGAAGCACTTTGTAACAGTGGTGTTTTTTTGGTTTGTTTTTTTTTTTTTAAAAAGTGCTAATTTCTATAGCTAACTAAAGCCTTAATTAGTCGAGGAATTTACCGTCATGGCGAACTTTTCTCTCTCAGGCTGGTCGGCTTCATGGTAGGTTTGGGCGGGCTGCTGAAGAAGCACGTACATACGTACGCACGTACGTACGCACGTACATTACGTCACACATAACGGTCGCCGAAGTCCCGCCCCTTCCGATTGCCTCCATGGGACCAGTGCCATCTCTATGGGACCAGTGCCATCTCTATGGGACCAGTGCCATCGATATGGGACCAGTGCCATCTCTATGGCACTGCATGGGACCTATCTTTCGAAAAAATATAAACGCCAGTCTATGGCGAAAGATAAATTATTTTCTGGTCCCGATCGACTTGTGCCTTGGATTATACATATATTGTTTTTGAGAACAAAAAATGATTTTACATGTCAAGAATGTCACAGTTTGTCGCAAGATAGTTAAGTAAAACGATATGGCAAATACGTAATTAAACGAACTACAAGTCCAAGTCGCTTACCTTACGTCACCACATTTTCCTTCCACTCTTCGGTTCTGTCTGCCCTTACAGTAAAAGATACATTATCTTTTAAATTCACACACATCATATGTGAAATTCATACCACAATCCGAACGGGACCAAAAAATAATTTTGATCTCTCCATTAACTCCCGTTCATATTTTTTCGAAAGATAGGTCCCATGGACTGGAAGTAGAAGGGCGGGACTTCGGCTCTCTATTATTTGAGTACAATGACAAAAATGAATCAAAGTGGTTGAGCACTATGTACTTTATTCAAAAATCCATTATATTAACTTAGAACATTTGTGGTGAAATAGCTTTTTTAAAAATTCGAGCTAATACAACCCATTTTCTTTTACTGACTTGTACTGTTCGGGTTTAAATTTACACAAAATATGATTTTCATTTTCAGAAGTTTGTCAAACTTTGAAGGATGACTAAAAGCTGTTTTAATCTAGTTCTACTCTGATAACTGAGTTTGAACTCTATGAATGAATGAATATGAAGCAAAGGTAATCAATCAAATCTTACATTGTACAGTTTCTCTAAAGACGAGGAGTTTGAGCTAGTGGTCTCTGAGGATGGATGGAGGCTTTCAGACCAAAGTTTAGAACAAACTGATAAACTGGCTGCAGTCATAACAGGCCCAGTCTACCTACCTGGAGGAAGGAGGCTGATCAGTCTCAACTCATCTAACAGCCTTCATGAGGAAACCTGTGTCTGCTGTGTCTGTGTTGGATGGATTGTATTGTTGTAGCAGAACTCAACAGAACTGCAAAGGATCCATCAAAGGTTTCAGAAACAGACCAAAAGACTTCAACGTTCCTCTCATCCTCTCAGTACTGTCATCTCCTCTGACTGTGTTCATCCAGTTCTGCTCTCACGGTTTTACTGTCAGAGTCAAACATCTGAACCAGTGGCCCACAAACTCTGGGAGGTTTGGTACTTCACAAGAAACAGTGAAGGAATACTTCAGACAGTGAGTCACAGTAAAACACTTAGAGACATTAATTCTTTCAAAGCTTTTAAAATGCTTTTAAAAACTTTATTTATCAAAATTAGTCCAAGACACTTATAGATTTACTGATAATACACACAAATAAAAACATATATTCATTTATATGATGGGAAAATTAAAATACTCAACAACAGAAGACCAAAGTTCCTGTTATAGTTATAACATGTCACATAAACTGCTGCAGCATTTAAACTTATTGTAACTATAGATTATTCAGTTTTTCCAAAATCACAATATTCATCACTTCTTAGCATCAGCTGCTCCAACTGTGGGCCACGTTTCTTGCTGCATTAATGTGTTAGCATCTCTTCAATGTTCACCTGGTAAAGATGATCACAACCAGCCTCTTCTTTGTAGCCTCCTGCTGCAGGTAGATTAAACCTACTGAATCTGATTCAGTCTGAAGTTAATAAAGTTAATCTACAGGTTGATTAGAAGATTAAACAGTCCGATTAAATCACACGACTCATTTCAGGTTGAGCATTTCTCCGTGTTTGTTTGTCTATGGTGTCTGGTTCTACATCAGGTGTAGGCTTTAATCCATTGGCTATACTCACCTTTCCTTTAGCTGACAGTGGACAAGAGGCAACGGACAAATGACAGGTCAGTCACAGAGCTGACATCCAGAGAATCATTCAGACACACATTCACACCTAGCAGCAATAAAAACACTGACAGTAATGTGTGAAGCTAATAATGCAGTAAATGTAGTCTATTGACCTTTATTCATATAAACTGTTTAACATGTGTCATATCAAACAGATTTATCCAGAAAGAAAAAGAAAATTTACCAAAGAACATCTCAACTCTCAACACTACAAACACAAACTGTACAATCAAAGCTGATTAACTTTAAAACAAATCTACTAATTTAATATGAGCATTGACTATGTGAAGAGTTTCTATGATTGAATGTAATAGTAGTTACTGGTGGTTTGAACTGGTTTTAACAGTAAGTGTAGCTTAATACTGCAGCTCACAGATATCTGAGGGCAGCTAAACAAATAAAGACGTCAGGCAACAACTGACCATATCATTCTGGGACAAACTGTGATCTGATCGTATGCTGTACACAGCTGTGAACAAAATCAAATGTACTGGCTGGACAGTTCTTATGAGCTCGCCATCACTGTGTCCTTTGATTATTGTTTTAGAAATCAGTCAATGGGGAACAGGAGTTAAATCATCAGCATCATTTATTAAGTCACTGTGTTGAAACAGGCTGTATTCATGTTAATGAGCATTAGCAGATGAGAAGCTATATATGTATATGTATGTATATATATCAGGATAGAAGGAAAACACTTTTATCATCAACATCAAAATAATGTAATAATAAAACATTACATTCAATCTTGTATCAAAGACCTTTGGTAGAGAGACCCTTCACACCAAACACAACCACTCATTAAATGAGAGAATCATTTTAAACGTTAAACGCCACGAAAGAGATAGACTTAAATCTATATATACACTACTAGTCTAGATAGATCCACAAACATCCAACCCTCAAAACAAATGATGGAATAGAAACCACAATAAAGACATTTTTCACTGATACAACTTCATGTAACAGAGACAGAGAAGACATTTAATGTTTAGTAAAGATGTGAATAGAATTTATTATGTGGAGGCTCTATTTTAACTTTTAAACAACTCCTCAACTTCTATCTGGAGTTTACCTGTAGTACAATTAGCTCCATCACAACTATCTATGTTTACATGTTAGATGGTTATAAAGGCACTCTTTGTTATGAGGTGTGACATCAGTCTACTTGTTGTCATGTTACAAATGCAGCATCTATATCAGGAAGGACATTTTCATACCTGCTTTACCCAAAGACACATACAGTTATAAACTTTATGCTTCAATACATTCAGAACTCTGCCTCAGAAGACTGACTAACACCAGAAGAAGAGTAGTATTATTGCTTTGGTGACCTCTCTGTTTTCAAACTACTAGTCTGAAAAGCCTCCTGTCTGTGATCTGGATGGTCTCTGAAGTCATCTTTAAATTTAAATCAAAAGCATTTGGTGAAGCTGCTTTTAGTTGTTACGCTGGAACCATCTGAGAGTTGAGAATATCAACTAAATGTTTATTATCATAAACCAAATATCTTAATGTACATATACTGTATGTACATAAATGTGTTATTCTCATAATCGGTTTATTTCATTGTATATATGATATTATTGATCAATGTCATTATTATTATTATTATCATCATTATCATTATCATTATCAGCAGTAGTAGCAGTAGTTATTTATTTCATCAGTGTGTGTGACTGAAAGGAAAGATTCCACTCAGTTAAATGCTGCAGGTTCCTCATAGAGTTCTCCTTCCTCTTCTGATTGTCACTTGTTTCTGTTCAGACAAATAATAAAAAAGTTATAAATAAAAAGCAATATCACAAATCCAAAATACATAAACAAGTAGAATGTGTGACAAATGTTACATAAATATCTTAATATGTAAACAAAGGTAAGACACCTAGAGTATGTTACACATGTAGAACAGAGATGTCTGTTACCTTTCATCAGTGCTGTGTAGATGAATGACCTGATCTGTTCTCAGCGTCTGAGGAGAACAGAACATAAAATTATTTGAACAATAATAAAACAAAGGACAAAAAAAAGTATATGATTTATTCATGGGAATTTTAATGGATGAAAACTGACACTGCCTTTATGTACACATGATTTTCTTGTTTCATTTTTCTTTACAGCTTTTCCTGTTCAGTGAATGAGATGAGCTGGGTGGAGGGTTATGAAAATAAAGCAAACACAGCCATATGTTGGAAAAAGAGATGGGTAAACATAAAGAAGCCTCCAAACAGGTAAAGGACAAAACGGAAAAACACGTAAGTATGAAAACAGTTTCCTGAAAAGATGCACCAATGTTGAGAAATTGATCTCGTGACGACACTTTCATGGACTGTTACGTGCCAGACAGGGGCTGTTGGAGCCTATTAATTCTTTGTATTTTGGAAATGCTAAGGATAATGATTAACTATTATTTATTAAAATTGTTTTTTGCTGCTCAAGCTCCTCCTCCTAGTCAGATCATCCTCCTCCTGTGATTAAGGAGTGAGGACAGCTGGTTTGCTTGGAGTCTGTTTTTTGTTAAAGGAATGAAAGGAGTGAGGAGTGAAATAGTAGCCATAACAGGGGCAGTGTATTTTTCTTGGTTTTTCTCTCCCTCTCTCTCTCTCCCTCCCCTGTGTGTTCAGGTGATACTGGTGATACCGCAAGTGATTCCACCTGGGAAGTCTGTCAGAGCCTGCTGATTGGTTGGTTTATCCAATTGCCACCACAGGACCTACTTCAAAAGCATCCAGCCACAGGCTCCTCACTCTCTACTTTCCCTGCACCTGATTTGCTGCTGCATGCTAGTTGTGCTGACTGCTTGTAGCTTGTTTTGAGAACCACATGGTTCAATCTCTGCCCTTTGCTTGTTGCTCGGCTCGATTGTTCTTTTGTTTTCTGTCACCTACCGTGGTATTGAGACGTGTGGACCCTTTCTGTTTGATTTATTTCAGTTGTGGTGGAAGGTGCGGACCAGAGGTAAGATTGGGGTACCCTTTACACTCCACCACGTAGGATTCCTTTGTTATACACACTAGGATTATTGGTTGGTGCCACCCATGTAGTTCTGGTAACGTTTTTTAGTAGAAAAGATAGTTAGGCCCTTTTTGTTTGTTGTTTTCTATATGGCAGTGTGTTAGCCAGGCCTAGTTTTGTTTTATTGATTTCATTTATTTGGCTCAACCACGTGGTCCAAATCTTCCCCACTGTTTTTGTTTTGAGGAGATTTTGTTTAATCATCTTTTTGTATTTCAATAAATATTGTTAAACATTTTGTTACACCAGACTTGAGCATTGGTTGTATTGTGTTTGTCCCTGATTTTCCCCTGGACACACTTAGGGACGTAACATGGACATTTGGCAACCTTTAGTAGATTACCTGCATAAGGATCCAAGTGATATTATCCAGAGGGGAAACACTAGCTTAGAAGGTCCCAGATTGAGTTGACTGGTGATGATACATTTCAAATAACAAGTACAAGGACACATTTTTCTTCATTTGTTGATACACTGTTGTTTTGTTTGTTTTTCTTCTACATTATTTGAATTTTGCTTATTCATTTCCTCCCTTAGCTCAGACCACTACTTAAAGATGTATGATTAAATGCATTGCTGATATGTTATGAAAATAAAATCTGATTATTAAAAAAGCAAGAGACATAAAAGCTGGGAAACATTGTTCTACTGTGAAATTTAAGACACTTACATTTTCTTCTACACTTTTAAATTTATTACTGTTGTTTTTAACTTGGCCCTGTCATAAATTGGTCATTTTCAAACATGCAAGGCTACACAAATTAGACATA
The DNA here is from genome assembly GCF_963514085.1 of Chelon labrosus. NCBI lineage: Eukaryota > Metazoa > Chordata > Actinopteri > Mugiliformes > Mugilidae > Chelon > Chelon labrosus. Next base: position 4,187,185 of record NC_140349.1, read on the forward strand.
AGTGATTTAGGCGTAGGCCTATTAGGGTAAATACATTGCACTAGTTCATGTTGCTCCTCCTGGGAGGTTGAGGGCTCCGATGACGTGCCCCCAGGAATCCCCTCCATCATCGGACGCCCTCGATTGATACTGATCGCCAACTCCTCCACAGGGGTGAGGGGGGACACCGCTGGCCCAGAACCAGTCTTCCTCTCCTCTGCTTTCTTCCTATTGGCTTTGAAATGAATGTACCTTGTTGCAATATGGCAATTCAAGAATATAATACTGGATAAGTGATGTCTAAGATGATGCACCCAGATATATCTTACCAAGTTGGACAATGTTTTTATATTTTGTTTTGACCTGCGGCCACGTTCTCTTGAGGGCGGTCGGGTTACATCTAATTAAAAATAATACAATATATGACAAGGTATTCTATAGTATAAGAAAGTCTCATACAAAGCAGTTAATATGTAGCCTAATATCTACTGAATTATTGTGCTTCTGACACATTAGTGTGCTATAGCCTACTAAACTTACGCATTTACGCGGTCGGCAAGTCTCTGCCAAGCAAGATCTCGTTCCTTGGCAGACGCGCAAGTATTGCTTTTTTTCGTGATTATCGCTCTTTCCTCCTCGTACGCCTCGAGCAGAACTTGCTGCTCCGCTTCAGAAAAATAGGCTGCTCTGCGCTTTGCCATTTTTACTCATGGTTTCGACTCTCAATAGATGATGCCTTTATAACTTCGCCGTGATCACGCACAACTCTAGGTTAAACAATCCGGGGTTGATTGAACTGATTGCTAACCGGTGTTTTGGAACCGACAGCTCGGGTTTAGTCGCCTCAGGTTCAGACAACCCAGAGGTTAAGTTTTATCTCAGTGTTTGTTAAACCTGCTTTCTGGAATACCCCCCAGGACTGTGAGAGTTTGTTTAATCATGGTTTGAGAAATCAAGTAGAATGAGGCCATGAAATGAATCCCTTTAAGTTATTTTCCTCCATGTTACAAACCCAAAATGATTAAACAAAAAGTTGCATTGACACAGTTAAAACCAATATGTCAGACAGAACTAGAATGAGACAACATTTACCTCTGAATCAGTGGTGTGTCGCTGCCGTCACTTCCCACACTTCCCACACTTCCCATAGAGGAATCATCAGAAGACAGAGACACTGAGAACAAAACAGCAAAGGACAAAATTTAACGTGATTTATTTATGGAGCATATTTGAATAGAAGGACAAACAAACAGACAGAACAACCTGTCCTCTTCAAAAGTACTGGAGAGTTTTCAGGTGGAGTCTTCTTGTCTACAAAAAAAAAAATACTATCACTGTCACAACTTTCTCTGTAACATTGTTATTAGTTTGTAATGTTAGGATTAATTTAATTAAAAAAAAATTAAATAAAGGAAATAAATATATATACACCGATCAGCCACAACATTAAAACCACTGACAGGAGAAGTAAACAACATTGAGCATCTTGTGACAATTCATTGTTCTGCTGGGAAACTTCTGGACCTGGCATTCATTGGTGTGGATGTTACTTAGACATGTAGCACCCACCTAGACCAGACCAGACACCCCCACCCCATAGCAATGACACTCCTTGATGGCAGCAGCCATCCCCAGCAGGATGCAGCCTGACACAGACACACACACAAAAACGCTTTAGGAACAACTAAAAAAAACCTGAAGAACAGCACAAGGTGTTGACCTGGCCTCCAAATTCACTAGATCCCAAACTGATCAAGTATCTGTGGGATGATCCACAGAGGCCCCTCCCCTCAAAGACCCCCCCACTAACACCACAGGAAACCCTCAGAAGGAAGAATGTCCATTCTCTGATGAGTCACCACAAGGGAGACCTACACGATATTAGGAAGGTGGTCATAATGTTATGTCTGATCGGTGTAGATGCAGTAGATAGATAGATAATACCATATTTATTCTATAATAAGTTTCTATATTTTATTTTATTTTATGCGTAACAACACCAAAGCAAATTCCTTGTATGTACAAACATGCTTGGCAATAAAGTCTTTTCTGATTCTGATAAATTTATTCACAGACAATTTATGGATGAACCAACAGACCTGCAGTCTTGCAACTTTCTGTAGGAGCATCAAGTGAAGTCTTCATGTCTGAAAAAAAGAGTAATGTTATCCTTCTAGTCATTGAAGACAACAATTTGTTCCAACTAAATAATAATAACAAATATTACAACTCTATCATCATAATTTTCAGGGATTTTGTCAACGTCATGAGATCTAAACCACTTTTGATGGTATGAATGTAAATAAGGTTTTACTGACCAGGCTGAGTTTTGGCTGTAAAAACAAGGACAAACAATTCAGTTATCATATTTGTAGATAAAATTATACTAACCTTTCCCTTCTGCTCATTCAAACTGGTTTAAAAATCCTTCTACTCTAACCCTAACCCTACCGTGTTTTGGTTTTGTTCTCTCACCTGTCTTCTTTTTGTAAACAATGAATCCAATCACAGCGATGGCAACAAGAAGAATCACTGCAGCAGCAACGATGCCGATGATCATGAAGGGAGGGTTCCCTAAACCAGAACAGATGAAGTAGATCACAATAGAATGACATCAATTTACCAATCGCATAACAATGAAAATATAGTCTGTTTATAGTTAGCATATGTTTATCCTGCTGTTCTTGTTAAACGTTACTCTCTGTATTTATATATCATTATTTAGTTTGTTTTTAGCTGTGAATCTATGCTGCTTCCTGTCACATGTTTGTTCTTACACTGTGTATAATCACTAAAACTTCTTCTGACAAAATATAACCACAAGAAATTATTTTAATGTACTTTAAAATGTTTAAAACACAAATAATAACTTAGTTTCCAAGTAATATAACAGGGTTAAACAATGATTAAAATATGGGGGACATGCTTTGGTTAACCACTAAAAACGACTTTTCTTATTAAAACATAATCATAATTAGCCTACTTAGGACATTTGTTGTTGATCATACGCTGTCATTATTTAGAATACATAGTGTGGAGCATGATTTAATAACACTGGAAATGCAGCTATATTATCCATCCATACATTATCTATGAGTATCACCACACACATAGAGCTCTTCAACCAATTTACAACCAAATAAGTTTTAATCAAACAGGTTGTCTTTGGTTTCTAAGAGGAACCCCAGGAAGACAGAAAACATGTAAACTCCACGCAGAAAAGTCCCGACTGGCTGGCACTTTTGAGTCCAGACACTGCATCACTGTACACCTGTATCTGTATTATTTATACACAGGTTGCTTACATCCACTCAGTGAACAACCCTAATGGTTGTCTATGTGGTTCACTTTAATAGGTCTATATACGCATAAACAAACTGCTGACAACTTGTAAATGCTCTGAAATGTTGACGGTTTCACAGCTACAGTGAGGGGCCAATTAATTTTCAGGAAGCATGCAACTCACTGGGTCCCTGTTAAAACCCAACACTTTTAACGTTCGGGTCTGGGCTTTATCAATAATTTAATGTCTGAAAAAGCCGGCATAGTTGGGGATAAACCAAGTGTCACTCTCCGGGTCTAAGCAATGAAGCCCATGATAAAGTGCAAAAAACTGCACTTTATCAAGTGACAGTGTGAGGCTGGCTCCAAAAAGGAGCAGATGTCCATAGACCCCCATGTAATGGGATGGACGTAAACATTACAACGCATCTATGCATTTAGGTAGTTATCGTCATCACTGACGTTGACCAGAGGCTGCAGCCCCAGAAGAAACTGACAAGAGGACACATAAGATAGAAGAATTTCTCGTTCAACACAAATAAGGACATACAAAACATAGCAGTACACTAAGTGTGATTTCTACCTTAATACCTTCTGATCTCTTACCTTCGTTGCTTCTGATGTCCCTCTTGTCCAGTTTGGTAACAATGTCCTTCACACCAGAAAGCTGGAACACACATTCGTACTTAGTCCAGTCTGGGACTGATGAGACATCCAGGTCAACATTCATCTGGAAGGATCCATCATGGTTGGGGAGGATCTCTCCTTGTTCCACTCCTTCATGAATCTCCTCTCCATCTTTCCTCCAGAACATCATGGCTCTGTCAGGGTAGAAACCTGTAGCGTGGCAGCTGACTGGAGAGGAGGGAGTCTTCTGGAGGAGAGACACTGAGGGGAGAGCTGGAGAGAGAGAAAGAGAGAGAGAACAAAGACAGCTAAGTTTCTGTATTACAGCTAACTGCATGGTGTCATTTCTATAGATGTAGTGAATGGTTTAGTTACACATATTAATATATATATATACTGTATATACATCATGTGAAGTGCTTATGAAAAGGAGATGATTTTACATCAGATGAGAATGATATTAAGAAAAGACATCAGGAGGGAGTAAGAGACAATTTACAAAGGCCAGAGGGGAAGAGAAGCAGATGGAAAGATAAAAACAACTAATTGGTGATAAAAAGAACAACATGAATGGCAAAAAAAGCGGTGATAAATATATAAAAGACTGAAAAATGAGAGAAAGAGAAAAGACTGTAAACTGAGTGTAAACAGTTGGTCAAACATTATAATGCTATGGTAGAAAAGTAACTGAGGAATATGAACATTGAGTTCATTACACTAACTGAGGTCATGTGATTTTACCTTTTCTCATCAGAGAGCTCCTCCCATAGTTCAGATACTTTTTCAACCACTCAGGACATTCCTGGGTGAGGTAGTTCTTCCAGCCTACAATGTCATCTTTGACACGGTCCCATTTGTGTTTGGTGATGACAGCCTCTGGTCTTGGAGCGATCCAGTCCTCTTCCTTCAGGTTGAATGCCATGAAGTCTTCTCCATCATAACCATCCTGATCATATCCATTTACCTCACCAGTCTCATCATCCCATTCACAGCCATACATCTTCTGGACAACGTGGACACCTGAGAGACAGAGACAGAGACAGAGAGCTTGCAGTGAACCAGACTCAGATCACATCACAATCATCTATCATTTCATTATTTTATTTAATATCAAATCTTCACCACAGAGCTCCACTCATCAACAGATACAGAGGATCAACTCCTACTGTTCTTACTGGCCTGATGGAAACTACTGGACATTTTAGACAGAGACAGAACAGACTGACAGGAGACAGGGACACAGTGGGAAACCCTACATCCTTTACAATATCCATCAATTATTATTTTATTCTTTAAAATAAATAAATCACAACTGTTTTAAATGGTCAGAAACAAAAGCAGCTAAAGACTGGTTTTACTAGAAGCAGTTATTATAAAATCAAAGTTGTCATTGATTGATGTTCTATTGATCAACCAGTCCATTCATTAACTTAACACTTAAATATTATGTGTTTATTGTGGCACAGAAACACTATGGACAAATAAAGGTTAGTGGAATCTAATCTACTGTAGTTCTACTATATTATGGACACACTGTATTAGAAGAGTTCATCTAAACTGTTTTCTTCAACAAATTTACATCTTCAGCTAAGGATCTGATGAAAGATCTGTGATCAGTACAGTAGAGTTCATTTAAAACACAAACTGAAATCTAACTTTACTCATAAATCAAAAATATAAAAAGAGCTTCAATGTGAAATGTAAAGAAATGTGATTTTCCTCTCATATCACAGCTTGTAGTGTTTGTCTTTTAGTTTGTGTTTCTTATTTGTTTTAGTTTGTGAGTCTCAGTTTTTCTTTGAGCTTCTTCAAAGAACTCTGATGATATTAGCATTCGACCAGCAGCTCGCTCTAAAAGTTAACATTTCATTTCTATTCACGGTCAGTTTGTCACTGATTTATTTGTGAAACCTCGCTGCTAATAACAGATAACCTTCTGGAAAGTTAAGACGTCTACAGTTCTCTGACATTTACTGTGAGCCAACACTAGCTAGCTTGTTAACATTATGTGTATTTATGACAAATTACTAAAGATTTTGAACCACAATAAAATGACTAACTAGATAAAGACATTACTAAATAATTGTCTCGTTCTTATTTAGTTCAGAAAACAGTGAAACTCTTGTTGATCAGTCTGACAGACAGTCTGATCTGGTTCAACCTCCACTCAGTCCTCTCCTGCTCTCCACCATCAACTACAGCGTTACTGCATTTTAATAAACACACACAGTTCAGCTGCTGTCATTTAATTCTATAGTTAGTGATGCAGTGCTACGCAATGCAAACTATTGACCCTCATAGCAAAGCTATGGGAGTCAATAGTTTGCAGTGCGAAGCACTGCAAACTATTGTTCTTCACTACGTTTTTTCTTCTTATTATTATTAAACTTTTTCCTACGGATTTTCGAAACTTTTCAACTCAAATACCGTTCGTCGCACACAGACACAAAATACATCAAAACGTGCGTCTCGATCGGACTCGGTGTGCTTCTATACAGTTCTTTCAAACAAGATTTTTTCGCGACGTAGTTTACGGTTTGGTCAGGGTCGCAGTTTACGTTTTGGTGAAATTTGGGGGAAAAAATTAAAAATCAGCGTTTATAATGGGGCTCTATGGGCCCACTCTGACCGACACTCTAACTTCAGAGTTTCGGTGATATTCTGAAAAAAAAAGGTTCAATCTCACGTGGTGACCACAGATTTTGAGGTACAGAGATAAAAAATACGTAAAAACGTAGGGATTTTTGTTGGCTTTCAGATGGTGTGGGTTTTATTTGTGTGGGACGTACGGTTTGGGCTGCAGGCTCCTCCGAGCGAGGAGTGCGCCGACCAGTTTTCGAATTTTTCCCCATGTGTGTGTATGTGGAAAGCGAGAGCGATTTTTCGACGATTTTTCACGTCGCATACTTTTTTTCTAAAACGACTACGGCCACAATTTTCGCAGTAGGCGCGTGGGAACAACACTAAATTGTAGAAAACCCTTGGCTGACGCTCACGATGTGTTCGTTTTCCCGATAGGACTTGTAGTTTTTGATTTATGAGCATTTGTTCGGAGGGCAAATCCTAGTTTGCACTTTCCCTCTGACTCAGGCAGAGGTGAGAGAGAGAAGGAGACTTCAGCGTCAGTTGACCCTGGTAGCCATGACAACCAGACCCCAACCAGCTTACACACGCAGCAGGAGGGGACGAGAGGCGGGAAAAGAGCTCTCAGTGGAAAACATGATCTGCCAAAACATTAAAACCCCCCAAACCATTACTGCAGTACTGTAGGGGGCCACTGCTAACAGACGCTAACGACTAGCCGCCCAGTGATTTAGCCGACGACTAGCCTTCCAGCATAGCGCATGTATGTTAGCAAGCTAGCGGAGCTAACGGAGCTAGCTAGCCGCTACCTTAACGCCGCGGACTCAACCGCGGAGTTAGCCTCGAGCTAACCGCTAGCTAACCGCTAGCTAACCGGGATTTAACCGCGGACCCGCGGGAGTTAAACACGAATTAGCCGCGGCAGTTAGCCGTGAGCTAACGCGGAGGCTAGTGGGGTTAGCCGCCGGCTAATTCGCCGCGTTGCAAGCCGGGGGCTTATCACAGTAATAATGTTGAAGTTTTACAATTTAAAGGGAAGATATTTTTAAATTAAACTGTGTCAAACTGAAAAATATATTATTCCACCACATAAAGTAGGAAACATTTATGGCTTGCAACAACATTAATGACAGTATATATATAATTGGAGTAATTTAATATAATATGTTTTTAATTAAATAAATAATGAGCTGTTGAACACTCATAAGAGTTATATTAAGTATGTTACATAACATTATTTGACATGTCTATTTGTCTGCCTATAGTTTTCCTCCAGCTGATCCAGACAGACTGCAGTGACGTCCAACATGAGACAAAGAGCTGGACTCGCAAGACAGTTTGAAGGTCTTCACTTCATCGCTGATTCCTTGTTACAGCCTGGATGTGTTAAGTTTAATATTATTGTTTTTCTAACTGTAAGACTGTGCCGTAAACTGTTCAACTATTGCTCAGGTAGGAGTAATGAGTTTTATTGTTAAAATTATTATGATTAACGATCAATTGTTACGATTTGCTCGTTCTTTGTCTGGGGATCCTAGTGAGGACAGCACTCTTAAAGGTGGGGGTGTGACGATCCCTCCCACTCTCTTCCTTATTTGATGCTGGCTTTCAGGTGGAGCTGGGAGGGGTCTGCTGCCTGTACCTGCCCTGCAGTTTGTAGAAGGGCGTAAAGGACGACCCTTCTCAGTGTCTCTCTCTCTCAGCCAGGCCTACTGCATCCTCCTCATCCTGTTTGGTTTGTTGTACCCTGCATGACATCAAACTCACACCCATCCAGTCAGAAGGAACCAGGCCTTAAATGACTATTTGAGTTGTGCTTTTTGTTATAGCTGCTGCTCATGGTAGTAAAGACATGCTACTTAGTAAAGACATTCGCGACGTAAGTCGCGAATACTTTCATACCTGTCTTGACCTGACCATTACTTTTTGTAGTCAAACATGAAATTATTTGCGACATAAGTCGCAAATAATTTCACCAGGATTATATTATGACTATATGAACAGGTGATCATTAAAGCATCATAGCATGGTAGCATCATTAAAGCATCTTAGCATCATAGCATTGTAGCATCATTAAAGCATCTTAGCATTGTAGTATCTTAGCATCATAGCATCTTAGTATAAGGAAAACACACACTTTATGACAACTACAGATGTTTAACATGTGTCTGCTTTGTTATTAGCTTGTTGCTTACATTTACTTATAACATTTGAAAGACATTTCAATTTTTTTGCATTGTCTTTGATAGGATTAAAGGGTTCCTGTGCTTCGACAGCTGAGAGTGATCATCGTTGATTCATCGCCCTCAACCATCGCAGAGCAGTATCGCCACCTCACCCACACACATACATTCACCACACCTTCATCTACACAGATTTAATTTAAGTATAACATATTACATTAATTTGTCTTAGATTAGATTATTTTACATTAGGTAGTTAGAGTTTAGGTAAAGGTTAGGGTTTAGGTTAGTTTGATAGGTTTGATAGCCTGTTAAGCTTTGAAAAGTATTTTGTCTTGTTTTTTTTTTTCTGTCTATTTTTTGTCAGCAGGATGCCTAGGAAGTCCAGACGTTCCATGGCGGTGAAGCAGCGCTGGAGGAGGCTCGACCTGGAGGAGCTGAGGTCCACCCCTTCCCCCCTGGAGGTATTTACACAGTAGATAAGCTTCTGTGCCACAATGACATCTGTCTGCGTGAAAATGGCTCTAGAAATGTTACATCTATTGTTTTCTCCTTAACTGCTGAGTTCTGTATGTGTTTGGTCTTAATGTTTCATCAGACGTCCCCCCCGGCCGGAGAGGAGCCTTCCCACCGACCCTGCTCTCAAGCTCGTCCCCCCGTTCGTGCTCGTGAGTATCTCTCAATGATCAATAAATTAATTCATTCATTCAGCATTGGAGCATCTTGGCATAGTAGCATCATCGTAGCATCGTAGCATCGTACTATCACAGCAATATAGCATGGTATCGCAGACTGCTGCGGCCACTGCATCACTCTCGCGATTTCCCGCAGGGGAATTGTCTAGTTTCTGTTCCTGTTGTCACATGAATGATCATAAACAGTGATTTGATTGTGGCTCATTAATGCTAACGCTACCTGCTAAACCAGGCTAACTCCTCCACTGTGGCGCTGAGACGCTTTTTAAATCACTATTTTAGGATCATGACGTCAAAACCAACATAAATGCTGTTTAATAACTACACCTGTATATTGTGTGGTCACAGAGAGCACCCTGTCTGAGCAGGTAGACCACACTGTTACTGTATTTAATCAGAATATGAAGGAAAATCTCTGGTTTCAGGTGTAGAAGATGCTTTCTAGATCATTTCACTGACAAACATCTTCACTAACTAGTAGGATCATTTCATCCTCTCTCCATCTGTCCAACTCTTAACTAAAAACTAATCATCAGTTCCCTGTCATTTTTATATTTTTAATGAAAATAAGCAGCATCTCAGCTCAACAGCACAGAAGCTACAACTTTCCTGCTTTTACTAAGAATTTATGAGCCACAATCAAATCACTGTTTTTATGCTCATTCGGTTCCGACGGCAGAAACAGAAAAATAATTCAATGAGAGCAGTTAAACAGTGAGTGTGTAAATTAAAAGACAGGATACGAGACGGTGGAGACTAGGAGAGGACTGAATGGAGGTTTAACCAGATCAGACTGTCTGTTAAACTCATCATCACATGTTGGCTGTCATCTTTATTTATTTTTCTATTTCTCAACTAAAAAGGAACAAGAAAATATTCAGACATTTCTTTTCCTCAGTGATCAGGTGTTTCAGTTTGGTTTGAGATCTTTCCATAAAACAGATGTAGCTGGTTCAGAGTGTATGAACAGGCTAATGTTGGCTCACAATAAATAGCAGTAACTTCCTCACTAGTGTTGGAGACACGGTGAGATTATTTTCCAGAAGGTAATCTGATGTCAGCAGGAAGGTTTCATGTATCAGTGATGAAAACAGACAGAGGAAATAACTTCAATCTCTACTTTTACTGAGTGCTACTGGTTGAATGCTAACAGCATCAGAGGACTGTGGTCGCTTCTCAGAGCTGCCTGCAGGATGTGATTGACAGTTTATCTGACCAATAGAAGAGCAGCACAGAGACAAACCCCGCCCCTTGAAACATATGTCCTTTTACCATAAAGACAGCGACATGCAGAGGAAAAACTGAGACTCACAAACCAGAAGAAAGAAACATGAACTAAAACATAGGAATTACAAACTGATATCTGACTGTACATTAAATCATTTCTTTGTTTATCACATTGAAGGTTCTTAGTGATATTTTAAAATGATGATAAAACTGAGTTACAGTTTACATCTGATGGTTTACAATTCTACTTTTTTTTTTTATTAATGGATAAATTTAAATGAATTCCAGTTAGTTCAACATATTTAGAGCTCAAACTAATTGTTCTCGTCATTGTGGATGAATTGTCCTTTTTAATTTTAATCAAGAATTTGTTTATTTTTAACATTGTTGTCTCTTGTCGTGACATCTTGGGATCTTCATATTACTTATTTTCTTCAATCAAGTCAGCAGTATTTAATCTACAATGATGAACAAGTCAAACAGCAAATTGTTATATATGAGAACATCACTTAGAGACAGCAAATGTTTGGCATTTAAAAAAACCAACACAAAATGATTATGTGCTCTTCAAAACTGTCCATTCAAACTCTTCTGATAAACAAATTCCTTAATTTTTTCACCACCATACTGTATATGTTTATTATTGGATAAATAAATCAAGTAAAGTAGATCTAATCTCTGTAGTTGGATCGTATATTTATTTTAGGATGGACAAACTGTGGTCTGTAAAGAACAGTTAGCTGTGCTGTTGAACCATTTAAATAAAAGTGTGTGTGTGTGTGTGTGTGTGTGTGTGAATGTGTCACCTCCAGTCTGGTTTAAGCGCTGCTTGGCAATTACAATGTTAGCTTTGAAGACCTGCTCAGCACCAATGGAGATCTGAGTCTGTGTCTCCCAGTACTCAGGTCCTTCACTCTTGGCCATCCAGTCCTGCTTGGGGATCTCTTTTTTAATGACGCTGTCGTAGTAAGAGAAGGGTTGTCCATCTACCATTCCCACAGTCACAAACTCAGGGAAATCTTTAATTCCTGATGATGCCGTGTAGAAGTAGTGCAGTGTATGTGGAACTGTGGAACAATAATAATAATAATAATAGGTTACATAGAGGGAACCAGCATCTCAAACACAAACATGCTGCTATGGTTCAACCATGATACTTGATACATGAAAGATTTAAAAATGTGTAGTTATAAACAAATATACATATATTAACAAGCACCACAGCCACTATACACACATTGTTGTTTGACCCACCAAATCATTATTTGAAATTATTTTAAATGCGAGTTTAGCAGATTGACACTATTTCCATGTCACATAGTTTGGAAAATTATATCATCACAATTTCAGTAACATCACAGCCCAGTTACAGTACTATGAAAGTGTCATTGTAGCCTACAATGTATGTAAAACAAAACAACAACAACAAAAAAACTTTCTTCTTGTTTCTAAAGCTAAGTTAAAAAGAAGCTGAAGTGAATTCTGGCAGTTTTATCAGGTAAATAGTTGCTGTAACAATTTTATTGAGATAGTTGAATTATTTTTTCAAAAAGAAAAAAGGAAATATTTATTTTAAGATGAACATTGAAGTTAATCTTTATATTGGCAACAGACTAAAGTCGGCATGCGCTATCTTTTAGGACCGCAGTTTTATTCTTTTGTTCGTACATCCTTTCTTAAAATTAACGTTTATCCCAATCTTCCAAAAGTTTCATATTCTGGATGCACTTAATATTAAAAATAAGAACTTACTGATTTGTAAAAATAAATAAATAAATAAAAAACAATGATTCATTCAGTAAAGAGGCAACGTTATTGTTGGTATAGATTTATAAAAAATGACGATCGATCTATAAAATATTTGACTTTGTTAAATTATTGACCATCTTCGACGTCCAGGAATCTGAAACCTTCTCAAGAACAGTCAACACAGAGACAGAGAGAGCAAAGCGACTGTGTCCGTTTAGATGACTTTTATTATATCAAATAACCAAATGGACAAACTCACCAGCCGCTGCGCTGTGCAGGAGGACCATCACACTCAAAGCCACGAAAAACTTCATTGTCTTCTGTTAAAGAATCCACTGACAAATATGTTCAAATATAACTCTTATTTACTAGCCAGTGAGTGTCGATATTCTCACAGCGCCAGCCACCACCAAACTGAAAAGAAAGACCAATCCGGCTTCCGCCTCCTTTCAGCCAATAGGAATTTAAACAGTGCCTAGCGTCATTAAAATCTGGGTTGGTTTGCTCTATGAAGGTTATGAACGAAAGTGAAAGGTGCACTTTTTTTTTTTATTTAAGCCTGTACTGAAGGAGGAGGCGACAACCCGTGTGTTAATGTGGTATAAAGTCCATGCTAACTAACTCACACCTTGTAAAATGTTTGATACTGAAGTCTTAGTAAAATGATTGATGTTGATATCGGTTTATTCTTAATTGCTATGATTGTCCTGGAACACATTCATACAGACATTCATACATACAAACATATATTGACATTGAACTTCCACAAATTACATCAGAATATCATTATATTTATTAATGTCAGAGTGAATAAATGTGGTCAAGTGCTCCCTCCAGCGGTTCAAACCTCCAGTACAGTTTGTCCTGGAGGACAAGCTGTACTGAAGATCCATTTTGATCTCTCCTAAAAACTATTTATTTGACGGATTCCGGTTCAGGTTTGAAAACTATGAAGGAAATGTGTCCTTCATTGGTCATTTAACTGTACTGTTGTGAAGAAAAATCCTGATAAAGTCAACTAAACTATCCTAATGCATCCTGACACTTAGTTTAATTCCTCATATTCAGACAGTCATAAAACCCTTTCCTTTATAGGTTTGTTAAATTATTAACTATAGTCTACAATGACCCTGGCTATTGTGCAGGTAAATGCTCCAGAGCTAACAGGGAGCTGTGTTTTCTGAAAACTGACTGACTAACAAGCCCTCCAACTTATACGACCATAGGTCGTGTGTACATGCTCTTGAATACGACCCTCTGTCCTTAGACCCTCAATTTCACTAAGGAACAACTAATCCTGACATAAGTTTCTGCAGTACATTATATTTCTGATGTTTGAAGCATTATGAGTAATGTTATACTGCTAATTAAAAACATGTAGGTGCCTGACTACATAGTATGTACGTTGTGTACTACATGCATACTGTGTAACACAATGCACTTTTTTATCTAACTTGGCTGCACTAATTTATCACGTCATCTTCAAATATAGGCTGTTGTATACATATACAGAATGTTGATCATTTTACCAGGTATTACAAAATGCCTGCATAACTGAGGAATCAATGTGTCATTGGAAATTGTACATTTTCCAATAATTTTCAAACAATTTAACAGTAATACTTAATGCTGTCTATCTATCTGTCTTGCAGTGGGACAAACTGGAAAAACTCCTGGGAGCCAAAAGACAACATTCAAAGCTAACATCCTGAAATAGACTGTTACTGTGTCATATTGATTTTGTTGTTGTTGCTGTGTTGTATTGTTTGTTATTGTTGCTGTGTTGTATGACAGTTATGGAGACTGACAGAGTATTATGCCATATTGTGGAAATCAAAAATGTTCAAGTATAGACATGTTTGTTTTTTAATATTTTTTTTTTATTGTTTGATTCAGACTGGTATTTAATTGATGACAAGAGTGAAAATCAGTTATATATTCTTTGATATAACTGCTTTATGATCCATTTTGCTTGATCTTTGAGGAGGCAGGCTACATGAATGATAAATGTTAATGTCTGGTAATGTTTTAAAATAAAATACCTGCCACCTGTCTCTGTCTGTGTTTATTTCCATTCAATTCAGTTTCATGATTGTTTACAGTTTATAAATTAGCAGCCTGAATAGGTTTGTTTTCACTAAAAAAGGGTGAGGGGTTAACAGACAACTTCATCCAATCACACCCATTACAGTAGCTTAGCCAGCATAAAAGACAAGCCCATGTCATCAAGAAGTACATTCTTACCCATCAGCTGATGTTTTGTGCTTATATTGCTTATTAATTACTCAGAATTGATTTAGTTTTGATTAACTGTTAAAGACATAAGCCATGAATTTGTAGTTACACTATAGGTGAGGATAGAAGTCACAATATTCTGAAATCAAGGAATGCCCCTGTTGCATATCCTCAGTAGACTTAGACTTAGACAGACTTTATTTGTCATTTTGATTTTCATCAAAAAGAAATTTCGGTACAATGGCTCTTAGTACAGCAGGAATATTTAACAGAAACGGTATGTACAATTTACAGGAACGTATATACAGAATGTAATAAATATAAATATAAATATCTAAGAAGCTTGAAATGTAGATAAATATTATTGCACGTTCTTAATTACAGGGTAATGGGAGTTGATGGAGGGGGGTACTGTTTATAGTGTGTTGAGCAGTCTTATGGCATATGGGATGAAACTGTTTTTGGACCTGACTGTTCTGCTCTGTTCTGTCTGCGAAACCTCCTTCCAGAGGCCAGCAGTGAGAACAGTCCATGTTGGGGATGTGAGGGGGCTGAGGTGATGTTTTTGGCCCTTGTCAGACAGCGTCTCTTAGCAATGTCCTGGATGGAAGGAAGTGAAGTCCCGATGATTTTCTCTGCTGTCCTCACCACCCTCTGTAGGGACTTCCAGTCAGAGGCACTACAAGCCCCTGACCAGACAGAGATGCAGCTGGTCAGTATGCTCTCTATAGTACCTCTGTAGAAGGTGGTGAGAATGGGAGGGGGCAGGTTGACTCTCCTCATCCGTCGCAGAAAGTGCATGCACTGCTGGGCCCTCTTTACAAGGGATCCAGTGTGTTCAGACCAGCTCAGAGTGTTCGTTATCTGCACCCCCAGGAACCTGGTGCTGCTGACGATCTCCACTGCTGAGTTGTTGATGGTAAGAGTAGGGTGGCTGGACTGGTTCTTCCTGAAGTCCACGATGATCTCTTTAGTTTTTGAGACATTCAGGATCAGGTTGTTGGTCTCACACCAGTCCGCCAGATGTTTCACCTCCTCTCTGTAAGCCTGGTCGTCGTTGTTGCTGATGAGGCCCACTACTGTCGTGTCATCTGCAAACTTCACGATGTAGTGTTTTGTTGAGATGCTGTTTTTTCATTGAAACACACAGATGTCAGAAATACAACGGTATGTGTAACTGACAAATAGCTGTTGTGATGTTAGTTTTCACACAGGTTCAAGATGTCTGGTGGAACTAATTAATTGGCAAAAACAAATGAGCAGATACAATATAAATTACTAATTCGGTTGTAAATGATTACCTCACATGATTTTTCTCGTTTTTTTTAAAAAAAAACATCCTTATTTCATGGGCTGAGCCCTCAAAAGGCTCTCTGAATCTAAGCCTGTGCATAGCTGTGTCCATGAAATGTGAAAATCCATACTTTGTTGTAGGACTATAATAAAGATATCATTGGAAAGGTCTAAACCTGGGGAATAGCATATGTTAGTTAGGGGATTGTAAATGGCTCCTTCTTTGAACTATTGACCTTTGAACCCTGACTTCTGAGAAGTTCTGAAGGGCTGTAATTCTGCATCAAAAGGGGCTATAGACATGGGACAAAGTGTTCTAGAAAGCTTATGAACTCAGCTGTGTGGCTATACCTAGTGGATATAGACAGCAAGTGGGAGCTCTGTCCAAAATGGTAAACATATCTTTTCACCTACTTGACAATTATATACTTAAATTCTGGTCACTTTATTAGGTACACCTGTCCAACTGCTCGTTAACTTAAATTTCTAATCAGCCAATCACATGGCAGCAACTCAATGCATTTAGGCATGTAGACATGGTCAAGACGATCTGCTGCAGTTCACACCGAGCATCAGAACGGGGAAGAAAGGTGATTTAAGTGACTTTGAACGTGGCATGGTTGTTGGTGCCAGACGGGCTGGTCTGAGTATTTCAGAAACTGCTGATCCACTGGGATTTTCACGCACAACCATCTCTAGGGTTTACAGAGAATGGTCCGAAAAAGAGAAAATATCCAGTGAGCGGCAGTTCTGTGGGCGCAAATTCCTTGTTGATGCCAGAGGTCAGAGGAGAATGGCCAGACTGGTTCGAGCTGATAGAAAGGCAACAGTAACTCAAATAACCACTCGTTACAACCGAGGTATGCAGAAGAGCATCTCTGAACGCACAACACGTCGAACCTTGAGGCGGGTGGGCTACAGCAGCAGAAGACCACACCGGGTGCCACTCCTGTCAGCTAAGAACAGGAAACTGAGGCTACAATTCGCACAGGCTCACCAAAATTGGACAATAGAAGATTGGAAAAACGTTGCCTGGTCTGATGAGTCTCGATTTCTGCTGCGACATTCGGATGGTAGGGTCAGAATTTGGCATCAACAACATGAAAGCATGGATCCATCCTGCCTTGTATCAACGGTTCAGGCTGGTGGTGGTGGTGTAATGGTGTGGGGGATATTTTCTTGGCACACTTTCGGCCCATTAATACCAATTGAGCACAGCCTACCTGAGTATTGTTGCTGACCATGTCCATCCCTTTATGACCACAGTGTGCCCATCTTCTGATGGCTACTTCCAGCAGGATAACGCGCCATGTCATAAAGCGCGAATCATCTCAGACTGGTTTCTTGAACATGACAATGAGTTCACTGTACTCAAATGGCCTCCACAGTCACCAGATCTCAATCCAATAGAGCACCTTTGGGATGTGGCGGAACGGGAGATTCGCATCATGGATGTGCAGCCGACAAATCTGCAGCAACTGCGTGATGCTATCATGTCAATATGGACCAAACTCTCTGAGGAATGTTTCCAGTACCTTGTTGAATCTATGCCACGAAGGATTGAAGCAGTTCTGAAGGCAAAAGGGGGTCCAACTTGGTACTAGCAAGGTGTACCTAATAAGGTGGCTGGTGAGTGTATACTGATTACATTGAATATCTAGTATTGCCGAACTAGCGATGACATTGCTTTAAGTTGATATATGTTAAGAAAAAGTAAAGATAGTTTATTTAAGATGTGTTTAGAACCGCCCAATATAGATTTACGCCAAAAAGCATTGCAGTTTGGTTCTCCCAGTTTTATAGAACAGTAGATAGGGTTATGATTGGTTTATCTGCTGAACACATGAAATATTTACTACAGCCGAACTTGTAATGGCAGTGATTATAGTTGCTTTAAGTTAAGAAATGACACACAACACTGCATTTTAGTCGTTTATTTGAAAATATTATGAAGCTTTGCTGTAGCTTGGTTGAGCGGCAGAAACCAAACGCAGCCAATCTACGGCGGACAGCTATAGACAGGATTGGAATGAGTCCAACTACGTCACTAGGCTTTCTGCCGATCTCATAAGCCTTCTGTAGCTGACACCCGCACTATGGCTATGTGCCACCATGGCAACACCGGAAGTTAGGGTGAGATAGGTATATTTTATTTCTGATTGTATTTGTTTATTGTTTACATAAATTTATGATGAAACCTTCTGCAGTGTAACTTGTGAAAATGATATTGGACTTTACTGAATTTTTTTAAAGATAAAACTGTCGTGAGAGGTCACTTCCGGTTTTGAGTAACATGAGCGGGAAGATGTGCGTGTGGGAATTGAGGGAGAGAGGAGAATAGGGCTAACAAGGCGTACACGGTAATTATTTTGTTTACGTTTGCATAAGAGAATCATTTCTGATAACTTTGAATGTGAAATATGTATTTTTTTTTTGGTTCCAGTTTTCACGGTGTTCTGTAACCTTTGAAGAAAGAATAAAGTGTTGTGGAAATCAGTAAGAAGCGTGAATCTTGTGACCAGGGTAGATATAGTGAAAACGTGCCTAATCCATCCACGAGGCTTCAGAGTGCATCGTTGCTCCACATCCTGCGGCAAGCTACGGGCTACGGCGAGCGGAGGCATCGGTGCTCCACATCCTGCCGCAAGCTACGGGCTACGGCGAGCGGAGGCATCGGTGCTGCACATCCTGCGGCAAGCTACGGGCTACGGCGAGCGGAGGCATCGGTGCTACACATCCTTCTACGGCGAACGGAGGTATCGTCAGGGGTGCCGCTAGGGATTTTGGGCCCCATGAAAATAATCTTTACAGGGCCCCCTACACAGCGGCGAAAATTTTCGATGCTATTTTACATATAATTATGCATTTTAATGGTATTTTTGACTATCATTACCATTACCAATGAGGCATCATTTTGACAGAGGGGAGATCAACTATTATT
The DNA here is from genome assembly GCF_963514085.1 of Chelon labrosus. NCBI lineage: Eukaryota > Metazoa > Chordata > Actinopteri > Mugiliformes > Mugilidae > Chelon > Chelon labrosus. Next base: position 4,205,979 of record NC_140349.1, read on the forward strand.
GAATAAGAACAGCTTGATAAATGTTTGACTGGATTGATTATTTAACTATTATAGCAGTAAAATCCAGAGTTTTCTTGAGCTAACATGGTGAGAAAAGTGAGCTAGCTTATAGACCACAGACAGGGACAAAATTAATATTCCATAACTTTCCACCACCACTAACAAACCCACCTTTTTTTTTTTTGAAATACTGGGTGACATATTGTCGACCCTTCAACTCCTTCTCCTCTCTTAATTTCTTTTCTTTTTTGGCTGCCTGATTTTTGAGGCATACTGCCGTCCAGTGATGGGCAGTTAGCTTAACAGGATGTTTCTGTGTCGACAAGAACACGCCGGGTACAAGCGCATGCGTAGGCCTACAGAATGTTCACGGTGACGACATAGACAAGCGACACACACACACTGGAGAGAAAAGAGAATGGCAGAGAGCCCAAGATCCGTGGAAGAGCATGAGCATACACCGTGGCCTTCAAAAGTATGTCACTTTACTGTATTACTGTATTTTACTGTATTTTATTTACAATTTCAGAGGGCATTCTTGCTGAAAATAGCAATTCAGTTAAATTACAGTTAAATAACAGTTCTTAGGAAAATACAGTTACAATGTTAATTTGTAATGAAAATACAATGTTAATTTGTAAACTAAACTCATATTTTTGTCCTATTCAGGCTCATTGCTATTATTTTTTCTTACTTTATTTACTTAATTTATTTTATTTACAATTTCAAAAGGCATTCTTGTGTAACTAGAGCAAAAATGTGCTCTGATTTGTATTTATTTTTTTGTGTATTGGGCTATTGTTCAATGAATAAATCATATTTTAGCCTTTATCTGACTGACAGTTGTGTTGATCACTAAAATATGCATTGACTTGGCATACAGTTTGATTAACTGAAAGTAGTTACTAATGTAGCTTTTCAAGCTACTTTTGACAGATTGTAACTTAGCTTGCTACATTTTTATGGGTGGTAGCTTCTGTGTAGTGAAGCTGAATTTATTGTAGAGTAGCTGGTAGCTTAGCTAACTACACATATCAAGTAGCTTGCCCATCACTGCTGCTGTCTCCTCCTCCTTGCCCGCTGTGGCGCTGTGTGACACCGCCGGTGCGCTACCTGCAGCTGATCCAGTCGGACTGAACCATTTCACATAAATGGGGGGGGGGGGGGGGGGGGGCTGCAGGCGTTGATGTTTCCAAAACAAATAAAGTTATTGTTACCAGAACATTGAAAATAAAACATTTGTGATTATATGTTAATAACTTAGTGTCATTATTTTTTCTGTATTATAATTTCATCATCATTAGGGGCCTCTCTGGGCCCCCCTCAATCATGGGCCCCTAGAATACGTCTCCTTTACCCCCCCTTTTCGGCGCCCCAGGGTATCGTTGCTTGACATCCTTCTACGGCGAACGGAGGTATCGTTGCTTGACATCCTGCAGTCACTCCTGGAGCGGTCTCAGGCTATAACGTGAGTCCTCAAGTTAGACTGCGCGATTATTATGCCTCAGGAATTTGATGGATAGAACATAAACTACTGTTCCAACCATAGCAAACAAGCCATTAAAGGGATTCTGAACATTCTGAAATAAGTTGGAAAAAAAAAAAAATGAAAAATATATTGTTTGCTCTGATAATAACTGCTATTGTTTGATGTTTTGCTGAAAAGATTATTCAATATTCGATTTCATAAGTTGGGAAAGTTAACCTCAGGTGCTAACTAAGTTTAAGGGTGTCATTCTTGTGTTATTTGGTTATCCACTGCTAATTAAAGCCACCATAGCCACCTTGTAACTTACCTTGCTTTCCCCATACGATAATTCTTGAAAGCTCAAAATGTCCCAAACGGGTGATAGTCAGTCTGGTGACAGGTTACAAGATCAAGAGGCAGGGGAGCTAGATGAGGGAAAAATAAGAAAATCCTCTCGTGAAAGACGATTAACACCAAAAATGCAAGAACTGAAAGTGCAAGAATTAATTCAAAAGGAGAACAAGTTTAAAGCAACATATGAGAAATGGAAAAATAATGTAAGAGACATTCGTACAAGGTTGAAGCAAGAATGCTCTGAAGGTGACCTATGTGACACGATGGATGAAGCTGAGAAGCTTGACTCCGAGTTAAAAGAACTGTATGATAGCATCCGACTCCAAACCACACCAAGTCAAGAAATTCGGAGAAAAGTCGATGCATGCGCAGCTGTGACAGCAGACTTGTTACAATTGATGAGAGTGCGCCTCACTGAAGGAGGAGGCGAGTTTGATGCTGAGGCAGAAAGGTCAAGGTTACGCATGCTACTTGACAATAAATATGCTAGGTCAATATATGGATCCACAGCCTCCAGAGTTACTGCACACAGCTGCCACCATTCTGACCATTTCTCAGAATCACCCAGCATTTCGGCTAAGAGGGCAGAAACAGCTGCTCAGTTGGCTGCAAAGAGAGCCGAAATTGATATGGAAGCTGCCATTGAAGCTCAACGTCAGCAGTTGAAAAAACTTGAAAATCAGAGAGACATTGATGTAATTCAAGCAAAGTTAAATGTTTACACTGAAGAGGAGTCAAAGGGGAGGGATGGCTCATGTAGTCCTGTATGCAGCAAGGTTAATGATATAAGCCCATCCACTCCCTGCATACCAGATCAAGAACGGCAAGCTGTTAAAAATGAGACAACCTTAGTCCAGGCATTACAAGAATCATTAGCTCTCACTCGCCTTCCAACCCCAGAACCTACCATATTCTCAGGTGATCCTCTGAAGTTCACAGAATGGAGCACAAGCTTTAAGGCTCTTATAGAGAGGCGATGCTCTAACCCTGCAGACAGGCTGTACTATCTGCAAAGGTACATAGCAGGGGAGGCTAAATCTTTTCTTGATGGCAGCTTCTACAGAAAAGATGAAGAAGCCTATCAACAAGCATGGAATAGATTGAACGCCAGATATGGCCATTCCTTCGTAGTGCAACGGGCCTTCAGAGAGAAGCTAAATACGTGGCCAAGGATTGGTGGAAAAGAGTATGTCAAGCTGAGAGAATTCAGTGATTTCCTCCAGACTTGTAGTAATGCCATGTCTCACATAAAGGGTTTACAGGTTCTGAGTGACTGCGAGGAGAACCAGAAAATGCTACACAAGCTTCCTGAATGGGTGACGTCCAGATGGAACCGTTACGTCACAGAGCAGCTGGATCAAGGCCGTGACTATCCAAGCTTTCATGAGTTTGCCTCATTCGTCGCTAAAGAGGCACGCATTGCATGTAATCCAGTGTCATACTTACATGCTCTAAGGCACTCTGCAGAGATACCAGTCAGAGAGATGAGGCGCTCAAAAGCAAACACGTTTGCCACAAATGTGAAGGCCCCAGTTCCATCGAGCTCCACAACCAAATCAGATTTTGGTGAAATTCAGTTGAGAGATGTTGAAAAATCAAAGAAATGGAGCACACCATTACAAAACTGTGTTTGTTGTGGAGAAAACCACTCCATACATAAATGCAAAAGGCTAATGGAAATGTCTTTAGAAGAAAGGAAAAAATGCATATATGAAAATAAGCTGTGTTTTGCATGTCTGAGAAAAGGTCATAATTCCAAAGACTGTAGAAACAGAGCCATGTGTGGCATATGCAAGAAGAGTCACCCAACTCCATTGCATGAAGATCGTTTCCCAGCGGAATCAAAGCAAAATGTCGTTGAAGAAAGTACATCCTCACTATCATGCTGTGTGAACGGAGGAGAAGGTGGGAGCACATCTATGATTGTGCCAGTGTGGATTTCAGCACTTGACGCTCCTGATAATGAGACCCTAGTATATGCTCTACTGGATACACAAAGCAGTCACACATTTGTCGATCAAGAGGTGTGTGAAAAGCTTCAGACAGCAATGGAACCAGTGAAACTGAAGCTCTCCACCATGATGGGGAAGGATTCAGTTGTGAAGAGTCAAAGAGTATGCGACCTCAAGATCAGAGGTCTCTCCTCAAACATTCACATCAACCTACCTCCAGCCTACACGAGGGACTTCATTCCTCTTGACCGCGCACATATCCCCTCTTGTCATACAGCCAACAAATGGAAACATCTTGTCAACATAGCCCAGGAGATGCCCCCATTAATGGACTGTGGTGTCGGATTATTGATTGGCTATGACTGCTCCAGAGCGCTAATTCCAAGAAAGGTCATCACTGGCGGTGACTATGAGCCTTACGCCATTAAAACTGACCTCGGTTGGAGCATTGTGGGAAGTGTGCCACAGCGTGTGAATGCTAAAGATGTGACTGGTCTTTGTCATCGGGTATCTGTCAGAGAGCTACCACCTGTGACACCATCTTCTGTCATTAAGGCCCTTGAATCCAATTTCGCAGACACAAAATCAGGCGACAAAAGCATATCTCAAGAAGATATTTGCTTCCTGCAGATCTTAAAAGGAGGAATCCATCAGAACGACCATGGTCACTGTGAAAGGTGACCCGTGAGCGGCTGGATGATGCGGAGAAAAGTACTTGACTCTGGACAGGTTTCCCAATTTCCAGGTGTTTATTTCATATTTCCCATAACAGCAACAGGTGAACAGACAAAGCATTCATAGTTCCAACCAGCAACACAGACAGATTGAAAATGGCGCCTTATATACTGTGCCCCAGTGAACTACAATTGGACTCTTCCATTCAAAGGTAATCTTAAAAGTATCATCAAGTGGCTAACTTACCAGATGACAATTTTACATTTTATATTCAGCACATAGTTTACAATACCTCTGTTCCTGTTATTTCCCTGCCAATAAACCAATAAAATTTAATTACAATAAATAAAGATAACCACCACCAATTCGAAGCTCCCCCCCCTTCCTGTCTGGCCACTTGGTCTCTCCCGGAACGTTTATCACCATGCTCCTGCCCCCGGGGGAATCTTTTCGGCAGCGCACCCTGGAGCAGACTTTTGACCGAACAGGTAAGTGTTAACACAAACAACTTTACATAAATATACAGCACTCACTTACCCCTTAAAGCCACGATATTGCACCACACATTTACCCGTACCTCTGCACATGCTTCACGTATTGTTACCATTCAATCATACAGTCTTGTCGGAACTCAACTTGCCTCTCCTCTCTCGTAGGCGGAGCCGAGTGCCCAGTGCCGCACCTGCCCGAGGACATTCAATCACCTGCGGTCACGAGGTCTAACAAATAACTCATTAAATTAAATATTCAATAAATAGAGTCATTTAAAATATCTGTATAAAACTGTGCAAATACGCAATGTGCAAAATGTACTGTGCAAATCTTGGCAAATAAAGTGTCATCGTGACTAAAGTGCAAAGTGCCGTTATTAAAGTATATTAAAAGTTGCTGTGCAAAAGAATATAATTACCCTCCTGTGCAATGTTTCCCAGTAACGGACTACGCTTCGTTACATTTCCTCCCCCCTCTCCCGAAGGAGAACAGTACCTCAGTCCTCAGACATCCTCGACAGACAGTCTGCCACCACATTGGACTTCCCTGACCTGTACTGAACGGTGAAGTCGTATGGCTGCAGGGCCAGGTACCACCCAGCAATGCGCATGTTGGCATCCCTCATGCGATGAAGCCACTGCAGAGCTCGATGGTCCGTCTCCAAAAAGAAATGTCGTCCCAGCAGATAATATCTGAGGGTGTCGATCGCCCACTTCATCGCCAAACACTCCTTTTCCACCGTTGAGTATCTGGTCTCCCTGTCCAGCAGCTTCCGACTCAGGAACACCACCGGTCTCTTCTCACCCTCCACTTCCTGCAGCAGCACCGCTCCCAGGCCCACGCCAGAAGCATCTGTCAGCAGGGTGAAAGGTTTGTCGAAATCCGGACTGTGGAGAACTGAGTGAGCGCAGATGGCATCTTTGAGGTCTCGGAAGGCTCTGTCACAGTCCTCCGTCCATCGTACTTTGTTGGGTGCTGAGGCTTTGGTCAGGTCATTCAATAACACAGACCTGTCTGCGAAGCGAGGAACAAATTTCCTGTACCAACCCACCAGGCCCAGGAAACTCTTCACCTTCCTCTTTGTGGTGGGGACTGGAAAAGAATGGATGGCCTCCACTTTCCCCAGTTGTGGCTTGATCTTCCCGAAACCAATGATGTAGCCCAGGTACGCCACTTCTCTCTGGGCCACAGCACACTTGTGAGGGTTGATTGTCAGGCCGGCTGCTCGGATCCGCTGTAGGACTTGTTGTAGGTGGCACCTGTGCTCCTCCCAAGACTGGCTGAAAACAACCACATCATCCAAGTATGCTGCAGAGAAGTCACCAACATCCCTCAGCACGTGGTCCATTAGTCTTTGGAATGTGGCTGGCGCCCCCTGGAGCCCAAATGGCATGACCTTGAATTGATACATTCCAAACGGGGTCCTGAAAGCAGTCAGTTCCTTAGCCTCTGGTGCCAAGGCTAACTGCCAGTAGCCTTTGCTCAGGTCCAGCGTGGTGATGTACTGCGCTCTGCCCACTCTTTCCACCAGATCGTCGATTCGGGGCATGGGGTAGGGGTCGAAACTGGACACTGCATTCAAGTATCTGAAGTCAATGCAGAATCTTAGAGATCCATCTTTCTTTGGCACAAGCACAATCGGAATACACCACTCACTGCAGGAGACTTCGATGATCCCCAGCTCCAACATCAACTTGAACTCCTTCTGCAGAACCGGAATCAAACGCTCAGGGATCCTGTAACTCTTCTGCCGGACCGGAACATTTTTCATCAGCCGAATCTTATGTTGGACCAAAGAAGTGAAACCTGGTGTCTCTTTGAAAAGCTCTGGGTCAAGGAGGGGCTTGACCTCAGCCTGCTGAGTGGGAGAGAGATGTAACACATCAACTTCCAGGGGTTCTGCTGTAGTGGTGTTTGTTGGAAAAAATTTCTCATTTGTGTCCTCATCTTGAACCGCCCGCACAAACAACTGCTGGACCACAGGCTCCGGCCGAACCTGGAACTCTTTAAGCAGATTGACATGGAAAGTCTGGTACTTTTTCATCTTCTCAGGCATATACAGTTCATAGGTCACCTTACCCACTTGCTTGGTGACTTCATATGGCCCCTGCCATTTCGTCAGCAACTTGCTGTCACTGGTCGGCAACAATAACAGCACCTTCTGGCCAGGCCTGAAGATCCTCTCCCTGGCCTTCCGATCATACCAGGCCTTCTGGTTGTGCTGAGCAGACCTCATGTTCTCCTGCACCAGTGCTGTCATCTCCTCCAGTTTCTCTCTCATTTTGACAACATATGCCACTACATTGTCTCGTTCCGGCTTTGGGCTTTCCCAGTAGTCCTTTAGCAGGTCCAGTGGCCCCCTCACTTGGCGACCATACAACAGTTCGAATGGTGAAAAACCTGTTGATGCTTGTGGAACTTCCTGGTAGGCAAACAACAGGTAAGGCAGCCACTGGTCCCAATCAGCACCTGTATTGGAGACAAACTTGCGCAGCATGCTCTTCAGTGTTTGGTTATAACGTTCAACCAGACCGTCCGTCTGGGGGTGGTAAGGGGTGGTCTTAATGCCCTTTACTCCTAACACTTGATACACCTGCCGCAATAGTTTTGACAAAAAATTTGTCCCACAGTCTGTTAGGACCTCCTTCGGGATGCCTACCCTGGAAAACAACTGTATAAGGCAGTTTGCCACCTGTCTGGCCTTGATGGATTTGAGAGGAAAAGCTTCAGGGTAACGGGTTGCATAGTCACAAATGACTAATATGTATCGATGGCCTGAGGAGCTTCTCTCTAAGGGTCCTACAATGTCCATGCCTATTCTCTCAAAAGGGGTGTCTATGATTGGTAAAGTCTGCAGCTGGGCACGTGCTACTCCCTTAGCTGAGGTAAGCTGGCATGTTTCACAGGAATTGCAGAACTGAGAGACCTGGGTATACATCCCTGGCCACACAAAGCGACTTCCAATTCTATTCAGGGTCTTCTGGAAAGCCATGTGACCTGCCCACGGGATGGAATGCCCAAGCTCCATGACCTTAAGCCTGAACTGCTGTGGAAGTGCTAAAACCTCAGTTTTCCCCTTCCGCTGATACAACAGTCCCTCTTTGATGGTATAAGTGGCCTCATCTAGCCAGCTGGAGGTACCCTGTTTAGCCCCCTCAACCTCTGTCACCTTTTCGAACCACGGTTTCAGTGTGGAGTCTTGTTTTTGTAACATCCCTAAATCTGGGGGAAAGTCAAATTCTAGCATACCAGGAGGTTTGGTTGGACCTTCTGTCGATCTCCTAGGGGCACCCAGCAACTTCTCTCTCCTTTTCTGCGCTTTTGACTTTGGGGATTTTACCGGGCCTGCCTCCCAGTCTTCCCCAAAAAAAGGCAACTCCATGAGGACTCCCTTTGCGCTCTGTGCTCTCGTGGTGACATTACAGGGTTTGACAGTTTCTGAACCCTCAGTTTCATCCTCCCATCTGTTAGACTCACCCTCTGCCTGTGAACTCTGACCCTCATCAGCCCTCATGTCCATCTCACGCTCTGCCTGCTGTACCAGGTCATAGAGAGTGGGAACGTCATTACCTAGCACAACTGGATATGGCAGTGTTGGCGCCAACGCTACAGACAGAAGAAACGTCTGGCCTCCTGCTGTCAGATAGACTTCAGCTGTAGGGTAAACATGCTCATCTCCATGAATGCATCCAATCCTTGACCTGTCTTCACTCCACTTTTCTCTAGGGATCAAACTGGCCAAAACCAATGTCTGGTAGCATGCTGTATCCAATAAGGCTACCTCCCGCTGCCCATTTACCAGGACTGGTGCTGTTCTACCTGCCCTACCCACCGTGTCTACCCTAGTTGGCCTTGGCACTGAACACAGGAGAGCTGGCTTAGTGTGGTTAATGGTTGGGCAAAATTGTTTGGTGTGGCCCAAACCATTACAATGGTAGCACCTGATTTACTGTTTAACAGATCTGGGTGGAGGCTTTTTTGTATGGTAAGAAGCTTGGGGAGTAAACTGCCTACTACTAGGGGAACCCCTAATTTGTGGCTGACCAGACCCCTGTTCACCCCCGTAGGACGTACTTGGATAGGCCCGGTGGTTCTCCCGACCGAACGTGGCATGGCTCCCTCTTCTGGCCAACATGAAGACCTCTGCCAGGCGAGCTGCCTCCTCTGCTGTCTTGGCATCGTGCTCTTTGATCCAGATCTCCAGCTCTGGATGGACCATCCTCAGGAACTGTTCCAGGATAATAGTCTCTGATATTTCCTTTACAGTTGATTTTTCTGGCTTCACCCATTTGGAGAACAAATCCTTTAGCCGAACGTACAGCTCTCGTGGGGTCTCACCTGGATCAATGTTCAGGGACCGGAATCGTCTTCGGTAGGTCTCTGGAGTAATCTCATATTTTGTCAGAATTGCAGCTTTAACTTTATCGTAGTTTTCAGAGTCTTTAATGTCCATCAGAACATAGGCACTACGAGCTTTGCCAGTGAGTAAGGGAACAAGACGCACGGCCCATCCCTCTTTGGGCCAGCGACAAACATAGGCCATTCTTTCAAACGTGGTCAAAAAATGTTCAATGTCATCCTCTGCGGACAAAGGAAGCAGTTTGGGCTCCCTGTGGGCTAGGGGGTGCTCTCCCTGGCCTGAAATTTTGGCTGGTTGTCTCACCTAGAACTTCACCGTCCTCATTTTCGTCATCACCCCCACCATCATCCGTGGCTTGGATTTCACGCTCATATCCGCTTTCTTCTCTTATCAGGTTTACCTGCTGCTGTATTTGGGAGAACTGATGTTGCATGCTTTTCCATCGCTGTTCTTGCCGAGCAGACTCTTTCTCTATCTTTTGCTCTTTTATGGCCTGAGAACGAACCAGATTTTTCAGCAGACCTGTTAGCTCTTCCAGCCTCTCTTCTGTTGTAGCCTCTGCCCCAGGACCTGCGTCAGCTGATGCGAAAGCTCCATCATCTGGTTCCTGCTGTCCATCTGTCTTTCCTCTTCTGGTCATCATGTTTTTTCTGGTGTGGGCCCCAACTTCTTGACACCACTTGTGAAAGGTGACCCGTGAGCAGCTGGATGATGCGGAGAAAAGTACTTGACTCTGGACAGGTTTCCCAATTTCCAGGTGTTTATTTCATATTTCCCATAACAGCAACAGGTGAACAGACAAAGCATTCATAGTTCCAACCAGCAACACAGACAGATTGAAAATGGCGCCTTATATACTGTGCCCCAGTGAACTACAATCGGACTCTTCCATTCAAAGGTAATCTTAAAAGTATCATCAAGTGGCTAACTTACCAGATGACAATTTTACATTTTATATTCAGCACATAGTTTACAATACCTCTGTTCCTGTTATTTCCCTGCCAATAAACCAATAAAATTTAATTACAATAAATAAAGATAACCACCACCAATTCGAAGCTCCCCCCCCCTTCCTGTCTGGCCACTTGGTCTCTCCCGGAACGTTTATCACCATGCTCCTGCCCCCGGGGGAATCTTTTCGGCAGCGCACCCTGGAGCAGACTTTTGACCGAACAGGTAAGTGTTAACACAAACAACTTTACATAAATATACAGCACTCACTTACCCCTTAAAGCCACGATATTGCACCACACATTTACCCGTACCGCTGCACATGCTTCACGTATTGTTACCATTCAATCATACAGTCTTGTCGGAACTCAACTTGCCTCTCCTCTCTCGTAGGCGGAGCCGAGTGCCCAGTGCCGCACCTGCCCGAGGACATTCAATCACCTGCGGTCACGAGGTCTAACAAATAACTCATTAAATATTCAATAAATAGAGTCATTTAAAATATCTGTATAAAACTGTGCAAATACGCAATGTGCAAAATGTACTGTGCAAATCTTGGCAAATAGTGTCATCGTGACTAAAGTGCAAAGTGCCGTTATTAAAGTATATTAAAAGTTGCTGTGCAAAAGAATATAATTACCCCCCTGTGTAATGTTTCCCAGTAACGAACTACGCTTCGTTACAGTCACCTTGAGATGCCTCTTCCTTTTAAAGTACGTCCTCACCTCCCAGACAATAAGAAGCTGGCTTTGGTTCGGCTGAATCACCTCAAAAGGAAGCTGGACAGAGATCTCAAGTTCAAAAACGATTATGTGAGGTTTATGGAAGGTGTTTTCAAGGATGGTGATGCAGAGAAAGTAGACACCCAACCAGAGCCTGGGAAAATCTGGTATATCCCGCATCAAGGGTTTTACCATCCCAGGAAACCAGACAAGATCCGGGTGGTTTTTGACTGCTCTGCGAAGTTCGAAGGCACCTCATTAAATGATCATCTGCTGACAGGACCCGACCTTACAAATGGTCTCACGGCTGTACCGTGCCGTTTCCGTAAACATCCTATTGCAGTCATGTGCGATGTGGAAAAAATGTTCCACAGGTTCCATGTCAGCAAAGAAGATAGAGACTATTTACGGTTTCTCCGGTGGGAAAATGGAGACACAAATGCAGAACCCACAGAATACCACATGAAAGTGCACCTGTTTGGAGCATCATCATCCCCAGGCTGCGCCAATTATGGCATGAAACACCTTGCCAGTTAAAATGAGAAAGAGTTCCCCTCCGCAGCTAGCTTCATCAGGAAGCATTTCTATGTTGATGATGGCCTCATAAGCGTGAAATCGGTTGGTGAGGCAATTGAGTTAGTGAAGGAAGCCCAAGCTGTGTGTGCCAAAGGAAAGTTGCACCTTCACAAATTTCTTTCCAATAACCGAGAGGTACTAGATTCCATCAACATTGCAGAACGTGCTGTGGAGGCAAAAAATGTTGATCTTAACCATGGTGACTTACCAGTGCAAAGAGTACTTGGTATAAGATGGAACATTGAAAGCGACAGCTTCTCCTTCAAGGTGACACTTGATGAGAAACCTGTGACACGACGAGGGATTCTCTCGATTGTGGCCTCTTTATACGACCCTTTAGGGTTTATAGCTCCATTCATCCTTGAGGGAAAAAGAGTTCTGCAGGAGATGTGTCAGAGAGGTACGGGGTGGGATGAACCACTACCCAGGGATTTGAAGCTAAGGTGGGAGACTTGGATGAAAGATTTGGAAAACCTTGAGAAGATCGAGATTCCAAGATGCTTCATACCTGATGGCTTTGGTGAGGTCCAGAGAGCTGAACTGCATCATTTTTCTGGTGCAAGCAGTCAAGGGTATGGCCAGTGCTCTTACATCAGGTTGCTGAGCAAAGAGAAAGTGCACTGCTCCTTCGTCATGGGCAAAGCAAGAGTGGCGCCAACCAAAATAGTCACCATACCAAGGTTGGAGCTAACTGCTGCAGTAACCTCAGCAGCCATGAGCAACATGTTAAGGGAAGAGCTAGAGCTCAAGATCGATGAGGAATATTATTGGACAGATTCTCAAGTAGTTCTTGGCTACATTAACAATGAAGCACGAAGGTTTCATGTCTTTGTTGCGAACCGTGTCCAGAGAATTCGAGAAACCACTGATACAAGACAATGGCACTACGTCGACACAGGGGAGAATCCTGCCGACCACGCTTCCAGAGGCCTCAAGGTGGCTGACCTTGTCAACTCAAACTGGCCCTCTGGTCCCAAGTTTTTATGGGAGAGAGAGATAGCCACAAACCAGGTTACATCAGAGCTGCTGGTGGGAGATCCGGAGGTGAGGATTACTCAGGTGCTGAAGAATGAGGCTGCAAGGCAATTTGACATCCAAGGACATCTATCACGGTTCTCAAGATGGACCACAGCGGTTAATGTCATTACTCGTATCCAGCGATTGGCTAAGAGGATCAAGACCACAGAACCTTTAAATGTGGAAGAGAGAAGGCAAGCCACACCGACTCTTATCAAGCTTGCACAACAAAATGTCTTCCAGGAGGAGTTGAACATGCTCAGACAGAAATCAGGAAAGCTGCCTTGCAACCACCAACTCTATCAGCTTGACCCGTTCCTCCAAGATGGTATATTGAGAGTAGGAGGAAGACTGAGAAAGGCATCTGCGCCTCTTGAGTTGAGACACCCAGTAATCCTTCCTAAAGATGGCGCTGTCACAAACCTCATCATTGCACATCATCATGACAAAATACAGCACCAAGGCAGAGGACAAACTCTCAATGGACTAAGAGCCAACGGCTACTGGATAGTTGGTGGAAGTAAGGCTGTAGCCCAATATATCAGGCAGTGTGTACGGTGCAGAAGGGTGCGAAAGTAGACACCCAACCAGAGCCTGGGAAAATCTGGTATATCCCGCATCAAGGGTTTTACCATCCCAGGAAACCAGACAAGATCCGGGTGGTTTTTGACTGCTCTGCGAAGTTCGAAGGCACCTCATTAAATGATCATCTGCTGACAGGACCCGACCTTACAAATGGTCTCACGGCTGTACCGTGCCGTTTCCGTAAACATCCTATTGCAGTCATGTGCGATGTGGAAAAAATGTTCCACAGGTTCCATGTCAGCAAAGAAGATAGAGACTATTTACGGTTTCTCCGGTGGGAAAATGGAGACACAAATGCAGAACCCACAGAATACCACATGAAAGTGCACCTGTTTGGAGCATCATCATCCCCAGGCTGCGCCAATTATGGCATGAAACACGTGCTCAGACAGAAATCAGGAAAGCTGCCTTGCAACCACCAACTCTATCAGCTTGACCCGTTCCTCCAAGATGGTATATTGAGAGTAGGAGGAAGACTGAGAAAGGCATCTGCGCCTCTTGAGTTGAGACACCCAGTAATCCTTCCTAAAGATGGCGCTGTCACAAACCTCATCATTGCACATCATCATGACAAAATACAGCACCAAGGCAGAGGACAAACTCTCAATGGACTAAGAGCCAACGGCTACTGGATAGTTGGTGGAAGTAAGGCTGTAGCCCAATACATCAGGCAGTGTGTACGGTGCAGAAGGGTGCGAGCACCGCCAGAGGAACAACGGATGGCGGACTTACCGAGCGAGCGTGTTGATCCTACACCGCCGTTTACCTACTGTGGAATGGACTGCTTCGGTCCCTTCCACACCAGGCAAGGTCGTAAAGAACAAAAACAGTACGGTCTCCTCTTCACATGTCTTTGTTCTAGGGCAGTGCACATAGAGATGTTGGAGGATATGACGACTGACGCATTCATCAATGCCCTACGATGCTTTGTCGCTATCCGTGGACCTGTTAGACACATTAGATCGGACCAGGGCACTAACTTCGTGGGAGCTAAAAATGAAATGGCAAAGGCTCTGAAAGAACTCGATAAGGAAAGAGTGGCTGTATACCTGGCAGATAATCAGTGTGACTTCCAGATGAATACACCACACTCAAGTCACACCGGAGGAGTCTGGGAGCGCCAAATTAGGACAGTGAGAAGCGTACTGAACACAGTCCTTGCCTACAGTGTTGGAAGGTTGGACGATACTTCCTTAAGGACATTCTTTTATGAAGCTATGTCCATTGTAAATAACCACCCACTCACTGTCAATGACATCAGCGATCCCACAAGTTTGGAGTCACTCACACCAAATCATTTGATTACTATGAAATCTTCTGTTCTACTTCCCCCACCTGGAAAGTTCAGCAAGGAAGACCTGTATGCTAAAAAACGGTGGAGAAGGGTCTAATATCTGTCCGAGCAATTTTGGCACAGATGGAGGAAGGAATACCTGGCAAACATTGCTCTACAGCGATGGCATGCGCCAAGGCGCAACGTGGATATGGGTGATATTGTGATCATCAAAGAGGAGGACACCCCTCGCAATGAATGGAAACTTGCTAAGGTTGTTGAAGCACATGAGGATGATGACGGACTGGTACGAAAAGTGACAGTGCAGATTGGAGACAGAAAGTTAGGAAAAAAGGGTGAACGCCTCAACCAGCCATCCATTGTTCAAAGACCCATTCAGAAGTTAGTGGTTCTAGTGAGAAGTAGCTAAAAATAGGGGCAAAGGTCAGTTATTGGTTAAATATCACCTTCCTGAGCTAAAAGTGGTCCTTATGTTGTAGTTCATCCTTAATTGGATATTCTTTGTATGTTCACATATAAATTCTATTGTTAAATAGTGTGGAAAATCATTTGGTTAACTTTCAAATTTCAAATGAGTGTTATGGGAAACAACAGACCAAGACTTGGAAATTACCATTAATTATTCAATGAAGAGTGTAAGTGTATTTCACGTCTCCATTTGTGTTAATCAAAGGTAATTTGGTGGGAGTGTAGCTGACACCCGCACTATGGCTATGTGTCACCATGGCAACACCAGAAGTTAGGGTGAGATAGGTATATTTTATTTCTGATTGTATTTGTTTATTGTTTACATAAATTTATGATGAAACCTTCTGCAGTGTAACTTGTGAAAATGATATTGGACTTTACTGAAATTTTTTAAAGATAAAACTGTCGTGAGAGGTCACTTCCGGTTTTGAGTAACGTGAGCGGGAAGATGTGTGTGTGGGAATTGAGGGAGAGAGGAGAATAGAGAGGACTGTCTACTGCTGGCTAACAAGGCGTACACGGTAATTATTTTGAATAACGAAGCTTGTTTACGTTTGCATAAGAGAATCATTTCTGATAACTTTGAATGTGAAATATGTATTTTTTTTGGTTCCAGTTTTCATGGTGTTCTGTAACCTTTGAAGAAAGAATAAAGTGTTGTGGACATCAGTAAGAAGCGTGAATCTTGTGACCAGGGTAGATACACCTTCTTTTAATAATACTAGAGATGCACCGATTACAATTTTCCCGGCCGATTCCGATTTCCGATTTTTCATTGAGTTTGACCTGCCGATACCGATTTTAGCCGATTCCGATTTCATTTTTTCTGACCACTTTACAACAAACACAGAGATTTATTTTCTCTTCTTTAATAGAATATTAATATTATCTTTTCTTTAATAGAACATTTTTTGAACAGATAATCGCTATCACTATAAAAATAGAACTATATAAATTACTCCTGGTGTGGGAAAAAAAATTTAAATAGACCTATTTGTGGAAAAAAATATGTAATATTTGAGTTACATAAAAGCTTTTTATTTGTTTTCTTCCTAATTGTCCTTGAAATAATGGTCAAGAACCCCCCCCACCCCCAACACAAAAATTGTTTGGCCACTGATCAAAATTTGATGTTGCCGTTTGATTTGAAGTTCAGTAGCTCAAAATGTCCGGTCAGACTCAGCATAAGTCCAGTGCTCAGAGAAGGAAAGAAAAGAGAAGAAGAGAAGAAAATAGAGGCCTTAAAGATTTTCTTAACAAATATTTAAAAAAAGTTGGTGACGGTGAAGCTGGGACTAGTAAAGTGAACGCAGGTTAGAAACAGCGCAGCCAACGTTTACCAGCCTTGTAACGTAACCTAACAGGCTAGCTCTAATGCTAACGTCCATTAGCTTGTATAAAAGCCTGAAACAACACGTTATCTTTGACAGAAACAGTTGAGTTTGGTAGCTCCGTCAGAGAGGAGAGAGATCCAGGTGCAGTCAGGTGACAGAGAGAGTGATGCGGGAGGGGCCCGCTGTCTCGGAGCGGAGGGACAGAGTCAGGCTACCGTTGAGAGAAGAGAGAGAGAAGGCGATGTAAATCATGCGGTGCCCGAGTGCATTTGACCGGCAAAAAATCGGCATATGTCAGACTGACCGGCCGGTCTCCGGTCATGGCCGATCACGTGAAAATCGGCCGATTCCGGTCACCAGCCGATAAATCGGTGCATCTCTAAATAATACAGTTCAAAATGCCAATGTGTACCTGGTTTAACGAATGCATTGAGTAACACGGCTTTAGCTTTAGGATGTAGCTAGTATTTTCACACTAATCGGCTCGTTTTCTACCCCGGGATGACGACGGAGGTTGACCGGCCGATTACCTCGGGAGGCCGGTGGCTCGCCTCTGAGATGATCCGCTGCTCCTGCTCCACAGGTGGCGCTTCACTTCTCCGAAAACGTCCGAGCAAATTTCCAGACAGGCGTTATTTGAATAAACTGGTCACATATTGGGGATCTGCACCGTTACTTTCTTGCATGAAAAAATATTAAAACTTAAGTACGTGACGTATTAACAGCTCTAGAGCCACTTAAACGTAATAGTGAGTTGTAATTTGGGTGCATACAAAACGACAACTGTGACAGGGGTCGCTTAAAGGTGCAGTAGGCAGGATTGCGAAAATCCAGGACTTAGCCAAAAAATTTGAACATCGACAACTTCTCAGTCCCTCCCCACTTTCCGCTAAAGCCCAAAAAGGTCTCGCAAGCCCCTCCCCCCACAAGGGAGAGCTGTGCACGATAGAGCGCATGCATATTGGCCCTGTAATACTGTGCACGAGCAGAGAACCGAGAGAGAGCGAGTAAACAAACTAGCATGGAACACACCAACGTAACAACAACAAAATAGTTTTTATAATACCCTTCGTTATTGCTAAATAATTTTAGGTCAAAATATTTAGCAATAGTCAACTTTAGGACAAAACCAAGGTTAGGATGTTTCTGAAAGTAGCCTACATCGGTGATGTTTGCTATCACTAACAGTTAGAAGCATTCATTGTGGCGTTTTATTCCACAGTTTAGACTTATCAATTTGCTATGTGGTAGATATATGACCGCTACCTGTTGATGTGGTTAGACGTTTGAGAGTGAAGCTGAGGCACAGGCCTCGGAGGAGGATTACGTCCCGGCTCCTTCTACACGCCCGCGGACAAGTGGTGCGAGGTGGTGGAGGGAGGGGAGGGCGCTATGAAATGCGTGTCCATGAGCAGTGATTGACACTCTGTTAGATACACCCCTGGACGTGATTGGTGCATCTGGATGTGGAGCGGTGGATGTCTTGCAAATCGCGCTACAGGCTCTAGGAGGGGCCAGAGGAGCCAATTTTTTTTTTAAATGACCTGCTTTATGCAATTATACTTGAACATAGGGTCAGTTTCAGCAAATATGACAGAAAGTTAGTTTTATAAAAGTTGCCTACTGCACCTTTAAAGGAACAGTATGTAAGATTGTGGCCAAAACTGGCCAAAACTGGTACTGCAATCACTTTCAAAATACTGTAGAACGGTGTATCCCCTCCAACCTCCCCCCTGACTCAAGGTTGCCAGGTTACCGAGGTAACGTTAGGCTACTCAATACGTCTCAATTGACCTTTGGCTAAGCCCCGCCCTAGAATGCAGATTGACCAATCACAGCTCCCACAGGGGTCCGACACTTTTTCACAGCGCTCCATTGACTTTAACGCAGGCGCCTCGTATTTTCGGTCTCGGCAGGCTATACTGTCGGTATATATCCCGGGTATGGATAAGCCCAATGATGTGCGCGCAAAACCCTGTGGAGCTAACCAAAACATCACCGTTACAGCTTAAGTTGCATAGTTGTTAAAACGCTAGCACACGCTGAAGAAATACAACGTTATACGTGCGTAACGTTAGTCCGTTTGCTTCGTAATAACGATTTTAGAAGTGAATAGAGACGTACCCAGCTTTGCATGAACAGTGTTGCTCCTTGATATTGTCAGTCCCAGCCTCCGTCTCGATTAATAGGATATGCGGTGGTTCATTTTTTGACTGTGACCGGTATGCTTTTGCCTCTGTTTGGATGCCTTGTTGTTCGTTGCGTTTCACTTGTATGTCCTGAATATAGCCTTCGAACGCATATTGCAGCCCCTTTTGCCTACTTCCATCGGACACTTTATTTGCTGCTTTATAAAAGTTTGACAAAAGTTCAGCAGGAAGAGCTGTCACAGCATAAGCCATGTTGATACCAGAGCCTTACAGATAACCAGAAAACCACAGCCCAGAAGAGAATGTCGGACGTAGCAACAGTAACTAAGGGGGGACTGACAATATCAAGGAGCAACACTGTTCATGCAAAGCTGGGTACGTCTCTAATCACTTCTATAATCGTTATTACGAAGCAAACTGACTAACGTTACGCACGTATAACGTTGTATTTCTTCAGCGTGTGCTAGCGTATCAACAGCTATGCAACTTAAGCTGTAACAGTGATGTTTTGGTTAGCTCCACAGGGTTTTGCGCGCACATCATTGGGCTTATCCATACCCTGGATATATACCGACAGTATAGCCTGCCGAGACCGAAAATATGAGACGCCTGCGTTAAAGTCAATGGAGCGCTGTGAAAAAGTGTCGGACCCCTGTGGGTGCTGTGATTGGTCAATCTACATTCTAGGGCGGGGCTTAGCCAAAGGTGAATTACGTTTCACATTGCCATAATCGACGTGCTAATGTTGTTTTCCTCGGCGTTTCAGCATAATCGCCGTTTTTATTTCCCAAACAATTCCTTACCTTTTCAATTCGATGACCCACCTCCTCTGTATGCGCTAACGTAACATTACTTTGCACGAACATGCATAACTTTGTTTGACTGTCGTGAATATTTTAAATGTCCATTTACATTATGTACAAGTAAGTTAGCCAGGAGAAAATTAGCAACGTTGGCGTCTGTCTTCAAATTCTTCTCCGTTTTCAGCCGTCTCTATCTTTCAAAGGCATCTCCTATACAAATCCTTGTTTTATTTCGGACTTTGTCACGATGTAGTTCGGATTCATAACGAGGTCTTAGGTTTAGTAATACATGTTTTATCCGACACGTTCGTAGCTGCAGCTGTGGTAACTAGAGCAGAGCTGGCAACCCGGATGACGAAACTCTACTGACTTCGTGATTAGTAGATAGGTGGAGGGTGGCGCCTCAGACCAAAACACAACATGACAACATCAACATCAGTTGAGGGCTGCAACTCTCACTTTTAAATGACAATATCCTGGCCTGACCACTGTTGTCAGTGATATAAGTATTTGAAATGAACATGATTTCTTCATGTCTAGTGACATATCAGGGCCATTTTATGATTAATTGAAATACATTTCTTACTGTTCCTTTAACTTTGAAACGTAACATCCCTGCAAACATTTCATCAACCTGGGGGTTGACGGCAGGTCTAAGGGGCGACCTCTAGCGTGAAACGAGTTTAAAATAGGTCTAGGTTGCACCTCGACCACAAACGAACTAGATCAGCCTTTCTCAAACTGTGGTACGCGTACCACTAGTGGTACGCGGGCTCCCTCTAGTGGTACGCAAAATAATACTTATACTAAAATAAAATAAAATACATTTAAAAGGTGAAACACGATTTAATATATGAGAATGTATGAAAAAAAAAACTATCAACCGATGACAAAAAATGGAAGGAAATTAAGACAATAAATAAGTTAATAATTTTAAAAATCCGCAAGTGTTTCTGGGTAACGTTAGCCGATATATGTAATATTCCCGCCGTTACAGGCGCCGTTTGTAGCTGGGCTGTGATGGGAAGATGGTTTAGTTACCGTAATAACAAGGACTTTAAAAATGAAGCGTACGACAAAACTATTGTCGTGGCTTAAATCAAAGACAGACGTGCAACAGGAGATAACAACAACCGAAGAGGAGGACGTGTGTGAGCCGAGCACAAGCGCGAACAGTGATGCCAGTACCAGCACCACAACATCTGCTACTGTTAGCAAAAAACGCAGTGCATTTTAATTGATTTTTTTATTTAAGTAAAGTTTATGATTTTCCAATTTTAAACACAGTGTTCCATCTGTGTATGATTGTTACCGTGGCCAACAATATTAAATAAACTTGTTAAATAAAACTTTTAAAATGTTTTTCATGAAAACTTTGGCCTACTCCGCTACTGTACTTTAATGTTGGTCATTAGGTGGTACTTGGAGAGCCAAGTATTTTCTCAGGTGGTACCAAGTGTAAAAAGTTTGAGAACCACTGAACTAGATGAAAAAATTAAATGTATACAACCAATCGGGTAAGAGCCCTTCTAACCAATCAGAGGCGAAAAGGGCGGGACCTTCTACTTCAAACCTGGCAGCGGAACACGACTGCAGAGAAGCCAGCACGGCACGTACCGAACAGTTTTTTCGGTAAGTTCGTTGACATAAAACATTAGAGACGGTTTATATGTGTTCATATGCAACTTTCTGTGTTTTGAAAAGTGGCATTGACAGTGGCAGTGCGTTATGTGTTTAACTGTCGAGTGGGTTTCAAGCTAGCTGCTCACTCGGCTAACATAAACAGAGCTCTGCAGTGTGCTTTCTGACTAATATTCTGATATTTTTGGACTATTGGAGTTTAGAAATCCAGACATAAATCAGTGAAGCACTTATACAGACCAGCTGACATGGAGGTGTCCAGAAAATGCATTTTTTCCCCAAGATAATTTGAAAATGTTAATTTATCTTCATAAAAAAAAAAAAAAAAAAACAATAGTAGCCTAATCTATTGATTAGCTGTTAAAATGTTAATATTCAGTGGATTGTGAACATAAAAATTTGACTCCCAATGCAATGCCTAATTATCTGCTTTGTTAATCAACAATGCTTTTTCTATTTAAAATCCTGTAATGTTTTTATTTTATCATTATCTGGGACTTTTTGGCCTATGTAAATATAACCAAAAAGCAATTTATGTCTGTTTCATGACTTAACATTCATGTGATGTATGTAGTATGTACGTAGGTGAATTAGATGGTATAACAGTGTACAATTTCCCAAGATGTGTTTAAGAATTGTTAAGTAATATACTTCAAATGTTTTTCCAGCTTCACATGACAGAGTGAGGATCTCCACTCCAGGTGAAGGAGCCATTGATAGGAGGGAGAGGGGGCCAGAGGAGATCGTGATCGCCTACAAAGTGTTTTTCAACTGTGTTGGTGTTAACAGTTTTGGTCTCTTTTTTTTTTTTATATGTTTATTGCACATACAGCTAAAAATAAAAAGACCACTGCTGCGATTAAAAATTGGGATTATTCCACCAATGTTGATGTCTAAACTCCTCCTAAGTTTGAAAAGTAGTGTTGTGTTCTAAAATGAATATGAACCTGTTTTCTTTGCATTATACAACGTCTGAAAACAAAAGAACTGTTTTGTCATTTTGACCGGTTGCCATTTTCTGCAAATACATGTTCTAAATGACAATATTTGTATTTCCAATTTGGGAGAAATTTTGTCAGTAGGTTATAGAATGAAACAAAAGTGTTTATTACTCAAACACATAGCTATGAATAGTAAAACCAGAGGAACTGATCACTTTGAAGTGGTCTCTTAACACTTTCCAGAGCTGTATGTGTAAGACTCATGTTGGTGTCATTGTTTTTTTTTTAGTTTTTCAAAAGTGTTCTGATTGTTTGTGTAATAAAACTTTAAAGAAATTGGACTTTTGTGTTGTCAAACTTATAATTTCCCCCCAAAGGTAGGTTCTGTTAATACATTGTATTTATATAAATGTGTTAATTTATAGCAAAAAATATTTTTAATATAATTTATTATTCATTAAAGGTATGTTTTATCTATATGTAAACACTGTAATTGTTTTTACAGTTAGTCAATTTGAACTGATAACATTTCTACGTTGAACAAACGTTAAAATGACGTCGAGACCTAGACGCAGCCAGGGGCTTTAAAAGTAATGCTGAAATGCAGGTTGAAAAGACGTCAGATCGCAACGTCAACATCTTCTCTACCTGCATTTGTCAACCTCTTTTTAACTCCACTCCACTGCAGAAACAACATCTAAAACTCGACACATACAGCTGTAAAAAATATATATATATATATATCAGAATATTTACACTGGACCATATTTAGAAGGTGAATAATGCGCGTTTAGAAGACATCTGTGTTACAACGTGACGTTGTGGAGACGTTTACGACCGTTAAAAAGACGTCGATTCAATTGAAACGTCGTTTCAATTTTCATTTCAGCATTACTTTTAGACCTCCTGGCGACGTGTACGTTTAGACGCCGTTTCAGCGTTTATTAGACGTCAAAATGTTTGCAGGGATGAGGTCGTAATTCACCGCTTCTACATCATTGACTGTATATACTGTTCTACATACGACTCGTGGTCGTTTTTTTTGAGGAGAACAGTCTCTTATAATCACATGCTGCTCAGACCCTGTGTTGTTCTTTTTAAACTAGTGTGATGTAATGTGTAGAAATGTATTAACAGGAGGTCAGAGGTCACTGTAAACTACAAATGAACACTCTGGAGCCTGTAGGGACACAGTGACATGTTGTTTTTCCTTCTGTTGCTGATCTGGGACTGAAAACAATTCTGATAAGAATACAAATAACCCTGCTGTATGCAAATACCCTCAATGCATACAGTACTACTCCCCTTCCCCCCCTTGGCAGGTCAGATCACAACCTTGTCCTGTTAACTCCTAAGTATGTCCCGCTTGTCCAACGGCAGCCTGTGTCCAAAAAGACTGTAAGGAGGTGGACACCAGAGGCTGAGGAGGCCCTGCAGGACTGCTTTGAGTACACTGACTGGGAGGCACTCTGCCAGCCTCATGGGGAAGACATCAGCAGCATGGCGGACTGCATCACAGAATACATAAAATTCTGTGAGAATACCGTCATAACACCCCGGACTGCTCGTTGTTACTCCAACAACAAGCCTTGGATTACCAGCGACCTGAGGACTCTGTTGAACGACAAGAGGAGAGCCTTCAGGTCTGGAGACAGGGAGGAGCTAAGGAGGGTACAGCACCAACTGCGGGACAAAATCAGAGAGTGCAAAGACTCCTACAGAAGGAAGCTGGAGGCCAAACTCCAGCAGAAGAACATGAGGGAGGTATGGTCAGGAATGAAGGACATAACGGGCTGTGGGGGGAGAAGCAGGCTGTCTGAGGGTAGCTTGGAGCGTGCGAACGAGCTTAACACCTTCTTCAATAGGTTTAGCTCCAAGACTCCTGTCTCCTCTACCCCTATCCCCCACACCTCCCCACTGCCTCCAACGCGACAACTAAATCTTACCTCAAACTGCTGGCTAAGGCTAAGGTTAAATACAGTAAAATTGTTATTCACGTCGGCAGTAATGACACCCGGTTACGTCAATCGGAGGTCACAAAACTTAATGTGGAATCGGTGTGTAAGTTTGCTAAAACTATGTCGGACTCCGTAGTTTTCTCTGGTCCCCTGCCCAACCTGACCAATGATGACATGTTTAGTCGCACGTCGTCATTCCATCGCTGGTTATCTAGGTGGTGTCCAGAAAACAACGTGGCCTTCATTGACAATTGGCACACTTTCTGGGGAAAGCCTGGTCTGATTAGGCGAGATGGCATCCACCCAACTTTAGCGGGTGCTGCTCTCATCTCTAGGAATATGGCCGATTTTATTAACCCCCCGAAACCATGACAACCCAGAGTTCAGACCAGGAGGCGGAGTTGTAGTCTTACACACTTCTCTGCCGCTTCTCTAGGACTGTCTCACACCCAAAACTCTATCAACTCTATAGATGTTCTGTCTGCTCCCAGATTATTTAAACCAAAAAATAACAACAGAGGAGTTTCTCATAGGAACCTGATACAAATCAGTACAAGTTCATTGGTAGAACAGAAGAATAGGAAAATTAAATGTGGTCTTTTAAATGTCAGATCTCTCTCATCCAAATCTCTTTTAGTGAATGATCTGATAACTGATCATCAGATTGATCTATTTAGTTTGACTGAAACGTGGCTGCAGGATGATGAATATGTTAGTTTAAATGAGTCTACGCCACCCAGTCATAGTAATTATCATATTCCTAGAAGCACAGGTAGAGGAGGAGGAGTGGCAGCAATCTTCCACTCTGATTTATCTATTAATCCTAGACCTAAGGAGAGCTTTAATTCATTTGAAAGTCTTACTCTTAGTCTTCCCCATCCAGACCAGAAAATACAAAAAACAATTCTTTTTGTTGTGGTGTATCGCCCACCTGCTCCTTATTCTGAGTTTTTAGCTGAATTCTCTGAGTTTTTATGTGATTTAGTTCTTAGAACAGATAAAGTCATTATAGTAGGTGACTTTAACATCCATGTTGATGTTGTCAGTGACAGCCTTAGCTCCTCATTTACATCATTATTAGATTCAATTGGCTTTTCTCAGAATGTAAACGGATCAACTCACAGTTTTAATCACACCTTAGATCTTGTCCTAACATATGGCATAGAAACTGAAGGTTTAACAGTATTTACTCATAACCCTCTTTTGTCTGATCATTTCCTCATAACCTTTGAATTTGCAATAATGGATTACACAGGAACTGAAAAGACATTTCATTACAGTAGATGTTTGTCTGATGATGCTGTAACTAGATATAAAGAATTAATTCCTTCTTTATTTACCTCAGTGCCATGTACCAATGTTGTGGACGACAGCAACCACAATTTAACCCCTGCACTAATAGATTATTTTGTCGATGGCACTGCAGCCTCGCTTAGTTCAACTTTAAACTTAGTTGCTCCTCTGAAAAAGAAGGTCATAAATAGGAGGAGGCTAGCTCCGTGGTATAATTCACAGTTGCGCAGTTTAAAACAGGCAGTCCGAAAGCTAGAAAGAATTTGGCATTCTACTAATTCTGAAGAAGCTCGCATAGCCTGGAAAGATAGTTTAACAACTTATAAAAAAGCTCTCAGTAGTATTAGAACAGCATATTATTCATCATTAATAGAAGAAAACAAGAACAACCCCAGATTTCTTTTCAGCACTGTAGCCAGGCTGACAAAGAGCCACAGCTCTGTTGAGCCATCTATTCCTTTAGCCCTCAGTAGTAATGACTTCATGAGCTTCTTTACTAATAAAATTGTCGGCATTAGAGAAAATATTCAAGGAATCCTTCCAACAGCTGTTAAAGATGCAAGTACAGCGACATTAGAAACTTTTGTAAGACCTTATCAATATCTGGAATCCTTCTCCCAGATCTTCTTGAGCTCTCTTCAACAATTACAGCATCTAAACCATCAACCTGTCTTCTAGATCCAATCGCAACTAAATTGCTAAAAGAAGTTTTTCCATTAATTAACACCTCCATATTGAACCAGATAAATTTATCTTTATTAACAGGATATGTGCCTCAGTCTTTTAAGATTGCTGTAATTAAGCCCTTACTCAAGAAAGCCACTCTAGATCCAGATGTTTTAGCCAACTATAGACCAATCTCCAACCTTCCTTTTATTTCCAAAATTCTAGAAAAAGTTGTTGCTAATCAGTTGTGTGACCACTTAAACAAGAATGGTCTGTTTGAAGAGTTTCAGTCAGGTTTTAGAGTTCATCATAGTACAGAAACAGCTCTGGTTAAAGTTACCAATGATCTCCTCATGGCTTCAGACAGTGGACTTGTCTCTATACTTGTTCTGCTAGATCTTAGTGCTGCATTTGACACTATTGATCATAATATTTTACTACAGAGACTTGAAAGTGAGGTCAAGATTAAAGGAACTGCATTAGACTGGTTTGAATCCTATCTATCTGACAGATTCCAGTTTGTTCATGTCAATAATGATTCCTCTACTTATACAAAAGTAAGATATGGAGTTCCTCAGGGTTCTGTGCTAGGACCAATACTCTTCACGTTATACATGTTGCCATTAGGCAAGATTATTAGAAAACATGGCATAAACTTTCATTGCTATGCAGACGACACCCAGCTATATTTATCTATGAAACCAGATGAAACTAATCAGTTGGTTAAACTCCAAGCATGCCTTAAAGACATAAAGGCTTGGATGACCTGTAATTTCCTACTCTTAAACTCAGACAAAACAGAAGTTATTGTATTCGGTCCTAAGCATCTCAGAGATTCATTATCTAATCACGTGGTGTCTTTGGATGGCATTACCTTGGCCTCCAGTACTACTGTAAAAAACCTTGGTGTTATATTTGATGAGGATATGTCCTTTAAATGTCACATAAAGCAAGTGACCAGGACTGCCTTCTTTCACCTGCGTAATATCGTCAAAATTAGGAACATCCTGTCTCAGAGTGATGCTGAAAAACTAGTTCATGCATTTGTGTCGTCCAGACTGGATTACTGTAATTCATTACTGTCTGGCTGTCCAAATAGCTCCTTAAAAAGCCTCCAGTTGATTCAAAATGCCGCAGCAAGAGCATTGACAGGAATTAGCAAGAGAGATCATATTACTCCAGTTTTAGCTTCTCTTCACTGGCTCCCTTTAAAGTCTAGAATAGAATTTAAAATCCTCCTCCTTACATACAAGGCCCTTAAAGGCCTAGCTCCATCGTATCTTAAAGACCTCATTGTACCATATCATCCCAACAGATCACTTCGGTCTGAAAGTGCAGGCCTACTTGTGGTTCCTAGAATTTCAAAAAGTAGAATGGGAGGTAGAGCTTTTAGCTATCAGGCTCCTCTCCTGTGGAACCAGCTCCCAGTTTGGGTTCGGGAGGCAGACACTCTCTCTATTTTTAAGGTCAGGCTTAAGACTTTCCTTTTTGATCAGGCTTATAGTTAGGGCTGGACTAAACCATCCCTTAGTTATGCTGCTATAGGCCTAGGCTGCTGGGGGACGATGCACCAAACACATGTCCTCCTTCTTTCTTCTCTCTCCACTCTCGCATCCTCCACTTTCTTTTATCTGGCACAGAGTTCTTGCCCTCTAATTTCCTATATACTACTAGTCATACAATTCTGTGCTATTACTATGTAGAATGTTTACTGCTGTGTGTGTTCCACCCCCCTTCCCCCCCTCTTCCCCCCTCTTCTTGTGAGTATCTCTGGTCTGGAGTGGTGTGTTTCCTGTGGAGCTCTATACTACATCTGTTGTCGTGGTCTCATCAGCCTGCCCAGTCTTCATGGAATCCTGCAGTTATCCACTCCTACCTGAATGAACAATTCTCCAACCTGCCTATGATTCCTCTTACATTTTCAAACTGTCATGTAACATCATCAGTTTGTATCATAAGATTCCACATGTACACTTTAGTCAGATATGTGTATCTATGACAGATGTACGTTTATCTTGCTGTTCTCTTCTCTCTTTGCTGTTCTCTTCTCTCTTTCTTCTGTCTGTACCCGGCTGGCCTTAGGCAGATGGGTCCCTCCATATGAGCTGGGTTCTGCTCGAGGTTTCTTCCTGTTAAAAGGGAGTTTTTCCTTGCCACCGTTGCCTTCAGGCTTGCTCTGGGGGTTTCAGGCCGGGTTTTTGTAAAGCGTCTTGAGACGATTTGTATTGTTATTGACGCTATATAAATAAAATTGAATTGAATCTCATGCCCCCTACTCCTCCCCCTGCGGTGAGCCTCCAGGATCAGACAATGGGAACTAAGCTCACTACTCACCCTCCCACAGACACTCCCCCCACCCCCACCCCCTGCTTGACTGTGACGACCGGCCAGGTGAGGAGACAGCTGGAGAGACTGAACCAACGCAAGGCGGCAGGCCCTGATGGTATCAGCCCCAGGATATTGAGGACCTGTGCCAGCCAGATGTCTGCTGTTCTCCAGCATCTCTTCAACCTGAGCCTCAGCCTGGAGAGGGTGCCGCTTCTCTGGAAGACCTCCTGCCTGGTTCCTGTGCCTAAGAAGTCATCTCCATCTGGCCTCAGTGATTACCGTCCAGTTGCCCTTACATCCCATGTGATGAAGGTGCTGGAGAGGTTGGTGTTGGCCCACCTAAAGCCACAGGTGAGATCTTCTTTAGACCACCTACAGTTTTCCTACCAGCCGTGTCTGGGGGTGGATGACGCTGTCATCTATCTTCTGCAGCGAGCTCACTCACACCTGGATGGTGGTGGAGGCTCAGTGAGAATCACATTCTTTGATTTCTCCAGTGCCTTCAACACCATCCAGCCTTTGTTGCTGGGTGATAAGCTGCAGTCGATGGGTGTTGGTGCGTCCACTGTCTCCTGGATCACTGACTACCTGACAGACAGGCCACAGTTCGTGAGTCTGGGTCATGTCCTATCTGATGTGGTGGTGAGTGGTGTGGGAGCCCCACAGGGCACTGTGCTTTCTCTCCGTTCCTGTTCACCTTATACACCACTGACTTCCAGCACAACTCAGAGTCATGTCATATACAGAAATGTTCTGATGACTCTGCAGTTGTACGGTGTATAAGCAGTGAACGGGATGAGGAGGAGTATAGAAGGTTGGTGGACGGATTTGTGGGGTGGGCTGGAAGAAATCACCTGCTGCTTAATGTGGACAAGACCAAAGAGATGGTGATTGACTTCAGGAGGAAGGGAACAGCTCCTCTGCCCCTCAGCATCCTGGGTAGGGATGTGGAGCAGGTGGAGGATTACAAATACCTGGGAGTGACCATCGACAACAGACTGAACTGGAGGACTGTCCTTCAATGTGTGCAGCAAGATGCTGGAGATTTTCTACCAGTCTGTTGTGGCCAGCACACTTTTCTCCGCTGTGGTCTGCTGGGGGAACAGCATTACAGCCAGTGACGCCAACAGACTGAACAAACTGATCAGGAAGGCTGGCTCTGTCATTGGCTGCAGACAGGACACTTTTGAATCGGTGGTGGAGAGGAGGACTCTGAACAAACTGTTATCAATCATGGATAACCCTGACCACCCTCTCCACCACACAATAGACAGACAACGGAGCACCTTCTCCAGAAGGCTCAGACAACTTCGTTGTCTCAAAGAACGCTACAGGAAATCTTTCCTGCCCCAAGCCATCAGTCTGTACAACTCCTCAACTGTGTGTGACAGATGACACTCCGGACTTTTATTTTTTCCTGCACATTTGCACATGTTTGTTTTGGGTAAGTGGCTGTAAATTTTTAATTTTAATCTTACCTATATTACACCTCATTGCAATCTAATTTAACATTTCTTTTTGATATTCACCTTTAATATTCACTTATTCACTTATCTTATAATCTTGTTAATATTGTGTATACTTATTTTATTTTTATTGTTGATTTTAGCTTTTGTTATATTTATGTATGGTTGAATGCCTGTACATTGCTGCTGCAACAGAGAAATTTCCCAGTTTGGGATTAATAAAGAAACTATCTATCAGTGGTGCATTGTTGTCTTCACATCTGATTTATTTCTGGTCAGTATCTGGATGGACAGACAGATCTGCTCTCAAACTTTCTGTATCTGTTTCTGGAAAGAAGAGGCCTATCCCCCCGTTAATGTCCACCCATGAATGTGTTACTACAAATAAAGACCAGCTAATCTAAACCAGATAAACCACTAATCTGCATCCCTACGATATCTGAGGCTGAAATACATCATCTATGTATCTGATGAATTCTAATTTATTATTCAGTTAATAATTAACTGTTTCATAAAGTCAAAAGCAGCAGAAATAAAATCACAAATATAAAACATTTTACATGATTAACTTGATTAACTTTAAATTGATCACATTTTTAATTAATTCACTTATGGCTTTAACAGTAAACTGTAAATATATGATGTAAATCACTGTGTCCTGTAGAGACAGATTAAGAATCAAGAATAATTTTCATCCTCTCATCTTTCAGTTTACACATCTGGATCATTTTCCTGTAGAAACAATGAATCATACGGAGCCCCTAAAGGGACATGGGTAAAAAAAAAAAAAAATGAAACGTTTCTCGTGCGCACGAGAAAGTATCTCGTGCGCACGCGAAAGTATGTCGTGCGCACGAGAAAGTATGTCGTGAGCACGAGAAAGTATGTCGTGAGCACGAGAACGTATGTCGTGAGCACGAGAACGTATCTCGTGAGCACGCGAAAGTATCTCGTGCTCACGAGAAAGTATCTCGTGAGCACGAGAAACCTTAAGTTAAGCACTTCCTGTGCTTATGCCTCTAGGCTCATTAAAGGGCGGACTGGCGTACGGGGACACCGGGGATTTCCCCGGTGGGCCGGTGGGCCTGTGGGCCGGGCCATGAGAAACATAAATAAAGGGGGGGAAAAGTCTATCGCAACTTTCAGTGTGTCTGTATGTTAGCATGTATATTAACAGACTGCAGTGGTGTTGTCATTTATAGTAGGTTTCTGTTAGCCGTGTGTGCTACCGTGGAACAGTAGGCTAACAGATTTAGCCCGTTGTCTGCTAACTGGTTACAAAGACGCTGCTAACTGGTACAGAGCTACTACGTCTTTGTGTCAGAATCTCCGTTAACACAGAGCGCCGCGCTGCTGTACCGATACGCGGAGCGGTTGCCAAGGAAACCAAGAGACTCTGACAAGTTTGTCAATAAAGTTGGGAGGAGGAGCTAATTGACGTACGTGCCTGATGCACGTAAAACACCTGCGGGTAGGGTGACCAGATGTCCCGCTTTGTGCGGGACAGTCACGCATTTTCATTACTTTTCACACGTCCCGCAAATTGAGACGTTGTCCCGCATTGTTATTGACAGTCCGACTCCATGCGTGTTTTATAATCTGGCATTTATCAAATAGCTGTTTGGAGAAAGCAGTGAGGGCTGTCATCAGGGGTCGGGGCGGGCTGTTTGATCATGTCAATCAAACTGAGACGCGGACGCAGGTTAAGGGCGCGCCCACCAACAACAAACAATACAAATCAGATCAGAACGGCATGCAGCGAGAGACATGGAGGGAAGCACAACCCGTACGACTGAGAAGAGGAAATGCAGCTATAATAAAGACTGGGAAACTATCGATCCCTTGGTGAAACCAGTGCAAGGCGAGTCTGGTAAAGTTTGCTGTGAAGTTTGCTTGAGTGATTTTTCCGTTTCACACGGAGGTGAATACGACGTGAAACGACACAGACAATGCGAGACAAAACGTGTTGCTCAACTTGGGAACTTGGGAAAGTTGCATTTAAATAAGTTTATATATATATATATTATAAAATATATTTGTTAAGTTTTTATTTGCCGGCTGTTATGTGCTACTGAATCAATCAGATGGCAAAGCATAGTAATGCTATAAGCAAAGGGGCAGAATAGAAATGTTTATTTTTTCTGTTATAGTTCTTTTAGGGTACCTTGATGCACTGGTATCTCACATTGTCCCACACAAACGTAGCCTTTGTCCCACAAATGGTGAATTGGGATCTGGTCACCCTACCTGCGGGTCAGTTCTGATAGATAGAAAATATTATCTCGCCTGATACAGTTATGGGAAAAATAATTGCCCACCCTGGTATAGACAGTCAGTGTCATTCAGTTCTAACAGCCTGGCAAATTGTTCGACCAAATTTGATTGTATGACCTGTCTGCATTAAAATCACTACATGCTGTAAAATCACTATAGGCTACTGCTGTAATTATTTTACTGTAGACTACTTAAGGGTTCAGGTTAAGGATTACTATATGATTATGGTCCAAAACAACATCAAATGCAGTTTTTTCATCAAGGTAGGCTACATGAAACTTGTGTTGCTGGCTGGCTGGCTGGCTGGCTGGCTGGCCGCGCCGCGCATGAAGTTAGTTTTCTCCATCAAATTAAGCAGCTCTTCACTCACTTCAAACTAACACACCTGAGGAACACAGGTAGCCTAATTGATGGCCCGGGAGTCATTGACAAACCGGCCCACTTCATGCGCGGCGCAGTCAGCCAGCCAGCAACACAAGTTTCATGTAGCCTACCTTGATGAAAAAAACTGCATTTGATGTTGTTAGAACTGAATGACACTGACTGTCTATACCAGGGTGGGCAATTATTTTTCCCATAACTGTATCAGGCGAGATAATATTTTCTATCTATCAGAACTGACCCGCAGGTGTTTTACGTGCATCAGGCAGGTACGTCAATTAGCTCCTCATCCCAACTTTATTGACAAACTTGTCAGAGTCTCTTGGTTGCCTTGGCAACCGCTCCGCGTATCGGTACAGCAGCGCGGCGCTCTGTGTTAACGGAGATTCTGACACAAAGACGTAGTAACTCTGTACCAGTTAGCAGCGTTACTACGTCTTTGTAACCAGTTAGCAGACAACCGGCTAAATCTGTTAGCCTACTGTTCCACAGTAGCACACACGGCTAACAGAAAACTTCCCTGCAAACATTTCGACGTCTAATAAACGTTGAAACGACGTCTAAACGTACACGTCGCCAGGAGGTCTAAAAGTAATGCTGAAATGCAAATTGAAACGACGTCGCGTTGCAACCTCGACGTCTTTTTAACGGTCGTAAACAACGTCTCCACAACGTCACGTTGTAACACAGATGTCTTCTAAACGCGCATTATTCACTTTCTAAAAATGATCCAGTAAATATTCTGATATATTTACAGCTGTATGTGTCGAGTTTTAGATGTTGTTTCTGCAGTGGAGTTAAAAAGAGGTTGACAAATGCAGGTAGAGAAGATGTTGACGTTGCGATCTGACGTCTTTTCAACCTGCATTTCAGCATTACTTTTAAAGCCCCTGGCTGCGTCTAGGTCTCGACGTCGTTTTAACGTTTGTTCAACGTCGAAATGTTATCTGTTCAAACTTGTAAAAACAATTACAGTGTTTACATATAGATAATACATTTAATGAATAATAAATGATATTATAAATATTTTTTTGCTATAAATTAACACATTTATATAAATACATTGTATTAACAGAACCTACCTTTGGGGGGAAATTATAAGTTTGAAAACACAAAAGTGCAATTTCTTTAAAGTTTTATTACACAAACATAATTAGAACAGTAAAAAATAATGAGACCAACATGATTCTTACACATACAGCTCTGGAAAAAGTTGAGACCACTTCAAAATGATCAGTTCCTCTGGTTTTACTATTCATAGCTGTGTTTGAGTAAAATGAACACTTTTGTTTCATTCTATAACCTACTGACAAAATTTCTCCCAAACTGGAAATAAAAATATTGTCATTTAGAACATTTATTTGCAGAAAATGGCAACAGGTCAAAATGACAAAACAATTCTGGTGTTTTCAGACGTTGTATAATGCAAAGAAAACAGGTTCATATTCATTTTAGAACACAACAATACTTTTCAAACTTAGGAGGAGTTTAGACATCAACATTGGTGGAATAATCCCAATTTTTAATCGCAGCAGTGGTCTTTTTATTTTTAGCTGTATGTGCAATAAACATATAAAAAAAAAAAAGAGACCAAAACTGTTAACACCAACACAGTTGAAAAACACTTTGTAGGCGATCACGATCTCCTCTGGCCCCCTCTCCCTCCTATCAATGGCTCCTTCACCTGGAGTGGAGATCCTCACTCTGTCATGTGAAGCTGGAAAAACATTTGAAGTATATTACTTAACAATTCTTAAACACATCTTGGGAAATTGTACACTGTTATACCATCTAATTCACCTACGTACATACTACATACATCACATGAATGTTAAGTCATGAAATAGACATAAATTGCTTTTTGGTTATATTTACATAGGCCAAAAAGTCCCAGATAATGATAAAATAAAAACATTACCTGATTTTAAATATTAAAAGCATTGTTGATTAATAAAGCAGACAATTAGGCATTGCATTGGGAGTCAAATTTTTATATTCACAATCCGTTGAATGTTAACATTTTAACAGCTAATCAATAGATTAGGCTACCTTGTTTTTTTATGAAGATAAATTAACATTTTCAAATTATCTTGGGGGGAAAATGCATTTTCTGGACACCTCCATGTCAGCTGGTTTGTATAAGTGCTTCACTGATTCATGTCTGGATTTCTAAACTCCAATAGTCCAAAAATATCAGAATATTAGACAGAAAGCACACTGAAGAGCTCTGTTTATGTTAGCCGAGTGAGCAGCTAGCTTGAAATCCACTCGACAGTTAAACACATAACGCACGGTCGGTCAATGACACTTTTTAAAACACAGAAAGTTGCAATATGAACCTACAGTCTATGATATGAACACATATAAACCGTCTCTAATGTTTTATGTCAACGAACTTACCGAAAAAACTGTTCGGTACGTGCCGTGCTTGCTTCTCTGCAGTCGTGTTCCGCTGCCAGGTTTGAAGTAGAAGGTCCCGCCCTTTTCGCCTCTGATTGGTTAGAAGGGCTCTCACCCGATTGGTTGTATACATTTATTTTTTTCATCAAGTTGGTTTGTGGTCGAAGCGCGACCTAGACCTATTTTAAACTCGTTTCACGCTAGAGGTCGCCCCTTAGACCTACCGTCAACCCCCAGGTTGATGAAATGTTTGCAGGGTTACTAAAAATGCCAAAACCACTGCAGTTAGTCTGTTAATATACATGCTAACATACAGACACACTGAAAGTTGCGATAGACTTTCCCCCCCCTTTATTTTTATGTTTCTCATGGCCCGGCCCACAGGCCCACCGGCCCACCGGGGAAATCCCCGGTGTCCCCGTACGCCAGTCCGCCCTTGTTAATGAGCCTATAGAGGCATAAGCACAGGAAGTGCTTAACTTAAGGTTTCTCGTGCGCACGAGATGCTTTCGCGTGCGCATGAGATGCTTTCGCGTGAGCACGAGATGCTTTCGCGTGAGCACGAGAAACGTTTCATTTTTTTTTTTTTTACCCATGTCCCTTTAGGGGCTCCGTAGTATCGCACAAAGAAATTTTAAAAAAACTAAAAGACAGCAGCAGCTTCGAGACTATACTATTATATGTGTTTAGTTTGATCAACTGTGTTTACTGTCTACTCACTTTCTAAGGATCTGGACGTTCAGCTGATGATGATGAAGTGTCAGAAGCTAAAAAAATAGAAATAAAATGAATGGTTTCTGTCAAGTTGTTCTTTGAGATTTTAATAATCTTTAAATAAAGCTCACAAATATAAATCTGATCAAATAATCTACCTAAACTAAATACTGACAATACTTACTGTTGGCGCGTTGAAACTCTGAAATAGAGAAGACAGTTATTAATTCATGTCATGATTTTGTGATTAGTTTTTCTGGGGTCTGTTTCCTGTCTTGATTAGTTCATTGGTTTCTCCTTGTGTTCTCCACCTTGATTTGTTTCCTGTGTCTCCTCTCTCCTCTGTCCCTGTGTGTATATAAAGCCCTGCCTTTGTCTTTGTTCTCTGTCATGTTGTACTTGTCACTTGTCTGGTTGTTTGTCCATATTCACGTCACCCTGCCTTGTTCATGTCTCATTAAGTTTAGATTACCTGCTGTCTTTTGTTTATGAAATACCTATTTGCCAACTCCTGCCTCCTCAGCCGCTCTGTCCTGCATTTGGACAACCTCTTTAACAATTCAGACTTTATAAG
Source organism: Chelon labrosus (assembly GCF_963514085.1). Taxonomy (NCBI): domain Eukaryota; kingdom Metazoa; phylum Chordata; class Actinopteri; order Mugiliformes; family Mugilidae; genus Chelon; species Chelon labrosus. The sequence continues at coordinate 4,241,816 of NC_140349.1, forward strand.
AGGACACAAGACTAAAATGTGCTTTGTACAGCCCTAATATGCACTATACAAACTATGTAATGTATAGTGCATAAAGAAAAAAAATCAGATCCTCTTTTACAAAAAAACAAGAAGTTTGATTAGAGTAAACTAAACATGTTTCCTACCTCCATCACCACTTTTTACTTTAGGCTTACCCCAGTTTGTCTTAATCGATGCTTTGTCCAGTTTGGTGACGATGTCCTCCACACCAGAGAGCTGAAACACACAGTCGTACTTAGTCCAGTCTGCGGGTGAGACTGATGAGACATCCAGGTCAACATTCATCTGGAAGGATCCATCATGGTTGGGGAGGATCTCTCCATGTTCCACTCCTTCATGAATCTCCTCTCCATCTTTCCTCCAGAACATCATGGCTCTGTCAGGGTAGAAACCTGTAGCGTGGCAGCTGACTGGAGAGGAGGGAGTCTTCTGGAGGAGAGACACTGAGGGGAGGTCTGGAGAGAGAGAGACATAGAACAAAGACATATTAATATATAGAGAGAGAGAAACGGAGGGGAAGAGAAATGTAGAGTAATTGAGGCTAGTAGATTTGATAGAAAAAGAAAGACATGAACAGCTAAAAAAATGCTATGCTGTGGTAGAAAAGTAACTGAGAAATATAAACATTGAGTTCATTACATTAACTGAGGTCATGTGATTTTACCTTTTCTCATCAGAGAGCTCCTCCCATAGTTCACATACTTCTTCAACCACTCAGGACAAATCTGGGCGAGGTAGTTCTTCAAGGTTGCATTAAGAGCGTTGTTATTGTCCAGTTTGTGTTTGGTGATGACAGCCTCTGGTGTTGGAGCGATCCACGACTCTGTCTCGGGGCTGAATGCTATGAAGTCCTCTCCATCATAACCATACTGATTATATCCATACACCTCATCAGTCTCATCGTCCCATTCACAGCCATACATGTTCTGGACAACATGGACACCTGAGAGACAGAGACAAAGACAGAGAGGTCTTAACCTGTATATTGTGTGGTCACAGAGAGCACCCTGTCTGAGCAGGTAGACCACACTGTTACTGTATTTAATCAGTATATGAAGGAAAATCTCTGGTTTCAGGTGTAGAAGATGCTTTCTAGATCACTTAACTGACAAACATCTTCACTAACTAGTAGATCATTTCATCCTCTCTCCATCTGTCCAACTCTTAACTAAAAACTAATCATCAATTCCCTGTCATTTTTATATTTTTAATGAATTTAAGCAGCGTCTCAGCTCAACAGCACAGAAGCTACAACTTTCCTGCTTTTACTAAGAATTTATGAGCCACAATCAAATCACTGTTTTTATGCTCATTCAGTTCCGACGGCAGAAACAGAAAAATAATTCAATGAGAGCAGTTAAACAGTGAGTGTGTAAATTAAAAGACAGGATATGAGACGGTGGAGAGCAGGAGAGGACTGAATGGAGGTTTAACCAGATCAGACTGTCTGTTAAACTCATCATCACATGTTGGCTGTCATCTTTATTTATATTTCTATTTCTCAACTAAAAAGGAACAACAAAATATTCAGACATTTCTTTTCCTCAGTGATCAGGTGTTTCAGTTTGGTTGGAGATCTTTCCATAAAACAGATGTAGCTGGTTCAGAGTGTATGAACAGGCTAATGTTTGCTCACAATAAATAGCAGTAACTTCCTCACTAGTGTTGGAGACACGGTGAGATTATTTTCCAGAAGGTAATCTGATGTCAGCAGGAAGGTTTCATGTATCAGTGATGAAAACAGACAGAGGAAATAACTTCAATCTCTACTTTTACTGAGTGCTACTGGTTGAATGCTTACAGCATCAGAGGACTGTGGTCACTTCTCAGAGCTGCCTGCACAAACAAACTGATAAAGTGACTAATAGTTTCAGTAATGTATATAATCTTAGTGGCACAGACACTCAATAGTCAAGTAAAGGTGATTTAATCTAAACTTCTAGTGTATATTTATGTTGGATGGACAAACTGTTTTCAGTACAGTCCTGCTGTTAAACTATTTATATCTGTGACATGAATGAAACATTTTTCATGTTGTCGTGTCTCAAAGGTCTAGAAACCAGACACTAATGTCACTTTATAAGCTGAGTGTCAAACTGTGAAAGTAAATTATTGTTAATTGATTTATTCTGATCTAATCTGGTGGAGACAAACATGTTCTAACCTCTGCTGGTTATTATGGTTTAGTGTAGAGTCAGTGCAGTAAAGCAGTGTCCAGTCTTCAGTCTCAGTAATCTGTGTTAAATCTGACTTTTGAGTTCAGGTGAATTAAGAAAAATCTACATATTAAACAATTCAATGTGAGGCAGCAACTCAGGCAACAACTGACCATATCATTCTGGGACAAACTGTGATCTGATCGTATGCTGCACACAGCTGTGAACAAAATAAAATGTACTGGCTGGACAGTTCTTATGAGCTCGGCATCACTGTGTCCTTTGATTATTGTTTTAGAAATCAGTCAATGGGGAACAGGAGTTAAATCATCAGCATCATTTATTAAGTCACTGTGTTGAAACAGGCTGTATTCAGGATCAGGATGGAAGGAAAACACTTTTATCATTGTCCATAAAACCTGTGAATACAACATAAAATAACGTAATAATAAAACATTACATTCAATCTTGTATCAAAAACCTTTGGTATATAGACCCTTCACACTAAACACAACCAACCATTAAATTATATAAATGAGAGAATCGTTTAAATATTAAACACCATACGTTACGCCCCTCTGCACCTCTGCACCTCCACTAGCTGTGCAAGTGTCTTTGGCTTGTGTTTAATTACTTTAACCAGACACACCTGAGAAGACTGAATAAAGTGCCTTGTTGAAGAGCAATAGGAGGATAACTTTTCGGCTGCAGAAGCTCGCCATGTCTCACTCATTGCCTTTTTTGTTGACAAAAAGGCAATGAGTGACGGAGTTTTTGTAACTCCGTCATGTATTTCCACTTGTTGTGCCTCTCAAGCTGAGTCATGTCAATATTGAAAACCTTTTAATGGCTAATAACATGCAAACGTAACTTTAATCAGATGATTCTATTCTCTGCATATGAAATGTCAGACAGAGCTAGTCCAGAGACTTCAGCTACCTTTGATCAGTGGTGCATTGCTGTCTTCACATCTGATTTATTTCTGGTCAGTATCTGGATGAACAGACAGATCTGCTCTCAAACTTTCTGTATCTGTCTCTGGAAAGAAGAGGCCTATCCCCCCGTTAATGTCCACCCATGAATGTTCATTCATCTTCTGTAACCGCTTATTCCTGTTAAGGGTCGCGGGGTCTGCTGGAGCCTATCCCAGCTGTCATCGGGCGAGAGGCAGGATACACCCTGGACAGGTCACCCATGAATGTGTTAATACAAATAAAGTACTACTAAACCAGATCAACCACTAATCTGCATCCCTACAATATCTGAGGCTGAAACACATCATCTATGTATATGTTGAGTTCAGCACAGAAATAAATGACACTATGTAAGGTCATATTTTTTCCATCTTTTAAATCAATAAGCATCTGTAGTTAGATTCCCAACAATTCTGTCAACTCATGATATTAATGATGGATAAAAATGAATTCCCAGTTTAGGGAGGTGAATTTGTTGTCACAGCTCCTCATTCCTGTGCAACATTCATCCACAAACCTAAAGAGACAAAAAGAAAAAATGTTATATAAAGTTACTGTAGACTTCAATTCCACAAAGCCACATACTGACAGCATCATTAAAACCTAAAATATTCATGACTCAGTCATTTCATTATCAACATTTTATAAACCAACTACTGTATTTACCTGCTAATTCTTTAAAACATTTGAATAAACTCATGTCACTGTCATTAATAAAACTGTCTCATTAATATTTGAGTGGATGTAAAGATTTCTAAAAGCATCAGAGCCTTTCTCTTTACAATCCGATTTAACTTCATATACAATATTTATTTATCTTTACTGATTTATCTGATACAGCTCTTTAAAATATCTTTGTGTAAAACATGAAACAACTCACTGTGTTCATAGTGGTGTTTGTCATTCAGGCTGTGGCATCATCTGGATCTCTACGTCCTCTGCAGCTGTAAGATCATAGAAACAGTGTTAGTCTGCTTCTTGATCTAAAATGACACTTTAACAAACAGCAGACACTTCAGGAAACAGTCATGAAGGTAAATCTTCACCATACAGGAATCCTCTTTGACCTTTAAAGATTAAAGATGAAAAAAATAATAACTTACGAGATGGAGCTTGTTTCTCTGGAATGAGAAGAAAATCAAAACATTTTAGTTGTTATAGTTATAAATAATTTTACATTATTTAATTTCTTACTGTTGGTTGATGCAACAGTTTTTGCAACATGCTTTTGTTCTCTCACCTGTCCTCTTTTTGTAAATGAAAAACATGATCACAACAATGGCAACAAGAACAACCACTGCAGCAACGATGCCAATGATCATGAAGGGGGAGTTCCCTGTTGAGAAGCAACAAACAAATCAGAAGCTGAACAGATGAAGCAGAAAATATAAGAAGAGGAAAATTTACCAAAAAGATAACAACAAAGTCAATTCAGCCTCTGTACTCTCACTGTGTTGTTGTCTGTGTTGGTTCCTGCCCTGTGTTTATCAACTGGGCCACTGAATAATTCTATTCACACCAACAGGGTGAATAGAGCAGCAGTAAAGCAGACTTAGACTTAGACTTAGATAAACTTTATTCATCCACAAGGGAAATTGCTTGGTCACAGTAGCAGTAACACTCTTAAGAAACCACAGTAGCAGTAACACTCTTAAGAACCATGGATAAAAGAAAGATTAAATAAGATCAAATAAAATAAAATAAAATAGTACATGCAAAATGTACAAATTAGCATATTAGTATATATAAATGTACAAGAAATAGAGATAGAAGAATATATATTATATACACAGGGATGATAGTAAGGTGCAATAGTGTCCATTACTATGACTAACATGTTATCTGTTACAGAAAGGTGAGTTCTTGTAGAGCTGGACTGAGAATGGTATGAATGACGTCCTGTAGCGTTCAGTGTGGAAGCGAAGCTGCATCAGTCTGTTGGAGAATGAGCTCCGCTGCCCCTCTGTTGTCTGGTGTAGTGGATGAGATGGATTGTCCATGATGGAGAGCAGTTTGTCCAGTGTCCTCCTGTCCCTCACTGAGACAAACGTCTTCAACTTACTGCCAATCACATGACCAGCCTTTCGGATCAATTTGTCGATCCTACTTATGTCCTTTTTGCTGGTGCTGCTCCCCCAACAAACCACAGCAAAGTACAGGGCACTCGCAACAACAGACTGGTAGAAAATCTCCAGCAACTTGCTGAATACGTTAAAAGACCTGAGCTTCCTCAGGAAGTAGAGTCTACTCAGTCCCTTCTTGTCCACAGCATCTCTGTTGTCCCTCCAGTCCAGTCTGCTGTTCATGTGGACGCCCAGCTACTTATAGTGGTCCACTACTTCCACCTCCAGACCCTGGATGGTGGTGGGCTCCACTGGTGTCCTCTTCCTCCTGAAGTCAATGACCAGCTCCTTGGTCTTGTCCACATTCAGGAGTAGGTGGTTTGCCTGGGACCACTCTACAAAGTCTCTGATTAGTGTCCTGTATTCCTCCTCATGTCCACCACTAATACAGCCAACCACTGCAGAGTCATCAGAGAACTTCGGCAGGTGGCAGGACCCAGAGCTGTACTGGAAATCAGAGGTGTAAAGGGTGAACAGAAATGGAGACAGGACAGTCCCCTGTGGTGCCCCCACATTACTGACAACAGTATCAGACAGGGAGCCCCCCCAGCCGCACAAACTGGGGCCTGTCAGACAAGTAATCAGTAATCCAGGAGACAATGGAGGAGCTGACACCCATCTGAGCAGCTTCTCACTCGTCAGAAAGGGCTGAATGGTGTTAAAAGCACTGGAGAAATCAAAGAACATGATCCTCACAGAGCCCTTTCCACCTTCCAGGTGAGAGTGAGCACGGTGCAGCAGGTAGATGACAGCATCATCCACACCAACATGAGGCTGATACGCAAACTGAAGAGACAGAGGGAGACACATCTGGTCATATCACAGATGAGTCCTCCTGAGGTGTTGATAGATAATCACTGAGATATCTATGAAGGCACGAGCCCCCTGATGACCCTAATGAGGCTTTTACACCTCCACACCCAATGCTCCTTCATAACCTTGTCCTGGATACCCCCAGATGTCACGTACATCTCCACCACGTCATTTCCATTATAGCTACTCTACAAAGGGATGAGGGATCAAACCAAATAGTCAAATTTCATTTTGGTTTTAACAGTGAACATGCTGGACAAATAAACTCGATCTTAATTTAAAAAAATAACAAACAAAAACAATTCATCCAGACAAGGTTTATCTGTAAAAGTAAAGTTCAGATGCAAAATGCAACACAAATGTGTATCTACTTCAATGCACTTTACATAAAAAATAACAACTTAAATAAACATACTTAATGAATACTTAATACTTTGAATGTTTATTTATTAACTTTCTGGGGCATAATTATTCCATGAAACACACGTATTTGTGTAATGATGATGTAGGCCTTAAAATTATGTGTAAAAAAACATGGAAGTAAATGACTAAAAGATGACAGGTAAGATTAATTTCTCATCCAAACAATTTCTAAGCTCTTAAAGTAAACTTCTGATCTCTTACCTTCATTGCTTCTGATGTCCCTTTTGTCCAGTTTGGTGATGATGTCGTCCTCCACACCAGAGAGCTGAAACACACAGTCGTACCTCCTCCAGTCTGATACTGATGAAATGTCCAGGTCAACATTCATCTGGAAGGATCCATCAGGGTTGGGGAGGATCTCTCCATGTTCCACTCCTTCATGAATCTCCTCTCCATCTTTCCTCCAGAACAGCATGGCTCTGTCAGGGTAGAAACCTGTAGCGTGGCAGCTGACTGGAGAGGAGGGAGTCTTCTGGAGGAGAGACACTGAGGGGAGGACTGGAGGGAGAGAGGAGGATTGTTAAGATTATTAAAATGTAGTGTTTCCTAATATAATTATCTCTGTTTGGTGTAATGTATATTTATACATTTTAATATATATGCCAGGTCAAGTGTAATTACAAAAAAGGGAGGATTAGATAAATGAAGAAAGATGGAAAGAGTAATGATAGATGTGTGAGATAAAGTGACAGAAATGGGTCATAGTGGATCTGATCATGTTCTCTGTAAAGTCACAAACTACATTAGTCCATTAAACTACACCATGTCACATGATTTTACCTTTTCTCATCAGAAAGCTCCTCCCATAGTTCACATACTTCTTCAGCCACTCAGGACACTGCTGGGTGAGGTAGTTCTTTAAATACTTCACTCCAGCTTTATTATTGTCCCATTTCATTTTGCTGGTGAAAGCCTGTTGTTTTGGAGCGATCCATGACTCTGTCCTCAGGTCAAATACTATGAAGTCTTCTCCATCATAACCAAGCTGCTCATATCCTTTCACCTCATCAGTCTCATCATCCCATTCACAGCCATACATCTTCTGGTAAATATGGATACCTGAGAGACAGAGACAGAGACAGACAGAGAGAGAGAGAGAGAGAGAGAGAGAGAGAGAGAGAGAGAGAGAGTTCAACAGTGTGTTATTACAACAGGTTATAATATACCAGTGATTAATCTTTTACAATGTATTTAGGGCAGCATAAAAAAATGTTTTATCAAAATGTTTTTTATTATTCAATTAAAAATGAACTAAAAACAGGTCAAGTAAAGTTGATCTAACCTTATTTGGTTCTACTACATTAAGGACAGTGTATATAATAACAGAAATGATTCATTTAATCTGTTTCTATTGTGCCACTGCTGGTTATGTAGATTGAGCTTCATGTCTGAGTATTAGTATTAGTATGAGTGTTTTTTATTAATCAATGAATAGCTGTCAAATCACTGTCAAATTTGCTCAGAGCTTGAGGAGAAATGTTCAAACTGCTTCTTTTGTCCAAACAATAATGATCAGAGTATTTTACAGAATTAATTAAACAGAAAAAAAACGCTGCTAGTTAATTTGTTTTATTACAGCACAGACACTCACGTTAATTCAAGTATTTTGTCCATTTACCATAACAGATCAAACTCTGAAAACTGAAACAAGCTAAAGAAAAACTAAAACAAAAAATTAGAAACACATGATAGTAAATCAATGTGTGATAGTAAAATGTTGTAGTTTATAACTGATGGTTTTCAGTCCATAATTTATTTGTGTTTTTATTAATGGACACATTTAAATTCATTGCAGATCATTGAGACGTTTTCAGCGCAAACATCATTCTTTAATTCATAATGGTGACAGAGAAAAGAGTATTGATAATGTTGATAAACCTATGAATTGTTTCAGCACTGTATATGTTCATTATCGATAAACTGATCTAATACAGTTATTTTTTCACACAGTTAAACCCTTGAAGCCTTGACAGAGACGTTTTCTTTGTCGTCATAGTTTCAGAGTCCTCTGTCAGCTCTGTGCTACAAAACTGTTTCTACAGTAAAGTTAGAAATGTGAATTAATATTGATTAATATTTGATGGATATAAACATTGTAATATTACAGTATAGCAGAAAAAAAACAGTGACAGATTAACTAACCTCCAGTTTGGTTGAAGCGACGCTTTGCAATTCCAATGTTGACTTTGAAGATCTGTTGGGCACGCAAACAGTTCTGAGTAAGATCATCCCAGTACTCTGGATGATCTTTAGTGACTTTATTCATCCAGTCTTGTCTGGGTACGTTTTTGTTGGAGTTGCTGTCACAGTGACTTATCTGGACATCATCAACCATCCCAACAGAGACATACTCTGGGATGTTTGAGACTCCAGAAGATGTAGTGTAGAAATACTGCAGAGAGTGAGTCACTGTAAGAAAAAGACAATAACTTGAAATAACATTAAATATTTAATAAGCCAAATATCTAGATATCAAAATAGCCTTTTTACCTCCAACATTTTTCTATATCATGTGCATTCTTTGTTTTGTAAAAGTGAAGTTAAATATAGTCAAGATACATCATTAAAATATGATTATACCCCTCTATATTGCTTCCACCTCCAATAGTATTTATTGATTAATATATTTTATATAACATTTTTTTGTTTGATGTTATTTTGTATTTTCTTTTTTCAGTAATACACGCTAACACCCTATCACCCTAAAAAAAAATCATGTCGTCACTGCTCTCTGCTGGACAAATAATGTCATGACACCACTGGTTCAACCCCTGAAAGGTTTAAGGGTCCTGAAATGTTTTTTTTGTACTGATCAACAAACATATACTGTTTAAATTGGATAAACTGGTATCGGTCAGTATGTGGAAGATTTATGGCTCTAATGAGTATTCTATAATATATATATGGTGTATATATGGTAGCCTACATAAAGGTCATACAATGCAAGTTTGTTTTTTTTATTAATTTTGTTCTTACTCTATTTGTATCATGAAGTATTCCGTTAAAATGTCGTGAGTAAAGCTAAAATTATTGTTTTGTGTGAAATAAATAAATAAATAATAATATATAATGTAACTGTTACAGTTTTGATATCGTTGGAGCAACGTTGTAATGACAACAAACGCACATTTTTTCAAATTTCCTGTGATTCTTGTGTCGTGAACATTTTAGAGACTTAAATGGTTTAGTCCCCCACCATGTGTGGACATGAAACAATGTTTTCTGTCTTCCTATTTCTTTATCTGTGTCTGCCGTGAAGCCATATTGGTGAAAGACACTCGGGTCGAAGTTTCGACCATTGGGCTTTCAAGAAATAAATACAATAATGACTAAAATATCAGCGATAGCTTAATCATAGAAGTCCTCTCAGTCCTGAAACTTAAAATCGGAGACTATCTGACAAACTTTAAATTTGTAAGACACAAGCCTTTTCTCTGTTCAAATCAATTCACTTTAAAATTTTAAACTCACCTGCCGTCACTTCCTGTATTCCCAGAAAGAGCAGAACGACGAATGATTTCATTAGAATTAAACAGATCTAATAGAATTAAAGACAATAGATAATAATTATTATCTATTGTCTCACTGAAATAATGTTTTACATTTTGGAGTTAAAAGCGAGACTCTTCCAGCTCAGACACAAACACCGAAGTGGATACAAGAGAACTACCGTAGATAACTGAGCCAATGAGAGTTTAGTCTGAGCTGTCGTTACTTATAACTGGTTTGAACCGGTTTAAACTGACTCACAGAGGTTGGAAATGAAACTGAAAGTAAACTCTGCCTTGAGCCAGTGAAAAATAATGAAAAGGTGCTAATGTAATTTATCTCATGCTGATCAGACCCTGTGTGATAGTGTTTCTTGAGATATGGTGATAACAAGTGGCAGGTCAGAGGTCACTGTCAGCTAGCCTAATAGAGTGCAAATTCTTCAACGGTAAATTAAAACAAGCCTGGGAGGGTCTAAACACCTTAATGGGCAAAACCAGTAAAAGAGGAGATAATTCTGTGAACAAAAGTCAAGGTTTTGTTGATGAATTGAATCGGTTCTTCTGTAGATTTGATACTGAGGATGACAAGCCTGAATGTGACAGGATCTGTAAAAACCTTCCCTCAGGATCACCGACGGTCATCACTGTTGATGCTGTCGCAAAAAGTTTCTCTAAGTTGAAACCAAATAAGGCCACAGGCCCAGATGGCCTGAAAGCTCGTCTTCTTAAAGACTGTGCTCACCAATCAAGGCTGTTCAATTCCCTCCTAGTCACAGGGGTACCCAAATCCTGGAAAGTCTCCGTAATAAGGCCCATTCCGAAAAAGCCAGGTGCAAGCAAACCTGATGATTTTCGACCAGTCGCCATTACCTCCATGCTGTGTAAAACTATGGAGAAAGTTCTGGTGGGCCTCCTGACCTCCACAGTGGCTGGAGTTTTAGGTCCACTCCAGTTTGCTTCCAAAAGCATGAGGTACGGATGATGCTGTCCTGACTCTGTTGGATTCACTCTCAAAGCAGCTTACACTTCCTAAAGGATATGCAAGGGTTTTATTCGTAGATTTCAGTGCAGCTTTTAATTCTATGACGGTGCATATCCTTCTGAAAAGGCTCGTCGATCTAAATGTCAATAGGCTAAGGGCCTGATTCTTTGGATCAGAGACTTTCTCTCCTGCCGCCCTCAAAGGGTGTGTGTTAATGATACTCTTTCAGGAGAGGCTGTCATAAGCACAGGCTGCCCACAAGGTAGCATTCTTTCACCTTTGCTTTTCTCCCTATTTACAAATGAATTTGCACTTAATGATCATAACTACAAGCTGATTAAATACGCTGATGACATGGCCTTAGTGGGCTTGTTACTGAGAACGGACACTTCTGGTGAGACATCCTATTTTGCTCACATTAAGGCTTTTGAAGCATGGTGCATAGATAGCAAGCTGGAAATCAGTGTTTCTAGAACAAAGGAGTTGGTTGTCTGCATGAAAAAAGATCTGACAGTAGTGCCAGTTTCACTTGATGGACAACTTGTTGAAACTGTGGAAACTTTTAAATACCTTGGCACAGTTCTGGACTGCCAGATAAACTTCTCAGAAAACACAGACTTTGTTTTTAAGAAATGTTCACAGCGGCTTCACCTTCTGAGAAGACTGAGCTGTCTTGGGGTCAGTCCAGTGATTCTGGAACTTGTATATACTGCACACATAGAGAGTGTCCTAACATTTTATCTCCCTGTTTGGTTGGGACACTTAAGCAGTAAGTGCAAGAATAAACTAAACAGGATTGTGGCAGTGGCAAGCAAAATTGTGGGAAAACCCCAAAGTCTTTGACCCACATCTATACTGAGAGGATGGGGAGGAAAGCTAAGCGAATCCTGGCAGATAGCTCCCACCTTCTTTTTAATCAGTTTGATCTTTTGAAATCTGGGAGGCGCTATAGAGCCCCTCTGGCTGGTATTTACTATTATGTCAATGTAATGCTGTTTGTCTGTATTTGTCAACTTTGGTATTTTAGTACTGTCCTTTCTGTTGGTGAGCCGAAGCCAAATTTCCACCTCGGTGGACAATAAAGTTCTATTCTATTCTATTCTATTCTATTCTATTCTATTCTATTCTACACTCTGGGGAGTTATATGATGCATTATTGTATTTTTCTTTGCTTTGGCTGCACTGAGAATGAAAAATGTCCTGATAAAAAAGAATCAACAACCAATACAAACATGGTTTTACAGACGTTCCTGTGCATTTCTGTGGTTTTCATTCTACTGGTTCAAACCTAGTTTAGTTTGATTAATGACATATTGTTCGACCTCAGGTGAGGACACAATAAAACACACAATCACTGTGAAGCAACAATCTTTGAAATGAAATCAACCAAAGAGAGCGAAAGCACTAACAGCAACAGATCAGCTCTGTCCTGTACGATGTGTCTGATGAAAACTACTTGATGGAAGAGAAATTGAATGTTTCTGCTGATGTTTGAACACCTGAAGCTGTTTTCATTTTGTTCTTGCTTTAGTGCTGTTGACGTTTAAATTCATACTTTCTGCTTTTGAAGCATTTTGTTTTGCTCTTATTATCAGTGTGACCCTGCAGACAAACTATGTATCTACAGTTTAACTATAAATGAAAAATCACCTGAGGACGTCACTTCCTGTCTGAGGAAAACATCCTAATAATCCATGACTATGTTCATATCAAGTTATTAGAGTCAATCAACAGCCTCACTGCTCCCTGAAACCTAAAATTCATTTTAAAAATAATTTATGATGAAGAAATACGTCTTTGTTACGGAAATTCTTTTATCAACAATGACAGAGTCACTGGCGTCTTGTTCTAAAGTTTTACTTGCAGCAAGGAGTCGACGCATTCACTAGCAAGTAGGCCTACAGAATCGACTGCCAATAGTAAGGTTTCATTCACTTTTATACAGTGGGTCCTGCCCTAGAGACGGTTACAGAGAGACAGCCTTTTTAGAAATCAGACTGAATTAATGTCTCTTTCTTTTAACTAACATTAGCTGAATTTATTTTAATGTTCCATATTTTAATTTTAACTGGAGTATTATGATCTCATTTGAGGTAGAAACCTAGTTGTATATTTATTGTTATAGGCTACTACATGCTAATAAAATGCGTGGAGGTGAAAACTGTCTGTAAACCGTTAATTTAAAAACACCAGTTTGGAGTTAAAATGCCTCCATCAGGTGCAGTGACTCATCCTTAAACTTGGCTGCTTCCCATCAGCAATTGATACCGCCTGCGGGTCACAAAGGCAGGCAGGCACAGAGCTGACATTCGCCGCCATCTTAAGCTGACACTTTCAAAAAAGAAAACACAAAATGGCCGGCGCCGTGAGAGAGAGAAAGTTAGAAAATGGTCTGTTACGGCAAATAAAAGATGATCTAACAGTTATGTGGCCGTCTATTAGTATGGTATAATAGGAGAGAGAGTCATGTGCATCCTCAACACTCAGTGTTAATGTACATTAGTGTGTCTCTCTGTGGTCGGATATAAAGTGTGTGCCATGATTCCTTTGTCTAACCAGTTCTGCACCATGCCATTGCACAACTTTACCGAGCTGGAAAGTCCCTCTCTGTTTTTTCTTTCACTTTCTTTCACTTTCATTCTCTACTAGATTGAGTTGTTGCCTAACTTTTTTTTTTTCATTTTCTTTTCCTTTTTTGCGGTGCCGGTTGAGGCTGACAGCTGCTTGCAACAACTCTTACTTGATCTCTCCTTTTTCCGAATTTAATTCACTTTTTGCTTCCCTTTGTCTGGAGATTACTTTTGTATATACTTTTTCAGACAGCACTGCACTTTTTTAGTTTTGTTTTTTATGGGGAGTCTCTCCATAGCCTAATATTTTTAACAACATCCAGACCGTCCGGTGTTACTATTCAAGAAGCGGCAAGCGTGCGCATTGATTACAGGCGGGAACGGCTGATTGTCCTGCGTGGCACTGTGGTGTTCCCTCGGGATGGACATGGGATCCCCCTGTAGATGCTTTGTGGGACCCGCCGTGGATGCCGAGCAGGAAAATAACATAGAGAAGAGAAGAGGCGCTTCACTTCTCAGCGCTGTTCTCCCCTCCGTTACCATGGGCAACGTGATATCGCCGCCATACAAGACGTTCGAACTGGACGCACTCTGCAGGCTCTGTGGTGGCGTCGGCCATCCTGTGTGGAGTGGTCTGGAGCAGTGGCATAGCACAGAGGGAAAGGAAGAAGCTGGATAAGATCATCAGAAAGTCCAGCTCTGTCCTGGGCTGCCCCTTGGACTCAGTGGGGGAGGTGGATGACGGGGGAGTTCTGGCTGAACTGTCCTCCATGCTGGACGATGAGTTCAGCCCCCCTCCATGGTGACCTGACAGGACTGAGGAGCAGCTTCAGTGGCAGACTGTTTCACCCTCGATGTGTGAAGGAAAGATACAGAAGGTCTTTCCTTCCTGCTGCTGTTAGGCTCCACAGCGAGCACTCCTAATATGTGCAATATTGTTACACCTTATGGTGTAATAACACCAGTCTGTGCAATATGTCTATTATCTGTTCTATCTCTGTCACTTCTGCATGCTGTTGCAAACTGCAATTTCCCCATTGTGGGGAAATTCTTATTCTTATTATTCTTATTCTTATGCTGACACACCCAGGCATGTAACTGAAAGCATTATGTCTCTTCTACCTTTTAGATATAAGGTTTGTGTTGCTCCTTTTTCGGGAGCTGACACAGTTTTATATTTGACATAATTATGTTTAAAGTAATATTTTAAATGCCTGAATTGTATGAACGTTTCTCTCTAATGTCTGTATTACAATTTCAAGCATTTGACTGACTGTCAGATCCAGAGCAACACTTAAACATCAACAACGATATTTTGACAGAAAAAGTGTCCATCGATTAAGAAACTCAGGCTTTCACAACAATCTGACTTGTGTCTTTTCAGGTTTCATGTCTACAGAAGGCCATCTGTCCTGCAAATATTTCTGCTCTGCTTCAGTTAATGCGTCATGAAACCAGACCTTCCCTGATCTGGTCAAGTGAGCAAAACAATCAAAGTAATATACTTTAGGCCTATTGCATATTTTATAATATATATTTCAGTTAGAGCCTTAGACCCTGCTGAGTCATCTCTGGAAGAAAGAAATAAAAAAACAGAATGAAGTCCGTTGATGGAACTTCACTGTAACTTGATCCTTACTTCTCTTTTCTCTAAATCAAAAATAATAAAGGAACTGGTGCAGCACGAGGCACAAGAGAGATGATGAAAATGTAGTGCCCCCTGAAAAAGTTTAAAACACGAGTTAGAATAGAATAGAACAGAATAGAATAGAATAGAATAGAATAGGCAGGGAAATATGTGAAACTGCTGAGTGAAAAAGATGATTTTGAAAAGTCTTATTATAATATTGCTTTCAGTTTACTGTTTGGAGGTAATGATAACTACATAAAGTATCTCCAGCAGTATATTGCACTGTTTTATAGACAGGTAAAGCCCCACTAACGTTTGTGAATCCCCTGACTTCCCCTGGGGAGAATGACAATTGCAGCTATTACAGTTGATATGTGGTTTCTTAAATTGATGGTAATAAAAGAAAAAAAAGCTCCTCTCAGGGAAGTCCCAGCCAGTGAAGAAGGTTAAGACAAAGTACTGATCTGATGTCTGTTTTTGTGTTGAGAAATCAAAACTAGGAGAAAGGAAACTGATCCTCTGTCAGCTATCAGGAACACAACCCTGTGATCAACCTTTACTGTGGTGTAATAGCGCCACTGTTGGCTCAGTTTGGCGCTTTTACCAGCAGTTTTCTTGGAAGCGGTCAGCACAGCAGATTGGTGAAAGGGGATTTCCAGCGAGCTCAGCTCAGAGTGGAGCCATTGCTCTTGACTGCCATCTAGTGAGAGAAACAAAACAAAAGTGCAAATGAAAAAAAAAAAAAAAAAAAACAAAGGAGACGAGCAAAACAAGAAGTGGTTATTGCAGCCTGATCTGTCCGTATCTGCCGATCCGTATGCGTAGACTTAGACACTCGTAAGCAGGAAGTCTTTTGAAAACAAAAAGGATGAGCTTTGTGAAGCTGAACGATCTGATTTGTGAATTTGCAAAACAAGCACACACGTTTAGATACCTAGGTACGCATTTGTGATCCCCAAAATACACACACAAATTGTGCAACACAGTCTCATCCCTAGTCGTCACATATTGACGCTTGGTCACTGACCCCTGTCGTCAACATTTGAAGCAGAAGGTACCCCCATTGCGTCGCTCTTGGACGACTAGGGCCGCCCATAGACCTGAATGTAAATCCCTCATCGTTGCTTTTCAACGCATAGGGCTGTCCAATAGACTTGAATGTAAAACCCTCACCGTCGCATTCTGACGCTGGGGATCGTAGCCTAATAAGCAGGCTAAAAGCTGTTTTGATTCCCGCTCTAATACGTCATTTATTAAGTTTTAATATTTTTTCATGCTAGAAAGTAACAGTGCAGATCCCCAATATGTGATCAGTTTATCCAAATTACGCCTGGTTGGAAGTTTGCTCCGATGTTCTCGGAGAAGTGAAGCGCCACCTGCGGAACCAGGCGCAGCGAGTCATCTCAGAGACGAACGGCCGGCCTCCTGAAGTGATCCGCCGGTCAACCTCCGTCGTCATCCCGGGGTAGAAAACGAGCTTATTAGTGTAAAAATACTACCCATACCCTCAAAGTGAATGCTAGTAATGCGTGTTACTCAATGCATTCGTTAAACCTGGTGCATTTTGATCAGTATTATTAAAAGAAGGCTTATGAGATCGGCAGTAAGTCTAGTGACGGAGTTGGACTCATTCCATTCCTGTCTATATTCAATTCAAAATTCAAAAATTCAAAATGGGCTTTATTGGCATGAAAGTTTCTTAAAAAAAAACAATATTGCCAAAGCAGAGCATTAAAGTACAATACAATAAATCAAAGATATATACATTATGAACATTCTATTAGTTATATACAGTGTGTGTGTGTGTGTGTGTGTGTGTGCCTCGATCACCCACTGTCCCTCAGGGTGTGGCATGTTAACACATACTGGGCAGCAAGGTGTGCCCGCTCTCCTTCTCCGAGGAGTATTTTTAATTTGGAGAGGTCGTCCAGCTGACACAAAATGAAACCTGGAACCAAAGAGCTGAACTTGTTCCAATAAATTTTTCTAGTGTCATTTAATTTTGTACATTGTAGGAGAAAGTGCATCTCCGTCTCAACCTCACCTGTCGAACAGTGACCACATTTTCTGTTTTCTTTTGGTTGCCATGATTTTTTGTGTCTTCCTGTTTGGATTGCCAGTTTGTGGTCACTGAGCCTGTACTTGGTTAGGATCTGTCTCTGCTTTCTATCTCTGACAGTGGAGAGATATTCTGCTAATTCATAATCTCTTTTAAGGGCAAGATAACATTCCAATCTACTTTGGCTTTTAGTTGTTTCTTCCCAATGGTCCAGATAGCTTTCTTTACATTGTGCTATAATTTGATTTACCCTGATTACTTTTTGTAGAGCAGTGTTGTTGTGAGGCTGGTCAGACTGTGTCTGAGAGGGGGCAGTTAGCCTCAGTACCAACTGACATAGGGGACTCTTCTCTGGGCTCAGCTCTTGGGTTTGGAGGGCTTTGGAGTGGAGGGTGTCTCTGGGGCTGGATTTCAGGTGGTTAAAGAAGTTGAGCGTTCTCTTCTGAATGTTGATTATCAGTGGGTATCTGCCTAATTCTGCTCTACATGCATTTGTTGGTGTGTTTCTGTGTACGTGTAAAATGTATCTGCAGAATTCTGCATGTAGAGATTCTGTTGGATGTTTGTCCCAACGGATAAAGCTCTGATGACTGAGTGGACCCCATACTTCACTACCGTACAGCGCAATGGGCTGGATGACACTATCAAATATTTTAAGCCAGATTTTTATTGGAATATGGACATTATAAAATTTTCTCTTAATTGCATATAGAGCTCTTCGAGCTTTTTCTTTTAGTGCATTCACTGCCATGTTGAAACTCCCTGATGCTGTTATGGTTATACCAAGGTAGGTATAACTCATGCTGTGTTCAATGACATGATTATTGATGGTAAATTGGTGTTTGTTCTCATGACACCTGGGGCGTTTTTGAAAAATCATGATATTTGTTTTCTTCATGTTTACTGCCAGGGCCCAGTTCTGACAGTACTTTTCTACTACGTCCAGCTGTAGCTGTAGTCCTTGTTCAGTAGGAGACAGTAGAACAAGGTCATCAGCATAGAACAGAGACTTCACCTCTCTATCTAGGAGGGAGAGGCCCGGAGCAGCACATTTATCCAACTCAACAGCCAGTTCATTTATATACAGATTAAATAACGTCGGACTTAGGTTGCAACCCTGCCGAACACCTCTTCTCTGGGGGAAGAAATCAGTTAATTTGTCTCCAATTTTAACAGCACACATGTTTTCCGAATACATTGATTTAACCAGATCATACATTTTGCCACCTATGCCACATTTTAAAAGTCTGTAATAGAGCCCTTCATGCCAAATAGAGTCGAAAGCTTTCTTGAAATCAATGAAGCAGGCAAATATTTTTCCATTCTTAGTTTGTTGTACATGTTTGTTGATTAAAGTGTGAAGGGTATATACATGGTCGGTGGTGCGGTGTTTTGGGAGGAAGCCAATCTGACTTTTACTTAAGACTGACTGTTCCTCAAGGAAATCTAGTATTCTTGTATTAAGAATACTACAGAATAGTTTACCCAGACAGCTGCTGACACAGATGCCACGGTAGTTATTAGGGTCTGATTTGTCCCCACTCTTATGAATGGGGGAAATGAGCCCTTTGCACCAGATGTTGGGGAAACATCCTGCCTGTAGTATAAGGTTGAACAAATGTAACACTGCACCCTGCATTTCTGGGGTGCTGCTTTTGAGCATTTCGTTTCTAATGCTGTCTGGACCACAAGCTTTCCTTGGCTTCAGACATTTTGTCTGTCTGGTTATTTCTTCCCAAGTCATTTCGAAATCAAGGGGGTTTTGGTTGTCTTTAATTGTTTCTTCTAATTTTTGGAGTTTTTCTTTCATAATACACTGATCTGAATTGATTTGATTGATTGGTATGTCTTTGTATAAATTTTCAAAATGTGATCTCCAGATGTCACCGTTTTGGATGGGTAATGTCTGCTGTTGCTTTGTGTTGAACTTGTTCCACATATCCCAGAATTGATTTTGGTTAATGGCATTCTCAATATCTTCAAGTTTCAATTGGGTATAATTTTGTTTTTTGATCCTAATTGTGTGTTTATATGTGTTTAAAATGTCATTGTATCGAATGCGCAGGGCTGGGTTGTTCGGTTGGCGATGTTTCTCATTTGCTATTTTTCTCAGCTCTTTTCTGATTTCTTTGCATTCCTGATCAAACCATTTGTCGGTATTTTGCCTTTTAACAGGTCTCCGTCTTTGCTTTATGAGGTCAGCCCTAATAGCTGCCTTATGAAATATCATATTGATATCATCAGTGGCCTTGTTTACCCCATCTCTGGTAGGGACATATTGATTTTGAGTATATGTTGATATGTAGTTCATCAGATCAGGGGAGTTTAGAGCCTTGGTGAATTTGTCTCCACTGTCTGGGGCCCATCTGTAAGAAGGATTTAATTTATACAGCTTACTGGGCTTCCTTTTTGTGTCACTAATTTGACCTGACAATTTAAACAACACATTAATTTGGTTGTGGTCTGAAAGGGGGGATTGCTGTCTGACAGTGAATGCACTGATAGTTGAGGGGTCCATGTCAGTGATTGCGTAGTCTACAACACTAGACCCAAGAGCTGAGGAGTATGTGAACCTCCCCAAAGAGTCCCCTCTGAACCTACCGTTAATTATGTACAGGCCTAAGGCCCGACAGAAATGCACTATCTCCCTGCCACTTTGATTCAATATTGAGTCAAGGTTATTCCGACGGGTGATGTTTGGTGTGGTAAACAGGGGGGCCTGACCAAATACATGGTTGTTGCCCTGTGTGTCAATGATATCAGGTTCAATTCCTGTACGTCCATTCAGATCTCCAGTGAGAAGTACATTTCCCTGGGCCTGGAAATAGGAGATTTCTGAATTTAGGGTGTCAAAAATGTCCTCTTCAAAATAAGGAGAATCCACTGGGGGTATGTAAATTGCACAGAGGTATACACTATATTACCAAAAGTATTCGCTCACCTGCCTTTACTCATTCTATGAACTGAAGTGCCATCCCATTCCTAACTCATAGAATTCAATATGATGTCGGTCCACCTTTTGCAGCTATTACAGCTTCAACTCTTCTGGGAAGACTGTCCACAAGGTTGAGGAGAGTGTTTATAGGAATTTTTGACCATTCTTCCAAAAGCGCATTGGTGAGGTCACACACTGATGTTGGTCGAGAAGGCCTGGCTCTCAGTCTCCGCTCTAATTCATCCCAAAGGTGTTCTATCGGGTT
This sequence comes from Chelon labrosus, assembly GCF_963514085.1. NCBI lineage: Eukaryota > Metazoa > Chordata > Actinopteri > Mugiliformes > Mugilidae > Chelon > Chelon labrosus. The sequence goes on from NC_140349.1 coordinate 4,262,258, forward strand.
CAGGTCAGGACTCTGTGCAGGCCAGTCAAGTTCATCCACACCAGACTCTGTCATCCACGTCTTTATGGACCTTGCTTTGTGCACTGGTGCACAGTCATGTTGGAAGAGGAAGGGGCCCGCTCCAAACTGTTCCCACAAGGTTGGGAGCATGGAATTGTCCAAAATGTTTTGGTATCCTGAAGCATTCAATGTTCCTTTCACTGGAACTAAGGGGCCAAGCCCAGCTCCTGAAAAACAACCCCATACCATAATTCCTCCTCCACCAAATTTCACAGTTGGCACAATGCAATCTGAAATGTACCGTTCTCCTGGCAACCTCCAAACCCAGACTCGTCCATCAGATTGCCAGATGGAAAAGCGTGATTCATCACTCCAGAGAACGCGTCTCCACTGCTCTAGAGGCCAGTGGCGGCGTGCTTTACACCATTGCATCCGACGCCTTGCATTGCACTTGGTGATGTGTGGCTTGGCTGCAGCTGCTCGGCCATGGAAACCCATTCCATGAAGCTCTCTGCGTACTGTACTTGGGCTAATCTGAAGGTCACATGAAGTTTGTAGCTCTGTAGCAATTGACTGTGCAGAAAGTCGGCGACCTCTTTGCACTATGCGCTTCAGCATCCGCTGACCCCTCTCCGTCACTTTACGTGGCCTACCACTTCGTGGCTGAGTTGCTGTTTTTCCCAAACGCTTCCATTTTGTTATAATAGAGCTGACAGTTGACTGTGGAATATTTAGGAGCGAGGAAATTTCACGACTGGATTTGTTGCACAAGTGGCATCCTATGACAGTTCCACGCTGGAATTCACTGAGCTCCTGAGAGCGGCCCATTCTTTCACAAATGTCTTGTTTCACAGTCTGCATGCCTGAGTGCTTGAATTTATACACCTGGGGCCAGGCCAAGTGATTAGAACACCTGATTCTGATCATTTGAATGGGTGAGCGAATACTTTTGGTAATATAGTGTAGATCCCTATCGGTTATGCCTAGGGTTTGATCTAACCTCAACCAAATGTGCGATTTACCCTGTTTTACTGGTGAGATCTGATTGCAAAGATCTCCTTTATACCACACCAAAATCCCCCCCGATGTTCTGCCCTTGCGTATGTTTTTTAGTTTTATGGAGGGCACCATGACTTCATTATATCCTGGGGGACAGCGAGTGAGCAAATCATCTTGACACCATGTTTCCGTCAATACGATGATATCAACGTCTTTGATAGATTTCAGGAACTCAGGGTCTCCACTCTTCAGCTCAAAGGTCGAGGAGTGGAGACCCTGAATATTCCAACAGCTTATGTGAAATGAACGCATCAAAAAAGAAAACAATCAAAATGAACCTGCACAGTGAGACAAAAACAAAACAAAACAAAACAAAAAAACCTATCTATATATGTATAATAATAATTTGATATTAATTCCATGGAGATGTACTATTTTCAATAATATTGCCATTGTTCTGACTACTACTATTGCTATTACTATTACTAACTAACAAATATATGTCCATGTTGTTTTGTGACTCGTATGGGAATATATCTTAGCTGGACAGAAGCCGGCTGCACAGGGTGTGCAGCATCTCCCTGATGTCTCTCAGCTCATAGGTAGCAGGGGGAGGGGCTGTGACAGCAGGCCGGGCTACAACTGCAGCATAGCTCTGCTGCTGTGGGTGGGGAGGGGGACGTGCTGCTCCATGGCTCTGCTGCCGATGCTGTATAAGGGGTTGTTGGGCAGGGACTGAGGAGGGGGAAAGTGGCCTCAGCTGGTTCTGTTTCCCAGTGGTGAGGCGGTGGGCGTGTGGGTAGTGTGGGGTCTGGGCAGAACTGGTGTGTCTCCTCACCGCAGTGGGGATGATCCGGGGCTGGAGATAGGGGGGAGGAGGTCTTTGATGGTCTCTGAAGCTTCTGGTAGAAGAGAGGGTGCAAGGGCTGCGTCCTAGAGCCGTGTCTTTGAGGGTCTTTGCAAAGATATTCACCTTCTCTCTGTGTAGATGGAGTCCATCGTAGAGGTCCCAGGTGCCAATGGTTGGATGGAGGGCCAGGTGGACGTTGGGTAAGGTGGCACAACCTCTTCTGATCTCCATATTGATGTCATGGATGACGTGAGGAGGAGTGTCTGTCCTAGGCAGCAGGGTGGAGATCACGATGCGGGTGTCAGGGAATTCCTTGGTGGCCTGTTCCGCCATCTTCCTTACTGCCTCAGCAGTGTTCCTTCGGAGGTTGTGCAGGTCGTTTGTTCCTGTGTGGATCACCAGGCATTGAGGGCTCCCGAGGGTCTCCTTTCTCAACAGCTTCATTGCTTGGCCTGTGGTGCTGCAACGTTTAGACAGCACTTTCTTAGAAGGAAAAAGCTTGTTAGTGTCCAGGAATTTCCCGTTTGAGTCAGCCAGCAGGACCACTCTGTCTGCCGTGGATTGGCTGCGTTCGGTTTCTGCCGCTCAACCAAGCTACAGCAAAGCTTCATAATATTTTCAAATAAACGACTCAAATGCAGTGTTGTGTGTCATTTCTTAACTTAAAGCAACTATAATCACTGCCGTTACAAGTTCGGCTGTAGTAAATATTTCATGTGTTCAGCAGATAAACCAATCCAAACCCTGCCTACTGAAGCGGGAGAACCAAACTGCATTGCTGTTTGGCGTAAATCTACATTGCGCGGCGGTTCTAAACACATCCTAAATAAACTCTCTTTACTTTTTCTTAACATATATCGACTTAAAGCAATGTCATCGCTAGTTCGGCAATACTAGATATTCGATGTAATCAGTATATATATCTTTTTACAACCCTATTTTAACATACGTTTGAAAACTGAAAAAACTACAAATATCACGTGACTTGGTATAAAGCTACATGTGGCAGCTCAAGGGATTTGTAGTTTCTACCACGATTAGTGATTTCCTTGAATAGGAGGTTATAAATAATAAAATGAATACATAGCCGGGGTTTAAGGGTGTGGGAAACACATTTCTTACCAGAATTTAAGCATATAATTGTCAAGTGGGTGAAAAGATACCATTTTGGATAGCACTCCCACTTTCTGTCTTTATCCACTAGGTATAGTCACACAGGCACAAAAGGCAGAGTTCATAAGCTTTCTACAGCACTTTGTCCCATGTCTATAGCCCCTTTTGATGCAGAATTACAGCCCTTCAGATCTTCACAGAAGTCAGGGTTCAAAGGTCAATAGTTCAAAGAAGGAGCCATTTACAATCCCCTAACTAACATATGTTATTCCCCACGTTGAGACCTTTCCAATGATATCTTTATTATAGTCTTACAACAAAGTATGGATTTTCACATTTCATGGACACAGCTGTGCACAGGCTTAGATTCAGAGAGCCTTTTGAGGGCTCAGCCCATGACATAAGGATTATTATTTTTTTAAATAACAAATTATAAAAATCATGTAAGGTAATCATATGTGACAGATTTACAACTGAATTAGTAATTTATATTATATCTGCTCATTTGTTTTTGCCAATTAATTCCACCAGACATTTTGAACCTGTGTGTAAACTAACATCACAACAGCTATTTGTCAAGGGACTTCGAGTAAATCAGTTACACATACCGTTGTTATGATGTCCAATAGGTCATTTCTGACATCTGTGTGTTTCAATGAAAAAACAGCATCTCAACAAAACACTAATGAGGATATGTGAGGTTGGTGAGGAATGGAAAGTCTTCTGGACAGCCATCTCTCCCATTGCAAAAAGTTGTGAACAACTCACTAAATGTGGCTGCAAGTCTGCCTGCCATGGCAGATGCAAATGCTACAGGCTTGGGCTGGCATGTACAGCTTTATGCAGCTGCAAATGTGAGGTGTAAGTAGCCTCTGGAATGGCCGCTTGTTATTTTTTATTTATTTTTTATTATTTTATTATTTATTATTTATTTACTTTTTAGTTTTTAATGTCAGTGTCAACATCATAACCACATATCACAAAAAATTGGGCACTGAAAGTGTCTAAAATGGTCTAAAATCGGTGCAATTGGTGGCCATCTTGAAAAATGGTGGCCATCTTGAAATTTTGCGTGGACACCCAAACTTTTCAAAAGAGTGGGTTATAGTGAGCACTTGTGCCAATTTTCATGTTTGTATCACAAACTGAAGTATTTTTTCACTTATCAGCTCCACTAAGGGGGCATTCCTTGATTTCAGAATACTGTAACTTCTATCCTCACCTATAGTGTAACTACAGATTCACGGCTTATGCCTTTAACAATAAATATTAATCAAAACTAAATAAATTCTGAGTAATTAACAAGCAATTTAAGCACAAAAATTCAGCTGATGGGTAAGAATGTACTCCTCGATGACATGGGCTTGTCTTTTATGCTGGCTAAGCTACTGTAATGGGTGTGATTGGATGAAGTTGTCTGTTAACCCCTCACCCTTTTTTAGTGAAAACAAACCTATTCAGGCTGCTAATTTATAAACTGTAACAATCATGAAACTGAATTGAATGGAAATGAACACAGACAGAGACAGGTGGCAGGTATTTTATTTTAAAACATTACCAGACATTAACATTTATCATTCATTTTTTTTATTTATTTATTTTTATTTTTATTTTTTTTTATTAATATGTTTATTAGGAGGTAAGGCACATCAGAACATGAACTGACGTCAAATTTACATTGAGTATCACATCACATCTGTATCACAAAAAATATATAGACATATTGATACCACAGAAATATTGTGCATCCTGACGAATGAAGAGCAAAGCATATAATCTACCTCCTAGGACATTTTTTTTAATTTTGCGGCCCTCAGGAACCTATTCGGGCGAAACAAGAAACAATACACCATTTGAAAAAGAATAATAAATGAATAAATAACCAAAAGACAGAAGAGAGAAAAATAATTAAAAAATAAATAAATAAATAAATAAATAATAATAATAATAATTTAAAATATAAAATTAAAATTAAAATTAAAATAAAATAAATAAGGGGGGGGGGGTCCATCAATCAGGGGGCAGAGACTGAAGAGAGTGAAAGAATGTTAAAAAGGAAAGCCACTTGTTATAAAATGTATCAGAGTTACCTTTCAGTGAATATCTGATCTTCTCCAGCTTTAGAAAAGACATGGTGTCATTGAGCCATTGAGTGCTAGAAGGAGCTTTGGTTGACTTCCAGTGAAGAAGGAGATGGCGTCTTGCCAGTAAAGAAGTAAAAGCTAAAATATCTAATTGTTTAGCGGTAAACCGGTAACAGTCTTCTGGAAGCCCAAATATGGCGACATGGGGGGAAACTTTTATGTCTATTGAAAGTATTTTTGACATGGTATCAAAATAATTCTGCCAGAAGCGAAAAAGTAGCGAGCAAGAGTAGAACATATGGGTTAAATTACAGGGTGAGGCATGACATTTGTCGCAACAGTCCGTGACATTGGGATAGATTTGTGACAGTCGAGTTTTAGAAAAATGGACTCTAAACAGTACTTTAAACTGTATAAGTGTGAGACGAGCATAGGCTGAGCTTGTGTAGATTTTCTTAAGAGCAGAGCCCCACCAGTCATCTTCCAAATTCAGACCTAGTTCTTGTTCCCATGCAGCCTTGACTTTAGTAACTGGTGAGCAATCAAAAGACAGAATTTCATTGTAAACTTTAGAAATGAGTGACTTCTGAAGTGGGTCGTGATTTAGAAGCTCCTCCCACTGTAGACTCTGTGGTGAGAAAGGAAAAACTGGAAACAAAGCTTTAGCACAGTGTCTAATCTGAAAATATCGAAAAAGATGAGAGGGTGGAAGATCAAATTCTCCTGACAAATCTGGAAAGCTACGAAAGATACCATCTTTATAAAGGTCTTTAAAACATTTCAGGCCTTTATTGTGCCATGCAAAAAAGGTTGAATCTGTCAGCGCAGGTCGAAATAAATGATTCTTCAGCAAGGGAGCTAAAGTAGATGCCGACTTAAAGTTAAAGTGCTTCCTAAATTGATACCAAATTTTAAGTGTGGAGTGAACCACTTGATTATTTGTAAAGTCGGAGAGGCTGGATGGAATAGAAGAGGTAAGTAAAGCAGTTAGGGAAGATGAAACACATGACTGCGCCTCTAAGTTACACCATGGCAGATCCATTGATTTGAACCAAAAAGAAATTTTGTGGATATGTGCTGCCCAATAATACAGTTGGAAATTAGGGAGTGACAAACCACCGTTGAATTTACATCTCTGAAGTATAGATTTGCGGATCCGGGGTGCTTTTCCACACCATAAGAAATCAGAAATAATTCGGTCAATTGTTTTAAAAAACTGTTTTGACAGGAAAAGTGGGAGACAATGGAACAAAAATAGGAATTTGGGCAAAATGTTCATTTTAATTGCATTAATTCTTCCAATTAACGAAAGCGGTAAACTTCCCCATCTTTGGAGGTCGGATTTAATTTTAGACATTAAAGGTGAGAAATTAGCAGAAAAAAGAGAGTTTAATGTTCTGGTTACATTGATCCCCAGATACCTAAAGCCAGACAGGCTCAACTTAAAAGGAACATCAGACTGTGTGAGTTGTGTTGCTGAAGCATTAATAGGGTAGCATTCACTTTTAGAGATATTCACTTTATAGCCTGAAAATGATCCAAATCTCTGAAAAGTGGATAAAATTGTTGGTATAGAAAGGACAGGATCCGAGACATACAACAATAAATCATCTGCATAAAGTGATAATTTAAATTCTGTGTCCAATTGTGAAATCCCGGTAAAAATGGAGGAGGACCTCAGAAAGATTGACAAGGGTTCCATAGCTAGTGCGAACAGTAGGGGAGATAAAGGACACCCCTGTCTGGTGCCACGGGATAGAGTGAAAAAGCAGGATTGAATGCCATTGGTAGAGATGCTAGCTTGTGGAGATGTATAAAGGAGACGTATCCATGAAATGAACCCACTTCCCAGCCCAAATCTCCTTAGTACAGTAAATAAGTAGTCCCATTCAACCCTGTCAAATGCTTTTTCAGCGTCAACCGAGATCACTACTTCAGGTGTTGTTGTGGTAGATTTTGAGTAGATAATATTTAGGAGCGTGCGCACATTAAAGAATAGCTGCCGCCCCTTAACAAATCCAGTTTGTTCATGTGAAACCATAGTTGGTACAATATTTTCCAGGCGATAAGCCAAAGCTTTAGCAAGGATCTTAGCATCCACGTTTATTAAGGAGAGAGGTCTATAAGAGCTATAGAGATTTGGATCCTTATCTTTTTTTAAGAGGAGACTTATGGAGGCTTGCCTTAAAGTGGGAGGGAGAGTGCCAAATTCCAACGATTCCTTATAAACAGCATGCAATAAAGGGGACAATTTATCCTGAAATCTTTTAAAAAACTCAACTGGAAACCCGTCAGGGCCAGGAGCTTTGTTATTTTGCATGCTTCTCATAGCAAGAGAGACTTCTTGTACCGTTAACGAAGCATCAAGTTCTTTAGCAACATCTGGGTTGATCACAGGGAAATTGAGGCTATCTAGGAACGAATTCATATCCGTGGTGTCAGGTGACGATTCAGACTTATATAAAGAGGAATAAAATGAGTGAAAAACCGAATTAATGGCGGTGGGATCCCTATGCAATGCGCCTGCTGAATCTTTTATCTGAGGGATGATACGTGATGCTGCCTGTCGACGTAGTTGGTGAGCTAGGAGCCGGCTAGCCTTATCACCATGTTCATAATATGTGGAGTGTGATCGTAAGAGAAGTCGCTCTGCATCACTAGTAGTGATGAGATCAAATTCAGTCTGTAAATCAACACGTTGTTTAAATAAATTGGGAGAGGGGCAAGTAGCGAGTTGCTGGTCCAATTTAGTGATATTAATAGAGAGTTCTTGCAATTTGGCTTCACGGGACTTAATCAGATGGGCCGAATAGGAAATTATTTGTCCCCGTAAATATGCTTTTAATGATTCCCACAGCAATGAACATGATACTGGTTCCATCTCATTTTGATTTATAGCAATAAAATCATCAATTTTAGCTGCAATGAATTTATTAAACTTTTCATCTGAAAGAAGTAAAGTATTAAACCTCCAAGATGTTAAGTACCGGGGTCGTGAGGAGAATTGAATGTCTAAAGAAAGAGGGGCGTGGTCAGAGATAACAATAGGATGGTAATTAACAGTCAATACGTTGGGAATTAGTTTGGCATCAATAAAGTAATAATCAATCCGAGAGAAAGACTGATGCATCTGTGAAAAGAAGGAATATTCCTTGGCATGAGGGTTGTAAAATCTCCAAGGATCAATGCAACCATTCTTGGACATGAAATCTGAAAGTGATCTTGACATCAAAGATGGGGACAGAGTTCGTGGGTTAGAACGGTCAAGATTGGGATCAATTACATAATTCATGTCCCCACCAATCATAAGGAGGTTGTTATTCAAAGAGGGAAGACATTCAAAGAGCTTATTCATAAAGTGTGGATCATCAAAACTGGGGGCATATATGTTAACTAGTAAAATGGGAACATGGAATAGTATACCCGTAACAATTAAGTATCTACCATTTTTGTCTGATATAACCTTAGAAGCTGAAAATGGAATTGACTTACAAATTAAAATGGCAACCCCCCTAGCTTTGGAATTGAAATTTGAATGAAACACCTCAGAAACCCAGGGACATTTAAGGCCCCGTTTACACGAAGGGAAGACGCAGATATTTCCCTGCGGTTTGGCCTCTCATTTACACGAAAACCCCGTTTTTATCACAGAAAACGATTATTTCTAAAAACTCCGGCCAAAGTGGAGATTTCTGATAACGCCGGTTATGTGTTGCCGTGTCAACTGGGAGAAACGGGGTTTTAGGTTCTCAAACGTCACATTATGCACCGGAAGATGCTTAACGTCATGTGAGCGCCATATTTACAGTTTGTTTGGCTACGGATCGTCGTAAATCAGGATTATCATGGATGCTGTTAAGGTGCTACTAATTTTTACTTTTGTGCAAACGCTTTTGGCCTGTTTGCATTTGCAACAACTGCTCTACTATATGGAGGAGCAGAGGCGAAGGAGTGCACGGAGGTCAGCATTTTTACTGCAGCTTTCCCTACCAAGACGGTGCATTGCCTCCCAACGTCGCCGTCGCCGGTTTTGGATCCGACCTGGGCGGTCATCGGTCTGGTGGGAAAACTTTGAGAAAGAAGTCGTCCTCCCGGAGGAGTGGCATGAGAACTTCCGAATGTCACGGTCATCCCTACTGTCGCTTTCGGAGTTACTGCGTCCCACCATAGAAGGTCAGACTACTGTTATGCGGTCGCCAGTCAGTGTAGAGAAGAAAGTTGCCCTCACCCTGTACTATTTGGCTGATGAGGGTAGACTTCGTAAAACGGCAAACGCATTCGGTCTGTCAAGATCGGCTGTTTCAATAATAATCAGAAAGGTTTGTAGAGCGATTACTGTCCACTTGGGTCCTAAATATATAACACTGCCGAAAACTGAAGCGGCTGTCCAGCAACTTGTGCAGGGATTTGAAGCTCATCATGGCCTCCCTCAGTGCCTAGGTGCTGTGGATGGGACGCATATTGAGATAAAGCAACCACCAGCCAATTCCACTGATTACATCAATAGGAAAGGGAGGTTTACCTTAAACATTCAAGCCACCTGCGATTATAAATATGCCTTCATGGACGTGGTAGTGAAATGGCCTGGGAGCGTGCACGACGCCCGTATTTTTGCCAACTCCACACTTAACACATCCTTCAAAGATAGAACCATCCCTCCCTGTCCAAGGCAAATCATTGAAGATGAAGAGCCCATACCGGTTTACATACTTGGCGACCCTGCATATCCACTGCTCCCATATCTTATGAAGGAATATGTCAATGGGGGAAGCACTGCCCAGGAGCAGTACTTTGGACTATCTTTGTGCCAAGCAAGGATGGTGATAGAATGTGCGTTTGGGAGACTAAAAGCCCGGTTCGGTGCCCTGAAAAGGGCCATGGACATTAATCTGGCTGATCTTCCCTATGTAATTTATGCATGTTTTGTGCTGCACAATTACTGTGAGGCTTCCAAGGACACGGTAGACGACAACAGTGTTGCTGAGGCAATTCAATACGACAGGGAAAACCAGCCAGACATACAACCAGCTACCAGAGGAGACTGCATGACATCAGAAGGGAAGAGGGTCAGGAGAATCCTCACTCAATTCCTGGATCCATAAAAGCAACACTCTTCTCTCCATTGTGTGTGGGGTATCGGACAGTATGACATTGTATGACATCTCAAAGTTTAAAGTTATTATTGTCATAGTTCACAATATTTTGCTTATGTTCATCACAGACCTAAAAACTGTGTGCTCTTTACATGGCAGTATATTTTGGCTACATTTCAAGGTGTTAAGCATTTAAATTTACAACATGTCAAAGCAAATAGGTTTAGTTTTCTGTTCTTTACATTGTACATGTTTACAAGTCACTTGGATGTAATGTATTGACACTGCCAAGTGTAAATGTTAGTTGTTTGGTAGAATACCATTATCCACATAAAGAATAAGAAATTCTAAATGGTCCTGTGTGAACGCTTTCTATAATAGCTTGACCTGGTTTGACCCATATTGAATACACAGACACACGTCTTCATTTTTCAGACATTTTACTTCTGAAGAGATGTGACACTTGACAGACACAAAATCAAATTGCCTGTTTGTCATTAATCCAGAAAATCAGACAAGCATAGTAGTGCAAATAAGTGTCATCTGTAGTGCAAATTGTCAAATAATAAAGGCATATTTCAAGTAAACTTAGACTTCAAGAGGAATTCACAAATTGACAAAAGTAGTGCATATAAGCTGCCTCTTCAGTACTGCTGTTCAACCAATAGGCACTTTTCAAGTAAAAAAATAAAACACTTTTCAAGTAAAAAACACTTCAAGAGGCCTTAACTTTAGGCTACCTATATAGAACCCATTTTTAAACTCTTGGTACACAAACATTGGACCTGCTCAGGGTAACATTTCACACTAAAAAAACAAGTCCCCAAAATACAGTACCAATTGGCAAAAACTTTTTTTTACAAATCACAGTTGCACATATCAGTTGAAACTTTTTATATCTCAATATCGCTAATCTTCCTTAAGGGCTTGGGTATATGAAAACTGACCCTGCATGCCCTCAACAGGTGTGTGTGTCAAATCAGTTATGTTGATGGTGCTGAGTGGCACTGCATTGGGTGGTCTGTTGTCAGCTGACAAGTTGGGTGGGAATGAATGCTGAATTGGTGCCGAATTTTGGAAATAGGACTGTGTGTGTACTGGTGGAGTGTGTGCATATACTGGTCCATAAGGACCTCTTCCCTCAAATGGGATATTGTAATGTGACGTTGGCTGCACAACTTGACGCAGGAGAGCAAACCCATCTGCAATTGATGATGTTAGCCTATCCAGGGTATTTGTTATTTTAGAGAAATTCTCGGATGCCTGCTTTTCTGAGGTCGCAATAATTTCCACAAGTTTCTTCTTGACATTTCTGTCATCCTCAACGGCATTCAACCACTGGGCCTCAGCGGGTAGCTTCCTCTTTAACCGTTCATGCCGGTGTCCCTTCAGTTTAGCCTTTACAGAGTAGACCAAAGAAAATGTATTAAAACTCATTTACATTCTCCTTTACAGAAGTATACCTATCCAAAAATAATCACATTTGATATTACCATGATTAATGATGGCCTATATTTCCCTCAGCATAATCAATCTATGAACAAGTACTTAACACTAAACGTCACGATTCACAACAGACTATAGGACTACAGAAATTAAAACATGCTTCATTGGAAGGCTAGTATGATCTTAAATTTCACAGATACATCCACACATTCATTGAAACAAAGCCAACAATACATACACTACAATGATATGACAATAAATACATACCTGAAGCAGGTCTCTCCTCTGCTTCACTGTGGGGTTGATGGCCACACTGCCATCAACATCTTGAACCTCTGCTTCAGACTCGGCGTCTAATTCCACCAAGGACGAAGAAGATGTGGCGGGGGAAGGAGCGACGAATCTTCCAGTTCGTCGGTCTCGATGCCGGAGGCGATGGTCGTAGTGGCTGGGGAACCACCCCAAACCTGCTCACACAACTCGAAGTAGAGGAGCACCACTCTTCCGTGGCCGCTCCTGCGTCCAGTGTCCACTGCATTTCTGTATTTCCCTCTTATTGCCTTAAGTTTCGTTGTCAGATTGGCTCGCGTTATCTCCTCCTTCACATGAGGAAAGTCCTGGTTGGTCTCGGACGGGTATTGCTCCAAGAATTGGGCCAACATGTCGACATATTTGGACTGGCAAGATTCCCAGTCGACATTGTCTTGGGCTTTCCTTGCCTTGTAGTCCAACGCTACACGAAGGAGTAACTCAACTTCGCTGTCTGTCCACACAAACGAACCTCGCGCCATGTTTGCTGTTTAGAAAAGAACAGGAAGTCGCTCGTGTTATTCGTTGGTGTCGATTCTGAGGATTTTGATTGGCTTGCATGGCTTTATTCTTTTCCCTATACTGCCGCCCATAGGTTTGGCATAGTTATTATGGCGCTCGACGGCGTATTTATGCGGGTTGATGTAAATGACAAGTTTTTTGAAAACGATGTTGTGTGCACGATGTTATTATTGAAAACGGAGGGGAGGAAATATTCGTTTCCCTAAATACCCGGCTATGTGTAAATGTGGCCTAAGTCTGACCTGATCTTTGGTGCGCATGTGGGTTTCCTGCAGAAACACTATTTCAGCTTTAAGGCGTTTCAAATGAGCAAATATCCTCGACCTCTTAACTGGACTCCCCATGCCTTTAATATTCCAGCTCAAAAATCTCACAGAAGACCCAATATGTGAGACATCAGAAGTAGTAGCATTAGTGGCCATATGTTATGTTCCTGGACATAGAAATAGACTGAATGTGGACCCCCAAGAAGAAGAGAGAGGAAGAAAAGAAGAAGAAAGAAAGAGACAAAAAGCAAACAAGACAAAACAAAAACAAACAAGCAAGAAAAAAAAAAAAAGAAAAAGAAAAAAGAAAAAAAACACTGGCATACCGAACAACACTCGACCCCACCCACCCACCCACCCACAGCACTTACAACGACCCCATCCCCAAACGATGGAGAACCCAGTGCTAACTCCACAAGGAGTCAGATTCCTTAAACGAATGCTTACAGCTTTTAGCCTAATAGTTACAGACAGGCTTCGGGTAGAACTCCCGCAAACCTAGCAACATGTGGCAGCAAGGCACAAAAAGGAAACACAATACAAACTGTGAATACGTGAAATAAAGTGTATCTTTTCTCAGTTCTCTTACGTGTTAAGCGACCTAATAAATGCGCTGGCCTCTTCTGGCGACTTGAACTCCTTCTCTGCACCGTTATGAGTAACCCGGAGACGCGCCGGGTAGAGCAGTCCAAAGCGTATCCCCGGTATCTCACGGAGCTGGCGTCTCCCACATAGCAGAGACATGTGGGCCAGATCTGGCTTGAAGCCGGCACAGGTGGCGTTCACTCGGCACTGGCATACGGCATGTGAGCCGGACATGGCCCGGATGCGGCAAAGGCGGCACTGTCTTGACTCCGGCAGACAGATGTGGGCCACTTGTGGAGTGCCGAATTCGGCCCACATATCAGCTTAGACCTCTGGGCCACATATGTGAGGCCGGACTCATGCCACCCTTAAAGTTATTTTTCGATATTTTTGAGTGAGTTGTTGTTTAACATCACAGATTTAATAAAAATAAATAAGTAAATTAAATATTATTATGATATATTGTCGATGTCAATCAATGTCAACTATCACAATATCGTTCTTGTAGAAATAGGACAGATGTCTCAGTTGATCTGAAAATTTAAAGTTAAACTTTGCAACAGCGGCCTTTCAACGGTCAGCCAGCTATCCACTTTTTAAATTCATCAGCCAATCAACGGAAGTAACGTAACCGTCCAGGTGACTGACGCGACCGACGTCACTGTGACCGGAGCTGATGGCTGCTCGTGCACTCCGGTGAGACGGACAACAAAGACGTGGTGAGTGAAATACATCAGTTTTATGTTTACGATAACGTTTGTTTTTGAGACAATGCGCTAGCCGTTGGTATACAAAGACAATGTCTAGAGTCTAGCCTGAATGTTAACAAGGGGCGCTAACGTTTAGCTATGTGGCTAACGGTTAGCTATGTGGCTAACGCGTGGTTAGCGTTAGCTAACGATTACCGTTAGCCTAAAATGCGGCTCAGGAAAGGATGGACTGCACTGTTTTACTGTTAAACTATCATATTCGTTTTGAATAAATTATATAGACGAACTTAACACAGCAGATGTTTTGCCGAAGAGGTCGTTTTCTTTTTTTTTTTTTTTTACGTTTTTTCCGGCTAGTTAAACATTAGTGCTACTACCATAGCTTCTGCTAGCTGACCGTTGGCGTGTTTTTTCCGCTGGCAATTGCAGATATATCGTGCTTCAATACAAAAATAGCGTTTAAAAAGGCAACTGTGGACTTGTAGAGTTTTATTTATGTATGTGTTATGTGTTTTCATTTTATTTTTTGAGAAGACGCTTCACAACTCATCTGAGTAGCTTCTTCAGTTCTAGGGGACTGGTGGGAAGTCTGAGGTTTAGGAACTTATACTGAAACTATTGTTTGTAAACAACCATAAAACGGGTCAGTTTGAATGTTGTTTACAAACCTACAGACTCTATTTTTAAGAATCTTAGAGTTATTTTTATTGATTACATACTGATACTGACTACTCATAGTTTGTGTAACACTGTAAGTCCTTGTTTTATACATAAATTAAACCAAGCAGATGTAGGGAAAACACTTATCTGAATATTGTCATCACTATCAGTTTTAATATAATTACTGTAGCCATGTTACCTAATGATGCATAAATGTTAATTTCCAATCATTTGTGCTTTGTGTGTATGTTTCAGCTGCTGTTGGCATAACTGACTAACATCTGGGGCCACAGACCAGGAAATAGACTGGACCATCAAAAGATGTTTACGTCTCTCTCCAGGTAGAGATGGTGGCAGACTGAAGAGGATGAAGAGAAAGCAGGAAATGGACAGCACCATATCTTAAACTCGTGCTGAGAGTGGAGAGAATCCAGTTTTCTCTCTACTGCCATCAGGTTGCGTTTCCGATGCCTGAGGACAAAGACTGAAAGGCTGAAGAACAGTTTCTATCCACATGCCATCCGCCTGCTCAACTCTGAACCTTAACCACTTATACCACTGCACTTTACTCACATAGCTGCTCAATAAAGTAAATGTGTGTGTGTGTATATATACAAACTCTACCCCCCCCCCCCAAGTTTACACTTGAGTTTTACCATCTATATTTTATTCTATTTTTATCGGTGTACATTTACACTTATATTGTTTACCTTGTGTGTTAAGGAATTTACAATTACTACTGTTTTACTGTAGTACTCTTTTTTTTTTTTACTACTGGCTGCAGTTACAAGAATACATTTCACTGTGTATTGTACTATATATAACTGTGTATGTGACAAATACAATCTTAAACCTTTATGGACATGTCTAGAATCATAAATGTACAGTTAAATTTGTTAAATGTTTGTTAAATGTACTGTGTTGACATGACTAAACAAAATAAACATTTGCTTATAATACTGTACTTGTTTTTTTATATATATATAGGCCTATATACATATATATATGAATAAATATGGCACATAAATATAGTGGCTGAGTTAAGGCTGACATCAGGAACCACTTCTGAAAATGGTTTGGCCCACCTTAGGGCCACATTAGGGCCAGCTCTGGTTGAAGTGTGGCTGAGATGTGGGCCTTATCTGGCACACACGTTGGATGCCGGATGTGGCCCACATAAGGGCCGGAATTCTTTCAGGCATGTGGGCCGAGTGCAAGTGGGAGGTGTGGCCCAGAGGTGGGCCAGACCAGTTTTGCTATGTGGGCTGACATCATTAAAGGCGGATCGGGCACGAGCCGTCTTCGGAGTATGGTCGGGGAAGACAGAGAAACTCATGTCTCCAACTTTGATCCGTTGTTGGGCCCTGGCACGGCGCAACACACAGTCCGTATGATAATGTAAGCGAGCAATTATGGGGCGCGGGCGCTCTCCGGGTTTCGGCTTCGGCTGAAGGGTACGATGAGCACGGTCAACGAGAGGCTCCTTCTCAAGTTTAAAGGCCTCCTTGAGTAGAGATGAAATAGCTGTAGCAGTAGAAGAGGTAGCAAAATCCTCAGGAATTCCCACTAACCGTATGTAGTGATGGGCAATCGAGGCTTTGTTGAAGCCTCGACACGTGATTCAAAAAAAGGTTCATTACTCGAAGCTTCAATGACACAGTGCTCTATTAGGACATCTAGTGGACAATAAAATGTAGTGCAATGGAGACGTGTCATACTGGTTCATGCTTGTGTAACCCGTCCCGTGCGCTACCTCCGACGCCTCGCTGCACCCGGAGACTCTGCGTTGTGTTTTGTTGTTGTTTTTTATGTGTTGTCGTGCGGGTGTACTGCAGAGGGACGAGCCGGACACACGGTGGTAACTGATTTGTGGCTTCGACCACGCCGTTTATTTCAGACATCCAGAGGTTAGCGACTTACATGCAATCGAGACCAAAAACCTTCTAACAAACATGGCGCTTGCGCGAACAAAAACCGGTGAAAATACGGTGGCCTGCAAGGACAAAAACAGCGACATTCGCTAGACCCCCTGGGGGTGAAAATAATATAACTTCGTCATCTATTGGCTTGAAAAGGCCACTGCCTTACATCCACCCCTTCTTTAATTGATGACGTCCCAGGCATCAGAACACATGGAATAAAACCAGGACCACCTATTAAACACAAACAAAGAGAACAGTTAAAATAAACATGTGAAGATTTAACGACAGTGTGAAAGGTGTGTGCACTTGCTGTGTTAAGCTACAAGTGTCCAGCTGCTCTTCTTGCTTTGGCCCTCTGCCACAACTTCCATCCTCTCCGGATCTTCTGCTGATCTTCCTCTGTTCCCACGGCTCGTGAATCATAGGACAGTTTCTTGGGGGGATGTCGATTTCTCGGCGGGTTCCTCCTTGGATCACTGGGCCTGAGAGGCCCGTTGGTGCCACCAGCTGTTACATGTTCTTCCCCTCCCGCACTCACTTGTCCTGTCTTCGCTTCCAGTTCCTCCATTTTTGTGCATTCAAACTGTTCGTCTGTTGTCTCAGGTAAACATTCCTCCACATTTTCCTCCATGTTGTCCATGTCCAAGTCCTCCACTGTGTCTGACTCATCTCCCTGTATTGCCACTTCACCAGCCTGCTCCCTCATGTCCTCGGTATCCTCCATCCCCATGACCTCCTCTCTTGTCATCTCACTAGCCCGCTCCACTGGAAGAAACATACACTGTGTAAGGAGATTGCGGTGAACCACCCTCTCTCTGTCGCCATTTTCTGAGCGCACCACATACACAGGTATGCTAGGCTGTTTCTTCACCACAATGTATGGCCGGGGCTCCCACTTGTCTCCCAGTTTCTGCCGCCCCTCCACATGACACACTTTGACGAGAACTCTGTCACCGGGGTTAAAGACTTGACTCTTGGCCCTCTGATCATAGTATTTTTTTTGTTGCCCCTTGGCCTGGTGAGAGGTCTGATTTGCCTGGGCATAGGCATGCGACAGACAGTCATGTAGGGTCTGGACATACTCACTATATTGACATGGCTCATTAGTGGTCTGGAGCCCAAAGATCAGGTCGACAGGGAGCCTGGGGTGCCTGCCAAACATCAGAAAGTACGGTGTATATCCAGTGGAGTCGTGGCGTGTGCAGTTGTAGGCGTGAGTCATTGCATCCACATACTCATGCCACCGGGGCTTCAGGTGAGGCTCTAATGTCCCAAGCATGTTCATGAGGGTGCGATTAAACCTTTCGGTGGTTCCATTGCCCTGGGGGTGATAGGGGGTTGTGTGGGTTTTAGCAATGCCAGTACACTTACACAGCTCCTTAACAACAGCGCTTTCAAAATTACGCCCTTGGTCTGCATGCAGTTTTGCAGGGAAACCGAACCGACAGAAGAAGTTTTTCCACAGCACTTTGGCCACAGTACTGGCCTTCTGATCTTTAGTGGGGTATGCCTGCGCATAGCGTGAGAAGTGGTCAGTGACGATGAGGACATTTTCTATGCCGCCCTTCGACTTCTCCAGAGTCAGAAAGTCTACACATACGAGCTCCATGGGGACACTGCTGTGAATGCTGACCAGGGGAGCCCTGACACCTGCGGTTGGGGTCTTTCGGAGGCAGCACCTCTCACACTGCTCACACCAAGCCTTTATCTCCTGGAACATCCGTGGCCAATAAAATCTCTCTCTTATCATCTGCACCGTCCTCTCAAAACCCAAGTGCCCTGAGTCGTCATGGAGTGCCGTCTTGACCGAATCACGCAGCTTTTCTGGCAGTACTAGCTGCTCCACTATTCCCCTTTGGCAGTCTCGGATGCAGCGATACAGGATACCATCCCTTATCACTAACCTCCTCCACTCCTTTAAGAGAAGGCACACCTGCCCACCACCACTGATCCTCTCACTGCGGCTTGGTTTCTGGTTCAGAGTCTTATGGTGCAAGACAGGGCCGATGACGGGATCCTCCTTCTGCCCTGCACGGATCTCCTGTTTTGTCATGGCAGGAAGTGACTCCATCCCCACGTCTCTGTAGGGCTCATTAGATCGGGGGGGTTCGTGTTTCTCTGAGGCAGATGTGCTCTGGTCTGCGGGGCTTTCGGGGTCCGGCGTGGACTGTCCCATGACATACTTGGGCTCACTGGACTGCACCTGCTGGGGGCATGTTTGCAGGGCCTGCGTGACCTCCTGATTGGACATGCGAGAGAGGGCATCGGCGTTAGCGTTGCTCTGTCCCCTCCGATACTGGACGTCAAAATCAAAGGCAGCCAGCTGAGACACCCACCGTTGACCTGTAGCATCCAGCTTTGCAGACGACATAACATACTTGAGAGGGTTATTGTCTGTCAGGACTGAGAACCTACGTCCATAGAGGTGGTCATGGAATTTGTCTGTCACTGCCCATTTCAGAGCGAGGAACTCGAGTTTGTGTGCAGGATACCTCGTCTCGGCTGGACTCAAACCTCTGCTGGCAAAGGCTATGACCCTCTCTGTGCCCTCCTGAACCTGGACCAAGACGGCGCCGAGCCCCTCACCGGAGGCGTCAGTCTGAATGACAAAGGGCAGGCTGTAATCAGGGTAGCCTAACACTGGAGCAGACGTCAGTCTTTCTTTCAGGGCCTGAAATGCCACCTCACATTCATCAGTCCACAAGAAGGGTGGGTCAGGTGCCAGGGTTTTCTTCCCGCCCCTCTTTTTCTTTCTAGGGTCACCAGCAGTGAGGCGGTATAAGGGAGCAGCTAGTGTGGAGTATCCACTCACATACCGCCTGTAATACCCCGCAAACCCCAGGAACTGTAGCACTTCCTTGCGGTTTGTGGGCCTCACCCAATCTTTAACCCTTCTTATCTTTTCGGGGTCCGTCCGGATCCCCTCAGCCGACACCAAATGACCCAGATACTGCACCTCCTTTCTCATCAGCTGACACTTAGAGGGTTTCAGCTTCAGGCCATGCTCTCGGAGTCGATCAAATACCAGCTGCAACCTCTCCAGATGCTCGTCAAAGGTTTTAGAGAATATGATGAGGTCGTCGAGATAAATCAGGAGGTGAGTAAAGTTCAGATCTCCGAAGCAGCAGGTCATGAGTCTCTGGAAGGTGGAGGGGGCATTCTGTAGTCCGAAGGGCATTCGGTTGGCCTCAAACAGGCCCGCTGGGGTGCTGAATGCTGTCTTGTGTTTATCATGCTCTGCCACCTCCACCTGCCAATAACCAGAAGTGAGGTCAAGTGTGGAGAAGAACTTTGCCTGCCCCAGAGCCTCCAGGGCCTCCTCTATTCTGGGCAGGGGGAAGGCATCTCTTGTGCTACAGGAGTTTAGCTTTCGGTAGTCGATACATAACCTTAGTGAACCATCTTTCTTGGTCACGACCACTACAGGTGAAGCATATGCACTCTTACTAGGCCTGATGACTCCTGCAGCCTCCATCTCGATCAATAACTTTCTCACATCTTGCCACTGTGATGGGGGAATCTTGCGATACGGGAGCCGAAAGGGCTTAGAATCAACCAAAGGGATTTCGTGCTGCACAGTCTTTGTATGACCATAATCCATGGGATGTAGGGAGAAAACATCTACATTCCTTTCCACAAGGTCTTTCAGGAGGGACCGCTGGTGCTCATTCTCAACTGCTGCTTCACTCAAGCCCACTCCACAACTCGCCACAACCTGGTCCAGACTCAGGCATGTCTCCTTGTCCCCACTATTGTGACACTTGCCCTGCTTTTTGTCTGAAAAGTCCACAACACTTTCCACCAGGGAAGCATTGGCCAGGTGAGTGTGAGGCTTGATAGTAATAGCATGCTGGGACAAGTTCATCACTCTGACAGGGGCACAACCTCTCTTTACATCAGTAAGGACTTTGGCAACTAGGAGGCCTTGGGGGAGCTGCAGAGAGGAGTCACCTTCAATCATTGCAGTGTAGGTCTTTCTTTGTGGGCCAGCCTTTATCTTGCACATTAAATCCATCTCTTTTCCCCCAGGAATGCGTAGTTTACGGCCAGTGTACACAGCAGGGCCCACTATGTCATCCGCATAATGCTCAGTGCCCCCAATTTCCAATAGAGAAGTGTACCACTCTGGATGGCTCTCCTTGACTTTGTGTAGGAACTGCTGGCCATAGGTCGCTTGGAGGTGGCTTCTGGAGGCACGGAGGACATTAGTTCCTACTAGCAGGGGGACAGAGGAGCGATACTCTGAGTCTGTCACAACAAAAGCTGGTACATTCTTAAACTCTTTCCCCAACACATTCAAGTTAATGCGCAGGACACCATGGTAGGTTACACTCTGACCGGCTGCACCCTCAATGGGTATTTTAGAGGGCTGGAGCTTCTGTTCCTGGAGGATGGGGTGGGTGCGCCAGTACTTGTGCGTAATACTGGTTATCTGAGAGCCAGAGTCAATGAGCGCCCTGCACTTCATTCCATTGACCTCCACCTCCCCTTCATTCCTGGGGCCCACTAACGGGGTGTCCTCTCCTCCATCACCAGTCTTAGTTACCTGCATTGGGGGGTCTTGCTGCTGGCCCATAGTTGCCCCGGTCACCATGGGCCTTAGGCATTTAAAGGCTGTGCTGAGTGAGGGGTGCTCCCCTCCACAGGAGTCCTAGGCTGAGATTGGTGAGCCCCTGTCTGATCGGGATCCAGGAACACTGCTCTGCAGACCCGGGCTATATGTCCTTGCTTCCCACACCGGTAGCATGTAACAACTGAGGTCTGGGTTGTGGGTCTGGGGGGTGGCTGGACTCTCGGAGCGGGGAAAGGGACAGATGGGGGAGCAGCAATTCTTGATTCGAGGTGAGTCAGCTTGGCCATCTGCTCTTCTTGGCAAAGGGCTAGTTTCTTGACCAACTCAGTCAGCTCTGACCACTCTGAGGTATGTTTAGGCCTCTCTGTCTTCGCATTTGAACTACACTCTGATGCAACCTGGACCTGAGCGTAGGTTTTCTTTGACTTGTTTGAGGACTGGAACTTTTTTGTTTCTTTAGCCAGATTTCTCAGCTCGGCCTGTAGTTCCCGGAAGTTCAGAAGCCGGGGTTTCATCGGTGCAATCCTCATGTACACCTCCTCATCATTAAGTCCTCTCAAGAACTGCCGGGTGAGTTTACAGTCACGGTCGGGGAAAGGCTTGCCGCCTCTTTGACTTTCTTCTACAGCTCGCAATGTTGCCTCCAGTGCTATGGCATAAGAGCAAGCAGACTCCCCCGACCTCTGGCCACGCTCGTAGAAGTCGGCTAGTGGGTCCAAGGAGCCCTGTGTGTCACCATACTCCGCCCTCAGTTCCTCGAATGCCTTTTCTGGGGTTTGGTCAGGGGGAGGCAGGTTCAGGATCAGCTTTCGGGCCTCACCACTCAGGTGACGCACCACTGTTGAGAAGCGGAGGTGAAGGGGGAGCTCGATTGCCTCTAGGAGATATTGCATGTCACGAATCCAGTCCTCTATAAGCATTTTGCTATCAGCATTACCAGTGAAGATCTGGACATTCTTCACCTGATGAGTCTGCAGGAGACTGCCATAGGCTGCTGGAGGGAGGCTTGGGGTGGAGGTGACTCTGACTGGGGCATTTAGTGGTGCAGGCATGTGCTGGGCAAAGGGTGGAGGCAGGAGGGTGGGTTGGGGGACTGTATCAGGATGCATGCTGACTTGGGGCGAAGCTGTGTAGTCAAAAGCTCCATGAGTCATACTCAGAGGGGTGGGCGGAGCTGCCGTAGGGTCCCATGCACTGGTGGCAGATGAGTACCGGGGAACCTGAGAGTAGTGGGCAGCTGCCTGTGGCACATGCAACTGGGGGGTTTGTTCATACTCTGCGCCTTGGGGGTGGTTCTGCACAACTGTAGAGAGATTATTCATAATATTCATCGGTTGTGGTGTTGGGAGACTTGACATGGGGGCTTGGGGTGCAGGTGGGGTATCGGCATAGCTGATGGGGGCCTGGGGGCTAGGCTGATAAACCTGCATTGGATAATGGTAGATAGCTGGATGGTTCATGGGGGGCTGTCGTATGATTTGTGTTTCTGGGAAGTTGGGGCGTGGGAGACTTTGAGGGGGCAGGGTCGTTGCAGGCCTGGGCACGCTGGTCTGGGGCTGGGGGGTAGAGGCCATGGTTGCCTGCACAGCCGGCTGTAACACTGGGGGTGTTGCGCTTGGGGTTACAGGGGCTGCTAATGTGGACACTTGTGCTTGAGCAACATAGACATCAGTATAGGGTGTCAGCGTTGGGGGTGATGGGGTGAGCAGTGTGCCCTGCCCTGACTCTGTGGGCTGCCGAACTGGGGTGTAATACTGTCTGGGAAATTGGGTGGTTAGCTTTGACCTCACAGATGGCTGTTGGTTGCTGGTGCCCACAGTTGCTCCTTCACTGGTGAGGTGGGTAGGTGTTCTCCTTGGAGACTGAGAGTCATAACTGTGGCTTATTACAGGCCCAGGAGTGGGTGGGGGGACTGGTATTGCTGCAGAGAGACCCTGCTCCTGTGGAGAGTCTGCATAGTCACTCATCATCTTCAATGACATCTATCTCTGATTCAAGCAGCAGGATAAAATGTGGGAGGGTGAGCAAGTTACTTAATAAATGCTTAACTGTGGGCGTCTATAACTATTATTTTCAGTATAATGTGACGACCACAATAAAACATGCGGCACAATTATCACTTAATAACCCAAAACCTCACTTTTAACTTAAATTAAACTCAAAACGTCATTACACAATTCTGTTAAGCACAGATAATGTGAATGAGATAAACCAGCAATCCTTGCTTAAAAATTGGTCAGATTGTCCTTATTGGAAACGTTTCACACAGAATACACTCATCTATCATTCAGTCACACTATTTTTATCGCAGTTAGAATTGCGTGGAAAGTTCTCGAATAGAACACAATGAAGTTTATATTCACTTTCACTTGCAAAGGATACGTTAGAGGGGAGGAATGTCCTGGTAACGCAGCTTCACACGAATAACTCAGTTAGTCGCACTTTACGCTTCGGATAACAATAGTTCAATCAAGCGGCGTAGCGGAGACTGCTGCCGACAGCCGACAGCTCAACTTCCCCTTCGGTCTCGAAGCACCACAAATCCGGGTCACGGCACCAAAGATGTAACCCGTCCCGTGCGCTACCTCCGACGCCTCGCTGCACCCGGAGACTCTGCGTTGTGTTTTGTTGTTGTTTTTTATGTGTTGTCGTGCGGGTGTACTGCAGAGGGACGAGCCGGACACACGGTGGTAACTGATTTGTGGCTTCGACCACGCCGTTTATTTCAGACATCCAGAGGTTAGCGACTTACATGCAATCGAGACCAAAAACCTTCTAACAAACATGGCGCTTGCGCGAACAAAAACCGGTGAAAATACGGTGGCCTGCAAGGACAAAAACAGCGACATTCGCTAGACCCCCTGGGGGTGAAAATAATATAACATCGTCATCTATTGGCTTGAAAAGGCCACTGCCTTACACTTGTATGGGACTTGATTTGCCATGCACATTCCTATTCGACTAGATTACATGGATATGTGGTTTAAAGTTTATTATAAGAAACTTATATACATATAACAATAAAATAAATAAAAGAGAACAAATAGGAATCGAACCCTTGTGTATGAGGCAAGAATGAGCTTGCTAATATTCTCATTTCTCCTTATCTCCTTGTGTTATTTAAATAGACATTTACTGTAACTTTTGAATTTGAAGTTTACATATTTGTCCAATAGTCATTTATTAGTTGGTTTATTACTGGGGTACTGTAGCTTTAAGAGGCAGCAGCCTCGCACTTTGGTTCAAGTGGTGTTGTTTACCTGCGTGGTAGAACCCCAGACTAGCAGTGGAGACACACGGTTTTTTACCGTGTCCTGTTCTGTATTTTTGATTAAGAGAAAGCTAATTTTGTGGATAATTCAGTGACACTTGTGGAATAAAAGTTTTTATTTTTTGTTACGTCACCTGGAAGTCGAGTGGATTATTAAGGACAACAGTGCCAGGATACGTGTAAGCCAGAAATACCTGCTAGTCAACATTTGCGGATACATTAGTAAAAAACCCTCTCCTTGTGGTCTTTACCAGTGGAATGAGAGAGTTCGAGGATTATGGAAAGGAAAGAAAAAGTTCTGCAATGCCTCAAGTAAGTGCTAATGTGACGGAGAGCATATTATTAATACGCTAATTAGCACGGACGACCCGCTAACTACTCGCGGAGGATGCGCTAACGATCCGCGGACGGTTATCCTTTGTGTGCTTTGAAAGACAGTGGAACACTTTCGTGTATTAAGCCAACCGAAGCTAGCACATGGAACGGCTAATCTTGTATTAGGAAACATGGAGGAGGATAAAGATTCAGCCACATTGGAAAAACGGCAAGTGAAGCCAACAGTCAAAGCTATGGAAGACGCATTACAGAGGAAAATAGGGTTCAGGAAAGCTACACTGACTCAGCTTACAGCAAAAAAGAACGAGATGCTTCATTTAATGGATGATGATGGCAATTTGGAGGCAGTTAAGACCAAGTTGGCTGTTGAGTTCAATAAGCTCTTCGGAGAGTTTTGTGAGTTGAACATTTCTGTTAAAGCATTGTCTCAGCCAGTTATCTCAGAAGAGGAAATTAACAGTGACCAAAAGAAGTGGTTTAAACCAAAAGCTGATTCATTCAAGTGCTTCACTGAGCAAGTTGATGCTTGGATAGGAGATGTCCATAGACGCATGGAGGAAGCAAGGGAAGTTAACGAAAATATTAGACCATCTGATAGCATATCGGAAACATCATATAGAAAGTCCAATAGGTCTAAAGCAAGCTCTGGTCGTTCTTCATCCTCCTCTGCCTCTTCAGCACGCTTGCAAGCAGAATTGGAAAGGGCTGCACTTTTGGCAAGGGCAGCAACGCTGAAAAAGAAGGAAGCCTTGGATAAGCAAGAAGTCAAGCTTAAGGCTGAGAAAGAAGAGCTTGAGCTTCAGACGGCTTTAGCTGCTTCAGATGCTAAACTTAAAGTTTTGAAAAGGTTTGAAGAAGCTGATGGTCTTCAAAAGAATGAACTGTTTAAACCACAAGAGAAGCAGCCAGCTATGGTAAAGAAAGGTCATGTAGAGTCTGGGACAGGCCATAACGTAGCCACTGAGCATCATGGAAATACAAGAAAGAAACATAACCCACCACTACTCTTTAATGCTGCGCAGTCAAATCAGTCAGCTACAAGTGATGTAGATGATGACAATTCTTCAATCAGCAGTTATGCCAAAAGTGTAGCAGGTGCAGGGGCCTTGCCCACTGCAAAGCAACGTCAAAATGACATCACAGAATTATTGATCAAGCAACATAAACTTTCTACGCTGCCACCACAAAACATTCCCATTTTTGAGGGAGATCCTTTAGAATATAAACTCTTTATCAGAGCATTTGAGCATGGTGTTGAAGATAAAACAGAGAGCTGCAAGGATCGTTTGTACTTCATGGAGCAATACACCAACGGACAGCCCAGAGAGTTAATACGGAGTTGTCTACATATGGATCCAGAGACGGGTTATAGCAAAGCAAAAAAACTCTTAAAGGAGCACTTCGGAAATGAATATCGGATCTCTGTAGCATATATAGACAAGGCTTTAAGTTGGCCTGCAATCAAGGCAGATGATGGCGAAGGTCTCAATTCGTTAGCTCTCTTCCTCACCAGTTGTAACAATGCAATGACAGACTTGGATTATATGGAAGAGTTGGATAATGTTGCCAACATGCGTGCCATTGTTAATAAGCTTCCGTATAAGTTGAGAGAGAGATGGAGGAGTGCTGCCTTTGATATTCAGGAGCAAACGGCTAGAAGACCCAAGTTTAAGGACCTTGTCAAGTTCATTAACATGCAAGCTAAGGTTGCGCTACACCCTTTGTTTGGAGATATAAAGGACAGCAACAAAGGACAAGCCAAATCTCCAGTAAACCTCACAGCAGAGAGGAAGAGTCGTAAGACAATCTTTACCACGTCTGCAACGCCCATGAGTAGCCAGACAGGTGTTAGCACAGAGTTAAAGCCAAGCAAGAGGACTCCTACTAGCCCTGTCAGCGCTTTCATCAAGCCCTGTCTTTTTTGTCAGGGTGAACACAGCATGGTGCAATGTAAGAAACTGAGGAAATCACTTCACAAAGAGAAGATAGACTTTCTCCGTGGAAAAGGACTATGCTTCAGTTGCTTGCAACAGGGGCACATGAGCAAGTCATGTGAAGAGAAATTACACTGTGAGGTTTGCTCATTGCTTCATCCCACTGTGTTGCACATGAAGAACAAAGACAAGGTCACACCTAAGGAAGAGTCACCAGATGATGGTGAAAAGCAGTCTGTGATCAGTGGGTTTGTGGACAAAACAAACAACGCAAGTTCTGGCACTGGGGCCGGGGACACAGACAGTATCCTTGCCATTGTTCCAGTACAAGTAAAGGCGAAGAAAGGCAACAAGGTGGTCAAGTCATATGCCTTTTTAGACCCAGGTAGTACAGCTACTTTTTGCACTGAAGAGCTTATGAATGAGCTCAACCTTAGTGGAAAGAAGATTGACATTCTACTGACAACCATGGGAGAACAAAAGACTGTTCGCAGCCATGTTGTAACAGGCTTAGAGGTGTGTAGCTTAAACAGTTACAACTTCATAGAACTACAGGAAGTTTTCACGCAAAAGACCATCCCAGTTAATAAAAGTAACATTCCACTGCAAGAAGACGTGGACAAGTGGCCTCATCTGGAGCATGTGAGAATTCCCCACATCACCGCAGAAATAGGACTGCTGATTGGGACCAATGTGCCAAAGGCTATGGAACCAGAAGAGGTCATCAAGAGTGTCAACGATGGACCTTACGCTGTAAGAACTATTCTTGGATGGACAGTGAATGGACCATTGAGGGACAACAACTGTGAACCAACTGGAAATGGAAAATACATTACATCCAACAGAATATCAGTGGCTAAACTGGATGAGTTGTGGAATCAACAGTTCAAATATGACTTCCCTGAAAGTGACCAAGAACAGCTGGAAATGTCCCGCGAAGACCTCCAATTCATGGACAGTGTATCACAGTCTGCCAGACTGGTAGAAGGGCATTACTGTATTGGTCTACCGTTAAGGAACAAGAAGCTCCAAATGCCTAACAATCGTGTTGTAGCAGAACAGCGGGCCTCAAACTTGAAGAAGAAGCTTCTCAAGAATAATTAATTCTGTGAGGACTATGTCACCTTTATGAATGATATGATTTCAAAAGGCTTTGCAATGAAGGTTCCTGATGAAGAGCTTAACCGCAACGATGGAAAGGTTTGGTACATTCCTCACCATGGAGTGTACCACCCTAAAAAACACAAGCTACGTGTTGTATACGACTGTGGTGCTTCTTATCAGGGAGTCACATTGAATGAGCAACTTCTTCAGGGACCAGACCTCACCAGTTCCTTAATTGGAGTCATCACCAGGTTCCGCCAAGAATCTGTGGCCACTATGGCTGACGTGGAAGCCATGTTCCACCAGGTAAGGGTCCCACAAGAAGACGCTGACCTTCTTCGGTTTCTATGGTGGCCTGGTGGAGATGTGAACAAACCACTGGTGGAATACAGGATGGTTGTGCACCTATTTGGTGCTACGTCATCCCCGAGCTGTGCGAGCTACGCCCTCAGACGATGTGCTGAAGACAACAGGGACCTGTTTGACGCTTCGGTAATCAGCACAGTACTGAACAATTTCTATGTTGACGACTGCCTTAAGTCAGTCAGCTCTGAAGAAGAGGCGGTATTGCTCTGCCACAATCTGAAAGCCATCTGTCAGAAGGGGGGCTTCAGCTTAACAAAGTGGATTAGCAACAGTCGGGTAGTGCTGGCAGCTATACCTGAGAAGGAAATGGTAAAAGAAGTAAAAGATTTGGATCTGGATCAAGATTCACTCCCCATTGAAAGGGCATTGGGAATACAATGGTGTGTCGAGTCCGACCAATTCAAGTTCAGGATTGTCATCCAAGATAAACCTCCCACCAGAAGAAATGTTCTCTCCTTGGTGAGTTCTGTATATGATCCGTTGGGAATCTTGGCTCCAGTGGTTCTGCCTGCAAAAAAGATCTTGCAAGAGCTCTGTAGGCTGAGGCTCAGCTGGGATGATATAATTCCAGCTCATCTTGCACTACAGTGGTTCGACTGGATTAAGGATCTGCAGTTGCTCACTGACTTTGGAGTTGAGCGATGTTTCAAGCCAGCCCATTTTGGAGAGCCTACATATGCTCAGCTGCATCATTTTTGTGACGCTAGTGAAGAGGGCTATGGCACGGTTACCTACTTAGTCCAGCAGAACAGCGAAGACCAAGTTCATAGCGCGTTTGTCATGGGAAAGGCCAGGGTTGCCCCACTCAAGCCCACCACCATCCCACGCCTGGAATTAACAGCGGCAACTATGGCAGTGCGCATGGACCGACTGATAAGGAAGGAACTGGAGGTACAGCTTACAGACTCAGTGTTTTGGACAGACAGCACGGCTGTGCTCAAGTACATCAATAATGAAATGACAAGATTCCGCACATTCGTAGCCAATAGAGTGGCAGAAATTCGGAAGGTGTCAACAGGATCTCAATGGAGGCATGTTAGCACACATTTGAATCCTGCTGATTACGCATCAAGAGGACAGAAAGTGAAATCCTTTGTGGAAAACCAAGCCTGGATCTCTGGACCTGACTTTCTCACCCAGTCGCCTGACAACTGGCCAGAGAACCCTGACCATCTGACAGATCTGAACACTGCTGATCCAGAGCTCAAGAAAAATGCCACCATAAACGCTCTTGCCGTAGGAGAAAAGGTAGACGCAATGCAGAAACTAATCGAGCACTACTCTTCATGGATGCGCCTTAAGAAAGCAGTGGCATGGATCCTTATGGTGAGAAACACATTGCTTTGCATGGCTAAGAAGAGAAGGGAGCAACCTGTAACTATTGCACTGTCTGACGCTGAAAAGGATCAACAAAAACAGCAGTTGCACAAGTTCATGACAAACACCAAGACAAGCCTCAGCAAAGTAACCCTCACAGTGGATGATCTGAAAGAGGCTGAACTGGAGATTATACGCCACTGTCAGAGAAAAAGATTCCAAGAGGAAATCAACTCTTTAAAAAAGGGTGAACCCGTCAAAAGGAGTAGCCACATATACAAACTAAACCCAGTTCTCCAAGACGGTATTCTTAGAGTTGGAGGAAGGCTCAACCGAGCAGCCATGCCACATGAATCTAAACATCCTGCTATCTTGGCTAAAGACCTTCGGGTGTCAGAACTCATCCTTCAGGAGATCCACAAGGAAGTAGGTCACAGTGGACGCAATTATGTCCTATCCAAGCTGCGTCTAAAATACTGGATCCCCAACGTCAGTGCAACAATACGAAGAGTCCTGTCCAAGTGCCTTGTGTGTCGACGGTTACATGGTGTTACCGGGCAGCAACAAATGGCAGACTTGCCACGAAACAGAGTCTTACCTGATGAACCACCTTTCACTAGAACAGGAGTGGACTATTTTGGACCTTTTGAGGTGAAGCGGGGAAGAGCTACTGTGAAGAGATATGGTGTTATCTTCACCTGCTTAGCCATTCGGGCTGTCCACCTAGAAGTGGCGGCATCCCTAGACACAGACTCCTTTATTAACGCTCTTCGACGGTTCATCGCACGAAGAGGACAAGTTGTGGAGCTGCGTTCTGACAACGGAACCAATTTTGTTGGAGCAGAGCGAGAGCTCAAGAAAGCTATTCAAGAGTGGAACATCTCCAAAATAGAGGCAACATTGCTTCAACGAGGCATTAAATGGATGTTCAACCCCCCAGCCGCCTCTCACCATGGAGGAGTTTGGGAGCGTTTAATCAGGTCCATCAGGAAAATCCTCAATGCCACCCTGAGCACTCAGAATCTGGATGAGGAAAGCCTCCAAACATTTCTATGTGAAGCTGAGGCCATCGTTAATGGGCGACCCATTACTACCGCTTCCAGTGACCCCAACGACCTAGAAGCACTCAGCCCGAATCACCTCCTACTACTGAGGACCAAGCCATCTCTACCTCCAGGACTTTTCCAGAAGGAGGACCTCTACGCACGTCGAAGGTGGAGGCAGGTCCAGTACATGGCGGACCTTTTTTGGAAACGCTGGGTGAGAGAGTTTCTGCCTGAACTCCAGATGCGCCAGAAGTGGTCACGGGTATCACGCAACTTTGTGCCAGGGGACATCGTTTTGCTGGTGGATGAGACTGCACCAAGAAACTCATGGGTCATTGGTAAAGTCATTAAGGCAGTTCCAGATGAACATGGACTTGTTCGCCGGGTTCGTTTAAAGACTAAGACCAGTGAACTAGATAGACCCATCACCAAGATCTGTCTGCTCCTAGAAGCAGTATAATACAGAAGTAAACACTGGCCTCTTTCGGTATGTCAAGTACTAGAGACTTGTAATAACAGAAGCAAGAACACAAACTTATATTTGTTCTTAAAACTTTAATTGCCCCGTGGTTATGTTGATTTACGTAGTTTGTAATTGTTTCATAGGTTAGAGAACAATTAGGGGCCGGATATGTATGAGGCAAGAATGAGCTTGCTAATATTCTCATTTCTCCTTATCTCCTTGTGTTATTTAAATAGACATTTACTGTAACTTTTGAATTTGAAGTTTACATATTTGTCCAATAGTCATTTATTAGTTGGTTTATTACTGGGGTACTGTAGCTTTAAGAGGCAGCAGCCTCGCACTTTGGTTCAAGTGGTGTTGTTTACCTGCGTGGTAGAACCCCAGACTAGCAGTGGAGACACACGGTTTTTTACCGTGTCCTGTTCTGTATTTTTGATTAAGAGAAAGCTAATTTTGTGGATAATTCAGTGACACTTGTGGAATAAAAGTTTTTATTTTTTGTTACGTCACCTGGAAGTCGAGTGGATTATTAAGGACAACAGCGCCAGGATACGTGTAAGCCAGAAATACCTGCTAGTCAACATTTGCGGATACACCTTGTTTCGCTAACGAAAGACCGGTGATTTCACAGTGTACCACGAACCTCGTGAGTGATGCACCGTTGTCGTTGGACCATTTTGATTACGTCACTGCTACACTCCATGAACCGTTGCTAATTTACACTAATGATTATGTTTCAGCGCTTACATCAGCTATTTTCATTTGCTCTTGGTATCATGGTTTAGTAGTGTTAGAGAATATTTGTACTGAATGCAACAGTGTCAAACCAAATCTCTCTTGACTCAGTCATTATTTGCTTCGAAGACTCATCTCATCTCTCCCGAAGAGCCGAGACAACCAAACCAGTGACAGGGTTTCTGAATGAAGCAGTGAAATGGTTCATACGTCACAAAACACGTGATTTGTCCACAAAATACGCAACTATCTCCAACTACAGCAACAAACCAACCTACTATGCAAAGAAACATTCAAATGAGCACCACTAAATTATGGGGTGCCGAATGTAAAATTTCGGTTACAATTTTTTAGCTGATACATTTTCAACATTTAGCTCACTTTCCTAACATTTAGCGCATTTTCCTCACATTTGAGACAGATATTATATATATATGTATATACTATAAATGTTAAATGTTAAATCTAAATGTTATATCTAAATATAAATGTTAAATCTAAATCTAAATATTAAATATAAATATAAATGTTAAATCTATATCTAAATGTTAAATCTATATCTAAATGTTAAATCTAAATGTAAATGTTAAATCTAAATCTAAATATTAAATCTAAATCTAAATATTAAATCTAAATCTAAATGTTAAATCTAAATCTAAATGTTAAATCTATATCTAAATGTTAAATGTTAAATCTAAATCTAAATGGGTCGCCGAGTGTAAAGCTAAATATTTACAAAATATGCAAATATACCACGCCCCTTCTCAAACCACGCCCATACCACTGGTGAAAGAGGGCTTCGGGGATGTTGAGGACCTTCATGGCCGTTTCCCTGCGTGTGGAGGAAATTGACCGGGCGGTTTTGGCGGATGTGCGGGCTGACCTTCAAGGGGTAGTTTAACCGGCACCGTCACCGTCACCGACATTAACGGTAAGTTAAGTCGTTTTAATATTACCGTTAACTCATTTATTATTCTAAGATACCTAAGATACCTTGCTAACGTGACTCGGATGCTACCTAGCAAACAGTCAGCTAGCTTTGGAGAGCGTTTCAGTTAAGAGGATACTCTACTTGGAATACAGCACACGAGCAGGATGGAGACATTTTGACATTTAACGTTGTAATATTAAAATTATCAGTATGGGATGTTGTTTCAGGTCTCCGCACCACAGAGTAACCCACAGGCATTTCCAGCGGCGACCACCGGGACGTCCAGCTTTGCCACCACGGTCGCATCACTGAGATCAGTAAGTTTAGTTGAGATATGAAATGTTAGCTAGAAAAAGTTTTTGTTACCCTAAATTGTCCTTGAAATACATACATTTCCTTTCATCACATCCGTTTTTCCAGGTGTAAGGGGCACATTTGAAAATACAGTTCTTGAAATGTCATTGAATTAGATGCCATCTCCTAATTTCATCTTTTTATTTTACATTGCCTTCAAATTGTTCTACAACTGTACTGCTCAGTAG
Source organism: Chelon labrosus (assembly GCF_963514085.1). Classification (NCBI taxonomy): domain Eukaryota; kingdom Metazoa; phylum Chordata; class Actinopteri; order Mugiliformes; family Mugilidae; genus Chelon; species Chelon labrosus. Next base: position 4,295,438 of record NC_140349.1, read on the forward strand.
AACACTCCCAGTTCATGGATTGCAATGTTTTTATTGTCTGTTGTTTTTTTACCTTTGTAGAGAAAGCGGTTGGGGAACGTCTTCATGATAGGAACCTAACTGAGGCAGAAAAGGCATTCACCCTGACACTGAGTCCTGGACACATCGTTGCCTTTGCAACAGGAAGCACCAAAGTACCTGCAATTGGATTTTTTCCCAGTCCAAAACTAACTTTCATCCATGATGACACGAAACACCTTCCCATCCCTCATACATGCGCTAATGAGCTTCAGATCTTTGTTAACAGAAAGAATCTGACAGATGATGATGAGTTTGATTACCATTTTCTTGTGGCTCTCATGAATGGAGCCATTTTTAGTGCAGTGTAGTCAACAAAAGAACAACACAATGCTGTGCACATAGATGTAAAATGAATAAACTGGTGGGTGGCTTTTATGATTTTATTTTTGCTTTCTGTTAAGACATTTCATGACTGTTCAGTCTTTCTAAAGTCAAAGTATGTAGTAGTTGACAGGCTATACTCGCAGTTGGTCTTCAGACGATTCTGTGGTAAATGAAATTTTTCCAACAAGGCCATTCTACGCTAACCTGGTCCGAGTTTCTCCTCTGGGTATAACGAAGACAGATGCCTCTGGTGAAAAAGGCAAACATACAATATCCTTTGTGTATGTTTTGACGTGCCTTCGGTTGATGGAGTGTGATCGGGCCCCATAATGTCAAGGGATGCATGGCAGGGAGGCCTATAAAAAAGCAGACCAAGAGATTTTCCTTAATGGGGTACATAGCAATCCTGTGAAAAGTAAAGCTATAATGAACTGCATATACAGCAAGGCCTCTAGGTTGACATATAGTGTTACGGCAGCAATTTTTCACACACAGAATGTAGATGAAATTAGGAGATGACATCTAATTCAATGACATTTCAAGAACTGCATTTTCAAATGTGCCCCTTACACCTGGAAAAACGGATGTGATGAAAGGAAATGTATGTATTTCAAGGACAATTTAGGGTAACAAAAACTTTTTCTAGCTAACATTTCATATCTCAACTAAACTTACTGATCTCAGTGATGCGACCGTGGTGGCAAAGCTGGAAATGCCTGTGGGTTACTCTGTGGTGCGGAGACCTGAAACAACATCCCATACTGATAATTTTAATATTACAACGTTAAATGTCAAAATGTCTCCATCCTGCTCATGTGCTGTATTCCAAGTAGAGTATCCTCTTAACTGAAACGCTCTCCAAAGCTAGCTGACTGTTTGCTAGGTAGCATCCGAGTCACGTTAGCAAGGTATCTTAGCGATGAATAATAAATGAGTTAACGGTAATATTAAAACGACTTAACTTACCGTTAATGTCGGTGACGGTGACGGTGCCGGTTAAACTACCCCTTGAAGGTCAGCCCGCACATCCGCCAAAACCGCCCGGTCAATTTCCTCCACACGCAGGGAAACGGCCATGAAGGTCCTCAACATCCCCGAAGCCCTCTTTCACCAGTGGTATGGGCGTGGTTTGAGAAGGGGCGTGGTATATTTGCATATTTTGTAAATATTTAGCTTTACACTCGGCGACCCATTTAGATTTAGATTTAACATTTAACATTTAGATATAGATTTAACATTTAGATTTAGATTTAACATTTAGATTTAGATTTAATATTTAGATTTAGATTTAATATTTAGATTTAGATTTAACATTTACATTTAGATTTAACATTTAGATATAGATTTAACATTTAGATTTAGATTTAATATTTAGATATAATTTAACATTTATATTTATATTTAATATTTAGATTTAGATTTAACATTTATATTTAGATATAACATTTAGATTTAACATTTAACATTTAGATATAGTATATACATATATATATAATATCTGTCTCAAATGTGAGGAAAATGCGCTAAATGTTAGGAAAGTGAGCTAAATGTAGAAAATGTATCAGCTAAAAAATTGTAATCGAAATTTTACATTCGGCACCCCATACTAAATAGGGGTAGGATATCCGAGATATCCCTGAACACACTCGATTCCACCAGGTGATTCACATGACAAACCGAACCCCTCAGGTGATTCGTTTGCCGCTGATGCATTCGAAGCACTTGAACTGCTTCGAACGTAACTGAAGTGCTTCAAACGTCACTAGTCACGTGACCGAACCACGCCTCGGCACAGTGGTTCGATACAATTGCTTCATGAGCTACGGCGCATGTGTCGGAGCCTCGGGTGTCAGAGAGCCATCACTAACCGTATGTTATTGCGCCGAGACCTCGCCTCCAAATCCTCGCATTTATTGTCCAATCTTATCAGTTCTGTTGACAGATGCTCCACTTTAGCCTGTAATGTAGTAATGTCATCGGTGCAGGAGGAAAGCGATATTTCCATTTCACCTACGGTGTCTTTCAGAGCGCGCACATCAGACTGAATGTTTGTAATACTGCCAGATAGCTCCGACTTCACTGCCTGCAGTTCAGTCTTGATGTTTGACAAGTTCTCGGTCAAGGCCGCTTGAAGCTCGGTTTTGAAAATAGCCGCCATCTCGACGCGGAGTGACGAGAGCAGCTCAGCCTTAAAATCGGAGGGGAGAGTGCCGCCTGCGGCTCCATCCGGGCAGGAGGGGAAATCACCACGAGGCGGGGATGCGGCGTGGGAAGTAGGCCGCTGTGGTTGTATAGGTGGTTTCGCTTTTGGAGGCATTTTAATCGGCAAGAGGTCGGCGTTGAGTTCAAATTAAGGTGGTAGAGAAAATGAACACCAAAAAAAGATAAAAAAAATGCGCCTAAAATAACTTTGCTAAAGGTTGTTGCGGGAGCTCAGAAAGACGCGTCTTACTCCATTAGTCGCTACACCGGAAGTCCTTTTTTTTTTTTTATTTAACCTTTATTTAACCAGATAAAAGCCCATTGAGATCAAGATCTCTTTCACAAGGGTGACCTGGCCAACAAGGTAAGCAGCACGAGGCACAACAGCAGCACATGTCAACACAGACCACAAAGAGCAACAGACAGAACAAAACATGCAATCCTAGAGATGCAACAGCAGTCCCAGTCAGAGACGTGGGAGCATTAGCACAACAAACAAATCAAGATTTGAAACACAGGCACTGTTCAATGAATTTCTGCTGCCTGTCTTTCAGGATAGAGTGGAAGGCTCCAAGTGAAATCAGTTTAGAGAGTTTTAGCTCAGTCTGTAGAGTATTCCATGCCAAGGGGGCGGCAAAGCTGAATGCTCTTTTCCCAAATTCGGTCCTTACCCGGGGAGCAGTTAAAACAAGGGTTGAACAGGAACGCAAGGCATAAGAACTGCTTGTTTTCTGCAATAAAACACACAAATAGGAAGGTATCAAGCCTAAGAGAGCCTTATAAATTAAAGTCAGCCAATGTGCATATCTGCGTGCACTCAGAGAAGGCAAGTTCGATTTCAAGTACAATTCACAATGGTGGGTGAGGCGACTACACCCTGCGACGAATCTCAGTGCCGAATGAAAAACGTGTCCAAAGACTGGAGACATTTGGATGACACATTCAAGTAGAGCACGTCCCCATAGTCAAGAATGGGCAAGAAGGTTGCTGTCACAATTTTCTTTCTGACCCTGAGAGAGAAGCAGGTTCTATTTCTAAAAAAGAACCCAAGTTTCACCCGAAGTTTAGTGACCAGCTTGTTTATATGGGCTTTAAATGAGAGCTCCTGATCTAGGGTAAAGCCCAGATACTTGTAGTTCGAGACCAGCTCTATAGGTTTTCCTTTGGTTGTTAAAATATTTGTAATGTTCTGTGGTAGCACCTTTGCCTGAGAGAAAATCATGAGCTTGGTTTTATCTGTGTTTAAAACCAGTTTAAGATCATCTAAACGAGTCTGGATAACACTAAAAGCAACTTGTAAAAACTCAAAAGCCTGAGTGAGAGAGGTTGAACAGCAATAAATAATGGTGTCGTCTGCATAAAGATGATACATTGAATTTGACAAGTTGTTACAGAGATTGTTTATATAAATTGAGAATAAAATGGGTCCCAGCACTGACCCTTGGGGCACCCCTTTGGTAATGTCCAGAAAAGAGGAGGTAGGTCCAGCCGCCTGAACACATTTATCATTCAGGTAGCCTGCCTCCTCAACGATCAAGCAAAATAGATCATAAATCAGTTATATCAAAGAATTGATTTTCACTCTTGTCATCAATTAAATACCAGTCTGAATCAAACATTAAAAATGAATTATTAAAAAAGAAACATGTCTATACTTGAACATTTTTGATTACCACAGTATGGCATAATCCCCTGTCAGTCTCCATAACTGTCATACAACACAGCAATAATAACAAACAATACAACACAGTAACAACAACAAAATCAATATGACACAGTAACAGTCTATTTCAGGATGTTAGCTTTGAATGTTGTCTTTTGGCTCCCAGGAGTTTTTCCACTTTGTCCCACTGCAAGACAGACAGATAGACAGCATTAAGTATTACTGTTAAATTGTTTGAAAATTATTGGAGAATACAATTTCCAATGACACATTGATTCCTCGGTTATGCAGGCATTTTGTAATCAGAATACCTGGCAAAATGATACACATTCTGTATGTATGCCCCAGCCTATATCTGAAGATGAAACAAACAGGGGCCAAAGGCAGTTGCGGTGCTCATGTGCTACCCCTAGAACCACCCCACTTTTAAAATTGCTGCTCCACCCCTGGGACACAATAAAACACACATTGTAAAGCAACAATTTTTTGAAATTAAATCAACCAAAGAGGGTGAAAGCACTAACGATATACGATGTGTCCGATGAAAACTACTTGATGGAAGAGAAATTTAAAGTCTCTGCTGATGTTTGAACACCTGAAACTGTTTTCATTTTGCTCTTGCTTCTTCAGTTCTAGGGGACTGGTGGGAAGTCTGAGCTTTAAACAGGAACTCCTCCTGAAAAAAACTTGCTTGTTATGCTAATAACCATAAACTGGTGCAGCTAATTTCCATTAACGGCTATGTACTTACCTGGGGGGGGGAGTACCCCGCCCCGGTGAATGATTCTCTAACGACTCTTGTCCGTCAGAGGCTCCAGTGTCAAGGTGTGAAACCATCGGCCTTCATCTTGAAAGAGGAGTAAAGGAAGCCATCTATGTCAGATTGGAAAAACCTTCACTAAACAGACGAGGTGGACTGAGGTTTAATCTGCCATCTATTTACAATACAGTTTTAACTTCTGTCCCCAAGAAGTTTCAGTCTCATTCACACCAAAACTCTACAAGTCCAGTTGCCTTTTTTGAACCTTTGTTGGATATACCATGACCTGGATGACTGAGAACCTTCGCAGACAGTAAAAGTTGTAGTAAAATGTTAAAATGTAGACAGTAATATGTTTAATGATCTATCAATTAAGAGCACAAATATATGTAAATAAAAATAAAAACAAACTAGAAAAATATTTTTTTTCAGGAATAGTTTTTGACCTTCTTTCCAGGAATAATTCAGTAAATCATTCTTTAATTCTTCCTCTTTGAACTGATGACTTTCATCTCTAAGGTCTTATTCTTAAGAGACAAACAAAACTAGGACTCTGTAGATTTTAAAGTCTGTCTAGAAATTATTAACAAAATATATTTTAACATATAAATATCACCAAAACCTTAATGTGTTTCATGCTTTTATTTTAATTTGGTAATTACCACAGACAAGAGTAAATGACATTAAACACTGCAAACAGAACAGAAGGCTGTTTAAATTTTAAACTGTCCAGTGACAACTGGGATAGGCTCCAGCCCCCTGTGACCCTTCCAAGGACAAGCAGAAGATGAATGAATTATAATTGTCATTATCAGTTTAGTTTTTTATTCTTATTGAAGAAATCTGTGTTTGTGACTGAGAGGGAAGATTTCTCTCAAACTCAAAGTCTCATATTCTTTATAGAGTGGAGTTCTCTCTCCTCTTTCTGCTCTTTATCAGTTTCCTCTTGTTTCTGTTCAGACAAATGACTAAAAATGTAGAAATGAGCTGCGATGTCACAAAATCCAAAATGCATAAACAAGTGGAAGGTGTGAAAAAAACAAGTTTCAGTTCAATAGTTCACTATTGAAAACCTTTTAATGGCTCATAACATGCAAACATAACTTTAATCAGATGATTCTATACTCTGCATATGAAATGTCAGACAGAGCTAGTCCAGAGACTTCAGCTACCTTTGATCAGTGGTGCATTGTTGTCTTCACATCTGATTTATCTCTGGTCAGTATCTGGATGGACAGACAGATCTGCTCTCAAACTTTCTGTATCTGTTTCTGGAAAGAAGAGGCCTATCCCCCCGTTAATGTCCATCCATGAATGTGTTACTACAAATAAAGACCAGCTAATCTAAACCAGATAAACCACTAATCTGCATCCCTACGATATCTGAGGCTGAAATACATCATCTATGTATCTGATGAGTTCTTATTTATTATTCAGTCAATGATTAACTGTTTCAAAAAGTCAAAAGCAGCAGAAATAAAATCACAAATATAAAACATTGTACATGATTAACTTATAGCTTCAACAGTAAACTGTAAATATATGCTGTAAATCACTGTCTCCTGTAGAGACAGATGAACAATCAAGAAGAATCCTCTCATCCTCTCATCGTTCAGTTTACACATCTGGATCATTTTCCTGTAGAAACAATGAATCACACAAAGAAATTATAAAAAAACAAAAAGACAGCAGCTGCAGCTTTGAGACTATACTATTATATTTGTTTAGTCTGATCAGCTGTGTTTACTGTCTACTCACTTTCTAAGGATCTGGACGTTCAGCTGATGATGATGAAGTGTCAGAAGCTAAATAAAGCTAATAAAGCTCACAATATAAATCTGATCAAATAATCTACCTAATTTAAATACTGACAATATTTACTGTTAGCGCGCTGAACCTCTGAAATAGAGAAGACAGTTATTAATTCATGTCAGGATTTTGTGATTAGTTTTCCTGGGGTCTGTTTCCTGTCTTGTGTGTTTTCCCCCTTAAATAGTTCATTGGTTTCTCCTTGTGTTCTCCACCTTGATTTGTTTCACCTGTGTCTCCTCCCCCCTCCGTCCCGTGTGTGTATATATAGCCCTGCCTTTCTCTTTGTTCTCTGTCATGTCGTACTTGTCGCTTGTCTGGTTGCTCATCTGTATTCACGCCACCCTGCCTTGTTCATGTCTCGTTACGTTTAGATTACCTGCCGTCTCTGCAGCGCTTTCAGTTTAGTCTTGATTCTGTTTATTAAATACCTTTTTGCCAACTCCTGCCTCCTCAGCCACTCTGTCCTGCATTTGGATAACCTTCTTAACAATTCAGACTTCATAAGAGGACACAAAACTAAAATGTGCTTTTTGCAGCCCTAATATGCACTATACAAACTATGTAATGTCACACGCACGAGATATGAGACACATGACAAACTACCAGAAATACTGTAGTGATTATTACAGTTTGAATTTCAGGAGATGCGTTAAAAGTACTGGCTGAAACTGTTAGAATACTGTACAGAATTATTTCTGACATGATGATAAATGAAACTGAAATAGGAGGCTTGATGCTTTAACAAGTCTAAATACTCTCTATATTACATCCACCATCCTCCATGTAAATGTAAAAATATCAGTCAAAGCTACAGTAAGCTGTGTACAGCTCAGGATCACATGTCAGGGAAAGAAATCTCAACAAGCAGACATCTCTGATTTAATATACAGTATGACTGAATGATCAATGAGACTTGAACAAAAGAAAAAAATAATCAGATCCTCTTTTACAAAAAAAACAAGAAGTTTGATTAGAGTAAACTAAACATGTTTCCTACCTCCATCATCACTTTTTACTTTAGGCTTACTGTAGCAAAGATCCTAATTTCCCTTTTATTTTGACATTTCTGACCTCACCTTTATCACTTCCTTTACCTCACTTCCTTTTCTCTTTCTCTATCACTGATTGGCTCTTCTCACCTTCCATCACTCCCTTGTTCGTTTACCTGATTGAGTTCACCTGATCACTCCTTATTTAAGGCCTGCACTCCCCCTCACTCCTCCTTTCCTCACCTTTGCATGGGGCGGCAGTGCTGTGCTGATTCACTCACCCATGTGTTTGTTCTCCTTGGTCTCATTAAGTAACGTGTTGAATTCATTATTGAAACCCCCTTTTTCTTTTGGACAAATAAACGTTTTCTGAGCATTATAACCCTTTGAACCTCGGCTCTGCATTCTGACCGATGCTCATGATGATGGTGAACACCTAATTTTGAACCTCCTATCGAACATGGTCCTTCGAGCCGGATGTCATTATTGTCATGAATTCGCCGCCGCCATTAGATGGAACTATTCGACGTTCTGGTCGTGAAACTCGACCCCCTGCTCATCTGGAAGATTATGAAGTCCAATATCCTAGAGTTAAAGGTGCTGCATGTCAAACTGAGTGCACACGACGTAATACAAACACACATGGGTTACAAGATGTTCCAGAGGAGAAACAAAGACATGAGCCTGACAGTCAAATAGAGGATATCCCTCAACATGCCAATCCTGTGCCTGTTAATCAGTTTGAAATCATGAAGGAAATTCTTGAGACAATGAGAGATATTCGATGCTTCATGGAAAGATCATGCACTCCTCATTCATCCTCTAAATATTCATCTAAATCCGGATCATCTATAGGAAACAGGCACTCTGGGTGTAACCAACCCCTAGTTTCTCAGACAGAACCACAAACTGCTCACTGTGAATCACCACAACCCCAGTCATCCTCCCGTCCACCAGAGGTCAGCCGTCATCCTGTTGCAGTTTCTTCTGCCATGCCCCATTTACCTGATTTGTCAATCCTTGATGCTGCAGTTCCTACAGCTGGCCTACCTAGGCCAATCCTTTATTCACAAGACTTAACACCTCCCAGTTTTCCTGCAGCATCACCAGAGGGCCAACCACAGAGTTCACATGTTCAGCCTTTGATTCTCCCAGTAAACCCTGCTCAGCCTCCTGTTTCCTTTTCTTCCCAGCAGAGGCAGTCCCCTTCTTTAATTCCTCAGACCTCTACATCTTATAGCCATCAAGAACAGAGATCTGCAGCACCTCCTCCAGGAAGGACACATGTCTACAAGCTTGAGGGCCCCTCCTTCCCAAACCTTACTAGAGAGGATGAAATGCAGTATAGGATGCTGCGGATGGCGTTGAGCAATCTCCTTGACCCTAATGAAACAGAGCATTTTAAATATCATGTTCTTCTTGATCATCTGAAAGTTGACCAGGCCAAGTGATTAGCCCTTGCTTTTTCCTATGCCTCTGACCCATATACCCAAGCCATCGCAGCTCTTGATGAACGGTATGGGCAACCTAGACAACTAGCATTGAGGGAGCTCAGGAACATCATGGATCTCCCTCCTGTTAGGGTAGGTGATGGTCACGCTCTTGACGACTTTTCCTTGCGTGTACAAGCACTTGTTGGTCTGCTTAACACCATGGAGGATCAAGGACAAGCAGAACTTCTCTGTGGCTCCCATGTAGATCGTCTCCTTGAAAAGCTGTCTGCAGAACATTCCAGTCGCTTCAAGCGTCATGTCTACAGGAACCAAGGGACCATGAAGTATGACTTACATATTTTCTCATCTTGGTTGCAAACTGAAGCTCGGTGCCAACCCAGAAAAGAAGTCTCAATCTCATCTTCCAACCAAAGACATCCACGTAAGTCCACACCTGCTCTGACAACAATCTTACATGGAGCAAATAAACCTAGTGATGACATGCCATTTTCAGAACCCATTCTGAGGTCTAGAGCAACCTGTGCCTATTGCAGCTCATTCGAACATCATGTAAGCAAATGTCCCCTGTTCACTGTCATGACGAAGGATCAAAAGGTAAACTGGATTAAAGAGAAAAAACGTTGCTGGCGCTGTGCTCGAGCTCATCAAGCTGCTAAATGTGACCTGAAGAAATCCTGTGCCACCTGTAGGGGAAAACATCTGCAAATCCTATGCGAGGTAAATGAAAGATCTAGTAATCTTGCTTGTCCTGCTGTTAAAACACTGTACCTGGACCGACCAAGTGACTGCAATGGTGTACTTCTGAAAGTTGTGAAAGTGCTTCTCCATAATGGTAAACGAACTCTGGAAACACATGCTGTCCTTGATGATGGTTCGCAGCGTACCATTCTTCTGCACCCAGCAGCTCAGCACCTCCACTTGGATGGTAAAGCTGAGAAATTGTCTCTCAGAACAGTTCGCCAAGATGTTGAAACTCTTGATGGTTCATCTGTTACTTTCCAGCTTTCTCCAATGGCATACCCAGAAAAGACTTTCACTATCAATCATGCCTTTACTGCGAGCCAGTTAGCACTCTCAGAGCATACCTATCCTGTGCTAACCCTTCAAAGAAAATACAAACATTTACAAGGCATTCCATTACCGTCAATCAACAAAGCCTCACCACTGCTGCTCATAGGCTCAGATCACATCCATCTTATTTCCCCTACTGCTCCTGTCAGACTCGGCCCCCCTGGATCACCTGCAGCTGTCAAAACTCGTCTGGGATGGACACTCCAAGGCCCCATCACAGACTATCACAGTCAGGCTTCTTCAGTTCCTGTCCAGTGCCTGTTCACATCCTTCAGATCTCCTGCTGATGAACTGCATTATCATGTCGAAAAACTTTGGAAGCTTGATGCTTTACCTGTGAGAAGTGAAAGGGCAGTGATCAGATCCAGGCAAGACCAACAAGCCGTGGAGCTCCTTGAACAGGCCACGGAAAGAGTTCAAGTCAAAGGTGTTAACCGCAATGCCATCCCCTTCTTAGGCTAGCAAATTTTCCTCTCTTGAACATTCCTCAGTCTGCAGTGATGTCACGGCTCCGAAATACTGAATGTCAGTTATCCAAGGATGCCGACAGAGCCACCTCATACAGTGATCAGATCTCAAAACTAGACCAGGCTGGTTATGTAGCAAAACTGACCCCGGAAGAGGTTTGCAACACTAAAGAGGCCTGGTACATTCCACATCATATGATCACACATAACAACAAAGACCGTATTGTATTTGATTGCTCATTCACTTTCCAAGGACAATGTCTCAATAAATACTTGCTGCCAGGACCAATCATCGGGCCTTCACTCCTTGGTGTGCTGCTCCGCTTCAGGCAACATGCTGTAGCAATAAGTGGTGACATTAAAGGTATGTTTCACCAAATCCGTCTCTTACCTCAAGACAGGCCCCTTCTTCGATTCCTCTGGCGCGATATGAACAAGGATGTTCCCCCTTCAGTGTATGAATGGCAGGTCCTTCCTTTCGGCACCACTTGCAGCCCCTGCTGTGCCATTTATGCTCTGCAAAAGCATGTCAAGGACAACCAATCTGATGCAGAGGTGCAGAATTCAGTAACCCGCTGCTTTTATGTCGACAATTGCTTGCAAAGCTTTCCTTCAGCTGTGGCAGCACAAACACTCCTTGACAAACTAAGAGCTACTCTTTCATTAGGAGGCTTTGACCTCCGTCAATGGGCAAGCAATGATCCCTCTGTTATTAGCCATCTACCATCCGAAGCAAGATCCGAAAGCAGTGAACTGTGGCTCTCTGAGAATCAGACTGAACCCCAAGAACACACACTAGGATTACTGTGGAATTGCAAACCGGATTTCTTCAAGTACAAATACAGAACATTGGAGGCACACACTGTAACAATGCGTCATATCTATAGAGTTCTTGCCCGTCTGTATGACCCATTAGGTTACCTCTTACCCTTTACAACACGTGCCAAAATTCTTGTCCAACAACTCTGGAGGAAGGAACGAGAATGGGATGATCCCCTTCTTCCACACGACCTCTTAACAGCTTGGAAATCCTGGGAAGAAGAACTTAGTCTCCTACCACAGATCACCATCACTCGCTGTTATACTTCCAAAGAAATGGATGCTTCTACCACAGCTCGAGATGTACATATCTTTTGTGATGCTTCACAACATGCCTACGGTGCCGTTGCATACTTGAGATCAGAAGATAACAGAGGCCAGGTTGAGGTGAGTTTCATACTAGCTCGATCACGTGTCAGCCCAAAACAACAGCTGTCAGTACCCAGACTGGAGCTCTGTGCAGCACTAACTGAAGCACGCCTCTGTGAACTGATCAGGAATGAACTCACCCCACCAATCAGAGACATTACACTTTGGACAGACTCAACGACTGTACTCCACTGGCTCCAAGCCGACTCTTGCCGTTTCAAAGTATTCGTAGGAGCGAGAGTATCAGAGATCCAAAATCTCACAAACAGTCAAGACTGGAGATATATTGAGTCAGCCAATAACCCTGCTGATGATGTTACAAGAGGCAAATCCTTGTCGGACATCCTCAGTCCAAACAGATGGACTAATGGCCCAACGTTCTTAGCTGGACCTCCAGATAACTGGCCCAAACTGTCATCTTGTGAACCTGATAATGATGATAAAACGGAGCTGAGAAAACCTGCCTTCTGTGGTGTCATCAATGCTATTGTTAATGTTCCAAACACTGGCGATTTTAAGTCTTACCGAGATCTTTTGGATGTTACTGCCCAATCTCTCTCAAATCTGACTGATGGAAATCCTTCTGCAGCTGACTACCTGAAAGCAGAACAGAAAATCCTCCAGCAGGCACAGATGGACAGCTTCGGTGAGGACTTAGCTTGCCTTCAATCACAGAAACCACTTTCATCACAGAGTCGCTTACTCTGCTTATCCCCAGAACTGTGCAGTAACTCTGGACTCATTCCAGTGTTGTAATGTAACGGAGTACAAATACTTCGTTACTGTACTTAAGTAGAAATTTCACGTATCTGTACTTTACTTCGCTATTTAAATTTATGTCAACTTTCACTTTTACTCCACTACATTTCCTAGATAAAATGTATACTTTTACTCCGTTATATTTCCACTAAGCATCTTCGTTACTCGTTACTAAAAAATAAAATTAGAAGAAATGTTGGCGAATCACTGCTCCTAGATTGTGTGAGAGTGGGGCGCAGGTGTGACGTAAATGAGGGGCGACTTTGTTGTTGTCGCTACCCATAGTCGCTACCATAGACATATATACATGTCTATGGTCGCTACAATTGTATTAAGCAAGTTCCTCACGCCGCGTGCTATATTTTACCGCTTGTTTGAGGAGGAGGACGCACAACTGAAACCGCCATGGAAGCACGAGCACAGTCTACTGGAGGACCTCCCGTTATGGTAGACCACCCCGACGATAGTGGTGAACTCGATGAACTCGGTGAACAGGGTAGTGGTGAAGATAACGTCATACACCCATGGCCGTATTTGCAAGACATGTTTCTGTACATTGGAATGAAAGATTCTTCCTACCGGATGAAGTGCCTCTTATGCCTACCGAAAGTCACTGAAATTTTGGCATTCAAAAACTCCCCGTCCAACCTGAAGAAGCACGTCGAGGTAGGTTAAAGTAATATTTATTCAGTAAAGCCACAATGTCAATGTGATTCAACATTAGTTATCATAAGCCGTATCAGATATATGGCTAACGTGATGGCCAGGCTAACGTCTGCTTGTTAACGTTGCTAATTAGCTGATTGGCGCACAAACGTCAAGTAGGCCCTGCAGTACAGGCTACAAAACACAAACAACAGCAGGTTGTACCAGTTAATACTGTTATTGCCTAGGTGTTGCAAGGGTGGCAGTCTGAGTGTTTATAATTCTATGTTTTTGAAACGAGATAATTTGGTGACATTTAAGTTTTCAAAAATAGAGTCAGTGATGAAAATTAGAACTAGTTTCTAGTAATTTGCTACCTTGGATTAAAAGGGTCTGGATTTTCCAGGCTAGTAATTTGCATCACAGATGGAAATATAGTTTCATTAACTTACTTGCAGTTAGATAATGTTTAACAGTCAAATGACAATTGTTTGTGTTGTGTGACTTAAATTTTGTAGCTAAAGTTGCTCATTAAATGTCTCTCCCTCTGAAACAGAGAAAGCATGTACCTCACCTCAAAAAGTATGAAGAGCTTACATCAACAAAGAGAAAAAGGACTCATGAGACTCCGACCACCACCTCCAGCATCAAGCAGACCACATTGGTGAACACCAGCACTGTGTCTCAGAGGTCCATTGACAAAGCTATAGTGACTTATGTGGTCCAAGGACTCCGGCCATTCCATGTTGTTGAAGAACAAGCATTTCAAGATTTTGTGAAGGAACTGCAGCCTAATGCAAAAATTATTTCACGGCTGACTCTGCGCTCCATGATTGATGATGCCTACAGGGGAATGAAGAGGGCTGTGACCGAGGCCATGAGGGGAGTTGACCATATCGCCACCACCACCGACTGCTGGTCTGTCAGAAGGCGGAGCTTCATTGGTGTTACTGCCCATTGGATTGACCCCGACAGTCTCAAAAGATGCTCAGCAGCCCTAGCCTGTAAACAGCTGAGAGGTTCGCACACATTTGATGTGTTGGCAAGTGCCCTGAATGAGATTCACTCTGAGTTTGAGATTTGGGGAAAGATTGTGCGAACAACAACAGACAATGCCTCTAACTTCATAAAAGCGTTCAACATTTTTGGTGAAGATGAGAACAATAATGCCATTGGAAGTGATGATGATCATGGCAGTGCATCTCAACCAGGAGAGGAAGAAGAAGATCAAGAAGGGGATGAAGAAGTGGAGTCTCTTGATGTGTCAGCACTTCTGACTGAAGATGATGGCTTAGAGTTCGAGCTCCCAAAGCACCAGCGCTGTGCTTGTCACTTACTCAACCTAATAGCTACGGTTGATGCCATGAAATCAACATCCAGTGAGGCGTACAAGAAAGTGTATCGTTCAACATTTGGCAAGTGTAGTGCACTTTGGAACAAATGTGGAAAATCCACCCTTGCAGCCGAAACTGTTGAAAATGCTTGTTCCCTCCAGCTGCTGCGCCCGAATTCCACCAGGTGGAACTCCCTATTCCTGGCAGTGGAAAGACTGCTGAGAATAATTAAAGAAAAGGGAGAGGGGACCATCAGAGTCATCTGCACTGACTTAAAGCTTCCAATGTAAGTAGGAATTGTTTTTTTTATTTAGTTTTATTTCATTATAATCGAACATCTGGAATGTCTTCCTTTGTCCCATTCATTTATGGACACTAATAACTTTACATTACATTGTATCCCAACTTCCACTTATTATTGGTCAATTTTACTGAATTACTCTTCCAGCAGTTATTTTGATGAATTCAATGAAATGGTTACAGTGTTATAAAAACAATGTTGTTGTGTTTTGTTTTCAACAGGTTTAATCCAGCTGAACTCGCCTTTCTCGCAGAGTATGCCACTGTCATGACCCCTGTCGCCCAGGCTACCAACATCTTGCAAGCAGAAGCAAATGCCATGATGGGATGGCTACTTCCAACCATCAACCTGCTCAATGTCAAACTTGACAGAGTCAAGTTGTCACTGAAGTTCTGCAAGCCTCTGGTGGATGCTCTACAGGTAACTTTTATTATTGTATTTATTTTCTATTGTCTTAACTCTTCAATTATTAATTAAATATATGTAAGTTTCTTTGGCACTTTGTCTCAATGCTTACATGTTTTATGTAAAGTACATTTTGAATTGCCTTGCTGCTGAAATGTGCTATAAATAACCTGTCTTGCAGGTGGGAATCATGAACCGTTTTGGCCACATGTTTGGAGAACCAGAGTTGATCGCTGCTGCGATTCTGCATCCGAAATTCCGAACGATGTGGACAAAGGATGAAGCCACAATCAAAACGGGTAAAATACCATGGGGATAGTGAAAAATTACGTGTATATATTTTCACAATTTGTCATACTGGCAATTCACAAATCAAGATTCTTGAATTATAGGTGCATGGATAGTACATGAAACTAAAATAACAAACCTTAAATTAAAAGTTTGTGTTGGGGTCATGACAGATTAGACAGTTGCATTAGTTGTATAATTTATATTTTCATCCACACTATTTCAGGAACTGACTACATCAGGCAGCATCTGGAAGAGCCCTCACTGCAGATAGGCGATGCCAGCAGGTCCTCTTCATCTGATGAAGATGACTTTTTCTCTGCCATGCAGTCGTCTCAAATGCAAGAAGGCGCCAAACAGCTGGATGGGTACTTGGCCTGTTCAGCTGATCACATGGACTTGCTGAAGTCCTTCCCAGCAGTGTGCAAGCTTTCTGTGAAGCTGAACACTCCGCTACCTGCCTCAGCAGCCTGTGAAAGGCTATTTAGCATCGCAGGACTTGTCTTCAGTCCAAGAAGAGTAAGACTGAATTCTCGCAACTTTGAAAACCAGCTTCTTTTGAAGATGAACAGACACCTTTTCAGTTTCAACTAATGACTGGCGTATTAGTAGCTGCTGGACATAGGTGGCCTGTGTGTGTGTGTGAGTGTGTGTGTGAGATGGTGACCTGGGGAGTAAGCCCTACAAATGCTCATACCACATGACCAAAATGTTCTCCCTACCAGCAGTACCAGCAGGTCTTTTTTTTTTTTTTTAAAAAGAAATAAGCTATTTATTTTTCATTTTTACCTGAAGTTCATACAGAAGTGAAATTTCTGTTTCTGTTTTTTTTTCTTTGATGTCAGCTCTAAAAATGTGCTGTTTTTCTTTAAACTTCAGAGAATTGTGCCTGAAAAGTCCTGAATATGCTTTATGCTTTAGTATAAGAAAGCCACAATAAAGTTCACAATAAAAGTTCTAACCGCTTGCTTTTTAAAAAAAAAATAAAAAATACTTTTTACTTTTACTTCAAATACTTAAGTACATTAAATATCAGAAAATTACTTTTGATACTTAAGTACAGTATATATCAGATACTTTAAGACTTTTACTTAAGTAATATTCTAAAAGGTAACTTTCACTTCTACCAAAGTCTTTTTCTATTACGATACTTGTACTTTTACTCAAGTATTGCTTTGTAGTACTTTATACAACACTGACTCATTCGTGTTGGAGGCCGATTGCGGCAAAGCCATCAGCTGGAATCTGAGTCAGTCCATCCAATTGTCTTGAATCCTTCTCACAATGTCACCAAACTGATCATTCAGGATTACGATGAAAAACTGCATCATCCTGGCTCAGAAAGACTCTTTGCTGAAATCCGACGGAAATTCTGGATCTTGAGAGGACGAGAGGCAGTACGACGACATCAACATACCTGTGTTTCATGTCAGAAGTGGAGAGCAAAACCAATAATTCCCAAGATGGCTGATTTGCCTGATGCTCGTCTCAGGTTACTTAAACCTCCTTTCTACTCCACCGGAATAGATTGTTTCGGTCCTTACAGTGTAAAGATTGGCCGCAAAACTGAGAAAAGGTGGGGTATAATATTCAAATGCCTCACAACACAATGTGTACATCTTGACCTCCTTAATAACATGGATACAGACTCTTTCCTTATGGCCCTTCAAAGATTCACTTCTCGGAGAGGAACACCAGCTGAGATCTTGTGTGATCAGGGAACCAACTTCAAAGGAGGGGACAAAGAACTTCAGGAAGCCTTCAACAATCTTTGTCCCACCCTTAAGTCAGTACTAGCAACCCAAAGAATTAATTTTCGTTTCAATCCTCCACACGCACCCCATTTCGGTGGTGTCTGGGAACGTGAGATCCGCTCAGTTAAGAATGCTCTAAAGAAAACCATTGGTGCACAAATGGTCACTGAGGAGGTTCTAAGAACAGTGCTGATTGAAATTGAAGGAATTCTTAACTCAAAACCCCTGGGCTATGTATCCTCGGATATTGCAGATGTTGACCCTGTCACACCAAACCTTCTCATCATGGGACGACATGATGCATCACTCCCTCTGGTGTCCTACCCTGATTCTGATCTCCTCAGTCGAAGACGTTGGCGCCATACACAAATATTGTCTGACCATTTCTGGAAACATTTCACCAAATCCTACCTACCTTCGCTTCAGACCAGGCAAAAATGGCAAAAGGATAAACCAGATCTGACATTGAGCTCAATTGTAATGATTGTTGATTCCCAGCAACCAAGGGCTCTTTGGCCTGTAGGGAAAGTGACTCATCTCCTACAGAGTAAAGATGGCCGCATTAGGGCTGCCAAAGTTTTAGTTAAAGACAAAACCTATATCCGGCCTGTTGCACATCTAATCCCTCTTCCTACCCTGCCCGAAGTCACCCATTAGTTATGGTTTGATCTTTAATCGTATTTCTCACTAGAAATTCGGGGGCGGCTGTAGCAAAGATCCTAATTTCCCTTTTATTTTGACATTTCTGACCTCACCTTTATCACTTCCTTTACCTCACTTCCTTTTCTCTTTCTCTATCACTGATTGGCTCTTCTCACCTTCCATCACTCCCTCGTTCGTTTACCTGATTGAGTTCACCTGATCACTCCTTATTTAAGGCCTGCACTCCCTCTCACTCCTCCTTTCCTCACCTTTGCATGGGGCGGCAGTGCTGTGCTGATTCACTCACCCATGTGTTTGTTCTCCTTGGTCTCATTAAGTAACGTGTTGAATTCATTATTGAAACCCCCCCCCCCTTTTTCTTTTGGACAAATAAACGTTTTCTGAGCATTATAACCCTTTGAACCTCGGCTCTGCATTCTGACCGATGCTCATGATGATGGTGAACACCTAATTCTGAACCTCCTATCGAACACTTACCTCGGTTTGTCTTAATCGATGCTTCGTCCAGTTTGGTGATGATGTCCTCCACACCAGAGAGCTGAAACACACAGTCGTACTTAGTCCAGTCTGCAGGTGAGACTGATGAGACATCCAGGTCAACATTCATCTGGAAGGATCCATCATGGTTGGGGAGGATCTCTCCAAGTTCCACTCCTTCATGAATCTCCTCTTCATCTTTCCTCCAGAACATCATGACTCTGTCAGGGTAGAAACCTGTAGCGTAGCAGCTGACTGGAGAGGAGGGAGTCTTCTGGAGGAGAGACAGTGAGGGGAGGTCTGGAGAGAGAGAGAGACAGAGAACAAAGACATATTAATATATATATATAGAGAGAGAGACCGTTTACAAAGGCCAGAGGGGAAGAGAAATGTAGAGTAACTGAGGCTAGTAAATTTGATAGAAAACAGCAAAAATAAATAAATAAATAAATGCTATGCTATGGTAGAAAAGTAACTGAGGAATATGAACATTGAGTTCATTACACTAACTGAGGTCATGTGATTTTACCTTTTCTCATCAGAGAGCTCCTCCCATAGTTCACATACTTCTTCAACCACTCAGGACAAATCTGGGTGAAGTAGTTCTTCAAGGCTGCATTAAGAGCGTTGTTATTATCCAGTTTGTGTTTGGTGATGACAGCCTCTGGTTTTGGAGCGGTCCATGAGTCTGTCTCCGGGCTGAATGCTATGAAGTCTTCTCCATCATAACCATACTGATCATATCCATACACCTCATCAGTCTCATCATCCCATTCACAGCCATACATGTTCTGGACAACGTGGACACCTGAGAGACAGAGACAGAGACAAAGAGCTCTTAACCTGTATATTGTGTGGTCGCAGAGAGCACCCTGTCTGAGCAGGTAGACCACACTGTTACTGTATTTAATCAGAATATGAAGGAAAATCTCTGGTTTCAGGTGTAGAAGATGCTTTCTAGATCATTTAACTGACAAACATCTTCACTAACTAGTAGGATCATTTCATCCTCTCTTCATCTGTCCAACTCTTAACTAAAAACTAATCATCAGTTCCCTGTCATTTTTATATTTTTAATGAATTTAAGCAACGTCTCAGCTCAACAGCACAGAAGCTACAACTTTCCTGCTTTTACTAAGAATTTATGAGCCACAATCAAATCACTGTTTTTATGCTCATTCGGTTCCGACGGCAGAAACAGAAAAATAATTCAATGAGAGCAGTTAAACAGTGAGTGTGTAAATTAGAAGACAGGATATGAGACGGTGGAGAGCAGGAGAGGACTGAATGGAGGTTTAACCAGATCAGACTGTCTGTTAAACTCATCATCACATGTTGGCTGTCATCTTTATTTATTTTTCTATTTCTCAACTAAAAAGGAACAACAAAATATTCAGACATTTCTTTTCCTCAGTGATCAGGTGTTTCAGTTTGGTTTGAGATCTTTCCATAAAACAGATGTAGCTGGTTCAGAGTGTATGAACAGGCTAATGTTTGCTCACAATAAATACCAGTAACTTCCTCACTAGTGTTGGAGACACGGTGAGATTATTTTCCAGAAGGTAATCTGATGTCAGCAGGAAGGTTTCATGTATCAGTGATGAAAACAGACAGAGGATATAACTTCAATCTATACTTTTACTGAGTACTACTGGTTGAATGCTAACAGCATCAGAGGACTGTGGTCACTTCTCAGAGCTGCCTGCAGGATGTGATTGACAGTTTATCTGACCAATAGAAGAGCAGCACAGAGACAAACCCCGCCCCTTGAAACATTTGTCCTTTTACCATAAAGACAGGGACATGCAGATGAAAAACTGAGACTCACAAACCAGAAGAAAGAAACATGAACTAAAACATAGGATTTACAAACTGATATCTTACTGTACATTAAATCATTTCTAAGACTAAACAGAATTTAACTTACAATAATGACCAAGAAAATCAACAAATAATGTTCCTACTGTCATGGTGTTAAACAGATTTCTACAGAAGGCTCACTCTGTGTGTTCAGAGTATTTTTTATATAATTTAACAAAGATAAAATGTTAATAATCTATACGGATAACTTTGGGATGATCAGTCTGGCAGTATTATCTAATAAAACAACTTTTATAATAAGCTAGCTAACGTATTAATATAAAACACTGTTGTGTGCATGTATTTGTGTATTTACAACAAACAAAATAAATAAACACACGTTTTAAGAGTAAAACACATGAACTAGCCTTCAGTTTGGTTGAAGCGCTGCTTTAAAGTGTCGATGTTGGCTGTGAAGGTCTGCTGGGAAGCCACACAGATCTGAGTCTCTTTCTCCCAGTACTGTGGATCATCTCCTGTCACTTTGATCATCCAGTCCTGTTTGGGTTGAGCTCTCCTGGTGTTGCTGTCACAGTGAATCACCTCAACATCATCAACCATCCCAACAATCACAAACTCTGGGAAGTTTGGGACTTGAGACGAGGCAGTGTAGAAATTCTTCAGAGAGTGAGTGACTGTAGGAAAATAATTACTTGTTCATCAGACACTTAAAACATACGTTAATGTTTAACCTATAGATCAATTATAATTGGATTATACTGTCTTAGTATAATAAGCATGTAAAATTCATTAAGTGCAGCTTTCTAAAACTTTATGTGTAAAAAACAGTAAAGACTAAAGTTGACGTGTGACCATAGAACTTCTGACTGTTGTGCACATTTTACCATTTAAACCTGGAAGCATTGATTTAAAGCATAATTATGAAAGAAAAAAATTTAAGGACGTTTGAATGAAAGTAAATGGTCTGTGTCAGAATACTCTGGGTGACTTTACCATTTATTTTCTTCAACGTTATACAGTAAAATGACTTGAACTATTGTACAGTAGTAGTCTGGGTCACTGGGAACAAGAATCAAGACAATATTAGAGCAAACCTATGAAAGAAAAGGTTTTATGACTATCTGAATATGAGGAATTGAACTGCCAGGATGCTCTTATGCTGGGTGACTTTGTCAGTGATTTTCTTCAAGTCTTTAAGGTAAAATTACGTGATGACTTGCAAAAATATTTGAGCAAGGCTTGAGCAAGAAAATGAAACATGCTGGTGTAAACTTTTTCCTGAAAACTGTTCAGTGAAATGACTTGAGGACATTAAGATTCACTGTTAAGAAGAATCGAGTCAATATTTTTGTACAGTTTAAATGTAAGTAAATGGTCCATGTTGGCATGCTTTGAGATAGTTTGGGTGGCTTTATCATTTATTTTCTTCAAAATTATACAGTAAAATGACTTGAACTATTGTACAGTAGTAGTCAGGGTCACTGTGAACAGGAATCAAGACAATATTTGAGCAAACCTATGGTGGGTAGGGTTTTATGAGTGTTTGAATATGAAGAACTGAACTGTCTGGACGTCTTTAGGTTGGGTGACTTTATCAGTATTTTTCTTCAAAATTATTCAGTAAAATGACTTAAAATGTTGAACAGTAATAGAGAGGGATGTTGTGAACAAGAATCAAGTCAGTAATCGTGGTAACCTATGAAGGAAACAGGATTTTTAAAATCTGAACCATTCATGCATCAATTCATCTTCTGTAACGCTGATGAAGGGTCGCAGGGGAATCAAAACCAGAATCCACCAAATAAAGTTTGTTTTTTTGTTTGCATTTTGGCCTGTCCCGGCATCTGTACCTTAAGTATAGACGCGCAAGAAAAATGTGACCGCGGCTCCATAAGGGACAGGCTGGCTTGGCTGGTTTGACTCTGAGAACGACGGCTCATATGACCGCAGTAGGGTGACCAGATGTCCCGCTTTGTGCGGGACAGTCACGCATTTTCATTACTTTTCACACGTCCCGCAAATTGAGACGTTGTCCCGCATTGTTATTGACAGTCCGACTCCATGCGTGTTTTATAATCTGGCATTTATCAAATAGCTGTTTGGAGAAAGCAGTGAGGGCTGTCATCAGGGGTCGGGGCGGGCTGTTTGATCATGTCAATCAAACTGAGACGCGGACGCAGGTTAAGGGCGCACCCACCAATAACAAACAATAGGCGCGTTCGACTTGATGCAGATCTGTCTGAGTCTGACTTGACGTGATGCATCCTGGGATGGACGCAATGCATGCTGGGATGGACGCAATGCATGCTGGTTAGAAATTCTGTCCGACTTGAGTCAGACGGGGAGGGACTTACCACTACGTCACCATGTCACATGACCTTAAAATATCGCGGGAGTCTTCGCCTGCAGACAGATCTTGCAGTTGCTCTCCAACGAACTGCACGACCGGAAACCCGCCCTCATGACGTCAGGTCAAAGACGTGATTGGGCAGTTTGGGAGGAATCTCCTCATGAAGATTTTGACGTTTCTCACTTCGTTATGTTGGAATATGCGAAAATGAACAGAAATCGAAGGGATACCTTCTTATATGTGATTTCTGCAACAATGGTAGGCTGGCCTACTGAAAACGTTGTACATCTGACTGCAGTTCAATGCAGAGTTCATTTCTTCGATTAAACAGTAAAAAGGCATTTTTAACATGTTGGTAACAGTAGAATAAGCGGGATAATGGACTTCACTCCATTAGACTATCCGAAAATAAACGCATCACGAGGTCGAACACCCTGGGCTATTGGCTCAACTGTCAGCACGCTCGCCTCCCGATCCGAGGTGCTGCTGGTTCGAGTCTGGGCGTGTGCGGAGCTGAATCACGCAGGTTACATTCTAAGGCTTCGCGTTGGGCCGTTTCACCATCTAGAACGCGTGCATTCAATTTGTAGAAGTGTCGTCCATTATCCTTTACTTATATCGTAGTACTGCTTCTTCAGTATCATCCTAAATTGGTTTAGTGGGTAACACGTCAGTCTGGCGATCGGCCGTCCGTAGTTCAAATCTTGTTAACGGTTAGTTGATTTTTGGGGTTCTTCTTCACACCTGTCTGTCTAAAAATGAAAACAAATGGCATTTAATCTCCATCTCAATATCTTTCTGTGAATTCGTTTCATGGTTGAGTTACAGGTGCTAAACGACTTTGGGTGTAAAAGTAAATATTCAAATAAGTAGCCTAATCAGCAGTTCATTTTCGCCAAGATTGGAGACCAAAGCACTATGCTACTTAATCCTTATTCAGTAGATTTGCTGCTATTCACAATCCTTTGCATACAGCATGCTTGTTGTAACACGGGTATAAATTCCGGTAACTCCAAAGCTTCTATTTCGTCGGCAACAACGAATGCAAACACCGCGAGATCCGCCATTGTTTACACGAAGTTGACCGTGTCCGACTTGTCTGCAGCCGTTTTATGCTCCACCCCTACAGTCGGCGTAAGATCACGCTGACGTAAGCAAGTCAGACTCAGACAGGCGCAGACAAGTCGAACGCGCCTAATACAAATCAGATCAGAACGGCATGCAGCGCGAGACATGGAGGGAAGCACAACCCGTACGACTGAGAAGAGGAAATGCAGCTATAATAAAGACTGGGAAACTATCGATCCCTTGAAACCAGTGCAAGGCGAGTCTGGTAAAGTTTGCTGTGAAGTTTGCTTGAGTGATTTTTCCGTTTCACACGGAGGTGAATACGACGTGAAACGACACAGACAATGCGAGACAAAACGTGTTGCTCAACTTGGGAACTTGGGAAAGTTGCATTTAAATAAGTTTATATATATATATATATATTATAAAATATATTTGTTAAGTTTTTATTTGCAGGCTGTTATGTGCTACTGAATCAATCAGATGGCAAAGCATAGTAATGCTATAAGCAAAGGGGCAGAATAGAAATGTTTATTTTTTCTGTTATAGTTCTTTTAGGGTACCTTGATGCACTGGTATCTCACATTGTCCCACATTGTCCCACACAAACGTAGCCTTTGTCCCACAAATGGTGAATTGGGATCTGGTCACCCTAGACCGCAGTGGAAACCCGCTCGGGTCGTTAAGTTTTGATCGTTGCGCTTTCCAGAAATAAATAAAACAATGAGTAAAATATCATCGATAGCTTAATCATAGGAGTCCTCTCAGTCCTGAAACTTAAAATCGGAGACTATTTAACACACTTTAAACTCGTAAGACACAAAGCATTTTTTTTCTGTTAAAACAGAGGAAAAAGTTAAAAATGTTAACTTCACCTGCCGTCACTTCGTGTATTCCCAGCAAAAGCAGCAAAATGAAGGGCTTCATTGTGAAATGTCGCATCTAAATCACGGAAAAACTGTTTATCTTGAGCGCAAGAACCACTAAGGTCCAATGTCCCCTAATAACCCCTAATAAATTAATAAAACACGAGTGAACTATAACTGAGCCAATGAGGGTTTATTCTGACCCTTCGTCACTAAAAACTGGGTTAAACGGACCCAATGAGGTTCTAAATGGAACTGAGACGTTTACTTCTCGGTTCGGTTCAGTTTCATTTAGATAGTTCCAACTTATAACATGTGCTGGAAATATATGTGGACTTTCAGGGCACATAATAAACAATAGTCCAGCCTGTAAACAGTAAATACATGGAAAAACAGACAAGATATTCCTGCTTTGACAGAGTTATCTATGCAAAAAAGAACAGTTCTGTGAACTTGATTTATGTGTGAGTTAAAAGACACATCCTGGTCAGAAGTAGCTTCAAGGTTCCTCCCAGTAGTTCTGGTTTCTGATGTATAGGAACAACTTCATTTATGTCTCTGTTACAAGTCAGCCAGGCCTTTATTTCATCTAGCTTCACAGAATAATGCAGCTCAGTGTCATCTGCATGACAATGGATATATATGGAGTGCTTCCTAATATTCATTCATTCATTCATTCATCTTCTGTACCCGCTTCTGTATTCCTGTTAAGGGTCGCGGGGGCCATCGGGCGAGAAGCGGACAGGTCTCCAGTCTATCAGGGCCAACACAGAGAGACAGACAACCATTCACACTCACACCTACAGCCCATTTAGAATCACCAATGAACCTAATGAGCATGTCTTTAGATGATGGGAGGAAGCTGGAGAACCTGGAGAGAACCCACGCAGACACAGAGAGAACATGCAAACTCCACACAGAAAGGAACCAGTCGGCCCATGAATTCAAACCTGGGACCTTCCCGCTGTGAGGCTGCTTCCTAATAACATTACCTATACAATAAGATGAAAAGTATTAGTGTTAGTGGAACTCCATGACAAATATTTGTGTGTGTGAAAGAGTTTAACCATCTTAGTTTGTTCATTTTAATCCCTTTTTTCCCTGAGACATGTTCTAATCATGGTAACAAAATGCTTTGATCAGAATAAGAATAAGAATAAGAAAACCTTTAATTGTCCCACAATGGGGAAATTGAAGTTTGTAACAACATGCAGAAATGACAGAGATAGAACAGATAATAGACATATTGCACAGACAGGTGTTATTACACCATAAGGTGTAACAATATTGCACATAGGAGTGCTAGGAAAGACCTTCTGTATCTTTCCTTCACACATTGAGGGAGAAGCAGTCTGCCACTGAAGCTGCTCCTCAGTCCCGTCAGGTCACCATGCAGGGTGGCTGGACTCATCGTCCAGCATGGAGGACAGTTTAGCCAGAACTCCCCCGTCACCCACCTCCCCAGGACAGAGCTGGACTTCCTGATGATCTTATCCAGCTTCTTCCTTTTCCTCTCTGCTATGGCACTGCTCCAGCAGACCACTCCACACAGGATGGCCGACGCCACCACAGAGCCTGCAGTACGTACAGTAGACTTGTTATTTTAAGGTCTCTGTTGTTTTTAGTAAAGTAAAGTGCTTTACTGCAACTGAGCGTGGCGACACTGTGGGCAAACCTGACCCGGCACCAAGCACTCATGTTTTTGATGATAGGAGGAAATTGATAGGAGTACCTGGAGAAAACCCACACAAACACAGGGAGAATATGCAAACTCCACACAGAAAGGCCCTGAGAATCAAACCCTCTCTGCACCGGGGATTCGAACCAAGGACCTTCTTGCTGTGAGGCACCAGTGCAACCCACTGTTCCACCATGCTGCCCTTTTAATTCAAATTCAAGTCAGTAATGCCTCTCTCAGCTTTTAAAAGACAAAGTAAAGCATCTGCACATAAACAGGTTTGGCTACTTCTTCTGTTTCCTTTCCAACTTTGTGAAAGTTTCTTCTGCAATTTGAGTTAATGTTGTGTTTCTAATAAGACTCTGCAAGTTAACACGATGACTCACCTAAACAGATTTTAAGAGAGGGTTTAACTATAGAGAACAGGGTTAAAATGCACTGGAACACACAGTTAAATGTAATCCTGCAGGGAGACAGTGCTGTGTTGTTTTTGTGAAGTTCCTGAACTGAGCTGCATGCAATATCAGACTCATGCAGACACATGCTGCGCCACACCCTTTTTATTCTGAAAACATGGGCGGGCGCTGCCATTTTGTGTCTTCCTTGTTTTGAAATGGCAGACGCTCAAAGCTGTTGCGCAGTTGCTTGATACTTGGTTCTCAGTTCATATTTTACCCCAATGACAATAGAAAGAATAAAGTATGTAATATATACTGATATCCTGAGAGACTTGTGCCCTGATAATGCTTTGATTTGGGGCATTTATAAGCTTTAGCAGCACAGGTCGTAACAAACAGTATTTTAATCATCTTAAATAGGTAAAGAGTGTTTTCTTGTCTTTCTGTCAACTTCTGCTGCTGATTTTCTGACACGATGCGCTGCAGATTAACAAACTAAACCTGCAGAGAGAGAGACTGCAGCTCTGAATAGAAAGGGTTCTTCAGTAGCCCTCACGGTGGTTGTCTTTGCTGTCAGTAGCAGTGTTACAGCTCCACCACCAGGATGATAAAATAAATCCCTCTGAGGCTCTTTCTGGGAAATCACATGCTCAGTCTGTTAGGTTTCGTTTATGGTGTATACAACAGAGAGCTAGTATGGGTGTTTTTTTTTTTTTTTTGGCATGCAAACCAGGAAGAAAGAACGAGCCATTGTTCACTGAGTCATCTCGTCCTCCTCGTTTTACTACATTCCACCGTGATAAAGATAGACTAACATCAATAAAATTTCAGCAAGTGTGCAACTGACTTTAAAAATGTAAGAGACACCACACACCATGTTAAACAGACTCTGGAAACTTCACAAAAACAAAATTTGCATATTTAAAAAAACAGCAGCATGATATCCATACGTTGCTTTCATAATATTTGTGCACTTTATTGTATTTAGATGATAAAATCAGTGGCTTCATGTCAGAATATAACATTTTCTGTTTCGCTTGTCCTCATTTGACCTTTATTGTTGTCACAGACTGGATTCTTTCAGCCTCTTATGTCCACTTTTGTCTTTCTTTAGACTCTCTTTTCTGGATTAAATGACTCGTGCTGCACATAAACCAGACTATGACCAACCACAGAAAGGATAAAACTCGCCTTTTTTGCAGAGAAGGAGACAAAGATAGTAAACAAAGGCTGCATGAGTGTAGGGTCCAGTACTAGTGCTGCTGGTTTGTTGCATGGTGGATGGCTCCATCTAGCGGTGAAATTGGAGAACTTAAGTCCAATTTAAAACAGACTGATTTTCCACATATATATATATATATATTTTTTTTTAGGTTTTCAGATATGCCTTTATTTATTTATTCACAATCGTTGATATATCTTTTTATTTTATTTTTAAATTATGATATAATTTAACTGTCAAACTGTGCTGGACTCGGTAAAAGTGAAAGTAAAAGATCGCTGGGTTTGCAAGGGGAAAACCAACCATCTAAACCCTGTTTACTGCGTCTGATCGCAGCAGAGAAGAGAACCTGCGACAAGACGGAGCAGAGACAACCATGACGAACTTTTCCACAATTTACAAACTGAGCCTGGTTGCTGTTACCTGCTTCATCCAAGGTAGGCGAATAGAAAAAAAAAAAAAAAAGTTATAGATGTTTTATAAGATGTTTTATAAAGTAACACATTTTGCAAATTAATACGAGTCCAACGTTAACTTATAAACTTTAAACATCATCATGTTAGAACTTATAGTAATATCTATGCTTTTTGAGAACATTGCCGAATTTACCATTAGGCCGAAATACGTGGTGAAACTTCTTAACTAGTGTTATATACTTATATAAATGTATCTTTAATGTGCTTCGATTAAAAACGACATATTTCTAAATGAAGTTTGGTGTGAAGCTTCAGCGACGTGAGCTAGGATGTACCCACCCCTTGTGGCCAAAATGATAATTACACCAGCAGCCAAGCTTCAGTTTGCTTTTATTAAATTATCATGATTAAGACAAAGACGTTTTATGACCTAAATACAAGTACAAAGTAGAAAAATAAAAGGGAACTATAAGCCTAACCCTATGATACACATTTGTTGTACAAAGTTCAAACATTAACAATGAGAGCGAAAACTGAAAGCAACAGAGAGGAAAACATTTAACCGAGGAGGCAGCCCTGGAGTTTGTGGTTCAGAAGAAAATTATAGTTTTGCTTTTGATTTTATAAATATGTTTTTTTTCATTCATGCAAGGTTTTATGTTGCATTTGCACTCAGTGTTTGACTTTAATTCTTTTAACAGAATTACAGTACATTCATAATATAATAGGTTTTGGAAAAATATCCTACAATCTAGTAAAATAATAGTTTGTTTGAGTATATTAGGGGAACACTACAGAATGCAATTGCATTTTTTTATTAACTGTACATTTTCTTTAATATCTGTTTGCTGAAGCCTGCAGCAGCAGCAGCAGCAGCAGATGTCCAGTGCTGGAGTGTTGGTTCGTGCAGGAGAAAGCAGGTCGAGGAGGAGGCTTAACTGGAGCAACGAGCCAGGAGAAATCACTGCTTCACATCAGAACTAACCCACAGAGTACAGAGAGCCGCAAGTCTCCATCCGACATCAGCCCTGACAGAGTCTACTTCATCACCGGTCAGTTCACAGTGACTCTCTGAACAGGACGTGACTTATCTGGATGTATGAGAGCTTTAATGTGCATATGTGAGGCATATTTTTTACATAGAAGAAAATCTAAATGATGGATGTAGGCAGTGATTCAGTGTTTATCTCTGCATGCCTTGCAGTTTTCTTTCTGCATGTTTTAAATCATCTCTATTTGAGCTGTTTTTGTTTTCTTAAAGGCATATATTTATATCTATATCAGTATTAGTATATATTTTAAGATATATTAGTAAAGTGAGGATCTGAGAGCATCTTCTTTGTGTTACCCTGTTTCCTCAGACCCGGCTGCCACTCTCTGCCACCGCTCTCTCAACCCTCCCAGAGGCTCCGTCGAGAAGCCCCGCTGTGAGATCAACCCCTTCCTGCCGCAGCCCTCCAGCCTCAAGTGGGTCCTTCCTCTCACAGAGTCTGCCCTCAGTCCCGTATACCTGCAGGCTGATTGGTTTTCAGCTGCTTTCCACGGCCTCAATGAACCACTGGGCGTTTCTACTATCATGCGTGCTCCTACAGGGACTAAGGAGCAGAATGGTAGGAATATAAAATATGTTTAAAGAAAGGTTTATTGTATCTGAGAGGCAGTTTGACTCTCTTTTCCTCCTGGTCTGTGTCCTCAGTGATCCTGAGCGTGACCAGTAAAACGATGTCGGTGCAGTCCAGACTCGGGGAACCGGTGCTGCTGGACTGTGGCTTCTGGGCCGACCCTTCCTCCCCTCTGTCTGGGAAAGGCTTCGCCGTCGAGTGGCGCTACCAGTTCAGGGGCAACGGGCGACTCGTCCTGGCCTATGACGGCAAGACGGACCGCCTGGCTGACACACAAGAGAAAGGGGCCACGCTAGACTTTGAGGCTTTGCACGAGAAAGGGAACGCATCGCTGATCCTGCAGGAGGCTCAAGTGCGTCACTCCGGGACGTATATCTGTACGGTGTTTCTGCCGTACCTGGTGGCTCAGGTGGCAATAGAGCTTGAGATCGTAGGTGAGGGAATCATTTTAATGTTTAGGCTTTACTCAAGTATCTTCTACTGTCTGTTTTCTAAAAAAATGTGTAAAAACATGAATATCTTCTTTTTTTCCTTCTCTTCCCAGAGCCCCCCTCTCTCTCCATCCACCCCTCCCCTCTGCCCCTCACTGCTCCAGGTCAGACCTTGAACATCCAGTGTGAAGCGTCCGGCTTCGCCCCCTTAACCCTGGAGCTGAGCTGGGAGTTTAAAGGGGCCGATGGGAAAATTACGCCCCTGGGATCAGGCAGCGTTACGGGCCACCGGCAGGCCTGGGACGGCACCTACAGCCAGAGCGCCCGGCTGGAGCTCGACACGTCTAAACTGGACCTGGGCAGAGGAGGGGAGGTCACCTGTGTGGCTGTCCATCCTGGAGGCACACGACGGGCCAGCGTGACCCTCAACCTCATCGGTAATGTGGAAGAAAGTTCATTAAAGTGCTTCTGGTATCATCAAAGCACCAGACTGCAATGATGAAAGAGAGAAGAGAGCTGGAACTGACACCGTGAGACAAGACAAGAAGTTTTCTGAATCTAATTTAAGTATTTTAATGAAAAATGAACTTAGCTGCATGTAGCTGCTGGATTTCAGATTTCAGATTTCAGATTTCACCCAACAATAGATTTAAATCCTTAAAGTCATTTTGATACGCAGCAGTAAAAGCATCTAACTCCAGTGCTGCAGACTTTGTTTTAATTATACCTCATGCTATAAGTGAAGGTCCTGGTCCACAATAGTTATTTTCGTCCATGTTAACATAAAGATGAAAGTCAGACAATTGGAAACCAGATTTTTGTTTGTTTCTTTCCAGGGTTCAGTAGTCCCTCCATTGAGGACTCCATGGCTATGGTTGGTGTGGCCCTTGTGCTCTACGGCCTCATCAAGTTTGTCTCATGGACCTTTACCAGCTCAGGTAGCAAAGAAATCAGAAACATTAACAAGTTACTATACTTTGATGACACAAACATTATTTCTTATTTCTGTATCTGACTGTTTGTCTTTTATTTCTCTGCAGGCTCAGGTGAAGCTAATAAACAAGAAAAGGTAATGTCACGTTTCTGACTAGGACGACAGAAACCTCTGAATGTGTTTACATTAATGTCTCCTGCCTGGTGTTAACTCTCTGTGATGTCTTCTCCGTCCCCTCACAGAAAGAGAAGTAAAGACGTCAGCTGACTGGACGTGTGACACTGAACCTTGGGTGAGATTTGAGGAGCGGCTGTCCACCTGTTCCTGTAGACATTTCTTTTTTATATATATATATACTTCCAGAGAAATCTATTTTATGTTCCTTATTTTTCTGTTCAGGAATGAACATGTTGTTGCACTAGGGTGTCGGGGAGAATTCTCTGTAAGTGGCTTCTGCTCAGTGTAAAGATGTTGTGATATGTCTTTAAACGTCCTCTTTTTCTAGTTATATACAGCAGCTGTTGTAGCAGATTGGCCTCCCTCTATACAGTTTATAGTTTGCACTGTGTGTCGTCACAAACACTGGACAAGTGGAAGAAGCTTAGACAAAGTTGGAAATGATAATACGCTGAAGTAAGAGCTTCAATCTGGAGACGCTTCTCTCTGTTTCTCAAAGACGAGTCCTCATGTGTCTGTTTTAATAAACAGATTATTTTAATGAGGACAGGGTTTGACTAAACTGTCCAAACCTACGAACTCAATCCCATTTGTTTTGTACGTTTTATGTCCGTTCTCACATTGTTGTTATATGTGTTTGTCTTCATAAGCAGCTCTAAAAGAAAAGCGAAGAAAATGGTGCAAATATAACGTGTCATTCTGCCGCAGGGAAAAGTCAGAATGTGAAATAAGTGAAATAAAAAAACACTTGAAACATGCCGCTTATAATTTGTCTGTTTATTCATGAGTCACATTTAAATTCAAGGCTGGAAAATAAAGAGGGAAATGTGTTTATTACTGCAGATGTAACAGACTTTAATGGAGTCAACAGTGAACAGTGTTTCTAGATAATAACCTTCACACAGTTTCAGTTTAATAAAATGAAAAGTGAACAGTAAAAACTACTACAGTGTTTGTATATCTGGTCAATTTAACCTGTTCACAGTAAAGAGCGACTCACCTGTTAGAATAAAACCACATGTTGAGTTTAAATTTAGCTTCAGATTTGCTTTAATTCCAACAGACATTAGATTTTATGGCTCAGATGATGTATAAAAGATTTAAACTGAATACAGTCATACACAATGTATTAACGTACCATTAGAAACGTATAATTAAGTTTGAATATCTGCATGGGTGAATTTATTTTTATAATTACTTCTTTAATTTACTTTTATAGGTCAAATCCTGAATCTTGTTCAATTCACAGAACGCCGTCCAATGGCCAACGAGAATGCTGGTGACAACACATCTATCAACCAATCAGAGGCACTGATGCTGAACCTAATTTAGTCAGAGCAGCAGCAGCAGACAGAACACAACACCCAGAAGAACTGAACAGCAGGAGGCAGCAGTGTTCTGAAACTACACCTATTTCTGTCAGGATGTTTCTAAAACGTTTTGTAGTTTAGTTTATTAAATGTAAACAGTTTCATAATGATCTTATTTGCTCTGAAACAAAGGGAAAAACCTGCAGTTGTTTTTATTTATAGGTTATCATGCCGTTATGTTCCTGGTCTGACCAGCTTTAAATCATATTGAGCTGAATGTGGCCCCTGAACTAAAATGTCAACACATTGCTGCCATCTGCTGTTTAGCTCTGGGTGTTGTGTTCTGACGACAACAGTGGACAAGTTTTGTTAAAGCAGCATCGCTCCACCTTCTGTCTCCCTCTGAGGTTGTTTCAGATTAATACAATCATTTTAGACACATACACATGAACGCTGCTCCGTTGCTGCTGGTTTCTCACAAACACTTTTATGAGGAGCGTTGCAGGATTTATCAAACCAACACCTCAGGTCATCGGCTCCTCCTTTCTCCCTTATCATCACACAGTCCTCTCCATCATTGAGTCCTGTCCAGTTGTCTGGCTCGTTCAGGCTCCAAGAACTCAAACTAAAAGAAGAAGAACTGGTGACTGTGATTCTTGAAATGATGCAAAATATTTTCACAACAATCAAACCTCGTGTCCGGTGCTGAGCCGTCCATCCACAGGCTCACAGACCTGCAGGATTGAAAACAGAAAGAAACTGGTTCAGGTCTCCACCAGAGTTTAAAACGTGATTGTTTTTAAGTGAATCACATGAATAAAAGTGAACAAACTCACAGAGAAGGTAAATCACGATGAGAGCAGCTGCCAGGAGAGCACAGAGAACCAGCAGGGCCCATGTGACCTTTGACCCTCTGTTTGATTTTACTTGTTGAGAAGCAGGAGCTTCACCTGGTCAACATTTAGAGGAGAATCAATGAACAACTTCATGATATGATGCAGGAAACATGGTCAAACCCTTTTCATGTTATCTCAATAAATAAATCAATTGTACTGTATTATACAGGAAATGTTTAGTTGCTGTTATTGCTGCACAAGGAGGTCACAGCAGATACTGAAAACAAGGGGTCACTTACATATTTCTACAAATGATTATTTATCTAGAATAAATGAATGCACAAGCACAATATGTCTGTTTCATTTCTATGACTGGGTTCTTTTTACCTATTTTCAGGACCTGAGTGAAAAAAATGTAGAAAATGAAGAGGTGCAAATACTGTTTATTAAGTTTATAACAACTGACTCATTATATAACTAAGTTTGTTGTTTAAAACTTGTTTTCTCTTCAGGACTAGAAAACAACTACGTAGCTGATCGTCATGTCACTGAGGAGATTTGATCTGGAGTTCTATTTGTGTCGTGTCTTTCATTAAAACAGATAAATATTAGACTGATCAGCATGTGTTTGTCACCATTCATTAATAGTACATTATCATTAAATAAATAATAAATCAAATACTAAAAATATATGACAGTGTAGTGTAGTTGGGACCAGATATAAGAACATTTAAGTGTCATAAGAGTTTTTTAATGCTGTTAACTGTGAGGCCCATTTTGACAGGATATTTGTGATTTGTGTCAGGATATGTTAAAATCTCATCTTTACAAATCAGTTCCTCTTTTGTTCTGGCTTAACGTCTTTGACTCATCTTATGTGATTAATGTTCTTTCTTTCTTTCTTTTAAAGTATTAGTGATGAAAATACCTTTAATCTGTGTGTCAGTGTCCCATTTAACCAGAATGAAACATTATTAGACATTGATACGATACAAACAGTTTTGTTAGGCTTAGGCTTTGTATAGAGTTTAGTTTGTCATGGTTGACAAACTTTTTACTTTCCATATCTAGGAACATACAATAATATTGAGGTCACATATAATATGTCTATTGACTCCAGTGTCTTTTATAGCTTGGTTTAACCTTCACAACCTTTTATATCTGTTTCTTCAGGATAAATAAAGTATCTACCTGTTTGTGTGTTTGTTAGAAAGCACAGGTAAAATATCACAAAAGATACTTGAGACAGCAACAAGATCAGTGCTTCTGTTAAATCACGGTTTATTTTGTATTTATGAACCAGGAACAGTTGGATCAGCGGTTTCTAAACTTTCTGAAGGAAACTTTTTTTTTGTAAATTATTACAAAAAAGAAAGTGGTTTACAAAACATTTCAACATAATCACAGAAGATATTTCAGACACCAACGACATGTCAATAACCACAGCGTATTTGATGATTCACAGTTTATTTTGCATTTATCGTCCATAACTATCGGATCAGTCGTATCTAAAAGGTTTGAGTGAAATATTTCTTGTAAATTCTTAAGCTAAAAAAAAGAAAAACAAAAAAACAGGAGAGTTTATGAAAGAAAATGGTTTCATATATTTTACAGGTGGATATCAGATTCTAAATATTATTCAAAGCAGAGTATTTTATTTGTGTTGAAGTGAACAGCATCGTTCCATCTTCTGTATCCTACTGAGGTTGTTTCATAAGATGAACTGAATATTAGCGATATGAACATGAACATGAAACCAATCCAGTTATTACTCGTTTCTCACAAATACTTTTATGAAGAACTTTGCAGGATGCATCAAACCAACACTTCAGGTCATCAGCTCCTCCTTTCTCCCCCATCATCACACAGTCCTCTCCTCCAGAACCGTACCCTGTCCAGTTGTCTGGCTCGTTCAGGCTCCAAAAACTCAAACTAGAAGAAGAAGAACAGATTCAACAACAACTGGTGACTTTGATTCTTGAAATGATCCAAAATAGTTTCACAACAATCAAACCTTGTGTTCAGTGCTGAGCCGTCCGTCCACAACCATGTCCCCTCTGTCTGTGAGTCTGTCAGTCCGATCCAGAACTTGTCCCCATCTCTTGTCATTATGTCTCTCAGTCTTCCCTCCAGGAATGTCTGAAGAGGAAAAGTTGATGAAAATGACTCTATGAGACTTTTCTGTGCTGAGATGAAGAAACATGTTGATGAAACATGAACCTGCAGCAGTGTTTTATACCTGCTCCTCTCTGCTGTCTATCTTCACCAGGTCTCCTCCTTTTTTATCTCTACATTCATCTCTGCTCTGTTTCCAGGTTGATGCATTGGTGGAGAAATAATAGCACCATCCTCCATGTTTCTCCCAGCCTTTTTCACACATCTGACACTGCTCACCTTTAAAGAGATCACAGCAAAGACTTCAGTCAAGTGGAAGAAATCATTGTTCATAATTGGAGGCAGCAGGAGGCTCCGTCTGTCCTTTAGTTATAATCTAACTTTATCTGTCAGTCTGTTAAAGTTTCATCATCAGAGGAAAGATCTAAATCCACAACTTACTCAGTACTGGAGGCGTTGCACATGTAGGCTGCACCGTCCTGCATGGTTCAGTTTCACAGTGTCTCTCTGTTACAAAGAATGAAAAAGAAGGAGACGTTTTATCCCTCAACTCTCTGAGCATGTTCTGCTCCACCTGGAGTGAGTAAACATCAGGTTGAGGAGTTTCCAGGAGGGACAGAAACATGGAGGTAGAAAAGCAAGATGAAGCAAGATGGAATCAGTGAGGACAGCAACGCTGGAGACGTGGACACATCTAAGTCATCTTCTTCTGTTATATTTAAAATCAGATTTGTTTCTCTAAAGCAGCAGAACCACTTTGTGAAAACAGTTCTTTCCTGACTGATGTTTGGATGTAAACACATGAATCTGATCAGATCATTTTATTCAGCGTCCATGTGAACAGTTTAGTTTGAATCTCTTCATGTAAACGTGACCACTGATGGAGACTTTTGAGACTTTTGAGACCCAGTTTCAGACCCTGACAGTTTTACCTGTGATATTCTTCCACAGAGCTTCATTCTCCTCCTTCAGTGTTTGGAGTTTTCTGTTCGCTCTCCAGTTTTTGAAAGCTGATTGAAAACAGAGAGAAGCTGGTTCATGTCTCCACCAGAGTTTAATACGTGAATCTACATGAATAAAAGTGAACAAACTCACAGAGAAGGCACATCAAGACGAGAGCAGCTGCCAGGAGAGCACAGAGAATCAGCAGGGCCCATGTGACCTTTGACCCTCTGTTTGATTTTACTTGTTGAGAAGCAGGAGCTTCACCTGGTCAACATTTAGAGGAGAATCAATGAACAACTTCATGATATGATGAAGGAAACATGGTCAAACGCTTTTGATGTTATCTCAATAAATAAATCAGTTGTACTGTATTATACAGGAAATGCTTAGTTGCTGTTATTGCTGCACAAGGAGGTCACAGCAGATACTGAAAACAAGGGGTCACTTACATATTTGTACAAATGATTACTTGTCTAGAATAAATGAATGCACAAGCACAATATATCTTTCATTTCTATGACTGGGTTCTTTTTACCTATTTTCAGGACTTGAGTGCAAAAATTGTAGAAAATGAAGAGGTGCAAATACTGTTTATTAAGTTTATAACAACTAACTCATTATATAACTAAGTTTGTTGTTTAAAACTTGTTTTCTCTTAAGGACTAGAAAACACCTACGTAGCTGATCGTCATATCAGGAGACATGATTTGAGAGGAGATTTGATCTGGAGTTCTATTTGTGTCGTGTCTTTCATTAAAACAGATAAATATTAGACTGATCAGCATGTGTTTGTCACCATTCATTAATAGTACATTATCATTAAATAAATAATAAATCAAATATTAAAAATATATGACAGTGTAGTGTAGTTGTGACCAGATATAAGAACATTTAAGTGTCATAAAGAGTTTTTTTAATGTTGTTAACTGTTTTCTCGTGGTGTCCCAACACAATCTGTGTCAGGACACAATCTGTGTCAGGATATGTTAAAATCTCATCTTTCCAAATCAGTTCCTCTTTTGTTCTGGTTTAACGCCTTTGACTCATCTTATGTGATTAATGTTCTTTCTTTCTTTAAAAGTGTGAGTGATAAAAATAACTTTAATCTGTGAGGAGTGTCAGTGTCCCATTTACCAGAATGAAATATTATTAGACATATAATACGATACAAACTGCTAACGTGACCTTGTGGTTTCTTAAGTTTTAAGCAGATAATGTTATATTTCAGAATACGTGTTATGTTCTTTAAGCAATA
Organism: Chelon labrosus; assembly: GCF_963514085.1. NCBI lineage: Eukaryota > Metazoa > Chordata > Actinopteri > Mugiliformes > Mugilidae > Chelon > Chelon labrosus. Next base: position 4,333,498 of record NC_140349.1, read on the forward strand.
GTTTTGTTCAGACTTCAGATTGTTTGAATCAGAAACTTGCTGAAGCTGAAATTTCAAAGTTATATGTTTATATTGTACGAAGCTGAACTTGGCTCCAGGTATTCTACAGTTTTATGCAGATGATGTCATCTTATTCTATAATACAGCCCATAAACCAACAGTTTTGTTCAGACTTGGTGGTCGTTTGTTTGATGACGACTTGATGACGTCCCTACCTTCTCCGTTGCTCTGTGTTTGGCTCATTGTGTCGAGGCTTCAGGATCCTGACTTCAGAGTTGGTTCAACCGTCTCTCTATGCAACAAAGAATAACAACTTCTTTATTTATTCCCTCTGTCTTCAGAGAGTCACGATAAATGTTTCCTCTCTTCACAGTTTGCAGGAAGGATTACTGTACGACACCTTAATGTGTCACAACGTTGTGTTAAGAGAAACTTGTGTTAAGAGAAACTTCCTGTTGAATTTAAAGGACGAGGGAGGAGGATTTGGATAGAATATAGCTTGTCATGGTTGACAAACTTTTTACTTTTCCATAACTACAAATATTGTTGGGTTCTCTCCAGGTTCTCCAGCTTCCTCCCACCATCCAAAGACATCGGTTCATTGGTGTTTCTGTTGGCCGTAGGTGTGAGTGTGAATGGTTGTCTGTCTCTCTGTGTTAGCCCTGTGATAGACTGGAGACCTGTCCAGGGTGTACCCCACCTCTCGCCCAATGACAGCTGGGATAGGCTCCAGCCCCCCCCCCCCCCGGGACCCTTCACAGGACAAGCGGTTACGGAAAATGAATGAATGAATGAATCCATTGTCGTTTAAAGCTTGGTTTAACCTTCATAGATGGTAAATTTGTGTTTGTCTTGTGTGGGCACGGAAAAAGTCTGTTGTCTCCACATCCTCTGAAACTTCAAACCACATCAGTGAATAATCCTCTAATCCTCCTCTCCTCTGTTTGTCTGTAAGGAAACATATATTTCCACACATCAGACACTAATGTCGATCCACTGCCACAGGAGTCTGAGGATCCAGATGAGTGGGATCAAGTGGTTTCTTCCTGTGCTGCGACACGTTCAAGGAGAAAGTTCAACATCATCAACATGACAGACATCACGTTTAGAGACAGGAAACATTTCTGAAAGCCAGGATCAGGATAATTCAGGACTGTATTGAGGAGCGACATGACCAAATGTTGTTGTTTTTTTTGTTTTTTTTACATCATCTTAACAAACTTAAACATTTTCTCCTCAACATATCTAGAGTCAGTCTAGATTTAACAAGCATTAATTAACACAGTGTACAGTGGTTGTGTGAAAATACAAGAACATTAAATGTGTATTAACGTCATCAGTCATTGACAGTTATGACAAATATCCCACGCTGCTAAATGTACAGTTTGACCAACAGGAAACGTTATTTTAACACACGTCAGACGTTTTAAAATATCATTGTTGTGCCTGAAGGTTTCCTCTTTGACTTAAACACTTGACACAGTCATGAAAGGTTTCCTACATAGCTAACTATGAGGCCCACAACAGAGTTAGAGCTGGAGTTTTTCCTGTTTGACTCATTTTAACATATTTTCATTTAATAAAGGGAGTCATAACTAAATCTTTATGTTTTTTTTATTGTGTCAAGTTAAAGCTTCATTTCATTTTGACAGACGTTAAATTTTCAGTAAAGTCAGACATGTTCCCTCCTCTGGTCTCAAACACCACAGCAGTGAATAACCTCCTTCCTTCCTGTTTGTCTGTTTGTCAGAAAGCACATGGAAAATATCACAACAGATGGTGGAAACAGTAGCAAGACGTCAGCAGACTGGAATAATAAAGTCAACAGATCAGTGCTTCTGTTAAATCACAGTTTATTTTGTATTTATGAACCAGGAACAGTTGAAAAGAAATATTTTTTGTAAATCATTAAGTAAGTGAGTAAAGTAAAATAAAGGGGTTTACAACATTTTATCAGACTCTAAATAATATTCAAAGCAGAGTATTTTATTTGTCTTGAAGTGAACTTTAAATGTTTAAATAAAAATAGCATCACTCCACCTTCTGTATCCTACTGAGGTTGTTTCATAAGATGAATTGAATTTTAGGGATGTACACATGAAACCCGTCCAGGTATTGGTGGTTTCTCACAAATACTTTTATGAGGAGCTCTGCAGAATGCATCAAACCAACACTTCAATTCAACAGCTCCTCCTTTCTCCCCCATCCTCACACAGTCCTGTCCTTCAGGATATTCATTATTGTGCCCATTCCAGTTGTCTGGCTCCTTCAGGCCCCAAAAAGTCAAACTAAAAGAAGAAGAACAGATTCAACAACAACTGGTGACTTTGATTCTTGAAATGATCCAAAATATTTTCACAACAATCAAACCTCGTGTCCAGTGCTGAGCCGTCCGTCCACAACCATGTCCCCTCTGTCTGTGAGTCTGTCAGTCCGATCCAGAACTTGTCCTCAGCTTCTGTCATTATGTCTCTCAGTCTTCTCTCCAGGAATGTCTGAAGAGGAAAAGTTGATGAAAATGACTCTATGAGACTTTTCTGTGCTGAGATGAAGAAACATGTTGATGAAACATGAACCTGCAGCAGTGTTTTATACCTGCTCCTCTCTGCTGTCTATCTTCACCAGGTCTCCTCCTTTTTTATCTCTACATTCATCTCTGCTCTGTTCCCAGGTTAATTTATCAGTGGAGAAATAATAGCACTGTCCTCCATGTTGCTCCCAGCCTTCTTCACACACCGGACACTTCTCACCTTTAAAGAGATCACAGCAAAAACTTCAGTCAAGTGGAAGAAATCATTGTTTATAATTGGAGGCAGCAGGAGGCTCCGTCTGTCCTTAAGTTATAATCTAACTTTATCTGTCAGTCTGTTAAAGTTTCATCATCAGAGGAAAGATCTAAATCCACAACTTACTCAATCCTGGAACTGTTGGACATGAAGGCTGCACCACTGGTGGAGGTTTACATCGACTCTCTGTTACAAAAAATACAAACAATGATAATAAATTATTATCATCAGTCATTTATCAGGATTATCATTTCAGAGCCTGAACAGAAAAGAGAATCTTTCACATAGTTGTGTCACCAGTTCAGGTGCATTAAACACTGGGTTGATCTACTGTGCTTACCTGTGATGTTCCTCTTTAAAGTTTCAATCTCCAGGTCTTTGAGTGTTTGTAGCCTCATCCGGTCAGACGCTGATGTAAAAATGGTGAAAAGGCCGTGCAAGTCAATCAGTACTTGTTTCAGTGTCACTGAAAATATGAGTCTTGCACAGTTCAATATTTTCCTCAGATATCTCAAATCATCTTTTCTATCTTTGTTTTTAACGGTTTCTACAGTTACATGATTGTTTTTACATGAATCTACATGAAAAAGTGAACAAACTCACAGAGACGGTAAATCACGATGAGAGCAGCTGCCAGGAGAACACAGAGAACCAGCAGGGCCCATGTGACCTTTGACCCTCTGTTTGATTTTACTTGTTGAGAAGCAGGAGCTTCACCTGGTCAACATTTAGAGGAGAATCAATGAACAACTTCATGATATGATGCAGGAAACACGGCCAACAGATTCTTTTGACATCATTTCAAAAAACAACGATTTTGAACAGTTTCTCCTGAATTACACTGTGTCTTCAACATTTATTAAATTAAAATGTCTGCGTTAGTCAACAGTCAAACCGTTTAGTGTGAGGCCAACAGCTCCAGTGAACCAACAGGAAACTTGAAGTTATTTGACACATTCAGTTCAGTTTAAATGGTCAGTTTTTTTCTGGCTTGACGTCAGACTTTGTTTTACACTTTTATATTTCACTTCACAATCGTTGACTTTCTTTCTTGTAATAAAAGAGACATAAATAAATCTTCTTAAATAAATCTGTCCCAGTTTCATTTAGCTAGAGTTACATATTATAATATATTGATACAAAGTTAAACATGGCTCCTAGTTTTCTAAAGTTTTATGCAGACGATGTTTTCTTATTCTACAATGTTCTGTTATCTTCTTAAACCAACACCTTTGCTTATTCTGGTGCTTATGTGCTCTCTTCTTCACCTTCCTGATTCCTGATTTTCCATCACATTCATGTTCTTACCTTCTATGTAGCTCTGTGGACGGCTCATTATGTTGAGGCTTCCAGATGTTGACTTCAGTGTTAGTTCAACCGTCTCTGCAATAAAGAAACACAACACATTTGGTTTGACAGATAAGCTGCAATACTCACCATAAACATTTCCTTGTTCCTCTCTTCAGGCTTTGACAGACTGTTAACCCCTTTACGGCTGACAGCGCTTTTTCTTTAAAATAAACTTCCTATTTAATTTTATAGGACGGGGAGGAGACTTTATCTACAGTCTAGTCTCTCATTGTGTAAGAACATTTTTCTTTTTATTTAGATAAAAGTGTTTGATATTTTGTTTTATTGAGGTCAAAGATTATATGTTGTCTCTTCTTTATATTGTTGATTGTCTCTGTTTTGTCTGATTTGAAATAAAATTTCTCACTGAATATTTTGTTCATTTGTCAAACACTCATTAATGTCTCAAAACCTCAGAAGACTGCAGGTTATAATTTCTAATAAACATAATTCTTTTATCTTCGCAAATGATTAAAATGATTGATCGTGGACTTCAGAAGGGGGGGCAGACACCTCCCCCCTCCCCTGCACATCGGAGGGACAGCGGTGGAAGTGGTCTCCGGCTACAGGTACCTGGGTGTCCACATCACTGACGACCTCACCTGGAGCACCAACACTTCCTGCCTGATGATGATTTCTCAGGAGGTTGAGGCGCGCCGGACTTGGGAGCTCAGTCCTGACATCATTCTACAGATCAGAGGCGATTGCTCTAAGACTACAGGGCAGAGGCGGTCCTGGCTAGATTTACTCCCTGGGCGAACCATCCCTTGGCGCCCCCCCCCCAAAAAAAAAAAAAACGCCACCAACACAACAATATATTATATTATTTGTATTATTTTATTATATATAATCTTAAATACAAAAAGATAACAAGTACAGAGAAACAACAAGATAAATAAATGCACAAAATTGCACAAATCCTTCATCACAGGATCTAATAACCATGCTTGAAAAATCCCTGAAGAAAGCTAAAAAAATAAATAAATAAAAAACTACATAAAAAAAGGTTCCTGCACTAATACAACTATTTCGTATTTTACATACGAGTTTTGATTTGCATCATCCGAATACCATCTGAACAGTTATGATAACACACCAGTTTTGTACATAGAGAAACAGCAGATAATTAACATAATCTGAATTCAGTGCTCAGACTGTAGCAGATTTTTCAACCTGGGTTTTTCACCCCTTTTACAACTGGCATTAACATTAACAACAGGTGTGAAGTGCAATTGCCTCAATTCTAATAGTTGCTAGTTCAGCAAAACTAAAAACCAAATACAGTCGTCTTCTGTGGCTAATAGCAACATATAGCCTACTGTCACTCACGTCACTCATAGAAATCTGTATAGGCTACCTTTATCTTCTGCCCGTTTCTCCTCTTCTTCTTTTCTTTTTCTGAACTGGGCACCTGATGCTTCTTTGGTCTTTTACTTTGATCCATGATGAAGAAGAAGACTCGACATCATTAACTTTTGCATTACTTTTTGCCAACACCGTCCGTTCGCTCGTCAATCAACCGGAGTTACGTGAGTCACGTAGATAACTGCACAGATTTTTTATTTTTTTGGTCATTTTTCACATAACCCAATTCATTACATGTAGGTATGGGTCTATGTTAATTTTAGGAATGAAATACAATTTATTTGGAAGCAGTTTGTGTTGTGTGGCCTGGGATCAGTCTATCCCTCGCCCCCCTCCTCCTTTCCAACCTCGGCAGTCGCAAGTTGATCCCCCGCCCCCCTCCCCTTGCCTCTTCTGACACACACACACACCTGTATGACTCTCAGCAGCAAGTTGACGTGAGGGCGCCCCAGCGACCACTACACTAACTTGCATGGAAATGAGCGGTAGTCTAGAAAAATGGCGAGTTTTGTTTCCAGGTTTTTTTTTTTTTTGTTTTGTTTTTTTTTTTACGGCGCTCGTGCGCCCTCACATGGATTGCGCCCTGGGCGGTCGCCCACATTGCCCATAGCAAAAACCGGCTCTGCTACAGGGGAAGCTCAGCCTCCCCTAAAATATCACTGGCAATTTCGTCAAATACTACGAATTTACGTTACTACTCAAACTAAAATGTGCTAGAACATGATCGACTTCATGGCTACTTCTTATAATAACACAATCGTTAATAAGTTTTAGCCGTTCGTCTATCGTGATTTTTTTTCTCATATCACGGTCCGTTTAAAAACCCATTGAGGCTCGGCTTCAATGGACTTTCAATGGGGCTTCAGAATGGGCCGATCTCAGGGCAAAAAAGCTCGACATTTATTGGACAAACGCTCCAAAATCGTCACTTCCAGGGAAGCCGGGCGTCTCTGGGAGTGAATGGGCAGTGGGATGTACCAGGACGCCGAGCTTCTGTATGATGATTGGATGAACTGTTAACGTGGCTGGAACTCGTCGTGATTGACAGCGCTTTAAGCCTATACCAGACTATACTTCTGCATCGAAGGATTCTAGGTCAGTCCCATGCGGATTTGGCGAGTGAAGTTAATACCAGAGAGTTAATACTGAGCTACTGCGCATTATCTGTTGCGATATATCGCACTATTTCCATCTGTCAAAATAAAATCGTGAATATATAGCGTTATTGAGTTTGCTACTTGTTTTCATTTCAGTTTTAAAAAGTTCGTTTATTTGCAATTGTAGGGGGTAAACTAGCCAGCCAGCTAGCTAGCTGCACCCACTGTAGTTTAAAAGTTGAATGAAGTTTCTACGTTAAACGATTCAAGCTGAATCAATTAAATGAATTTTGGTTAGAAGAATGATAATAATAATAATACGAAGAACGCTTCTGATAACAGTAGAGTGCATTTTCATGCACTGTAATTAACTAATAATAACTATAAACATAGGCCTATACAATATAAGGAGAATTAATTAGTTACCCTGTTAAATTTAATGATGTAATAATTGGCCAATTTTACAAAACTGGGCTTCCCCTATTTGAAAGACCAGCAGCCGCCACTGCTACAGATGTGTGGTGGAGAGCGTCCTGTGCTCCTGCATCACTGTGTGGCACGGCAGCTGCTCTGGGCCAGAGAAGAAGGCTCTGCAGAGGATGGTGAAAGCTGCACTGAAGACTGTGGGACGCAGTCTATCCACCACCACGGACATCTACACCTCCAGATGCAGGAAAAGGGCCACCTGCATCATAAGAGACTCTCCCCTCAGGCAGGAGGCTGCTGAGCATCAAGAGCAGGACCACCAGACTGAGGAACAGCTTCTTCCTAGAGGCTGTGAGACTGCTGAACGCTGGAGGACCCCTGTAGCCCCTGCACCCAGATAACCAACCACAGATACATTTTGCACTAAATGCAGTTGTTTTGCACAATTCTGCTGTATATTGTTGCGTTTTCCATTTTCTGTATTTATATTACTCAGTTAGCTAATTTTATTCTATTTTTTTACTTTTACTGTTTCTGCTTTGGCTTGCACCGGGACCAGGGTAACTAATTTCGTTCCACCTCATGTACCAACATGTGTGTAATGACAATAAAAACTCCTGGAATCCTTGAAAAGCAAAGAGGAAGTTTATCTATGTGTTACGTCTCTAGGAAGGTCTAGGGGAATAGGGACAAACATGAGACAACTGTTGAAGTCGAGTCTGGATGTAAAGCAAACTTAACCAGATTTATTTTAGATATAAAGGCAACTGAAAATCTGATTGAAGCATACACAGTGGGGAAGGACTGGACCATGGTTGGTTATGCCAAATAAATTAAGGTAATATAATAAAACTCGACCTGGCTAACAAACTTCTCCATGAGAGAGACAAGGAAATACACTGCCCCTGCCTGGCACGTAACACTGTGAAAATGCTTGAATCTATTTTACAGTGTGTGTAATAAGAAAACGTATCAGACACAAAACATTAAACACACATTAAGTAAGTAAATCTAAAACCTCCTCATTCTCACTTGAGGAAGTGTTGGACTTGCACCATGCTGCATGTTTGTTTGTTGGTTTATTTAGGTTTGTGCAAGATTTGACTTCACGGCGTTTGCTTACTTTCTGTTGCTGAATGTTGAGTTAGACTGACGGGAAACATGAGGTTATTTTGAAACAGAGCTTATCAAACTTCTAAAAACGTGTCTTTTCTGGTCAGTTCTTCTTTTTATTTTCATGCCTTGAGGTTTTCTCTTAGACTCATTTTAAACAGCTAACACTTGTTGACTTTCTTTAAAAGTTAAAAGCCACGTTGGACAGTTTTCATTATGTTATTAAAACATTATTTTATATTCACAGACTCTTCAGTGAACACAGACCTGCCGTCTCCTCTTGTCCATGTGTGTTTCAAATCTTTGGACTTTTATATCTTTTTTTTTTCTTGTGCGTTTCTATTTTCATTCATGTTTTCATAGCTGATGTTAATCACAAAATCCTCTGAAAGCTCTGAAAACACAGCAGTGAATAATCCTCTTCTACACGACTTTCTGAAAAAACACATTTCAACATAATCACATAAGATATTTCAGAGACCAACGAGGCGTCAATAACCACAGCGTATTTGATGATTCACAGTTTATTTTGCATTTATCATGCAAATAACTATTGCATCAGTCGTATCTGAAATGTTTCAGTGAAATATTTCTTGTAAATTCTTAAGCTACAAAAAAGAAAGAAAAACAAAAACAGAAGAGTTTATGAGAGACAAGGGTTTAAAATATTTTACAGGTGGATATCAGACTCTAAATATTATTCAAAGCAGAGTATTTTATTTGTCTTGAAATGAACTTTAAATGTTTAAATAAAAACAGCATCGCTCCTCCTTCTGTATCCTACTGAGGTTGTTTCAGAAGATGAACTGTATTTTAAGGATATACACATGAAACCAATCCAGTTATTGCCGGTTTCTCACAAATTCTTTTATGAGGAATTTTGCAGGATTTATCAAACCAACATGCAAACTCGTAACCTCTTATCTCCCCCATCCTCACACAGTCCTGTCCTTCAGGATATTCATTATTGTTCCCTGTCCAGTTGTCTGGCTCGTTCAGGCTCCAAAATCTCAAACTAAAAGAAGAACAACAGATTCAACAACAACTGGTGACTTTGATTCTTGAAATGACCCAAAATATTTTCACAACAATCAAACCTCGTGTCCAGTTCTGAGCCGTCCGTCCACAACCATGTCCCCTCTGTCTGTGAGTCTGTCAGTCCGATCCAGAACTTGTCCTCAGGGTTCTCCATTTTGTGTCTCAGTCTGTCGTCGAGGAATGTCTGAAGAGGAAAAGTTGATGAAAATGACTCTATGGGACTTTTCTGTGCTGAGATGAAGAAACATGTTGATGAAACATGAACCTGCAGCAGTGTTTTATACCTGCTCCTCTCTGCTGTCTATCTTCACCAGGTCTCCTCCTTTTTTATCTCTACATTCATCTCTGCTCTGTTCCCAGGTTAATTTATCAGTGGAGAAATAATAGCACCGTCCTCCATGTTGCTCCCAGCCTTCTTCACACACCGGACACTTCTCACCTTTAAAGAGATCACAGCAAAAACTTCAGTCAAGTGGAAGAAATCATTGTTCATAATTGGAGGCAGCAGGAGGCTCCGTCTGTCCTTTAGTTATAATCTAAGTTTATCTGTCAGTCTGTTAAAGTTTCATCATCAGAGGAAAGATCTAAATCCACAACTTACTCAGTACTGGAAGTGTTGGACATGTAGGCTGCACCACTGGTGGAGGTTTACATTGACTTCCTGCTACAAAAAATACAAACAATGATAATAAATTATTATCATCAGTCATTTATCAGGATTATCATTTCAGAGCCTGAACAGAAAAGAGAATCTTTCACATAGTTGTGTCACCAGTTCAGGTGCATTAAACACTGGGTTGATCTGCTGTGCTTACCTGTGATGTTCCTCTTTAAAGTTTCAATCTCCAGGTCTTTGAGTGTTTGTAGCCTCATCCTGTCAGACGCTGATGTAAAAATGGTGAAAAGGCCGTGCAAGTCAATCAGTACTTGTTTCAGTATCACTGAAAATATCCATCTTGCACAGTTGAATATGTTCCTCAAATATCTGTTTTTAAAGGTTTCTACAGTTACATGATTGTTTTTAAGTGAATCTGCATGAATAAAAGTGACAAACTCACAGAGACGGTAAATCACGATGAGAGCAGCTGCCAGGAGAACACAGAGAACCAGCAGGGCCCATGTGACCTTTGACCCTCTGTTTGATTTTACTTGTTGAGAAGCAGGAGCTTCACCTGGTCAACATTTAGAGGAGAATCAATGAACAACTTCATGATATGATGCAGGAAACACGGCCAACAGATTCTTTTGACATCATTTCAAAAAACAACGATTTTGAACAGTTTCTCCTGAATTACACTGTGTCTTCAACATTTATTAAATTAAAATGTCTGCGTTAGTCAACAGTCAAACCGTTTCCCACTTTAGTGTGAGGCCAACAGCTACAGTAAACCAACAGGAAACTTGAAGTTATTTGACACATTCAGTTCAGTTTAAATGGTCAGTTCCTCCTTTTTTATGACTTGACGTCAGACTTTGTTTTACACTTTTATATTTCACTTCACAATCGTTGACTTTCTTTCTTGTAATAAAAGAGACGTGAATAAATCTTCTTTAATAAATCTGTCCCAGTTTCATTTAGCTTGAATTATACATTATAATGTATTGATACGATACGAAGTTAAACATGGCTCCTGGTTTTCTAAAGTTTTATGCAGACGATGTTTTCTTATTCTACAATGTTTTGTTATCTTCTTAAACCAACACCTTTGTTTATTCTGGTGCTTGTGCGCTCTCTTCTTCACCTTCCTGATTCCTGATTTTCCATCACATTCATGTTCTTACCTTCTACGTAGCTCTGTGGACGGCTCATTATGTCGAGGCTTCCAGATCTTGACTTCGGTGTTAGTTCAATCATCTCTGCAACAAAGAAACACAACAACAAGTTGCTGATACATGATTTGTCCTATTTGTCATTTAGCAAATATTCAGTGTTTTGAACATTTGGTTTGACAGATAAGCTGCAATACTCACCATAAACATTTCCTTGTTCCTCTCTTCAGGCTTTGACAGACTGTTCACGCCTTTACGGCTGACAGCGCTTTTATTAGAATAAACTTCCTATTTAATTTTAAAGGGCAGGGAGGAAACTTTATCTACAGTCTAGTCCCTCATTGTGTTATAACATTTTTCTTTTTAATTAGATAAAAGTGTTTGATATTTCATAATGTCAAAGATTATATGTTGTCTCTTCTTTATATAGTTGATTGTCTCTGTGTTTGTCTGATTTGAAATAATTTTTCTCACTGAATATTTTGTTCATTTGTCAAACACTCATTAATGTCTCAAAACCTCAGAAGACCGCAGGTTATAATTTTTGAATAAACATATTTCTTCCATCTTCGCAAACGATTAAAATGATTGATCGTGGGGGATGACTTCCGGTAAGACGGAGGAGTAGACGTGTTGAGTCTCGCTCCTGCAATTATTGACAATTCAACGTTTTAAGACCCCGAAAGTCACAACAACGCGGTGAAATACGAGAGATATTGTCTTCTTTATTATGGTCCCCGATTATGGAACAGCCTGCCGGAGAACCTCAGGGCCGCAGAGACTGTTGATGTTTTTAAAAAGAGGCTCAAGACCCACCTTTTTCAACGAAGCTTTTAATTGATTCTCTTAATATGTTTTTATGGTACGTCAGAAAGCATTTTATCTATATTGTTCCTTTCTTTCCCATTTTACAGTTTTAGTCCCTCAGTTTTTAGCAATTTTTAGTTTTTAGTAGTTTTTATCAGACTTTTTATTATTTCCTTTTCTATTTTTATTTTAATTATACGTTATAACGACATGTTTTAATTTTATGAGCTGAAAAGCATTTTATCCATATTGGTCGTTTTAGTCCTCGGTTTTTAGCCCCGGTGTTTCCTCATGGGGGCCGACCACACTGGGAGTTGCGGCTGGTCTACTGACGGGGGTGCTGTCCTGTGGGCGGCTCTGGCCCTGGTGGCTGGAGGGCTCTGCACCTTGGTGTGGGGCCTCCTGTCTGCCCGGGTCGGGGCTGTCTCTATGCCGGTGCTCCCTACAGTCGTGGGCTGGAGGCCCTCTCGGTGTGGTCGGCTCCCAAAGGTGGCTTTCTCCTTGCGCCGGGTCTTGGTGCCCGGCCATGTCTCTTGTGGGTGTGTGGGTGGGGTGTGTGGGACATGTCTGTGTGTGTTTGTGTGTGTGTGTGTGTGCGTGTGTGTTGGGGGGGGGGGGGTGTTTGTGTCTCGTGTCTCTGTGTTTTTATGGGGGTGGGAGGGTTCGATTTTTTGTTCTGTTTTTGCTGTTTTTAGCCTCTGTGAGGCACTTTGTGTTGCTTTTAAAAGGCATGAAAAGTGCAATATAAATACATTTTGATTTGATTTGATTTGATTCTTTGAGGGACACATCATTGAAATATGTCGACTTATCCGACCAGACAGAATGTGAAAGAGCATGGAGCTAAGGCTAGCGCTAGCTCCATTGGCGAAGCGGGGGCGAGCTTAACATGGCGGCTATTGCTACCCTCTTGGAAGAACACCGCCAAGCCCTATCAGCTGAGTTCAAGGCCACCTTTTCAACACTCGAGGCGGGGCTGGACCGCGTTCACGCTACAGTGTCAGACCATGCTCAGAAGATAAACTCGCTTGAAGCAAATGCTAACCTACAAGACGACTGCATGTTGATATTGGAGGCGTCCTGTGCTACTTTAACGGAGAGCAATGCTAAGTTGTTAGCCAAAGTTAGCGACCTTGAATCCCGGAGTCGGTGAAACAATATCCGGAAGCCGGGGCAGAGACCGTGGCCTGTCATTATCAGGCTGCACAGGTACCAGCTGAAGGAAGGAATCATCCGTGAGGCCCGCACCAGGAGAGGCAAACTACAGTACTGAGGCTCCCCTGTCTCCATCTACGAGGACTACGCTCTGGAGGTGGTAGAACAACGCCAAAAGTATCGGGACGTGATGTCGGAGCTTTATAAACTGGGCTTCAAACCGGCGCTGCTGTGGAGACAGAGACAGAAGGATGGAGACAGGAAAAGACTCTCCTCGGTTTCGGAGGCCAAAGACTTCATAACATCCCGGAGCACTGGGGAGGCCCAAAGGCCGCAGGCGCATACCAGCCCCAACATGGGTGAGCTAATGTTATGCTAATCGGATAGCCGTGAGCCAAAGTTACGCAGACCGCGTCATTATTAGCATTGCCTGCTGCTGTGGGACTGACTGGTTAATATGAGTGCTGGTATTCTGACTGTGCTGATCTTCTTGTTATCAATGATTACCAGTGTCCGCTAATATCTTTGGATTCTCTCTCTTCGCCTTTCATTTTTCTGTTCATACTGCTGTGAACATTCCGTTTATCTTTAGTCCACATTCGCGCTCATTACAAAGGCATTGTTTACATAAGGGCGGCAGTTATTGAGTGCTAAGTACTACTACTGTTTTTTCAATTATTTTTTCATTAATCTCTTTTTTCATTAATCAAATCGCACCTCTGCTGTTTGCCCTCTGTTACTCAGGTAATTCAAGTTTAGGCTTTCATCGTGGTCTGATATTGTTCATAAATTGTTGTGTTATCAGTATAATATCAGTATAATTTAACCAGTTCTAGCTCATGATGGACACCATTGTTTTATAAATGCATGCATTATGTTGATCCTAAATGCTGCACAGGGCTGCATTCTATAGCCTGCTTACTTTAGGTTGGCTTTTTGTGCCCTGAGCTTGCTCATGACCTTAATTTGTCCTTCATTACTGTCTTCACCTGTGTTACTGTTTAACCAGTCCTAATTCATGAGGGATGATATTTTCTTACTCATATGTATGGTGTTTGGGGGATTTAAATCAGTTCAAAGAACTGTAGAGATGATTGTCGTAAGTTACTCACTTGCCTTTTGCTCCCCTTTTTCTTTTTTTTTGAATTATTTACACACCTGGTTTGAGACATAGTTCTTATTTCTCTGTTTACTTGAATATTTCATTGTGACTTACGGGGTCAATTAGGGCTGCACAATTAATCGAATCACGATTTTGGCTTCCCACGATCAAATTTGCGTGATCGAGCGATATTTATAATGCGTTATTCATAGAGTGACCATGTCAACGTTTTTTTTTTTTTGCGTTGCCAGTCTAGCGCTCCGTAAACCACTGTCTGATCACGTTCCTCCATGAGCCAGTCAGAGTAGAGCATCACAGTCCCGCCCACAGCCAAAGAGAGCGGAGGTGGTAAGGAGGGAAGTCTGGGAAGTCTGAGGTTTAAATAGGAACTCCTCCTGAAAAAACTTGCTTGTTATGCTAATAACTAGAAACTGGTGCGGCTAATTTCCATTAACGACTGGGTACTTACTTGTTGTTGAGGGGGGGGACTGTTTTGTCCCTGTCCTCTTTCCTATGAATGGTTCTCTAACGACTCTTGTCCGTCAGAGGCTCCAGTGTCAAGGTGTGAATGAGACTGAAACTTCTTGGGGACAAAAGTTAAAACTATATTGTAAATAGATGGCAGATTAAATCTCAGTCCACCTCCTCTGTTTAGTGAAGGTTTTTCCAGTTTGACATAGATGGCTTCCTTTACTCCTCTTTCAAACCATCGGTCTTCTCTGGCTAGGATTTGGACGTTGTTATCTTCAAAGGAGTGCCCTTTGTCCTTCAGGTGTAGGTGGACCGCTGAATCGTTTCCTGATGAGCTGGCTCTCCTGTGTTGGTACATGCGTTTATGGATGGGTTGTTTGGTTTCCCCAGTGTATAAGTCTGTGCACTCTTCACTGCACTGAACAGCTTACACCACATTACTCTGTTTCTGCCTGGGTGTTTTGTCTTTTGGGTGGACCAGTCTTTGCCTAAGTGTGTTTCCTGGTTTGAAATAAACTGGAATACGGTGATTTCGGAAAATTCTCCTGAGTTTCTCGGACACTCCAGCCACGTAGGGGATGACGATGTTTTTCCTTTTGTTGTTCTCCTCCTCTCTGTCCCTTTTGGGGTATCTTCTTGAGCCTTTTACAAGACCCAGTTCGGATATTCACATGTCTTAAGTGCCCGTTTAATGTGTTTTTGCTCCTTCTCCTTGCCCTCCAGTCTTGTGGGTACAGTCTGTGCTCTGTGCTGGAGCGTTCTGATGACCCCTAGTTTGTGTTCCAGGGGGTGGTTGGCAGGGCCGGCCCTTCCTACAGGCCACCTAGGCGCCCGCCTAGGGCGCCAAATTGGTGGGGGGCGCCCTCTTGTGGTGCCCTTAAGCATACATCTTTCTCTTAACAACATTGATTAACGAAATAAAATGGAATAAAACCCTGGCGAAATAAAACCCTTGTTACCTCATTAAAACAAATAGACATGCCCCAATCCATATGTTGAAATGAAAATATTATATGTGCGGGGGGTGACGACGATGCCGACGTTATCGTTGCGTTGGTCAACAATGAGCCAAGAACGTCTCAATGGGCTTGCACTTACCGTATTTTCCGGACTATAAGGCGCACCAGCTAAATTTTGGGGAAACTACAGATTGTTCCATATATAAGCTGCACCCGACTATAAGACACACCCGACTCTATAAGCCGCTGGTGTTGTAATGTTTAATTACCTTAAGGGTTTCTTCTACCACAGAGGGGATTGTCGGGACAGAAATGACTGTTTGGAAACGCAAAGCGTCCCATTTATTTACATTTGAGAAACACAATAAATCTTTCAATCAATCAATCGATCAAACTTTCACATCTTTGACATTACAAACAGCATTCGTGCAGTGCACAAATAATACAACGGTGCGCTCCTAGCGCCCTTCCTGCAGTCATAGTACCGTAGTAGTGCAGTATAACAAAAAACAAAGCTTACAACGCTTGACGAGGCAATAACGTTAAATGACTAAATTTAATTCGTTTGTAAAAGTGCTTGCCTGTAACACGGCAGCAAAAGTGCAGTAACCCGGCTGCTCAACTAAATAACCAGCATCTTTTTCGAAAACAGCCAACACAGCAGTAAAGGTGCAGTACACGGCTGTTTAGCCTACTGTATCAAAATAACCAGCCTACTATACCAGAAAAGTCAGCCAGATCGATCGCCTTTAACTGAAAAGCAGCTCTCGTACTGCATTTGGGCTCACTTGGTTTGTTTTGCTCTCGTTACCTGCGCGAACTGTCTGTCTCGCTCTTGCGATTCCATGATAGTGCGCCCCTGGTGACCGTTAGCTGTAACAATCCATAATTCGTTGTATAAACCGCAGGGTCCAAAGCAAGTGACAAAAGTAGCGGCTTATAGTCCGGAAATTACGGTATAAGTATCAACCATGAGGTTTCAAGTCAGATATCGTTCGATGACACCATTGACGAATTTGTAATTAGGAAGGCTAGGCGTGTTCATTTGTAAGTTCTACACTCTTTGGTAGTGAAATACCACAGCACTTTAATTTTTAGATGTTTTCATTTTTTATATTAATTTTTATTGCACTTTTGCACTCATAGCATTTCTATGCCTACATTTTATTTATTTTAAGTCTTTACAATTCTTAGTTTGATGAAGATCTGTGCTTTTAATTTATTTTTTAAATCTTATTTTAATTTATTTGGCAGGGACAGCACAGAATGTACAGTATAAATGAGGGGCACATTAAAGCCACATGGCTAATTCAGTTGTTGTTTGTAAAGTTCCAAAATTACTAAAAATAAAAATGTTCTGAGACCATTATATTGCCTGTAGTTCATGTATCAAATATAAATGGACAGTATAATACATACAACATAGTGTACCTATATCAGAATGATTACATGGAATGGATGTGGTTTAAAGTGGCCCTAGGTGGTAGATGGTAGATCGCCTAGGGCAGCTAATGGGCAGACGAGTTCCACCAATCAGATGCATCACTGTGGGTTTGTGGGATTGTTCAGGATTGTGGGTAATGAAGTACTTATCCAAGACATCGCGAATAAAAGGCATGTATCTCAAAACAAGGTTAGTGCCCCATGAACTTTTGGTGTCTACATGAGCATATACAATCGCTTAGTACAGCCGTAGCTGGTTTTAAGTCAACCATGTGCAGTTAAGTTTTTATGGCTTATAGAGAGGCGAAGTCCCGCCCCCTCTACTTCCGGGTTATGGGACCTATCGTTCGAAAAAATATGAACGGCAGTCTATGGCGAAAGATAAATTATTTTCTGGTCCCGATCGACTTGTGCCTTGGATTATACATATGTTGTTTTTCAGAATAAAAAATGATTTTACATGTCAAGAATGTCACAGTTTGTCGCAAGATAGTTAAGTAAAACGCTATGGAAAATACGTAATTAAACGAACTACAAGTCCCGCATGCTGGCGCGTACAGAACCGACCAAAACTCCCTTCGTGTAACCACAGCTCTGGACATGACCCGATTTATAATGATTTTCACCTCGTTTGATGCTTCTGCATTCGTCCTGGAAGAAGACGGTAAAGCTCAACAAGGAGACAGCCATAGTTCTCTAGGGATCTCTAGAGAGATGTAGTTCACTAAGCGATCTCATACAAAACCTAATGTTGTTCAGCTTATTTACGTCAAATAATTTATCTCTTGACGTGAAAAATTATCTTTTAAATTCACACACATCATATGTGAAATTCATGCCACAATTCGATCGGGACCAAAAAATAATTATTATCTCTCCATAGACTGCCGTTCATATTTTTTCGAAATATAGGTCCCATAACCCGGAAGTAGGGGGGCGGGACTTCGCCTCTCTATATCCGAACTGTCAATGGAGAAATTGCATTGGATTCTTACTTCCGGCATCGGCTGTGGGCGGGACTGTGATGCTCTGTTGGTCCCTGCACCGCGCAGCTTAGTTTCTAGATGTAGACAGTGACAGAGACCACAGTAACGTGGAGGAAATTTCGCAACAGATAGCAGTCGGTCATAAGGCTGTAAACAATCTTAACAAAGTTAACAAAAAATGTCTAACGTAGCAGAGGGCCACGCCGAGGGGCTTGTCAAGCCGAGGGGCTTAATTGTAATGAACAATTAATTGTATATTTTGAGTTTTATTCACATCCATTATGCAGGTACAATGCAAGTTTACATTTTGCTTCCTAAAATATATTTACACAATGTAACATGGAAACTAGTGCCCTGTTGAAATTTTGTTACATTTTCTTTATTGTTTTATTTATTTTTATTTATTCTTTAAGGAGATGCACTGAATTTTGGTGAATAAGAGGACCTATTTTATTTTAGCACACATATTTGTACATTAGCGTGCGAAATATGGATGTGAAAGCAGTTAAAATAAGCCTATGTGACAATAAAATTTGTTTTGGTTGAAATAAACAAATAATCGTGATAATTAATCGTGATCTCAATATTGTTCAAAATAATCGTGATTATCATTTTGGCCATAATCGTGCAGCCCTAGGGTTAATTACTGTTAATATAAGGAAAGAGACCCCGGAAGTTTGGAATAGCTGTTAGCTATGAGCTGGAGAGCTCAGGTATTGTTTTTTTGTTTGGGATTTAGCCCTCAGGGTGGTCACAGATATATGTTTTGTTTTTGTTTTGTTTTTTGCCTGTTTGTTTGCTTTTCTTTCTCCTCCTTTTCCTTTTCTCTGTTTATTTTTGCCCCTCCCCATGCTGGACACTAATGGCCGGTATGTCATAGTTTCGGGCACGCTGCAGAATACACCAGTGGTTTTAGTTTCGGTTTATGCACCTACCTGGGATGACGACCAGTTCTTTATGAGGCTCTTTGCGAAAATTCCAAATGCTGACAGTCACCGCATTATCATAGGTGGGGACTTTAATTTAGTTCAGGATGTGACTCTCGACAGATCTTTCCCTACACAAACCACACTATCCAAATCAGCGCAGGTGGTAATGAGCTATGTATCACAGTTGGGAATTTCGGATCCTTGGAGGTTTAAAAACCCCCAAGGTAGGGCTTTTTCATTTTTTTTCCCATGTACATCACATATTCTCGCGAATTGACTTCTTTTTACTCGATAAAAATCTCCTGGACTGTGTGAATGCATGTGAATACCAGCCTATAACCATCTCTGATCATGCCACGGTTGACATTAATTTCCCACGTGATACAATCCCACCTGCACTATGGAAATTCAGTTCACACTTGCTGTCTGATGATAAGTTCAAAGATTTTGTCGCAACACAAATTCACTTCTACATAGAGTTCAACGACACCCCTGATGTCAGTAGTGGCATTCTGTGGGATGCACTTAAAGCCACCATCCGAGGACAGGTGATATCTTATGTTTCCCAAGAGAGAAAGGCCGAACGAGCTTGGCTGGTGGAAATTTCAGATGACCTCCTGAAACTTGATGGACTCTACTCCACCTCTCCATCTCCCACCCTTTATAAGCAACGGTTGCTATTGCATTCAGAACATGACCTGCTAATGACACGTGTAGTGGAGAGACAGCTGCGGCAAACAAGACCATGCTTTTTTGAACAGGGAGATAAGGCAGGGAGACTTCTGGCACAGCAGGCCCGTGCAGCTAGCGCCTCTAGATTGATTCCCCAAATTAAGCTGCCTGATGGTAGCCACACATCTGATCCGCGAGTTATCAATAAGACTTTTTCTGATTTCTACACCACACTGTACACCGCTGAATGTGCTCCAATCACTGCAATAACCCCGAACCCTTTAGACCTGTTAACATACCCTCAAATTGATGAAAATATATCCAGAGAACTGGGCAGACCCATCTCTTTGTCAGAGGTACAAGACGCAATCAAAGCTATGCAGAACAAGAAGTCTCCTGGCCCAGACGGCTTTACAGTCGAATTTTATAAGGCATACTCTGTCTTATTGGTACCCATTCTCGTGAGGATGTTTAATGACTCCTTTACTGAAGGCCTGCTACCAGCGACCCTATATGATGCATCCATATCACTGCTTCTGAAGAAGGATAGGGATCCTACCTCCTGTGGTAGCTATAGACCGATCTCGCTTTTGAATGTGGACTGTAAGATCCTGGCTAAGGTACTCTCCCTCCGCCTCCAAAGTGTGATGTCATCCATAATGTCATCGGACCAGACAGGTTTCACATTAGGGAGAAACCCATTCTTTAACACCAGACGGCTACTAAATATCATATTTTCGCCCGCGTCCATCACTCCTGAAGTCATAGTGGCACTTGATGCAGAGAAAGCTTTCGACAGGGTGGAGTGGGGCTTCTTGTTTTTTGTTTTAGAGAAATTTGGCTTTGATTGTAATTTCATTTCTTGGGTTAAACTTCTATATACTGCTCCATCTGCTTCTGTAAATACTAACGGCATCCATTCACCATACTTCCCTCTCAAGCGTGGGACCCGGCAGGGCTGTCCGCTTTCACCCCTGCTGTTTAACATAGCCATCGAGCTATCTGGCTCAGGAGTCAGGATGAGTTTGAAGGCATCACCCGTTTTGGTCTGATCCACAAGCTTTCCTTATACGCTGACGACCTTCTGTTGTTTATTTCAAACCCTGCATCCTCTCTCCCCCCAGTTTTAGAGATTTTAGGTCAGTTTGGGCGCATGTCAGGTTATAAATTGAATATTCAGAAAAGTGAACTAGTTTTTGTTAACGATTTGGCGAGAGCACTTCCACAATCCATATTCCCTTTTAGAATAGCTGAGGATGGATTTAGATATCTGGGGGTGTTTATTACTGATAGATGTAAGTCCGACTTGTCTAGATGGGCGGCCCTCCCCCTATCCCTTGCAGGCTGAGTCAATCTTATTAAGATGGTTATCCTTCCGAAATTTTTGTATCTTTTTCAACATGTCCCAATTTGCCTTAACAAATCATTTTTTGTTGATCTCAACCGGCAATTTAACACGTTCATTTGGCGGAGTAAACCAGCCCGTATCAAGAAGCAAATTCTTCAGCTATCTAAACCGGATGGGGGACAAGCATTGCCGAATTTTCGCTACTACTTTTGGGCCTGCAACGTCAATAAGCTTTTATATTGGCTTCACTGTGAAGGTACAGACAATTGTCCACCCTGGGCTCACGTTGAAATATCATCCTCTTCCTGTTCTTTACTGTGATTTGTTCACAGCTGCCCATAAGTGCCCACGGAATCTCATCTAACCCAATCGTCATCAATACAATTAAAATTTGGATCCAATTCAGAAAGCAGCACGGCCTACACAGGGCTTCGATTCTTGCTCCAATTTGTAATAATCATGCGTTCATCCCGTCATGCTCCGACCCTACTTTTCATGTATGGTCTGATAAGGGCCTCAGAACACTTAATGACTTGTATGACGGAGGTGTCTTTTCATCCTTTGCATCTCTGTCAGTGAAATACGGCTTTCTCAATAGCCACTTTTTTCAGTACCTCCAAATGAGACACTTTATTCAGAAGCAGTTCCCACACTTTCCAAATCGCCCCCCTGAAGCTGAAGTGGACCAACTCCTCTCTCTCAATGTGCAACAAAAACGACTGATATCTATCCTTTATAATAGGATTGCACTTCTTAGTCCAGTCCCCCACTGTATCACCTAAAAACACATGGGAACAGGAGCTGGGGTTAGACATTACTGACAGCCATTGGGGGCACATTTTAGAATTAATTCATTCCTCATCTATATGTGCAAGACATGGTATACTGCAGTGGAAGGTGCTCCATAGAGCCCACTTCACTAATGCTAAACTTGCTAAGATATTTCCCAACCACAGTGATGCTTGCAACCGCTGTAAACAGTCTCCAGCCGACCACTCGCATGTGTTCTGGGCGTGCCCGAGGCTGACCAACTTTTGGTCTGAGGTATTCCAAACGCTCAAACAGGCTCTTAACACAGACTTAGAACCGAGTCCCCTGACTGCTCTTTTTGGTCTCCCTGTGATTGAAAATCTACCCATTACTACACAACGTGTCGTTGCTTTCACTACCCTGCTGGCCAGGCGTGCCATCCTTTTAAAATGGAAACATGTTTCTCCCCCAACTCACAACAGCTGGATACGTGAAATTTTACGATGTCTACAGTTAGGGAAGTTACGGTTCTCGCAGAAGGGATCTCTGACATTGTTCCACAAAACTTGGGACTCCCTTCTGGCCTATATTAGCAACAATCTCACTGTTATTCCTGATGATGCTGATGACACCTCTTAAGAACAATTAGACACTGGAGAGAGAGAGACCACCCCCCCCCCTTCTTTTTTTTCCCCCTCTTAATTTAATTTTATTTATTTATTTATTTATTGTTTTGTACCATTATTGTTGTGGTTGTTTTTTGATGTTGTTTTTTCTCAGATTATTATTCGATCGTCTTGCTATGTAAATATTTAGTTGTTATAGTGACCTAACTGATTTGGGTTGTTGGGAGGGATAGTGGGATTTAGGCTGTGGGTTTCATATACTCTAATGCAGGCACATGAATGCGATGTGATGTTGATATATTTTACTGTATTGTCTGCTGAAAATGAATAAAGAAATTTGGGGGAAAATAAAAAAAAAAAAAAAAAATGATTGATAGTGGACTTCAGAAGGGGCAGACACCTCCCCCCTCTCCTGCACATCGGAGGGACAGCGATGGAAGTGGTCTCCAGCTACAGGTACCTGGGCGTCCGTATCACTGACGACCTCACCTGGAGTAGGGCTTTGACTTTTGCCCAAAAATCATATTCGAAGTTCGTTTGTTTATTAATATTAAAATTTGAATATATTTGAATATTTATTAATTATATTTTGACCATTAAATGTCTTCAGTAAGACTGATATTGGTATCAAACTTAAGTTCTATATATTTTGTCCACCAGAGGGCAGTGTATCAGTCAACGTTAATAGACTACATGCACGAAAGGCTGAGTATTTATTATTATTATTATTATTATTATTTTATGCGTGTTAAAATTTTTATTATTAAGCAAACAAGACGACTTCCAGGACGAAGGCAGAAGCATCAAACGAGGTGAAAATCATTATAAATCGGGTCATGTCGAGAGCTGTAGTTACACGAAGGGAGTTTTGGTCGGTTCTGTTCGCACCAGCATGCGGGACTTGTAGTTCGTTTAATTACGTATTTTCCATAGCGTTTTACTGAACTATCTTGTGACAAACTGTGACATTACTGACATGTAAAATCTTTTTTTTATTCTGAAAAACAACATATGTATAATCCAAGGCACAAGTCAATCGGGACCAGAAAATAATTTATCTTTCGCCATAGACTGCCGTTCATATCTTTTCGAAAGATATGGCCCGGAAGTAGAAGGGGTGGGAGTGGGACTTCGGCTCTCTATTTGGAGGCCAGCTCGCGATTTTACTTCACCAGGCTTGGAAAAAAAAAAAAACTCGGAATCTGAATTGAAAACAACGTTTATAAGCGATCACATACAAAAAATAATTCTCATACAGGTTCGAATATTAAGAGATCCCTAAAATTCGTTCGAATATCTTCAATATTCGAATTATATTCGAATAACGAAGTTCGGAGTCAAAGCCCTAACCTGGAGCACCAACACTTCCTGCCTGATTAAGAAGGCACACGAGCACCTCCATTTTCTCAGGACGTTGAGGCGCGCCAGACTTGGGAGCTCAGTCCTGAGATCATTCTACAGATGTGTGGTGGAGAGCGTCCTGTGCTCCTGCATCACTGTGTGGCACGGCAGCTGCTCTGGGCCAGAGAAGAAGGCTCTGCAGAGGATGGTGAAAGCTGCACAGAAGACTGTGGGACACAGTCTATCCACCACCACGGACATCTACACCTCCAGATGCAGGAGAAGGGCCACCTGCATCATAAGAGACTCTCCCCTCAGGCAGGAGGCTGCTGAGCATCAAGAGCAGGACCACCAGACTGAGGAACAGCTTCTTCCTAGAGACTGTGAGACTGCTGAACGCTGGAGGACCCCTGTAGCCCCTGCCCCCAGATAACCAACCACAGATACATTTTGCACTAAATGCAGTTGTTTTGCACAATTCTGCTGTATATTGTTGCGTTTTCCATTTTCTGTATTTATATTACTCAGTTAGCTAATTTTATTCTTTTTTTTTTACTTTTACTGTTTCTGCTTTGGCTTGCACCGGGACCAGGGTAACTAATTTCGTTCCACCTCATGTACCAACATGTGTGTAATGACAATAAAAACTCCTTGAATCCTTGAAAAGCAAAGAGGAAGTTTATCTATGTGTTACGTCACTAGGAAGGTCTAGGGGAATCTAGGGACAAACATGAGACAACTGATAAAGTTGAGTCTGGATGTAAAGCAAACTTAACAAGTTTTATTTTAGAGATAAAGGCAACTGAAAATCTGATTGAAGCATACACAGTGGGGAAGGACTGGACCATGGTTGGTTATGCCAAATAAATTAAGGTAATATAATAAAACTAGACCTGGCTAACAAACTTCTCCATGTTGAAAGCAACAAACAAAAGGTCTAACTATCTTCTCTACTAGAAGGTGTAACCAGAAATACACAGGTGGCACCAACCAATAATCCTAGTGTATATAAACGAAAGATTACCTGTGTGATGAGGTGTACAGGGTACCTCAGTCATACCTATAGTCCACCTCTTCCACCACAACTAAAATAAATGGTACTCAAAGGTCCACACGTGACGAGCAATGAAGCAGCAGAATAGCAAGAGAGCAGCAGAGAGACAGGATCCTGTAGCTGGATCCTTTTAATGGAGGCCACGGGTGGTAACTGTATGATCTGGGGGCTGAACCAACCAATCAGAAGGCCCCGTCAGACTTCTCAGGTGGATCAGTTGTGGAATGAACTGTAAAGAGGGGAGGAGGAGAGAGAGAGAGAGACACAGAGAGAGACAAGGAAATACACTGCCCCTGCCTGGCATGTAACACTGTGAAAATGCTTGGATCTATTTTACAGTGTGTGTAATAAGAAAACGTATCAGACACAAAACATTAAACACACATTAAATAAGTAAATCTAAAACCTCCTCATTTTCACTTGAGGAAGTGTTGGGCTTGCACCATGCTGCATGTTTGTTTGTTGGTTTGTTTCGGTTTGTGCAAGATTTGACTTCATGGCGGTTGCTTACTTTCCGTTGCTAAATGTTGAGTTAGACTGACGGGAAACATGAGGTTATTTTGAAACAGTTCTTATCAAACGTGTAAAAACGTGTCTTTTCTGGTCAGTTCTTCTTTTTATTTTGATGTCTTGAGGTTTTCTTTTCAGCTCCGTTTAAACAACTAACACTTGTTGACTTTCTCTAAAAGTTAAAAGTCACGTTGTTTACAGTTTACATTGTGTTATTAAAGCATTATTTTATATCCACAGACTCTTCAGTGAACACAGACCTGACGCCTCCTCTTGTCCATTTGTGTCTGAAATCTTTGGACTTTTATATCTTTTTTTTTTTTCATGTTCATTTCTATTTTCATTCATGTTTTCATAGCTGATGTTAATCACAAAATCCTCTGAAAGCTCTGAAAACACAGCAGTGAATAATCCTCTTCTACATGACTTTTTGAAAAAATTTCAAAATATCACAGAAGATATTTCAGACACCAACGAAACGTCAATAACCACAGTGTATTTGATGATTCACAGTTTATTTTACATTCATCGTGCAAGTAACTATTGCATCAGTCGTATCTAAAAGGTTTGAGTGAAATATTTCTTGTAAATTCTTAAGCTACAAAAAAGAAAGAAAAACAGAAAATGGGAGAGTTTATGAGAGAAAAGGGTTTAATATATTTTACAGATGGATATCAGACTCTAAATATTATTAAAGGCAGAGTATTTTATTTGTCTTGAAGTGAACTTAAATGTTTAAATAAAAACAGCATCGCTCCACCTTCTGTATCCTACTGAGGTTGTTTCATAAGATGAACTGAATTTTAGGGATATACACATGAAACCCGTCCAGTTGTTGCTGGTTTCTCACAAATTCTTTTATGAGGAAGTCTGCAGAATGCATCAAACCAACACTTCAGGTCAACAGCTCCTCCTCTCTCCCCCATCCTCACACAGTCCTCTCCTCCAGGATATTCATTATTGTGCCCTTTCCAGTCGTCTGGCTCCCTCTCGCCCCAAAAAGTCAAACTAAAAGAAGAAGAACAGATTCAACAACAACTGGTGACTTTGATTCTTGAAATGATCCAAAATATTTTCACAACAATCAAACCTTGTGTTCAGTGTTGAGTTGTCCGTCCACAACCATGTCCCCTCTGTCTGTGAGTCTGTCAGTCCGATCCAGAACTTGTCCTCAGCTTCTGTCATTTTGACTCTCAGTCTTCTCTCCAGGAATATCTGAAGAGGAAAAGTTGATGAAAATGACTCTATGAGACTTTTGAGATGAAGAAACATGTTGATGAAACATTAACCTGCAACAGTGTTTTATACCTGCTCCTCTCTGCTGTCTATCTTCACCAGGTCTCCTCCTTTTTTATCTCTACATTCATCTCTGCTCTGTTCCCAGGTTAATTTATCAGTGGAGAAATAATAGCACCGTCCTCCGTCTTGCTCCCAGCCTTCTTCACACACCGGACACGTCTTATCTTTAAAGAGATCACAGCAAAGACTTCAGTCAAGTGGAAGAAATCATTGTTCATAATTGGAGGCAGCAGGAGGCTCCGTCTCTCCTTTAGTTATAATCTAACTTTATCTGTCAGTCTGTTAAAGTTTCATCATCAGAGGAAAGATCTAAATCCACAACTTACTCAATCCTGGAAGTGTTGGACAAGTAGGCTGCACTGGTGGAGGTTTACATTGACTCTCTGTTACATAAAATACAAACAATGATAATAAATTATTATCAACAGTCATTTATCAGAAAAGAGAATCTTTCACATAGTTGTGTCACCAGTTCAGGTGCATTAAACACTGCTTTAATCCCCGGTGCTTACCTGTGATGTTCCTCTTTAAAGTTTCAATCTCCAGGTCTTTGAGTGTTTGTTCCTTCATCCCTTCAGACACTGATGTAAAAAGGAAGAAAAGGCCGTGCAAGTCAATCAGTACTTGTTTCAGTAATCTGAGCTGTATCAGAAATTTGTGTTATTATTTCACCATTAACCAATCTAACAAGGTTACACATCAAAGACAAATCACTGTTATAAATTCAATTCCTGAAAATAATACGAAGACTAACCGACAAAACCGAGGGCACCGAGGGCAACGAGAGCGGCTACCAGCAGAATGCTGAGAATGACTAGCGCCACTCTCTCTGAGGTGACCGTTCCTTTTTTGTTCGGCTCCGTCGGCTGGGGACCTGCTGAACAGTTAGAGACAGAGAAACTCCTCACATGCTTTTATTTTACCAAATGATCTAACATCATTAGCTTTATCCAAGGATAAGAGGAAAACAGAAAACAGAACTGTCCATCAGAATGTTTTATTCATCTCACTGGATTTCTTTCCAATACCACTTATCGCTTTTACAAGTGGGATCAAGAGTTTACAGATTTCTACCTGGGAATGTCAATTAAATAAAGATATAAAATGTAAAGTAAGTATTCATGCTGTTTAAAGTGACTGACCTCATTCAACTGAGGTGTGTGTATTCTCACAATTAGTCAAACAGAGATTCAACTGAGTGCAGTGAATGCGTCTCAAGTATCTGTAGTATAGAGACACCTGTATCTGAACACACCTATGAGTACCCTGAAGGCGTTAAAAGCTTCAGGAGCTAAGATGCATGACAATGGTTGCGCAAGTTGTTCACCAGTCTAAGACTTATGGGAAAGTGACAAAGAGAAATTAAACCTCGACCACAGTTTGCCCAAAGGCCTATAGGAGACGCCAACGTCAGCATAAAGAAGGTTTTTTTGGTCTGATGAGAAGCAAACAAAGCTTTCAGGTCAGCAGACTATAGATGCTATGTCTGGAAGTGAAGTATGGCGGTGGCAGCATCATACCAAGTTAGATAAGCCAAATTATATCGACCATTATTTTTTTTAAAAAAGCAATAAATGGGGAAAACATTTAAATGACTGACAACTTTATATTGGTAGTAATCATTTGATGTCATAAAATATTGTAAAAATATCTCAGAGGGAGCAGCACTGTATTTTTGTTGTGACGGTTCAACCACATTTTGCTTCTAATACTTTTCACTTACATTCTACTTGTGGATTGTTTTTTACTTTGCTGTACTGGTGCTCTGATAATAAGACGCCTCCTTCCTCTTACAGACACTCACAAATGTGTGACAGTTTGGCAACTTAAAGCTGATGTTAGGAGCATTTCCTTCTCGTGCATTGTTACATGTTTTTAATAAAACAATGCACATGTTTAAATGCACTTGAATAAATTTGTCTGTGTACTTGTTTCATGGCTCCTTTTGTATTTCCAATTATATCATTTAAACTGGCCCACTAAAGAAAGACAATCTTCTTATCCTTCTAATACTTGTACCTTGTATGTGCATGATTTGAATCATGATAATCAGGTGAATCTGATAATATATCCTTGTACAAACTAAATCTAAGATGCTGTGGAATAATTTGAACAGGCCAGCTGAAATTTGAGTTCAGTTACTGCAAGTACATTTGGTGTACATGTTTTTACTCTACTGCAGAATTTTGACATAACTTTATCTATAAGACACATCACACGTGACAAGTTACTGATACAACAGCGACACTGTAAAGGAATGATCATGTACCGACTAAAAAATAGGAAACAGGAGCCTTGACAAACTATTGACTAAAGCCTTTATATCTGCAACACTTCTTCATAGCAACTTCCCCATTTTATTTTTTTTATTAACTTCTTCATTCCTCGTGCCTTATTTTTCCACACTTAGCCTTCTCTCCACACCATTTCTGACTTTCAGCTTTTACTTTCATTGTTGTTGTTCGTTTATTTTATTTCTATTTTTTGTGTGTGTGTGTGTGTGTGTGTATATAGAAAATCAGGAGAGGTTAAAGAGAAGGAAATAACGACCACAGGGTGTGGTCAACGCTCATTGATGTCGGGCACTTTCTTTTAACACTGGCAGCTCCCAACCATGCTGTAATTTGCTGACAAGAGTACTGGTAGACATTTTGGTTTTGAAACCATAAAAATACCAATTTCCTCTTCGCTGCAGATTAGATTTTTCATTTATATGTTATTTCATCTTAAACTTAAACGATAAGATCAAAAGATCACTTTTTTATTATTTAACTGGACCTTTAGCATCTTATATAAAACTGGCTGTGGTTGCAAACGTATTAAATATTACATCTGGATCCATTTAGTTAAAGAACACCGACTACTGCTATGATCAGTTACTTTGCACGCAATTTGCATTTTGCACATCTCTTTATGTATTAACAGTTCTGTTTTGGGAAACAATTTAGTTGCTGTTTTGAATATTTTGTGTTTCAGATCTTGCATTTTTTTTCCAGAACAGTTTTGACTGATGAATTTGCATTTTTATATGAAGAGAATACAGATATTTTCACCTCAATATTCTTTGCTGCGTAATAAATTAAGAGGAAGATTTCAGTGTCCATCTTCCTCTTTATTTATTAGAGTCTATGACCTACCAGGTGGTTGCGCGGATGGCTGTGTTTTCGAAGTCTTGACTTCAGCATAGGTGGGCTCGTGCAATGAGGAAACTGTTTCTGCAAAAAATAAACCCAAACTGCTGCTTAGTGCTAATAAAATCTTAAAGAAAAATAAATAAATAAAAAAATAAATCAGAATTCCCATATTTAACCAGAACCATTAGATAAACAGGTGGGCTCACCTTTTGTCTTTCCATGTGATTTTGTGAACTTCACATCTGAGTACACGACTTCTGCTTCAGACATTTTACCGCTGTCTGCTCATCAGTGAGTCTGAGGAAGAAGTAAATGTGAGTTTCACAAGCATGGCAACATAAAAATAAACTCCCTGAGGTTTGGAGGAGGGCCTTAAAAAACAAACTTCCTGTCGTCCTGTTCCACATTTCAAGTCTGAACTCCTTTTTATCTCTGTTTCACTTCATTAATTCAAAATAACAGCCTATTAGTGACTAATATTCCATAACAATGAAGTGCTGACGTATTTGTTTTAGCTTTAGGATTTTGTTACACAGGAAAAAAAATATTTGAAGAAAAGACTTCTTCACCCCAAAATATAGGCCTAATATAATATAATAATAAAAAATATAATATAATATAATATAATATAATATAATATCATATAATATAGATTAAATGAGCTTCCTCAGCAATTAAACCATATGTTTCTCGCACCCAGAATGAAAGTTCAAGATCCTAAAAATGTTTCATATAAACTCACACAAAAAATCTAAATTATAAAATAATCTAAAACTAAACAACGATGATGATTTAGTTAGTTTAATATCTTAAATTACAACAGAATTTCAATATATTTCATATCTAATTGTACATTTATTTTTTTTTCTTCTTGATCAGTAGTTGTTTTCGTAAATTAACACATTTTGAATTGATGCAAATTATCGAACTTGTAATAAAATATTATTTAGACATCGTAAAAGTAGAAAAACGAAACAGAGCACGTTTTGAATACCAAAATAAATTTAGGATATTTATAATAAACAATTAAAAAAATAAAAAGCAAACATTTCTGCAAGCTACATATTTTAATATTCAGAATTAAAACTCCGTTCGGAAGTTACACAACACGGAAGTTTGAGATTTCTGTCCAATCAACGCGCATATATTTTGATCGATCTTTCTAACAGCCAATAAAAAGCCGTTATTCTCGCTAAGAGGGCGGGGTTTAGGCGTTATAGCAAAAAAATGAGGAGGTTGTACTTCCTTTCCCGACCAACTTGGTTGAAGTGTCACCAGGACGACACTGACAGACTTTAGCAAAGTTTCTGTCACGGTGCTCTGCCGCTCTTGACATGGCCCCCAGCACGCAGCTGAAGGAGGCGATAGCCGATGTGCAGGACGGCATCCGTGCCATCCTGCTCGGACCCCCCGGAGCCGGGAAGGGGACTCAGGTGAGGCAGCCGAGCTAACGAAGCTAGCCGTTAGCCGTTAGCCTGGAGAACCGCTAGTGTTAAAAGCATGGTCGGTATCAGTGCAGGCTAATGCTAATGCTAGCTTAAACCTTGTCCTAGGTGTCATTACATATTTCTTGAGTTGGATATTAAGGATTTTCCTCTTTTATTATGAAGTTTAAACCAATATTAGCTCAACAGCGAGTATCTGACATGCTAACTAACATGTATGCAACATATGTGCTTTAGCTTTACAATGAAATAAAAACCTAAACTTGTACAAAAATCAAGTTTAGCTCCTCTCACCAGTTATAGTTTCATTTTTAAACTTGCAGGCTACATTATACGTTTCTAAATTAATGTTTAACCGATGGACTGATTCTAAAGGTCATTTATTTTTTTTGCATAAGTAATGAAGTAACTGATATAAACGAGTCATATATATATATATATATATATATAAAAAAGACAGAAACTGTGCAAACCCATCATTTTCTAAAGCTGTAAATACAAATACTTAATTTCTCTGTTTGCTAGAAATAATAATCTGTGTATCTGTAGTTTATCCCTAGTGTTGTTGACATATTTATTAATTGTTCAGATCATTTACCAGAGGGAAAAAAAAGTAGTGATAGCTGCTAAAATGTGTTTTATAAATTAAAATAAAGGCAAGTCTTTGGGTTTCCTAACATTATTCAATCATTAATCAATAAAACGATCTTTAGATTGATTGAAAATAAATGGATAATCATAAACTGTCAATTTTTATTGTTGCAGCAGCAGCAGCAATGTACAGGCACTCAGTATGTTATACAGTACATAATCTATGATGACAGAGAAATCTATACAGAAAATATTCACAAGAAATATAAAATGTTTTTAATTTCATTTCATTTTTAATATTATATATACACTAGCCAAACCCACTATGTGCAAGATGTACCAGTTGAATGAGTCCATACTCATCTGTCACACACAGATGAGGAGTTGTACACACTGATGACTCGTGGCAGGATAGATTTCCTGTAGTGGTTCTTGAGACAGTGAAGTTTTTGGAGCCTTTAGGAGAAGGTGCTTGGTTGTGTGTCTGGTTCATGGTGGAGAGGGTGGTCAGGGTTATCCATGATCAGTAACAGTTAGTTCAGTGTCCTCCTCTCCACCACCGCTTCAGAAGTCTCCGGTCCGCAGCCAAATAATCATTACAGCTATGTTTTGTTTAGTTTGTTAAATTCAGTGTCTTTGGGCTCTAAATTTTTATTTATTTTTTGCTTTTTTTCCCTAAGATTTTATTTGGTAATACTTGCATCTGGTTTTCTAGAGAATCTCTTACTCACATCTTACAATACCTGTACACCTTGTTAGGGAGCCTGTGGCAGTGAGCACAACGGCATGGCCTGTAGTGTGTGACAGCAGGATGGATGTGAGAATACATATATGTCTAAGAGCTCAGGTGGACTTTAACCAGTATTTGTTCTGGTCAAACCAGTAATACAGGTAAAAATTCTCAGCTTGTTTCCTAAGAATGCGTTTAACTTGAGATGTTATCTTTAATCATTTAATCTCTCTATTACAGTATAAATCAATCCACAAATCCCTGCAACACATTTACAGTTGAGAGGTAAAGAATGGTGTGAAGGACAGTGGGTCCATAGTTATGAACTGCTTGCAAGAATCCAGTTTCACGGTTACGTAATTCAGACTGATGTGTGTTGCGGTCTTGTAATAGGCCAGTTGTCTTGGACGATATGTCAAAATGACCTCCGTCAGTGTGTCCTCTGGTGTCTCTGCTCTGTAGCACAGATCACATGTGTGGAAGAGTCCAGGCACGTGCTGTCACAATGCATCCATGTGTTCAGTCTCTGGTTTCTTGGACCAAGTGTTGTAATTGGGTCTGAGTGCTCTTGTTACCTCTCAGTTTCGAGAGATGAGTTCATTAGAGCCGAAACAATGAGCTAGTTATATTCATTAAATAGATTTTAGAGCAGAAATGTTTTTATGCTGTTCTTTATCTTGTTGGGTTACAACAGATCTGCAAGTTCTTTGGTCTTTTAGCCAAAATACACCGGCCAGCAGTGACGAACAGTGAGCTCATCAAAGTTTGAACCCAACAGCCTCGTCCATGGTGATGATTTGAAGGTTAACGATCTGTCCTTCACCCTGCAGGCCCCTCGGCTAGCGGAGAAGTACTGCGTTTGCCACCTGGCCACTGGAGACATGCTGAGAGCCATGGTGGCTTCAGGCTCCGAGCTCGGCAAGAGGCTGAAGCAGACGATGGACTCTGGCAAGCTGGTAACATTTCTGCTCACTGCTTCTCATGATCTGTGTTTTTCTTTCTCTGTTCTTTCCTCCCCTCTGAGTTGACTGCACAGCTGTTTGTTCAGTCTCAAGTGACGTCTCTTGTTTTGTTTGTCTTCAAATAACATTTACATCCTGCGAAATGTTCCTTCATTCATTCCTTCAGGTCAGACTTCAATGAACTAAAATAATTAAGATATCTGCATGAAACAATCAGTTGATGTTTTCTGTTACTGAATCATTGTGCTGTTTTTAACTTTGAGGAGACAATCCAACACATTACTGACCTTTTTTTGTCTTAAAACTTAAATGTGCCCGTGGCAGGGCTGCAGTTTTTAGCTTTAACTAAATTAGTGATGATAATGTTGAATATTAGATATTAAGAGCCTCCAGAGAAATAATCTGTGGCACTGATTCTCCCCTCAGGTGTGATTAAAGTACAGCTAAAAGATGCCAGTGAAATGCAAACTCTTGCATGTTCTGTTATTATCACGTCGACCCAAACTGTAGTTTGATAAATCAGAGGGCGCTCCGTGCACCAGTAAATCCAATTAATGACGATTTAATTATTTAAATTTATTGCCAGTCCTAATAGAAATATGACATTTCTGTTAGTTTCATCCAGATGTTTTCATACAGGTGACTTAAAACTACTTTAACTACAACATAACCAATAATAGTATTAGAAGTAATGCATATTATTAGAAATGCATCTCAGCACCAACTGTTAACACATTGATCACAATTAACAAAGCCTTCATGAAGGCAGGGCTTACTTCATGGCTGCTGCATTAGTTTTAGCTAGGTGTACCTAATAAAGTGGAAACTCGGATTCTATGGCTGTAATTTTGTGGAGTCTTGTACCGAAGTGGCTAAATTAAGACGTCTCTTTTGTTGCCACAACAATAACACGCTGCCTTTCTGCACCTTCATGTAGTTTCTGCTGCTGTGTTTGCTCATATTTACGTACATCCAAGTCTGCTTTGTGTGTTAAAGGTCACAGTGTCGCTGCAGGAAGAAACAGGCGGATGAGGTTTTTTCTTTTTTTATTTATTTATCCTGCAGGTCAGCGATGAGATGGTCGTGGAGCTCATCGAGAAGAACTTGGACACACCGGCCTGCAAGAAGGGATTCTTGTTGGACGGATTCCCTCGAACGGTCAAACAAGCAGAAATGGTTAGGATGAATTCATTTCATTGAGTTTATTTATTGTGTGAAACATACTTTGAATAGAATAAAGAGAGTTTAATAATCCAGCAGTTACAACTTAATGTACGTTTTGGTGTATGTGTAGATTAAATAAAACCAGATCTAAGATAACTAAGGAGCTTTAGAGGTGAAGGTAGGTGTGTTTTTTAGCTCTTTATATTTAACCCATATCCTGGCTCTAGCTTCTTCTTCTCTTCAAACTCTTAGCAATAATAACATTCATTTTAATACACACAATTTCAAGCCATTCAAACTTGTGTCGGCTTTTAGTTTTTAGGTTGAGGGTGGCCTCTTGGATGTTTGAAGTTATTTTTGTTTAGCACAGCACATTACTTACAATTCTTAACTTGTTAAATATTTTTCTAAATCCTCACAGACAATTGTAATTTCTTTAATGGTGACTATATTTTCAGATAATGGGTCCCAGTGGTGTCAGAGTAGCAAAAACATGTCTTCTTTTTCCTCTCAAAATAAACTTACTTCATAGTTTTCATAGAGTTTTATAATCTACAAGATGTCTAAAGATCATTCTTTCACACTACTCAGTTTGAAAAATGTAAGTTTGAAAAGAAATCCTCAACACTTCTGATTAAATAAACTTAAATATATCCTTTTTCCAACAATAATCTTGTCAAAGTAAAGAAAGCGTTTTGTGCTGCTCAGTAGATATTATTCTTACTAGATGTTTGACCTCCTCTTCGTTTGTCTCCTCCAGCTGGACGACTTGTTGGACAAGAGGCACGAGAAGCTGGACTCTGTGATCGAGTTCTCCGTCGACGATTCTCTGCTGGTCCGCAGGATCTGTGGCAGGTAGGAGCCGACGAGAGAGAGAGAGAGAGAAATAAGCGGAGAATTGATTATTTAAGATCAGAGACGGGATTGAACCGGTTTAATTTCCCAGGCAGGTAGCCGGTGAAACAGAGGTTGGTGAATTTCCCTTGACCGAGAAGCTCCTCATTCTGTCTGCGTTTTAAAGCCACTTGGGCAGGTAGAAAGATTCATGTGGACAGAAGAGCCTGGGACAGTGAGATAATGTTGGAGAGAAGTGGAGCGTGAAAGCATGCAATTAACAGAGGAGGTGGCCTGGAGGGGTTTGAGCGTCCTGCAGCGGGAAGGTCACAGATTGAATCCTTAAAAAAAAAAAAAAAAAAAAAAAAAGATGATGAAGTGTAGTGAATGCCAAAGCAGCTCAGCGCCTGGTTCTACTTTAAACTGCTAAATGATACTTTCAGTGAATCTCCAAAGGGACAAGAGCGTTTGTATAAGACAGAATTATCACTTGACTCAGCAGTTCCCTTCAGCTCCACAGAGAGTTTGATCTCAGTGTGTTTGCTTCACACAGTTTTCCTCTCATATCAGACTTTTCTTATCAGTGTCGTATGAGTGAAAAGCACTAAAAACCATCTGTGTACACAACCTGACGACACAAAATGATAAAACATTAGGCACGTAGTTGGCGGGGCGTAGCGGCTCATTTAGCAGCTGATGATCCAAACATTTCCTTAATTAGCTCACGACCAAAAACAGCAAACACGTCGAACGAGTCGATTGAACATGATCGGACACGTCTTTTATCTTCGTCTCATCTGAACGTTCATACACACAAATAACTTCTAAAGAACTTAATCATCTGAACAAATACACTGTTGAGAAACTGATCAGCTCTGTACGAAGATTTTTAGCTCTTCATAGCTTCCTAGCCTCCCAGCTAACAGTTGCTCTTCCTGGTTTCCCCTTTGAATGATTAAAACAGTTCACTGTTACCTGCTGGTATGAAGAGTTATTTCGTTTTATGAATGCACAGACTGTATGTGCCAACTGGTCTTCGTGGTGTGTTCAAGTACACCACTTTGGCACTTGAACACACCTCATTCCATATCTGTTGCATGTGTAACTTGGCCGTTGTATCAGCATAAACTTTAATGATGCTAATGTAAATGTTTAGTTTGCAGCGTATTTCTGCTGCTAAAAACAAATGAATTTGTCCTAAATTTGACCTTGTGTCATGGCGTTTATTACTTCTGTTTTGGAGGCTGTTGCCTAGCGTCAAAGCTGCCAAAAACTGAAGAAGAAGAAGCAAATGAATGTGACTAAACACTTCTGCTGTGTGGAAGAACTGTTCTCTGGAAAATGAAGTCAGACAGAAATTTGTAAATGGTGCAGTGTGGATGTTTAGAGGTGGTGGAATGAGATCATCATTCAATAAGTTGATTCAGCACCTACAAAAAAAAAAATCACAAAACAGAATCTGTGGCGTCCACTCAGTCAAGGGCTGCTCCCACACATCAACAACAACGACACACTGAACGTTTAAAAGAAGAGAAAAGTTTTCTGGAGACGGCGTCAAGGAGAAATATCTTCCAGAGAGGGTTAGGGAGTTTATGGCAGCGTTGGATGACCAGAACATTTCTGGGGTAGAGAACACAAGATGTCTGTGAAGGTTCTCAGTCATCCAGGTCATGGTATATCCAAAAAAGGGTTCAAAAAAGGCAACTGGACTTGTCGATTTTTAGAGAAGACGTTTCACCACTCATCCGAGTAGCTTTTACAGTTCAGTTCTGAACTGAACTAAACTGAAGAAGCTACTCGGATGAGTGGTGAAACGTCTTCTCTAAAAATCTTCTTCTTCTTCTTCTGAACTGAACTGAACTGAACTGAAGAAGCTACTCGGATGAGTGGTGAAACGTCTTCTCAAGTTCTCAAGTCCTTCTACAAGTCCAGTTGCCTTTTTTGAACCCTTTTTTGGATAGAGAACACAAGGTACCAGCTACCCTCTCCACACTACATTAACTTTGACAGAAAGATTTATTGGACTGAATCCAGTCGACTCTAGGAGAAGACAAGAAAAGACTTTAAGAATCTAGAGGGGAGGAACTTCAGAGGAAGATCAGATAAGAGTATAAAAAAAAGAACTTGATGGGGACATCCCTAAAATTGTTGTCTCCTCAAATCAGGAGCTCCTCAGGACAGTGTGAATTTCAGCCAACATACAATAATCTCACAAGCTCTTCACTGTGACCCTATGGCCAATAGATTTCAGCAGAATTCTTGGGCATGCTTGCGGTGAAACGTTTACACAATTTACTGCCGAACAGTGAACATGCAAATTTTATGCCACGGTCACATTTAACCACAAACCAACAGGCGATGGTCGTTGTGCCATCGAGTTATTTTGGTGCCAAGTTGCTTCAGTCACGTTGCGAAAGATGCCCAGTGAGTTTGCTTTGTGCTGTTTTCTGCTCTGATCTGATATCTGTTTATTTAAGCTGTAACTGTTCACACTGTAAGTGAGAAAGGAAGCGAAAAGATGGCTGACGATGGTGAAAAGATTGGTTTCTTAGTGTGTTTTGCAGTGCATCAAATAAAACCAACTGTAACAGGTTGTGCTCTGATTAGAATCTGACCCACAAGAGGCGGACGTGTTTTCAGAGACCTTTATCTGAACCTGTGTGAAGGCTTTAGAAAGTGTGAAAGCTTCTACTTTAAGGCCGCAGTCAGAAACTAGAACTGAATAGAAAGCGCAGTTAGTTTACAGAGAGCCATCAGTCTGTCAGCGGGGGTCCTTTGTGAGGAGGAGGCCGGCTGCCAGCGTTTCAAACCCAAGTAGGGCAAGGGCATCATGTGGGAGGCGAAAAGGACAGTCAAGTAGTTTCGGTGAGTCACGGTGGCTGTCGAACCCTCATCCATCCGTCCTCCTCCCCCCTCTGATTCCTTTCCTGTCCTTGTCCTCTCCTCCCCTTCCTCTAAACGTCTCCCTTCTGTTTCCCCAGACTAATTCATCAGCCGAGTGGCCGCTCCTACCACGAGGAGTTCAACCCCCCCAAAGAGCCCATGAAGGATGACGTAAGTAGTTTTCGCTGTCAGCCCACTCAGGAACCATTTCAGGACTAAGCTGCCTCTTAACCTGAACCAGCAGCTTTAAGTGTTCACAAGCATTCATGACGTTTAACCTGTATTAGTTTCAGGTTCAAAGATTATATTTAAAACCCTCACACAGCTGAGATTGAGCAACCGTTACTTAACGTCATCTAGCTTGCGTTGCCTAGGTAACCCTCTGTTTTTCTCAGTGAGGCACAACATAAAAATATTGGTGGTGTGTTTACGGAACTTGCTCTTCTTTCCTTTCTTTGCTCTGTATTAGAAAAGAAAATGCCATCGACGCGGCCTGTGCTCTGCCCCTCCTGGACGCTGATCACCTGATGTTTACGCCACGCACAGCAAACATGCTCAGAGAGAATGAATTTATTCCAACCAGTGTTTACACGGTTATTAGGAGCTAATGTGTAACTATTTAACAGATTATGAAAGGTTTACACCGCCCCTCTCAGTCTGGAACTTCCTTCAGGTCACTCTGTCCTGACTGAGTTTGTTACACGAGGCGTTTTTATCCTGATTATTAGTGGCGTTCTAGTGTCCACGCAAACCAGGCTACTGATGGCGAGGAGACGGCGTTTTAATGAGGATCAGTCACTTGATACTCGATCTGATTTACGAGGTCCGTTTTGGCGTCGATACCGTTTCCAGCAGATCAGATGAGATCATTTCCAGCTTAGTGCGCCTCACTCGTTGTGTCCAAGTGGCTCGTCTGCAAACAAAGCTCCACTCGCAGTGACACACAATCCACCTGGCACGGAAAGTGGAGGCTGTGAAGTGGCCAGACTTCCAAAAGCTTTTGTTGTGTTGACTAACAGAACCGACTGCTTTCAGAACATGCACGAGAGGAGGAAAGGAGGAGGGATGAAGAGTCAGTTGTTGTACAGAAACTGAAGCGTGCTGAGCTGATTAGATGCTTTTACCATTTTAGGAAGCGTATCTGTATTAGGGATGCACCGAAAATTTTCGTCCGAAAACCGAAAATGCACTTTTGGGCCATTTTCGGACAAAAATTGCTGCGGTTGTTGCTTGCATCATCACAACATCCTGTTTCAGCTGTGTTCTTTCGGTGATAAATTGCCAGAAAGGGCATTTTCGACTGAAAATGCACTTTCGGGCAATTTTCAGTCGAAAATTGCTGCGGCTGTTGCTTGCACGTGTTGTTTCGGCGATAAATTTCCGGCACTTTCGGGTTTTCGGTCGAAAATTTTCAGACTTTTATCACCGAAACAACACGTACAAGCAACAGCCGCAGCAATTTTCGACCGAATATTGCCCGAAAGTGCATTTTCGGTTTTCGGCCGAAAAATTTCGGTGCATCCCTAATCTGTATCATGTGTTTTGTTTTTTGCTCCCAGCTGACAGGTGAGCCGCTGATCCGCCGCAGCGACGACAACGAGACGACGCTGCGCTCCCGCCTGGACGCCTACCACCGGCAGACCGTCCCTCTGGTGCAGTACTACAGCGCCAGGGGCCTGCACAAGGCCGTGGACGCCGCCCAAAGCCCAAATGTCGTCTTCGCCTCCATCATGGCGGCGTTCTCCGCTGCCACGGAAGTCCGCGCCCGCGCCGCCGCCTGTAAAGACCAAGTGTTCTTCATTTAAAGCTTCCTTCCTTCTCGTAGCCCCTCCGCCTGGCTCCTTTCCCCTCACTGGTGGGAGATTACACAAGAGTTGATCAAGTGTCAGAGCGGCAACAAAATGTAACTTTACGGAAGATGGAGACTCAAAAAAAAATTGTGCAACGTTCCGGCAGTGGGATCATTGTCATAGCATCAGAAGGGATTTCAAATTTTATGTTTTGTTTCTCCTCATCACAGAATCTAGTGTGAAAGAGAAGAATGTAGAAGTGATGGAGGAGGGAGGTTTAAAAGGGTTTGACATTTAGCAACCGGAGTGCTGTTCGTGTCTCTAAAAAAAAAAAACGCTTGTCACCACAAGGTGTTAGGAAATATTGACGTTGGTTGCATAATTGTTTGCCTTTGCTGGACACATTTGCTCTTGTTTAATCGTTTACTTTCCTCTTTTTCTTTTCCTTCGTCTGTCTTTTTAATCCCTTGTTCTTACAGTAGATCTCCTGTTTTTCCTGTCCACCTGTATTTCCTCCTCCTACTTTCCCTAAACCTGAAATGCTTTGGAAGCGTCAGACCTGTCAGTCTTTAATTTGTAGCCCTGAAAGAACCAAAGCTCTTGGATTTCAAGGGATGTTCTAAAACTTGCTGTTCAGATTGAAAATAACTCAATCCTGAAAAGTTAGAGGCTGGAAGAAACAAACAAACATGGGACTGATCAAATGCTAATTGATTGAACTAAAATCCAAAAGCATTTAAGTAAAGAGATGACAGAGGTTTTCAGACTGGAGCTTGCCTCCTCAGCGGGGGTGTAGGGGAGATACGAGGCACCGACGACGTTTGACGTGAAAGTCTCAGGTGTTTGCCAGAGTTGTAGAAACAGTTCTAGCTGTAGATTGCCCCCGCTGCTTTGACGCACATCTCAAGTAGGCAATTAAGCTACTTTAAAGCCCTCGATGCCCATTTGCTGCAGCTTGCGTCAACACGTCGTACTTCTTCTGAGTCATAGCCCAGTCAAGTCCGAACACACAGGCACGAGAAATACATATTTACATTTGGTACTTGCGAAGAATGTCCATGTCTCTGTGTCGGTCAGTGTCAATAATAAATCCACTTAGGAAAAACAGAATTAAAGCTCCTCACAGGCTGTAACGCGCCAAAGCTGATTGGTTGTTGGCTGGTGTCGAGCTCTGTCTGATTACCTGTAGTTTTGGCAGCTTTTTGTCTGATTGAATCGTTGGTGGAGCGTCTGTGAGAGAAATTATTTTGATTAGCTTTGCAAAGTTTAAAGGGCAGACAGAGAAGGATCTTCATGTTTTTCATCCTTATTTAAACTGAGCATTCAAACATGAATAATTTCTCAGTGTGATCAGCTAGAATGAATAAACTGTAGACCAATTGATCAGCATGATTCAGGGGAGACCAGCTCTGTACAACAGTTTGTAGCTTTTCTTGGCTTCCTTGTTAATCGCACCAAGACTACAGTTGCCTTCTGGTATGTAGATTTATTTCCTTTATGCCCAGAATATAAACTGATGAAACTTTTGGACCTGGCATTCATTGGTGTGGATGTTACTTAGACATGTAGCACCCACCTAGACCAGACCAGGCACTCCCACCCCATAGCAATGACACTCCTTGATGGCAGCAGGATGCAGCCTGACACAGACACATGAAGAACAGCTCAAGGTGTTGACCTGGCCTCCAAATTCACTAGATCCCAAACTGATAAAGTATCTGTGGGATGATCCACAGAGGCCCCTCCCCTCAAAGACCCCCACAGGACACCCTCTGAAGGCCCATGTCCGTTCTCTGATGAGTGACCACAAGAGAGACCTAGGAAATATTAGGAAGGTGGT
This sequence comes from Chelon labrosus, assembly GCF_963514085.1. NCBI lineage: Eukaryota > Metazoa > Chordata > Actinopteri > Mugiliformes > Mugilidae > Chelon > Chelon labrosus. Next base: position 4,375,268 of record NC_140349.1, read on the forward strand.
CACAATGTTATGCCTGATCGGTGTCTGTTTGTTTTCAGACACGGGCGAAGTGAGGCAGCGTCAAAGTTTGTTTAGTCTCAGTAATCCAGTGATTGTTGTGTGTGTGTGTGTTTACTTCAGTAGATTACACTTCAGCGGACAAGTGTCAAGCTTTCGACTCTAAGTTGAACCCAGTGTCAAAACGGCAACAACCCCAATTTACATAAAGTCCCAGATATCACACATCCTTCCCTTTTTTGGTTTTGCCATTACCCCAGTTTGTATGTCCAAATATATAAGGTGCTGTTTCTTCCTTTTGCTTTTGCTCTCTTGAACTCAGATCACTCTTTGAGATGCATTAAAAAAGACGGTAGTGGCTACTGACATGTTTAACTGTTAAATCAAAATAACATGTCAAAGTGGATCTGACTGTACAGTGGTTTTGCTGAAGTAGCAGGGTCCTTGTTTTAAACTGTGTGACCTCATCTCCCTTTGTCTCGGTTCCTGTCAATGGCTCTGCGGCGTGTTTTTTTTTTTTTTTTTGTTACAACACGATGTTGTCATTTTCCTTCCGGTTATGTGTGTGATTTCTTGTTTTATTAAATCGTGCCGTTTTCTGAGAATTGGGAGTTTTCAGCGGAATTAACACGTGTGATTCTCTAACTAATGCACACGAGGCCCGTTCCTCTTTAGTGAACTCTGTAGCGTACGACTGTTTTTGGTTCCTTAAATGAAAAGAGGAAGTCTACGCTTTAAGATATCTTTAGTAAAACCGAAGAAGGGCTTTTGCGCGTTGGGCAATAATTTACATTATTTCACACATCTACAGCTCGCCCTCACCTCCCTATTTAACTGTCTGGCCTTCAGCATTAATATTCATGCTTTCATAGAGTCGGGTAGAGGCCAAGAACGGAGCTAAAACAAAGTGAATGTCGGTCTCACATTAACCAGGATGCAGCCTCTGAACGGTGGTCAGTGTTGTGGTGCCAGCTTGTTCCTGCTGCCCTGAAGTGGCCAGAAGAATAAAGTCTGGCAGTGTGGTCATGAAGTACCACGGTCTTATGATCTTGTGTTGAGATACAGCAGCAAGGGTTTGTAATGAGGCGTTGACACATCCTTCCCTATTGAGGTGAGGTTTAATAATTGTTTTGATTGCTCACTGTGAAAGGATAAAGTCTAGACTTGACGCCATTATATCTGATATCTTTATGATGACAGTGTAAAGAAGACAGAGTGGTGACTTTTTAACCTTCATTATCACCTAAATCTGCAGCCCTTACTGTTAATATCCGTGACGGGAGTTTCAGCTTGTTTAATTGTGAGGCTTAAATCACATATCTGAAGCAGCTGAAGAGACGGATACGACCTTAAAGACTTGGTAGAGACTGAAAACGCAGCTAAAACGGAGTGAGTGTTGGTCTCACATTCACCAGGAGGCATCGTCTGGATGAATGAGTGACACTGGCTGAATAAAAGGTGATGGTAATGGAAGCTGCTGCCCCCAAGTGGCCAGCAAAATCACAGGAGGGTTAAAATGACCATGAATTTACCCTCAATTGCCAGTTTATTAGGTACACTAGTGAAGACAGATTCATTCTGAGGTAAGAGTCCTGCACTAAATCCTCCTTCGTGACTGTTTTAATGCTCAATAGATGCTGAAATGGAATCAGAAAGGTGGTGATTCAGTGTTTAACTCTAACCCGCTAACTGAAAAGGGGTTGTCAAATTAATAGGAACACGTGTTCACAGCCTCCGCAATGAAAACACGGTTGAATTAACAGTTAATATTTTAAACTAATGCTGAAGATGTGGTGGTTTAACTCAGGCAAGTGAGTGCGTGATGTTAGATTGTGAAGTGTGTTTGTTTTAAAATGTCCTCATCAGTGTTCAGAGGCCAGCTGGATAAGTTTTACGTTTGTGTCTGTGAGGTTTTGTGATAACGTAGGTGTAGGGCCTTGATATTTCAAACCTTCAGAGTAAAGTTATCCACTTTTATTTCTGCAGCTTCCAAATACGTCTTTACCTTTTTTTTTTTTCCAGTTGGTTTCACGCCAGCGTATTCAAATCCCAGCATGTTTTCAGTGGTGTAATCTAAGAAACTTGACGATGAAGACATCTGCATGCTGAACAGATGTTTCCAAGGAATTAGATTTAATACCGTAATTAGCAGCGTGGGAGTTTTCCTTCTTAAACCTCTGGCTGTGATGGATTTGTCCTTGACTCCTCTGTTCCTCCTCCTCTGTTCCTCCTCCTCTGTTCCTCCTCCTCCACCTCTCCAATTCCTCCTCTGCTCTGTAGTCACCTGGTGTGTTGTGTTCAGTGGAAATCTCTTGCATGCAGACTGCATTACCGACTCTCTCCCTTTGAATGCTGATGTGTTTCCTTCCTCTCTGGGCTCTTACGATGGAGGAAAAAAAAAAAAAAGAACTGTGGCAGATGTTCCTCAGCCCCACGGGACAGATTTCATCACAATGAGACAATTTCACGCCAAATTTATTTTAATATTCTGTGATTCCTCTTTTTATTTATTTGGCACGTTTGAAAACTGTGAATGTATATTTCTAACCGGACCGAATGCCTTGCTCTTTGATCTGTTTGACTTTCGATTGTGTGCACACACAAGTAAAGACTGGCAGCTTTTACTCCATCACGTCTGACAGTTACAGCTTTTAAATTACCAAGAAAGTGTTATTAGTCAGGGCTTGTTGGAAGTTCTCTGTAATCCACCCTTCGTTTTTCTCCCCCCCCCCCCCCCCTCCTTTTTCTTCCAGCTGGTTGATGCCTGAGCTGCTCCATTCCCACTGAGACGAAGGATTGGAGCTCGGGTGGGCGGACAGACGCAGGGGAGGGTCAGACAGTAGAGGGGATTCTTTAGACCTCATGAGTCCTGCTCTTATTTTGGGGGGCGAGTGAGAGGCTCCTCTTTTGAGTCAGCACATTTCTATTCCACGTAGATGAAGACTGGAACAAACAAAGCCATCTTATTTTTCATCATGTCCCCCCCCTTCCAATAAACCTCCTGCTTTTCTACAATCATCACATTTTGTGCTTTTTATTTGTTCACTCGACTCTGCAACATGTTGACTATGGATTTAGCACTTTCGCTGTAAAATTATGAAATGATTTTGTTCATGTTTGGAAAAAGAAGAGGGATCGGTTTTGTTTTAGTCCAAAGATGGTGAAGATACAAAGCTCTTTATGGCTCCAAACTTCTGTGCAAAGGTCAGCGTGTCAGCTGCTTTTTAGTTTATACAGTTACTTGGAATTGTTGTAAATACGTGTTTCATCCAACAAACAATCAGAAAAATCCTGTGGAAGGGGAGAAATGATTTGTTGAGAAGCTGAAATGTTTTGTCTTTCCACTGAACGGATGACGTGAGGCTGCATCTGCAGTTTTCCTGTCGGGAAATAAAAATGGAAACTATAACAGCCCTTCCGTCAACTTTAAAATATTCAAATCCCAACATGTTTTCAAAGGCATAATCTAAAAAAAAACAAAAAAAAAAAACTAGATAATAACACCTGCGCTTTCAATGGATGCTTCCACAGAAGGAGATCTGTTACAATGATCAGCAGAGTGGGAGTTTTTCTTCTTAATCCTCTGGCTTTAGTGGATCTGTCCTCGACTCCTCTGTAACGGCGACGTACTCTTACACCACATCTGAGCACCGTGGAGTGGAATTTGTTTACAACCAAATGGCTGGAGGCTTATTTATTTGCATGCAAAGGTATTTATTTTTGTTTGTCGGTTTAAACACGCCCCATACAGAAATGTAAATGACACATATTCTGATGAGAGCAGTTTGCGGTTTGTAAGAAGCTTCACCCTCTCTCCCTGCAACCTGATCTATTTAGTGATAAAGGGCACAGAGAGGAGTTTTGACATTTTAGATTTTTTCCGCCCTGTTTCTTCTTTGTCATTCATCAGTTTACTGATGTCTGTCTGGACAAGTTTCAGGCTTCCAGACGAGATGGGGACGATACCGGCTGAAGCAGAGATCTCCAGATGCTGATGAGCGCGGTGTTTAATTAAAACGGTGATCTCAGTTTATTTTGCTGCCATGCGTTTCTCTGCCATCACCTGTAGTTTATGGTCGGGGCTTCAAGCCGTTTGGGGAATTTTCACAGAAAACCCCAGAGCTGAGTGATGGAGATGCTGCGGTTCAACCTGCTCTTGTGGTTCAGTGTGTAGCAGCTGCTGTATCCTGTAGAAATCACCCAAACTTCTGTGCAGGTCAGAAGTTTAACTCTCATCAGCAGAAGCATCAACGCATCAGATATGAGAATGGGTTTCCATTCTTATTTTACTATATTCTTATTTCCTAAAGTAAATTAATTGCACGTATTATAAATATTTATTGGGAGTGGAAATAAAACATTTCATGGAGCACATTTTTACCTCTTCACGCTTCAGCTCTCTGTCTATTTGTTGTTATCTGATTGCTAACGACTTCCTGGTAGCTCATACTGAATATCATTTCCTGCTCTTGGTTGCGGGAAAGGCTCCCTGACTGATAAGATGACAAAGGCTGGTTCCATTTAAATGAGCTGGTTTCATGTTTCTGGAATGGGGGAAAAAAAAAAAAAATCCCTCCAACGTATCCACTGTGCTCTGTGCTCTGTGCTGCTGCAGCGTCTTCCTCTTTTTATTTAGATTTATAAATCGTCTTTCTGTGCGTTGCGTCGGCTGGCATCTATAAATTTATTTAATGTAACATTTGGATTCTCTGCAGAAGTTTTTACTTTAGGTCAAATCTCGGCCTTGGCCTATTTCCTTTGAGTTTAAACCTACTGGTGACCGATTGGAGATTTTAATTGTCTTTCTGTGCAATAGACTGGCAACTGGTCAAGGATGTAGAAAAATAATCGATGTATGTCGTAGGAAAATCAGTCAAAAAGATGTAGAGATGAGTCCAAACCATCCTGGAACAGATGCACTGACACAACAATCTAATTAAATGTTGGAGAGATTCCAAAACACAGGATTAGATGTTTTTTGTGCAATCACGTACAAGAGTTCTTGGTGAATTGGTTGAAGAAGCTCGGGAGTTTGGTTGAATTTTGGGATGCATCGTCAGTAGTGCTCCTCTGAGTCACAGGGTGTTTCGGCCTTTCACACTATACACCCTCATCAGAGGCGGCCAGCCACAGGGTGATCGGTCCTGAGCCTGCAGAGTCGCCTTGTTGTGATGTTGCGTACATCTCATGGGACTATGCATGGCAGGGGTGTCCTGTTCCCTGTGTCAAGCCTGACTGCATACCTAGGTCTGCTTATTTGGGGGCCCAGCAGAGGTCCTTCCGCTTCATCCAGAGCCACTGGCTGCTTCTCTCTGCAGCCTCTGATGCATTCCTGATGGCACTGTGCTGACTCTGGCCCCTGACTCCCAGTTCTCTCAGCAGTTTGGTGGTAGATGTTGCTACAAAACCTCTGCGCCCAACTTCCAGTCCTGGGCGGACTTCGGTGTTCCAGCCCCGATGCTTTGTTTCAGCAGCTAACTCAGCATAACGCAGATGTTTTCGCTCGTAGGCCTCCTCCACGGAATCCTCCCAGGGAACAGTCAGCTCGATGATCTAAACCTTCTTTAGAGAAGGAGACCAGAGCACCGTATCAGGCCTTAAGGTGGTAGTGACGATCTCTGGAGGGAAGACAAGCTGTCGGCCAATGTCCACCAGTAGTTTCCAATCGCGTGCTCGCGTCCTTCACGGACAAAGGCAGATGTCCATGGGGACAAAACAGGAGTTCCTGCTTAATCATAGAGTTTTTCTGAGAAGACGTTTCACCACTCATCTGAGTAGCTTCTTCAGTTCTAGGGGACTGATGGGAAGTCTGAGGTTTAAACAGGAACTCCTCCCGAAAAAACTTGCTCAGGAGTTCCTATTTCAACCTCAGACTTCCCATCAGTCCCCTAGAGCTGAAGAAGCTACTGACTCTACTAGTCCAGTTGTCTTTTTTAACCTTTGTTGGATTTACCATGACCTGGATGACTGAGAACCTTCACAGACGTTTATGCTGGTGATAACCCATGTCTGGATACTGTAAGTGTTCATGCTTCATTGTTTATGTGATGCGCTGCAGGATTTTATAATGAAGACACTCAGGCATTATCACATCTCTCCAGGTCTACTAATGCATTTTTGGACATTTTGTGTGTTATTGTAACGCAATAAGTTTTGTCTTTAACCGGTTGCTGACTTACATGTTAAAATCTGCAACAAGTCCTGGTTTCATTACACTTTACAATCTGAGACTGTGCTACATGCAGCTTTATAGATCTGCATCCAGTTCATTAGACGAACTGTTCATTTGGATTTAATCTTTGTTTTCCTGTACCTTGGAGGAGTTTCTCCATCGTCCAAGTGGTTTCTTCAATTTAAAAACGGTCCTGAACTGAATAAAGTGACTTGGATGATGGTGAAACATCTTCAGGAAATCTTAAACAAGTCCATTTGTCTTGCGTTTTGGCTTACACACACATGAGCAGAGAAGATTAATGAAGTAGTTTGAATAAAGGTGATTTCATTCCACGTGCCTGTTTTCCACATCCAGCAGGTGCAGTGAGCTTCATTTTGAAAATAAACATCAAATTAAATCTCATTTAATATTAAAAATGTGTTTTAGCAGTGCAGACTCAGGGGCACTGACGTCACGGGGCGGGGTTTCCGGGTTGGCTACGGCCTGACGTCACAGGCAGGGGCTTTTCCTCCTTGACGTCAGAGGGCGGCGGGGCGGCAGCCAGAGAGCGCGAGGCGAGGCGAGGCGACGCGACGCGGAGGGAGCGAGCGAGCTGCGGAGATCATCCAGAGTTTTTCTGCGCTGCGCTGCGCTCCGGGCCCCGGAGGCGGAGAAGGAGGAGGACCAAGAGGCCGCCGTCAGCTGCAGAGACAGAGAGACAGGAGGACACGTTTAGACTCTTACTGAACGGGAGCGACGAGAGAGAGACAGAGAGAGAGAGACGGAAAGAGGCGGAGGGCGTCAGTACAGGAGCCGAAGTGTCCGCCGCATCGCTCCACAGCCTCAACCCTGGAAGAACTGCGGTCCTGAGCTGAGCTGAGGTGAGTGTCCGCCGATGAACCCTCTGCTGCTGCATGTCACACCTAAACGCTTCAGTTCACCTGGATAACAAAAGAAACGAGGCCAAGGTCCACACGGGGAGCAGACCTGGCTGCCAGCCGAATAACTGTTCTGAATCTTAACGGTCTCAGCTGAAATGATCATGATGTTAAACATTTAGGCCAGCAGCAGGCTGTTAACATCCACACAGGATCCCTGCTCTGCTCTGTTCTGCTCTGCTACACAGCCTCAAACCAGAAGAGCAGAATTCCCCCAGCTTCAGTGTCCAAGTTCAAATCCTGTCCAGGCTTTTCCCTTTAAAACATTCCTGTCTGCTCTGCCACTCCCCGGCCACTGTCTGCTGCTGTCTTATCCAGGAAAGAAAGAAAATATGTATATCTATTTATTTAAATATGAGTAGAAAGAGCTTTCAGCAGAAGTCTGACCTTGTTATTATAAGATGTACTGTAAGAGGAGGTGTTATAAACGCATGATCACTCCTCACAGCTCAGCAGTATGAACACTGTTGGACATTTACTTCAGCTTGAGGCCACATTTTAGGATCATGTAGGGGTGTGGTGGGGTTCTCCATCATCTCGTCCCCTCAGAGACAAGCCAACTTATCAAATATGAACTTTATGTAAACATTCAAGCTGTAAAAATAATACTCAGGCTGAGCTCTCCAAGCAAACTTGTGATGGGCGGCAGATAAGGGTGATTCAGCTCTTTGTTGCACAGATCCTCGTAAATAATGATTAAGGGCTTGAGATACCACGGGCGACTCGGTGAGTGATGTCTGTAGGTAGATTTGTGTAGATTTAACATTTGTTTTCCCCTGAATCATCAGAAGTATTATTTGTTTGAACATGCCAGACAGATGGGAGTGGACGTGACGAATGTTATAGCTTTCTGAAAATGTTGATGACGGTGTAGTGATGTGGTGAAGCCCACCAGTCTGGGACAAGATAATTTTACCATGTTATGTTCAGATTCTTTACCTTAGAGCTTGACTGATTGCTTATTAGTATTACTTAATATATCTGTCTCTGTTTTGGATAAAAGTAATCATTTGCGGAATAAAAAAAGAAGGAAAACTATTGAAATAAATCAGAAATTCATCTTTTTTTAACATTTGTTTGACAAATTTGTCTTATAGGTGGCATAAAATAATTAAAAATTGAGAAAACCTAAGTTTTAACATAGTTTGTCCACTAGAGGGCACTGACAAATTTATTTTTCTCCTGTGCGATGTCCCGCTTTAAACTTTATTGTACGCTAATATGCTAAATAACCGAATTTGAGGAGCTCCTAACAAAATTATTGCGTTTATGTGAAATATATGTTTTTAAATATTCAAATATCGTTATCAAGAAAACTGTCGCAGTGTTTAATGATTTACCCGTGTAGGTTAATGCAGTTTGCACAGCTAGAGTTTAACAGATGGACTGGTTACTGATACTTGATCTGTTTAATGCGCTCGGTATTTCCATGTTATTTTGGGCACTTCTAGTTAAATGATTGTCCTCTAAATCAACCGTGAACCTTGTTTTTCTTGATCTTGTCGCCTTGGAGATGTTTGTTTAGGGAGCAGCACATAGAGCCCAAAATATGTAAAATCATTTCAAAATCATTTCAACACGTCAGAGCGTGTACACAAAAAAAAAAACACGAACAGTGGGTTGTTATTATTATTTTATTAAAAAGTGACTCCAACCAGAGGCCATTAAAATAACTGTAAATTTTACGAAGAACGTGGAGGTTAAACAGTCTGATGTTTGTTATCTCAGTCTGTTTTGACTAGTCTGTCCTTCTGTTTAGATGTGTTGGACCATGACCTCATCCAGTCTAGGTTTAGTCTCCCATGGGGTTATGAGTCTCAGGTTTCAGACAATAGGCAGAAATGACACGCTCGGTTGTCAGGCGTACTGTGACTGTAGCCCTGCATTGTGCTACTGTTTCCTTTCTGAAACCTGAATCCACTCATGTTCAGTTCCAGCCCGTCCCGGGTCGAGGAGGCGCACAGGAGCTCAGAGGTGTGCCCTTTGCGACCGTAGCGCCCGCAGGCCCGACATTAAACATTCAACAGCGCGGCCCCTGAACGCTCCTCTAATTATAGACGCTTCCCAGCCTGGTTTGCTCTACCTCCACCTTTCAGCGCATCGCTCTGGACTCTCAGAGTACTTTATGTCTGCGTGTGCGTGGGTGAGAGGTGTTAATGAGAATCTGTGGGGGAGAGAGAGAGAGAGAGAGAGAGAGAGAGAGAGAACTAAAACTCTCCATTTGTGTACCCATCTGCCTCCCACTGCATGTTCTGTATCCCTGAAGAATATAATGTTTAAACATTTCCACAGAGATCTGTTAGTCATTAAGAGCCAGTAAATGTTTGTGGTCATTTTGCTGAGAATGGGCGCTTGCTCTCGTGTGTGTGTGGTTTTTTTAGAAATTACAGGCATTACTCATCAGCAGAGCTGGTTATCAAACGTCGGTTTCGAGTAAATTGTAGGAAATATCCAACTCTGACAAGAAGAGCTGAAATCAATCTAATGTAAATGACTGATGTATTAAAAAATATATAAATAAAAGTGCTAAAATGTCACTTAGTTTAAATTCAGAAAACATCCGCCTCCTTTTTTGCTCTTTTATAGTAAATTAGATGGAGTTTACTTTATTATCAGGACAAAACAAGCAGGTTTAAGGAGTAAATTTGGGCTTTGGGAACTTGTAATCACTATTTTTTAATTTCTTATTGGCCAAACATTGAATCAGTTAATCTGATTTGTTAACCGGAACCCCAAAAGGTAGCTCTGAATGTTTCTTTTTGGTACATTTCTTTGTATATAATCGTCTTTTTTTGGCTTCAACTACATCAGCGTAATTTTAAAGTGGATTAACCAGGTATGGAGTCACATGGAGTCGACAGCTAGTATTCCAGTATCCACCTTTTACCTCCGTTTTGGTCTCCACCAGCCCCTCGGGGAAATATTTGTCTCTTTAGCTGATGAATGCTCCACTATGTTCACCAGCTAGCTGCTAACTTTTTGTCCGTTGTTAGCTGAGCATGTCGTGCACTGTGTGTTTGGAGCTTTTCCAGTTGGAACCAGCTTGACGGCAATAAAATAAAAATAAAACGAGCCGACGGTGCTAAAATGTTCCACAGAGCTGAGTGGGAAAGCAGACGTCGGTGATGATTTGCAAGAAAATATCCACCTTTTGCATACAAGTAGTCATGTGATCAACTGTTGATATAAAAATATTGATTGTTATAGCAGCTATGAGTTTAAATTTGTATGAAATTATAGTTTTGTCTGGTGATCAGGTTATATCTGCACCAAAACTCAACCTTAGTTATTACATATCTGCGTAACAGTGAGATTCACTATTGTGATCTGATCTTCTGCTAATTGTCCGAGCTTGGATGGATGGATAGGTTCAGAAGAAAGACGAGAACCACTAGTTTCTGGAACCCGTAGGCCATTTGCAGCCTCATCAGAGTGCTGATATGGAGATTTGCCAGCGTTGACGTCCGCTTCCAGTGAAGAAGGGTGTGTAACGCCGCTTCACCAACGCATTTAAATATTTTATTTCGTTCAAATTCATTTTGCATGGACTATAGGGCGTTAAAGGAAGCAAAGCATTTCAGGGTTGACCACGTTTTATCAGATGTTTGCATGTTTTTTCTGTGGTGCGGTTTCTGCGCACATACTGACAGTATGTGGTGTGTGAGGCGGCTTCCAGGGAAATGCAGGCATCATGTTCCACAGAAGAAGGCTCCTGTTATCAGCCATCGCTCCATCAGCTCATCCCCATATACGTGCCAAAATCTAATTACTTTGCTGGAGGGATGACAGAGCGTCCACGGTGTTTCACGCCGGCGGCGCTGCTGCTCGGGAAGCTTTGACAATGAGCACTTCATTTTGCTTTCTGTGACGGGAACTCACTTCAAACTGTTTTAAGCTAGCTGGCTTACTGTAAGTGGTGTTTTTCTTGGGAAGAAAAAACATAAAGGAAAGTGAAACAGGTTTGTGTTTTTTTTTATGTTTGTGCAGTCACCAGAGCCCACAGTGAGTTTCAGATAATAAGAAACTAGCTTCTTATCGTCACTCAGTCTTTTCGGGTGACTTATCTCCTCCAACACATGTTGCTCATTTAATTTTGAAAGTGAAATAAAACTGTGGTAGATTTACAGCATTTTATTAACCAAACCTTGCTTTCGTAAAGTCAATTTTACAAATATTAACATAAAACTCTGTCTCTTGATTTCTTTAGTTGGTTTTACCTCCAAAATATTTCTTTTATTTCCGTTTGACAGTTCTGCTGCACGTCTCAGTGAGTTTTCAGAAGTGTGAACGTCTTTGGGATGCTAAAAACAGGCTGCGGCCTTTCTGAATTATTAATTAAAAAGTAATTTCCTTGGTATTATGATGAAAGTGTCTGAGCGAGAGGAGGCTGTGGTCACTCTGAACGCTGTGCGTCTCTGCTCCGGTGTGTCGTGATATCTTATCAGCCGGTCCTTCTGGAAGTAGCCTTGACTCGTGTGTTCCTGGATTTATTTATTTATTTATTTATTTCTTCTCCTCGTCCATGAGAACCAAATGTTCTCAGAAAGATCCTCCAGAGTGAGGACGGTCTGTGGCCTCATTTAAACCCTGATAGCGTGCGCAGGTGATCCGTGCGCCCCGTTAGAACGACCTCAGAGCAGGACGGCGCCTGACAACGGAACAACGGCCACTTTAGTGCCGTTTGGAAAGTCCATCCGAAACAATAAAATCCTCTTAACAATGAGTCACGAGCTTTCATTAGAAGCGCCGGTCATGATGAAATGGATGGAAACAGAAGTCCCTCCTAAATGACCCACACCCTATCAAACAGGAACACTCCAGATGTTACTCAACGCTCTGCTCTTCTCTGTTGTTCTTGCCTCCTCTTGGGGGTTGACGTGGTGTTTTCAAACACGCTGCATGACAACTGTAATTTGTAGCTGCAGGAGTAAGTTTACAACTTTTTACAAACAGGCTGATGCTTGTTCAGACCTTGGTGAATGCTTTCTGAACTGAATCTGAAGTGGCTGACGTGTATGTTAGCGTTTTTTAGATGTCGTTCAATGTCCTGCAGCTACATGGATTTAAACGTAACACAAGACAATGACTGTACGACTTATTTGAGTTGTTGATCATCAGTGATCTGTATCGCAGCCAATTAAACCTTTATGTCCAACTTTCTAATGAAATTACATGAAGAAGGGTTCATTTACTATCATATATTATCTTTAAACTGAATAAGAGCAGAGTGTGTTTACTCCACTACTATAGCTAGCTGGACTAAGAGAAAGATTTTACTACACTGTGCAACGTGCACTACCTGTACACACCTGTGGTCAAGAATTTTAATGCTTGTAATCTCTGGTAACACGGCATCCTATAAAACTATAAAGCACTTGTATTTTTATTTAGCTTGTTTTTGTCTCGGACAGAAACAGTTTGATGTTCTGTGTATTTGAAGCAGAAAGAGATACCTCTACTAACCTATTAGCTGATTGGCTCTAATTAGCTCTCCCCTGTACTCACACACACACACACACACACATATAATGCATTATTAGCATTATAGTTGAGCAGGGGACCACCTGTTCTTGTCCGGAGACAGCCGGGTCCCCCGGCTCTCAGATTAGCAGGGTTTTAGTCAGCATCGCTGCAAACACTCTGAGCCGTCTGCTGGACTCCAGCGCTCACGTCGAAACAATGTCATCAGTCGGTTTGGACGGCAGGCTTTTCAGCTGATGCTCTTATCCAAAGTGATACGGTGCAGAGTGCAGCCCCCAGGGATGATCACTTTAGTCTGATTTGGTTTGTTTAGTGAAAGAGTAGAAAGAGAAATGTCAATCAGAGTTAGATTAATCTGGAACGAAGAGAAGAAGGTTAACTAGTTTATGGAGGCGTCTTTTCTGTGCTCGCTTCGATTTAACGGCGTTGAATCTAAAGTTTGTGTCTGTTTAAGGTCTGGATGCATCAAACTGACATGAAACAACTACTGACAGTGAACACAGACTACGGGTTGCATCATGTCGCCTGTGTCTGGGTCTGAAAGTTGCACTTGAATGCACCACAAATACTACAGCCAGCTGACAGAAGAGTAAAGCACCGGCACGAAAGCAAATAACTCCTCACACCTGCAGGATCTATCATTCACAAGTGCAAATCTGAGGCGAGGAAGCTTCAGCTTGTTCATTCTGGATGATTATTCTCTGGAAAGTTTGAATGTTCAGATGAGATAACGACAAAAAAATGAAAGTAGGAGAGGCGCCTGTGTGTCCTTTTGTTTACTTTCCTCGGTCCAGTTTATCTTCTCATGCTCTCTAAACTGATCAGCCAATCACAGAGATCTTTCTCAGTGTCTTGTTTAGCCGCCAAGTCAAAATGCTGGTTAGGCATCAAAGCCAAAGCGGCGGCCCGTCGGCTTTGATGTGTCACGGCCACAAGTTACTGCTTAGATTGTATTTTTGGCTTTTTGCTTATATTTGACGGCTGCAGTAGAGGTCAGTGTGGAAAACTGAGCCTTAAAAACGACAAGCAGCAAAGGCGCAGGCTGTCGTGGGACATTTTTGTCGCCTGTGGCACGCACCCTCACCCCAGGGCCACCTCCGGGACACTTTCCAATTCAAACCGAGTGGAACGGCCTCAAGCAGATCTGAAACTGCAACTGAGGCATGTGGCGGGACAATAGAATGTGAGATCAGAGCCAGAGCGGCGTGGTAGCTTTCCTGAGAATCAGAAAAGACAATAAACATCGTGAAATTCCTGCGAAAGACACAACCTTAAGATTAATCAATAATGTGTTGCTGGCAGACTAGGAATAAACACTTCTCTGCAAAGATGCGCTTATATCAACAGAAAGAGCTGCAGCGTGCAAAGTTCTGCTGCACAAGTTTTATGTGTTTTCAGATCTAGATCAAGTGATGCTTTGGACTAGATTTTTTTACCTCTTATTATGAAGTAGATTTCCCGTTGTAATGACTGTAGAATAACAACACCATAGTCATTTAGACTGATTCTCTATAAGCTGCGGTTTCACTCTGCAAATCTGTCCCGGGGTTTGAAATCTCTTGGGAAACGTTGTAGTGGAAGAAGAGGGTAGTGTGTGTGTTTTTTTTCCACCTATAGCTTCCGGAGGCTTTTTCCCAAGCGGTGGAAACGGTGGAAAAACAACTGTACAAACTTGGCAAAAGAAAAGAGCTCAGTCGCTGGAGGAGACTGAGCAGAGACGGGAAAGAAGTGAGGAAAAACAAGAACGCCTGATGGGAATTAGAGAGAGACAGAGAGCGAGAGAGAGCTCTGGGACTTTAGAGGCTCAGAACAGACAAAATACAATGGATGTTTTCTTGTAAATTGTGAGGCTTTGTGCTTTCAAACAATGCCTAATGTGATCTGGTCCCTCTAACGTGACTCACGTCGTTCTGCTCTGACAGGAGCCGTCCAACACAACCAGTACGGTGATATTTAGTATTTCGCTGGGAGGCAATAAACTAAATCTGACTTTTCCTCCTTTATTTTACTAATCTGTCAGCTGTTCGTGGAGCTCCAGGTACTTCAGTCCACCTTTATGTGTGGTGTGTAGCTGTGTGTGTGTGTCTTGTGGTGTGCATCTTGCTAAGACATGTCGAGGCTGGCAGTGAATCATGTTATTGCATAACAGCAATCAGCTCTCGCAGCCACACACCTGTAGCACACAGCTGATTACTCTGAAGGCCGCGTGCGTGTGTGTGTGTGCGTGCGTGTGTGTGTGTGTGTACGTGTGTGTACGTGTGTCCGATCATTCTTCATTATGGCCTCTCTAATGTGGACTAACCTGCCAGAGGAGCCCACGCGAGCTGAATCACTTGAGTCTTATAAGCTTCTATTAAATATTTATTTAGCCTGTTTATGTTATTTAACTGCTCTAAGTGGCTCCTTTCATTACGCCTTTCAGACGAGACTTCGCTGCTGAGTAATCTTCAGATCCTCTCTGGTGTTTTTTATGTTAGTAAACTGACGCGTGAACCCGTAACGCTGCTCCAGGAGCTCGCCGTCGCCGACGCCTGCATCTGCAAAACGTCAAATCCTCAGGTTTTATGAACTAACTCATGATCTTAGCGTGGTTTCGTATTGCTCCCATGTTAGCATGAGGAGCATGAGGAGCTGTGAATGTGCAGGACACAGGTGTAGAGAGAGAGAGAGAGTGTGTGCTGCATGTAGTTGCAGCATGTAGGTTGGCTGCAGCCTTCAGGCAGAGACTGGAGGATCCCAAAGTGCTGAGGCATAGATTAAAACAGAACACTCTGTCTGAGAACAGATTACCTGCAGAACACACCGGCCTCCCTCCCTCTCTCTCTTTCCCTCCCTCCCTCTCTCTCCCTCTCTCTCCCTCTCTCTCTGATTCAGGAAACCCATTATGAGCCTGGAACTGGGCTGTTAGCTTTCATTACAGTGGTTATAGTTTTAACTTCCCATAAAGACACGTGATGATTAAAGGCCCCATCGAGGGCCTCAGAAGGCTGCAGTCTTTAATATATGTTCTTGCAACGTTACCAGTAGCGAGGCTAAAAGGTTTGATAGAACAAAGTTTGTTCTGAGGCTAAAACGCTGAAAAAGAGTTTAGAAAAGCAGTACAATTAGTAAAGTTTGACACTGAGAGCTTATCAAAAGTCAGTCTGCCCGTTCTGTCCTCATATGAAGAGATTCACTCGTCGTCCGTCCCTCTGCAGCCTGATAGTTGGTCAATAGTGGACGTTTGAGGCTGTGGTTGCCTTGGTAACCCTCCTAGTGTATGGATGGAGCTAGCTCTTCTCATCTGGGTTCCCTCGACGCTCTAAGTCTGCTGTCATCGGAGTGAATTTGGTGCTAGGAGCCAAAGTCGTGGACAGTGTATATGTTTGAGGAACTGTCGCTCCCATTGGTCGTTCATCCTCCTGGTGTCCGCCCACTTCATGATGTCATCAACTGTTTTTATCACCTGTCATCTCTGCGACTCACTGCTAGTCTCTTTTTGTGTGTATGCTCCGGACGTTGGTGGTTTTGCAGTTGCTTTGCCCCACATTCATTAGTTAGTTATGATCAAAACACTGTCAGTCAACACTTCAATGAGGATGAAAAAAATATATAAAAAATATATATTTAAAATATATTTATTTTGTTTAAATCATGTTTAGATTAGATTAGATTCAACTTTATTGCCATTACACATGTACAGGTACAGAGCAACAAAATGCAGTTTAGCATCTAACCAGAAGTGCAGTAGGCAGTGAGTGCACATGGCATAAATAGTATGGTATATAAGTAGTATGGTACAGGTTGTTTTTTTACAGCATATGAACAATATTTACAGATTAAAACTAGGGATGCACCGAATATTCGGCCACCAAAAAGTTTCGTCTGAAAATGGCCCAAAATTGCATTTTCGGTTTTCGGCCGAAACAACACGGCCGAAACAGTATGTTGTGATGACGGCAGGAGTGCCCAATACGTGGATCGCGACCGGTAGATGCAATTGCAATGCCTTGATTTTAGTGAGGTTAGTACACAGTCATAGCCATAAATGCAATGGTACTAATAATTGTCATAATAATTTCTTTCGGTGTTTCGGTTTTTGGCCTTGGTGTCTTCATTTTCAGTTTCAGCCAAGAATTTTCATTTCGGTGCATCCCTAATCAAAACGTATGTACAGGTGAATGAGCAGGATATACACAATGATTGACTGAGGTACTATAAACATATTATACAGATGGATTTGTTTGTTAAATGGACTAGACGATAAACAGGAACTATAACATCATTTACAGTAAAGGAGAAGGGCAGATGATAATTTAGACGATACAAAACAACAATTAAGCATAAACAATAAGCAGCAGCTGCCTAATGTTACTAAACTAGTGCAATATTCGGTGCATAGTACTGTGCAAACAGATTGTTTAAAGCGTGTATGATACACCAATCTAAATATGGTAGATAATAATCCTGTAGTCTGCAGTTGACTCTCAGTTCTTCTGAATCAAACACGTCATGAGTGTTTTTAGCTGACTGACTGAACAGTAGCCCGTCTCAAGGTGTCATGTCAGTTTGGCCCTTTCAATTAACAGTTTTTAAACTCTGAGCTAACGGAGGCGTGAAATACTGTAATCTAGGAGATTATTGTGGTGATTATGAACCATGACTAACTATACTACTCCTGAATGTTCACACTAAAGCGTGGGACAAATAGATGCAGCTTCTTCTTCCAGCTCATTAACTACATTCATTTGTCACAGCTGGCAGATGATGAAAACCAGCAGCTTTCGTTGACGTGAGAACCAGGCAATAAAAACTATACGGCTTAAATTACAATATATGAAAACACACAACTCGTGCATGCGAATACCACAAGAGGACGCTGCTTTTACAAACTCCTCCCACGAGCCCATCTGCAGTCAGCTTTTAATACGAGATAGGATGTGTGATTGTCACAGTCAAGTGGCTCGACTGACAATCTCCTGCCTTCATTCTGCAGATAGTTATCAGCAGCACGTACCCAGTCATGTAAATGTCCGTGAGCATCATTTCCTCAGAGCTCTGCGTCAGTCGCGGCTGAAATGAAGAACTAGGTGTGGGTTTTTTTTATCAGGGCAACTTGACCGCATGTGTTTCTGAAGCCTTGCTAGAGGAAACCAGGAAGAGAGAGAGAGAGAGATTAAAACAGGAGGGCTGAGAATCTGGAGGGTGGAGCATGAAAGCAGCCTGCTGTGTGTGTGAGTTGGTGTGTGTGTTGGTGTGTGTGTGTTGAACTGAGCAGCAGTGGAGTAGGAGGAAAAGTGTTGGACAAAAGTGTGTGTGAGCGCAGTGATAACAAATCTAGTCCAGATTGTGAAGTTCTCAGGCTGTTCGGGCCCATCTGCCAAACGACGGCACGAAAACACGTCGTTCTATCTTTGAAAGGACGTTCCATTGGCGTGATGTATTACCTGGCCCCTTACCCCACCCCTAGCCACCTCAGCTAACGCTAACCCTTTACCCTAAAAGCAAGTCTTAACCCTGAAAAACAAACGGGCAGCGCGTTTAGCACGGTACAATCAAGTCAGCTGTGATTTCCTTTAAATCTCTACTTAACACAAACCTTTTATTACAGTTTTATTTGCCTGTTTTTAAAATTGACTGCAGACGTTAAATATTTTATAATGTCGATGTGAAAAACTGGCCCCACACCGTTGGTACTCCACAAGAGTTTGACCCCCTCCACTACACCTTAATCAAAATAAGACCACACACAGACTCAGTATCTCCTCCATCACGTCTCCACGGAAACAAAACCCTCAGTGAACGATATTATCTCAAGACGTAACGCTGATGTAATACCCACATCGGATCATCGACGCTGAGGGAAAACCCTTGCTTTAGAAATAAAAAGTTAACCTACACTTTATAGCTCAACTGTTTCTTAATTCTTGGTGCCACTGCTGATGAATTTCTTAAATCCTCGACACCAAATTTGAGTCAGAAAATAATAAATTAGTCAGATGAAAGTGTTTAATGATAGATATTTTAGTCTGGATGAGTTTGTGTAAAATCAGACCGCGAGAGGACGCGTCGATCAAACTCCGAACCAAGCCGTCAGTTAGAAAGAAGCGAGCAAGCGATGAAGAAATCTGACTCTAGAGGAAGGAGTCAGCCTCTGCTCGCTGCGGTTTGATCTTAACTCATGTGAGAAGCAGAAAATCTTCATCCGCTGTGAAGAGTCTCCAAAAAAACACAAACAAAAGCAGGCTGCCCGTGTGTGTGTGTGTGTGTGTGTGTGTGTGTGAGAGAGAGAGAGAGATAACGAGATAGCGAGGTGTTTCTTCATGAGTTTCATCATCAAACAGCAGATCAGAACTGATTAGTCACCATGATGTCACATCCTGTCTCTGTAGCATCAAATAAATAAACAAAAACGAAACTTATCTGGAAAAATTTCACTTGAGTATGCATATTAACTACCTAAAAAAATTATTTGACTTGTATTTTAGTGTTTTAGTTCAACCCAAGTCCCGCCCACTAACATGGAGGAGGCGGAGCTTATGACCTATACTGCAGGCAGCCACCAGGGGGAGCTCTACTTGCATTGGCTTCGCTTTTAAGGAGCTGTTCCTCCGTCCATCTTTATTTACAGTCTGTGAGTTGGTGGCTCGTACATACGTTCTGCTCCTGCATTAAAAGAGATACCTCATCTTACCAGCAGGTGGCAGTACGTCTGTGTTCGTCATTCAAAAGAAAGTTGGAAACACTATTATTAGCTGAGAGGCTAGGAAGCTAGGAAGAGCTGGAAACCGTCGTGCAGAGCTGGTCTCTCCTACAGCTGAATGTTCACATGAGATGAAGATGAAAAACGAGAAAAGAACTTTGGCGTTTTGTTCACTTTCTTCACGTGGTCAGGTTCACTGTTCGCTCAACAGCGGAGATTAACCGTGAGACGATGACTAGTGATGAGCTGTCATGTTTAGAAGTAGGCGTTCACGTCAAGGTTTGAAGAGTCTAACGGTGGATATCCCCACCCTCGTTTTGGTTCATCATTCCACCTCGGAAGTGTCTTTTCTTCCTCTTCCCGTAGCCTGCGGCGTGTTTGCATACAGTGATGAATGTCATCTAATATCTCACATCTTTCCAAAGGCTGTATACACAGCACACTGTGACAAGCTGTCAAGAGTTTATTTATGACTTCCTTGTTAATGCTCAGGTATGTTTGTTTATTTAAAACAAAGGAGTTACCATGAAGCCGCAAACCTCACTGTGGAGGTTAAAGCTTCTAATGGTTTGGTTGATGGCACATGTAACGGCCACACCAAAGGTTTGAGGGATTAAAATGGCTCTAACGTTTAAAATACATTCACAAGTACGTAAGAAAATAAGATTAGTGTCTGACAGACACGTTGGAACCTGTCCGTGTTGTCTTTTTCTGTCCTTCTATGAACTGTTCTTTGATCAAACGTGATGCTTTGCTTTGATAGTTTGATACTTTTTCTACTTTTACTGTCAATACCTATTCCTTTTTTTTGTTGGATTACTGTAAACCCAAAGATGAACTTCTTGTATTGTTAAATTTTATGCAAATGTACTTGTGACCTTGTTGAAGCTGCCACTAGAGGCCAGAGATATCAGACGTTTTCAAATCTCACTCATAAAACGTCTTTAAATCATATAAAAACAGCTAAATGTTTGTCACACAAAAGACTCCAGCTCCAGTTATTCTGTGTGAAAAGCTTTAAAGATCTATATCCTAATAAAATAAAGACCTACAATCAATCACCTGCAAACTCTGGGCTCAGACTTTTCATCCTGACGTGGAAGGAAACGCCCGGCGGCGTCTCTCCGCTCCGATCACTCAGCCAATCTGTCACTCATGTGAATCCCACAGGTCACAATCTCCTGAATGGTCCAAGGTTTACTGGGTCAGCATTACCCTGCATGTGTGTGTGTGTGTGTGTGTGTGTGTGTGGGCTTTACTAATCAGATTTGTGAACACTAAGTCAATCAGAGAGGCCCGGTTAGTCGTTGGCTGGTCAGAGAGAGAAAAACAGAAAAACATCTGCACAGCTGGAGGAGCGTGTTTGTGCTTCCTGAGTCGTTTTAATTCAATTTAGTTTTGATTTATTGTTTTATTTTGTTTCATCTGCGACGCCACGATGCGTTTCCACAGTTTGCGATTCCGGATCTTAGAAGCACGGCCTTGTTTTAGCTCAGTGAACCTGGACAAGTTATCTGATGAGTTTTATGGATTTTTAATTTTGAATTCACCGGAAGAGTCACGAGATGAAAATACAGCGACAATCACAACACGACCTGCGAGTTAATAACACACCAGAGACAAGAGTGTCTCTTAGACACACTCACAGTTGTAGCGAGGACATAATTACTGCGTGGACGTGTGTTTTCTGTGTGTGCATAATTATTACTTGTTCATTCAGACGTGTGTGTGTGTGTGTGTGTGTGTGTATGTGTGTGTGTGTGTGTGCAGGTTGGGTTTAAATGTATTTCTACATGTGTGTTATCACCTGCACACTGCATAATTATCACTTTTCATTTGTGTGTGTGTTCATTCAGAAATGTGTGTGCGCTCATAGGTGTGTGTGTATTTGCAAGTTGTGTTTTTTTGTGTGTTTCAGAGTGAGGACATTTTGGCCGTTCCTCACTTCTTTACAAGGCTATTTGAGTGTGTGTGTGTGTGTGTGTGTAGAAGGTGTGTGTGTGCAGGATTTTCAGTTTGTCACTGAACATCAATCAAGTGTGTGTGTGTGTGTTTTTTTTACAGATTGTGTTTAAATGTGTCTGTATATTTCTTCACATATAGAAAACATGTTGCTGTTAATGTGTGCAGGCTTGTGTGAATACAGTGTGTGTGTGTGTGCGTGTGTGTGTGGGTGGGTGATGATTTTTAGTTTCAGTGTGTTATTTTTTTATGTGTGTAAATGTGTGTGTGTGTGTGTGTGTTGTTGTTGCATGAATGTATGTCTTGGGTGTGTTTGTGCATCGTGTGCATTTCCATGTGTGTCGGTTCCTTTCTTGACTGTGTGTGTGTGTGTGTGTGTGTGTGTGTGTGTATGTGCATAAGTGCCCGAGTCACAGAGTGGGTCGCTGTTTGCCTCGCTCATAGTGAGCGTCGCCATGGCAACGGCACTAGCAGCACAGTGTGAAGTGGAGGAAGAGCTTGCGGTGCTCAGCGTGAAGCAGAGCGAGATACAGAGAGACGACTTTCACACGAGCACACGATTGGTCGGGGCGGGTTGATGATGTCATGTGGTTAACTGGTGGTTTGTCCTCCTCGTACAGATGTGTTCGCATTAACCTTTTAATTACCGGCCACTTAACGGACGCCATTTAACATTTTCTTGCGTGGACGTGTGTTTAAGTGTGATCCCCGCCGATAAATGATCGGTTCAGGGTCGGAGGGGTTCAGGATCAGATCGAAACCGGGGGAAGAGCAAAGCAGAGGCAGATAGAGAGTGAAGGGGAGGAGAGAGAGAGAGAGAGAGAGAGAGAGAGAGAGAGAGAGAGAGAGAGAGAGAGAGGGAGGAGAGAGAGAGGGAGGGAGGTGTGTGTCATACTGAGCATGCTCTTTGTGCTAACTTCCTGCTCTCTTCTTCCTGACAGAAAAACCGTTCAGAGAGAACCGGTGTTCAGCGAGAACGAGAGGAAGCAGACGAGCGGAGGAGACGCTCTGAACGCAGCTCAAGAGAATCGAATCGAATCTGAGGAATTATTACGACGTTCAGGCTGAACCAGGATCTGTGGACTGTTTTGTTTTTTTAATCCTCTCTGTTTTTGTGATTCCTTGAACTTGAAACTGAATCTTTTTGCTGAACAGTGAGAGTCACAGTAATGTTTGACCGCGGCGTCTGCCTGACAGATAAAAACCTCTGTACTTTTCCATCTTCGTGAACGTTTCTTGTGCCAAGTTTGAGAGAAGCTCTGGGAGTCGAAGGGGATTTTTCTTTCGTTTCCACTTTGAACTTGCGCAATCTCTTTAATTTTGTGGTTTCGGTTATCTGTTATCGCCCTCTGTCTTTTCCTGATAACGATTATTTCTTCTCGTAAAAGTCAGAGGAGGCGGTGACTGTTTGCCAAGTTTCTCAGCCGGCTGCCTGAAAAGCATTTGCATTCTGGTTTGGCTCTGACCAGGGGACAAGTCCTCTCTTGTGGGTCTTACAGAGTGTGTGTTTGTGCGACGAGAGTATCCCTCTGTGATACCTCGCCGTGTGTCAGGGGACAATAACCGACCCTGTGTGTCTCCCCTGGGAAAATGGGATCAGAAAAGGACTCAGAGTCGCCTCACTCCTCGGTGAGTGGCGTCCCCAACCCTAAGTGCCGTGCGGCGGGCAAACGCCAGGGCCGCATCTCCTTCCACAGCCTCTTCCACAGCAAACGGGGCTCTCGAGGTAACCGGCCCCCTAAAGGAGGAGCAGCAGGCACCCCTTTATCACACACGCAACAACAGCTGCTCCCTTCCTCTTTGAGTTCAGCACCTGCTGCAGCCTCAGCTACGCCCACAACGACCACCACCACAGCCGCCACGACCCCCCAGGATGCAGCCTCGAGCACCCCCTCCAAGCCACTCTCCTCCAGCCAGCCGTCCCTGGGTGGAGCCACTTCCTCCGGGGAAGCCAACCTCCTGGAGTGCCCCCTGTGCCTGGTGCGCCAGCCCGCCGACCAGCTCCCCGAGCTGCTGGGCTGCAGCCACCGCTCTTGCCTCTGCTGCCTGCGCCAGTACCTGCGCATCGAAATCACAGAGAGCCGAGTCCAGCTCAGCTGCCCCGAGTGCGCCGAGAGGCTGGCGCCGCGGCAGGTGGCCGACATCTTGGACGATGCGGCCCTGCTGGAGAAGTACGAGGAGTTCCTGCTGAGGAGGTGCCTTGCCTCCGACCCGGACTGCCGGTGGTGTCCGGCGCCCGACTGCGGGTAAGAATCAGACCCTGATATTCTCTGCCCTGTCATTTATTTTGTTTGTTCTCATCCTGTTTCAGGCAGGCTTCATGTGTTTAGGTGTCTTTGTTTTGGAAAGATTATGAAACTGTGACATTTCAGTCAACCAAGAAATCAGCTTACGTAGTATATCAGTGACCTTCATGGGAAACAAACTTGCAGCAGTTTCAGTCCTTTACTCGTGTTGGCTGCAAATCCCAGCGACAACTTAAAGTAAACATTTACAGTAAGTTTCAGGTCTGGGCTCATTGTTGCTTTGTTTCCATCTTCCTGTTCCTGTGATACTGTGGAGTTATCTGATTGGAGACAAACACAAAGCGGCTTTGGAGCACTTGGAAGGTTTTTCCCTGGAACTGAGATGTACTTTAATAACCCTTGGATGGTGGAATTCACCTTCCATGACCAATAAACAAAAAAACCAAATACCTCAGTAACTGTGAGAAACAGAAACTGTTATGAGTGAGACACTAAAGTGACGAGCAAGCAGAGTCTGAAGCAGAACTGAGACACCTCACGTCATTTGAGTTTCTAAAAGCCTGGATACATAAACAGAGTTAGGCTTTATTCATATTAACAGCTGGTTTAACTGTCACACACTAATCTATAATGATTATTATAATATAATTATCGTGCCAGTAGCTGTTCAGTCTGTCTTCCTCTTTCTTTTCTGTCACATCATCTTGTTCGCTCTCTTGCTGTTGCGTTATTTCCTCATCTTTCTGCCGTGACTGACTGGAATTCGGACGAACGCCGCGGCTTCGCAGTAATTTAACTGTCGCGTTTAAAGAGAACAGGAGGCAGCTTGACCCGAGAGAACGAGAGAAAGCACGGAGGGCGAAGAAGTTGAATTTGAGAGCGCAGGAGAGAGGCTGCAACTGGGTTAGAGGCTCTGTGGGCTGGCCTCGCGCTCCAATGGTTTTGGAGGTAGAGCGCCTCTCGTTAGGTTTCTGGAACAAATGAGAGGCGTCTGTTTCATCATAGAAAGCAAGGGGTGATTCATTGTGTTTGTGTTTTTGTGTGTGTGGGAAGGAGGAAAGCAGATATTCTCTGATATTCTCCTGCTCTGGTTTTGTACAGTCATACAGGTATTTTCGCGGGGGAAAGCCAGAGTGTCTGTGTGGTATCTGCATAAATCTGACTATACGTGCCTTTTGGTTTGCTGTTCGGTTCCCTCGCTCTTGTTTCCCTGTCATGTTCCTACAGACGCTGCTATTTGTGATAATAACAATCTAGTGGTTTTCAGGGTTTGTTTTGGATATTTTATACTTCCGTGCCGCCTCAGACTATAGAATCACTCTTGGAAACATGCAAACTTTTTATTATTAGACGTCTCGTGCTCAAAGTCGACTTGATCATGGCCTCAAAATACTTTTTATTATATACGTTTGCAAACAGA
Organism: Chelon labrosus; assembly: GCF_963514085.1. Lineage (NCBI taxonomy): Eukaryota > Metazoa > Chordata > Actinopteri > Mugiliformes > Mugilidae > Chelon > Chelon labrosus. The sequence goes on from NC_140349.1 coordinate 4,400,148, forward strand.
AATACACATGCTATAGGAAATGACACATGTGAAACCAATATAAAGTTCTTTGTTAGAAAGGACTTCATCTTCTGATCTCATCTACCCCTAAAGAAAGAAGAAGAAAGCTGCACAGTATTCTCAAATACTGAATTCATTAGGGATGCACCGAAAAGTTTCGGCCGAAAAAACGAAAATGCACTTTCGGGCCATTTTCGGCCGCAAAATTTATCGCCGAAACAACTCGGCCGAAACAACACGGCCGAAACAGGATGTTGTGATGACGCAAGCAACAACCGCAGCAATTTTCGCAATTTCTTTCGGCCCGAAAATTTCCGGTGAATCCCTAGAATTCATAGGAAGATAAAATCAAAAGTATTAATGCTAACATGAGCAAACAGCAGAATTACGCTTCTCAAAGTCTCACAATAACCTAAGTGTGACTTTTAAAAGGGTAATTAATGCATTTTGAGAAGTTTGCACGCTTTCTTAATCCATTACACTCAGGAACTTTGCAACCACAGCCACATTTCTTCTGTAAGATGACGGGAATTAAAGACGTTTGCTGCTCCCTAACTCCACTAAATATAAAGGTTTTCCGTTGTCTCTGTTTTTTTTTTTGTTTTTTTTAGTATCTTGACTTTCAGATAATTTTATTTATTGATATAGTTTGAGTGATTGTCACAAAGAAAAAGACAGAGGGTTGATAAAACGTCTGAGGAATGCAAATAACTATTTCTGCATACATTTAAGCAACAGTTTGCGTGTCAACACCTGATAGTGTTGTCAGATTAAATTAAAAAGGCAATAACTCTTTAGAGTTTATCCTCTGGCGATCATGCATGCACAGTTTTATGAGCGAAATGAAACTAGCGCAGTGTGTGAACTGGTTTTCACAGTTTCTTTGCCAGCTCTCTACTGATTGTCACTATTTGGGTTTTTTTTTTCTTTTTTAAATTAGTTCCTTGTTTGTTTAGCGGAGGCCTGAGTCTAGTCCTTATTCTGACTCTCAGTGGGGGATTCAAATGAACCTTAACAGACATTTTATGATAAATACTGTAAATATTATTGTAGGTAGAGTTAAAGGCCGGCTCAATTTAAACTTTTTGTCCGATCCGAACTGCAGAGCTGCATCCACATCTCCTTGTCCACATCTCTCAGAGGGATTCTTCCTCCTTCAATTAAGTTTTAACCTCTATAAAATAAACTCTGTGTCTCTGAGACCAGAGCAACTTAACAATTACTGGATGTTGCCGCCGTACACATGTTAATATCCCGGCGTGTAGGAGGCTGCGGGGACATTTTGGTCGGCTCTAGTGGAAAAAACAACAACTTCAGAGGGAGGTTTATGAAGGTCATGTAACCAGAGATAAGCAAGGGGACAGACGTAATTTAGTCCAATTTCCTGGTTTAAAAACACACAAACCCACACACAAAAAAAAAAAACCAAATGTGTGTATGTGTGTGTGTCTGTGTGTGTCTGTGTGTGTGCTGGCTGCTGACCTACATATTTACCAGGACAATCCTCTCTGTCTGACGCCAACGGTGATTCAGGCCCCTCTTTAAATCACACCAGTTGACTGAGGCCAAATTGTTATTCACCACAAACAGCCAGGGCTGCGACACACACACACGCACACACACACAAACACACCTGAGAGCAGCTGGGCAGACTGCTAGTTACTGGAGATGAGGTGTCTACAGAAACTGTGAAATAGGTGTGAATGTTTGCAGTGTAACCGTAAATGGTGTGTGTTTGACATCGTGGGTGCGTGTGTGTGTGTGTGTGTGTGTACGTGTCTTTAAGGGAAAGTTATGTAAATGTGACCTTATTTTTCTGAGCTATCCAGTAGACAACGTAGACGAGCTCAGCTTATCAGCACAGCATCGATGCAGACTGAATACATTTCACAACGGAGCACGACATAAATGCTGATTGTTTTCTGTCATCACTTTAACTTTTATTTAACTTTCGGTCGTAACGAGATAAGGGTGACTTGTCACAAGACCGTTAACAGGGAAATCAAAGCTCGGGTTTCAGTTTCTCTTTCCTTCAGCGGAGGCTTTATGTCTCTTTGAATCAATATTTCTGTGCACGCTGATAGTCGGCGGTCCCGTTATTGTTCCATATCATTCCTCTAAAGTGTTGTTTCTTATTATTTTAAGCACAGACTTTAGAGAAAACTTCACACAAGTGACGATTCCCAAGTACCCTGGAGACCAACTTCCCCCTCCCACACATCTTTCGCGGCGTAAGGTTGCAAAGATTTGTTTGGTCGTCAGAATAAATGCTTAAATGTTATGAATGCGGTGAGTCTGCAGATGCATTCTGTTTGTCTTCAGAATATTTGAAGGGAAAAGTAAAAAGTTTATGAGGAATCACGGAATCAGGATGTTCAGGGACCAACTCTAAAACTCATACAGCTTTGAACAACATTTCTGCAGCCTTAAACCGGGGTGCTACGCCGTCTACCTTCCATCTGAGTTCTCCACGGTCTATTGAACTTGTCTGTTTCCGGTCTGAGGCAGAGTTGGGAGTTTGCGAATCCAAAGTCTGATACCTCAGTCGTACCTCATTCTTTATCTGCATCCAATAAATTGTTATCGATAAGAAATGACCTGCTGTCACTGCTCCACGTTTTCTTCAACATCCTGCATCTTGGTTTTGTCTTTCGTGCTGATGTTGTGAAATGTCAGAGTCAATCAAAGCCAAAACAAAGGCAGCTAGTCTTGGTTTGGTTTTCTGAAAGACATTTTGTCCCAGTGGCTTCTTGAGTCCTACATGATTGATGGGGAGTTTAGGGTTTTTTGAGTGTTAACAACTACAATTAATGCATCTTCTGATGAAGCTATTTGTGGTTTTCTAGTGACGCATTAATGTCCAGAAACTCCAGACTCAAGGATTTAAGACTTAAGTGGTGTCTCAAACTAAAATGTGGACGCTGTTGTCCCTGAGGGAGTGTCCCTAGTCCTTCAGGTGAAGCCTCTGCTGTGTTGAGACATGTTGAACGGGTTGTTTTGTTTCCTTGATGTGCAAAGTCTGTAGATTCATCTCCGCACTGATCTGTGTTTTAGGGTGAAAAGTTTCCGCCTCTTTGAATTCATTCTGTAAATAAATGATCTATAAATAGAGAGCTGTTTGTAAGGTTTATATGATAATGTGAGTGATTTAAAGTTCACTAAGCTCAGAGGAAAACAACAATTTCAAGTCTACCAAACGATCATTTCCATCATGAAAAATGTCGTTATCCTGAGGTGATGGAAAAAACCCAAACCTCAGAAAGTGATAGCACAGGAGCCCTGATAAGCATCAGAAAAGCTCACTTGGCAGAAAATAATGGTTTTGCTTGGGCGTCGCCTCCTTAGATGGATATCTAAGCAAAGCAGTGACGTGCTCCGCAAACACTTCAAACACTTCTGCCCTGACCCGTAAGTCTCTGCCCTGCTCGTCGGGCCGGGGAAGGTCTCGACCCGGGTGATTGGTGGACTCTGAGAATCCGCTGAGAGCGGAGGCTTGGCTCTCTGCCGTCTCCTCTCAGTTGCTATGGCGACTATTGATGCGGCATCGAGGGAGCGTTGCCAGGGGTAACAGGAGTTGGGACTTAATTAAACAGATCAATACGTAGACGTCGCTGGACTCGGTGCCGTCGTGTGTGTGTGTGTTTGCCATTGTTCTGTTTTTTGTGGCTCTTTTGTGTGTTTGGCGTGATGTTGTTTTTTCCCGCGTGAGTCAGACTGGTGAGTTCATCCCGGTGTTAAACGCAGACCGCTATTACAGCACGTCTGCGTGTCTGTGCGATAGCGCCGCGTTCACGGACTCAGCAGCATTCCCAGGTGGCTCTCGGCGGAGCTGACAACGCTGTCTGTGCACGTTTCCTCTCAACGCGCTGCATGTCAGCACACATTAAACTCCTCCGCCTCTCGTGCTTCTCCTCCCTTTCCTCCCCCGTCTGTCATGTCGTGTTTCTCGTTTACATCTCAGCTCCCGATCTCACACTTTCCTCTTGCGCTCCTTTTGTTTGTACCTCGTCGTTGTCTCCAAGTTGTCCGAGTTGCTCTCTGTGCTGCAACCCAATCCGCCAAAATTACGAGACAGCGCTGACATCATGTTGTCCCAGAAAAACAACCCTTACCAACCTGTGTATTATTATCGTAAACTCCTGAGTTAACCAGAAGAAGAGTTGTTTTGTTGCTGTTGCCATGCTGATGGCACAGGTCTGTGGAAGGTCAGTCCTGACTTGAATCTCTTAACAAGAATCAGATGAGACGAGGTGCAGACGTTCGTGGTCCCAGAGGACAAATCAAAATGACTTAAGTAGTCGTGAGGCTTTTCGTGTAGCGAAACTTGAAGAGAAACATCTTAAAAAACACCTAGGTCTTCAGTGAACGACATGTTTTTTAATCAACAGGTTAATCAGCTGGATAGTAACCATAACCTTCACAATTAAACTCTTATTCTTCTCATAATGCCATATTTGGAAATCAATTCTATGAATGAAGCAAAACAAACTGCCAACGGCATTAGTTCTAGAGTTTTTCATTCACTTCTCTTCTGAAACACATCAGATGAGGAAGCGCGCTGCCTAAAAATGGAACCTGTGAGCCTGTGAAAAGGTGTATGAAGTTGTTCATTTACAAACTTGTGAATGTAGACGTTTCCCGCCAGCCCGTTTTGAAGGCAGGAACAACGACGGCTCCGATACACCACCCGGCAATCAGATAATACTCCCTCCAACAGAACAAATACTGACGCCGCTTTGGTGTAAGACTTGAAAGTTGTTTTTCCTCCATTGAGATGCTCGTGCTGCTGCTGTAATAGCCTCTTTCACTTCTGCATCTTATTCAGTCGTGGTATCTTTGGTCGTTTTTCGGCATCGCTGGCAGCGACGATCGCGTCAGCCCGTCGTTTCACTCCAGGATGTCTCTCGAATTTGAATCCACCTCAGGATGAATTGTAATCACCTGCGAATACGTGCAAAGATAAAGACGTCCTCATTAGCCTCAGATGTTCTCTGGGTTTTACGTTAATTGGCTAAAAACATTTGAAATATTAAAGATGCCAAACATCTCTTATTGTCGTACTCATCCTCTGTGCAACCTCAAAAAAAGTTGAGGATTTTTAGAGAAGGTTAGAAAAGAAGAAGAAGAGTAGCTTGTTCATTACTCATTCAAAGCTCCGCTGTTGTTCTGTTTCTGTTTAGCAGAGCCTGACGCAGGGTGCTGATGCTGCAGGAAAAAAAAAAATGCAAAACAGGCACCTCTGTGGTTTTGATTGCCTCCTTAAATCAAAAGTTTACACACACATCCCAGCCGCTCCGGTGACCCATGACGCCTGCTCTAAACACCGTCGGGTAGATTTAAAACAAAAGAGACCTGGATCATTTTTGCATATGTGTGTTTTTTAGCCAGAACTGAGGCCTAGTCCTCGACGAGGCAGGTCTCTGCAGGAATGCCACGTCTTGTCTCATCTTGTCCGTGGAAAGTAAGCTCTGACGTCTGGTAATTTCCTCCGTCCCGAGGGCAGACCTGTCAGAGTGTTTGAGGAGGTGCTAATGAGGGACATGTTGAGGCTGCTGCGTTGGACTCGCGCCACAGCCATTACTAGTTTGTCACCAGTTTTTCCACGCTCTTATTTTTGGGAGCAGGAAGAACATGCAGAAAACCAGCCGCATCTCGTCGCCCGCTTTTGTTTTCAAGTTGTTCACCCACTTAGCTTTGTGACAGCGTTTCATGACAGGCCTCCTTTGTGATTCCTCCAGTGATTGACACGCTCTTATATCTCAGCACCTCGCCCCTTTCTTTAATTTCCTTCTTTGTCTTTATAACTCCAACACGCCACGCTTCTTTTTATTTTGTTTTGGTAATTATTGTGCGTGGAAACGAGGGCTGGCCGAGCTTCAGCGCGAAAAACAGGAAATTATTTCGGTATGTTTCCGCATATTAGTCTTTGTGAAGTTCTCACGTTTTTCATCGCATCTGACAGGCAGCAGGAAATCAGCTTGAAACCAAAACAAATTGAAAGTGGAAAATCAGACTGATTAGACTTGAATTTTGATGTTATCTAGATTTCTGCATTCAGTTCTCACCCGCCAAACGCAGCCCAATTAAAGAATAACACCCTGTATTGTCTTACTGCTGATATCTTCTGTGTCAATACAGCTGTATATTCACTCTGCTCCTCCATCCTCCCTGTTGCACTTTGTAAAAATCCATATCGGCTGACGTCATCCTGCCTCCTTCCCCTTCACACTCGGTGTTGTTAGCGAGTGATTACTCCATTGATCAAATCTTCTGTCTCCCCTCAGTCTACCGAGGGCTTTCAGGCTACGTAATGCGCGGTCCTGTGAGAGGTCTTGAGCTCCGGCTGGGTCTGCAGCGTTGCCAGTTACAACTCTGTTACGCAATATGTTCCTGAACTTGTGTTTTTAGTTGCCGTCAGCATCATGTGGCCACGAGGAAGTGTTGCAAAAAGAAGAAGATACAGAATATTTACTGTATGTGATGCTGATGAACGGTTAAAGGTCAGATTATAATGTTTGACTAGAATGATTTTACTGATTCATGTCTCATAACTGACTGCAGACCTTTATTAAGGAGGTGTTTGCTCTTTGGCAAACTGGTGTGACGCTGAAGAGTGTTTTTGAAGCTCAGTGTGGTGTCTCTGGCCGTCGCCATCTTGGTGGCACCTGACTGGTTTTGGCGTCTTCGTCATCAATTTGACGCCGCAGCTACGGCGACGGTGCAGAATGTATGCACGTCCCAAGAAATGTAATTATGCGCCGCAGCGACGCAGACCACAAGAGCTGTGATTGGTCCGCTTTGTAGCAGCGTGTTTCCGCTTTTTATTATTTCCGGCTGCTTCTCCATCGCCGCAATTTTCGAATTGATTGTTTTAGATCAGTAAAGATGGAACACATGGAGGAAAGGTTAACTGAGGAGGTTCAGGGATACAAACATTTGTGTGACTCGTCTTCCGCAAAAGTTTTATTTGCCTGCAAGAAGTAGAAACAAAAAAAAGACACAGCGCCCACTAGTGTTTGGGTGGAGTTGTTACAGATCGACTCAGTTTTGGAGCCAGCCTCAAGTGGTCATTGGAGGAACTGCAGTTTGTGCAGTTTTGTATGTTTATAGCTCTTTTCTTTTTTTTTTTTTTATTAATATGTTTATTAGGAGGTAAGGCACATCAGAACATGAACTGACGTCAAATTTACATTGAGTATCACATCACATCTGTATCACAAAAAATATATAGACATATTGGTACCACAGAAATATTGTGCATCCTGACGAATGAAGAGCAAAGCATATAATCTACCTCCTAGGACGTTTTTTTTTTTTAATTTTGCGGCCCTCAGGAACTCCATTAGTCGCTACACCGGAAGTCCTATAGCTCTTTTCTACCTCAAAGCACTTTACGTTGACGCATCTACCAAGTCGTTCACACAAGTGCACTCACATGTCAGGCTCTTCAAGTCAGCTCAGGGTATTTCAGCTGTTCCATGTACCTAACACCAACCTTCTAGTTTGGGTACATCCCACTCTACCTACTGTTTCACCCCAAAGGTGGCTGCTTGTACAACTGTTAATATGAAAGCATCTTCTTTGCATTTTCAGGTTCTCTCTGCTCTGAAAGATCGACATTACAGAAACAGTTTCTTGTTTACAGAAAGTATGATTTGTAGAAACTGAGAAACATGACTGTCTTTTACACTGTGAGACTTTCTTTATCTGTTCTCGTAAGCTCTGGACGCTGTTGAAGTGTTTAAACTCAAACATGTGGCCAGGAAGTTTGGGGTGTTGATTCTCAGTAGGATCACCAGTGGCCCGTTTAGCTGGCTTAGCCTTCTTCATAGATTATTATGACACAGTCGGTGCCCGATAACTTGGAAATAGTTTCCTGACTCGTTCCTTTGTCTTGTCTCTCAGGTTTGCCGTCATCGCCTCGGGCTGTGCCAGCTGTCCCAGGTTGGTGTGTCGCCGAGAAGGCTGCGGCGCAGAGTTCTGCTACCACTGTAAACAGGCCTGGCACCCCAACCAGACCTGCGACTCGGCCCGTCAACAGAGGGCGCAGTCCCTGCACACCCACAGCAACCACTCGCCCAGCTACACCCAGGAACAGGGCCCCGGTGAGAACCTGACAACAGACACACGCACCGATACCCACGCGTCTCAGCCTCAGTGGAGAGTGACTGGATCTAAGAAACCACAGCCAGTCACAGACACCACACACTCACACAATGACTAACACACTCTGTGCAGATGTGTGCGCGCTTGGTGCAAACACAAACACACGCAGATAAAACATTTTCACACCTCCGAGAACTCTCTGTTTCTGTCTCTGTCGGCCTTTCGCCACACGTCGGTCCCCTCAGTCTGTCGACGCGCTGAGTCAAAGTCGTCTCTCGCGTCTCTTCTGCTGTCGTTGGAGGAAGTGTGCAGCGTTCAATCAAGCATGAGGCGCTATTTATACCACAGTTTCTTCACTTGATTCTTTCGAGGCTGCAGCAACCTGCATCCTGTCAAACTGCATTTTGAAATGTCACCAAAACATTTTATTTTCCAGATGGCGCAATGAGTGAGTTTTAAGTGATGCGCAATTTGATTTTGGTCCAAGTAAATCAGTCATCACATGATATCAAGCGCACCACTTTGTTGTGCAATGCTGCAGATTTAGATTAAAGGTTTTATATATAAAAAGCTGCAAACTGGAAGCTCTTGCTTGTGACCAAATTCATCCCCCCAGATTTTCTGGACATTAAAAACCAATCTGAACAAATTCCTCCAATTACAGATGAGAGTCTGGTCATTAACTAGTCATGTGAGCTTCAGGTGGTCATTTAAAGTCCTCATTTAGAACTGAAGAAGGCAAATGAATGAAACATCTTCAATAAAACTCATTTACCTTTGTTTAAAATCAAGTAATTTTTAAATAAAGGCAATAAAAATTATATAAATATGTACATTCTTACCCTAAATTGTTTTAGATTGCATGAACCCAGAAACTGTGCTCAAAATGGACTATAACATTTAAAAATAGAGAAGTAAGTTGCTCAGTTACCAAGATTTCTTATAGTTTAATTAATATTAATCCTGAAAAATAAAATATCAAACATAATTTCTATATGTAAATGCGTAAAACTACAGCAACAGTAAATTATTTTTAAATGTATTAAAGCTAGATGTCATTTATCCATCGTAGCATTTGTTTGTTAGATTGAAGGAAAGAGTTTGGATAATTTAAAGTTGCTCAGTTAGTGTACAAACAAAATAATTCATGTTCGTTATCATCCCTTAAAAGAATACCCTTTTTTTTAATTAGCTGTTAGCTTAGCTCAGCATAAAGACTAGGAACACTGTGGATTTGTTTTGTATCGCCATTTTTCTGACAAGTTTCATACGGAATAAATAAATATTCATTTAAACATGTACATTTTTAGGTTTATTACCCTTGGAAAGCTGTTGCTAGCTTCAATGCTAAGCTAACCTAGCTACTAAAAAAACAGACAAAATCCAAACATCGCATTTAGTTCAATAACATATCTGTTGCGGTGATTAAGGACACAAACATAAAAAATCTCTGCAAACATTGGAGTGTGTGTGTCTGTAAATCCTATTTTGATTACAAAGCCATTAAGCAAATCTCTCCAGCTGCCCCGACTCGTTCTTCCTTCTCTCTGCGTAATACGCCATGTCCATTCTGCCTCTCTCTGCCAGACATTCAGAGAGACTGACAGCAACCCAGAAGGCAGAAACTGACTCATAAAAACATAAAATAAAATACAAAATAGTCCAGGTCTGTCCGTTTGTACCTGCTGCTTAGTCGACTGGATGCAGACAGGAACGCTGCGACAGAGAGAAGAAAAAGAAGAAGAAGAGTGAGTGGAGTCATGTCAGCAGAATACACAAACAATAACCACACACACCTCAACCACGTCTGCCAGAGTCAAGTTCAGATGCCAGTATGCCCTTTAAAGAGCAGAGAGGGTTCAAACACACACCCCACTGACTGTGTTTTTCTTCTTGGCGTTTCTTTCCCTTAAAATGCATTAGAGGCCAAAGTGCTGCAGTTGTCTCCTCCATTACTCTAATGGGCTTTGATCTTACTGCCAACGGGGGGAACAAAGGGGGAGAATTAGAGTTCTGTTTTTCTGACTCTCAAACGTTTAGTGAAGAATGGCAATAGGCGAAAAAACCTTTGGCGAGCACCAAGCAGGTGGACGACCAAGTGATCCGATCTTAGCTCTGAGGCCACGACTAATGGGAGCGACTGACACCGTTGACTGACATATGACACAAACACAAAGAGACACCGAGCACGACTTTGGTTCCTACCTCTAAATTCACCGGGCTGATAGCGGAGGCTTGGAGCGTCGGGTGAACCCAGATGGAGCGGCTTAATCCACCGTCCATCAACTGGGCAACAAGCAAACTGCTCAAGCTTAAAGCCCCGGCCTCTTATAAAGTGATTCCCTCGTCGTCCATTTCTTTGTAGCTGTCACTTAGTCGCTTAGTGGACGTTCTGGGCTGTGGTTGCAGAGGCAGCAGTCTTGCACATGTCCCACTCCGGCTGTTTCTGAGTGAAACAAGCAGAATTTAAAGAAAAGAAAATAGCCAGTGACACAACTGCTCCTTATGGGTTACCTGAAAACGTCCGGCCATCAACTTGGTGAACTTAGTGCTGGGAACCAAAGTTGTCGGACTGCGTTTCCTTGTGGAAATCTTTGTTGACAATCTGCTGTTATCAGTCGTTCACGTTGCCTTCATGCCAATAAATAGTCCAGACCTTTAGCCTGGAAGCCAGACCCACGTCCACCGACCGCTGGTCTGGAGTCTCTCTGTTGGGAACTATCATGCTCCAGCAAAGATCTGCTTTGCCAATCAGATCATTTGGGTGGGGCTTTATGTGACGATGGACAGAAGAGTACTCTGTTGTTTACTAACAAGACCACACCTCTTGATATTCAAAGTATTTGACCAGGTTAGGAGATCGAACGGAGGGGTCGAGGGGATGGGATGAGAGGGGTTGTGGGGGAAAGGGATGAAGGGTTGGAGGGGAAGGGGAAAGAGAATGGAATAGCAACCGATGGCGATCCTTGGAAGTCTGGATGTAGGAACCCAGGGAGAGAGATTCAGGGTGAGGGCATATCTCTGGAGGCGTCGGCTCCTTGACCCCCTGGTTCCTGCAAAGAGATTAGAAAGAAGAAGAGAGAACAGAGAGGGTGGAGGGATTTGAGAACTGAGTCAAACAGGCGAGGAAAGGTTAGATGCGCCTGCGTTGGCAGGTGCAGGTGATTGGGTGTTTGAGGCGTGGCCCTGTTCCTGAACCTCAGTTATTTAAACTTCATTAGTGATGATAGAAATGACTCAAACGTCCATGTGAGTCCGTAGAGAGAATGCTTGTATCTCCCCAAATGTCTAAACATTTCCTCGGTTGTGAGTGAGGTGCTAAACTCGTCTCCTTTCCGTCTCCAGCCGACGACATCAAGCCATGTCCTCGCTGCGGCGCCTACATCATCAAGATGAACGACGGCAGCTGCAATCACATGACCTGCGCCGTCTGCGGCTGCGAGTTCTGCTGGCTCTGCATGAAGGAGATCTCCGACCTGCACTACCTCAGGTATTCACATCGCACTCAGATCTGCATCACATCCTTCACATCCTTCCAGTGTGTTGATTAACATTCAACTCCAGCCTTCACTCAACCTCCTCCCTCCGCCCTCTGCTTCCCTCCCATCAGTCCATCTGGCTGCACGTTCTGGGGGAAGAAGCCTTGGAGCAGGAAGAAGAAGATTCTGTGGCAGCTGGGAACTCTGATCGGAGCTCCGGTCGGCATCACGCTCATCGCAGGCATCGCCGTTCCCGCCATGGTCATCGGCATCCCGGTCTACGTCGGCCGCAAGGTGAGGAACCTGAAGACACCTTTTTTGTAAATGTGCTGCCTGTCAGCTTCTGTCCTTTCTTGTCTGGCTTTTGTTTTCAAGAACAAATCAGCAAAAAGGAACTGAGCAACAGTCCATTCCAGCGTCTCAAATGTGAATATTTTCTGGTTTTATTAGTGTCAGTTTTCTACTTTGCGTGATTTGAAAATGTCGCCACCAGCTTTGGAAACTTGTGATCTGAACTTTTCACTATTTGCAGCCAAAATGTTTATTTCATTAATGAAAAACTGTCCTGCAATCTGAAATGATTGTAATGTAAATGATACTATCTCATATTTCTATCACACAGAGCGAAGCATACATGTGAGTTTCTGTACGAATCAAAATAAATTTGGCCGTGAGCTAATACTTGCGTACATTTTTCGGTTCCTATCCTTTGATGAGAAAGTACAGAAAAGGAAATTACAATTTAGTAGGGGGCTTTTTTTAAAAAAGAGGAAATGATTAGGAACCGCTGTGTTTATTGACGGAATTTACATTTTATTGTCTGTCACCTTGAATTCACTTTAAAGAAGTGAACACAGACGCTGACAAACATTTCATTTTCACGCTCGTGCCTCCTCGTTGCGGCGTCGGCGTGAGATGACTTTCACCCTGAGCTCTTTCATCTCTACGGTCAGTTCAGCTGACGTTTATCTTCCATCCACACGGCTACTGAAACCAGAAGTAAAAAAAAAAAGAAAAAAGAAAACCCCCCGAGTTGTGGCTTCACACTCATATAGTTAGCGCTGCCGTTGTCATTCTTTCACAACCGTCCTCTGGTGATAATCTGGAATTTACAGCGAGTCCTTTCAGTCTAGGTTTCAGCATCCTGTCCTCGTTTTAACACGACATCGAAAGGCCAAAACTTTCACTTCCTCCGAGGATCATGAAGCACTTTCCATCCACTATGACGTGAACCGTTCTCCGTAGAGTAGAACCCACATTTTCAAGTGAGGATCCTAAAAAGAGATGTTGCTAAAAGAAGCAAATGAGTCTAGAAATAGTGAGATTTCTTTCCTTCCCTTTCGTGTTTCGTCCGTATTTAGTTCCCAGCTTTGCTTTTTCTGTTGGAAACTTTATTTGGACCATTCAATAGGTTTAAAACATGTGCAATTCTGCAACATTACAATCCTGTCAGGCCTTTAAAAAGTCGTAGCCTGCTATTTTTAAAAGCCAGACACACTCAAAGTCTCCATAAACGTGTTCACATCAGAGCTGTGTCGTGTCGTTGCTGTGGTTACACCGTCCCATCAAGCAGCGTTTACTAAAAGGCAGCAAAGGAAGTTAAACGAGGAGCTTTGTGCTCCGTCAGCATAACTGCAGCACTCTCTTGTGGATAGCGGTAAAAGTGCATAGTGTTGTAAATCTGTTGAAGATCAGACAAAGTTCATTCGTTCGCCTCAGAGAGCTCAGTGGATGTGAGGCTTTCCAGGAAAGGTTTCAGCGTCTTGTTCCTCTGTGGGTCATGACACAGATTTTGCTCTTGAGAAAGAAGCTTTGAAGTCGAATAACTGGAAAACATTCATCAGCGTCGGTTCAGGGCGAAGTCACGCTGGAAATACTTGCTGCAGGGAAACAGACACAGACATCAAAATCTAGTTTTCAACATTTTCTTGATGCTGCCTTGTTGTGTCACGCCTCTTAAACTGCCAGTCATCTTTGTGTAGCTGCAACTTATGACAACTTTGATTATTGATCAAAAGCGAGAAGAAGAAACCTGCAAATATTCACATGTGAGAAGCTGGAGCTTTTGAAGTTTGGGCATTTTTTGCGTAGAAGTGACATAAATTCACCTGAGCTCAGATCTCCTTTAACCTTTGACCTTTGAAGCGTGTTGTATTTGAGTTAAACCCCTCCCCCTCCACCGCAGATCCACGCCCACTACGAGCTCAAGAAGACTTCTCGCCACAGAAGGAATTTGGCCATCACGGGTGGCGTGGCCCTGTCAATCATCACGGCTCCGGTCATCGCGGCCGTCTCCGTGGGTAAGGACGCCGTCATCTCTTCTGCCCTGTGACATTTTTACACATTTATTAATCATATTTAATTAAATGTCTGTATCTGTCTTGCAGGTATTGGCGTTCCCATCATGTTGGCCTACGTGTACGGCGTCGTGCCCATCTCTCTGTGCAGAGGAGGCGGCTGTGGCGTGAGCAGAGGGAAGGGACGAGGTGTGCGGATTGACTTCGACGATGACGACGGACCGATCACAGGTGACGATGACGAGCTGTGTTTTATACTTAGTTTCAAACATATTCGGTTTCTTTCACGCGCGCTAAGAAGGAATGTTCTCCGTCTGATTGTTGCAGTGGCGGATGCGTGGCGAGCCCTCAAGTCTCCTAGCCTTGGGGAGAGCAGTCTGGACGGGGCGGTCAGCGGCATGAGCACCACCTCCCCCAGCGAGGGGCTGTCCGTGGCCCCGGGGGCTCTGGGCGACACCCCCCACTTCAACACCCTGGCCGGTGGCGCTCTGGGGACTCGCACCAGCAAGTACAGCAGGTGAGGATCAGGGATGAAGTAAATGAGACCACTATTTATGTGTCTTTTAAGTCATCTTCAACTAAGCCGACTAACCACGGTGTACACTGATGAGTAATGTTGTTTTCATGGCTCCAGGCTGGAGGTTCAAGCAGGGGAGCTCGCTAAAGAATCAGCCCAGAGGGAGACAGGCAGCCTGGGAGCAGGGAGCGACTGTGCCAGCACCCGAGGAATGGCCGGATCCATCATCTCCTCCTACACTCTACCTGACAGGTGAGACACCAGACTCAGATACTGATCCGTTGCACAGCGCAGGAGTGTCTGCTTGGAAAATAAATGTTTGTTAGGACAAGTTAAGACGAGCATTTGGCTCACTAGGAGAAATAAAATGAAGGGTACTGAGTCAGAAACTGTTGAACCGATGATTATGTAAATCTCTGGTAAACCATATGGCTCTGGTGTTTTGTTTTTATGTATTAATGTATTAAAATAATATATTATCTAACTGATAGTAAATCTTGTGTCTCTCCAGGGAGTGCACCAACCTGGAGATCCAGGTGGACATCGAGACCAAACCCAGCCATCTCTGCCTGACCAGCGAAGAGGACCTGACCCCGCATCAAGGCTCCGCCGCCATGGCGACCGCCTCGGGAGGGGAGGAGCCTCAGGACTGCAGCTCCAGAAGGGGCGGGGCCTTGTCCGGCTCCGCGTTGGGACTGTCGCCGGGGGCGTCAATCAGGGAGGGGCTCAGAGACGTCACCCTGGCTCAGCCGGAGAGCATCCGCAGCGACCTGGAGATGTCCGACACTCAGTCGGACGACATCGCCGAGCTGACGTCGGACGACTGCGACTCGCCTCACCCCAAGAGCTGTCACCCGGCGGCCGGCCAGCAGCCCCCGCCCTGCCGAGCCCTGACCCCCTCCACCGAAGGCCTTCACTGTCCCGCAGACAGCAACGTCATCCTCTACGTCTGAGAGAACTGCAGCTCTCAGGATTGCACAAAGAAAAAAAAAACAAAAAACTAACCATCCACCCTCTGAACATTTCCATTTTAACTCTGTCCCTCTTCATAGCTTTGTTCCTCTCATCATCTCTCGTTTGCTGCTTCTCACAGACACCGTCTTAAAACACAGACAGCGTTTGTTTACTTTTGTCTGTCTGTCTTATTTTTCTACCTGCCAATCTTCTCTCTGAGTAAATTGTCAGGGGTCTACCTCTGAGATTTATAAGATGATTTATGTTTACTCCTTGGTGCAAAATGCCTTGGCTGCTTAAGCAAAAAAAAGAAAGAAAGAAAGAAAGAAAGAAAGAAACAAGAGGTACAAATTTTCCATGAGAAATATTGCAAAACGGAAATTATGAAATAAGGTGAAATGTCACCGAGCACAGCGGAGAGAGAAGAGGATTGTTGGGAAACCAGATGTTTGCCGAGGATGGAGAGGATGTTTATAACAGCGTGCGAATGAATGTGGACTTTGTACTGAAATATTGTGGCTTTATTTTCCTTTCTCTCCCTCTATTTATATTCGGACGACCTTGAAATGGTATGATTTGCCGCGTGCATGAGTCTGCATCGGCCGTTTCTCGTGTGGAAGAGTTGAAAGGGCAGCGAGGTTTCTGTTACACTGGTGAAAGTTTACTTCAGAGGACGAAGCTGCACTTGAAACTCAGTTTCCCTGCACAGAAGAGGAGGAGGAGGAGGAGGAGGAAGATGGATATAAGGACAAAAACAAAAAAAGAAATACGTGACAGAGTTCTGACAGTGACATTACGTTTAGATTTATTAAAATCTTTATCTCAAAAATGCAGAAACCAAAAAGTGCTGCTGTTTTCTCGGATTTATTCATTTATTTTTTTTGTATTAAACACATACACGTCTG
The DNA here is from genome assembly GCF_963514085.1 of Chelon labrosus. Lineage (NCBI taxonomy): Eukaryota > Metazoa > Chordata > Actinopteri > Mugiliformes > Mugilidae > Chelon > Chelon labrosus. Next base: position 4,416,406 of record NC_140349.1, read on the forward strand.
TAATATTATATTGTGATGAAACACTTTAAACAGTCTGACTTGAAACCGCTTTTGAGGACAAGCAGTCGTCCTCTGGTGTCTTCATACTAAATAATAAGCTCATAAAACAGCAGCCTTGAATCCTGGTTCAGTTTATTTTAGATGTTGGGAAATGGGAACAAAGTCTACAATACAGTGTTGAGGAGAGAGAGGACGGAAGAAAACAAACTACAAATGCATTTAAAAGCACAATTTAATCTCCTCTAACTATTTCATTTCCAGAGCTTTCAGCTTGCACGGCTTTTATTCAGCTGTTGAGAAAGAGTTTTCATTTCAAGAGCAGAGCAGACTCTCGTCACTGAGGGAAACCTTGAGATGTGGTCGAAAGATCTGGAATAAACCAGCGATGTGGCTTTGAGTCTAAGCGGTTATTTGCTTTAATTTGTTGATATTAGTGATACCAGATTATCAGACTGTAGGATTTTTGACTAGATGTGTTTGATTTGTCTTTGAATTATGACCTGGCTCGAGGGTCACACCTTAAAATGGAGACCAAGCGTCAGATTTACAAAAATGAATATTTTATTTCAATGAATTAGATTCAGAAACGCAAACAGACGATGCACCAGCTCCACTGCTGCTACAAGGCGTCTGTTGGTGCAGAGGGACGTTAACAGTCCCACAATGAGCTGATTAACTAAAGCAATCAGAAAAGCCTATTTTAATTTCCTGGAACGAAACATCTTCTAATTTTAAGAGCCTTTGGAAAATAACTAAATATTTTATAACTGTAGCCGGTCAGTGATCGTCTCAGTGAATATTTCCCTTTAAAATCTCAGACGCCCACTTCCCGCTGTCAGAACTCTCTCAGCGTTTGTTTCTGGTTGTTTGCCGACACTTGCCGACCAACGCGACCCTCCGTGGTAGCTTTGGTTTCCGACGTATTAACTGGCTGTCACTTGAACGTTTTGTGTGAATGAATGAACTCCTGTTGAATGTATTTCTGTGTCCCACTATGTGTTTTTTTTTATTTTTTTATTGTTGTTGTTTTTGAATGAGCACTTGTGCACTTTATCTGAACTGATCTTATTTATCCTTTTTTATTTTGTGTGTTTTTTTTTGTTGCTGTTCATTGTCTCTTGCTATGAGTGAGGTTTTACTTGAGTTGCATACAAAAGTCTGTGGTACAACCAAATGAAATCACCTACCAGAGGGCCTTTTATGTTGGATGTAACTAAGTAAGAGTTTGGCTCCAAAACATTTTTTGAAAATCCTTCAGTATTTTTTAACTTAAAAGATGTTCAACGTGTTTGTTTTTATAATACATTTTGTGATGCAAGTACTGTAATTATCTTTATGTTTTTTTATTAATTTAAGTTGTACTAATTCTTTTTTTTTTTTTATCTTTTTTTCTTTCGGACATCTCATTTTGGAGCCAAACACTTGAATTATTGATGCCGATAAGCTCTTCTCAATCATAGCCTGACTTGTTTCTTAGCTTTGTATCACCTCTGTGCTTCTGTTTAAAAAGAAAGAAAAAAAAAACTTTAAAAAAAACAAAATAATAATTAAAAAGGGTTCCCACCAGGTTTTACTTTCACCTGGAGGGAATCCGCTCGGGAGCCTTTTTTTCATCTCGGAGTAGCTTTATGGATTTCGCTGCTTACGTGACTCGGCAGTGCTTCGTTTGGTCTGCACTTATCACTAGTCTCTGCCTGCCTGCCTGTGAGAAAACACACGAATGTACCACGGACGGAAACCCCAAACTTCCTGAATGAGTGTTAGTTGATATGGAAATGTCCCGTTAGGAACACAGGTGGTCCTGTCCTTATTTGAAAAGGTTTAGAGTTTATAGATAGATAGCAATATTTAAGTGTTATTAAACTGTTTGTGTATTTCCTGTCACTGTTAAAGCCCTGACCCCGTGTGGGGTTTGTACATGCAGGACTGTGAAAGACAACTTGTGGAGCTTTTTTTTGGGGGGGGGGGGGGGATAAATAAACACAATCTGATGTTGCACCAAAGCCATGATTTGTCTTATTTTTCTATAACTTCATCAAAGCTGAAATCACATATGAAATGTTGTTGTCTGTCCCAAAAAATAGAATAAAAAGACTGAAGGTGTTACTAGAAAACTAACATCTGGTACTGAGCTTTTATTAAAGAAGCTCTACTGTAATTAACTGTAATGAACACATATCTGCACATTTGTTCACAGCCAGCCTGCAGGACATGTAAACACATAGGGTTTTTTTCTAATGTGTTTCTGCACAAAGAGTTTAATCTGGATTAGAAATAAAATAATCATAAATATATTGAGAATAAAAGGAAACGAAAAAGGAAAGTGAAGTCTACATGAACAGATATCAGGACTTGAGTGTTTGCCTTAAGTGTGGAACACCGGGAAGATGTGGACATACATTCACTGGCCACTTCATTAGGTACGCCAGGAAATGAATGGCAATAGAAGAATTATTTAAAAAAATAAAGGAATTAGCCTCATCAGACGCTGCTGGTACGTTGTAAGGCAATCTTTATCCGTCTGCTGATCCTCTACTGGAACGTGACAACAGGCTCTAAAGTTACAAATTTAAAAGCTGCTCCAGATGTGTTTTAATCTCTTTTTTCTTGATAACTAAAAAAGTTAAGACTGTCCTGCAGTTTCCCAACTGATTTTACTTATGAAGCTTTCCAGAGCTTTTCTCTTTGCTGTATTAGATCCTTATAAGCCTGTATGTAGTTGCACCTCATCAGGTCTTCTGTCTGAAAACTAAATGGAACTTTAACGAGGCTGTGGCCCCAGCACTGCAACGGGTTTCCATAAAATCTTTTAAATTCCTTCAAAAAAACTTGATGTTTTTATTATTTGAGAGTGCATCTTGATAGTTTTTTCCCCCTTTACTTTCTTTTCATTTAAGGTTTTCCTTTTTTAACTTTTAATATAAAATAGTTTTCCTCTTGCACCGTGGGGAAATGTTTATAATAGATTTTAGTGTCTAATGATTTTATTCTGTCTTCCCTTTCACAAAAGCTGTAACAGACTTTCCATTAAAATCCATAATCAATGAATATATAACTAGTTTTCTTTTTAAATGTTTAATTACTGGACAAAAGATGTGTACTTCTTAATTTAAAGACAGTTATCTGTGTTATGTATAGTGGGAGGGAATTAAGGATATACAGGGCTCGCATACCTGTTTACACATCAGTTCATTAAAATAAAATATATCAAATTATTATTAATAGAAAATATATTTGAATGGATAATATGATTAATACATTAACACTTTTTCCTCTTTGTAGTGTTTCCACGTCTAAACCAGCAGATGGCGCTAAGAATCTTCACCCTCCTCACAGTCGCGTCTCTTCACGGCAGAGACGCTCACTTTACGGCCGTGTTTTTGTCAGCCGCAAAGCGAAACGTGCAGCATCGGAGGAAGGTTATATTGACTCCAACAAAACACGGTAAATACAGACGTTTATGTGCATTATCAACACTTAAACTGTATGCGAATTCATTAAACTCCTGTAAATGATATTTATTATGTTTGAAAACAGCGTCAGTTTGTAGATATTGTGAACCAAAGCGGCCTGTAGTTAGCATTAGCCTCCCGTCATTGAAGGTGATTCTCGTGGACAGTTCATACTCAGATAAATCTCACCTGCTGACAGTTTTACTGAATAGCCGTAAGCATTTAATGCATTTATTAACTTAAATAATAGTTGCAACGCTTCATGTTTGTGTATTTGTCCAGTAAACATAATTTGGCTAGCTATCGTAGCTTGGCTAGTGGCTAGATGTTGACCGTTAGCTAGCTTGTCTCCTCTGATAAACATTGTATAAAACTCCAAAATAAGAGTTATACGTCCTCATTTACTGGTGAAATAGAGCTTGTTTTATATTCTAAGGTTTGAAATGTGAGAATAATATTTAACAGTCAAGTAGACAAAGGGCATTTGTTGTTATGGTTTTGGGAACCAAAGAAATAAAATAATATTAATAGAACACTTAGGCTAAAATCACGTTTTTTCTACAGGTTAAGAGTAAGTTATTGTGGAGATATGTTTCTGTTTTGAGAAATATTCTGTATTATCTGTTGTATTTGCATAAAAATGTTTAAAACTAGATTTTATTTAAAGTTATGTATGTTTTATGGACATAATTGTGTCTCTAAAACTGCAAGCTACAGCTGATAACCTGAATTTAAGAACGTGCCCCATGTGCCTTGTACTACAGGTACAGTCACAAATTTAGTGCAGGACTGTTATATTATAATTCAATTCAATTCAGTTTTATTTATATAGCGTCAATAACAATACAAATCGTCTCAAGACGCTTTACAAAACCCGGCCTGAAACCCCCAGAGCAAGCCTGAAGGCGACGGTGGCAAGAAAAAAACTCAGGAAGAAACCTTGAGCAGAACCTCAAGCTCATATGGAGGAACCTCTCTGCCTAAGGCCAGCCGGGTACAGACAGAAGAAAGAGAGAAGAGAACAGCAAGATAAACATACATCTGTCATAGATACACATATCTGACTAATGCATTTGCTTTCACTAGTGTACCTAATGAAGTGGCAAGTTTAACTACTTCGTGGCGGCTGCGGCTCAGTAGGTAGTAGGAGAGTTGGCCATGAACCGGAGGGTTAGCGGTTCGATGCCCAGAATGTGCCACAGGTGTCCTTGAGCAAAACACTGAACCCCCAGTTGCTCCCAGTGTGTGGCCCTGGTGTGTGAATGTGTGTGTGTGTGTGCTTCTGTGAGCACATGTGTAGATGTGTCTGTGACTGTAAAGCACTTTGAGTACCAACAGGTAGAAAAGCTCTATATAAAAACAAGGCCATTTACCGTTACTTCAGTGTGATAAAGGTTTCTCTGAGGCCCGTTTTCAAATAGCAGTAATCTTGTTTTAAGGATAAACCATATTGTGCAAAGATAAAATATGTTTCTGAAACAAAACAATTGTAAAAGCTTAAAGACAAGAAGACTCAGCTTCTTCTTTTACTTACCAGATTGTTCAAAAAGTGATTTGTTATGAAAATGATTGTTTACTACTTCATCTAAACTACTCACTGATTGATTGTGTTTAAAACCGTATCTACCACGACTATTCTTTCGGGCTCATCTGCTCCATCCTGTTTTCTTAACTATTCTTTCTTCTCAACCTCTCACCATCTGCACCCCTCCTTCAGGAGCATCATGCCGTTCGTGGACCTTCAGTCGTGGCTAGGCATCAACCTGGACCGCTGGCTGCTGTCGACCGGGAAGCAGCCTTACAAGCGACCGTCGCGCTGCCACGGCTTTGAGAAGGAGTGGATCGAATGCTCTCACGGCATCGGGCAGACCCGCGCCAAGAAGGAATGCCTGCCGGAGTTTGAGGATTTCTACGAGTGCATGCACAGGATTAAGACGGTGAGTGTTTCTCAGCATCTGGTTGTTGACAGAAGCATAATTCGACCTCGCTTGTGTGCAGGTTGTAGCTTCTAGTTTAAACTGAAGGAAAAATGTCAGACCAGGAAACTACAATCTATTGGAACAGAGTTCATTCACTATAGCTCTGTAAGGGTTAACCCTAACCATAACCTGTTATTCCTTCTTCTTGTCAGCTTTTAACATCCTTAAACAAAACATGCATTAGTTGCTTCCTGATACTGTGAAAAATAAATAAATAAATAAATCTCTTATTTGCCAATTTTGTCTGTGAGTGAAGTTCGAGAGCAAGAAAAGAGGTAAAACACGTCTTTACAATAAAAACTAACTAGTTAATGTTGCAGTTTAACTGAAGAGCTCTTTGCTGACAGTGTCGAGCCGTCAGCTGAGGACACACTGACAGGTCTCTGCTCTGTGTTAAAGTGCAGCAGCAGCAGAAAGCTCTGTCAGGATTTAGACGCCTTGTCTTCTTCGTTGGTCATTCTTTGAGTTCATGATGAAGCAGAATAAAGTGCTGATTAAAGATAAATGTCAGCTTTAACTTAAGGTCTGACATTAATTCACCTGCTGCTGGACAGAAGAAAAAGGAAGTGTTAGTTGTTAAATAGCTGGAGCATATCTGAGAAGAAGACCTCCTGCATCTCTCCTGGGTTTTTTAAGCATCTTTTGAAGACATCTGCTGCCCAACTGTTCCTCCGGAGGAAATAAATATAATCTTTCTAAAAGATATTTGTGAAATCGTGATAAAGAGGCACAAACATTTGAAGGGATGCAAAATATCTCTGCCTCATTGTTGTTTTCTTTTTCTCTTCCTCCCTGCAGCGCAAGAGGCTGTACGAAATCCAACAGCAGCGTCAGAAGATGATAAAGGAGGGGACCTACACGCCTCCACCCCACCACACAGGCAGTGGTGAAGAAGGGCCTTGAAAGAATAGTCCTGTTCTTCTGTATAGTAAATCAGAAATTTCCTGTTCACCTGTACAAATTTTCAAATAAATGTTATCATCCACTGAGCTCTTCTTCTACTTGTCTTTCCTTCCTTGTCATTGTCATTTTTAGTTTTTTATTCTTTGGAGATATGCGATGAAAACAAGAACGTTCAGCGAAAAATATAAATCTTTGTAAACCTTGTTGGATCAAACCAGCCTGGTGCTGCTGCTCCTACTACTTCATCCTGTGGCTCGATTTCTCAGAACTTTAAACACAAACTCTCAAACCATGTTCTCTATTCTCAACACTGATTACCTGCGACTCGTGCATAATAATAATCATGAGAGATAATCATATCTTTGCCATTAAGTAATCACTGATATAATGAAATCTAAACACTGCAATCAAAGGCAGGTTTTTTCGTCTTGAGGCCACCTTACATATTAAAAAGCACAGGTGCTTGTGTGTTGCAAAACACATGCACAAACCAAATTATTTATTCATTACTGTGATAATAAGTGTTCAGTTGAAGTGACACGTGGCTGAAATCTTTTTTTAACTGAGCTTTCACAGCTGCAACATGAGTAAGACTAATGTGTAACCAGGGTGTTGTGTTTTAAAGGCCAGTGTTTCATCTGGAACAAACTGCTAAATGATGCAGAGATGTTCAGAGACTCAACAACTGTGATGAATGGTATCAGAGGGAGAAACAGTGGATTTGTGTTTAGAAGTCAGTCAGAGGATTCTTTCACTTTGTCAAAATTTCTAAGTGAGGGCACAGCGGAGGAATTAACCATACATTGGTAGCTGTGCTGCCTCCATGTTGCCTCTAGACTCTTATTATTACATAATTTATGTATCTCAACCCTGATAGCTCATATTTCTCTAACCTAGCAATAGTAACCCAGGAAGTCAGAACATGACAATGGGTAGGAACAATCTTGATTGGTGGTCAGCAGATCAATCAGAAGGCCAAGAAAGGGTTAACCATGTCGAGCAATTATGTTTTATTAGAGTAGTGGTTGGCACAGTGGAGGGATGGTTAGCACTGATGCCTCACAGCAAGAAGGTCCCGGGTTCTAATCCATGGGCCGACTGGTTCCTTTCTGTGTGGAGTTTGCATGTTCTCCCTGTGTCTGCGTGGGTTCTCTCCAGGTTCTCCAGCTTCCTCCCACCGTCCAAAGACATGCTGGTTAGGTTCATTGGTGATTCTAAATTGGCCGTAGGTGTGAGTGTGAATGGTTGTCTGTCTCTCTGTGTTAGCCCTGTGATAGACTGGAGACCTGTCCAGGGTGTACCCCGCCTCTCACCCAAAGACAGCTGGGATAGGCTCCAGCCCCCTCGCGACCCTTCACAGGAACAAGCGGTTACAGAAGATGAATGAATATTTAGTCGTTACTTTACAAATTAACATTTCACATAAAAAACAACAAAATTAATATTTCACATAAAAAAAACAACAACCGTGAAACCCCCGATAAAAATATTTAATTAATTAAATTAGCTACAACACTTAACATCTCAAATACACATCAGGGATGCAAAAACTATATTCTTAATACATAATACATTTTATTCAAGTGACATCTTTTATTAAAGTACATATAATGTAATATTTTGCAGTGTGATCTGGCTGCTTTCATTCAATATAAATTAGTATAAAAACCTACAAAAATGGTTGTCTCAAATTAAATGTTTTATATTTGCATCATACAAGAAGTAACAACTGAATTCATTTGACCTGTGAGAGATATTTAAACTTGTTATCATCTCCACAGCTGGTTCAATGACCTCTACTGAACTATTTAAAGCCCGTCCTCCAGCTGCGTCTCGGCTGCTAGTGGAGGTTGAACTCCAGTCTATTTTCTTAACCCTCTGACCTAATTTTGGTAAAACATCCAGTGGCTTAGCGGGTAAACGCTCCCGAGGGGACCGCTCAACTGCTTCCGATGACAGATAGATATGAGTGGATGCTCTTTGATGACCGTGATTCAATTACCAGCTTTTAAATCAGGCTGATGGGATTAGGAGGCTCCAGGAGCTGCCACAAGATGGAGCCAAGAAAACATATAATAACTAGGGAAGTCACTATTTATGAGCTAAATGTGAACATTTCTGCTTTAATTAACCGTAGTTTAGTGACTGTGTTCACTCTAATTGTTACAAGTCCTGATATTAATTAGTATGTGCAAAGAGTCCAGCCTATGAATAAATTGCTGCCCTGGCCTTTAGCTACATGTGAACACAGAGGTCAAATCTCCTTGTATAATTTATGGAAATGTGGAGAATTCAATGTCATGAAGAGGAGTTTACACTTTATTATATGTTTATTCAGCTTTACACATGTTGATTGTTAGATTTGAACCCAAATCTAACTCTTAAATGATACAAATGATGCTGTTTTAATGTGTCAAGTGTAGCCTTGATGTCACAGCAGATAGTTGAAGTAAAATAATTCTTGTGTTTTATTGTAATAGTCAGAATTATTTGGGTGTCTGGTGGAAGATTTGAAATTAAAACGTCCATATTTCTAAAATCCTGATGATAGTTTTGTTTCATATGAGTTTTATGATCAGTATTACTAAAGATGAGACAGTTTTGCAGCAGATATAAGCAGGATAATCTCTCTGTGCCCTCCACTGAGGTTCCTGTGTGGATGGATGTGTCTTTACATGCAGTGCGAGGCACACAGTCTGAAAGCAGCCGGCCTCATTGTTGTCTTCAAACCCAAATTGGCCTAATTAAACTGAAAATTACAGCTAATCAAACTGGCACTGCATATGATTTACAGCATCTATTCGTGAGTCACATCATCAAACAGTTTCGGCTCTTTGAAATAAGTTTCATCCAGATCATGCTAAAGGTTTTATAAGGATGATCCATTCAGCGTCTTTCAATAATTAACAGATAAAGAGAGTTAGCGGTGGCCGTGGTGAACTTTACTCTTTGTTTGCTGTTGCAGTAGCCTGTGTTTTTTTCATGTTGACCCGTCAGACCATCAGCTGCTGTTTGACGAAAGCGGCAGCAGGCCAGATTAACTAGCCGTCCTCCTCTCTCTCTCTGACGGGGACGGTCTGCACCGACGGAGGGACGATGAGAGTCGGGATTATCCTGGAGCAGATGCCAGTGACCCCATCACGCAGCCAGTGGCTCCCACTGAGCCCAGTGGCTTATCAGTCAGAGTACCAGACAACATCAACTAGTGTTACATGCATTAGCATTAAGAGACATTTATCAGTACAATGCATTATTCATTATTAATAAAGTTTTATTAAAATTTAAGTGGCACCCTCACCAGACTCCAGGCTTTATGATCTCCTCTGATTCAAAGCTCACTACCTTTTAGTTAATAGTGATGGTAAATAAAGACTAAAGCATCTCCAGACTTGAAGCAATGACTGCACACGTGTCTTTAATGGTAAAATATCTGTTCTACTTTCTCTCTAAAGTTTTGCACATTCAGCATAAAGTACATAATATGTAAAGATGATGTGCAAGATAATACTGTGACTTTTGAAATCCTCAGTCAGGTTATATTTGTACTCAAATTGTGTGTTGTCAAATCCTCCGCAATCTTTGCTTAAAAAATAAATGATTGTATCTTCCTTTCGTAGCATCATTTGTGTCCAGCTGATGATATTCACCCCCATTTTAGCTTTATTTTGGTCTCCACCCTCTCCTAAGAGAAGATATCTTGATTTTTATGCACCGTGTTCACCAGTTTGTCCCTAATTTAGATATTTCTGCTATTTAATGACACAGAGAGGATTTATATTACTTTGTTTTCCTGTAAACTGGAGCTTGGAGGGCGGCGAGGGTGGATGGAAACAGAGGAGCTGTTGGTTTAGTTGTGGGCCTAGTTTTTGTGTCGCCCACACGTTGCCACTGGTCACAATCCTGTTGGCAGGCATTCAGCGTGTCACCATGGGTTCACTGGGATCAGCGCATGAGACGACAAACTAATGTGAAGACAGTACACAAAGCTACAAAGTTAAAAGGACTCAACAGAAGGAAGGCTCTTTTTAGTTTTTTAATCTTAATCTCATTTGAACATATAGACACACAAATATCTTCAAAACTACTTGATTATCTAAGTTTGGATGATGGTTTGTAGCTCTTTCTAGCCTCCCAGATAATAGTAGCTCTTCCTGTTTCCCTTTTTGAATGGTGAATGCAGACTACTGCCACCTTTGGCACAGGTGCAGAACCTGTGTGCTAGCTAGCCTGTAGTCTTGGTGTGTTTTTAGGCAACTGTCACTGTCGGCCTTCATGCACTGTACTTCTTTAACACTGGTTTAGTTCTCTGTGCCTTTACGACCCAAAACGATGAGCTGACAGACACTAAAATGGTCCATACTGCTGAAGATGATCTGCAGAGAGAGGTCGTCGTCTTTTGTGGCTTCATTGCCAGAAGATCTTATAATAAGGGGACCCTTCATACCAAAAAGTCAGACCAGACCGTGAAGAAATCCTCCTTGCTGCTGCTGGAAGCGACAGCCTAAACACAACTCTCCCACTCCTCTTCATTTCTCCAGCTGTAATCAATTGCTTTTTACAGCTACTCCCTCTCTTCCTCCAGCTGTTTGGAGAGGGAGGGGAGTAAGGCTGATGCTGTGAGTGTGTGTGGAGGGATTATAAAAACCCAGATTAATGCGATCTCATGGGATGTAAAAGCTCAGATCACATCCAGCTCTGGTTATACGTGTAAAACAATAGATTTGGCTTACAATAGAGCTAAACATCTCACAAGAGAACAACTACTAGTTAAGAATCAGAACAGAACAAGAGACTCTAATCAGGTGTACTTTGTGACCCAATATAGCAGTGAGGGACACAAAATCAAACAAATAATTAAAAAGAACTGGGATATACTGACTAGTGATGTCTCTCTCAGGGAAGCATTTCCTGACGCTCCTACGATCAGCTTTAGACGAGCTTCTACTCTGAGTGACAAATTGGTTAAGAGCCATCTCCCTCCGATACAGACAAAAACATGGCTAGATACTAGAAGAGGTAACCACCAATGTGGAAATTGTAACCATTGTGGCAATATGATAAAGACAAACTCTTTTCTAGACATTACAACAGGTCAAGAGTATAAGATACATTCATTTATTAACTGTAATACTACTTATGTTGTTTATAGGCTTGAATGCCCATGTGGCTGCTTCTATATAGGAAGAACAAAACGAAAACTCAAGACAAGGTTCGCTGAACATAAATACGCCATAAGAACATCTAATCCCAGGTACCCTATGGCTTTGCACTACAAACAGGCAGGCCATGGCAGTAGTGACACACTAAAAATATTAGGAATAGAACATATTGCAAAATCAATTAGAGGGGGGGATATTCTAAAAAAACTTTTACAAAGAGAATCGTTTTGGATCTATACTTTAAAAGCAACAACATACCCAGGACTGAATCTTGAACTTGATTTCTCTCCTTTTCTCTAGGTTATTTCAACATCCCAGGTTATGCCCACATTAAATGTGATGGAGATTAGTCTTTCTGTTGTCTAGCTCTAAATTATATGATAAAAAATGACAAAGTGCTTCTGTATTTTGATAAATAGTGTTGCTTTATGAAATGTTTTGTATTGATACCAATTGTACTTCTTGTTTAATATTTTCTTCTTTTTTAACATGGATTGTCATGTGATTTATCAAGCAGGTGCTTTCTGTTAGTCATGTTACCTGCTTGATTGATCAGCTTAGAAAGAGTGGCAAACACACAGCCATTTTAGAACTGCTCTGATGAAGGCCAGCTAGGCTGAAACGCGTAAGCATGTTTAAGTAGTCTAATAAAAGTTTTTATATGCATCTTTTTTGAGTGCCTCGGATCTCTCTTCTTTTTCTATATCTTCAAAACCACTTGATTATCTGGAATAATTAAAGTGTGGACCAGCACTGTGCAATGGTTTGTAGCTCTTCCTGTTCCCCTTTTTGAATGGTGAATGCAGACTACTGCCACCTTCGGCACAGGTGCAGAACCTGTGTGTTAGCTAGCCTGTAGTCTTGGTGGTGTGTTTTTAGGCAACTGGTTTTTCTTCCGTGCCTTTACGACCCAAAACAATGAGCTGACAGACACTAAAATGGTCCATACTGCTGAAGATGATCTGCAGAGAGAGGTCGTCGTCTTTTGTGGCTTCATTGCCAGAAGATCTTATAATAAGGGGACCCTTCATACCAAAAAGTCAGACCAGACCGTGAAGAAATCCTCCTTGCTGCTGCTGGATACGACAGCCTAAACACAACTCTCCCACTCCTCTTCATTTCTCCAGCTGTAATCAATTGCTTTTTACAGCTACTCCCTCTCTTCCTCCAGCTGTTTGGAGAGGGAGGGGAGTAAGGCTGATGCTGTGAGTGTGTGTGGAGGGATTATAAAAACCCAGATTAATGCGATCTCATGGGATGTAAAAGCTCAGATCACATCCAGCTCTGCTTCTTCTTCTTCTTAATGCAGCCCTGGACTACACGTGAATGAGTAGCCGCTGCAAATATGTCAACGTGAACGCCCTGTTTTTTTTGCTTTTTTTTTTTTCTATCCTCCACAAATTGAGAGAAAGTGTGCGTGTGCGCGCGTCTCGGTTCTGGGTTTGGCGGTGCCGCTGAGCCACGCATGACGCAGGAGCACAGCCGTGATCTCCATTTCCACGACACTTAGCGCACTCAATAGACATGGGTTAAGTGTCAGAGCCGTGAAAAGTGCCTATTGAAGAGAAAGAGAGAGAGAGAGAGAGAAAGCAGAGCAGGAGAGGAGGGCTGGTGGGGGGTTGTTGGAGGCGAGAGGAGAAAAGAGAGACAGAGAGAGAGAGAGAGAGAGAGAGAGAGAGGGAGAGACGGGGGGGAAAGGAGGAGGAATAGGACAGCCATTACCATTCAGGATCACGTTGCCTGCTGTTCTCTCCAGCCTCATCCACCGGCTGCGTGTCGGTTCCGTTTCTTTTCTCGTGAGGGAAGGGTGCGAACAGAAACCGGATCCGGTGTGGAGCAGAGAACCTCCGAGCTTCCCACCCACACGGAGGAGGAGAGAGGGAGCGGCGGCGGCGGCGGCAGCATCCCCGTACTCCCTCGCGCTGTGCTCGGATTGAAGGACCGCTGCTGCCCGGTGAAGGTAAGCGGCTCCGGAGCTCACTCACGGACCATCATGTCTCCTCCAAACCAGTCAGTGATGCTATTGCTCACACATTTAGAATATTATAATCCGTGAACTCACTTTAATATTAAATTTAGGGGCATATTTAATTAACCCTAATCACATCCAATCCATAAATCGGGATTATAGTGGGGTTTTTTTTCCTCCTGATTGTCAACACGTTGATCAGAGTCTCTACCTTAGGTGACATTTATTACATGATGTTTTACAGTGTTTTAATGCCTGTTACGTTCCCATTTCCAAGCACACTGCTCGTGATTAGTGTGCTGGAGGGCTGGGCTGGAAATCAGCAGCGGACATTCAGTCAGAGAGGGTTTCTGGGTCGTGAGAAGGCTGCCGAGGTTGGTTATTCCTCCTAATGAGAGACTCAGCAGCAGCATTACAGAGGCAGCATTCCGTCTACAGCGCCAGTCACAAATGGATAAATGTAATTAGTTGGTGTTGTCGTCCGAGCAGTCAGTGAGCAGTGGTTGGCGGCGTGTTGGACAAAGAGCCTCCTGCTTTCCAGTCTGCAGCCCCTCCAAGCACCGCGCACAGAGTTTGGGCTCCATGTCTGATGTCCATTCATGCAAACACATTCTCACAATCACAGAGAGGGAAAGGCATGCGTGCAAAACTGGCGACGTGAAGCCTCAGCTGCAGCTATAGCTCTGGTTTTATGTGCACACACACACACAGAGGTTGCCTTTATTGATCCGTGCACCCCCTACAGCCAATTATAACCCTCCATGATCACCACCTCCATCTCTACCTGCTGCAGGAATCCCAATAGGCCTCATCGCTGCAGGCTGCCCCTCTGTCTGTCTGTCTGTCTGGAAAACCTCAGTGATATTATGCAAGCCATGAGGGAGGTGGGAAAAAAAAATCAAGATAGAAGCAGGACTCCCCTCCTGCAGCTTTGTGCCAGATGGTCAAGCGTATATTTCCCTCCAGCCTTATGTTGGACCTCCAGCTAGCAGGCTACTACACGCTTTAGCAAGGGCGAACAAGGACCACAACCACTCTGTTTCACGTTCCATTTCATAGCGAGTAAATTCTCCTGTGAAACTGGTCTCCGCCACTGTTTTTTTTACACTGACCATGGACACACCCCCTTACTATGCAGGAAAGCACCAATACATCTGGGATGCTGGGGATGCAGGGGTCCCTTTTGGACCGATGGTGATCAAATTAGGGCCAACAAAAGAATCATAATTAGAGCACATCTCTCTCTTTTTAAATTTGATATCTGGCTGTTTTTTCTGGTTCACCGTTTAGCTCTTTACTCTATGAAAGATTGTATTTTTGTCCACCCAATTAAATTAATAATGAAATATAACACAAAATAGTTGAAAAGCATAACAACAGATGTCAAAATAACCTATTTGGTAGATGAAAAGACCAAAATATTCGACCACCTGTGATTCCAAACAGAGAAAAGCAGCAAAATGTGCACATATGCGAGACTGGAGTCAGCAAATGTTGTGCTCAATAAATGATTTAACCTTCTAACATTCAGCTCCTTTTTACTAAAAAATGCTGAACGCTTGAGGGCATTTTATTTGTTGGACTCTCAATTACTGCAGTTACAACAAATACAGTAAACAGAAAAAGAAACTCTTATGCAAACTACTGTTGCTGTGGTGTCGATGATGGACCATGTCCAAATTATGGACAAGCCAAATTATGGCTTTAGTATGGACTTGAACTATGTCGTTTTTATTTTTAAAAGCCATGTGAGATGGAATTACCAGGATTTCGCTTAAAGGTACCCAAGCCCCCCACTTGGGAACCAGTGAGAGAAATAAAACAACAGCAGTTATTCAGTGTCACTGTAGCTTTACTTTGATCTCCTCCAACTCATAAGGAACACGTGGCTTTTTAGCGACTGGTGTTGACAGTGTTCATTTGTTTCGTTTTATTCCTGGGAGTGATAAGTAGAATACATTATGGTCTGTGCCTTTCAGGTTTTAAGACACGTGGTAAGGTGAAAATCAGATTGTAAAATTAGCAAGATTTTATATCACAGAAAAATAAGCTAGGACCCACATCCCCAGTTTGGGAACCAATAGTCATTCATTGCTCGTGTCCACATGATGAATGCCTAGTACCGACTGCCATATTTGTTTAGTTTTTGGTCTCCTCCAGCCCCTAAGCGACATATTTGGCTTTTTTTCCACACTTGTTTTAGCTTTATTTTGGTCCCCACCAGCCGAAGAACATACTCTTAAGCTTTCAGTTGCTCCACTATCTTCACCTGTTCGTCTTGATAATTTAACATTTATACTATATGATGGGAACAGTCTTTGCTTGCTACCCTTTAAGTGGGAATAAATTGTGATTATTTTTAGAAGCCTGGCGAGGTGGAAATACCCACATTCCTTGTGTAAAACTAACATAATTTTGTGTAATAGGAAAGCAATCTAAATTGTATAATATTTTACATCTTGTGACCTCAAATCTGTCCCGTTTAGGAACAAATTGACTTGTCCAACCATTATTTTGTGAAATGCCTAGATAACGGTTGAACATAATGGAACAATTAACAGCTAAAGAGCCAGATATGTTCTTCAGGAGCTGGTGGAGACTAAAATAAAGCAAAAAATGACCGTTAATACTGGGCATCTGTTACGTGGACCTTCTGTCTGTCTGGCCAAGAGCTGTTTTATTTCTGTCCCTGCAGCTCTTTAGTTTACACAGACGACGACTTATCATGATTTACAGAAGAAGAAGGAGCAGAGACAAACAGAAACAGAAACAGTGACGACCTGGAGCTGTTAATATTGATCTGTGTGTGTGTGTGTGTGTGTTTGTGTGTGTGTGTGTGTGTGTGTGTGTGTGGCCATATGACGCCACACACAAGTTTGTGTGTTTCCAGTAAGAGCTCTTGTTTCTTATCTTATCCTCCGTCACCCGTTAACTTATGCGCACACTTTCTTTCTTTTTGTTTCAATTCTTTCGCTCTCACTTTGATTAAATCTCTCTCTCTTGATCCTGCTGAATAGTAAGCTTCAGTGTTGTTGGCAAGCTAGGCCAGTCTGTGAGTATTTATTTATGTATGCATGCTTTTTCTGCCTATGCATGTGTATTAATGTGTTTGTGTGGGGGAGGTCAGTCTAGGCTTTTATTTATCCTGTCAGCGTGTTACTCATCATGTCTGGAAGCTGCGATGCGAGGGGAAAAACTGCCTATTCGTCCTCATATTACTGTTTACACTTTCAAAACCGGATGTAACAAGTGTGCTTTAGGAAAGCTTATGTAATGTCTGACTAAGAGGTAAAGATGCTTGAAGTGGAAAAATAATGTTGAATAATCCAATTAAAAGAAATTTGGGGGGAATACATTACTAGTCTTACAGTTGCAGCTACATGGTCTAATTCACCATCTTTTGTTGACTATTTCTTGGAGTAGGTCCTTTCCAATTAACTGAATGGACTGTAGAAGCGTTAATATTGGATTTTATATCTATGTAAGTTGATCAAATGTAGGCTGATTACAGATAACTTAGCTTTAGCACTTAGCATAAAGACAGGAAAGAGAGGAAACAGCTGTCAGAGCTCATTAACATATCTTTGGTTGCCTCTTGTATTTGATTTTAATATGCTGTTCATTACTTATTTTAACTTTATAGAAACAGAAATAAAAACATCACATTAAATTGTGGTCTTCTAGTTGTTTCCCCTAGCTAATAACTTCTGCTAGCTAGCGCTATAGCTCCATATGCAAAGCATTCCTCTCATCTAAACAAAACACTGTAAATTGTGGTTTTACAAGTGTATTATATAAGTGTACCTATGTTAGAATTGTTAATACTGGGTTTTATTCAGAGATAAGTTGGCTATGTGGAGGCTAAATACAAAAGCCGGCGGGATTAGCTTAGCTTTAGGATTTAGTGTGAAGACTGGAAATAAAGGGAAATAGCTGTATAGGCTCTCTGAAATATCCACTCTTACATTTTAAGCTCACGGTCAGCATGTTATTTCTTACACCTTTAATTTGCATAGAAACAGAAATCTAAAAAACATCAAATTGTGGTTTAATGGCATGTTTGCTAGTGTTAACTAGTTAGCTAGCTGCGTCCCTAATGTTTTGTGTTGACTAATATTCTCCTCTAGCTCTATATTTGTACTACGGTGAGAGTGACTATAATACTCTCATCTAACGTTAAATAAAAACTAAAATTGTAAGTTGTGGTTTTACAAAATGTATTGTTAGCTTCTTGCTGCTCTCAGTCTTTATCCTGAGCTAATCACCTGCTGACTGTAGCTCCTATAACGGTAGCGTACTACTGATCTTCTCATCTAGCACTTGGTAAGAAAACAAATACATAGATTTCCAAAGCACAGTAAAATGACTGACATAGTTTTATATGTTTTTAGCTGAATACATATTATTTAAAGGCAACTTAATGAAATAAAATGAGGTAAACTTCAATTGAGTCGAACGTTGCAGAGTCTGCAGTTACTTGTTAAGCTAGCCTGCTAAGCTCACAGCACTTTTGTTTTTCTACATTATCTTATCTATAATTATGTATGATTAGATTTAGCAAGTGCATTATTTGTGCTTGGATAACAGAGAATCAAAATTAATTTGAAAAAGTGGGTTTATTGAGGTAAGCTAACACCATCTTCTAGCTAAAACTAGCTAAGCGGCTCTCCTTGCTGTTGTTATTAATTAGTGTTTAGGCTTTTTTTGATAAAAGTTTTTTGCTGTATTATTTGCCTGACATAATAAACTCGATCACTCTATGTTAGAGCTTTAAAATAATACTTTTCAAACGCAATAAAGAGGGAAAAGTAGGTACAGCTTTAGCTAACACTAGCTTGCTAATGCTGGCAGTAGTTAACCAGAGCGCAGTCACAGCTGTTTGGGTTTTGCTTGCTTTTATGTTGTTGCTTCCTGGTTTGCACACAGAGATACACATTTACTTGGAATTCTATATGTTAAGGGGGAACGTAAAAATGTCTGATTCAGGTTGTAAATGAGTTTTCAACCACTGTGTTTTGGTTTTGTAGCGCAGATTGAGCAGATTGTTTTATGAAGGACGTTTGTGCAGAAGTTATAATTACAGATTTTGTTGGCCGCTGTGAATCTTGAGTGACATGTTCTCTAGGTTATGTTTTTTTTTTGTTTTGCACATCTCAGCATTGTGTCTGTCTGTTGAGCATGAATGTCCCATCAGCTGTTACAGCGCTGCTGTGCTGCTCTGGAACGACAAGACTGGCAGTTAAGACCGTTAGTCTGCAAATGTCTGGTCTTCCCTCTGGGGATCGTCTTCCCTTCTCTCTCTCTCTCTCTTTCGCCCTCTGTTTACGTTACTTTTGTGTGATGCTTCACACACTCTCATTCAGACACACATACGCTGCAGGCTTAGCTGTGGGAACAGAGCGACCATGTAAATCCAGGCTGTGAGTTATAAATCAGGCTGAACAAGCATCCTGCATCTCTCTGTGGTCTGACTGAAATGCTGCACGACTCCTGCATGTGCATCAAATGATATTAGTCTGGTAGTTAGAACATTAATTGGCTTAATAAGTCAAAGAAAAATGCCAAACTTTTACTGGTTCCACCTAATGTCAAGATTTGTCTTTGTTTTATACTTGCATGTACTTTGGAGAAACAGGAAACTTTGAATGAGATTTAGGGTTCCTTATAAGGTCCTTATTTTATTATAAACTGAAAATATTTAAGGGTATGAACGCTTTTTGGAAATAAACACGTATTTTAAGATGTCCCAATCACAGTCTGAAAACTTTAAGAGTCATTCTAGAGTTTTTATAAAACTCTGAAAACATGAAAGTGGGATTCTAGGTATCTTATGATGATTTTATGCCCTATATTTAAAGTTTTTTTTTCATTAGATATCACCAAAAAATGAGTGTGTGAGCATGATTGTGTGTATAAATGAAGAGCACCGTGACTGTGAGTGAAAATGCCTCGGCGAGGGTCTCATCAGACAGGAAGTGACCTCGCTCTCGCTCACGCTGCTTGTGCTGGTAGTTTCTTTTTCTTCAAAGGTCTCATTTTGCCTTCGCGGGGCTGTAATGACATGGTGCGGCTTTGAAGCTCCCATTCTGGCGCTATTTATAAAACCGCTAGTTGCAGTGGCACTGACTCACTGTCAACGAGCAGCGGGGAAAGAGACTTACAACACACATCTCACACACACACCAGGGAACCGCAGGGGATTCTGGGAAGGCTTTAACTGTTTCCTAGCAGCGTTGCTGGGGAGACAGCGGGATTCAGGAAGTGGGGCTTTGCCAGCGGTCTAGCCAGTGGCCAGCAGCAGCAGCAGCGGGAGGAGGAGGAGGAGGTGGAGGAGGAGGATATTTGGCAGAAGCAGTGACGATGGAAATCCCAGCCGTTGTGTTGGACTCACACATCGCACACTGAAACATTCCCACCCAGTGACGACCACTTGGGTCACTCAGTTTAGTCTGCAGCAGCCTGGAGGGGAAGAAAGACAGATCTGCTGTGAGGAAGATGTTGGCAGGGGAAAGTTTCTCAGGAATCAGTGTGGCCGTTTTGTGTCAGAACTGTTGGCTGATTAATGTAAAACGAACTAGATCTGTGGCTGTAGAGGCTTTTATTTTGAAAGAAAGTGAAACATCATCTGTGAAAGAAACCTAAACTAACTGAGCACTTTGTGTTGATTATTTAGCCTTCAGCCTTTTCCAGACACATGAAGACACTCAAACAAGCTACAGCAGAAAAGCACAGGTAGAAATTAGAACATTAATGAAAGCTGAATTTAGCGGCTTCTCTTGTTGAGGTTTTATTTTCATGCATGACTCACTGAGACACTTGAATAGACAAACTAAGATGCTGTTACTCGTATTAGTTGCTTTATCTGCAGTGACAAGATGTTGCAATGTGCAGTCCTGCACATTAAACTCATGTCTGCATTACTTTTTTAAATAGATCAATTGATTTGATGAGTCATTGAGAACAAAAACTCCTGCAGACGAGACGTTTTTCCAGCAGAATATCAGATTGTTAAGGAAGATGTTTTGCGATGAAACATGTAAAAGTTGTTTCAGTTTTATTTGGACAGAAGGAGGGGTAAAATGTGAAATCAATGAGTCTGTGGAGCCGAAAATAAAGGAGCCAATAAGAGGCAATTCATTCTCGCAGGACAGACGTGTGCTGAGCTTCGTGGTATTGATTTAGTGACGCTGTGATGGACAGATCAGAACGTCAGGTCCCCAGAGTCCACTCAGAAACACACACATATACACACACACTTCCTGCTTGTGTGTATGCTGTGTTTTGTCTTTGTATTAAAACTATATAATTGAGCGTAGAGACGGACGGATGAGCAACGGGGAATAAGAAGAAAAGCAGAGAAAGTATTGAGTGAAAGTGAAGACAGAGGTGAAGAAGGCTCCTCTCTGCCTGGAATATTGACTCTTCTTTAAAAATAGAAACACTACACAAGGTTTTAAACCTCATCTTTCCATGTCGGTGCTTGTTTCTTTGTCTCCATCCTGATCAAGAGGTTAATAAAGAAGTTGTTTTTGTCGTGTTCATGCGTAACGCTCATCTTGAAGGTTTATACGATCAGTTTTTGTAGATGTTCACATCATGGTTGTGTTTCCTTTGACCTGCTCCTTCATGCATCGTCAGGCCTCAGTTATCTTCAGTGTCATGTGCTTTTCCTTCATGTTTTCCTCAGATCTGATGTCTATGGTCTAGACGTGATGACTAGTTTAGCCCAGTTCTTCCTCTTCCTTTTTTGCTGCGTTATTGCTCTTGTGCTAAAACTTTGCATCATTCATGATCGCTCCGTACGGCCGCTATGAATTATAAAGTGTCTCCACTTTCTTCTCTTTCCCCCACAATTCCTCCACTCCTTTCTTTCCTGACCTCTTTTCTCTCCCCCAACTTCCTTCCTCTCCTCCATCCCTCCATCCCTGTCCCACCCTGCAGCTGTGAAGTGAGATGGAGTCGTCAGACGATGATACTCTGAGCGAGCGCTCCTGCGTCAGCGAGCCGTCCTTCCGCACCGAGCGCTCGGGGGGTTCGCTGTCTCCCTGTCCATCTGGACTCGTGGGGCCTCCGGGGGACACGTTGCCGTGGAACCTGTCCAAACACGAGAGGAGGAAGAGGAAGAGCCAGGACTCAGTGCTGGACCCGGCGGAGAGGGCCGTGGTTCGTGTCGCAGGTGAGGCGATAAATCTCAGACCTGATCTGTCTCTGGAGGGTGACGGCTGTCAGCTCGAGCAAGGCACTGGTTCTGGAACTGTTGTAAGCAGAAAGGAGGAGTGTGTGTTTTGGGAAGCTTTTGGATAATTGTGTGCTGAAGGAATTTGCTGTAAGAGTGAAAGCTTCTAGTGAGGAATGTCAAACAAAACTTGAACCCACTCCTCCTTCTTCTTCTTCTTCTTCTTCTTTTTTGCATTTATACTCGTCCTGTGAAACTTGTTTTTTCTTGTCAGCTAACAGAGAATTAAAGCGGTGAGTGGGAAGCTCCTAATGCATCATTAGACCTGGCAGTTACCTAAAAGACTTTTACCAGATAATGCGCCTCTCTCACACTGATTGTCTTTTTGTCACTGGATGTCTTGGTACAAAAGGATTCTTCTCCCAGGGCTTCATTCGGGCTCATTAAAGGACCACAGACTTGGAAAAAGCTACTGAAGTGGCACTGAAATTAGCAGAGACTTCAGTTTATGGCATCTTGTGTATATTCGGGGCTCTTGTTGTGT
This sequence comes from Chelon labrosus, assembly GCF_963514085.1. Classification (NCBI taxonomy): domain Eukaryota; kingdom Metazoa; phylum Chordata; class Actinopteri; order Mugiliformes; family Mugilidae; genus Chelon; species Chelon labrosus. Next base: position 4,438,588 of record NC_140349.1, read on the forward strand.
TAAGAAAATGTTTAGCTCAGTCGCTGCACATAAGATAAGTTGATTTCATTGTCTGCATCCTTCCATGCCGAGATCAGAATCTCAAACACATCATGAAGTTTTTTTTAGAGACGCCTCTGCTCCTCCATCTTGCCCGTCCTCCTCTTTTGTGCCTCCTCTCGTGCTCGTAGTAACAGAAGACGGGAAGAGAAATGTAGGTTACTCAGCTCTCTGGAGAAGCCGGGGCTCCCCTTGCTCAAGTAATGAGACGCTGCTAGCACGCTAAAAGCTTTTAATGGAGAGGATGGAGGACCTCTAGTTTGATAATCGAGGCAAATGACGGAAAAGTGGGCTTGGAGCTGCGGCTTTTATCGGCTTTTATTTTCTTCCTCCTCGTGTCATCTAATTATTCAGCTGATTATTTACTGTTTGAGGCTTTTATCACATAATGCATCTTCAGCTAAGCCTCCAGTTTACAGCGTGTCCCTCTATTATGGAGCGGATCAGAATAATAGATTCTTGAGACTAATAAGTGCAAATTGTTGTCTTTATATGTATATATCATATATAATCCCACTGATAGTGTAAATGTCAGCTGTGGAGGAAGTGATGGAGGCAGTGAAAGCCTGGATTATAGACATAGTAGCAGCATGTAGGTCAGCTCAGGGTGAAGGGGTTCATATCACTTCCATGATCTGGTAGTTATACGCTCCTATAGTGTGCACATGTAGAGGAAATGTAATGTATTTCCAGACTGGAAGCATCTCCAGGCCTGCAGCGTTTAAATCTGCCTCAGGTATCTGGTTTTACTATCAGTCTCTTATGTGCAACGTCTAAGAGGAGCTTGCTCCAGACGTTGCCTCTGTGGAGGTTCTGAGGGAACAGTTTGACGTCTGAGGCTTTTTTTATTTGAGTTAAATATCCTTAATTTGATTTGCATCGAATTCAGTTTAAGACCAGATATCTGGTTCTGGCAACTGCTTTAGTGCTGGCATGAGGAAAACACATTTCTGTATTATAAGCTCCTCTCTCCAAGCTGCAAGGAGACAATGAAATAACCAAAAGCAGACTGTCATGAAGGTGCATCTGTTAACATTCGTGTAAATGACAGTTTACTACATGCACTCACATCTTCACGTGCACTGACTTTGAAGCTTGGATAATAATAGATTAAAAGGAGGAGAGAGAAGAGGGAAAGAAATCTACATTATGTGAAAATGAACGAGCTGAACGCTTGCAGACAAAGTGAAAAGAAAACAAACTTTAAGAAGCACGGCTGTATGGACTTTTAATTTCCTGAAGCTGAAATTCTCACACAGAATCAACTAATTGACATCAGCTCTCTCACCAACATCTGTTCTTTACTGTTCACATGTGGTAGTTAAATTACTAGCAGACTGGATTGTGCTGGAGTCGGTTTAACAGCGCTGGCATCACTTTTATGTCCCGTGGTCATGTTTTCACATAGTGTTGTCTCAGTTCAGTCACCATCATGCTATGATTTCCAGTTTATTCTGTTCAAGCAGATGAGTTGAAGATATAGGCTTCTAAATCAGAGCTGCTGTAGTTTGTGAACGAGATCAATTTCTGTTGAGCTGTACGTGTGTTTCATCTAATTTTGGTCACCGATCCTCTCTGTGAATCGATCTGTCGCTGATGCTGGCAGACGCAGGAGGAGAATGATCTCATGCGACATGTTTTTAATGAACTCTCTCTCCTCTCTTCTTTGTGTCTTTTGGACGAACGTGTGGTTGAAATTCGCAGCTGTGCCTCAGTGTGAACACCAACAGTCTGTGTGTGTGTGTGTGTGTGTGTGTAGAGGACAGTCCTGAAAGAGAAAAACATTTAAGTGTGATTACCTACAATTATTAGAGGAGACGGGGGGGGGGGGCTCCCTGGCTGCACCTGTGGGATGAGTCAGCGGCGCAGACTTGTTTGTGTGGCGATCTTTGGGTTCTGAGTTGATGCTGGCGCCGTCACAAACCTCCCAGGGGTTTAGACGCAGACAACAGCTCTCTAATACAAACGCTCCTCTCCATTCGAGAAAGCTGCTGATTGGTTGCTTCCTCCTATAGATAGATTTTCTCCAAATATAAACTTATGTGTTGATGCCCAAGAAAGTTAAAGGAGGCTCAAGCTATTTTTTATCAAGATAAACCCATGATATACATGTTACTGTAAAGCTGTGTCATTTTTAATGGAAGCTGGCTTATCCTGTGAAAGGTCGGGGGGGGGGGAGTCATGATCATCCCAGCTGTCATCGGGCGAGAGGTGGGGTACACCCTGGACCCTCAAACCTACGGCCAATTTAGAATCATCAATGAACCTAACCAGCATGTCTTTGGACAGTGGGAGGAAGCTGGAGTACCTGGAGAGAACCCACGCAGACACAGGGAGAACATGCAAACAGAAAGACCCCAGTCGGCCTGGATTCAAACCCAGAACCTTCTTCCTGTGAGGCCTCAGTGCCGCCCCTTAAACTTATTTCAGCCTCCAACTGTGCATGAACCAGTGATGCGTATGATTAATTGATGAGCTTGGTACAACGACGTCAAGGAGCATTTTTAGAAACTTTACTTCCATGATGACTAACCGACACCGTACCTGTCCTTGCTCTAGCTGTTTTCTAACTCTAGTGTGGACACAACTGGAGCAGGAAGAGATGTGAGCTGCAAAAATGAGAATGAAAAAAATGAACTCCATCTTGATGAAGGCAAAGCAGCAAAAAAATGTTGAATAAATAACATTGTATGGGTGCATACGCCGATCAGGAATCAAAATATGACCACTGACGGATGAAATGAACGGATTATTTCGTCATCATGACACCTGTCTTTGAGCGGCCCAAACAGTAAGAGCAATAGGAGCTCAGACTGCTGAAAAGGTTAAAGCCAGTCCTGATAGAAAGGAGCCAGAAGACACAATGGTTCACAGTTTCTTTTTGTATGGGGGTGTGTAGCTGCAGACCAGTCAGGGTGTCCATGCTGACCCTTGTCCACTGATGAAAGCTCCTATAATGGAGATCATCAGAACTTGGAGGGGTGGCCTGATCTGCTGGATCACATTATAACACTTATGGCACCAGGATGCAGGATGTGAAGAAGTCCAGCTAGTTGAGGCAGAGGCTGTGTGATGCTCTGGTCATAGTCCTGCTGTTAGACCCTGGGTCCTGTCCTTCATGATGCTTTGACACATACAGCAGTGGTCTCTTTCAGCAGGTTAATGATCCCGGCAGCAAATCAAACTCTGTCTGTGGCAGTGATGCTGTTAAATTCCCTCTTTTATCCTGTCCGTTGAAGCTTTGTTGTTTCTGGTACCCTCCTGTATCTCCCAGGCCGCTCCAGCGCCCACTCAGGCGTGAAGGCTATTGTGATGATATTACGTTTTACATATAATATGTACCGTGTGTTTACGCTGACCTCAATTTTCCATTCAGGCTTCAGCTGGAATGTGGAGGCTGAATACATTAGGTTTCTTGTGTCAGTGGGTCACATCGTTTACAGTCAGACTCACGACGGAGCACCGAGACCCCACACTCAGAGAAATGTGTCACAGGCGTCGTTATTTTCAGTCTGGAGTATTTATCGTAGCTGGAAAAGAGTGAAGTTGTGTTGCTAGACGGCAGAAGAAAGAGCAGAAAGAGAGAAAGAGGAGGGGACACACACTAGGAGCTTTGTGAGCAGATGAGTTTTGACTTCACACTGGAGAGGATAAAGAGAGACGTCGCTGTCCTGACTGGACTCTGTTATTCAGCCGCTTCGCTGAGCCTGAATGTCAATGAAACCGAGCAACCAGCTGCTGGTGAACCAAATTTCTGTCTTCCTCAGAAAACTGATTAGTGACGCTTTAGATGTTTGATTTATGAGTTTGTTTTGGTGCTCACTGATGCATTATTTAATATAAATAAATGTTTACACGTGTAAAACAATTTCCTAAATACATACAGTGTATATACACTCAGTGGCCACTTCATTAGGTACACTAGTGAAAACGTTGTGATATAACAGTCCTGCACTAAAACGGTATTCAGCATTAGTTTCAAATAGCAGAGAGAGCTGTCGATTCAACCGTGTTTTCATTGTGGAGGCTGCGGTTTGTAGAGTGATTGAATTGTATTGTGTTGTACCGACACGTTTCTATTATTTCGGCAACCCCATTGTAGTCAGTGAGCTAGGCCAGGCAATCCAGTTTAACAGCACCACAAAATACATCCTCTGAAATGATCATCCAGTTGAATTATCATCTTTCTCATGCAGTTTCGACATAAACTGAACATTGTAAGAGTCCTGAAGAAGGAGTTCTAGCTGGACTATTATACCTAATGTACCTAATGAAGTGGCCGGTGAGTGTATGTCAGTATTCTACATTTGTATTTTCAACTTGGAGTTAGCTAATGTTAACTTACATTGTGCAATATCAAAACAAATCTTGTTTGCTTTGAAAATCTGCATGGACGAGCAGAGAAGCCAGGTGTCCCAAATTTCCCACTGGCACCTAAATGCAGCACTCCTTTGTCATGAGAGGCTGTTAAATTATTCTCATCATTAAATGCATCAGTGGTCGAGGTCACAGAGTTCAGAATTCAGTAAATACTTGGAAAAACAAACATTTATTTATGAGTGAATATTATATTTTATGATTAGGCTATTAAAGATCAGATGTTATTATTGAGACTAATGAAATGTAAAGCATGCTCAGACACCTAATGGGTCTCAGATGTGCTTATTTGTGCAGAAAATGGGATTATTAGAATAAAAAATAAAAAATTAAATACAAGGGAGAAAATGCTGACACATGAAAATATGTGTGAGGCTGCCGCGGAGCAAATTTATTCACATGAACATCAGGACCCCAGACGTCTGTGCCTGCATGTAACTTAGTCGCCCGCCGTCCTGCCTGCTGCTCTCTTCTTCCACGACAGCTTTCTCGACAGGCAGCTGAAAGGAAAGCCTCGGCCCAGGGCCCACAGGCTGTCCCGCTGTTGCCATGGCGACGCGGTCTCCTCTGTTTCCATGGTTATGAAAGGCGAGGAGAAGCAATGGGGGTGAGAAAGAGAGATAGAGAGAGAGCGACCGACACTGGACATAAAGGAGGGGAAAAAACAAACAGAGAAAGAGAGAGTGTCAGAATTTTAATTTGGAGCTGAAGAAAAGAGGAGGGAGTTTGTAAAGAAAGCGAGAGAGAGAGAGAGAGTGAATGATTCAGTCTGTTTAGAAAGTAATGAAGAGAGGAAAGAAAATAGATGGGGAGAGGAGGGAAAAGAGAGCAAGGTTCAGAAGAAGAGGAGGAGGGAGGAGGAAAAGAAAGGATGACTTTCAAATAAATGTGAGGTCGAAGGAGGTCGGAAAACAGACAGAGAAGAGAGGACGAGTGATGAAAGAGGGAAAAAGAGGAGTAGTAAAGCTGAAAGAGAAACGCTGCCTTGGAGATAAACTACAGCTGAAGTTGAATGAGAAAGAGGAGAAGAGTTTAAAACGGTTACAGGAAACGGGTTAAAGAGAGGTGAAGAAAAATCTAAAGAGAACTAAATGAAAGAAGTGTTGAGAGAGAGAGAGAGAGAGGAAAGAGGAGAAGAAACAGACAAACCTTGAAGGAGAATAAGAAACTGAAACAACCTACAAAGAATAACAGCTTTCAGGATGCACTAATAAGAAGTTACAACCTCCTCTGAGTTAAATGAATTTACAGGAGACCAACATATCTATAGCTCAAGCTCCATTAACAGTAATCGCTGTCAATTTGACGTCGTAGCTATGGTGACAGAACAGACTCTAACGCCGTAGCTGGAAATGTAACTACACGTTGGAGCGTACAGTTTTTTAATGGACGTGGAGGAAAGGTTAACTGAGGAGGTTTGGAGATACAAACATCTATATGATTAAAGGTGTGGTGTGGTGATTAGCACTGACGCCTCACAGCAAGAAGGTTCTGGGTTCTAATCCATGGGCCGACTGGTTCCTTTCTGTGTGGAGTTTGCATGTTCTCCCTGTGTCTGCGTGGGTTCTCTCCAGGTACTCCAGCTTCCTCCCACCGTCCAAAGACATGCTGGTTAGGTAAATTGATTCTAAATGGTGTGAGTGTGAATGGTTGTCTGTCTCTCTGTGTTAGCCCTGTGATAGCCTGGAGACCTGTCCGGGGTGTACCCCCACCTCTCACCTGATGACGGCTGGGATAGGCTCCAACCTCCTCTGCGACCCTCCAGAGGACAAGCAGTTACAGAAAATGAAAGAATGAATACATTTTGGCAAAAGTTTTAGTCGACGTTGTTGAAAGTGAAGCAGGAAGTAGAAACAAAAATCAACACAGCGCTGACAAGTGTTTGGGTGGATTTTTACAGAGCTCGCACCGGCGTAGGCTAAGTACGTAGCCCGTGCTTAAGTCCTTCATTTCCCATAATGCAAACAGACAGCGTCTCTTCTCCAGACGCACCTCTCTGAAAGTCCATTCTTCTAATCTGTAAGAGATGCGTGCATATGATCAGCCGTAACATTATGCCTAGTATTGTGTAGGTTTGCTTTCGCCACCAAAACATCCCTGACCCGACTGAGGCCTGGACTTCTCCAGACCTCTGAAGGTGTGGTCTGTTAGCAGCCGATCCTTTAAGTCCTGGAAGTTGCAAGATGAGGCCTCTAAGGATCTGACGTGTTTGTCCAGCACATCCAACAGACACTTGGATTGGAATCTGGGTAATTTTGAGGCCAAGTCATCACCTTGAACTTGTTGTTGTTGTTTGCATTGTTGTCCACTGCCATCAGGGAATACTGTTTCTATGAAAGGGTGAACATGGTCTGCAGTGATGCCTTGTAGACAAGGAACACCGTACAAGAGCTGCAGCTCTGGAGATGTTCTGACCCAGTCTTGTAGCCATCACAATTTGTCGCTCCATTCCTTCCACTTGTCCACATTTTTCCTGCTTCTTACATCAAAATGATAATTTGCAGATGCTGTAAACTTTCCACCAGTCTTTTAGAACTGAATAAGTCACAATGGATGAAGGTCAAACATCTTCAATTAAACTCAGCTGCCTTAGTTTTAGCTTTGTCTTAAATACACAATGACCTGGAAGACAAAGAGTCTTCACAGACGTATTAATGTAATATAGATAATCTCATTTAAAGTGATGTTCTGTTTTTAATTTAATACTGGTGGGATGATCCTTGGTTGACCTACAAGTATCAACTGTTTAGATGAATTAGAAGCAGTAAACTATTCTACATGCTGTACATCCCCTCTCCCGGCTGAAATGCTGCCAAAACTTCATTGATATATTGGATTGAAGACGTCACATTGTACTTGGATATTAAACACGCATGACTCTCATGATCTTTTAAATGTTTGGAGTATTTCACGATAAAAGAAGAAGGTCATCTGTGAAAAGTTAAATGTGTGGAACAAAAGTCAGACTCCACGATGAGAAAATCACAAATAATCCGAGTCACACACACACGCTCACAAAAGATTTGATTAAATCTCCCTGACGCCCGGGTTATTGAGGACGCTGATCTGCTTTATTAGGCTCCGCGGATAATCACATCAAATCGCTTAATGTGGAGAGTGATTTTTGATTTTTACTTTTGCTTCTGGCTACTTCCAGGAAAGAGACAGAGCCGGTTAGAGGGGGAATATTTGTGGCTGACGTTCGGGGAGTTTCTCGTCTTGAAGCTGAGGTGACGAGGACTGAATGTCCTTTTGGCTCCGAGAGCTCAGTCACTGTGCAGCTGGACTCAGCGTGCAGCGCAGACGCAACAACACGCACTGCAGAAAGAAAAGGAGTCTGACGCACATTAATGCACATTCTACTACACCGACCAGGCGTAACATTATGACCACCTTCCTAATATTGTGCGGGTCTCCCTTATGGTGACTCATCAGAGAATGGACATGGGCCTTCTGAGGGTGTCCTGTGGTGTCTGGAAACAGGATGTTGTTAGTGGGGGGGGGGGGCTTTGAGGGGAGGGGCCTCTATGGATCATCCCACAGATACTTGATCAGTTTGGGATCTAGTGAATTTGGAGGCCAGGTCAACACCTTGTGCGGTTCTTCATGTTTTTTTTTTAGAGTTGTTCCTAAAACGTTTTTGTGGCTGCATCCTGCTGGGGATGGCTGCTGCCATCAAGGAGTGTCATTGCTATGGGGGGGGGGTCTGGTCTGGTCTAGGGGGGTGCTACATGTCTAAGTAACATCCACACCAATGAATGCCAGGTCCAAAAGTTTCCCAGCAGAACACTGAATAGTCACGAGATGGTCAATGCTACTTCTCCTGTCAGTGGTTTTAATGTTATGGCTGATCGGTGTATATGCTGCATGTATATCTGTTTTCTCAGCCTTCTCCTCTCCCTCTTTGTTCTGTCTCTCTCTCTGGTCAGCCTCAGTCAGATTTGAGCTTTGAGTCAGATTTTCTGTTTTTTCTTGCCACTATCAGCTTGGTGCTTTCCCCCGGGGGGATTTCATGCTCTGCAGTCTGTGTCAACAGACGCTTTTGTTTCTTACGGACTCCGTGGAATTGAAGTGGAACTGAGCTGAGATGATTCAAAGTGAAAAGAAAACACAGAAGTGGGAAAAAAAAGTTCTTCCCGTAGGCTACGTTCCTTTGTCCTCCACTAGACGGTGACATAAATGTTCTTTCTCTACAGGAGCCACGTGTTGTGTTTGATACTGAGGCAGGTAGACGGTGACACTCTGTCATCCGCTGGATTATAATTCAATCAAATGATGCTTTTTCTCTGTGGCTGCTTCATGGTGTGCTGTCGGTCGGATATAAAGGTTACCGGGACCTTGAGGTCAGGGTCAGTCCAGCCTTTATCTTGTTTATGTGACGTGTGAATGTGCGTGTTTGTGTCCTTGTTTTTATTAAGTTGTCGGGGCCAAACTCTTGTGGAATACTAACGTTGCGGGGCCAATTTTGTTTGCGAGGGTTAAAACTAGTGGCTTCACTTGGTTTTAGTTCATTTTTGTGTTTTGCAGTTGATGCATACGACGCTTCTTGTGCAGCGTGGAGGCTGTTAGCTTGTTGGTGATGGACTTGATTATTCATGAAGTGTCAAGATTAAAGGCTGAGAGGAAGGAAGGGAGGGAGAGATGTGTGACTGTCTGCTCGGTCCTTGAACCTGTGATGTGATGAATGCAGTATTTGCTGCTGGTTTAATGGATGACATGTTACAGCTAACGGCCAAATACACTGACCCACTCTTGACATAAGACATCTCAAACAAAGCTTACCCAATACTGTTTTAGAGGATGTTGTTATAAATCATGACCTGGAGGACAGAGAATCATATAACATGGAAAAAGAATATGCACACACACCGATCAGCCACAACATCAAAACCACAGGAGACAGGCGAAGAGAATAGCATTGACCATCTTGTGACAATTCAGTGTTCTGCTGGGAAACTTCTGGACCTGGCATTCATTGGTGTGGATGTTACTTAGACATGTAGCACCCACCTAGACCAGACCAGGCACCCCCACCCCATAGCAATGACACTCCTTGATGGCAGCAGCCATCCCCAGCAGGATGCAGCCTGACACAGACACACACACAAAAACACTTTAGGAACAACTAAAAAAAAAACATGAAGAACAGCACAAGGTGTTGACCTGGCCTCCAAATTCACTAGATCCCAAACTGATCAAGTATCTGTGGGATGATCCACAGAGGCCCCAAGCCCATGTCCATTCTCTGATGAGTCACCACAAGAGAGACCTACACAATATGAGGAAGGCGGTCATAATGTTATGACTGATCGGTGTATGAAGATCTAGAAAACCCACTTTAAATGGGTCTGCTGCACATCTGGATAAGATAGTGATGTAGCAGCCTAAACATGCAGCACACCCACGTAACATGAAGACGCACTGCAAAATGTCAATAACACTGAAGTGACGCTTCACTTTATCAGCGTCAGTCTTTGTAAATGTAATGGTTGGATGACGTGTTGTGATTCTCTGGAGGTTTAAGGCTTCCACTGCATCATCTTAAAGGAATATTTAGTCTAAAAGTGTATAGTTGAGTTGGGTGGAAATTAAATCCTTCCTTCCTTTATTATGACTCAGAATTTTGTACAAATGAATCATGTAGTTACTGAGATATGCTTCAAGCAGGAGTCTGAGAATGAGGGTTTTAAGATAGAAAAGGATGAGAGTTGGTTTTAAACATGTCACTTTTCATTTCAAACTGTCACTCCTGAGATGCATGGCAGCATAACATTTACTAATAGAGTCTTAGGCTTAAAAAACACATTAGCTGTGTCTGATTTTTATACCAGATATTGTAAAAGTGTCTAGTTTAGTAATTCATTTTACAGATAATTGTAGTTACTAAGGTGAGGCATGTTTTATAGAGAAACAGATGCAGGAGTCAAACCTGAGTCGTCTGCCTCTTGGAGCCATTCATGCATCTTTTATTTGGACTTCGATCCAGTATTGACTCCAGCCTCACATCAATCTACATCAGCCTCGTCCCTTGACGTGCCCGGCTCCTCCAGCTGCAGAAACGTTAGCATATCTGCTGGAAGCCGCGCGGCCGCGACATTGTGCTTCACTTAAAGGTCATTTTATGTGTCTCTGTGGGATTAAATTACATAATCTCTGGACCATTTCAGCGAGGCCCGCTTTGTGGGCTTTGACCTCAGGGCGGGGGCACGCTGAGATGATCTCTACTGACGGCTGTGGTTTCACTCTCACAATGAATTCATCACTGGAGTCAGACACGGATCAGGAAGTGTGCATGCTTTTAAATTAAACTGAACCCATTAACGGCTCTGTACCTGATGTGTTCAGGCCAAGAAGGAATCTCATGTGATTGCAAGAAGAATGCCGGACCAGTTTTAGCAGTGGGTTTAATGTCGGTAATGCAGATTTAGTCGGCCTTTAGATGGCAGTGTGCACCATTTGTTCAGCTCATGCACACAGCGTTGAGCATTTCCACTCTCAGAGATGCAAAACAATGACATAAATGGCCATAAAGCTTGTGGGAAATTCACCAAAAAGACATAGAAACTACTACAAAGAGACAATACATTTAGTTTATTGTCTCTTTATAGTAGTTTTGAATCTCTGCTTTCATTCTGTACGCCATTGTAGTTGTGTTGCACCTCTCTTAGGGAGCTAAGCATCTCTTTGTAGTTGTTTGCATGTCTTTAAGGTGGATTTGTGTCTGTTAAAATGTTTTGCAGCTCTGTGGTCATTTTGCACGTCTTTGTACGTGTGTTGCATCTCCTTGTTGTGACTTTGTGTCTCTGGAATGATTGCCGTCGCTTTTTTTGGTTGTTTAGTTTCTCAGTAAAGATGCAAATAGTTACGCAGAAGTACAAAATGCTTCCAAAACAACCCAAACGAGATGCAAATGAACACAAAGGGACACGAAATGACAACGAATAGACGCCAGTGGACCACAAAGAAGTGCAAAATGACCACAAAGCAAAAGGAACGTAAAGGAAACGACCTAATGGAGACAAAATGACAACAAATCGATGCAACATGAGAACAAACGGGTGCAAAAGTTGATGCAAAAACTTCAGAGACAGACAAATAACTACAAAAAAGCACAAAATACAGATATTCCAGGAGGGCTGATGATATTCTAGGTCGTTTTTTATCTGCTTACAGCTTTGGTGAGTTATTTTAATGTCAAATCGTGGTGGTGTTTTTATTTGCCGGGCCAGGGTTTGACTGATTGTCTTGTCACTGAGCCGTGTCCTCCATCTGGGGGCGCTCTGGCTCCACGCTGCACCCTGCAGACATGCAAACGAGCCGGCTCTTAAAAAAAAAATAAAAATCCTTGTGGCGTGGAGGTTCCTGGCGTGGCCGGTAGAGAGGGATGGAAGACAGCCACTGCAGGAAGGAGCGAGAAACCTGAGAGAGAGAGAGAGAGAGAGAGAGAGAGAGAGAGAGAGAGACCGCAAAGCCTCGGATAGAAGCGGCCATTACGGCTGGGAAGCATGCTGGGAGCTCGGGATCCACAGGACGCCGACGCAGCCTGGGATAGGAAGCCGGATACGGTTTCGCTCGGAGCTTAAAACAGACACTTTGTCCCATCTTTGGACACTCATCTGCGGCGTGCAGGATATCCTCCAGCCCCCTCCCTCCCTCCCTCCCTCCCTGTCACACGCACACACACACACGCAGGGGAGGCTCAAAAGGCAGCAGTCGCCGGGTGGAAGTCGACACTGACGGGAGGGTTTTTGGAGACAGCGCGCCGAGCGATGCGACCGTGTGTTCCCGCACACACACCGACTCTAGCGGCGGTCATGGATAGATAGCGTTTATGTAACCTCTCATCTTTAACGTCCTACATTTCATAAAAAGGCTTTTTGTTGTCCTTTTTTTTTTTTTTTAATTTTTAAATTCACCCAAGTCTCCCTGAGGATTATTATCTAACCCTTTGCTTGGAAGTGAGGAGCTGCCGGCGTCTAGTGTGCGCCAATGCATCAAATTCACTAGTTGGTGCTGGAAGTGGCAACGAAGGAAGGTGAGAGGGAAGCCGGAGCTGGAGGCTTGACGCACAGCGGCGCGCTGGTAGTCTGCAGGCCGACCTCTTTCTGCTCTCAGGCCGGCTTGCAGAGCCACCATGGCCGGGTTCATACCGGGTCTGCTGCCGACAAACCACTCTCAGGAGAAGGAGTTCGCCCAGGCGTACGAGGATGTCCTGGAGAGATATAAAGGTAAAAGGAAACAGGATGCATCGTTTTACTTTTTAAACTGGCTTTGTTGGCGTGAACTCATGAGCCAGTTCATTAGGTACACCTGTGAAAACAAACGCATGCACCATCCTGAAGTAAATTCATGACTGCCCTAATGTTCAGGTTGTGTTTCTGTTATTTAGCCTTTGCCCACTGACTACAATTGGTTTTGTCAAAATAATAGGAACATGTTTTGGTTCAGACAGTTGAAGCAGCAGCTCTAAACTAATTGTGAATACCAGAACCTTAATGAAGATCAGATTGAGTGCAGGAATAGTGTACCTAATGAACTGGCGAGTGTGTGTGCATGTAAACACTGAAGGATTTTCTTCCTCTGCATTGAACACATGCATTTCTAGAGAGTGTTGCGCACACTTGGAGCAGTTTGAGTTTTTTTTTTTGTTGCTTCCTCAAGGCACCGCAGCAGTTTCCATTGAGGGGATTGGAACCAGCGACCTCCTGCTCTCGTTGCTGCTTCTCAAAGGGCTAAATTAAAGGAATATTGTTGCTGTTTTGTCCTGGGGATGAAAGGCTGAGAGAGGAAGTCAAACGTGGGGCACAGATTGTTTCTGAAAGCCGATCTTTGGGCAGCACGCCAGCTCACTCTTCTACTTTCATAATCTGGTTTGTTTCACTCTTGATATTTTGGATAAACAAAGAAAGCAGGGCCTCCGCTGCCACTCGGCCTCCGTCGGCTTTGGTTTCGGGGGGCGCGAGTTGCACGCCCCGACTCCCTTGTAATCGCCTCGCGTGCTTTGGAGACGCCAGAGGAAGCGGTTGTATGAAGTATGAAGTCCTCCCGCCTCCCTCATGTGTCGCCTGTTTGTCCTGTAAACATCAACGCTGCTGCTGCTCTGCGAGTCGGTGGAAAGGTCGAGTTTGAGATGAGAAACCGAGCCTCTGCAGATCTCTTTCTGTGTGTGTGTGTCTGTGTGTGTTGGCATTGTTACCCCCTGCAGCAGTGGCCTTACCACCAGCATTTTATAATCCCAGTGACAGGGGCGCTTTAAAAATGAATGCCTCTACTGGAATTGACTGAAGGGAGGGGGGTGATTGTGAGGGAAAGGAGGAGGAGGAGGAGGAGGAGGATGAGGAGGAGGGGGGAGGATGGGGGTGCTGACAGCCAGTAGACTCGGGTCACATCTGTGATGCTGGCACTGATGAAAAGGAGACGGTGTTTTAATTATTGATTATTATAATGAAACTGAACTCCTTGGGGTTTTAGCCCCTGACTGTTGCCGCCGAATGGATCTGTGAGAGGTTGAGGAAGATAACGAGGAGTTTCACATCAGCTCTTCTTAAATCCTTCAACATCTTTTATCTTTACTACAAACCTGTCAAGGTGTCTGTGAAGGTTCTCAGTCGTCCAGGTCACGGTATAACAGAGAACAAAGCTAAAACAAAGACAACCAGACGTGTTTCCTTGAAGACGTTTCATCCAAGTAGCCTTTTCAGTTTTAAATGAGCGGTGCAGTTGAGTTTTTTTTTTTTTTATTAGATACATGTGGCCGCTGCACATTTAAACTCTGACATTAAGCATTTGTATAAAACAACTGAGAGAGCTGGGGTTTTGCTATCAGAGCTCAGGCTGTAATTGTTGCAAGGAAGTTTATTGGTAGACAGGACCTGAGGGAAATAGATAAAGAGATGAGAGAGGTTGAATGCAGAGATGGATGACGGTGTTAGAGGCAGGGTGGGGGCATCTTTGGCTCCTGAAATGAAAGAGAGAAGAGGAGGCGAACCTCTTTCAAGCCCAAGTTATAATCACTTCATTAAATTTCAGAGCATGTGGTTGGAAGAACTGTTGAATTGTGTGGCGTTGCACTGACACGTGTTCCTATTATTTTGGCAACCCTGTTTTAGTCGTTGGACTAGGCTGAATAATTCAGCACCACAAACTACGTCCTCCAACACGATCATCCAGGTGAATCACCACCTTTCTGACGCTGCTGTTTATATAAGAATGCATTTGTTTTCACTAGTGTACCTAATGAAGTGGCAAGTGAGTGCATGTGCTCTTGAGGATAGAGAAGAATAAGAGGTGGATTAAAAACAGAGATATTTGACACTGTTTGACTTTTAAACTTTAATACATTTCACCATAAAGACGTTAACTCTGTCCAATAATTCTGCAGTATCTACAAAGCTAAAACGGAGACAACTGGACTTTTTCTTGATGACGTTTCATACAAGCAGCTTCTTCAGCTCTAAATGTCTTGAGTTTAGACTCTTACTAGGACCATGAGTGACTGCTCACATGACTAGAGGATGATAACAACACGCTATTCACCTGCACTCGGAGGATTAATTGTTCAGATTAACCCGGGGCGTGGGCCGTCCTATAAAGACAGATGGTTTTGTTGCATCTTCTCCACGGCAACGCTTCGCTTTAGCTGTCGAACGGAGGAGGAAAGTGCAAACACGTCGACGATATCCGCTACAAACGAGCTGATATTATTTGGGTGTCTCTCCTAAAACAATTAGTTTTGCACAAATGTTCGTTTGTCTCACGTCGAGATATAAATAAACAGCAAAGTGGTTAAATTCCGCGTCCTGGTGCTGCGTTTTGGCAGAGCGGCATAAACCACTCATTAGCTGATTTTTCTCTTTATTTTATTGATACGCGAGGATTTGTGTTTATGTGAGCGGTGTTAAAAGCTGCTTTACGGCTAAAATAGAGGTGTTAAACTTCCTCAGGAGGCAGGAGGACGTCCGTTAAATCTCCCTCTCCCTCTCGTTCTCTGTCTGTTCAATCAGAATGGATTCACTTGGCCTTTCAGTCCATTTCTCAGGCCGCGGCGAAGGACGGCTCTCCGTTAAAGTGCTTCTTGTCGATCTCAGTCTCTGCTCAACTTTTATCTGCAGGCAGGATGGATTTACTTTGATTGATAAATAAATAAATAAGAGGCGCGTCTTCCCGTGTGAGAGGTGATTAAAGGAGCAGCGGTTTAAGTGGAGCTGGACATGAGTCTCTTGGGTCATATTCACCTGGTTGAAGTGTCAGTGCACATAAACAGTCTGGAGAGTCCCAAAGTCTTCATGTGTCGTTGCTGGTTCACTCATACCTGCTGCTGCTGCTGTTTGGTGCTGTTAATGTACGAGGAGGTGTTTGAGTAAACTTTGTGCAGGGACCGATTTGATCCCAAGATGTTTCATTAGCAGCTGAACACATGGTACGGGACTGAGATGATCCCTGTAGCGCTCAAGCACACAGTATGTATTGTACTGCATTTACTTACCAAAACATTAGGTACACTAGTTAGAATGAATCAGTTAGAATATAACAATCCTGCACTAAATCCTCGTAATTCACCTGGATGATCATATTAGAGGATGTCCTTTGTGGTGCTAAACTAAAGCTGAATACCAGAACCTTTAGTTTAAACCTTTAGACTGTTCAATTAGAATGCATTCACCAGTGTACCTAATGAACTGGCAAGTGCAAATCTCTTCATGCAGTTTGTTTGGGGGCTGCTCAGCTTATTTCAATGTATTTTGTTTTAACTTGTCTTTAAGCTCTTGTGACTCTACAAACTTAATCTTTGCCATGAACTGATCGTAATTTCACGATCACGTGCACCACGAGGTTTGAGATCCCACAGCTGGGTGTTGAGTTCGCTCGGCTGAGCAGCTGCAAGATTAAATAGAAGGAAACGAGGAAATTGAACTTTGGTTTTGCACAAGAGATGGATGAATAAAGCAGGTCATTTAATCAATGGATCTTGGGCTACATCAGTGACCACTGACGCTAGTCGTCTGCTTTTAAGAGAAATCCCTCTGAATGGCTGATCAGCTGTGCATGAAAATGAGAAAAGTTGATAAAACGGCGATGAGTTGTAGCTCTTCCTAGCCTCCGAGCTAATCCTGGGTCGTCCAATTTCCCCCTTTTGTATGATGAATCCAGACTACTGCCACCTGCTGGTCTGGAGAACTATTCCCTTTCATGCAGGTGCTGAATGCATGCACCAGCTGGTCTTTGGCTCTAGTCTTTGTGGTGTGTTCAAGTGCAACTTTTAGGCCCAGACAAAAGTAACATGAGGAGACAACCCAGTGGTTCCTTTGTCGCCGGTAATTATTTGATGCTGGTTGGATGTTTGGCGAGTCTGGGCCATAAAGTTTGGTTTATACTCCTGCTCCACATCGTCTACTACAGTGGCCTCCTTGTGCATTTATAGATATGGTTTGTCCGCATTGCTAGTCGGCTAATCTGCCTGGTTTATTCTTCAAACATTTCGGTGCGTTCAAATTCAGCTTTCTAAGTCCAGACACAACAACATGAGGCGAGTTCATAGTCGTCCTTCGTTGCTGGTCGCTGCTAGACTCTCTACCTCTACAGTTGTCCCACCTGAGGAGCTGAAACAAAACCACAGCCGCTCCCTATTAAAGCAGGATCTCCTCAGACTGACATGTGTTATTTGTCCGACCCCGTGAGGCTGCAGGACTTGGACGCTGTCAGACATCACTGTCCAAGCTCCCCTCATTCGTCACCGCTATAATGAGGCTGTAACTCTACCGGCCCTCCGCTGTGTCCTCTGGAGTCCGTCCATCTCAGTAGGACTGAGTGCTGCTGTGTGTCACTGTCTAATCATGCTCTGCCCTTTGAGTGTGTCGCTAATAATAATAGCCCGTCTACTGTCTCAGCCCGTCATTTCTTCTTTCACTTTGTCACACATCCTTCTTTCTCTTTCTTACCCAGGGCTTTAGTTCATGTTCTGCTGACCTTGTAAAAGCCCCTGTCCTGTATGTATGTGTGTGTAAGTTGTCATTACTGTGTCAGCTGTGTGTGTGTGTGTGTGTGTGTGTGTCACTCGCAGTAGTTGTCAGGAAGAAAAGGCACAGAAACGGGAACTTCTCGGCGTCTCGCTCGTGGCGCCGCTTCCCTGAAACCCGAGGTCGACACTGGATACGCTTTAAATGATTCACGAGGGCGATGGTGTGTCTCGTTTACTGGTGTTTGTGTGTGTATTTGAGTGTGTAACAATGGCAGGATATCTAAGGCCACGGTGATGTATGGAAAAATACCAGGACCTGACTCAGGCGCTCTGAGTCAGTGGAAAACCAGATGGTTTCAGGGAGATTGACAGGGACGCTTCAACGCCACGCGCCATAATTATTATTTAGGAAGCGGCGCTCGGCAGCATTTCTGCTCCTCGGCTTTTCTTTAATAATCCCAATTAGACAAGAACATCGACATTAGACCGAGAGCAGCTTAAAAACACTTTATGTTCGTTTAGCGCCGTGACAATCCGCTCACAGCTGAATGTGAGACGGGAAACACGGGAGGAAACAGAACAATTGGAGAGTTTAGAAGAACGAGACAGTCGGGAAGCGCAGTCATACGTTTGCACTTTACAAATATAGACACTAGAAATACCTGTGTGTGTTTTTCGCCTCTTATCTCATTTTAACTGTTCGTCCCGGTCAGATCTTTGTCTGAGGACAACGTCAAGATGTTCCCTCTTTATACCCAACACCTCTAACTCCTCCGTCTACTGCCAGTCTGTGTGTCTGTGGCGGTGAAGCAAACATTCCTCCTGACTTTTTCTGCACATCAGGTTTAATATTTTACCGTGGCGTTTGCAAGTCGTGGTTAAGAGAAGCTGTTTTAGTGTAATCAGGACTGACATTCAGTCCCACAGTGCAGCTCTTAAGGTGGTAGTACTCCTCAACGAATATCCAAATTGGTTCATTTTCACGTGCACTATGTCAGATTTGGACTCCAGAAATGTGAGTGTTTGGCCTTGAACCACATTCAATGGCACTGCGGTTGAGATCTCCAGCTGCTCTTATTATGAATAAATCATACTGGCTATAAAAGATCAGAGATATTGTTTGAGAAATACTCCAAAACCCAGTAATAATCACTTTACAATGATATAAAATAGAATAAAGCGTAACATTTATATATATTTTCATAAAATGTGACTCATTCTATCATCAGACCTGTAGTTAATATTCATTTTCTACAGATTAAATGATTAATTATCTACTTGTTTCAGCTGTAGAGCTGTAATTTGCATCCAGCAGTCGTGCAACAACTCGATAAACTGCACGTTACTGTAATGCAATGCGTGAACAAACCCCTGAATTAACAAAAACCATTTCGTACAAATTAGCTGAAACCTGACGCTACGGATTTAGTTCAAATCAAATAGCTGCTTCTCTTTTTTTTTTATTTTTATTTATTCTGACCTTAGACAGAAGTCAAGGACCTAGAAAGAGACACAGGACGTCCAGGGAGGATGAGGAAGGGTTTGGAGTCGAGTGTTTGCTGACGTTTTTATATATATTTTTTTGCTTTTGTGGACTACAGGAAGTGGAAGGCCTGTCTCTTCCTGCCTCTCCATTTTTATTTTTTTTTGGTGCCTCCACACAAACACACAAAGGAGGCCTGTGCTTTCCCGTCGACCTCATGAATCCCATTAAAGTGTATCTGAGGCCGATTTGAATATGTCATCTTTAGCTCTCTGTTACGATCCCCGTCGTCGCGCCTCGGCCCGGACTAATGTGACACGATTAGAGGTAAAATTAGACCTCGAAATGTCACGATTAGACGGTGTCACTGGAGAGTCACTAGCCGTTGTAGGAGAGGTGACGAAAGAAGGGACGGGAAGTAGAAAGAAACAGAAGATGAAACTATTAACCGGGATAATATGAAAGAGAGAGAGAGAGAGAAAGAAAGAGAGAAAGCTGTAACTGCAGAGTGAAGGAGAGGAAGAGAGGCAGACATGGGAGCGATTGGCCGCTCTCACAGTTGGATCATTACAGCTGGATTTTTCCATGTGGCCTAGTTTTGTTTCTTTCCAGCAGCTCCCTCGCTCCTCGCCTCCTCTCGCTGTAGATCTCAGGCCCGCGAGAACTCCTCCTCCTCCTCCTCCTCCTCCTCCTCCTCCTCCTCCTCCTCCTCCTCCTCCTCCTCCTCTATCTCTTCATCTCTTGTTTCACAGTCTCTCTCTGTCCCTCAGATCAAACACTGGTCAAACCCCCTGCAAGTATGTTTTGTCTCTAGTTTAGTCTTAGATTACTAACATCTCAATTACTGGACTTGTAAAATACACGTATTTTCATTTGAGAATGAAATGGCTTTTATCCAAATGCTGGATGTCATATTTCACAATGAAATCTTTACTATCAACCGTCTCATTGCTGCTCAGAGATCTGATTCATTCCCCTTCGTTCTCAGTCTTTGGCCTCTCTCCATTCCCGGTATCGATTTCTTTACCCCTTCCTCTCGCCCTCACCCTCCTCCTTCCTCTCTCTCACATTCTCACTTGATCATTTCATTAATTGTCTCTCCCCCCCTCCCCGTCCCGTCTCGTCTCTTTCTCTCCCGACGTTACTTCCTGTGTTGTCACATTCTCCAGCGGCACCTGACTGCGTCGGCAGGAAAACCAAGCGCTGTCAGAGCTGCAGCAGGGAGAACCAAGCGCTGACCGAGCTAGATATCCTGCACCGCTGAAGGGAGGGAGGGAGAGAGGGAAAGGAGGAGGAGGAGGAGGAGGAGGAGGAGGAGGAGGAGGAGGGGCCTTTAGGGAAATGAAACCCTCCCAGAGCTGTGGGCTTTGCTGCGAGGCCTCTCCTCCCTGCTGTGGGCTAAATTAATCCAATGAGAATGCACGTCAAACCTCAAACTAATGCATACAGATGCATATAATGGTTTATTAAAGCATCTAAATATTGGTCATATTATTTTAATGGTGTCAGATGCGTTCACGGTGAATGCATGCAGAATGTAAGCAGGATAATCGGCTGCAGTGAAGCTGGTTTTGCCGGGAAAGAGGAACATTCTGCAGAGTTTTTACATTCTCTACATTTTATCTTCTGTAAATCTGTGACGTCTCTCCTCCCCGTCCCACACGTTTTTACCCCCGTTTATCTCCCCCCCTTCCTTCAGCTCCCAGCAGCTCTCCCCTTGTTAGCCCTCAGGGTTCTTACATAAGCAGCACCCAGCTGATTTTTAGTAAAATAATCAATGAGCCTCATTGTGTCTGTGTGTATGCGTGTGTATGAGGAGGAGATTGAGTTGAATGGTCGTGACGGCTGCGGCCAGCGAGTGTGAAATATTTGCTTCAACGTATATTTGTGTGCCAACAGTGGCCCTCTCTCATCCCGGGCAGCAGAGGCGGCGGCACACTGGGCCTGTATTCATGACACGCTGCTGTAACAGTGAGAGGCTGTGTGGTCCACACACACACACACACACACACACACACACACACACACACATCTCCTCCTAAAAACTTCTCTCCAGTGTTGTGGTGCCGTGTTGTCAAAGCTCCCAGAGTTAGCTTTGACGGAGCAGAGCGACGTTTGTCTCGGCTCTGTTGGTGCTTCCTGGACGCTCGCTGCAGCCGCTGAAAAGAGGGGGATGAGTCCTGGGCTGTGTGTGTGCATTCATTTGAAAGGAAGAAAAAAAATAAATAGGTCAAGTTGGATGTAGCCTTGCATGATATCACTGAACGTGTACGACTTGAATCTTTAATGAAACTACACTAGGAAATAGAGAGTCGGACACAGTGCTGTTTCTTTATCCACTGTAGGATAAATAAAGGATTCTCTCGTCTTATGTTATCTTATCTTATCTTACATGGTTACGTTTAGCCTCAGACTGTATGCACACACAGCTGGTTTCATTTCTGTGCTGACATTCAGTCCAGGCTGAGCCAACATTTTTCAAAATGCTGTCAGAGAGTAGATACATATCCTTCTGTTTGCTTCGAGAGCTGGATTTATCCCTCTGCATCTGATCTATACCATATTTACAGTAAAGCTCCAAACCCGACCCCGTAGCCTATCTACTCGGCTGTGATTGGTCCAGAATGCATTTCGCAGAACGCAGAAATTGCTCCCTCCTGCGCACCATCTATCCAGACGTCTTCTGTCTTTCCTGCGTTGCTTTGCAGTCACCGTCGTTTGAAGTAGGAGTTTGCAGGAGTAGGAACCAAACTTTACAGCCCAGACTCGCCAAACACCCATAAATAAACGGCATCCAGCCTTCGTCTGGATCAAAAAGTTGCACTTGAACCCACCGTGAAGGCTACAGCCAGTGAAATAACTCTTCATACTAGAAGAATGTCATTAAAAAAAGGGGGAAACCTAAAGAGCAAAGACTAGCTAGCGCTGATTGAACATGTTTAATCTGCAGAAAACCTGCAAAACACGGAGGTTCACCAACCAGCTGACTGTCCCCTCAGTTGTGTCACTACTCTGACCTCCATAGTTTAGCAGAGTGGACAGAACAGAGGTTTAACCTGCAGTAGAACAGTCTGTCTCAGTCTGTTAGCTGTGAGCGGTTTTGGTTTGCTGTTGCAGGATTTTATTTTTCTACCTTACCCTTGTCTTGTCTCAGCTCTGTCGGCGAGAACTTGTCGTTTTCTGCTCCGGGTGTGTGCCCCGGGTGTGAAATGCAGCAGAACCGTCAGGATGAAGTAAGGCTGGGAGAGACAGTTAATGAATTAATCATGGGCCTTGCTCTAAAAGCAATATAGGGGACAGTGGTTGGTCTGCAGCGAGCATCGATTGCACGCTGCTGCTGCAAGGCTGGTCTTGGAGCTCCGTCGCCTATAGGGCAGCATCTCTCTGAAGGGTACAGCCCAGCCCTGTTCTCTCTCTCGCCTCTCTCATCTTTTATTCCTCCGCCTGTACAATGAGATTTGAAAAAAAAACAGAAACATGGTGCTAATTCACAGATAATCTCATTTTCTCTTCTCTTCTCTGAGAGCAGGTTAAGCTGCTGATTCTCGCTCTGTCTTACACAACCGACTCTCTGCCCGTTCTTACTCGTGATCCAGGATAAAAGGCCTTTATTTCGTGCTCCTTTGTGCTCTGCTTGTTCATTTTCTAGAGAGCACAGGAACGTAAATCTATACCTCCTCCTGTCTCTCCATCATCCTGTCGTTTAGATAGATGTTACTCCATCAGTCTCCGTCAGGTTGAGGCTGAGTGGTGAGATGCTGGCGTCAGGAACTCTATCTTTAAATTGCATATGTGGTTTGAAGTGATAATATGCAGAGGTGTGCCATGTAGCTGAACGTACGGTGTGTCCCGTGGCTGTACCCTTATCAGCTTAGATTTGGGACGTGTGCAGACGTTTCTGTTTTAAAACGGCTGAAGTCTTGATTAAAAGATGAAGGGGAAGACAAATGAGCATCAAGAAAAATAATCAAGATGTGGATGGCACAGCCCTGTTGATGAATAGCTCAGTTTACACAGCATTCAGTTGTTCCTCTTGGTGTCCGGTGCTCATGTCTTACATCAGAGTCAGGGGGACAGCGTCGGCGCCTCGGGCAGCCGATGTTGGGAGTTTTTTTGAGTCATGCATGGAAACGAGAAAAAGTTTGAACCAATGTTAGAAACAGAGAGAAAGAACTTGATCGTCGCAGTATCCAGGGCCGAAGAGGAGGCCTGTGCATGCCGTGCACCCACATCCCGGCCTCCTAATAACTGTGTGAACTGCCACTACCGGCCGATGGGACGTGTGCTTTGTTGCTTAAATCCCGTGAGATGAAAGGATGCGTTGAGTGGCTGTGAGTGTCGACCCCAGCTAGTGACTGCGAGAGAGGCAGGGTGACTTTTAATCTGCTCCAATTCCCTCAGCCCGTGACTCTCAGCTGACTGCACTCTCACTGCGGGACGCTGGCTCTCACACTGGGGCACGGCCACAGGTACAAAACGTACATTAGTTGTTGCATATAGTCGTCAATAATCGTTACCTCTAAATATTATATAAATAAGTCACTGGCCTTGTTCAGACCTGGTGTAGACATGCGCCCTGAGTGATGTTCACACTTAAAAGGCGTCTCGAGCCTCCACTTGAGGTCCGATCTCAGTTTCACGCTCTCTATACACAAACACCATCATCATTTGGGGTGTTGGTTTCCGTCTTGACGTGGGGGCATGATACAAATTACTCTGAAGGTATTCTGTTTATCTCTGCCCTGACTGTAGTTATTTTTTAAACCCTGCACAAACTTCACATTGTAATAACTGAACCCTGGAAGTGCCCGTATTCAAAGATCTCCAGTAATAAAGGTAAACAAATCCACATTATAATCCACACTTTGCATATATCAACATGAACACATCGCTGATTAACCACCTGACCACACGGCTACAAGGGCAAAGAAGATGTAAAGAATGAACAGACATCACTTCAAAAATAGTGGTTAGTTTTTTATCTGAATGAATGAGGCAAAACTCAGCTAAGACAGGAGGACATCAGGTCTGTAGGCGGTGCGTCGGCGTGACTAGGACGCACTTTCTGTTCACACTACTAAATAAATGTGGCCAGATATGGCAAAAGTAAAAGCACGGATACTTGTGTAAAAAAAATACTCTGGTAAAAGTAAAAGTACTGATTCAACTCCTTTACTCAAGTAAAAGTAAGAAAGTACAGGCTCTGAAATGTACTAAAGTAAAAAGTAAAAACGATTTCACCATTAATGAAACAATACATCGGTTGATACTTTTGCAAAATGAAAAAAGTTCTGACAGAATAATCTAGACTGAATTAACCAGAGGTCCTGCATGAGCATCTGGATCATTTTTAAGGATAAATTGAGGGCTATTGGGTTGTTGTTTTTTTAAACCGAGAGCTAGCTAGCGTTAGCTATATACGATCAAAACGATGCGCATTTGCCATGAATCATTCTTGGAGCCGTCAACATTGAACAGTTCTCTTAAATAAAGCCGTGGATGGGGAATGTCTTCTGAAGCTTCGCCTTCGGTACTACACCCCGGTTCACTTCCTTCCTCCATGCTGCTGGAGGTTCTCTCTCTAACTTCTTCTTCTTCGACTTTCCGTCTGTAGTCCAATGCTCTAGTCATGTCCGATCATGTCCCGTATTTTACGTCTCGTCATCCATGGAGGTTAAAAAAGTAACGAGCCTGTGTTTCCAATGTAAGGAGTAGAAAGTACAGATATTTGTGTACAAATGTAGGGAGTAAAAGTAAAAATTCATCAGAAAAAGAAGTACAGATACCTGAAAAATCTACTTAAGTACAGTAATGAAGTATTTGTACTTCCCACCTCTGCAAGTGGCCCAGACCACCCCCAGATGTGAACCTTTGGCCCTCTACAGATGTAACCTGCGTCCTGGGCAATCTGATCTCGAAGTGACCAATTTAAATACAGGTGTGAACACAACCAGGATCCATTTGAGTCCAATCCAGTCTCAGACCACATTTGGACACGCATGTTAATACCAGATCTGAACAGGGGCGTTGTTCCAGAAAGGAAAGAAATCAGTTTGACTGAAAATAAATCTGTTTCATAATCAGTTAATTATTTAAAATGATTTGCCAGTTAAAGCACCAAACTTGTGTCGCTTCAGTTTTACTTTTGATATAGGCAAAGTAATGCTTTTATTATTAATAGTTATATTTTTAGACGGCGGCTAGTCGACTCAAACGTGCTTCATCACTTTTTGTTTTACGTATTTTTCCAGATTAAACGTCTGATTGTAACTCAACAGTTGTGTGAATTCAGACCAGGTCTTTCTGTTGTGTGTTGCTTTCAGTCCACACTCCTTTAGCCTCGCTGTGTGTTTGCATGTGTGTGTGTGTGTGTGTGTGTGTGTGCGTGTGAGGATTTGCCATTCAAATCAGACTGTGACGGTAATCTGGTCCATCCAGGCGGGACGCCCCCCCCACAGCAGGGACCAAGCCCTAATCCCATTCATCTGCTTTACTACACTGACGCTGTGGCGAGGATCCACGACACCCCCGCCACCGTGGATCGGTCCACTCCCTCACAGCCCTGTGCTGTTAGGAGTGTACCACTGAGGCTGCTGCTACGGGGGGGTTTTACTGCAGCTCTTAGTCTCTTATGTAATTCAGCGTGGCACTGACATCATGGAGGAGCACGGCCTTTGATTGGATTCCTGAATTTGACAGCGACCGTCTCTCAGAGAGATAATGTGGCTATTTAACAGACGCTGTTAAGATAAGAAGGAGTCGGTTGAGCCATATTACCGGATTCCCCTCACTCTTTTCTGTAATGTTTCTATTAGCGCGACAGCTCAGACTCGTCCTGCACCTGCAGCCGACATAAAACACTCCCCCACAGTAGCTGCAGTCAGGGGACGCTCATTTAGGTGTCCTCCTTTCAACTAACCCCTGAAAGCTTCCTGGCTTTTTAGCGTCCTCCTCCATGTCTCCACAAGAGCTCCCAAATAATGGCTTCTTAAAAGGAAACTAGTGTTTTTCGTTGATTGTTATCTTCCTCTCAGATTCACTTACGCAGCCGAAACTTGTCAGGAAATTTATCTCGCTGATTTTAAATGCATTGTTTAATAAAATATGAAAAATAAAACCCTTTGAAGGATAAATTAATTTGGTCAGAGTCGTCCAAAAATAGCGTCGGCCTCTTTAATGTTTCCAGACGCTGCAGCAGGCTACTGTGGAGGCTAATGTCGTCTGTCTGTTTGTCTGTCTGAGCCTAAAGACGACTCTTTCATCGTCTTATCTGTCCTTGAAGAAACCCCCATCATACCATTCTCATGACACACTCTTCCTCTCTCTCTTTTTCTTTCCCCATTCCCTCCGTCCATTCATGCACTACCGTTTCCAGTAACTCTTATTAGGAGAAGTTTGATTACTTTCATCCTGTTTTCTGTCGTATATATCTTCTCATCTCTCGTTTCTTTCTTCTCCAGTTTTCACACTCGTTCTCTTCCCTTCCTTTTCTCATTTCCTCTCCTCTCTGTCTTTACTGGGTCAGTAATCAGAGCCGTTGTTAATCTCTTGCAGCGACTTCTCTTAACAGGCTTTGCCCCTAATTGAGAAGCTCTAAAATTACCATTCCTGCAGCCGAGGATGTCTGCGTTGGCATCAATATCACTCGGGATGTGTGTGCACGAGTTCGGTGTCTCATTAGGACTGAGCCAATCAGCTGTTTACTATCAGAAGGGATCTGTCTGTAGATATAATGGACGATCAATAATAAATATTCTTGTTTATAGAGGTTTACATCATCGGGCTATTAATACGTTCCGCTTTTAATTCACCATCGATCACAGGAGCTCTATCGTCCCACTGACCTCATTAAGGATCTGATTTGCGATTCATATCCAGACCAGGATCAGATCACAAGTGTATTGATTGTGCTGAGCGTGTGTCTTGGGTTGGAGAGTTGATCTTGTGTAGTTTGAAGTTATGGATCAGACCTGATTGCTCCGGGGGCCTGATAGAGGACGATCAATATGGACGGGACGCTGGGCGAGAGGTTAGAAGAATCTGAGCTTCAGCAGGATAATGGCCGAAGAAGGAAAATAAATAATAAAAGCTGTTCTTTATTAAAACGCTACGGCACACGTTCAGATCTTTTAAAGTCAGTCTACCGACGCTGCACGCTCTTAGAAGGGCATGGTATTACTTTAAGTGCCTGCCAGTTACTGTGCCGCTCCAGCTGTTGATACTTACGCTGTTTGAATGTGAATGTGACGGATGGATCGATACGTGATTATTGACTCAAACACTCAGTCTGAGTAGCTACCTGTGCAGGGCTGCATTTTAACAGCCTGCACACTAATAACCTTCAGTTGCCTGTTTCTCATGCAGACACATGCTCATGTATACATTATGTGTGTGTGTGTGTGTGTGTGTGCAGAAGCTTTAACCCTTTAAAACCGACCGTGTCGCCGGCAGCAGCACGTTTAATCAAACGCACTCTGAGTTACTGTAATTACGTCTCGTGTGTTCTGGAAAACAAAATGTGGAAAGACACTTAATCACATTTGTCTGATCTTTTTATACTAAAAATAAGCAAAGAGCAGTCCAGGCGTTTGAGGCTTAGATGTTAAAGGGGTTAAAGTCAATGTAATGTAAATGAGCACGTTTTCTAAGTGTGTCACTGTGTGTGTGTGTTTTCTGTCTTTCGTGTGTGACCTGACACGTCCCACTCTCAGTGACCTGCTCCATCTGTCAGAGGGTCTTTGCACCCTCTAATCACCAAACCGTCACCCGCAGAGGGCTCAGGCCTGCTGGGGCTGGAGACCTGTGCTCTGCTGGCTGGACGGCAAACATGGACGTCTGTCTTCTTCTTCTTCTTCTTGCTCTAATGTTCAGTCGACGTTAAATCTGTGTCAGTGAGGTGGTGACTCAACTGGATGGAGGATGTAGTTTGTGTTGATGTTAATCTGGATTGAATAAAAAGCCTCTCTGTCATTTAGCCCACTGACTAAAATGCCAAAATAATAGGAACACAGTTCAATATCTCTACAAACCTCAGCATCCACAATGGAAAACACATTTTAAACTAAAGCTGAGTAGATCTGATTTAGTGCAGGACTGTTGTATGAAGAATGATTTGTTTCCACTCCTGTACCTAATGAAGTGGCCGGTTTGTGTTTACGTCAAACTGCACAACCACCATGCAAAGGAGGAGGGATAATAGAAGAGGTGGCAGAGAGAAAGAGGGGGAGGGTGCATCTCCCCTGCTCTCCTCCACGGTAGCTAGCAGGTCTCCCGGATTTCCCGTCTGTCACCCTTCTTTTGCTAATCCTCACCCCTCCGTCCATCCCTTCCTCCATGCCTCCCTCCCTTCGTCCTAGTCTGACGTTCCCTTACTCTGCCTCCTTTTTTTTTTAATCCAAGCCTTTAATCAGACAATGACATTCCTGGAGGGAGGGGGATGGATGGATGGATGGATGGATGGATGGAGGAAGGGAAGGGAAGGGAAGGGAAGGATGATGGCCACCAGCTCTTAGAGGTGTGAGATGAGGGGGAGGGGGGGAAACAGAGAGAGTGAGAGGGTCATAAATAAAATTCTACTGTTGCTGTGAAGACATGGGACGTATTTTAGCCTCTGTACTGTATGTAAAACATTTGTTAAGGATGTTGCTCTTGAGAAAACACCTGAATTACACAGGATGACATAATAAAATGATAAATAGGTACGTTTACTGAAATATTGTCCTTTGGTTGTGGAGGAAGCTCAGTAGCTGAGTTAACAGATGCTGCTATAAAGGATGAAGGTGCTCTCTGCTACCTGAGGTCCCAACAGTCTCATCCATGTTTTGACCGTTTTGACCAACATCTTCCTCTCACCCACCTGCTCCACTGACTCCAGAGGACGCCCCAGAGATAGAGCTGGCCCTCTTCATTAGTTTGTCCAACTAGGGCATTAGGTATCTGCCTGCCTGACTCGACTCTGTACTGATACTGAGATATTTCAGCCTTGAAACTATTTTGCTTCGTTATGAAAGAGAGATGTTCCAGAAGTTTGTGGCATTTCCTCAATATTTCGCCTCTAGTTTCAAGGTATTTTAACGCGTCTTTGCTTTTGTCTTGCTCTTTCCTGTCGTCACACAGTTTAAAATCTTTTTGAGTTGAAGCTCCGGGCATGTTTAGGATCTCCCTCCTGCTCGGACTAATCTCGTTGCACGTCTTGTGAGACGTCAGCCAGGTTTCTAATGAGAGGAGGCAGGAAATTACTTATACGTGGAAAAACTGACCCAGAGATTTTATGTATCTATATTAGATCTTTCAAATTTAAATCAACTTGAGCTTAGTGAACCGGTGCATCTCACAAATACTTTCTCAACAGCATGAGACCAGCTGATCAGTTACCTTCCTAGCCTCCTAGCTAACGGCAGCTCTTCCTGTTTCCCCCTTTTGAAGGATGGATACAGATTACTGCCACCTGCTGGTGTGAAGAGTTATTCCCTCTCAGGTGCAGAGGGGCGTCGGGAGACGTCCCAGTCGACCTTTGTTGCCGTTGTTTGTTGTTGATGCTGCACTCAGTTATATCGTCACATTTATGGCTGATTTTGCTCATTTTTGGAAAAGACAGAAGCAAAACGAGACAAAACTAATGTTTTTCCAAATTCCCTGAGAGAGTTTAAACGTCCCCTTCAGGTCCTACTAGTAGAACAGGACAAGGGACAGGAGACGCTGCTGTGACTCTTGTTGTTTAGTGAATTAACCCCGAGGGGAGAAGATTGGTCATCCTCCGGCTTTAAGTGACAGTTGAAGGCTCCTCTGTCTCTGTGTGTGTGTGTGTGTGTGTGTGTGTGTGTGTGTGTGTGTGTGTGTGTGTGTGTGCGCTTTACAGCCTGAGCAGCCACTGTCTCTCAATAAAACACACAATTATTATGTCACAGTTTATTTTAGTGGAGAGAAGAACGTCTCTCAGGTAGAAACCTTTACTCTGTCTGTGTGTGTGTTGGTGTGTGTGTGTTAGCTTGCAGTGACGCAGCAGAACAGAGCGAGCGAGAGTCTGGAGAACATTCCTGGAATAACAAACATGATGGAGGGAGGAGAGAGGAAGCCGGGACTGTTTTCTTCTACCGTTCTTAAAGAGGCAGCGTGAAGTCTGGGCCCAGAACATGCACGCCGTTTATAGCCATGCTCCTGAGGACGTAAACTCTGACCTGGACACGTTTAATCTCAGTCTAATCCCTTATGTGCTTTTAAATATCGTTTTATTTCTTGTTAAATAGAGTGGAAATCCAAGCATGCACGCCGACACTCCTCCCATCCTCCCTGAACAATTGCATCCACAGATGGTTTCCCCAGAGCTCTGGTTCTGGTTCTCATTGAGGCCTCATGTTTGCAGCGGTAACCAAACGCTCCCCGATGGCCGGAGACCACGCTGGTGTTTCCTGATACAAACACCAAGTTAATGGAGTCAGATCAAAGACTGACTTTTTATCGTTCGATCAACGATCTCCCGACAGAGATTAAATTTAAGACTCTAGAGTTTATTCAGTTTAAGTTATTCACATGTTTTTATTCATGTTAACTTTGACCCACTTCCTGGTTTCTCTCTTGAAATGCAAACTGTTAGTAATAATGTTGTAGCTCTGCTTCATGGCATCTGAAGCATCTGTCAATCATCAACTGCTGCTGACTCTTCTCTCTCTTTCTTTCTTTCTTTCTTTTTTCTGTTTGGCTGCTTTTATTATATTTCACTTTCTTTCTGCTTGTTTCTTTCTTTCCATCTTTCCATTTTCTCACTGCAGATGATTTATAGCTTTAAACATTAACCGTAGAGCACTTAACCCGACTCAGTCTTTAATATTTTATTTGATTATTTATTCAAGGGAGCTGTGACTTCTGTTTTGGGACGGTTATCGGCCAGAAGTATTACACACACACACTGTTATGTGTTGATTCAGCTCTTTTAAATAATGCACAATCTCTAAAATCCACTATTAAATAAACATTTTTTTTCAAGCAGCGGTTTACAAATGATGTGGGTGTGCATGAACTCCTTTAGACGTCTCTAAACGGTTCAACCTGCTGCATCTACGACGTTTAGAAAAACAAAAAAATATCCAGTTAAAGTAAAGCTGGCGTGTTTGTGCGTGGCTGGTAATGTTAGAGGTGTTCTTCTGCTGTCAGGTGAACCTGTAGTTGACCTTGCTACTGGACTTGACTGATTAATTATTCATGTCGTTCATTAGAGACGAAGGAAGATATAGTTTTACAAGACAGATTGAGATCATGGCAGCAGGTGGATGTTGAGCTGAACGCGTCCTGATCGGACAACGTATTACGCTCCTGACCCAACATCGTCAATTACTAGAATTGAATTTGCCTTTAGATCTGATTTAGACGCTTCTCTGTGTTCTTTCGTTTTAAATAAACACCCGAGACGTCTCATCTGCGCGTCAGGATCCAGGTGGCACACAGCGTCCGTCCGTGTTTCCTGAAAATTGTGGATATTTTTAAATAAAGTTATGAATATTGAATTAGCAGCACAGCACAGACGGTCCCTTTTTCTGAGTGGGCGTCTGCACATCTTGTGGTTCTCTGAAATCAGGTCAGTCTGCGGGTGAATGGGCTGCTTGCATGTTGGAGCCTGCGACGTGCATTCAGCCAAAGACGCGGTCCATGTGGCATCAGTCAGCCGTTGAAGGAGGAGCTCGACATTTTCACACACAGTGGTTTCATATTTCTTTGCGGTTACGATGTTGTAATTCGTGTTAGTGAGTACACGATAGCTAGCAGACTGTTAGTAACGCCAGAACCTCTTAATCACTGCCTCGAAATTAAACAAATGTGTAAAGTACAGATGTGGAAACAGCTGCAGCGTTTCTTTGACTTATTAGAGGAGTTTTGACTCTGTGAAATATTTGCGCAGCAGCAAAAGGTTGTTCTGATGTTATTTATAAAGACAAATATCAGTTTTAGCATTTTGAACATGGAAACCTTTATTTCTCACTTATTTAAAAAGCTGTTTGGGGGTAATAGTTGGTCTAGTTGTCATCAAGGTTGAGGTGATGGCTAGGTTTACATGCATAACAATATTTCTTTAAACCACTTTTAAAGATTCTGATCAGAGATTCACACACAGTAAAAAAATTATCTTATAAGAACCATGCCACTTAAAGAGGAACTACTGTTTTTTACAACCTGGACCTTATTTCTGGCATAAAATACGTCGTTTACTCACCCATATAAGTTATATGGGTGCCCCAGTCACTTCCAT
This sequence comes from Chelon labrosus, assembly GCF_963514085.1. Taxonomy (NCBI): domain Eukaryota; kingdom Metazoa; phylum Chordata; class Actinopteri; order Mugiliformes; family Mugilidae; genus Chelon; species Chelon labrosus. Next base: position 4,470,685 of record NC_140349.1, read on the forward strand.
ATAGTGGGAGTGAATGGGGCACCGAAACGCAGCCTCTAAATAACATTCATTTCACCAATATTTTGTTATCATACACTAGTGCTGTTCCCCATTGAGTCTGGAGTTACCTGTTATCATCATCCAGGGTCTGTAGATTGACCTACTAACCTCTGACCTGGATGATGTCATCTCTGAGCGCCGCTTGTTTACTTGTAATTTGCTGCTGCTAGTTTTTTGCAACATGGTTGAATATTTTTCCGATTCTGAGGTCGAACCACAAAAGTTATATGGGTGAGTAAACGATCATATTTTATGCCAAAAATATGGCCCAGGTTGTTTAAAAAAAAAAAAGAAAAAAAAAAAAGGCAATTGCCCTTTAAATGTATTTGCAGTCTGCAGAATTTTCTACATTTCAGGGAAAAAAATTACTCAAAACATGAACATATTTTAACACAAGTGCCAAAAAGTGGGCAAAGAGAACCCAATCATACTTTTGCATTTGGGTTCACGTGCAAAAGTATGTGAAAACGTGTTTTTCGGTATCTGCTGTGACCTCCTTGTGCAGCAATAACAGCGACGAAAGATTTCCGGTAACTGCTGATCTGCTGTCTAAAGAGGCTTGGAGAAATTTAGCCCATTCCTCAGAACAGAACTGCTTCATTTCTGTAATCCTGCTGGGTTTCACTACATGAATGGCTTGTTTCAGGTTTTAAAGAACAACTTGTCTTGTTGGGGTTGTTGTCTTCCTGCATGATTTAACTTATGGACAGATGTCATGACAATTTCTTTTAGAATTTACTGGTATAATTCAGTCTTCATTGGTTTATCAGTGATGATGAGCCGTCCTGGAACCAGAAGCAGCAAAACAACACTGGCTGTTTTGTATCCCAAAAGCAAATCTGAAACGTAGGCAGCAGGACCACCTGAAGCTCACATGACCTGGGTCCGTAACAACTCGATAATCATCTGTATGTAGTTGGAAGAATTCAGCCGTTTGGAACTTATTAAGTTTCTGAAATGTCTTCAGGGCTCCCAACAAGTCCAGTTGTCCTTGTTTCAACTTTGTTTTTTTGGAGAAGTGGTTGTTTCTGTCCCTCCTGGATACACATCACCAGATCTTAACCCTGCATGGAGCAAACATGAGCAGAAAGAATGAGTTTATTCCAGATAAAGTGTTTACATGGTTGTTATCATTCTGATCAGTCGCTTTTGTTTGAGGTGGTTGCATGGGCAGTTCTTTGAAGAATTAGACTCCATTTAAAGACACCCAACGAGAGTCTTCATAACTGAAGCAGAGTTGCCTTCTCTACCTGCAGCAGCTGTAGTTAACTGTTAACACATCCAGCTCAGGTCCAGTTGCGACACGTCCGTTTATGGTTTTTGGGAGTTTCAGCAGCTCAGGCACGTCTGCCTTTGTAGAGCACATACCACCGTCTAATAATATGAAGAGAACGCAGGCATTAGCCGAGCCGTCTGTCCTCAGCCTCGTCGCTTTATCCGCGTCTGCGGTGTGGGAATCCTCTCCTTCTCTGCTGCTTCTGTTCAGTGTTTCCAGCCTGATGATCTGATAACACGTAAATGTAACCTCAGCGCCTACGTTTACCTTTCAGGTAGTAAAACCTGATGTCACTATTACCAGGGACTCAGTGGGTGACTTGCTAACCTGCACTGAGGATATACACCGATCAGGCATAACATTATGACCACCTTCCTAATACTTTGCCTGGTCTGGTCTAGGTGGGTGCTACATGTCTAAGTAACATCCACATGAATGAATACCAGGTCCTCTGTGTTAGATATGCCCCAACTTTTCACCTCAAGAAGTTTTAATTGTGCAGAAAGTTGTCCTGTTTTTCATCCTGTTGGGGAATAAAACAGTTATATGTGAATATTGGTGTATTTTATTAAACATTATTAATCCTTTGGACTGTAAAACACCAGAAAACACTTGTCATCTTAACGTCCTAAAGCACAAACTCTCTCATATCATAGGATCATAATCAATGAACTGACTGATGGCTGCAGCTCTGCTTGATATATCCTTTAGCACAAGTTGTTGTTTTTAAATAGAGACCTAGCAGTGCATCAGTAACAGTCACAGAGCTGCTGCGACGCCTCGGGCCGAGTCAGCATGTTGATGCTGCTGCTCAAATCTGAGGTGGTGTTGAGAGCCCCCCCCCCCCCAGGAGAGAGGAGTCGGATAAAATCAGCCTTTTTAGGAAACTGTCTCCTCAGGCAGAAGATAACCCACGTCACTGTTAACTCCTTCCTAGTTGTGTTTAACTGTTTGATTGATAAGAGGAAGTCTCTGCTGTCTGCAGCCTCATCTACAGAACAGTCGACGGCTTCCTGATAAGCCGTCAGTGGGACTCTTTCTTTCTGTGTTTGCCTCTCTTTCATATTTTCTCACCATATATCTGTCTTCACTGCTTTGCTTTCCTTCTCTTGTCTCCTTCATTCCCTTTCTTCACTCTCTGCTTCCTCGCTGGTATTTTGCCACAGAATCACCCCTCTCGCGTTTTCTTTTCCGCCCTCCAAAGTTTTCACCGTTTATATGTTCCGCGTTTCACTCTGTTGTTGCCTTTGTTTTAGTGTTAATAAAGTGTCGTACACACAGGAAGAGACTAGTCTGGGAAAGTTGGTCTGGAGTCGCCTCCGTTGGGAACTGGTTATGCTCCTGCAAAGATCTGCCTTGTTTACAACAGACTGCCTCTGATTGGTCGAAGGACTCTCCAATCTTTGTATTTTCTTCCCACTATCGGTCACAACATGCCCTGTAATGAAACCCAAATGTCGTGTTACCAGCAACGTTGAGGAAAATGCTTTATATGCGTCTGGGGCTTAACATTTTACAGCTTCCTTTTTGGACCTAGTTTGACGGCGTCGAATTGTGCAATGAATTTTATCAAAGCCTCCAGTTTGACTGCAGTTTTAAAAAGAAGGAAATCTGACCAGACGTGTAAATTTATGATCCAACAAGAGCATTTACAGCTCCGTGTAAAACAATAATGACTCAGACGTCGTAAAACATTTGACATTAGCACAGATCTCCATCTAATTAAAATGGCCTGTTGACATGTTGTGTTGTTGTGAAGGTTGCTGCTTTGACTCCACGCTTAGTTTTTAGGGTTTTACTTTCACATAAACATGCACAAGCTTTATTTGAACACAGAAGGGTGTTTGTTCCTAATTAACTGTTCTTTTCTTCCCCTGTCGTCTACAACACAGACTGTAGAAAAGAAAATATATAATTTCTGTGATAATTGATCAATAATAATTATAAAGCTGCACCCAGGACGCTCCCTAATGACTCAAATTACTCTTAAGACTCATTCTCCAAACGATGACAGCTTTATTAGGACATCATTTGACGGGTGGCTCAGATTCTTCCTTAAATAAAGTCGTTATTAACTTTTACCGTCCCACCACGTGCGTTTTAACAGACCCTCTCCGCACGCATTACAGAAACACTATTTTTATCGACACATAACTTCGGCGTGTTCCAGTTTATGGATCCCTCTTTCCTTTTGCACCCTGTGGGGATTACAAAGGTCAGGCTCAGCTGCAGAACAGCTTGTTCAGATTCACTGTCATGCTCGAACACATTTTAGCAGCGAGCGGTGGCTTGATGAGTCAGAGGTTTGAACACGGGTTCTTCAGATGAAGGACGCTCTCCTAAATCATTCTGCCATTCTGCTGTGGCTTTCACATTAACGGGATTTGCATTTATTTCTGTTTTTTTGTTCTGTGAAAAATGTGCCCCGGGCTTGTTCTGAATCCCTCTGTCACGTCTCCAGTGATAATATTTGCTGCATCTGTGTGTCTTCATCCTGCTGACAGTGAGGAGTTCCTGCTCTGTTTGACTCCTCCAGGTTTCAGGGATGAGTGAACACGTCAGCTGTTCCCTTACTCCTTTATTTGATAAGAAACCGGTCAGCGTGGTGTTAAAACCGCCCCCCTGGCTCCTCCACAGACCCACTTCTCGTCTCCGGAGCTTCACAGCTGCAGCTGCGGTGGTTTTGTCCTCCCCTCCGTTCTCCGAAGGGGTGAAACTGCTCTTCATCCCGGCTCCGGCGTTGGCCCTGGTGTGGTTTTAGCTCCCTCCGAGGGCGCCGGAGCGGGCTGGTGGTTGTGAGCGATGCTGGATCACAGCCCCGTGCACTAGGCCATTTCCCTTTCACTTTGTTCACATCAATAGGATGTGGAGAAGGAGGGCAAAAGAGAGAGAGAGGGAGGGAGAGCGATAGAGAACGAGGGAGGAGGGGAGGTGAGAGAAAACAAAGGCCAAGAGAAAGGAACAGAGGAGGGTACAGAGTGGTGGTGTTTGTCCGTCGTGAATGAATGAAATCTTTATCTGTGATGCAGACGAGTCTCCCTCACATATCTTCATCTCACTTCCTTTCTCTCTTTCTGCCGCCAGTTCTCTACACTCACATTAACACTTTCTTTCTCCAGCTCTTCTATAAATCTCTGCTTATCTCTCGCTCTGTTTCTTTCTCTTCGCTCCCTCCATCTTTGAACTCGGCCCCCTGGTGGAGGTCAGGCTCAACTCTTCCTCTCTTTCTTTTTATCTGAGTTTTCTTTTCCTGCCTCTTTAATCTGGGGACAAAAAAATAACAGGAAATGACAAACAAATACCTTCTCCTTATTGTTTTATTTTTCCTTTATACGCCCAGATTTTTTGACTATGTGCAAGTTCAAATGTTGCGTGTGAAGATATGCTGAGGAGGAGTGGAGTTTATGGCCGATTGGAGAGTTTTTGGTTTCAGAAAGGGATGCAAATAAAAATAAAAGTTGGCTTCTGATGACTTTTTATCAGCACTACTCTGATAAGTAATAAAAATCTAGAGTTAATAAATGTATCATAGGGAGCTGCTTTTCCTTTAAAAGCCGAGAAGCAGCTGAAGGCGAGGGCACGGTGCGTTCATGTGCCGCCTCTTGCTCTCCGTAAAAGTCTGAGTACGTTTTTTTTTTGCAGCCACCCTCTCGGCGGAGCGCTAAATAAATTCTCACGCTGTGGGAAACGCTGGAGTCCCACTTGAAGCGACGCCAGAGTGACTCTTGTTATTAAGGGTCTGCTGTGAAGTAAGAACCTGTTCATTAGTGTTGCACAACGTGCACTTCACAGTGGCCTGAACCCGGGAAGAGAGCGTTCCTGGAGGAATCTGTGCAGCCAGAAAAAACTGCAAATGAAGTGTTCATTAACGGAAAGATTAGCTTGGATGTACGATCATTTTATGGCAATCACTCGTAGCTGGATAAATTCAGATTTGTCCAGAGTAAATTCATCACACTGGCTGAATGCTGCAGTCTTCTTTAAAATGCACATTGCACATTTGCAATGCACATATTCTTCCGTTCTCCCCCTTTCCACATTTTCTTCTTGTTCTTCCTTATGTTCTCTACCTCTTTCTTCTTGCCATTGTTCTTGTTCTTCCTCTTCCCCCTCCCTTTGTTCTAAATATCCTTCTTCTTCTCTTCCCTCTTCTTGTGCTTTGTCTTCTTCCTGTTGTCATTCTTCTTCTTGTCCATCTTGTCCAACTTCTTCTCCGTGCCCTCCCTCTTGTCCTTTTTCTCATTCTTGTTCTTTCTACCTGCCTTTTGTTGCGCTTTTGTATTCTCGTTTTTCTTGTTCTTCTACTTCTCTGTCTTCTTGTTCTTCCTCTTCTAAATGTCCTTCTTCTTCTTCTTCTTCTCTTCTCTCTCGTCATGCTCTTCCTCTCCTTCTTCTCTGTATTCTTCCTGTTCTTGTCCTTCTCTACCTCCTTCTTCTAAATGTCCTTCTTCCTCTCTTCCCTCTTCTTGTGCTTTTTTATTTTTCTTGTTCTTCCTGTTGTCCGTTCTTCTTCTTGTCCATCTTGTCCTACTTCTCCGTGCCCTCCCTCTTCCCTCCCGTCCTTTTTCTCGATCTTGTTCTTGTCTACCTCCTTCTGCTTGCCGTTTTTCTTGTTCTTCCTCTTCTCCTTCTTCTTCCCTTTTCTTGCGCTTTTTATTCTCATTTTCTTGTTCTTTCTCTACATCTTGTTCTTGTCCTTGTTCCCCTCCCTCTCCTTGCCATTTTTCTTGTTCTTCCTCTTCTCCTCCTTCTAAATGTCCTTTGTCTTTGTCTTGTCCTTCTTTTTCTTCTCTTCCCTTTGTTGTGCTTTTTTATTCTTATTTTTTCTTGTTCTTCCTGTTGTTTATGCTTCTTCTTCTTGTCCATGTTGTCCTACTTCTCTCTGCCCTCCTTTTTGTCCTTCTCCTCCTCCTTCATGTCATTTTTCCTCCTGGATTTCTTACTTCTTCCTCTCATCCTTCTACCTCATGTCCTTCTTCGTCTTCTTGTACTTTGCTATGCTCTAAGCTCTAAGTCATCAGGCAGAATCTCTTTGTGTATGTCTAAAGTGTTCTCTACCATTTTCTTTAACGTCCATCAAAGCGGTTCAAGTTCAGTCAGGTTGAAGAAATATTATCCATGTAATCACTTAGGCTGATAGTCTTGTTCCGTACACAATGTTCATACATTAAAACAGATCCAGTTCAGTACACACCTGTGTTTTTCACCTGCTGTAGCTCTCTCCCCTTTGTGCTGCACATTAGTGGAAACCCACACTCAGTGCCCCGTGCCTCTAAAGATGTTTAATCAGCCAGACGAGGCATTATTGCAGGAATGCAGGGAGGTTTTGTGAGCGTAAACATTTGAGTAGCGAGAGCTGCTGATAGAAGGAGAAAGTAAAGGAATGCAGGCAGGCTGCAGAGGCTCCAGCTAATCATTTTAACCTGAAATATATATAAACACCGTGATCCAGGGCCTGAGGGGTGAAAGAGGAAGGGGCAGCAGGTCAGAACTCATAGGAGACAAAAAGAAGATGGAGAGGTAGTGGAAGAGAAACCAGAGCCACCACGAGGGGAGGTGTTTCTATGTGAGGAGGCCGAGGGCAGGAAGGACACGGGGGCGAGCTCCAAGCTGAACAAAGGCCTATTTTTACACCATCCGTTCTGCAGCCGTACGTAGCTTTCTTTTCTCGTGTTTGTTTTGTCTGCGGGCGAAAAAAACATCTCTCATGACTCCCTCGCAAATTCAGCTGTCTTACGGTCAGGCTGACGCAGTGGTTAGACACTTTTTTTCACGGCAGCTTGTTTCTGCTCCTCGTCGTCCTGGAATAAGCGGCTGATTCACTGTTTGGAGTTAACTCACAGGGTGGAATGTAGTAGCGTGACTCCAGAGGTCGACTTTCCCTCATTTAGTCTCCACGCGGCCTTCGAATTCCTTCTGCAGTCTGAATGCTGAAGCAGAGCTATTGAACTGTTCCCGTGGCGCTCCCTGTAGGAGCACAATTTCCTGTGAGCAATATATTAGTAGTGGCCTCTGCTTCTCCTTGCCTGAAAGTGCACATTGTTCTTTCTTTGTGCTGCGCAGTAAAGTCGGTGTTCTCACAATGGAAGAGGCTTGCAGATTTGTCTTGGAGTGCATTTAGAGTGCTTCTGCTGGACTTGAGGTTTCCACTTCCATTATTGTGTGCAATAAAAGAATCATCAAAATAGATGCATGGGGCCAAGCATGATCCTGTAGCTCCCACAATGTAAGACGCTTGCTGCCTGGTAGATATGAAAAAGTTCATGCCTGTAGTTTGTGAAGCAGATATGAGTTGAGATTGTTGTGGCCTTTTCAGATTCAGTCTAATGTTTCACATGTATATGGCATAAAATGTAAGCTGCATTTTCTAGTTCTAGTAGAAGTTTTAGTTCAAAGGTAGCTCATGCAGAAACCTCTGCAGCTGAAATATTAAGCTTGTGCCTAAAGCTGCAGTTCCTTAAGCAACCACTTGGGGCTGTCGTCAAAAGTGAGTCAATCCCCGAAGAACTCCACGTTGAAATGTTCAACTTTACAGCAGAAATAAACATATTCACAGTCTGTTACAATAATGCTTTTGGTTCATTCATTCATTTTCTGTAACTGCTTGTCGTCCGGGGGGGGGTCTAACACAGAGAGACAGACGACCATTCACGCTCACGCCTACAGCCGATTTAGAATCACCACTGAACCTAACCAGCATGTCTTTAGACGGTGGGAGGAAGCTGGAGTACGTGGAGAGAACCCACGCAGACACAGGGAGAACATGTAAACTCCACACAGAACGGTTAGGTATCAATGTTAACCGCCACACCACTGTGCTGCTCTACTTTTGGTTTCTATCTCTAAATTCTGCTTCCATAGAAACTGTACGGGCGAGAATTTTTATGCAACTCGTGCAAGGCTTAATAATTTAGGCCACGGCCAAGATGGCGATGCTCGGTCGATGCCACCCACGCGGGCCTTCAAAACCACTCTCCGTCTTCGTCTTTCTTCGTGTACAGTTATTGAGCCAGCTGACGTGTGAATAAAAAGCTTCCTTGAAGATTTAACATGTCCAGACATTTCATACGTCAGCGGACGGAGGAGCTTAACTGCGAGAGGTTTCAGCAGGTGTGTGGCGAGCATAGATTCTTCCTCACGCCTCCCGCGACAACTGACGAACGCGCCGCCCTTCCCTAACAAAGTCCTTGGCGGCGCAGGGTGAAGGTCGATGGAGGGATATGTAGGGGGCGGGACGTGACGATGGACGTGAAATGAGTGATTGATGAAGAGGGTGCGGGGTGAATGTGATATGGATGTCGTATGTTTCCCAGTTGCTGCCGTCTCCTATAAGTCCACCTGTCTCTCTCTTGGCATGCTGGGGGTTTCCCTGCTTCTCCTGCCGTATGAACCACATTCTCACATTCAGCACCTCTTTAAACCCGTTTTACAACTATCCAAGATGAGTAATGGAAGCTTGTGCCAAAGCTTAAATTAGGAAGTGGGCCCGCAGTGGAGAAAGTCATTCCACCCCCGAAATTCAGTTGAGATGATTCATCCCAAACACAGTTGAGTGAAATATGCTCTATTCACATAAAACTGGACTCCTGCAAAACGACATGACAATCTTTTTTTGGCTATTAAACTCCTCCAAATATAACATACTTCCACTCTTACTCTTTATGTACACATGCCTCCATGAGCTCTTCTGTGCTATGCTGACGCCCTCCAGCCCCTTTTGCTTCCCAGCTGTTTGTGGTTACAGGGTGTGTCGGGGTGGGGGGGGGGGGGGGGGTCTGCCTGCTGCATTCAGATCAGTACTCGCATGCTGTGCGTTGTGACTGAATGCTGTCACATTACAGGGTGTGGAGGGTTTCTGATTCTAAGTTAATGTAAAGGGCAGCAAGAGGAGAAATAGCTTTTGCTGACAGACCAATACGGTCTTCAATTTCCCCATTAGGTGCGGCGAGTGAATCATGAAAAAAGACATTGATAAATCGGACATGCTGCTCATTTTACTGATTATTTATTATGTTTTCGGCATGCATTTTTATTATTTATTAGTCCGTTGAAGCTCAGTGTGGTGTCTCCGGACGTCACCATCTTAGCCGTGCCGGACTCCATCTAACTTCTCGCTAATTTAAACATAGGCCAAGAGATGGAGTGTGACTGGAGATGAAGACAGACAGGAACATGTGAGGACAACAGCCCGAATTAGCCACACCCACAATTATGTATAACTTTTAAGCCTCAGTATAATTATCTGCATGTTTTTGGCGCTTTGTGTTGGCTTCATTTCTTTAGGCGTGGAGATTGCTGCTCATCCAAAACACAATATTTTAATTTCAAAATGATCATGCACCGATCAGGCATAACATTACGACCACCTTCGTAATATTGTGTAGGTCTCCCTTGTGGTGACTCATCAGAGAATGGACATGGTCCTTCTGAGGGTGTCCTGTGGTGTCTGGGAACACAATGTTGTTAGTGGGGGGGCCTTTGAGGGGAGGGGCCTCTGTGGATCATCCCACAGATACTTGATTAGTTTGGGATCTAGTGAATTTGGAGGCCAGGTCAACACCTTGTGCTGTGGTGTTCTTCATGTACCTGCATCCTGCTGGGGATGGCTGCTGCCATCAAGGAGTGTCATTGCTATGGGGTGAGGGTGCCTGGTCTGGTCTAGGTGGGTGCTACATGTCTAAGTAACATCCACACCAATGAATGCCAGGTCCAAAAGTTTCCCAGCAGAACACTGAATTGTTACAAGGTGGTCAATGTTATTCACTTCTCCTGTCAGTGGTCATAATGTTGTGGCTGATCGGTGTATAGAAATAAGTCCGAACTTATATTCACCACTTTATGGTTTAATTAATTTAATAAGGAACAATATTCTGGAGTGAGAACATCCTCATAGAAGAGTGATGGTTGCATCTGAACTGTGTTGAGTTCACACTGAGGACCTCGTCTTCTTCTTCTTCATCTTCTTCTCGACACAGTCTGGAAATAGCTGCTGCCTTATGTGTTAACTTAGAGCTCAATGACTTTCAAAGCAGAGAGGGGACTTCCGAGCTCCTTTCATAAAGGCTGATGAGAAGCCAGCACCGTCCTGTTAACTTGCGCCGCGGGGTGTGACCAAGAGGACGAGCCAGATATGGACGCGTATTTCTGAATGGCCGGTAACTTTATCTCTGCGACTAGCCTCTGTCGTCTCTGTGCTAAAACCATGAGGTGAAAATGGCTGAATGTTTGCCAGTGAGAGGCAAATGTTAGCTTTCTGTCCCGGGTGTGATCAGTTCGGTTTCCACAGCAGAAGGCGTCCTGAATGAAAGAGTGTCCGAGTGATGGATGAGACTGATGGAGATCTCAAAATAAAAGATTATTTATTTAATAAGTAGAAGAGCAACTGCTTAACTCTTGACACAATGTCATGAACTAACAAGTTTCCTATGATTATCATTTCTTCTTAACCATATCTACTTGCTTCATGTACATCTGTCCTCCTCCTCCTCTTGTGTCCTCCCGTCTCTCCTCTTCTTCTCCATCCGTTCAGCCGGGGCTTTTAATGACTTCTTATTAATTACACTGTAATGAAACGAGGAGCTTTCAGCCGGCCTCTAGCTGCCTCTTCATGGTCTCTGTGTGTATTCATGCTGCAGAAATCCTCTTTAAGCGTCAGCAGAGTTAATGATTTCTCTCTGGGATCACAGATTTATGCTTTTTGGTATTTTTAGTAAAAAAAAACTGACCACGTCATCCTCCTCGTCTCTCGTCTCTGAAGATGGCAAACCCGGTTTGTCCATTTTAACGCTGCACGTTCGTTCTTCGCGAGACGAATCTTGCATCTGCTCCAGCCGCTCCTTCCTGCCTCTGTTTATCGTTCCTCGTTGCTTCCTTTGATCATAACCGATGAATAACTACATTTGTGCCTGTGCAAACTCTTCCAGATCTTCCATTTGCGCCTGGCAGTGTTTACTGTTAGGAACGCCGTCTGCACAACCTCATCTGGTCCCTTTTTTTTATTTTATTTAAGGTCACTTCCTCCTATAATACTTTAAAGTGTGTGTTAATACTGGCTCCATCATATAAACCCTAAAACCCACGTCCACACATTGAGCAGTGCTCTCGTCGTCCATCGCTCTGTAGCTGACGGTTAATCACAAGTGGACGTTCCAGGCTCTGGTTGCCTAGGTAACCCTGTTGTATGTACTATAAATGCAAGTGAAGCAGATCATGTATAGCTAGTGTATGGATGAATCTAGCTCAAATCATGGGGATTTTAGTGGTAGGAACCAAAGTGATAGTTGGTTTTTCCTTATGGTAAAAATCTGGGGAGCTATGTGTTTGTATCATGACTTCAACTAGTCCACTTTGCATCTTAATTTTATTTTATTTTCTATGACGGAACAACATTTACATGGACTCTTGCTGCCACAGTCTCTTCTTGTGTGTACGTCCCTTTAACAGGTGCTCGTAACCAGGAAAACCTACAAGGAACTCACGTCATACACTCAAGTCCTTGAAGGCTTTGAATATTTGTTTTGGCTTTACTGATCCACTTGCGTAACTTGTGTATTTAATCCATGTGGTTTCTTTTGCCTTATCCTTCCTATTGTGCCACGGGTCAAATTTAATATTTATTTGATATAAATGAGGTCTACTGCCCGTGGATTCCACAAGTAATTGTACGATATATAGGAATTAGTTGAGAAGAAGTTGGCTAAAAATATGCAACACATAATTAGGTGGTACATTTTATTTTAGGCTTTATAAATAGCCAAACAGACGGGGTCAGAGGGGGGACAGAGGGGGACATGTATGGACAGAGACCAACATTAGAAATACCTTTTCATTTCTATATTTATATCCTCATTTTTTGCTCAGGGGTGATTTCCTCCATGAAGCTTAAGAAAAAAATCAGCTGCTGTTCCTAAATTGTATTGATTATTATTTTTCCTTAAGGGTGGCCTTTACATAACAGAGCATAAAAGTGCACACTGATTCCCCTTGACGCTCGTTTTTTTCTGCTGACCGTGTTTCTCTGAAGTCGATCTCTCATAAATATGAATGTGTGAATATTTAATAAACTCTCTGCTGGCAGCCTGGGAACTGTCTGAGACGGCGCCGTCTCCAGCGTCACTGTATCTGAATGTTTCCCCTTATTGTGACGTGTGGGACCCATTAAAAGCATCATCATCGTCTCTGTCTGACTGTCGCAATCAGCCGCTCACTCAGTAACGTACGTAGGGCTAGTGTTGCAAGATCTGAACTGAAGGAGCTTAAAATTTAATTTGGGAAAACTTTTTCTGGGTCTTCAAGTGAATCTTTTTGGTTCAGACACAGCTACGCCACAGTTGGTCTTCATTTCTGGGAGTAATTTGACTTTTAAAGCGGAGCTCTAATGAAAAGCTGGAGCCACTCTGTTAACTTAGGCTGCAATAGTATAAGAAGAGTAAGAGCTAGATGCTGCTGCAGGTTGCTTCTTGTGAATGTGGCAGGTTTAAAGTGGCAACGTCGGGGCTGCAAGATGCAGTTCCTCAAATGTCCACTAGATGCTGGCTCAAAAAGATGGAGTAAATTCACGTAAACGTCCAATTTTACAGCAAAAAATAAACCTTGAACAGTTATCCAGTCATACGAAGGGAGATTTTTTTATGCAACACCCCTGTTTGGATTGTATCGAGGCTTAAAGTTATGCACAATTGAGGGCGTGGCTAATTTGAGTGACAGGTTGGTGCCCCTTGCAAGCTGCTAGCTGTCTCTTTAGGCATCTTCCTCTCCACTTAGTGCTCCACCTTTTATCCTATGTTTAAATTAGCTGAGAGTTAAATGGAGTCTAGATGTCATGGGCCAAGAGTTGCCAGCGTGAGTGGAGAGAAAGACGGATGAAGATCTGGCAGCGTCCTGAGACACCATGCTGAGCTTCAGAACTTCTTGTCAGGAGATATTAGATCAAGTTTTAAAGTTAAGCACAATTAAGGGCATGGCCACTGACTAACAGCTGTGTACCCGCTCAGTTTTCTATCCGTCTGCATCTTTAACAACAACTGCTTTGCCCATTCTGAGTTAGTCAAGAGGTTAGGGTCAGAGTCGGGCGATGCCAAGATGGTGATGCCCGTAGACGCAACACTGAGCTGCTGAATTGCTCGTCAAGAATCCCGAAGGAATTGTGGCGACGTCACAGAGTCGGTATTTATATTTATATGCAGTTAATGGTGCGTACACGCTGGCATTAGCAGAACGCTGCCTCGCTGAGTGCATCTCACATTAGCGAGTGAGACCTCATCAAACCGGAGAACCTGACGGTGTTTAGTGTGGTGTCATGCGGTCGGTGACACACGTAGGCCGACTATATCTGGAGGTGACTTAGTGTTTGTGACTCACTGTCTCTTAAACACCTGCTCTTCTTTTTAAAGCAGGACACTCAGACTATGGACCTCTGACATGTGGACACGAGGGCCTCTGATATTAGAGGGCATCAGATGTGACCGGTCAGGCATAACATTATGACCACCTTCCTAATATTGTGTAGGTCTTCAAAACAGCTGTGGCAGAGAATGGACATGGGCCTTCTGAGGGTGTCCTGTGGTGTCTGGTAACACAATGTTGGTAGTGGGGGGGTCTTTGGGGGGGGCTCTGTGGATCATCCCACAGATACTTGATCAGTTTGGGATCTAGTGAATCATCTTCCCTTCTCTTCCTCTTCGAGCATCTCTTTCTCTTTCTCTTCGTCCCCCTCACTGTATCACAGTCTCTCCATCGTTGCGTTTCCCTCCCACTCGTTCTTTCCCGCTCTCTGTCTCTCTCTCACACATTAACGGCTCCATGTCAACTATTCGCCCACCTTCTTTCTCTCTCCGGCTCCACATTGATATTCAGACCTGTGTTTGTCTTTGCTTGTGTGTCTCTCTTTGTCTCCGAGTGGTTGTGCGTATCTCAGATTTTATTTTAGCGCCTCTCTCCACGTCCCTGTCCACCTCTGGCCCGTCTGTCTGCACGGCTGCACTCGTAGCTTTAACTTTAAAACACTTGAGTATTTATAGAAATGAGCAAAACATTGGAAGTTAGCTGTCAACTGTATTATCTATTCAGCCTTTGCTCTTGATAAGTAAAGTCACTGGCTGCTCTTATATGGACAACATCTCTTCAAACTCAAAGTGATTCGAATTTAGCTGTTTACATGGACCAAGATCAGCTTTCAAACTCAAATCTGCTTGAAATAACAACACTGAATTCATTCAAATGGATTCATTTACATATATTTTCACCTTTTTTTTTTCATCATACTTGTTTCAACTACCTCCATGTTTCTGTCCCTCCTGGAAGCCCGTCACCTGATGTTTACCCCACGTGGAGCGAGACATGCTCAGACAGAATAGATTTATTCCAAGAACCAGAGAGAAACCAGCACTATCAAGAGTTTACATGGTTATTAGGAGATCAGATTATCAGAGGTTTCGAGTCCATGTAAACGCATGCACATTAACTTTTCTACACTGGCACTGTTAAAGGGGAACTACTGTTTTTTTATTCTGCGTATACCCATATAGTGGTAATATTTTGTTATGATACGCTAGTGCTATTCCCCGTTGAGTCCGGAGTTACCTGTTATCATCATCCGGGGTCTGTAGATTGACCTACATGTCTTCTGACCTGGATGATGTCATCTCTGAGCGCCGCTTGTTTACCTGTAATTTGCTACTGCTAGTTTTTTGCAATATGGCTGAATATTTTTCCGATTCTGAGGTTGTGGACGAACCAGTTCAATATTACAACCCCAGAGTGTTATTGTATTGCATAAGAAGAGTTAGAAAATCAAGATTAATGCATTTACCATATATGGTTCCTTGTCCTTAAGTGGTAAACGAATGTAAACATGTATTTAAACCATTAAAACATAAATGTTGATTCAGGCACTTGTCAACATTATCTACTTCTTCTTCGTGGTACCTAATGAAGCAGTTTTGCTCAGCGTTCATGCAGAGGTGGACCTTGCAGATCACATCAGACCCTGATTTTGATTCCTTGATCTTCTCTGATTGACTGGGTGAAAACCACAAGCTTCTAAACCTCACTGAGAGGCACCAGGACGCAATTTAAAATGTGTAGTAGAAGTTACCAAATATGGTTCCTTGCCCCATAAAGGATTAAAGAGAAATGTCAGGTAAACAGAGCTCCATGTTAATGATTCTTGGCTCAGCGCTGACAAGTCTGATTGATTTAACAAAGATAGACGAGCATATAAAAACAAATATACTGCGTTTTTATCGTATCAGATACAGTAAACATGTGGAAGAAGAAGTAAATTGTCCATAGATAATAACAGAAGCCTTGTCTTGCTCCTCCTGTGCTGTAGCTCATGTAATGGTTTGTGGCCGGACCTGTCGAGGCCTGTGTTGGTTTGTGTTATCACACCGTTTAACAGCAGCTCCTCCCTGACGCTGAGTGTGTGTTGGTATATTTAGATGTATTTAAGATACAGGCGAGAATTCACACGTGTGCACGTTACAGCACATCAAACATTTTATTACATAATCAGATACACGTGTTGTGATTTAGATGCTGCACGCAGCGTTTCATGTGATTCTGCACATATTATATATAAATTGTGCATATTGGACATCATCTGCAGAACCTCTGCATGTCTGGTTCTTATCTACAGGCTGGTACTTGTTTGGATGAGCCTGTAATTTTCTGAGGTGTGGTCACTGTAGAAATTATGGTAAATATTAGGAAATGTTGTCAAGGATTTATTTTTTTATTTTTTTAATTAGTTCACTTTGTAGAATTACACTGTGTACGAGAAACGCTCTGATCTTCTCATGGAGCCATAACCACGGCCCAGCTTCTTCCTGTCTGACCGCTCCTTTCTATTATGTTAGCTTATCTCTGTGTTTACCTCCATCATGACTCTCTGTGTATGTGTTTGGCCTTTGTGTGGAGCCACATTTATCTTTTGAAAAAACACTGCCTGGCCAAAAAATAAGTCGTCACCTAGATTTAACTAAGCATGTAGGTACGAGCCTCCTATTGGATAATTACTCCATGGGCGATTATCTTTTTTCTGGCGTTGTCATCTTCCCTGATGTCCAATATGATAATGCCAGGATTCATGGGGCTCAGATTGTGAAAGAGTGGTTCAGGGAGCATGAGACATCATTTTCACACATGGATTGGCCACCACAGAGTCCAGACCTTAACCCCATTGAGAATCTTTGGGATGTGCTGGAGAAGGCTTTGCTCAGGGGTCAGACTCTCCCATCATCAATACAAGATCTTGGTGAAAGATTAATGCAACACTGGATGGAAATAAACCTTGACAGTTTAATGGGAACTAATGTTAAAGAGGAGCATATTGTCAGCCTCATTGTTTCTGAATAAACTCTGAATCCTGCAGAAACTCTGATTCCACCCTCAGGTTGTTTTGTTATCCTTCATTCCTGCCTCTTTTCTTCTTCCTGTCACTTGTCATCACTTGTTTTTCCTCCTGTACTCCGTGCTGTCTCTGCTGTAGCTGGCCTACATGCATCTGCAGAAATATGTCTCTCTTCTGCATCTATTCCCCCCTCCTTTTTTAAAAAACATAAAAAAAAGATGTTCCCTCTCTGCTGAAATCCTACTTTCCTCACCTTCTGACTTACCCTAGGTTCATTTGTCACTCTCCCTTTCTCGTGACAGAGCTTAGACCAGAGCCTACCCGCTCACTTCCCAGATGAATGCTCCTTTGTTTTGTGTCGCCGTACACTCCCAGCAATTTGAGGCCCAGAGTTGTTTCACCTCCTCACCCTCTGACACATCACACGTCCACACATCCATCCATCTATCCATCTACCCATCCGCCCGTCCAACACACTAGTTTCCTTTCTTTCTCCTCACGTTGAGTAACTTAACCAGACGTGGCCCTTTTCATTAAAGGAGGCTATACTTGGATTTAGTCTTCACTTCCCCCTAGAGAGGAAATTTATGTTGCTACGATGCACATCAGAAGACGCGAAACCCTCCTCCTGCTGCAGTTTATCCTGATTCAGACAAAAAAGGACTGCAAGTGGAAAGAGCTGCAGCTTTTTTTTGTTGTTTAGCTTTTTGTTGTTGTTGTTTGTTTCTATGTGTGTGGGCATGATGAGGATCTGGTGCATCCAGGTCCTGTCAGCTTTGTTAACTCATAATATACTGACTTTAGAGATCAAGAACAGGTGTGTTAATTAATCCTGAAGCTTTTTCTTCCGCTGGTATAAAGATCACTGACTAAAAAAAGGTTCTTCCAACGTATTAAACTTCAGTTCAGATGCTGCTCTCACACACAGGATCACATCCTTTATATTTATTGTTTTATTACTGCACTACGTCAGTAAATTGTACATTTGTTTCGATTGTATTTGACTGAGGTGTTGTCTCAAATCTAACCAGTGTGCTTTTATTTCTGTTTTCTCTTCCATGTCGCTGCTGCTGCTGTTCCTGTTCCTCCTGACTTTCTCCATAAAAAGGTAAATAAAGCGTATATAAATACATATAAATCCTTTTATATGTTCCTTTTTGTTTAAACTATGGTCTGTGGAGCAGAAAGGTTCCTCGCCTCTTTCATTTCCTTTGGAAAAACCTGCTTCTCAGCTGCTACTGTTCCTTTTTTGGTGCAAAGCTCCGTCCTTTTATTGAGTGTTTAAGAGTATTTTTGTGCCCTTCATCAGGGATTCAACCTGTTCTTGTTGCTGCTGTTAAATAGTTCCCGCTTTTAAATAACTTTTAACTCCTCTGGACAGTTTACAGTTTGTTTAATTCAGACAAACGGGTGAAAAAGTGGAAAAACACACCAACAGCTAGCTGCTGTCCCGTCGCTATGGTTACCAGTCACACCACCAACACCACTACCACCTCTTTTGGCCCGGTGTGTGTCGGCCTGAGGACGGGTGTGTGTTAATCGGTGTTACTCTGTGTGTGTGTGTGTGTGTGTGTGTGTGTGTGTGTGTCCGAGGTTGCCTTTGAAGAAACGAGCTCCTGTTGACAGGGTCGTGTGAAAGAGGAGACTCCCAGGGGTGCGTTCAGGATCGCCGGGCAGTTTTCAACATTTTTTTTTGTGTCAGGATTTTCCAAAAAACTTGAAAGACTCGTTGAATAGAGCGTGTTTGGCTTTGTGCGACACTGCCTCTTTGTCTGCTCGGGGGATGTTTGAGGTGTGTGTTCAGAGGATGAGGGGATGTTTTCATACGGCGCCGTAGCTTTCACATACGTGTTTTGTTCATAGGCGCAGTTTTCATGTCCGTTCAAGAAGAAGCAACGATGCAGTAGGAAGACAGACAATACTGGCTTCCTATGGTGTGTGTGTGTGTGTGTGTGTGTGTGTGAGACTATTTAAATACCCCAAGGTGTCTTTTTTCTTGTGCTCTGTCAATGATGAGTGAGGAAGCACATTAATGGAGGCAAATTGGAAGCTATCACCTTTGTGCTTTGTGGGTCAGGTCATTATCTGAGGTCATCCCAAATCCCTCTGGAAAACACACACATGCACACACTCACACAGACACACACACACTTGATATATCTGTTCTTCTATTGATCTGTAATTAGTCGACACAAATGCTCACGGCTTTTCTGACCTCACACCTACTAGCGAGCAGTGAGTACTTCAGTATGCGTGTGTTTGTGTGTTTGTGGGTGGGTGCGTGCAAGGGTGTGTGTTTGGGTGGGAGAGTGTGTTTGTTTTTCCTGTGACAAAGCAAAAAAAAAAATGGGAGGGAGAGAAAGAGAGACAGAGCGAGACGGAGAGATAACACTGAAATCTGAGAAGCTCATTTCAAAGAATTCGACCTTTGATAGAGAACACTTTCTGGCATTTCTGAAGCATTTCAGATCAGTTTGAATCAGTTCACCGTGAACGTGGCCTCGTAAACAGGAGCTCACGGCTCCATGTAACTGGAGAATGAAGTTAGGAAGTGAACAATAACACTTTCATGCAGCTATTCGCGTGAATGTGTAAGTATTGTTGACGATAGAAGAGTTAAGGTACTGATGCACGAAGGTCAAATGTGACGATGCCTGTGTCTGGAACAGAAAGTTGCACTTGAACGCACCACAAAGACTGCAACCAACTGCTAGCTTGCACACATGTTCTGCAACTGCGCGGAGGGCAATACCATATCTTCATACCAGCAGGTGGCAGTAGTCTGTCTACGTCATTCAAAAGGGGGAAACAAGAAGAGTTGCAGTTAGCTTGGAGGCTAGGGAGAGCTGGACTGTCCTGAATTCTGTGGATCAGCTGACTCATCCTGCCGCAGATTCAACATGCAAAAACTAAACTAAAAAGCTGCCGACAGAGATCAAACTAGTGCAAAATGGTGCAAGACACACCTCCAAACCTAGGGCCACAGATGCTCATCAACTCGGCCCTTAGAGGTCCCAGTGTTTTCTTGGGTTGGTTTCACTTTTTCATAAATTAAAGCTGCCTACTTGGCAGAATAAGACCAAGCAAACCACAAAGGAAGTGTTTAATAATGCGTTGCATAATATTCATTTGTGATGAATGCTCTAACTGGTAAATGTTGCTCAGCATGAGTCATTAACTCTGCATCCTGGCTGCTTCTCCACTGTTACAGTTGGTTTTCCTGGTTCACCACTTCATCCTCGTTGAACGCAGCTCGTATCAGATCTGTTCCTGCACATATTGATGTTTCTCTCTCTTCTGTAAATTAGTTTCTTATCCTGGTGTGAACTCGAGCAGTAGCTTATTTCCTCGTTCCCCCTCCATCATCAGACTCCTGATGTAAATACACTTAGAGAGAGACGGACAGAGAGAGGTGTTCAGTGCCACCGCTTTTCTTCCGCTGTTGACACGTCTGGTGCTTTACAAGTTGTGAAGTGAAGGAGGCCATTAGAGGTATTTGGAGTCAATCTGCCCGTTGCCATGACACTAGACCTCTTCCTGCCCAATCTGCCCTTTTTGGTGTGTGTGTGTTTGTCTCTGTTGGAAACCAGGTAATTATTTACCATGTGGTGTTTACCTTTTCATGTGGCAGAATAAAAGATGGAGGACGGAGCTGATAAGAGCGGGGAGCTTAAGGAACACTGTTCACGTCTTAATGTATGCTTTGATATCAGTGGATTGCGGTTGATAATGATGTTATATTGTCATATTCAGATTTAATTTTTTGGGTTTAAGCTTTTTAAATGAGAGGATTTTCTACTTTTCTTTTGTCTTCCACCTTTAATCAGCCTCATTGAATATCCAGTAAAGCTAATATTAGGATATCAAATGCGTCATAGCAGACTTTGCATATACAAACATTTATATATAGTATGTCCCTTACACATTTAAAGCGACAGTTTCAAAGTAAAACAAGAGTAATATTAAAATATCACTACCATATGCACGGAGCTTCGTCTTCTTGATGTCACCACTCTCTGTTTCAAAAGAAAGTATCGTCAGTGAAGCTCCATCTGGCTCCGGCGTCCGGCTGTCACCACGGTGAACTTAGCTTGTGTTTGCTTTGCATTATCTTTTGACGTTACATTAGCATGCATATGAAGAAAGTAAAGTCATCTGTCTCAGTATGACTTGCTAAATTTAATCTACATTCAGTCTCTTGTTGCCACATTACTGCTAGTCTCTACACCCCTTTAATCACCTCCCACTTAATATAGTAAACATAGCCTGGTGTTAGCCACGTAGCCGCTCCATCGGGACTTCATCATGAGGCGTGTTTCAACTGATGAAGAGGAAGAAAATACCGGGGCATGCAATTGGATAGTCCCCCAACCAATCAGTGTACGCGACATTACCCGAATAAGTCGATAAGGGCGATTCATACCTCTGTGGGACATAGATGATGTAACTTAAGGACGTAGCCTACACCGGTGCCAGCCATTTATACTTGTGCACTCGTCTGTGTCTTCTTTGCCACTTCCTGCTTCACTTTCAACAACGGCGACTGAAACTTTGCCGAATTTTCGCCGACCACAAGTCCTGTAAATGTTTGTATCTCCGAACGTCCTCGGTTAACCTTTCCTCGACGTGTTCCATCTTTATTGATCCAAAACAATCAATTAGAAATTTGCGGAGATGGAGAAGCAGCTGGAAATACTGAAGCGCAACTACCAAGCAGACCAATCACAGCTCTACGTAGTTACATTTCTGGGGGAGGTGCACGTCAGGCTACGGCGTTGGGGTCTGCGTATGGAGTAGTCGTGCAAGCCCCGCCCAAATGATCTGATTGGCCCGGCAGATCCTTGCAGGAACATAATCAGCTCTCGAACGGAAAGACTCCAGATCCTCAATATCATCTATAGGCGAGGGAAGTCTTACTTTAATCCAAGGCTATAGTAAACATGTGAGACTATAATATTATCTTTAGTTAAGGACCACGTGTCTGAGATGACAGACGACGGTGAAATTAGGATTAAGAACCAAAGTGTGTGTGTTTGAGAGTCGTCTCCATGTCTGCTGCTCTGTCATCTGCTCCAGTGTCGATCCAGTGACAAATGTGCGGCTGCCAAACATTCACTCACAAACTGCTCTGCCTACATACCACAAAAAAAAGCAGCACAGCTGAGCATTGACTAATAGAAACACGCCTCCTTTTTTTTTTTTTATTTCCTTCTCAGACACACACACTCACTCATACACACACTCATACACACACACACACACCCACTCTGTCGCTATAGACGCTCGTGAAACACATGTTTTCTGGCTCTGACTCTGACATCACCCGCCTTGTGGTCAAAGTCCAGTTCCTCTATCCGGCTTAGAGCTGCTAACACACTGCCACGCTCACAGCTAACCTAACCACCGACTCTCTCTCACACACACACACACACACACGGCGGAGAGAGAAGCCTGGTAGCAGAAGAAGAAGAAGAAGAAGAAGAAGATAAAGGATTATCTACGTGATTAAGGATGACTTCTGTTTGACAGCCTGGATCCCGCGGGCCACACAGCTCAGCTACGCTCTCCCTCCTCCTTCTCCTCCTCCTCTACTCGCTCTCTCACCTCCTCACGTCTTTTCGCTTCCTTTAAGTGATCACTTTCCCTCTCTCTTTTTCTACACTTTCTTATCTGATTCCTCCACTTCCTTTTCACTTCTTTTTAATTCTTCCGTTTCTCTACGTTCTTCTCTTTGGGGGGGGGGGGGGAGGGATGAGCTCCACGGCTTCCTACAAGCGGTTCCTCCAGGACCTAGAGGAGAAAAGAGGTCGGTGCTCCCTTCAGCCTTGTCACCGCTCATTTACAACTTCTTAATAATCCTGTGATGTGAATATTACCTTGGCTTTATTACTGTTTCCTTGGACTTATCAAGTTTTACAGCGGGTGTTGAGGTGTTATTGTGTCCTAATTGGGGGCTGCGGGATCTTGGCTCTTATCAGGTTGGAGGTGATATCAGCAGAGTGATATGTTGCACGTGTGAATTGCTCACCAGTGCCGTGAATCAGCACAAGCTTGACTGCTGGGTTGGGCTGTCAGGAGGTGTAATACCTGCTCTTCAGGGAAACTTGTGCAACAAGACAATACATTATGTTCTGCTACGGTCATAGGTAGTTTGACAGTTTTTGGTTGGAGCCTGAAACAGATTTGTGCTGGCAGTCTGGGAGTTTATCTTTGATTGAAATGAAAGAACAGTCATTGGTTGCATTGATATTAGAGTTGAAAAGCTTTCTAACTTTCTGACTTCTTGTCTTTAACATAAGGAAAGCAGAAATCTGTTTCTATCATCTGTTTTCCTGCTACTTTCTGCTGTAATTCATATATACACTTATTGGCCAGTTCATTAGGTACACTAGTGGAATCATTATAATCTGAACAGTCCTGCACTGGATGATCATTTTGCAGGATGTAGCTTGTGGTGCTGTTCAACCAGATTGAATTAAAAAGTGCTATCCGTTTTTTAGCATAGCCCTAGCCCTGAAATAGTTTTGCAGAAATAACAGAAGCATGCATCAGCATAATGTAATATACTGATGCATTCAAGCGCAGCTGAATCAACAGCTCTTTGCTATTTTAATTTAATGCTGAATACCAGAACCCTCGTGAAGACACGTGCAGGACTCTAATACTAGAATGCATCGGTTTTCACTCGTGTACCTAATGAAGTGGCAAGTGAGTGTCTTGTGTTTGCATGCTCGGCGACTGTACGGCGTCCAGATAAGACGTGGGTCAGTACAAGGACGAACGTCTGCGTCCTTTTGTGTCGACTAAAAACTCCGTTATCTGTTATCACCCTGAATGCATCAACAGCCTCCCATTGGTCTCTGAGCTCTTAATTAGCTTCAGCGGCTAACTTTCACACGTTGCTAATTGTTTCTCCGAGCGTCGGCTGTTCGGGCGTCCAGGTGCTTCTTCTTCTTTGTCTTTTTTGTTTTTGCTGACACTTGATCCGAGTGGGTGCTGTCACACAATCACATATACTCGCAGCAAAGAGAGACAGAGAAGAGGCAGCAGCAGCAGCAGCAGCAGTGGGGCGGTTTGTAGAAGTGTCAGGTGACGTGTTGGAGCAGACAGGGATGCCTCGCTCCAGCAGCTGTTATCACAACGGTTAGCCGAGCGTGGCTAAAAAACCGGGATCAGAGTCTAGTTCTTCTTGAAATATTTACTTAGGTTTTAGCTGTTTTTCTTAAAGGCACAAGAACCACCTTGAATAACTACGGAACATTTAATAATAAAACAATATTAATAATTTAACCTTTAATTGTCCCACACTGGGGAGATTGCAGTTCCTGCTGTGTGACCCGTCCATTTGTTCACACAGTAGTGCCTCTAAGGAACGAGCTAGATCATTACTCAGGGAACCTCAGCCATGGACACGGCGGGAGGTGAACCTGGGACCCCTCGGCCCCAAGCTGCACCAGCAGAGGTGTCAAACTCATTTTAGTCTGGGGCCCACATACAGCCCAATTTGATCTCAAGCAGGTTGGACCAGTAACATAACAGAATAATAACCTATAAATAAAGACAACTCCAGATTTTTCCATTTGTTTTAGTGCAAAGAAGCAAATTAGGAGAATGTTTACATTTGATGAACTACTACTTTAGGAAATATAAGTGTAATTAGGGCACGTTGCTGTCTGCTGTTTAGTCCTGGGTCTCAGTATTGTGTTGTGTCCACTTCTCTCACATACACACTGGACAAATTAGGGATAGCAGTTATTTTCATTGAAAAATTGCAGTCTCGTATGTAATTTTTGCACTTTTTAGAGATTAGACGCTCTGGCAGGACGCTTTTGGCCCACGGGCCGTATTTTTGACACCTGTGTTTTAGAGCATTGTGAGTGTTTGTCTTCTTTTGACTCATTGTGGACTTTAATTTGAGGAGATGATGAAAGTAAAGTGATCCATCTGCAGGTTTTAGACCAAACACATGTCGTTAAAAATGATCAGTCAGGTTGAATAAAACTGTTTCATTAATTGTTTCAGCTCTGACCTCTAGCACTGATATTTGCGTTTTTCTTTCCAGTCCTATATCGTAGCTCCTTCTCTCTGCTCGCTCACATCTCTATAGCCCTGCTGTCTGACGTCCCAACTTTTCAAATGCAAACCACCTGTATTCACCGTCTTCCTCTCCAGCTTCATGCCTTTGTCGCCCTGTCTGCTCTTCGCCTCCTTTTAGTGGCGTTGAAGTGAAGATCGTTTCAGCACAAAGGGAACGTAACGTGACAAAATAATCTGCTCGGGGAGAAACACGCGGCCTATCTCACGCCGCCCACTTCTGCCATCAAACCTTTTCTTTCTTTCCGAGCCGCTGTGAAACCTCTCCGCAGTCGTCCTGATTTCAAGGCTGCGTTCGTATTTAAAAGCCGACACCCCCCACCCCACCCCGCCCCGCACCACTCTTTTGTCTTTTGTCTAGTAGCTTTACTACGACCACGGCCACACCTGCTGCTACTTGTGATGTGGTGACATTATAGGGGGGACTATAACCACCCTCCACCCTCCAGCAGCTGCTCCGTCTGAGGCCTTATAGCGGCGCATGTCGGGCCGGGTTAGAATCACCTACAATCTCCTTTAACCCTTTAAATTACAGCTGAGGTTAAACCCCTTAAACCACTTTTAAAGCCAGTGTGGAGACGTAATCATCACAAATGTAATTATTTTATCGAACATGGGATAGCATTAGCATGAGCACGAGATGCATGAACTTTGGAATCAGTCTGTTATTGGATGAAGTGATTTCTTTGTTGGTTTTGAAGTTATAAAAGCACCCATGCCTGTTTTTGCCTTGCTCTGCTAATAGTAAGCCATCTTTGTGTCTGTCCACCCACGTCTTCATCCCCTCGGCCATCTGTAGCCGCTCTCATGTCCTCTTCCATCCCAGGACAACAATGAACAACCAGGAGAGCTCCACTCGTCATTAAATCTCTCCGCTTATCGGCCGTCACCTGATGCAGGAGAGTAATGGTCCGACACTTTGCTTTATGACGGAGAGAGGAGGCGTGTGAATGTGTTTGGCCGTACCAGGGCTTTGGTCACAGTTTGTTTAAGGCGTAGTAGCTGTCAGTTTCTATTCTTTCTTCTTGTTATCACTCACTCTCTCTCTCTATCCGTTCACTGTGATTACATGTTAAGGGCTGAGGTTCATGTTTACGCTTCTGTCCACTGTTTTACTTTTCTTCTTTCTATTTAGTTTTTTTTCTGTTTACCTTTGAGTTTGTGTGTCAAGCCCGATGTGTGTCACTGCCACCGGGGGTAACAGCGGGGTTATGTTTTCAAGTTCATGAACTAAAGACCAAAGTTTTCTGTGGATCTGGATCGGATATACACCGATCAGCCACAACATTATGACCGGACGGGAGAAGTCAATAACATCGACCGTTGTGACAGTTCAGTGTTCTGCTGGGAAACCTTTGGACCTGGCATTTATGTTGACACATAGCACCCACCTAGACCAGACCAGGCACCCCCACCCCATAGCAATGACACTCCTTGATGGCAGCAGCCATCCCCAGCAGAATGCAGCCTGACACAGACACACGTACACAAAAACACTTTAGGAACAACAAAAAAAAAAAACATGAAGAACAGCACAAAATTCACTAGATCCCAAACTGATCAAGTATCTGTGGGATGATCCACAGAGGCCCCTCCCCCCAAAGGCCCCCCCACTAACAACATTGTGTTGCCAAACACCACAGGACACCCTCAGAAGGCCCATGTCCAATCTCTGATGAGTCCCAACTGTTTTGGAGACCTACACAATATTGGGAAGGTGGTCATAATGTTATGCCTGATCGGTGTGTTTGAATGATGACTTTGTTGACTTTCAGAAAACGTATTTACTCAGATATTGTCCACGAAGATCTGTTGACTTAACTGTTTCCTTTGGGCTGTTTGTACAGACAAAACGTTTGTTTCTTACTCAGTTGATACGTAAAGTTTTAAGTCTTACAGTGATGTCTTGTCTTGTCCAACAAGAGGCCAAAAACCCTTGGATATATTCAGTTTAATGTAAAAACTGTGACACACCATGCTGAAGGTCGGCAGTTTTCTGTTGTCAGCAAATGTGGCGTCTTATTTATTGCAGTTTTTAAACGAGTCGATCAGAGACGTCGCTCAAATTGGCTGATCAGCTCAGAGAAGCAGAAGAAAGAGCACAGAGATGGTTGTTCTAGTTTTAGATCTTTATATCAGCTGAACAAATATTGATCATCTAGGATGAATGAACTGTAGACCAACTGATGTTCATGACGCAGGATTTTACTGCTCTGTTTTAGGGTTGCTCTTCCTAGCCTCCCAACTATTAGCAGCGCTTCCTGTTTCTCATTTTGATTGACGCATACCGACTACTGCCACCTCCTGGTGTGGAGAGTCATTTACCTCTCACACAGGCCCAGAACATTTGTACCAGCTGATCATACCAGCTGATTACTGGCTGTAGTCTTTGTGGTGTATTCAAGTCATTTGATGTCCTTATGACGTGTCTGAACCTTAAGATATTCAGTTTAATGTAAGACGAGGAAAAGCTGCACCTGCATCTCTAATCATAGCTGCTCATTAAAGTTAATTTGATTCTGTAATTCACTACTTCTACTTCTGTCTTTATGAATGAAGAAGATGGTGTGTATGAGTGTGTGGTGTGTGTGACACTGAGTCATCCATTGTGATGATATCTTCTCATTATTTGTGTGTGTGTTTCCAAAGCCACTCTGTTTTCCCCTCGCAGCTTTTAGCCGCTATGACAACACTCAGCCCCTTGACTCACTCTTCCTCGTAATTCAGTTATTTAAATATAAACGCACCACAGTGAAACCTGCGTCACTATGGAGCTTTGATGAGTGTAAAGGGAATAAACCTAAACTCTAACTTTGGCGGTTTTTGTGTCTTGTTTATCAGTTGCTGTTTTGGTAAAAAGCCACAAAGCGGTATTTAGCTTTTAAGAATGTAAAAGTGTCGGGTGTGTGTTGGAGGCGGCCGTGGACCAAACACACTGCCGCCGTTGTACAGGAGGTCTTTGTTTCAGTCAGTGGAAACGGTAAAAACATTAATCTGCCGTGTGTGGGGCTCAGTTTCTAATAATCCAGTCATATGAGTGGTTTTTTGACTTTGTTATAAAGCAACATTAGCTCCATTGTTGTCTCTGCTGTCATGGGTTTGTCTTTTGCCCGTGCAGTCATGGGTATAAAGTTGTTTTCAAACGGGATTAACTTGGATTGAAGGGATGAATGTGTGGATTATAAATACCTTTTATTGGCTTTTCTTTCTTTCTTTGACTTAATGCAAAACCGCTCCAGGTCTAGAAACATGTTTTACCAAATGGAAGCGACGTCTTTCACGCTGAAGCGGTACTTTAATGCAAGAGTTGATGTGTTTTTAGGGAGGAGACAGTTCAGACATGAGGTCAGCACAAAGAGTGTAACGTAATCAGCTTGTTTGGACGGTCGGTCCACCTGGAAGGCAGGCGGGGTGGGACAGCTGCCTGATTGGAGATGATCAAGAAGAGCACAGCAGGTAGACGAAGACGGTGTTTGAGCCAGAGGGTCTAATCTGGCACGCAGCATGAATTTGAGACTTTAGCTTGTTACATAATCTGAGAGAAGTGAGAAATTTGTTCTTGTTCTGGAGGTGAACAAGAACAAGAACAAAGTTCGTTCTGGCCAGGTCATTTATACTTCCCGAGAAAGCACTGAACTCCGGGGAAGACCTCATAGGCTCCTCCCACTGCAGCATACGTCACCGGCGCTAAGCTTTAACCACTCCCACTTCCAGTTTCAAATAGTTGCCGGGCACCACACAAGAAAAAAGTTCTGTCCAGTTGATGTGTCGAGAACAAGCTGTGAGAACTCCCAAATGAGGGCTGTGAGAACAAAATATTTTATCAATTGAAGTAACTACTATTCCTAATTTGTCCTCTGTTCCAGTAAGAGTAACGGACAACGCAACACCCAGAGCTAAACAGCAGACAGCAATGTGCTAAAATTACTTATTTCTCCTAAGAAGTTTCCCATTATCCTCAAATGAACTGCACCTTCCACCCAAAAAAAACAGCCCACTTCCAGTGTTCTTCTAGATCAGCCTCCAGAACTGATCATCGGTTTGTCTTTCCTTCCCTTTTTGAGTTCCTTCTCCGTTACAGTGTTTGCGTCTGAGTCCAGTGTAAAACCACTAACACCCTAAATAGTCACAAATCAGGCTGCTGGAAAAACTCTGCGGTCTGTGTGGACGTTCACTTTTGGCTGCGTACCCCCCATATTTCATCTTGAGTAGTTTTATGAAGGATAAATCTTGACTTAAATGCTTCACTCGCTTATTGTTGTTTTTCTACCAGTCTGGAGGTGAAACCGCCGCACGAGTGAAGCTTCCAAGTCTTCGTTCAGTGAAAAAAGCAAATGTTTGGGACAATCGGTTAAGTCATAGTCATGTCAGAATAGTAGTTTTTATTCATTTGTTAGCATTTGTGGTTGCACATTTGACTCAACAATGCTAACAAATTAAGTTTAAACAGTTTGCTCTTGAAGCAAAATGCAAATATCAAGGTGGAAACCTGAGAAATCAAATCCTTTAACTGTTAATCCAGACCTGCTCGTACCGTTCCCTGACTATAAAATCCTGTTTATGCCGATCATTTGTTCTGACCATTGCTGGAAGGACGGAGTGTTATTTAACCAGCCGATAGTTGCTTTACAATGTTTTGTGTCACGAGCAGACAGGTCGCCCGACTGAACTTGAAAGCCCGTTGATCAGGTTACATAAACGTCTGGAGGCTGTTTGTCTCCCCCCGTTAATA
The DNA here is from genome assembly GCF_963514085.1 of Chelon labrosus. NCBI lineage: Eukaryota > Metazoa > Chordata > Actinopteri > Mugiliformes > Mugilidae > Chelon > Chelon labrosus. The sequence continues at coordinate 4,500,178 of NC_140349.1, forward strand.
TGAGACACACCAGAATTAAGCAGAGGAGGATGAGGAGGAGGAGGAGGAGGAGTCACCGTAGTAACCCGGGGTTTAAGCTAAACCTGCTCCCTGTGCAGCAATCACAATAACAACATAAAGAGATGAATGGAAGTGGAATAGTGAGGTCATATCCAAACACTGTGACAAATTACTTGATCACAAGAGGAGACTGAGCCGAAGCTCAGCTGCATGTTGCTGTAGAAGAAGCAATAATACATCCAGTCATCCAGTAATATCCGTTATACAGTAAAATATGATATGCTCTATTTAAAAAAAATTCAGACATGAGCAATAAATCTTAAAGGACGTAGCTGCTCATGCTAATAATAGCTTGTTTTTTTTTTCACCGAGGTTGAAGGAAGTTATTAGAAAGATAAATCCGTAACCTCCATAAATCATCATGCGTGATGTTTCTGCTTCAGTGTGGGAGGAAGAGAGAAGAAGGTGTGATCAACTCCAGTAAAATAAAAAAATAAAAAGTACAAAGTGAAGTCAGTGTGAGTTTTAAAATGTCAGCCTTGACTAATTTAGTTCTGGTTTATTTGGGAAGGCCTGTAATTACTGGTGGGAACAACAAATATAGTTTAATACTACAAGACACAGAATTAGCAACATGCTAATGCACATGACCAGAGTCTGTGTACATCTGTGAAAGGAGCTGGTTACTTCTCGGAGAAGTCGGAGGTTTGCAGCCTGTGGCCTGCAGCTCTTCATCTAGCAGCTCACTGTGGCTGCTCCCTCCGTTTTTTAATATTTCAAACTTCTCTGCTGCTTATTTGATAAACGTGAGCGTTGCGTTTCCCCGCGACTACTCATGTTTTGCCGGTGAAAGTGCTTTTAATGTGAAGCTGCAGGAAACTGTAGGAAATGTTCTGTTAGCATTAGCAGTCACTGAATCCATCAGCTGTGTCTAATGGCAGGTTAGCATTCTGTATTCACATGCATGTAGAGATTACATTAGCGATAACTTAATACATTTATTCTGCAAAAACTGCAACAGACTCCCAATTAGCCATTAAGGCATGATAGATATTTAATAGACATTTATTTAAATGTCTCAGAGACTTTAAATATGATGTAGTTCCTGTGCTAATCATTGAAAATCTATGTTTGCTTTCAATTCAATTTAATTCTATTTATATAGCGTCAATAACAATACAAACTGTCTCACGACATCCGGTCTGAAACCCCCAGAGCAAACCTGAAGGTGACGGTGGCAGGAAAAACTCCCTTTTAACAGGAAGAAACCTTGAGCAGAACCTCAAGCTCATATGGAGGGACCCATCTGCCTAAGGCCGGCCGGGTACAGACAGAAAAGAGACAAAAGAGAGAGGATAGGAGGAAGGAGATAAACAAACATCTGTGGCCTTTAGAAGTAAAATCATATTGAAACCTAATGTCATGATTCATTGAACTTTCCAAGCTTTTAATATCGGGTCTTAATCATCCTGGAGCTCCGTCTTTACCGTGCCTTCACATTCTGGGTCACCCTGCCACTCGATGTCACATTCTCACACAGACGTATTTCCAGTAGATTCACCCAGATGTGTTCGGCGTGATAAGCGCTCTCTCGTCTTTATCAGCGTCTCCCCCCTGCTGGGTGTGGCGGCCACGCTGCTGCTGCCATGCGTGTAAACCGGTGTTTATTAGACCAGCTCCCGTAACTGCCCCTCAGAGCCCCTGGATGAGGCTGGTGGGGCTGCAGCGCCCTCCGTTGGATGGATTCATTGATTTGTTGCAGTATTAGTTTTTAGGTCAGGAGGAAATTGTACACATATGAGAGATTTTAATCAAGCAGACTGTTTCCAGTTTGTCACGGGGGATCAGAGATCATGTTGGAGCATTTTGTTAACGCCTCTCTCTGCGTCTTTCATGTGGTTTCCCTGCAGGTTTGGCTTTTGTAACTGCAGCCCTCTCCCTGCTTTGACAGGACTATAATCACACAGAGTACAGTGTGTACATGTAATTACTACGTGTGTGTGGTAATGTGAGCTGTGTAGGCGTTAAAGAAAGGGACACGAGGACGTGGTTGGAGGGGGATGAAGAGAAGAATACAAGTTAATGAAATAAATAAATAAAAAAACACCTGAATTAAACGTACGTCACACCACAGAGCTCTGATTAAATACCAGCATGTTTATAGTTCAGCAGCTTCAGCCTTATCACTGCAGACGTTTTATTTATCAGGAAGAGTTTGACTTTTGCAGATCATTTGGGTCAAGCATGCAGCCGAGGTCAGGAGGTAGCTTAGCTTATCATAAAAAAACACTTAGCCCGATTAAAACGACAGCTTCTGGACGCTTCTCTTGATTTTTAGTCTGGAATAAACAATCAGGAAACGACGTGTTAGCTGCTGAGTTTCAAGAGGTTGAGTTTGTTCACTTGTGACAGTGCCATACCACCTTTTGTCCAGTCCTTATGCTAAGCTAAGCTAACTGGAGGCTGATATTTGCTTTATGTTCAATTTACAGACGTGTGAGTCATATTAATTATCTCCACTAAAGGCAGATTTAGGGTTCTGGTTCAGATCTACCAGGCGTAGGTGTGGTGTAGTTTCATACCGTGAGCCTGGCACGCACCTCTCTAGAAATGTGTGTTCATGCCACAGCGCTGCAGACCACAACAACTGTGACTGATGTGAACTACATTTCCTCTCAGACGTCGGATGAGCTCAGAAGATTCTCCCGCCTTCTGCTTTCAGTCTTTATGCTATGCTAAGCTAAGCTAAGCTAATCGGGTTCTTTATGCTAAGCTGTGAACTGCAGTGTTTTGAGTAAAAGTTGAATTAGAATTTCATTTATAAAGCGTCAAAAACGGTACAAATTGTGTCAAGACGCTTCACAAAATCCGTTCTGAAACCCCCGGAGCTTGCACGAAGGTGTGGCTGTTACTCAAATGCATCAGCTGACTAGTCGTCGCCATCAAATGAATGCCGATACCCGGTGTAGCCCGCTATGGTGCAGGCTCTGCACAGACCACTTGCAGGAGTATAAACCAGACTTAACTCTGGACTAGAGGACAAATAATAAACGACTCCTTTGAGCATGTAAAGATGAGGCAGGAGTTACCATTTTACCTCAAAAAGACGACCTCACAACTTAAACTGATTACTTCTCAGTCTATGTTCAGATTCCTTGGGTTTTCCCACAGTGAAGACTTTATATGATGAGAGACAAACAGTGTCTTGCAGACCTACTTCTTCTCACTGAAGGCCTGAAATCCCCCCGAGCATAGAGCCACGATAAAGAACTTAAAGGTCAAGGCTCGACGGAGATGGACTCGAAATGTCAGAGCAGCTCACTGTGGCACCCGTGAGTTTCAGGTTGTTGTCTCTCAGCGCTGTGGTTCTGTTTACCTCAGAATCACTCATGCTACACGTCTGAGTCGTTCCACTGTAGGAATGAAGCTGATCTCAGCACCGATCGACGATGGGAATTAGAGTTAATGAGGTTTATAAACTGCTGAATTGTCTTCTGTCATTCCTGGGATGCAGCACTGGTTGTTTTGTGTGTTTACATTCATTTAATTTAGTTTATCTAATAGAATGGAGTTTAATGTGATGTGGCTCGGCTCAGGCCTCCGTCTATTTAGCTGCTCTGAATGTTTATCAGCTTATCACATGAATATCTGAGTGCACTTAACGTTCTCATACTTTTATACGAGCGTTGGACTCGATCCAGCTGCGTCTGTGTCCTTCTTAGTGTGTGTCTACTGATATGCATGTTAAACGATTTATGATATACACCGATCAGCCACAACATTATAACCTGTGAAGTATTGACGATCTGCTTACGATGTTCTTCTGGGAAACCTGGATGTTACTTTGTTCTAAACCAAACACACCATCATGGGAACAGTAGGGAGGTGTTTATTGCATCCTGGTGCAGCAGATCAAGTCTCCACCTCCTTCCATTGCTTCATGGTCCACTTCCGATGCTCATGTTTAGACGCTTTTATCATGAACACCTTGACTAGTCTGCATCTACAAAACAAACTGTGATCCACTGCATGTCCTGATTCCTTTCTATCAGAACCAGCTTTAACCTTTTCTGAGTTTCTACAGTAGCTCATCTGTTGGATCAGACCACACTGATCAACCCGTGACCATGTCTCCTTCTCACCTCTGTTCCTTCCTTGGATAACTTTTGGTAAAAACTGACCAGTGCAGACCAGGAGCACCCAACAGGAGCTACAGTTTAGGAGACTCGGTCATCTAGCCGTCACATTTCCTCCCTTTCCAAAGTTGCTCATGTGATTCCACTAGTCCGTTTTTCTTGCTTCTAAAACAATCAACTTGCTGCCCGATATATCCCGCCCACTACCAGGTGCTATGACAACCAGATAATTACTGCTCTTCACTTCACCTGTGAATGTTGTGGAACCTTTTCCACATTCCGAATGTAAGGCTGCGTTTTACCAGCTTTGGATTCCAGACTCAGACCGTCAGACGGTTGGTTAATGATTTATGATTTGTTCTTGGAACTGGAAAACGAGAGGCGAGATAAATGAGTGTTCAGAAGTTAACTGTCCCCGCGTCAGATAATGAATGTCTTAGGACCAGAGATGGGTTGATTTCATTTGGAATAAATGTCAAAAACATGACGTTTCTGTCCGGGATACACAAAAGACAGACTCTTTAAATCATTCATCTCTCCGTTCCTGCAGGGTGTCGGTTATTTGTGTTCTGTGGTGGCAAGAAATTTAACTTGAAGAAGGTGGACTGGGGCTGCAGCTTATTTATAGCTCATAAATACTTTTCTGAACTGTGTGGTGTTAATAAACCTGGCAAGTTACATTGAGCGCCCTGGGGGAGTCTTACGTGGCTCAATCTCTGACATGGCAAGCAGACAAGGAAATATCACTATCAGGTTTAATTCAACCGTAATGATTTCATTCTTCCTATCACCACCAGATACCTTTGACATTGTGGAATATTATGTAAATGATTAGATCTCATTGGATGATTATCTTTTTTACCACACTGTGTTTGTGCCAGTCATGTTCTGAGGGATGGATGTGAGTCTTTTCTGCTTCCTGTTTACTTCCTGTTGTCCCCAGACTCCATCGGAGCCCTGCAGGCTCCCCTCTTTGAGGAGCTCGGCTGGCTCTGCTTCCTGGAGGCATCAGGGCAGCGTGGGAAACATTATCTCAGTGTGATACCGAGCCGGCTGCTCTGAAGTCCATAATTTAAACGCTGTCCGCTTTGAGAGAAGCTAGAAAAGACGCTCGGAAGGAAAAGGTTTATTTAGTGATGTTGTATTTTTTCCTGCCTGGAGAAATCTGCAGCTGCTACCTCTGCTTTGGCCTTTGGGTCTATTTCCAGGAGATAAGTGGTTTTATTTAGATGTGTTTTGAAGTTTTAAGAACCAAGCTGTGATGCTACAAGGCCGACGTCGACACTTGAAATGAGACACAGTGATTTATCTCTATCCTGTGTGTGTGTGTGTGTGTGTGTGTGTGGTCTGGGTAAAATGCAGAAAATCTTAACAGAGTTTACATAGGCTGTGTGTGAAGGGTGGAGGTGTGAAGCAGGCCATTGTTTGTGTTTGTGCTTAAGAGGATCTGCTTTGTCATTGTTATCTTCTTTCTGCATATAATCTCTTTATTTCTATTCTCTACCTGCGTGTTTGTGTCTTTGACGTCCTCACTGGCTTCTGTGGGCGGCTCAGATGACCTGAACTGACTTTTCCACTAGATGCCATCCTTCTTCGATCCGTCGGTTTTTTAAAAAAGTGCTGTCTGTGTTTACTGAAGGCCGCCTGTTACATGCTGCCCAGAGGGCCGAGCATCAGTCGATAGGAACAGTGAATGCAGATAGGAAATCACTCTGCCATCAATAAACGCGCCTCGCTCTCCACCGGGCGCCAGTTTTCCACCAGACGTTCGGATGCCTCTCTTGAACTCGAGCCACCGTGAGCTCGTTAAAAGAGGATTTTCATCCGTCCTCGTAACAAGACTGAGCACCAGGGTACCTGACTCTCGACTAGGGGTTGAACGACTTCGGATTTTTAAAGTCGACTAATATGTGGTGAAAGTAAAGTTGATGTCGATTAGTCGATGACGTTACACATAAAAAAACACAGTAGAAAGAAATGCCCTGCAAGAATTACATCGATATTCTTGACCTGATTACATATTGTCAAGTCTCACATAAAAGAAGGCTTTTCTGCAAGGTAGTTGAAGCTTGAACCCTAAACATCATCAATCTGACACTTCTAACATGCAGCTTTCGCTCGGCAAAAAAGAAATAAACACACTCTACAACCACAGCATTACTGTGCGCTGCAGATATGTGTATATATCTCTGAATCCCTTTCCTTTTCCATGTATAGCAGCTCTAGCAGCAGGTCTATTAACTTTATCAAATAGCTGATGTGCAGACTCCTTCTCTCTGTTACCACAGGACGTTTGGTGAAGTTGTTAACTGACTGCTGTCCACAGGATCTGGACTGTTCCTCTGCTAGCGTTAGCAGATGTGTATTGTGCACTGCAGTAGTACATTTGTTGTATTTCAGGACTGACTTGCATATTCTGCACGTCACGCTAGAAGACCTCATGAGTGAAGTATTTCGCTGCTGCTAGTTTGCTGCAACGCCCCACTGAACTCCTCACCTGTCTTCCCGGAGGTGTTCGTGTTGTTATTGTCAGGTGATCGGCAACTAGTCGACTTCCTGCTTCAAGCGTCATACTTTACAGCAGTAGAGTCGACTATTCGGTACAACCCCTACTCGCTACTAACCAACCTGTGCAGGGTGGTACAGTTAATGCAGACGTTTGATCACTTTCCACGTTGTCGTTGTTCCTGTCAGACTCAGTTCCTTGTCGCATTCCTGCAGCCTCCAGGTTGACCCACATTCATTTCCCGCTCGGCCACACGGTGTAAAGTCGTGGGTGTGTGAAGGTATGTGAGCGTAAAAACACGATGACAAGAAAAGCTATTAGTGAGAGTGAAAGAGGAGCTTCTGAGTCTCTGATGTACGAGCGCTCCTCCTCCTCCTCCTCCTCCTCCTCCTCCTCCTCTGCTCTTGTTTGATAGTCAGTCTAGGTGGTCTTTGGCTTTCCCTCTGGCTTTTCTTCACCAAGATTCACACACACAATACTCCACTGTCTCTCTATTACACTATCTCACACACATATAAGCCTTCACTAACTCCCTGACATCTGCAATTTAGACTGAAAAGCCTCGACTTTCAAACACACACCTGCCTGTATACGACAGTACGCAGTCACGTAGACACACGCGAATGCTTTCGCTTTGCCCGTAAAACCTAAGTGAAAGTCTTCCATGAGTTAAAGAGGAGAGAGGAAGTTTTTCTTTCTGCTTTTCCAGGCTACGTGATTCATTTAACGAGCTGCATTCAGGACAGTTTTACTACCGCGACCATTAAGACGTCAGACTGAATCAAGGCCGGCTGATACAGACGTAGGGTTTACTGGAGGAGAGGACAAATTGGCACGGATGAGATGATTTTCATGTATTTGACCAGTATTTCTGTTTTAAAATTCGTTTTTATTTGTATTAAAAGCTAAATATGTTTAATTTATGATGATTTAAAACAAAAAAAAAACTGAAATGTTTGACTTTTTAAACACTGGATCAATCAGATATTTTGCATTTTTGCATTTCCCCCTTTGTGTCCAGTTGTCTGTACTAAAATGTAATGTTATTAATTAAAAATATCCGATTTATTATCAGCATTTTGGATTTATCCAAGTTTCCTGCATCATGTCAAACAACCGTATATCAGAATTTATCCAGAGTTTCTTCCCTGATCGTGTCTCATGTTGAGAAGTCAGATTAAAAAACCTAAAAACCAAACACCTCCACCAGACTGAGTGTAAATGCTGACGTCATGGCGCCTCTGACAGCCCGATAATTACGACTATTTCAGGAGGTCAGGTCAAGTGCCTGAATGAAAGGCCAGAGGATGGGATGATGTGTGGAGGGAGGGGGCTAATTGAGAGGTGTCCATGGCAACGAGAACAGCTGGGGTTAAAATGAAGGGCCCGGTTACCGTGGTTATGTGGTAGGGTCCCCTGTATTTGTGTACACTCTTCACATTCTTCGCCCCTGCCCCTTTCATTCCCTCGCTTTTTGTCTTTCCCCTCCTGCCTCCTTCGTCTTTTCCCATCCGCTGACCCCATCGTCTTTTCTTCTTCTTCTTCTGTTTCTTCATCTTCTCTCACGGCCCTATACATGTCTCGCTCTTTCCCCTGGGCTCCGACAAACACACCTCCTCCTGGCCCTCTTTAACGTTCATTGTCTGATCCGGACCTGTGTGGCGAACGTATCGAGGGTTTGGGTTTGTTCTTTGGCAGACGGGGAAAGTCGTGAGATTTAAATGTTGTCATTTTGGAACCATGCTGGTGCCATGGCTGCGTAGACATTAGTCAGTCTGTTAGTTGGTCCACTGCTAAGGTCAGGACTAGAGCTGTAAAGATCAGCGCATAATTTTTAATATGCAGTTAACACACACAGGTTCATTATCAAATTCTAGTTTGGGAAATCAGGAAGTGATCAAAGCAGCAGTCACGCTGTGGAAAGCAAGCAGAATCTAAAGTGCGTCAAGTACATTTTACCCTTTGGAGGGCAGTAATACGCCATGTAGCTTTAAAACTGCCAAAAATCTTAAAAGAAGCAGAAGAAGAAGGCAAGCAGAAAAGAAAACGAGCAAAAACGGATAAAGACGTGAGTTATTTGTGTGGAGGGAGCAGCAGCAGTTACGCCGTGGAAAGCAAGCAGAATCAAAAGTGCGTAAAGAAAATTTTACCCGTTTGGAAGGCAGTAGTACGCATTAAACACAAACTTCTTTTTTTAACGTGCAATTAACACACACAGGTTCTGTTATTATCACCTAGGGTCAAAACATTATTTTGGGAAATCGGGACGTGATCAAAGCAGCAGTTACGCCGTGGAAACCAAGCAGAATCTAAAGTGCGTAAAGTAAATTTTACCTTTTTGAGGGCAGTAATACGCCGTGTTGCTTTAAAACTGGCAAAAATCTTAAAAGAAGCAGAAGAAGGCAAGCAGAAAAGAAAACAAGCAAAAATGGATAAAGACGTGACTTATTTCATCGATAAATGCAGCTTCAAAGAACTGTCGGCTAATTTGGAATATATTTTGAGTAATACACTTGAAGAATATTCCTTTCAAGTTAATTTACAACAGATTTATTTTTAAAATGTGTGATTAATTTGCATATATGTACATGTAAACTATGGAAGTCATGCAATTTAATATCTTAATCTAGTGTCCACACTAGTCAGGGTGATTTCTTATGAATATATCCTACTCATGTTGAAGCCCTGACCGTTCATGTCACTTTCATCGGGTCACATTTTTCATTTTAAGTGAGTGCACACCTTGACATTGACGTTCATATCAACCCTCAGCTTCATGGCATTCATTCCTGCTGAACATCAGAATCTGTGCTGAAGAAAAGTCCCATAGATCTGCCAGCGTTTCTGCAGAAATCACTCTGTATCAGGAAGAACATTTTCAATTCCTGGAAGTTCCCCAGCTTTATTGTAATACATCGAGGACTTTCACACCAGAGCCACAGTGGAAATTCTTGGTTAGATTCACTTCTTATTTTCAGTATCTTCTCTTTATTTCTGTTCCCTCGTCATTTCTTACATGTTTTTATTGCTTTTTTTCACCTGTCTTCACATTTATCTCATGTTTTTGTTCCTCTTTATCTTTTATCTGTCCTTATCTCACCCTCTTTATCCCCCGTGCTTTTGTCCAACCATTTTCTCCCACTTTCATTCCTTTCTGCTCCTACCCCCTCTTTGTTTCTGTCCCTCTCTTCTGCTTTTGTCTTTCATCCTCCCGCATCATTAACCTGAGATTAACTAAGGCCCTAAAACCAAAAGACTTTGGACGAAGCTTCTCTTTTCTCACGGCGTCGTAAATCCATCGCTCTTTCTTCCTTCCCTCTCTCTCTCTCTCTCTCTCTCTGAGAGCGTGGTCCCTCCCTCCTTTCCCACCGTCCATCCTGTGTGGACAGCTCTTCGGACGCTGTTCGTCGTCCTCCTCATTCCTCTTAGTTCCTCCGGTGTAGCTGGGAGCTATTTGACCATGTTGAAGCAGACGTTTCAGGCTTGTGGTGACAGTCATCTCGACACACACACACACTCAAACACACAACTATTATCCTCGGCCTTTGCCCCGAGGAGGGCTCTGACCAGGCAGTTAATGCCCCGGAGGTCAACACCTCTGTTTTCATGCCGCTCCTGAGCCTGATGGTGAGAGGGATAGAGCAGCAGAGTCGGGTCGCAGAGGTCATGTTTGTTTCCTGCTTCCAGATGGACTCGGTGTGTTTTTACTGCAGACAAACCAAAGCAAGATCCATCAAATTAGCCATGACAATGTGTATTCTAGGGCGGCACAGGGGTGTGGTGGTTAGCACTGGTTACCTTTTACAGCAAGAAGGTTCCGGGTTCGAATCCATGGGCTGACTGTGGTCTTTCTTTCTGTGTGGACTTTGCATGTTCTCCCTGTGTCTGCGTGGGTTCTCTCCAGGTACTCCAGCTTCCTCCCACCGTCCAAAGACATGCTGGTTAGGTTCATTGGTGATTCTAAATTGGCCGTAGGTGTGAGTGTGAATGGTTGTCTGTCTCTCTGTGTTAGCTCTGTGATAAACTGGAGACCTGTCCAGGGTGTACCCAGCCTCTCGCCACAATGACAGCTGGGATAGGCTCTTACAGAAAGTGAACCAATGAATGAATAGATGTATATTCTAGGAGTCTGAGCACAAACAACTGTGTTCAGTCGTGCAATCGAAGGAAAGTTTGACGCTTGAGTTAAATAAGAAGCTCAGTACACTGCAATCGGGAGAACGTTAGCTTAGCATAACGTTAGCTTAGCATAAAATCTGGAAAGAAGGGGATATAGCCACCTGGGTTCTGCACAAAAAATAATGAGATGTTTGCAGATCCAGTCATAAATCTCCAGAACCAGTTTGAGAAGTTTAATCTCAGACATGCTTGATATCTAGGATTCAAAGTCTGGATGATTACATAAGTAATTTTATGATAACAAATCAACCAGAGAGGAAACCAGTCTAATGGTTTTTATTAAACAATGATATTATCATGAAGTTACAGTTAAAGTTTTTTTTTTTGGTTTAATTGGCAAATCCTTATTGGATTGGGGTAGAAATCATGTTGTTTACGTCCTTACTTCCCTGATATTAAGTGAGGTGGTGCATTCAATGCTCTTTATGCTAAGCTAATTTAATCTTCTTGTGGTTGTAGCTTCATATCTAACTGACAGATATGATGGCGGCAGATATGAGAGTGGTTTTGATTTAGTTCTAAATAGTACGTTAGCTCATCTCCATGTTGTGCTGATGTGGCTTTGTTGTCACAGTGCAGGTATCTTCATAAAATTAAGCCTACTGTGCAAAAAAGTTCTATTTTTGGTTCTTCAGTGTTGTTCGGGGAGTAGAGCGTCCATGCTAACAGCCCAAGTCTTTGTACTTTCCTTCTCTCTAAGCAGGGTGAGAGGGAGGACAGGGGTAATTGGGCTTTGTTTCCTGAAAACAAGAGCTCTGGTGCTGTTGTGCATGTGTATATATATGTGTGTGTATTTCTGGGTGTGTAGGCCCGGAAACTTTTCCCGTTTTTTCAGCCAAGTGATTTAATTTTGCTGTGCAGGAATTCAGAGTTGCTGTCCTGACATTCGTGGACTCAGCAGCGAGGCCTTCGACCCAGTTTGACTCTGAAACTCTTCTTGCCCGATGTGTTTTTTTTTTCCTCATGCCTCCAGAAAGAAAACAAAAACCACCTTGTCATTTCCTGAAACACGTCTAACTAGCTCGGTGCGCTTGTGGGAAATGTTGTGACATCATTGTTTGTTGGGGGGAAAAGGAATTTAATTGATTGTTGGCACAGACCGGAGCTGATGCTATTTTATCTGTGTGAGAGAAAAAAAAAGGTTCTGACCTCAGATCTGTCTCCTGGTGCGTCCTCTTCCCTCTTGTCATCACTTGTCCTGTCTGTGGCCAGCGAAGCGTTTCATGCCTCCCCTTGTGTTTCGTGCGCGTCCTGGAGTGAACCCCCGGTAATCCTCACTCGTTAGTCTATCTGGGGGCCTCACTCCTCTCCTGTTTCATCCTCCTCTACTGTCCTCTAATCTCTTAATGGCATCTACGGGTCTGTCTGTCTGTCTGTCTGTCTGCCTGCTCTTCCGAAACAAGAGCAATGAGCCGCTTAGTTCTCCTGTCAAAACACAACTTACTTAAAGCTTGTTACATGCCCCTCGAGAAGCAAGAACCTAGAAGCTGTTTGGGAGTTCTCACAGCTTGTTCTCGACACATCAACCGGGCAGAAGTTTTTTCTTGTGCGCTGTCCGACGACTATTATGTGATTGGTCAGAAATTGGAAGTGGGTGTGGTTAGCGGCCACTCTGTTAGCTCCCAGATGCAAATATTCGTAGTGTGACCGCTAATTTCTCCTGGGTAGAGGTGTGTGGGTGCGCGTTGAATGAACACTGCGATCCAAAGAACACGGTCGTCAAAACGATTGGCCGACAGAATAAGAAATAATAAGAAAAGTGCCTCATCGTTCCATCTCCAGCATCTCCCACAATGCTTAGCGCTTGTGACGCATGCTGCAGTGGGAGGGGCCTATGAGGACTGTGCCGGAGTTTGGCGCTTGAGTTTCTCGTGATGTATAAAAATGACCTGACCAGAACGAACTTTGTTGTTGTTCTTGTTCACCTTGAGAACAAGAAGAAATTTCTTGCTTCTCACAGAGTATGTAACAAGCTAAACTGTCTTACTTAACGGCACTGGGAGCGCTTGATGTGTTCATCTCAGAGTCCTCAGTAGATGGATTTACAATCGACCTCACACTGATCGTTGACTATTTATTTCCTCTGTTTTTTTACAAATTGAAATTGTTATTTTTTTAATTAATTAATTGATTGATTTACCACTAGATGTTTCTATTATTCATCAGCTAAATGATGCTTACACATAATATTCCAAATTGCACAGTTTTATTATGAGGTCCATATGTGCAGAAACCAACAGCTTGTTAATGGACTAGAAAGCTGTTAGAATCTGCTCTAGAGAGTCTTCGTCGTCTGAAACACAACAGATAAGACACAACGACAACCCTAAGACACAAATCTCACCGGATCAGTCCGAACACTGACGCCTGGTTGTGTTGAGCAGAGAAAGCTGGTGGTTTTTCTCTGCTGAGATGCTTGTGCCCAGCGTTTGTTGTCGCCGTATTTATGTAATCTGCTTAGCTTGCTTGCTACATATCCGCTCTGCGGTCTAGAAAACAAATCTTTCGGTGAACTTTGCACGTCTTCGTGACCTTTTAAAGTTTAAAAACACTTGGAGATATAGATGATATCGTTTCTGCTTCAGTGGAGCCTCGATGAGCTCCAGTGACCGTCCTGTCCAGCTCTGCTGCTGCTGCTGCTGCTGCAGCGCGATTAGCTATGCCTGAATAACTAAGTGTCTGCGGTTGATTGCTCATGCCTGTTTGACCCGGTGATGCCAAAGCCATTTGTGTGGGTACAGCTAAACTCTCTCTCCGTGTACATCTTCTATCTTCTTCTTCTGCTGCTGAACTTTAAACAGTTTTTTTTGTTATTTCCACTTGTTTTCTGGTGCTGTTTTCTCCTGTATCATCTCCTTCTTGTATGTTTGTTAGCTTCTAACACCAGTGAATAAATTAAAAGGAAACAAGTTTGGTCTTTGCACACAAAAGTTTGACATTCCTGGATCCAATTATGAGACTAAACTTTAGTTTTTGCTGAATAAGCTGTTTGGAAAATCGATTCTGCAACAGGAAGCAAGTGCAGGCCTGTTGCTCTGTAGCTGGACCCACGCTGCCCCCTAACTGCAGGGTCTGATACTGCAGGTGATCCATGATCACTAACAGGCTCCAGCTTTCCCTGCAGCATTTGTCAGTGCAGTGCAAATAAAATTACGCCTCTGCTCAGTCGGCAAACAAAAAACAAGTGCATCCACGTCATTCCACGCACATGCATCTCTGCGTCTGAATCCTCCTGGTATGTTTGTCGTTTGGGTTCGGCCCCTGAATGGCAGGTCAGGGCTCCGGCGGCCCGGCTCAGTTTCCACACAGGAAGCGTTTCTGCTGCATTTTCTCCGGTGGAGATGCGAGAGGTCGCACAGCTGCTGGGGGAACGGCGCCGGAGGCTGGCAGTCAGCTGTGATGTTTCATGGTCACAACACATGCAGCTGTGTGGTGTCTCAGAATAAAAGCAGCAGTTTATAGAAACAAATTAAAAAACATGACTTTATTCGCTGAGCTGCCCCCGTGTCTTTGGGTTGGTGCTAAAAGGGTGGACAGCTTGTTCCTGCATGTAGGGGTTATCGAGTTCAGTCCGAGTGACGGGAGCGGTAGAGGAGGATGTGGAAAGCTGTAATATTTTCGTCATGAAAGCTCAAGGTTAGAGGATCCATCAGTGCGTTGTGACTGTCCTTTTCCTCATCCTCCTCCTCCTGCTGTTCATCCTCCTTTATGCCCTTCGTCAACATATTTTTTTTTCCTGTTTCCTCCTGCAGTTGGCATCAGGCCTCAGACAGCTGGGACACAGAATAACCTCATGTTAGATAGGCGGCAATCAATTCTTATCGCCTCCATAAACTAAACCTTGACCAAGGACAGTCAGCTCCAGGGGTCAGAGGTGTTTACTAAATAATAAAATGATTACAGGAACAAGCTTGTGTTTTGTTTTATGATCATTTATTCTAAATGTAGTCAGGTTCAGAGCCTGCGTGAACATTCCTCTTTTGTGCCGTGTATTTCCATACGCAGATACAGTTTATAGCCGGGGCCCGTTTGCATCTCTTTGTGCGCAAGGAGAGAAATTTTGTCACAGCTTTATCACGCACAGGGCAGCAGTTGTGTGCTCAAAGTGTGTAATATTTGTGGGAGATGTTTGTGTGTGTCTGTGTGACAGGGTGACCTTGATATGTAAAGGATGCTGACTGGAAGCCGTACGGGGGGGAGGGAGAGACGCGAAGACGTGACATGTTTAAACACATGAGAGAGAAAGATTCAAGCTAATATTAGCATCACACAGAAACACAGGGCAAACACATTCACGTAATTTAATTGAGCTTCTTGGGTAACATCACCTGATTGTGTCGTGGCAGTAGAGTTAAAGCGGAGACTGTAGAGGGACATCGGTCACAAAAGCCTGTGTGTCTTTCTCGTGTGAGATTTCTCCGTCTGATAATCTGAATGAAAAGGGTCATTCACTCCCCGACACAACGCCGGGCCTCACAATAACACCGTTAGTCTCTCTCCTGCCTCGTCACCCCCCCCCGTCGCTTCCCACACTCCTCCATCTTTAACCCTCCACCTTTCCGTCTCTTCTTCCCTCCCTCCCTCTTGTGTCGAGCTTATACAGTAGTCTGACCTCATCCCTGGGCTTTGTTGCACCCCCATGTGCTCATGTATCCACACGCAGCATTTTATGCAGGCGGCGAGTGAGGTGGAGGAGGGGGGGGCTTTGAGATCCACAGCCTTTAATTCAGTCAGAGAACCATGTAAGGGCCCGTCAGTGTGACACGAAAAAGAAACTGATCAAATTGACTTTTAAATTAATGCTGTGAACAGTAGAAGAAGAAGTTACGTCCCTCATGTTTATATTTCCACATATTTAACGTTGCTTCATCATAATTTTGACGTGAATTCAACTGTAATGCAGACAGAACGAAACAGTGTTTCTCTTGGAGATCCGACTTCGATAAATAAGCTAAATGATTAAAAAGACTTAGTTAAAATAAGTAAAGGAGAATAAATATGTGTATGTTTGTAAAGTGCATGATGTTTGTGAAGGTTCTCAGTCTTCCAGAGTTTTTTGAGAAGACATTTCACCACTCATTCAAGTAGCTTCTTCAGTTCTAAGGGACTGGTGGGAAGACTGAGGTTTAAATAGGACACTCTGTAGGTATAACCCATCAGAAACTTGCGTGACTTGTTTCTGTTTCCATTAACGGCTCGATACTTACCTGTCGTTGAGGGGGGACTGTCCTCTTTCCCCATGAACGGTGCTCTAACGACCCTTTATCAGTCAGAGGCAGAAACAAATCAAGCAAGTTTCTGCTGGGTTATACCCACAGAGTTTCCTATTTAAAACTCAAACTTCCCACCAGTCCCTCAGAACTGAAGAAGCTTCTCGTGGCAAACTCAAAAAACTCTACAAGTCCAGTTTCTCCATTTTTTGGATAAAGTGCATGACGCCCATCCAGGATCAGATCAGCTGTTCAGTGGTCTAACAACTTGTGGAAGAAAACTGTTGAGCAGTTTGTTGGTTCTGCTTTTAATGCTCTGGTACCGTAGCAGTTTATTTAGCAAGAGTTTATTCAGAGGGTGAGAGGCTCTGACAATGTTCTGTTCAGTGCCATCTGTCTGCACCGGTTCTGGAAGAGTTCTTGAACGGGGGGGGCGCAGGAAGACTCCAATCACTCTCTCCCCTCCCTTCACCACCCTCTGCAGGGCCTTCTGGTCTGCCACCGTGCAGCTGGACTACCTTGAGGATGTACAATATGTCGGCACACTCTCCACCACCCCTCTGTTGAAAGTAAACTCACGCTGCTCAGAAATTTCTGACCGGTCCAGTCTGTTCTGCAGACAGGACATCTGACCTCTGACCTCTGACATACACAGCAACAGCATTTAATACAGTCAGGGTACCACGGTAGAGGCTGTCAGTGTGACATCAAGTTAAAATGTGCTGTATTCAGATACATTTAGTTTCATCAGGAGTTTCGTCTCTGCGTGATGAAACACCTGACAACCTAAGAATAAACAGTGACGGGTTCTTAAAGAAAGCACTGGAGCTAATGAGAACATCACAGTGGAATTATATCACTGCAGACAGAGTGTGTTATTTGCGGGTGCCAAGTCTATCACTTGTCACACGTGTAGTCGGTGGCTTGGTTTGGGTGTGATGCCGCTCACACATGTTGGTCTCTTCTGCCCCACAGTGGCGGCAACACACTCTTTACCACGAGACACATGAGGGCGTCTCACTTTTCACTCTGTTTTACTTGGTTCCTTTTTTTTTTTTCTCTCTCTCTCACTCTCAGTCGCTGCAGTCTGGACGAATTAGTTTTCATTTTTGTTGCGTAGCAGACAGAAAGGACTTGTGATGTAGTTTTGTCCTCTTCTGCAAAAAAAAAAGACGCTTTTGCAAATGTTTCAGTCTTTATTTGGAGCAGAGATCATTTTAGGACAGCAAAGGACGCTGGGTAATGTAGTTAAAATGCAGTTAGTGGTGGTGAACACCAGATTAACAGCTGGCATCAGGATCAGATCTCCCATTACCTCATGATATCTGGTAATTGTGGTGACTAACAAATGAGTAACGAGGAAGAAACTCATTCCTGCCTCCTGGACAAAAGGCTGCTTGATTACTTTCTCATGATGTCATTAGTAGTTTAAGACATGTCTCTTCGTGTCCAGTGGACACAATGGATGCTAAATAAAACTAGCTGATAAGATTAAATATGTGTTTACACACCACCAAAAAATCTATCTCTATGGAACTTTATTGACAAAGTGGATCTGCTGCCACAAACAGTAGAAGAAGAAGTTGTTTCCCTCCAACTTTATTGACAACACTGAATTAAATCAATAGAAGAAAATGACCTAGATGGTTCCACATGTTCAACTGGAAACTGGTCACCTGATGTTTGCTCCACGTGGAGCAAAACATGCTCAGAGATTTATTTATTATAACCAGAGAGAAACAAGCACATCAAGAGTTTACAAGGATTATCAAAGGTTTACACGCCACCCTTCTCAGTCCGTTTGAAAAATCCTTTACGCGAGGCATTTTTATTCTGATTATTAGAGGCATACAGCAAACGTTGAAAGACTGAGTGCAGCTTGTGAACTCTCAGTCCGGGCATGTCGTCAGCTTCACTGTGGTTGTGTACTGTTTGGTCTAGAGGTTGCTAGGACTGAAAACCACAGTGGCTTTTTTCAGAGCTCACTTCATAACTTGACCACACACCCACACACATGCATGCATGCACACACACACACATATACACAGTTCTCTGCGAGGTGAGGGTAACACTAGAACCCCCCCTCACCTCATCTCCTCCCTGGCCTCCATCCTGCAGCCTGCATCATGCTGAATCACACCGTAGCGCCTCACGCACCGATCACCTTGGTTTTATCACCTACTCTGGTCGAAGCCTTTGAGTTGAGCACACGTGGTTACAGTCAGCAGACTCCATCATTCAAAGATAGCCATTAATAAATATCACAGACAGGGATGTGTTGCTCATGCATAGCAACAGAGGTAAACACACTTACACACACACAGGCCACCTGCAACCTCCTGCCAACACGTCAAAAGACATTTATATATGCATGTAATGAATGTGTGTTATGATATTTATAAAGGAGTTACTATGATACACACACACATATACAGGAAGTCTGTGGGCATCTCCCATGTGGTTTCCTTCTGAGAGCGTGTGAGCCGACCACACGCACACACACACACACACACACACACACACACACATAGGTTTTCCGTCTCTTTAGAGGTATTTCGTCAACCTGACGACTTTGTAACGGCGCGCTGAGCAACGGCTGCAGTCTGGTCACTTGTTTCAGGGGAATGGAATTCACTGTTGGAGTGTTAGAGGGCGAGCGAGATTGAGAGAGAGTGAGAAAGAGGGAGAGAGAGAGAGAGAGAGAGTGAGGGCGTCTGACCGGAGAGAAGGACTCAGAAGTTAGGAGCTGCAACCGGAGTTTTGCGTTTTGGAAGCTGGATGCTGGAGAAATGAGGAGGACAAGTGAAAGGAGAGGATGTTAACGCACTGAGAGGACGAGTTCGGTCGCTGGAGCTGCAGGAACTTGTGTTTATAGCTCGGCTCAGTTCGTAGCTGCGTTTTGTCATCACTTAGAACGAGGAGATGGATTTTCTATCAGACCCTACGGTCGTTACGTCGATCCTGGTGGTGGGTTTTCACTTTCTGACAGCGGCTGGGTTTTGGTTTTACCGCCGCCGCCGCCGTCAGCAGACGGCCACGACTGAGCAAGGTAACATTCAGCCCGACAGTCCTCCTCTCTCCTTCTCTCACATCTTCTGCTCTAATTCATGTCTTGTTTGTTGAGTGACGGAAAAGATTCAGAGTTAGCTCCATGTGCTTCCTGTTTAGGCCCCGCCCCTTCTTCACTGTCTTATAACATTTGCACGGCCTTTCACAGGTATCTGTACAGCAGTTAGCACCATGCTAAAGGCTTTTTTTTTCTATTTTAGTTGTAGTGGAATGTAAAGCAGCTTTAAAGAGAGTTCTCCTGTTACATCTACTGTAACAGTCAGACACCGTCTTTCTGATTTTGTGCTGCACGGTTTAAAAGCTGTGTCTCCCCTCGCTCGTGCTCCGTGAGTCTTGGTGGAGAATACTCCATATTTGGCTCTTTGTTGAGAAATCATTTCCTATTGTATGTAATCACATCCGTCCCATAGACCACAGTCCACGTGTGTGTCTTTGGCTGCTTTCATGAGCAGCGGCAGCAGCTACGTCTTATGTTTAAAACCTACACGCTCTACACTAAACAACTGTGCTGCCAGTGAGCTGCTCAGTTTAGTCATGTGTCTAATTATTCATAGCTTATGGTAAACACTGAGCCAACGCAACGTTTTTACAGCATTAGACAAATTCCACTTTTGTAACATTGCCTTGAAGCTAATCCTCATTAAAGCCTTGTGCAAATACTCATTATGTAACTCCAACGACTAATATTCAATGTGGAGTTAAAGTGTCTGTGGTATGTAAACGATTTTGACATGTAGCTGCACCTAGTCCTAAAGTCAAAGACGGTGTGTCGCCTAACTGTGGAACATACCGAGCCAAATACCGGGCTATGCGAGGGATTTGCTTTTGGGGCTAATTTTCTGTGACCGGCTCTGATTCAGCAGGAGAGAAATATCTGGTGTGACATAACGGTGCAGATCGATGAGGTCGATCAATAGAGAGAGGCCGGGGGATGCAGCAGTGATAGGAGATGAGAAAGGCCATGTCCAGAGTGTCTATCAACATGAATCCTTTGTGATCTACACATACGCGTCTCGAGCCAAACACCGACATCTTTCAGGGGCACAGTAGATTATTGTACAAACAGCTGCTGTCTGAGAACAATAGGTCTCTACCTACCGCTGTTTCAGAACCATGAACTGAGCTGTTCGTTGTGCGCGTCCTCACATAAAGTCTCTCTTACTCACTGAATGAGATAAATGACTGAACTGTGTGCTTTCAGAGAGTGAGACTTTGGAGCTCGTTCCAAAACATGCATCGTCTCCCCAAGTCATGACCCACACGTGGAGACACATTTTAATGCCAGCTATGGCCGCTTGCGCTTGGATTAGACTACATCTAAAGGTGGTCTGAAGGATCCTGTCTTAAATGCATCCACAGTACGTCTTGGGTGGGTTTATATCTGTACTTTAAGATGGCCACTTGAGATCTGATCGCTCAAGATGCAACAGCGTCTCTGTGACCAAAGACTGGAGCTGTGAAACAGAGATAATTTCATATAAGTACTACTTCACCTTTTCTTGGCCAAAATGTTGTTAGTGGGGATCTTTGGGTCCTTTGGGTCAAGGGAAAGGTCCTCTGTGGATCATCCCACAGATACTTGATCAGTTTGGGATCTAGTGAATTTGGAGGCCAGGTCAACACCTTGTGCTGTTCTTCATGTTTTTTTTTAGTTGTTCCTAAAGTGTTTTTATGTGTGTGTGTCTGTGTCAGGCTGCATCCTGCTGGGGATGGCTGCTGCCATCAAGGAGTGTCATTGCTATGGGGTGGGGGTGCCTGGTCTGGTCTAGGTGGGTGCTACATGTCTAAGTAACATCCACACCAATGAGTGCCAGGTCCAAAAGTTTCCCAGCAGAACACTGGATTGTCACAAGATGGTCAATGTTCAGTCAGTGGTCATAATGTTGTGGCTGATCGGTGTATGTCCACACATGCTAACAAGTAATGGACTACTTTAACTGTTTCTCATTCCAACTTGTACATCTCATAATGAGTGTGTGGTTTTAGGGACGTGTCCATGCGACTCATTCTGAGAGCAGGGGGTGAGGCAGGACGTCGATCAACCGTTTCTCTCAACTTTCACGTTCATTTGCTTGGTTCTAGATGACTAACCGCTGTGCAGCACATCTGCAGTTTGTGTGTGGTGATGTTGCGTGGCGCTGCGGTCCTGTCTTTTCGTCAGGAAGCCGTGCTCTACGCAGCGGTAGGCCGAGCGTTCAGGGCGTGCGCACGATGTGGTTGAAGTTGACACAAAATGTAAATGATGGTGGTTTAACACTTTCCTTGAAATAAACCGACTTGAATTTAGACGACTATGTGGGTTAACAATACGGTATCAGCAACAGATTATATGTGCAGTGTGATTTAGAGCCGTCAAACAATCACTGTCCAAGGATAACGTGTGATTTATTTTGTTTATCTGCTCTGAATATACGAGAGGATATTTAGCAAATATTTATTACTTAGCTGGAAAAATATGCCTTTTTCATGCAAATGTGTGCAACAATCCAACACGATGCATCCGACATACAGAGATAAAATAGTAAAAAGTATAAATTCAGTCCATCAAGGAACAGTTATGTCCAGAATAAACCCACATGCTCAGATCAGAAAATCTAGTATCAGCCAGAAAAATGTCTGTGATCAAACTCTGAATGAAATCTGGTCTACTTTAATGTCATGACCACCCAGCTGGAAAGAATTTATTTAGATGTGGGTCAGTAATAAAAGCGCACAGACGCTGAATCACCTTCAGTTTTTAACATGGACTTTGGATTACTCTGTCCAGAACCAGATTGAGTTTACATGCTGGTTCTTTAAACACAGTATTGATCTAATACATGAACTCTCCAGGAGTTTCTCTAACATGTAGTTGTTGGTTTCCTTTAAGCCCACAGGTGTCAGTCTTGTGCGACCACAGAGGAGCAAATTGAGCCTGATCTTAATCTCATGACATGGATTGTGGGCTGACTGGACATCCAGTTAGTGTGTAACTGAGACGCATTAGCTGCCGAGCAACGAGGGAGAAAGTGTAGACACGTGACTTCAAATCATCTCCTTCGGATATTTTCAGTTTTCCAGTTTTTCTTTCAGACATTCAGCAGGCAGGGTTTGTCTGTAGCTGCCAGAGAAAGACATGGGGCAAGATGTGAAAAGGAAGGAAGGATGAAACGGGGGAAGCTCTCTGGTGCCAGCCTTCGAGTGTCACCATAGATGGCAGGGTGGGGGGGGGGGGGGGGGGGGTGAATGAACCCTGGGAGCTGGCCTGGCTGCAACAGAAACTGAAAGAGAAAGTGAAAGGAGGAGAGGAAAGGAGGGAAAGGACTCTTGGATAAACATCCCTCCATCTCTTTTAATTATAATTGAATCACAAGAGGGGAAATACGGAGCGCCGGAAGACGGGACAGCAGAGAGAGAGAGAAAGAGAGAGTGAGGGAGATTAGCGGTGATAACGGGAGAGAAGGAGGCAGCGAGGGATAAACATGCTGCGTGGTATTAGAGGCGTAAGCTCCGTCTGGTATTTTTAGTTTGGATGGTCCCATAGAGAGAGGAACGAGAGGAGAGATTCACTGAGACGGCACGGAGGAGACGACGAGTCTGAGAGAGCAAAGAAGAAGAGTACGGGGAAGAAGGAGGGATGGAGAGAAAGGACTAGTATTGCTGGCGGAGGAAACGGTGACAGGAGGAGGAGGAGGAGGAGGAGGAGGAGGAGGAGGAGGAGCTTGTGCTGCTCTGTCTGAGCTTGTTGTGGCTGTAACAGCGTGAGTCACTGTTTGTCCTGGTCAGGTGTTTCTGAGCGTCCCGATACGCTGCACACCTGCCTGTCACGCCAGCCTCTGCTCTGGTGACGTCTCTCCTCTTCTTCCTGACTCCTGGTCTGGTCACGTGACCTCAGAGTCCACAGCTGAGCTCCCAGCTTCCAGCTTTTGGGCCTCCCCGTCGCTTCCACGCTGCTGATTCTTGAGCAGAAATGATTCAAACCTGCGCTGACACAGTCTGGCACAGCGGCGCTATTTTGAGACACAAGGAAAGAGGAAAGAGAGAGAGAGAGGTTTCATCAAAGTATAGATGAGCTGCAGGGTGAATGTTCTGGCTGTGAATGGAGGAGTTAGAACACCAGGCTTTCTTCGCTGCTGAGCCTGGATGCAGGCGGACATCTGGCCAGGGCGTCGTCATTGTGCACACGCACTAATGAGATCAACGACTCTGGTTTCCTTTTTAGTATTAAATTAAATAAAATCCAGACTAGATCCTGCAGAAAGCCTCTGATTTAACATAGCAGAGGAGCGGCGTAAAAGAGCTGCCGTTGACTCCTTCCCCAAAAAAACAGAGCTGGGGCGCCTGCGTTCGCCTCTTAAGGAGGAAACTAAACCCGGGAGTTAAAGCCAAGGAAATGAGGGAAATGGAGTTATAAGAGAGCTGCTGCTGCTGCTGCTGCTGCATCTGGCTTTTGTCTGCTTGAACCAGACCAAGAATGTGTGTGTATTTGCATAGCGGGGCCAGCAGAACAAGCCAAACTTGTATGTTCTTGAATTTTTTTTTGACATCTCTGCAGGATACATGCAAACCCTCGTAGTCTCCCTCATATTCTGCGCCGTGACAAAAAAGAAAAGACTCTAGAAAGGCGACAAAATCATAGAAAATAAATATTTCAGGACTGCGCCGGTCAGCAGGGAGAGCCGCTTACTTACTGCAGAGACACCGTCAGCTGCAGTCGGAGTGCAGCCCGTCTGTTGTGGCCTGCGAGCAGAGAAGGAGCGAGCGAGCCTGAGAACAAGTGACAGGGAGGGAGAGAGAGAGAGAGAGAGAGAGAGAGTGAGTGTGCAACTGCTGGGGGAGGAACAAGAGTTGAGGGAGCAAACGGGGAGGGAGGACGTCCCTTTTTGGACGCCGAGGGGAGGAGCTGCCGCTGACTTTGACACACACGTGTGAGAGTGCGAGGGACGAAGGGAGAAGGCCGGAGAGGCTGACATGGCAGCGACAGCAGGGATCGAGGAGAGAGGGAACAGGGGAGGTTGAACTCAAAAGAGAGGGAGACTCCTCCAACCGGTCGTACCTGCCGTCTCTCCCGCCCCCCCCGGTGTCTCACCTTCCAGCTTTCAGTTTTGGAAAGAGGCAGCTCGTCGCCAAAGACGTCTTAACCGCTATAATTATCTGACTCCTGGCTTGGATTATGCGCCCTTAGCATCAAACGAAGGCTGACTAGAGGAGGAGGAAGGCACTAGGGGAGCGGAGGACTATGTGGCCCGACTACAGGAATGAATGTCAGCTCAACGCTCACCTGTACTCTCTCATGTGCTGCGCAGGTGTGTATTTGTTGTGCGTGCATGCCCACACACAGAGAGCCCGTGGAGTGTTTGCAGAGTGCTTGTTTACACGCCGCCCGTGCAGAGGGACTCCTGTCAGCACGTGGTCCTCCGTGTTTGAACACTTCCTCAAATGTGGTGCCTGTTAATCAGTGCAGGTTTGAGGACGACAAGTGTTTGTGTTGAGTTCGACAGACAGCGTGGAAGAGAGAGGGGGGTGTGTTTGTGTGCGCCGCGCAGATTAACAATGCCCTCCTCTGTGCGTGAATGGGCGCCTCTCTGTGGCTGTCACTCACGTCTCCGGTTTTATAAATGTAAAAAAAAATACTTAAGAGGACACGTAGATGATTTATGGAGCTTAATACCACACCCAGGAACACTGATGTGTGACCTATTAGCACGCCGTCTTGACTGGCTTAGCCAACCGGGCAGGTTTGGGAATCAAGGCGTGTTATGGTGGCGAAACTATTTTGCAAGAGCATGTCGAAATGTGTGTTCTGAGCCCGGACGTTTGGGGAGGAGGGAGGGAGGGGGGGCTTTCCCAATGTGTCGCCCTGTATCTGTATGTGTGTGCTGAGATTGACCTCCAGTTTGATCCAGTTCAGATTTTTTTTGACCCTGGTTAATCTTAAACTGAGTTTCCTTGCTGGTAAATCCTCTCTGCTCTGAGGAGATCCGTCCGCGTGTTTGCACAGGTGTAGATGTTAGTTAGCAAGAGAGAGAGATAAGATGTGTAAAGGAGGAAGTGATACGCTCTCATTCTCGTTCCGAGGCTGCTGCCCTCACCGTGGCAACCGATAAACAGGAGACAGGAAGGGACGTGTAGCGCGCTGCTTTCTGATTGGCTGGAATCGGTTTGATCGACTGGAGAGAAAGTCTTCTTCTCTCATTCAGCTTCTGGTCTCGATATGAGATATTAGAGTTTCTAAAATGTTGGTTTTGGAGTTTTGAGGGGGTTTTTTTACCTCTAGTTTCACATCTTGCGTATGTCTTTGCTTTTTGTCCAGCTCGTCTCTGTCCTCATACTTTATAAAGCCAATCAGCTTTCACGTTGCTCTCAGAGTTTTAGCTTCTGTCTCCTTCACACGTGAACTAGTCTCATTGTCAGACTGTGCTGAGGTTTTTAACGAGAGGATGCAGTCGGATATTTCAAATGAACATTATATATCTGCTGACACATACACCAATCAGCCACAACATTATGACCACTGACAGGAGAAGTAGATAACATTGACCATCTTGTGACAGTCCAACTTTTGGACCTGGCATTCATTGGTGTGGATGTTACTTAGACATGTAGCACCCACCTAGACCAGACCAGACACCCCCACCCCATAGCAATGACACTCCTTGATGGCAGCAGCCATCCCCAGCAGGATGCAGCCTGACACAGACACACACACAAAAACACTTTAGGAACAACTAAAAAAAAAATATGAAGAACAGCACAAGGTGTTGACCTGGCCTCCAAATTCACTAGATCCCAAACTGATCAAGTATCTGTGGGATGATCCACAGAGGGCCCTCCCCTCAAAGGCCCCCACTAACAAAATTGAAGGCCCATGTCCATTGTCTGATGAGTCCCAACTGTTTTAGAGGCACAAGGGAGACCTACCCAATATTAGGAAGGTGGTCATAATGTTATGCCTGATTGGTGTACATGGCCTATCCCTAAAATGTTATATTATTCATATTAAAGCTTGTATATTTTGTAATCTGAGGAGCGCGCAACATTATTTTGAAAGGACAGTTTGCTTTCCGTCCTGAAGGAAGTCAGATAATTAACAGAAAGGCGGGAAAGGAAAAGAAGAGAGGGTCTGTGTTTCTTCTCTCTCCCAGACGGACTGATATGAAGAGGGAAAAGCTGGAGAGGAAGAGAGGCTCCGTTAGTGTGGAGGAAGAGGAGGTGGTGTTTGTGGTTGAGGGGGGGAGACAAGATAACACAGTTGTGGCTCAGCATCAGGCTCTATTCCTGGCCTGGCTGCCTCACTGCTCTGGCCCGTGGAGGACACAAGCCTGGAGTCGAGCCTGGCTGCAGATCTGACTTTAGAGACCAAGAGAGGAGTTGAACCGAAAAAAATGAGCAGGAGAATAGTTTTAAGTCAAGATAAAGACTGCTCAGCTTACTCAGGGTGACGTCCCCCAAGTTAAAAACCTGCAGTAAAGATAGAGAGGACATGTTTGTAGGTCTGCATGAACCCTCTCAGTGTCTCATTGTTGGTTTGCTCGGAATAAGATAAGAAACATTTTACATCTGTTACAAAGTTGAGTCATCTTGGAGGAGTTGTTTTGATTGTCGTGTTGTGAAATCTTCTTTTCTTGCTCGCCTTTTATTGAGTTTATGAAATGAAAGTGTTTGTTAACGATAAGAGTTAGACGGAATCGACCAATACAAGCTGCTGCTGAGCTGCTTATGGTCCCATAAACTCAAATGTTTATGGGACCAAAGAACCAAAGAAGAGCAAAGAACAACTCTTTACACCCCTTCACCTGCTTTAAATTGCTTTCTAAATGAAAATAAAACTAAAATGTTAATCATAAATGAACTCAGATCCTTCTGAGATCCAACGTAATCCCTGTAGATACGCTTCAACAACATCATGTGCAGCTTTTAGATTGACTCTAGTGTTCCACTAATAATTGGTCAGAACAGACCTGCTGCAGATTAGATGTAGAGAGGTGGTGTAAACCTCTGATAATCTTTATAACCATGTTAACACCTGATGCAGTCGTTACTTTCTAGTAGGAATAAATCCATTCTCTCGGTGATGTTTGCTCTAAGTGGGGTAAACATGAGGAGGGACAGAAACATGGAGGATGAACGAAGCTGGAGTTTACACCAGTCAGCCACAACATTATGACCACTAACAGGAGAAGTAAATAACATTGAACCATCTCGTGACAATTCAGTGTTCTGCTGGGAAACTTTTGGACCTGGCATTCATTGGTGTGGATGTTACTTAGACATGTAGCACCCACCTAGACCAGACCAGACACCCCCACCCCATAGCAATGACACTCCTTGATGGCAGCAGCCATCCCCAGTAGGATGCAGCCTGACACAGACACACACACAAAAACACTTTAAGAACAACTAAAAACAAAAAATATGAAGAACAGCACAAGGTGTTGACCTGGCCTCCAAATTCACTAGATCCCAAACTGATCAAGTATCTGTGGGATGATCCACAGAGGCCCCTCCCCTCGACCCATAGGACCTCAGAAGGCCCATGTCCATTCTCTAATGAGTCTCAACTGTTTTGGAGGCACAAGGGAGACCTACACAATATTAGGAAGGTGGTCATAATGTTATGCCTGATCGGTGTGTCTGGGCAGCAGTGTTTAAATGTGGGTCTGTCTCGGTGATTGTCTTCTACTGAATCAATTCAGTGTTGTCAATAAAATAAAGTAAAAAGTCTTCCTCCAGGGTGAAGCCTCCACGCTGTCTTTGGATTATGTCATTAACCTCCCTCCTTTCCTCTCTTCTTCTTTTTTTTTTATTTCAGATGAGCGAGACAGGGTTCAGAAGAAAACCTTCACGAAATGGGTCAACAAGCATCTCATCAAGGTATTTGTCTCTTTGCTTTGTGCTCGTCTCCTGGATCATTTTACATGAAGTTGCAGAAATGTTGCCGCTGACGTTATGGACTTAAATCATCAACCAACATATAGTTTTCTCCTCAAATCTTCAAGATATATGCCATATAGAAAAGAAAAGAACTGTGTCACTAGTGTATATATATAATTAATGCTCCATTATCTGACCTTTACTTTCTAATGTAACATTTATTTTAAATTTAATGATCCTGTAAGACTCAGGTCGTAAAGGAGCTGGACTGTAAATCTTAAATAATAGCTTCAGTAAAGTCCCTTCTGGATGCTCTGCCTGACTTATAACCACTGCTGCTCTATAACACTGGATCGAATCGAGCACAATGAAAGCTAATTTAGGAAAACTTTGGCTCCAAGAAACAGTGGTGGTTTCCTCATCTCTCTTCTGACTCCTCTTATCTGAGCTGTAGTTGCATCAGTGCTGTCTGTAACCATCAGCCTGTTTGTCTTTGTCCCGGTCAGTGAATGACTCCAAAGTTACAGCTTCACGTTTGTCAGAGGAAGCAAAGCACACGCACCACCTGTCGCAGCATTTCTATCTCCTCCATGAGGTACAGTGTGTGTGTGCCATGTGTCACACGAACAGACATTAAGGAGCAGAGTAATGCCGAGTATTTCTGTCACATGACCTGGCGAAGGAAGCGCCCCGTCTGACCCCATAACTCCAGAGCAACTGTCGTCAGAGCGGCCCGGCCCCGAAAGTGTAACTGTGGCATCGGCTGGCGCGGCCCGGACCAACCACCGACTGTAAATGTAGGTCAGAGATGAAGAGTGAGGGCGGCAGGCGGAGACAGAGGGAGGGTTTCCACTGCTTGGGAATTCAACTTTTACTGTGCGGGTATACTAGAAGAAGAGATTAGGAGTTGATTCACTGATTCCAGATTTTCCCTTGTAGTCATTTAGCGACGGTTCACAATCACACCGCTGCAGAAGACAGTGTGGATTAATATTAGCAACATTTTTAGCTCTGGAATCTGACCTTGGATCTTATCTGCGACCCTGCCCTTCCGATCCAGAAATATTTTTACAATGACGTCGTCATCTGGAATAAAAACAAACTCTAGACCAGCTGATCAGCATGATTCAGGAGATCCCTAGCTTCCTAGCCTCCCAGCTAATATTAGCACTTCCTGTTTCCTCTTTCGAATGACGAACGCAGATTACTGCCCCCTGCTGGTATGACGAGTTATTTCCTTTAGTCTTTGCGTTGCGTTCAAGTGCAACTTTCTGCTCAGGATACGCCAAAGTCAGACCTTTGTTTCCTGTAGTTGTTTGATGCCGGTTCGGGACAAATGCACAATTGTTGCTCACGAAAGAATAAATTAATAAAAATAGCTAGCAACAGCTTTAATTATCAATAAACTGACATTACATAAGCAACAAGAGCAAAACTATTCTCACAGTAGCCTCTCAGATGTGAATATTGGTGATTTTTCTTTGTAAATTAATATATTTGGGTGCATTTGTGACATTTGACACATTTTTTGAATTAAAAGTAGCATGGACACCACTTTTGATATTTAATTTAGATTTAATCTGTCTTAAAATAACTTATTTCTCCTTCTCCAATCAGATTTTCTGATTCATAACACTAAACACTGACATTATTTTAAATCTTGTGCTGAAAGCTCTCACGTTAACGCATTAAATCAAGAATAATCAGGCTAAGGACAACTCTGACGGTGGCTCCTGGAAGCAAAATACTCAGCTGAACAACAGCTTGTTTCAACTACACACTGCCAGCCATCCCATTAGCACAGAGGTCACCTTAGACTGTCACCGGTAGGAGGATCAGAGCGAGGAGGCTGAGGAAGAGGAAGAGGGGAGAAGGAAGGATCGAGAATCTTACGAAAGCCTCTTTATAAACGTCCAAATATTGTTCTCTTGAACAGAGAGCGGGGTGAAATAGCTGAGCGCTTTAGATCATCTGTTGACTCTGAGCCAGAGCTGTTGATTCTGTGAACCTCCACCCTAACGACGGGGATTTAGAGGCAAACACAGAGCGAGGAAACAAGATGGCTAATAAGAAAGGAAGGCGGGATCTTAGAGAGACCTTAAAGGAAGAGATAAAAACGATAAAGACAAAGATAGACTGGTGCTCTCTGCCCTCGTCGTTCTCATGGGTGACATCATTGCACCGTGCTTCCTGTTTGCTCTGTGTGTCAGCTCTGCTCAGGTGTGTTAACAGGTATGTGTGTGTGTGTGTACTGTGCACACAAGGGCCAATATAAACAGTTCCATCCAGGCTACCTGCAGGCACCCAGCCACAGAGTTTGACCCGGCAGGTTGTTGACATGAGGAAGACGGATGGAGTCGCTGTGGATTAAGAAGCCAGGAGGAGGAGGAGGAGGCTCTGGCTGTAGCCCAGTGAGCTCACCAGATATTTAACCACATGCAGTCTGTCTTTGTTTTTAAGAATGATCTCTAGAGGAAGTTAAATGAGCCGCAGCAGAATAAAACTACACAGAGACAAGGCTTCAAACGCGTCAGCACAGAAGCAAAGATGCATGTTATTATATTATAACTGCAGTATTTCTAGTTGCTTTATATTTAGAAGTCCTCTGCAGTGCATTGCAGAGTTATACACTGGTCAGCCACAACATTATGACCACTGACAGGAGAAGTGAATGACATTGACCATCTTGTGACAGTTCAGTGTTCTGCTGGGAGGCTTTTGGACCTGGTATTCATTGGTGTGGATGTTACTTAGACATGTAGCACCCACCTAGACCAGACCAGGCACCCCCACCCCATAGCAATGACACTCCTTGATGGCAGCAGCCATCCCCAGCAGGATGCAGCCTGACACAAAAACGGTTTAGGAACAACTCTAAAACCATGAAGAACAGCACAAGGTGTTGACCTGGCCTCCAAATTCACTAGAAACTGATCATGTATCTGTGGCATGATCAACAGAGGCCCCTCCACTCAAAGTCCCCTGTCCTGTTGCCAGACACCACAGGACACCCTCAGAAGGCCCATGTTCATTCTCTGATGAGTCACAACTGTTTTGGAGGCACAAGGGAGACCTACACAATATTAGGAAGGTGGTCATAATGTTATGCCTGATCGGTGTATGTCAATGTAACTCAACATGCTGACATAGCTGTAAAGCCACCTGCAGGGGTTTGACTAGCAGCGACACACAATAAAAACTAGTTCCACAGATACTCACTAGCGTCCCAACACCTGCAAACAGCTGACTGTAGTCTCGATGTGTCACGGCACCTTGGAGTCAATTGTCCCGAGAGTCTCCGTCATAGGACCTGAATCATCTACATCGAGCAGAATCACATGATAAAATCTGTTTTCAGTCTGACCCCGTGTCGATGCCAGCTGCCTGCTAACGTTAGCTCCATATGACCGTAACGCTCCAGCGCCAACAGCATCTGACATCTGCCGTCACAAGACATCGGACACAGCTGGCTTTAAGACGCACACGGAAAAAAACACTCAGCTAATGAACCGATCCATCTGAACTCTGTTGGATTAGTTCTGTGTATAAACAGACAGTGAATCCAACATGATGCATGAAAAATAGTTTAACCCAGGTTTGGTTTATGCACAGCTCTACACCTTGAAGTAAAGATCTAAACCAATTAGTTGTCTCATCATCTGTAACAGCTGAGAATACCCCTCTCCTTTCCTCTTCCAGTAAACTTCTAATAAACATCAAACACACAGAGAGGATTGTCTCATTCGAGGCTGACTGGAAAAACAAGCAGAAGCTCTGACACACTGAGACACAATTAGACAATAGCGGCACCTCATTTCCAGTCAGCGCTGGAAACGGCGTTTTCTTCCCGTCGGCTCATTAACACTCGCTTCTTAATCAGCTCGTGTCACCCTTCCACAGAGGAATAACGGGACGGTCAGGGAACAGATGACACAGATGAGCGAGGAAGAGAAAAATAGACAGTGAGACTTTGGGAAAAAAAGAGGTTATTAGCGACTAATAGTTCTGTGGCTGCAGTTTAAAGCCAAAAATTCCTGGTGAGAACTTGTTCTCTATCTGTAGCAGGGAAAAAAAGTATTACTTAATAATAAAATATTAAGTAATATCTTAATATGGCAGAGTTGGAGAGTGACTCTTGTGCCTGTTTCGCCCTCTTCTGGTGAAATGTGGTAGTGCAGTCTCTTCTTGTCTTCAGGCCAGGACTGCAGCAAAACTTTGTCCCTGCAGGAGAAACAGAAGAGTCTCTGTAATGCAGGTGGACTCTGCGTCCTTGCCTGCAGAGACGTACCTGTGTTTATGAAGTTCTGAAGCACTTTGGTTTGGGATATTTGACCTCAGCTGGATTTGTTCTCTCTCATACTAGAGAATTAGAAATCTAAACAGAATAAACAACCCAGTTTTAGTCTTATTCTGTTTGCTATATTAAGTTTTAGCATTTAACTAAACATCTTTCTCTGTAAATGTATGTTCCTAGAGTTTAAGGGATCTAAAACTTGGTCAGCTTGGTCATCTTGGTGCAGCATCTCATTAAGTGAGATAAATGTTGTGCTTGCTGTCTGATGAATCATATTTTGTTCAACGGCGTTTCATCTCATGTATTATAGAGTCTGTAACTCCAAGAAATGCCGTCAGAGGAACAGTTCACACGAATAATCTGTGCCTTTAAATATTGTGCTGAGCTTCAGTTCAGTCGACGATGCAGACCATGTTCCACCTTGAATAAAAAAAAGGCTGCAGAGACTGAATAGCTGTGAATCTGCTCCACAGTAGCTGTGCATGTCTCGACTCAGTTTATTGTTTATTTTGGATATAACCACCTTCACGGTGTGCAGGAATATTTGTGGAGTTAGGATGTGATGGAAGTGTTTGTGTTAAAGGTGCGATACGGGCTAAATCAGGAATATATTTACTGTAAATCTAAAGTCCTCTGGTCCAGAAATAAAAACACTCACGGCCCAAACTACTTGCTGGTGCTCTCAGCTGTTCCTTGTTTCTCGGTAACACGGGGAAAATAAGCCGAAAATAATAATGCGGGAAACACCGTGCAGTTCAAGTGTCTGTTCCCGTAATGCTTTACTCACTCGTCACCTCTCAGCTGATCCTTTATTCCCTCCCTGCTCGGCCTGAATCAGTCACAGTCTGTCTTTCCGCCCGTCTCATCGAGCGTCCCACTTTCACACAAACAATCCCTGGTCCAGATCACTCGGCTTGGCTTGGCTCGGCCTGGCTCGGCTCAACCAGGCCAGGCTGCTGAGTCACTGTGTCAGCGGTCGCCACCGGTGACAGCCCAACCCTCCATCCCTCCTACCCCCCACCCCGCTCATTACGGAGGCAATGTCATGGCAACGGGGACAAGAGGCCACAAGAGCCCTGTCAGCTGTGGGGCGATCGGCCTGTCAGATGCCAACAGAGGGATGAGTGGAGTGTGGAGTTAACTCTCTGTCTGTCTTTCTTTTCTTTCTCAGGTGAGGAAGCACATCTCAGACTTGTATGAGGACCTGAGGGATGGACACAACCTGATCTCGTTGCTGGAGGTCCTCTCTGGAGTCACCCTGGTAGGATTTCACTTACACTCTTATCTTGTTGTCCCACACTCCTCGTACGGTCCATCACACACCTCTTCATCCCTGTTTCAGTGCATTCACCTCCTGGTACATATGGATATATCTACATGAAACATGCTTTCATCAGAGAGTCTTTGACTGGTTTTAATTTTAAAGGTTTTAACTGTACTTTTATGTGTTTTATTGTTTTTCTTATGAGTCTGTTTTTATGTCTTTGCCAAGCATCCAGTTTCTCCATGGTGACACTTTCAGATCACATGTTGTCAGTCCCCTTCACTAGTGCAGGGCTCTGGTGGCCTGATGTTGCACAACATGAATACGTGGTTTGGCCTTAATGCTGACAGACAGACAGACTGGTTTCGCTGCAGACAAGTAGACTAACAGAAACTGACTGCTGACTCTGGTCTGCACACAAACACACACATATGTAGGACAGTAACCCGAGGGTGTCACCTCCAAAGAAAACAACAGAAAAGAGATTAAATAAATTTTTTATGGTGGGATGCTTCTAAATGTATCTGACAGGTGTTGTGTTGGAGTTGTAGGTGATCAGGTTTCAGTGTCTCTGGGTACTTTAACAATATATTTATCACGTTTGCACACACTTACAGATATTAAATATAAAAGCAGGTCAAAGGAAAGAGTGTTGCTAGCATCCCTGGTGGGAAGCTTCCATCCTCTTTGACCTCTCACCCCTGAGGCTGAGTGAGATCATGTCACAGCTGGGATCAGATCCAGCAGTAACGTCACAGACCCTGTTCAGGCCTGGTGTTAACATGTATCCATAGCGATCTGATCACAAGTATCCAGCAGCTTTAAGTAGGTCTGTTCTCATTACAACCACTTGAGATCATAGTTTCACGCTCGGTATCCAAATAAACAGAGACGACGTCATCTGGGCCGCCGCGGTAGAACACGCTCCAAACACCTGCTGAGTCAGATCAATGCTTCTCTGCTCAACAAGCGTTTCAGAACAATGAGCAGCTTTGTTTGTTGTGTTCCCAGCTCGAACTGATGAGTCTCTCAGTGACAGCTGACACATTTAAGTTATTATTTATTTATTTATCTTTGTTCTGACATTAGTTATTTTGATTATAGCTTCAATACTAGGGCTGGAGATCACTTTCTATTCTGATTCACATGGTTCTGATTTGATTCAATATTCATTTTATTTATGTAGCACCAGTAACAAGACAAGTTGTCTCAAGACACTTTACAAAATCTGGCCTGAAACCCCCAGAGCAAAGCAAACATGAAGGCAACGGTGGAAGGAAAACTTTTAACAGAAAGGAAGCTTAACTCTTTACAGGAACTCATTGAAATACTTGGAAATTCTAAATTTCAACCCCAGAGTGTTATTGTAGGACATGAGAAGACTGTTTTTCTTTATGCCACTTTAAAATTTTTAATTTTCATTTAGAAAATTAAGATCAGTTAATCCTTAAGTGGTAAACAAATATAAACATGTATTTAGACCATTAGAACATAAGTGCTGATTCAGACACTTCACATTAGACAACATTAGGCCTCTTCTTCTTCGTGGTGCCTAATAAAGCAGCTATGCTCAGTGTTCATGCAGAGGTGGACCTTGCAGACCAAATTAGACCCTGATTTGACCTGAGACTGTTTCCTTGATCTCTACACTATTTAAAATGTGTAGTAGAAGTTATTAAATATGGTTCCTCGCCCCATAAATTGTTAATAATAATGATAATAATCTATACTATATTGATCCCTGAGGGTAAATTCTGTTCCTGCTGTTTGACCCATCCATTTGTTCACACAGCAGTGTGTACCGTGGAGCTGCAGCCTCTAAGCAAGTTGGAGGTTAGGTGTTTTGCTCAAGGCCTCAGCTGCTCCTCTATCCACTGCTCCACAGCGCCCCCTAGCAGAACCTTGAGCTCGTTCACATTTTATTCGTCCCCTGGGGAATTTAATTTAAGGCACATGTGAGCAGCAGCATGACATGTTAAACAAGACACCTTTAAAGAAACAGAAAAATAATAGAACAATACACAAAATATATAAAAATTATGGAGGGACCCATCTGATTTAGAGAGACAGAAAAAAAGAGAGAGAGGAGAGAGCAGCAGGAGGAAGGAGCTGATCATACGTACGTCTGACTAAAACATACATGTAGAATCAAATGGTGATACTAATACAAGATACAGCTTGTTTGAAAATGAATAGAAAGCAGAGCATAAGGACATAAAACAGTTAGTGACAGCTCTAGTTCTGTCACAGCTGAGTTAGCTGCTCTAATGATTGAATGTAAGAGGCAGGTTGGAGAATGATGCATTCAGGTACGAGTGTTGAACTGCAGGCAGGAATATTACTGCTGTCATTAGATTTGTGGTAATTCACACAATATTTTCCGCCTAGTTTCACACAGCTTTGCAGCTGCATCGGGATATTTTAGGAATCAGATCATTCAAATGAAGATCAGTTTGAATTGTAAAGTAGATTTTTAAACCCAGCTCTGTTCCATACGTGCAGTAATGTCGCTGCCATGCTCTCTGTCCATGTGGCCGGGACACGAGTGAGGTCTTACTGTTATATAACGTGGTCACAAGTGGCCCAGACCACATCCCAGTGTGAGTCTGACTGATTGGATGTTTTTACAACTTTACTTTAAGCTGTTAATTTATGATCAGATCACCCAGGACAGATGTTTTATTATCTCACTTCAACGTTAAACCAGTGGAGGTGAATGAGGACAGGGTCTTTTTACAGAAGTCGATAAAGCAGTCTCATCACAAAGTCTATTTATTTCACTCATTTACATCCGTTCTTTAAGTTTCAGTTCCTGTACCTTTTAACGTTTTTATTTATTTATTTATTTTAATTATTCCTCCTCTCCCTCATTCTGTCCTCTTACCCACCAACTCTCATACTCTCATCTCTTCTCTTCCTCCTTGCGTCCCTCTCCGGCGCGCTTCCCACCCTTCTGTTACCGTAGCAACAGAAGAGCGGCCCTCCACCGAAAAGGGCATACGCCTCGCGGGCCCCCCCTCTCATCTTGCTGGCAGGGGAGGATGAGGAGGAGGAAGGAGCTCAGGGAGTAT
Source organism: Chelon labrosus (assembly GCF_963514085.1). NCBI lineage: Eukaryota > Metazoa > Chordata > Actinopteri > Mugiliformes > Mugilidae > Chelon > Chelon labrosus. The sequence goes on from NC_140349.1 coordinate 4,536,760, forward strand.
GTCTGAATCAAATCTCTGCCACCGCTCACTCTGTTCACCTCCCCCCCCATGCCCCCCGACCTCTGACCCCGCAGCCTCGCCCTCCGGGGGGGTGGTGGTGGAGCCGTGGGGGCCGCATGACAGAGTGCCGTGCCGCTGCTGACTTCTTCTAACCAGCGAAATGTACAACGCTGCTGTTTGACACGACAAGTCTGTTGAGTGACAGAGTCAGAAGTCAGAACACAGACAGATGATTAAAAACGTAATAAAAGAGTTAGCGAGACGAAGACGTGTCTGCACTCAACAGAGCTCTGCTACCTTGCATGAATCACAAATAAAAGTTTAGTAAAGTGCATATTTTGCAGCAATTAGTCGTGAATTTAAAAGCTTTTTCTTTGAGGAATGAAAATAATAAGAACAAAGTTATAAAAGACCTTAAAATTCTTGCATTGCTAAATATTGCTTTGCTGACTTTAGTTAATTCTCATTAGTTTTTAAACTCAATTATACATTAATTAGCTCAGCGTAGTCAGTTTACTAAACATGCACAAACAAGCTTACACATAATGTAATGTACGGCATAGAGAACATATCAAACACATATCCTCTTCTTCCTCTTCTTCCTCTTCTTCTTCCTTTCTCTCTCTGATGTGATAACTAATCCTGAGTGTCTCTCTACCAGCACAGTGTGAACCCACATCTGCATCCTGCACTTTACCTTTCGTACTTTCTGCAGCAAACGTGTGTCTCTCATGTTTCGTGTGTCTTTTTTTTATTATTCTCTTAAACTGCATCTTCTCTTCCTCTTAACGTCACAAGTCTCTCAGATGAGTAGAGAACGGTGGTTTGTTTGTTGAAGTGTGCGTTCGTTCTTCATGCTGAGCCAGCCAGCATGGTCTGAGACCGGTTTGCTCCACGGTCCTGGCCTGTCTTTAACGACCCCTGTTGAAGACAGCGCCTCCCCCTCGTCCCCCTCCCACCCACTCAGAGGACCATTTCATGTCAACATAACTATGCTGAGTTTTTACTCCACTGCACTGTTGGTTGAAATCAGCTTTGTTTTGCACTCACTGCTGCCTTCCTGCGTTTGTGTGTTTAAGAAACCTGAGCTGGATTTAACTTCCTTAACTTCTTTACCTTCCTCATTAGTGTTCTGCTCTCGTTTTTGTTTCAGCCCAGAGAAAAGGGCCGAATGAGATTTCATCGACTGCAGAATGTCCAGATAGCGCTGGACTTCCTCAAACAGAGACAGGTAAACACGCACATATATACACCGATCAGCCACAACATTATGACCACTGACAGGAGAAGTGAATAACATTGACCATCTTGTGAAAATTCAGTGTTCTGCTGAGAAACTTCTGGACCTGGCATTCATTGGTGTGGATGTTACTTAGACATGTAGCACCCACCTAGACCAGACCAGGCACCCCCACCCCATAGCAATGACACTCCTTGATGGCAGCAGCCATCCCCAGCAGGATGCAGCCTGACACAGACACACACACAAAAACACTTTAGGAACAACAAAAAAAAAACATGAAGAACAGCACAAGGTGTTGACCTGGCCTCCAAATTCACTGGATCCCAAACTGATCAAGTATCTGTGGGATGATCCACAGAGGCCCCTCCCCTCAAAGCCCCCTAACAACATCCTGTTGCCAGACACCACAGGACACCCTCAGAAGAACCATGTCCATTCTCTAATGAGTCACCACAAGGGAGACCTGCACAATATTAGGAAGGTGGTCATAATGTTTATTCTCATTAACAGATGGAGTAAACACGCATTTCACCGTGTCTGATAATGCTGAGAGGGACAAATTGTGCAAATCCGACATATTTATGTGTCCCCAGTTTGTCTAGTTACACATTTGGATTTGTTTTTAATTATTATCTTAATACCCCCCCTCTTTTCGAGGCGGCATCCTTGACACTGGTAGGAAAACACCAGCTCTTCTCTGGGAAGGGTCGTGGGAACCAGCCGCTCATTTACATTATGAACACGACTCAAACCAGAATGAACCATCTGTGCTCTCAAATACACATTCTTAGGACATATGAGGCTTACATTAACCTGTATAATAGATGTTATGCTTTAAGACTGCATCTCTCATGGCTCCCTCTAATTAATTAATCTCTCTCGTCTCCTTCCGTGGAGAATGACCTTTTCTTCCTCTGAATCACGTCTTAGGTTCACTGCAGGTCTAATCGTACATCCTGGGTGCAGCAGGCCTTAGACAGTATAACATATGAACTCACATTTAGAACAACAAGTTTCCTTTAATTATCAGACTGGTGCAGGAAACCTAAGATTTCTTTTTAAATCTCTCTTCTAGGTCAAACTTGTCAACATCAGGAACGATGACATCACTGATGGGAACCCCAAACTGACGTTAGGACTCATCTGGACCATCATCCTTCACTTCCAGGTCTGTGCCTTTCACGTGCTCCTGCTTCTCTGTGTGTGTGTGTGTCTGCTGGGTTGAATTTGATTAATAATTAATGCAATCAAACGGTCATGGAGTTCTTTGAATCTGCACTGGAGAACCTTAATGGAAAGTCCACTAATTGATTGTATGATAATTGAATCGTTGCGCAGATTGTTGCTGGTGATTAAGTCTGGATTTTAAATGGACTGAGGACAAATGTGGACGTTATTTCTGTGTTGCTACTTGGAGGCATCTCCTTCCAGCTGTTTTTATCGTGTTCTGGGTGTTAGAGTCTGTAACACTCCCTGCCAGTGTGATGGTTAACTTCAACGCCTCGGTGTTTGCAGCGAGCCTCTCTCTACGTTGTGTTTAGCCGACCTGTCAGCGTGTCCTCTGCTCCGCTGTTGCGGCTGATGTTGTTTTTTTAAAGGCGTTTTAAAGTTAGTACAGTCTGACTTTGTGTTTTGAAGGCCGCCAGGATTAATGTGATTTAATTGTGTTGTTTATCCTGACTTGTGACATTTATAAAAACCCTTCCCCGGAGGAAGCCCTCGCTGGAGTTGTCCCTTTAAATCAGAGCAGGAGGACACGGTTTGGCTTCAGTTTGTCAGTTTGGGAGTAAAGGAGGACAGAGGACGAAATGTTGAAACTTTCATCTGAGCTCTTATCCTGGATCCAGAGCTTTTATACAAACTGAGCAACTTAAAATAGAGGTTTGTTTTTATTGTGCTTCAGTATAAACACAGAATGAAGACAGTTTGAGGTTAAACTCAGAATTATTTTGCAAAAATACACAAATTACTTGAACTTGACCTTGAACCGCTTATTAGTAGATAATCAGTTACCATTAGCACATAAAAATTGTTTAGTTTTACTTGTTTTTGTGGCTATAACTAATAACAGAGTTACTTTCTGCAATCATATGATCACTGCACCTCAGTCATGATCCTGTTAAGTGAGTAAAAAGTTAATTTATTTATACTAGGATCCACTGAGAGCTTCAAAATAAAAGACAAATAGTTCTTCGACCGCTCTCTGAAATATAACCGTCTAAAGTTTCTAAATGCTGCATTGTTGAATTAAATTACGGAACGAGGAATAAAATAAGAGCTTCTTGTTCACGTCCAGACGACGAGTCGATCATCTGAGCAGCGTTTGTTCTCCTGATGTGGAATAATTTCCGCCCAACGTCCCTGCATCAGTGTAGCCTGCAGTCAAGGTTGTTCTCTGCTCAAGTCACGCACGACGGCAACAACAAATAAAGACTTTTAAGTTCCAACCAAAAAAATATTAAATAAATCACAGCCTCTTGTGCAGATTTGTTTTGGCACTTTTATCATTTTAAAGGCTGCAGGTGCCGCCGTCGACCACCAGACCGTGCTGCGATGCGGCCGTCGAGCACCCAGGTTGATGCTGATGCTGCCCGCAGGTTGCCACGGAAACTGTAGCGCTCGAGAACTGTTTTTTTTTTTTTGTTTTTTTTTTCAGTGGGCATGACTCAGCAGAACACGGTGTTACAGGGAAAGTTGTTGGGTAAAGAGATGAAGGGATGAAAAGATGCGGGAGGCGGAAAAGAAGGGAGCAGATGACGGTGAGGACGGAGGCTGAAAGTCACCGCGGGAGCTCTGGTGAAAGGAATGAAGGAGGGATTAACAAAAATAAATAAATTTATAAAAGGAGAGAGGGAATGGGCCCGCACAGCAGCAAATGGTTCGAGTTTCAGGAGTTCAGTGAGTTTAGGAACAGTTTCACATTAGAGCTGCAGAGAGAAAACAGAGCTCTGTGTCTGTGGTTAGGTTACTGCAAATAAATGATGATCAGAGACACGTGCAACGTCATCTCTGTAATTACACTGCAAATATATGATATATGCATTATGGCATGAGGTTATATGAAGATTCAGATGATTTGGATGTAGAGATATGAGAGAGTTTGTGTCATGCATCCTCCTCAAGGTCACAGTCGTGGTTTAACGGCGCTGCATTGTTGCATTGCCTGGATTAAATGACGACATTCATGACTGTTTTTATATTTTCTCCATGCCGTCCTGACTCGGTTATTCAGTGTTAATAAGATGAGGCCCACGTCGGCTGAGAAATCTATAATTTCCACATTATTCCCACTGGCAGCTTTGGACTAATGATGATAATTATTATGATGATGATGATGATGGTGATGGAAACAAGCCTGCAGGTTTTTGGGACCAGGACGGTCAGGTGTACCTCATGCGCAAGTGACTCAGCACGTCGGCTAATTATAGGAGCCGTCGCTGAGCCTTTTTAAATTCGGGTCATAACTGTTGTTAGTCACTCTTTCGCCTGGCGCATCAACTTGAGGTGGTTTCTCTGTCTGATGACGACCTGCCTCCTCAGCAGTCTGTCTCAAGCTTTAGTCTGAGAGGGGTTTAGTCATGTCTTCTAGATCCTGCTAATATTAATATCCGTCTTCTCGAGAGTCGCCTGAATGCCTCGCTCATCTCTCAAAATATAAAGCGGCAATGACGGTGATTCCTGGTGTAAATCATGTTGGTTTTACTGTTGGAAATGGTTTGAAATGATCATAAAAGTCTCAATTTACCATAATCTTTAGACATTTATTTGTGTAGTTACTCCTCCATGTCACTAGGTGTCATCATTTAGCTCGGTATCCCCGTTGACCTGACTCGCTGGAAGTCTCTATCCCCGAGTTTGGATCCTCCTCCAGCTGCTCTGTGTCTGCCAGCGATTGGCTAAGCAGGCTGTGTGACACCGGCGTTAACCTCCTGGCAAATTCATCTCTGCTTGGGTGGGGTCGGTTTATTTGTGTCGTTCAAAGGTACCACTTTAGTGCCTGCGCTTCATCGATCGAAAACACCATCTCTTGAGCGCGCTGCTTCGGCCCGGGTTTGCCAGCTTCCCTCGTTTATTTACAGCACAGTTGTACTTTCAATAAAGGAGCCTGGATGTCACCGTGGAGCAGAGACACGAGGCCGAGATTGTGATCACTGTTTATCTTTAGACGTGCTCAACACAAACCACTGTGTGTTCCTCTCCTCAGCTGTTTATAATTCACCATAACACGCTAACAGTTATGAGGTTGATACAGAGTGAATGATTATATCCTTCATTTCTTTAGTAATATACCACATTATTTCTACATTTTCTTCTATGTTAGTTACTTTAATGAGCATCTCTTTCCATTAAAGTTAATTTCTCATCATATATTTGAATATTTGTCACCAGGTCAGCTTTAACATCATACAGCTGCTCATGGCAAAGACGGAGTCTGAATTATGGTGATAAAAATCTCAAGATCAATCACCACGCTTTCATCTCACATTATCGACATCAGAGCTGCTAAATATATATCACCAGAGGAGCTTCTGATAGTCTTGTCTCTTGAAGCTCTGGGTTCACACCAAGGTCTGATGATGGCGTGTAGCCACGGCGAGGCGATGAAAGCCTCAGGGGCTTGATTAGTGCTTCTCCCACCGTTGGTTCAAGCCTCTTCCTTCGCGTGTGTGTGTGTTGGTCTCTTATGCTTTTGGTGCTTTCGTTTAATGAGGGAAGATGGATTGCCGTTGCTTTCCTTTTAGTGGTCTCCATCCATATCTGTCTGAGAGCAAGCACTCGTCCTATATGAAGCACTTACTGTATATGCAAAGTGTGTTGTGTGCAGATCTCTGCAGCGCTGGTGACATATCTTTCTTCTGCAGTGTTGCCATGTGCCATGATGCACTGTAGGATCACATGTGTGAGCTGTGCTGGTGGGTGGGAGCCTATTGAGGTTTTAAGAGTCTGTGTGTGGGGGAAGGAAAGGAAAGTAAAATGTGAAAATCAAGAATGCTGAGTGATTATTTTGTGTTGTTTGTTCGTGTTATTTGTAATTTATAAACTAGTTCAGTTTCCCAATACTGCAAGTGACATCTGGCAGTCCAGAACCCAAAGATAAGAGTTATTATTGTTTGTTCCTGCAAAGGCGCCATCTCTTCACGGAGTATAAACATCTATTTTTGTCGCATCCGTTGGATTAAGTGGATTTTTAAATCCTGGCACTTCATCACGTTGATGCAACAAATTCCGGCAAATTCCTCATTGTCATCAGCGTCCGGTCACTGATTATCTGCGGTGACCTGGTGCAGCCGGTGATACTGGAGGCTTTAAATGCTATTCAAGTCAAATCTGGAGGATTCTTCTCACCTCTTCTCATTCAGATTTGGCGTCTTTCACAGTTTCCCTCCTTTTCAACTTTCTCCTAATTCCCCTAAATCTCTTTCCACGCTCCCGCCTTCTCCCTTCATCTTTTAACGACCTGTGGCTTGATGGACAGGTGGATATTGAAGGGGATAGATGGAGGGAAACAGACTTAAGTGCTTACCCACTCCTCATTTATCCTCAGAGGCACAATAGTTTGATTTCGATTTGATTCCTCTCCTGCTGGCTGCTTCTTTTTTTTTCTTTTTATTATTTTTTTTTATCTGCCCCTGTTGCAGCCTGTCATTCAGGGAAGCTTTTGGGTCAAGTGTGTGTATAAATGTGTGTGTTTGTGGCATATAAAGCTGCTCACTAACAGCCAAGAGAGCGAGAGAGCTAGAGAGAGAGAGAGAAAGCGAGAGGAGGAACGAGGAAGCGGATAGGAGGAGGAGGAGAGCCAAGGAGGGAGGGAGGGGTGGATTGTGAGAGATCGAGCAGAAGAGAGTGTGAAGCTGCAGCAGCCGGGAGATAAAAGCTTTTCTCTCCCTCTGCCGGCGTCTGCGAGCGAGGGATAAAGCGGAGCGGCGAAGCCAGTCGAGGCAGCGACGGATCCAGGCTGCCTGCTGTCGCTGGAGCTGCCGGCTTCCCCTCATCAGCGGGCCTCGGATCACAAATACACAGCGGGACACGTATGCAGAAGGGCTCGCACAGCTGACCGAAGGGGGGGGGGGGGGGGGACCGCCCAATCTCCAAGGCACAAACTCACACTCCCTCTTGGAAAGAGGCACACACACACACTCCTCCGTATCAATCGGATCAATCCAGCCAGGCTCGTCTGAGAGGCACAGTTTCGTTTTTACTGGAGACGCCCTCTGTGTGTGTTTTTTTTTTTTCCCCCCCTTCCTCCACGTCTTTGTTTTTAAGGGGACGTGGAACGAGGACTCTCCTGTCCTAACCTCTGCCGCTGTGCCGTGTGATGTTTTGGGGATGCCCTTCACTGGACGCTGAATCCCTTTGGCTCTGTTCCCGTTTGATCTTTACTGGACCTTAGCTAAGCTGACAGAGGACCAGTCGCTTCTTCTTCTTCCTCTTCTTCCTCTTCCAGAGCTCCAGATCTACCCCAGATGCCTATTCCTAATTAGATCTTGTGGACGTAGGGAGCTAATAAGAGACAAAAAGGCACCGTAGAGGAGAAACAGACTCTTGTTTTTTTTTATTTTCCTATCCTGCCTTGTTTTGCCTCATTATAAGACCTGAACCAAACAACCCCCCCACCTCCTGCAAACTGTGGATTTTACCAAGCTGTTGTACCGTCGTCGCACTGCACCACCTGATGAAGGGGAAGCTTCCCTGAGTTACTGGCAGACTGACAACAGGACACAGGAGGGTTATGATTGGACACTACTTCAGCCAACTTCGGTCCTCGGGGAGTCTGACATTGAGCTCGGGGGGGGGGATCTTTATGCTGGTATCCAGGAAAAAGGAGCGTGTGATGCTAAGCTGTCCGGGGAGTTTAAGGTGGAGCCTGTCTGCCTCCAGATTTAGACCGTCACTCTAATAGGACGGTTGCATTTTTGCGGAACTACAACTGTTTGATTCCACAGGTATCTGGCTGGCCTGGATAATCACCCTGGACTTTTCCTGCCAGCCGCTGGGAGAAATATATACACGCTGCAGTATACTGACAGTCAGTAGACGAGGAGCACGGCCACATGGCAGAGGATTGATGCATCACATGAGACGCGAGCTCAATGAGCAGGATAAACCGTGGGAGGATGACAGGGAGAGGCGTCGAGGCGTGCAGCTCATGCTCTGATTGAGTATTTAACAAGCTGTCAGAGTATTGGATGAATCTGCCAGCAATCTGTGGCTGCATTGGCCGACTGCACACTCTGTCACCCACAACCAATCTGGGCATCGCGCTGCCTCGGCAGAACGAGACACACGCCGAGCTCGCCGTTACTACGAGCGCTATCGACAGCGTCGCCATTAATACTACTTCCGCTAGGAGCACCGTGACGGATAGGATTCCTGACCATTTCTGCTGTGAGGGAAGACTTGTGTTGCGATCCTTACTCCTCTCCATCTGCACTGCAATAACATTACCACAGTAGAGGAGAGGCATCATTAATTCATGAGCTCAGATAGATTTGAGGCCTAAGTGCAGATAGAGCTCCTGGGTATCACCAGCACCTGCAGCCGACAACAGATTTATTCATTTGTTGACGACAGGAGAGAGAGAGAGAGAGAAACCTGTAGCCGACGAAAGGTGTTGGTTTTCTTCTCACTTCACCGAGTAGCAGTCGTCTTAACATTCACAGCATATTGAATTAAGAAGTGAAATGAGATCCCAGCTGATTCCATCACTCCCAGAAATCCCGCAGCAGATACAGATTCCGACTTTCACACTTTGTTCTCAGGCATGCTGTGGCTGTGGAGCAGCTGGAGAATAGCTAATGGGCTGAACACCACTGGACGGCACTACATTTTTCTCTCGCCCACACTCATCATCCTGCCTGACACGTTGCCTTATACCTGGTAACGGCTCACCTGCCAGAAGCCCCGGCGATAAATCAGACGCGCGTGGCGTCGACTGGAATTTATTTTCCACCCCTCCTGAGTCCTTGTGTCCTTGACTGCGACCACAGGTCTTCTTGGACTGAGAAATACAAACTAAAGCAGCCGGCTGTCTGACTGTAGACACACACCGATACACAACAGGGTCCTTAGAGACAGAGAGAAGGAGCGCGACCGGCCGCTGCACCAACCACAAGTCAGGTCAGGTGAAGGAAAGAGGAAGGACGAGGGGAGATGTGGCACCAATAAGTACCTGAGCTGGTTTTCTCTTGTGACAGCTCACACCATCCATCTCTCTTTTCACTGGATTGTATTTATGGTGCCATGGAAAATTGAGCTAAACCTGCTCTTCCTCACATCACTGTCAGATTAATGAGGGAGCTGTCAGTCACCTGCCAGCCCGTCTGAACATTTTCCCTCTCATTTTGATGCATGAGATTTCGCTATAACTTTTTTTTACACCGTTCTTCGTCGTCATCGTAAACATGGGGAACTCTATCGGTTGCGTCAGGCCTCCACGGGAGAGCGAGCTCGGTGGAGTCCCCCCACTTTCACCAAAGAAGCGTCTACGTTTCAGGCGTAAGCACAAGGGCAAGAAGAACAGGAAGGGGGAGGTAGAGCAGGAAGACTACGAGCGACAGGGATGCCACGAGCCCGATGAAAGGGAGGACGAGGACGACTATGAGGACGAAAAAGCTGCAATTATCAAAACGTTAGACTCAGATTTTAGCAGCACAGCTAGGGCTTTCATATCAGTGCCTGATACCCAGTTAACTCATTCCAAAACCAATCCGCAAAGCAATACTCTTTCCCCCGGCCCTTTGAGTGCAGGCGCAGGGGGGCTTTTGGGCAACAGAATACTTGAAGTGTCCCCCAAGCTCAGCCCGGCTTGGAGAGGAGTCTTCTGCCTCCCAGGGGAGGAAGACACTGTCAGTGCTATCATAGATGTGTCCAGCATCCCGAGCCAAACCACCACCACCACCCCAATCAACACTGCCCCAACCCTGGGCAGCACCACTCCGGGTGGAGGGAGGGTGTGTCGTGTTAGGGAGAAAGTCCAAGGTGTGCTAGAAAAACCTTGGATCCTCCGACAGAAGAAAGAGAAAAAAGACAAGAGGAGGGCGGTTAGAGATGAAAAGGAGCACGGAGGAGAGGATGGGGCAGTAGAGGGGACATCAGGGGTGGTGCAGACGCCTCCAAGCAAGGAGAGCAAAGGTGTCGTCCATATCCGAGAGGTGGATGGTAAACTTTGTGTCGTGAAGACGGTGTACCCCAGTGACTATGGCTCTCCAGTGTGGAGGGGTGAAAGTGACGGTGAGGTGGAGGTGCGCAAGGAGCCCCCTGTGCCGTCCCCTGTCGCAGGAAATATTCTTAAAGTCCAACTGTCTGAGGAGGATAAAAGTAAAGCCAAAATATCTGCAGGAGACCTCCCCTTGTCCTCTTACCAGCCGCGGACTCAGGAGACAATGGCTGTCAAGGGATTTCGGTTGGACTCTCCAGCTTGCGCCCAAGAGAGGTTGTCCCTCTTGGAGTCGGGCTACGCCAGCGACCTGCCGCTGACGTCTCCAGAAACCGCCGGCACCACTCCCAGTCAGACGGACTGGGGAGGCATGACCAGCAGCTCTTCAGAGAGACTGGACTCCATGATGGAGAGTCCTCTGTCGCTGCAGCAACAGGCGGCGGTTAAATACCTGCCTCAGGTTTGTGTCCAGACATCCAGACAGAGAACCCTTCAGCCAGCTGTCTCTTTGTCTTAACCAGTGTCTTAGCAAAGAGTTAGTTGATTAATCCAGGTACTGGCACTAAGCCTTGGAACAGTTGCTGCTAGGCTGCATGGGAAAGATATGTTTCAGACAAAGCTGCTTAAAAGGTTGGGAGCCTCAAGAAAAGGTTGACTTAGCAAAAATGCCAAACATTAGCTGGGTGCATCCCAAATACGCTGCCTCTGTCTGTTCTTTACTACCCTGAAGTAAATATCTTAGGGCTCCTCCATCGTCGTCCTTGCTCCTGATTCTCCTGCACCTAACGAAGCACAGATATGTGATTCTCGGACTCCACTGACCACATGTTTTGTTCCCAGGAGTTGAGGAATGTTTTTGCCCTTGGACCCCATTTTCTAAACCACTGGTGTATGATGCCAGGGGAAGCTTTCACAGCTCTTGATTCGTATGACTGTGGCTTTTTTAAATGGTGCCTTTGTTGTCATCCGTGCACCATGTTTGTAGTCACAAGGCTTTGTGTGTGTGTGTGCGTGTGTGTGTGTGTTGTTATCAGGTCTCTAAAGGTCCTATACGTCACTCCATTCTTTCTGCCTTTGTTCTGGCAGCCTAATCAACGCAGCACAGCCGGTCCCTCCATCCTTCTTTCTTTCTTTTTAGGATCCTTCTCCCCTCCCTCCCTGATTATTTTTCTCACACCACCCATGCTCACTCACTGCTGACGTCTGTTCGAGTGTGAGAGACAGACACGCTGGGTGTTTGTGTGACAGAAGGGTCATTGCTTCAAGTGACAGTGTTCCCTTTGCTGCAGACTGAAACTTATCATTTCCTGCCACATGCATTATAACTACGTTAGTGTGTGTGTCTAGCTGCGGTAGTTTTAGCTGGTTATTCAGGGTTTATCACAAGGTGGTGATTGGTTCATTTGAACACCAGCATTAAGATACTCTGAGGAAGACTGATGTTGTAGTTGTTCTCAACTTCATTATATATATATTGTTATTTTTTGGAGCTTCTCTTTGGCAGTGAGGTCTGGGTATTGTTTGAAACTTTCAAATCATTTAGATACACTTTTCAAATGTCACACGTTAAACTTTTGAGATAAAATCGTATGACATAGATAATCGTAAGCAGTGAGCACTGGACATGTGGCTGGAGTCAGGATGAGAGACATGCAACGCTGTAGATCAGAAACACGCAGCTCCACATGTCAGAAACATACAGCTTTAAAGATCAGAAACATGCATCTTCACAGATCAAAAACATGCAGCTTTGCATGTCAGAAACATACAACTTTAAAGATCAGAAACATGCATCTTCACAGATCAGAAACATACAGCTGCACAGATCAGAAACATACAGCTCCACATGTTAGAAACATACAACTGCACATGTCAGAAACATGCAGCTGCACAGATCAGAAACATGCATCTTCGCATGTCAGAAACATGCAGCTTCGCATGTCAGAAACATGCAGCTCCACATGTCAGAAACTTGCAGCTCCACAGTGAAGGAACATGCATCTCCACATATCAGAAACATACAGCTTTAAAGATCAGAAACATGCATCTTTACAGATCAGAAACATGCATCTCCACAGGTCAGAAACATCCAGCTCAGCAGATCAGAAACATGCATCTCCACATATTAGAAACATGCAACTTCACAGATCAGAGGGGGAGGGCAGATAGAGGAAGGTACATAAAGTATATTAGAATATTAATCCGTCTTTAAACTCCTATGCATGGTCATGAACTTGTTGTGCTGCATGGCCTCAAATCTTTGGGTTGATTTCTGATAATGTTTGGACACATTTTAAAGGGTTTCTTCTACAACACTCCTTCTCTGTTTGTATAAACTTAATCAGAGAGGAATCATCAGTATTACATATATGAAGCCTGAAACAAAATGTGTTATAAAGCACACGTGCACATATTGGCCTCATATTAGTGTAGCCTTGTGTTTCTTCCAGTAATATGTGACAAATGATTGCTGCCTCCCTGTGCTAGCTTACGGCTTCTTCTCCTTCACCTTGAAAATAGAACCGGCGGCTTCAGTCGCTGCAATGACACAGCTCACAGATGACGGGCACTTTTCGCCGCCACAGTTTGTTCCCTTCTCCTTCACGTGATGAAGTGCAGTGCGGTAAGGCTGAGCAGCACAGCAGCTGACATCATGTGAGGTTGTGTTGAGCGCGTCTCGTTTGATGCACAGTCTCTGCTGAGTCATGAGAAACTGTCGGTCCCAGCTCTGCAGAGATCCCCGGCTAAGAAGTGTGTTTTACTGGGCAGCTGCGATCAATACTCCTGTCTTGAGTGTGTTCCTGCGTCATGGGTTTATCCATGTTCAGTTTAAAGTGCAGCTGTCCTTTGTATGTGGGAGTGTGTTGCCCTTCTCTGCATAAAAAGGGATTTGAAATGCGCATTCATCAGCGGGACGGCTGCTTTGTTGAGCCTCGAGGGGATTCCTACCACTCAGATTTATCCATGCACCCTCCCTACTGTCTGAAGCTATCGGTCCATTTGTCGATCAATCCCTAACGCACCCTTGTACTTAAGGATTTTAAAGCCAGGGTTTGCAGAGATACTTTTTCTTCAGGTGTCCATCTTTTTCGTCTCCTTTTATTCTTGTCGTACCTGCATGTCCACCATCCTCCCCTCACCCATTGCCTCCTCCCTCCTCCCTCCATCCCTCCATCCCTCGCTTCCCCTCCTCTCTGCAAACTTCAAAGAGGCCACGTTTCTAAAAGAGGGCTGGTCCAGGGCCCCCGGGGGGCTGCTGCTGGTGGGATCATGGATGTCTGTGACTGAACACTGCTGCTACCTAAATGTGTTCGTCTCTGTTTAGAGACATCATGCACAAACAGTACATGTAGACAAAGGCAGAGAAGCAGAGATACTCCTGCATATATCACGTGACCAGATCTTCTGTCTGTTATTGAGTGTGTAGCCTGTACTTTCTGCAACCTATTCTTAGTCAGGGCGGAAATTAGCATGTTCTGGTGATGACACATACTGATTTGTTGTATTGTTTTCTTTCTGAATAGCTGCTTTAACTTAATTTGATGGCTGGTGAGATGCATGTGGAGTCACAGATGCATTCATTTATGATGCAGTAAGTTCTACAAATCCATGCTGGAGTCTCCACACTTGAAGTCCAGTCTGTGTAGATGCTCAGTTATCCAGATTATGGTATGTCTAAAATAAAGGCAACTGGACTTCAAGAACTGTCAGGCCTAGATCTAGTTGTCTTTGTTTTGCCAGACTTTGATATCCATTACACTGAGGATGCTGCAGAACAGTCGGCTCAGTTAATTAAACGGCGGTTAAACTAAACAGTTTGGTTTCTTGTTAGCTGAATAGCCAGCAGGCTAATTTAGAGAGGCAGGCGATGACGGCAGAGATTCGTAATACTTTGAGACGTTTCTCTTCAGCATATTCTGTATTTGGTCCCATGAAGAAGGCTATGAGTTGCTATTGAAAGCTCCTGTAGAGCGAGTACACATCAAGAGAAGCTGTGCATCTCTAAAAGCTCAACAAAACCCTTTATATGTGTTCACATGAAAGAGTGACATGTCAGAGTGAGTAGAGGATGAGATGGTGTAGCGGTGGGAGTGCAGCCTCTCACACTGAGTTCTGTATCAACATTCAGACGGAGGATTAGACGCTCTGTATTTCTCTGCAGAAGGAGGTTGCGTATGCAAACACAGACACAGATCTCTGCATAAAAACACAGCTGTTTCTACACCAGATTTGTAGATTCAACTTTAAGTCACGTCTCATGTTTGCCCTGCGCAGTTTGTGCACCCAGTGGGATGAAATGCTACCCTGCCGGTCGTATCACAGATTTTTTACTAATAATGGCTGATGTTCCACGAGTCTCATAGGGAGTTGCCCTCATTAATGCCAGACGTGTTTTGTGCCATCTTATGAGCATGAATCTTGGCTTTACTGATGTGCAGCTTGTGGGTATGTGCAGTGTGCACTGTTGCAAATCACCCCTTCTCCTCTCGCCTGGCCTTGATTTTCTCCATCGCTTTATCCTGCTCGCTCTTCCTCCCTCCGCCCTCCTCGTCTTTTTGGCTGTTGCTGCAGTCTCCTGGCACACACTGGACTTTCATTCTGCTCTATATTAGCAGCAGAGAGAGGGACAGAGACAGGGAAAGAAAGACAGACAGCCACAGAGAGGGAGAGAGAGAGAGAGGCAGATTGTTGGACAGTGAAGGAGGGATGACAGAAGAATACTGATGACAATAACGGCAGCCAAGCACCGACAGCTACTGCACATACGTCACTCTGCCTTTGTCGCTGTGGACAGTTGGACGTGAAGGGTGCAAAATGAAAGGAAGAAGGATGCTAAGCTAAAGTGTAGCTCAGTGCAGAGACAGTCAAGCTGACACACAAAACTTATAAACAGGTCCTTTTATTTGTTTTTATTCATGAGCTGTGTCTCCACATAAAAGCTTCATGATACAAGCCAGGAAGTTTGAAAGATTGCAAAACTACTGCAAAAATCCAACTGATGACGCAAAATCAAAGCAATTTGCCGTCCCTTTACAGGGTTAGTAGTATCCAGTAGACCGTCGGTGGAAAAGCAAAGCGGAGCGGTGAGGAGGGAGATGAGAAGGCAGAGCAGATTGATCAGCATCTGAAGCTGTGCGGATGAAAGAACAGGAAAAACTGAGGAGACAGATCGAGGTTGGGGGCGGGGGAGGAGGCGAAGAGTCGAGTGTGGAGGGACGAGCGAGCTAATGAGGATGCTAGGCTGAAGATGCTGCAGAGAAGAAATGGAAAAAAAAAAAACAGAAAATGAGACGTTAATAAAAACTCATTCAGATCCTTTGTGTTATTAGTCGTCAGGAAGAGAAACGGAGGCTGGGAGAGGAGGTGACGGGGTGACTGAAAGCAAGTGGATTATTGTTTCATGAGGAGATGAATCATGTGGTCGTTTCTGCTGACTCATTTTAGCTGTAGCTGCATTTCTACGCCGATCAGGCACAACATTATGACCACCTTCCTAATATTGTATAGGTCTCCCTTGTGCCTTCAAAACAGCTGTGGCAGAGAATGGACATGGGCCTCCTGAGGGTGTCCTGTGGTGTCTGGCAACAGAATGATAGTGGGGGGCCTTTGAGGGGAGGGTCCTCTGTGGATCATCCCACAGATACTTGATCAGTTTGGGATCTAGTGAATTTGGAGGCCAGGTCAACACCTTGTGCTGTTCTTGATCTTTTATTGAGTTGTTCCTAAAGCGTTTTTGTGTGTGTGCCTGTGTCAGACTGTGTCATTGCTATGGGGTGGGGGTGTCTGGTCTGGTCTAGGTGGGTGCTACATGTCTAATTAACATCCACATCAATGAATGCCAGGTCCAAAAGTTTCCCAGCAGAACACTGAATTGTCACAAGATGCTCAAAGTTATTTACTTCTCCTGTCAGTGGTCATAATGTTGTGGCTGATCCTCCTCCTCTCCATCTGTCCCCTCCAGATTTCAGAGATCTATGTGAGCGGGGAGTCAGGCGACCTCACGGCCAAAGAGAAGCTGTTATTATGGAGCCAGCAGGCGGTCGAAGGCTACCCCGGCCTCCGCTGCAGCAACTTCACCTCGTCCTGGAGCGACGGACGCATGTTCAACGCTCTGCTGCACAGATACAGGTGAGAGGAGGAACTGGTCAAAAAGCATTACGAGACGCTCGGAAAAAAACGCACACAGAAAGCACGGCGACACAACCTCCTGTGGGTTTGTTTTCCAGGCCAGACCTGATCAACATGGAAGTGGTGTCGCAACAGAGCAACCGTGACAACCTTGAGCAGGCCTTCGAGATCGCTGAGTCGTTAGGGGTGACCAGACTGCTGGACGCTGAGGGTGAGACGGAAATACAGAGACAGGGGAGCTCGTCTCTGTGTTTTAAAATGCTCTGCACTTTAGTAAGGAGTCTTCAAAAGGTGTCAACAAGCTAGTTAAGCTAGCTTTTATTTAGGAAGAGTGCCAACATGTTAAGTTAAAGGCACAACTGTAGTTTTTGTGTGTTCAGGTACCTTGTCTATGCTCCTATATGGTATTTCATCCAGCAATTAGCCTGCTCCAAGCTGAGCAGAGAATAATACCTGGTAGATGTTTTTTCTAGCACCTGTTTGTAGCTTTTGTGTTGCTCCTTAACTTGGGTCTTTTGGCTTTAATTCTCTACTTCCTGTAGTTTTTTTTACTGATCTCTATTTATTCTCTTCAGATGTGGACGTAGCATCTCCAGACGAGAAGTCGGTCATCACTTACGTCTCCTCAATCTATGATGCCTTTCCTAAAATCCCTGAAGGGGGAGAGGGCATCGCCGCACAAGTACGTCCCATACAGACCATTTGAACGTTGAGCTTCTCATTAAGGATAATGCACTTTTTATCTTTCTGCTTAAACTTGCACTGAAGTCTGTTGCTTCATTGTTGTGTTTCCATTGTGTTTGTCTAGTCAGTGGTGCAGCATCTTATATAATGAAGTGGAACTTGTAAAAAATGATGCAGTTAATTGAATATTGTTGTAGTTGTTTGTTATAAATTGCTTTTTGTCTGGAGCGTATCGTTTCCCGTTAGGAAATAATTCCTTTTATCTCTCGTCCCTCATCAGGACGTGGACCAGCGCTGGTCAGAGTACCAGTCCAGGTTCTTGTCTCTGCTCCAGTGGAGCCGCCAGCATATGGCCCTCATGGCCAACAAGAACTTCCCCCAAAACCCTGTTGAACTCAAGGTGAGCTCTCCGCTTCTGTCTCGTTAATCATTAGAGTTTGTGTTCAGAAAATAGCCTAAAACACAAGAGACTCTGTATGAAGTTTAAATAAAGACCCTGTTTATACCTGGTATTAACATGCATCCTGGGTAATCCACTCACACCTGGTCATTTTAAAGTACGTGTGTTCACACCTGGCATTGACCACTCAATATCCGGTCTCAGTTTTGCAGCTGTTGTCTTTGACGAGTCACTTCCTGACACTTTTCACATTTCAGAACAATGAACAGCTGTTTGTTGCATGTGTCATGACTTGGGGAAATGATGCATATTTTGGAGCAAGCTATAGAGTCTCTAAGCTGTAATGTTATTATTTATTTATTGATATTTGGCCCGAGACCTGCATAAAGCTCAGATTCTATCTATATATCTATCCCTGGAAGCTTTCATACACAGAGTAAAAAATCTCTGGGCATAAAGGTAAATAAAAGAGATGTTTCATTTGTTAATTCTAGTTTAGATTTATGTATTATTTAGTTAGTTAACAGCTGCATGGACAGATTTTTTAAAAGAAACTCTCATTATGAATGAACAGACACTGTGATTCTGTGTTTTCTGAATGAATGAGGCTCCACTCATGCAGAGGAAGTCAGTTGAGTAGAAAGTCTGTTAAAGTGGCTTGGACCCATGTGTGTTCACACTATTAAAGGAATGCTCCAAATGCATCCTGGATTTATTCACACCTGTTCTTAAATGTGGTCACATGTGAACTCCAGGTCTGAACGGGTCCGAAGATGCACTTTTATCATCTCAGTAGTTTTATTGCAGATTTCATGCTGATGCGTCGTGGAAATAAAAGAAGCCGTGCGCGTTTTCTCAGATCTATCTGTTCGCCAACGTGCAGCCTTGAAGGAAGGAGAGCTGATGCACAGTTTCTGTAAAAGAATTGAGAGGACAAACAAAGGGACACGGGGAGGGGAGAGCAGACTGGTTTAATAATGTGGACGACGTCAGACAAAGGTGTTTGGTGCAAGAAGAAAAAGTCACATGAATAAAAGAAGGACTGGTGAATTAGTTTGCACAAGGAAGGTGTGACGGTGAAGGAATGATAATGTAAAAAAGGACGCAGCTGGGAATGTAAAGCAGAGTCTAAAGACGTGCAGGAGAAAAGGGAGGAAGGAAGGAAGGCGTCGGATATCTTGACGATTAGTTAATGAGCACCCAGGGAGAGAGGCTGTGATTACAAGGCTTTTACCTCTGATAACAGGTATTGACTTTGTGATTGACCTCAAACGATGACCCCGTCTGTGTCTCTGCTTCCTCCAGGCACTTTACAATGAGTACGTCCATTTCAAAGAGACGGAGATCCCTGCGAAGGAGGCAGAGAAAGGTCACATCGAACACCTCTACAAACTGCTGGAGGTAAGAGCCGAGCGGCGGAGGCGGCGGAGGGAAAGGTGGCCGACGTGCGGCGACACGTGCCGGGCCCGGTGTGCATCATGGGGTCGAGCCCGGGGGCGGGATTGTGTCAGAGATTGTGTCAGTGAGAGAGTTTGTTCTCCTCCTGAAGCGAAGTAACTTCCTCCATCGCGTTTTTATCAATGCAGCGGATTGTTTGATTGAACACAAACACATGACGGCTCATAATAGTTCCTCCTTTATCCTCACTCAGCTGATGTGACCCGAGAGTTTGTGTGTGGTGTGGCTTATCAAATGTTCACGGGGCTTGTTTGTGTCTTTGAACTTCATGCTGACTTTATGAATGTGTGTGTGTGTCCAGGTGTGGATAGAGTTCGGTCGCATTAAGCTTCCTCACGGCCTCCATCCCAACGACCTGGAGGAGGAATGGGGTAAACTCATCCTGGAGATGCTGGAGAGAGAGAAGGCTCTACGTCCGGCTGTGGAGAGGTACGCACACAAACACACACAGATCTATTTAACTGATGCACGTAATTAAATCAAAAACGCTGATGCGACTACTTCAATTTCTCATCATGTTCGATTTCAGGGTCATGCCCACTTAACCTCTGCATGTGTCTCTTTCAGGCTAGAGCTGCTGCTCCAGAGAGCCAATAAGTTCCAGAACATGGCTCTGGACTGTGAGGAGAAACTCACCCTGGCTAAGAACACGCTCCAGGCCGTGAGTGCTCCTGCCTCCTTTTAACCTTCATGTCCATTTAGGGACGAAAGTTTTTGCTAATTTAGCCACGGTTGTGTTTTTTGCAAGGATATTTGGCAAAGGTGTGTGTTATTGCACCGTGTAACCTTTTAAAAACATCATAAAAATAGTATATGTTAATATTTTTTACAAATTTTTTTGCAGATTTGATCATAAATACCTAATATTTGATAAATTTTATAATTTTAACCCTTCATATGCCAGTGTTTGTGATGGATTTTGTTTTGTTTTTAAAGAAAAAACTGCGACGCCGTCACAAACACTGGGATATAAAGGGTTAAAATTATAAAATTAATCAAATATTTAGTATTTATGATCAGGACTGAAGTTTATTAAAGATTTATGTTAAAAAAAAAGAAGTATTTTTACTCTTTTTAAGGCATTTTTTGAAGAGGACGTAACTATTTTAAAACGAGATACGAGGGTTCATTTCCTTAAACACGTCGGGTAAACGTACGGTAATTTAGCGTATTGTTTTACGAGCTGTAAAAGCCGCTCTGGGACAGTAAATATTTGCTCACCACTTTTTCTGCCTTCTGCACAAACACACGCGTCCTCTTCTGTTTGTCTATGTAAGCCAGGACACAAACTCTGAGTCATCGTGCTAACCGCTGTTTCATTCCCGTCGTTTTTGGCGTATTTACTTCTACAATATTAATTCTTTTCGTGTCTGCAGCGGCCTGCTTTCCTCTCGGAGGCCCGGCTTTGGTTTCACTGTTTACTGAATCTGTGCCTGGGGTGGGTGGGGGTGGAGGGGGGACACTAAACCTCAGGACATCGTGCTCCGTGATAACACTTAAGCCAAGCAAGCAAACAAAAGACCTGACCCGCTCCCTCTCTCTCTCCTCTGGTGTCCAGGACATGTCTCGAGTGGAGAGCGGCGAGGCGGTGCAGTGCGAGAAAGAGCTGGCCTGCTACCTGCAGGACTGCGAGTCTCTGATCAGACAACTCAACCAGGAGCTCAGAGTCCTCAGAGATGAGAAGTACTACCAGGTGGAGCAGCTGGCGTTCAGGTGATGACGGTGGAAGACGATTACGTTTAATATCTGGGAATAAACAGCTCATTATGCTGATGTTTCTTCATTAAATCGTAAAATGATCCGCTTCTGATGTTTACTGCATGCATAAACGTCCTCTGATGTAAATCAGCAGAGTCAAAAACTGATGGAAACAGCTTGATATCATGCTGCTCTGTCAGTTTTAAACCTGCTGTAATGAAGAATCACCACGGTGACCAGAAAATCTGCATGATAACATGATTATAAAATAACCTCCCAGTTATTTAACCATCGCTTTATAGTGGATCCTTTATTAACTCTATATTTCTGTCTCTGATCAGAGTGTCCTGCCTTGAAGAGGAGCTGGTCTCCCTCAGATTACAGTGCGCCAGCGTCTACAAGAAAGGACACTTCTCTCAGGTCGGGACGGAGCTCACCGGACAGAAAGCCACCGACGGCGGCATCGGCCTCTCTCTGGGGCAGACGCTGCTGGGAGCCGTTGGCGCCGTCGGAGCCGTGGGAGCCGCTCTCCTGCGGCAGCCCATGTCCCGCTCCCAGCTGGTGGCCATGTCTTCATCAGAGGACGAAGGAAGCCTGAGGTTCATCTACGAGCTGCTGGGATGGGTGGAGGAGACGCAGGTGAGAGTCAGCAGAGACGATATGGCCACACAATAAAATCTCTGTTTATTTTTATGGGCATTCACAGTTGAAAGCTTCATTAAAACTGTACTGAGTATGTAATATTTAATACGCAACAGCCATGCTGGGCAGAGAGGAACCTAACCATGTCCATATCACTGAAGTAACATGACCTTTACCCTTATTTGTACATTTATTTGCTATTATGTCATCGTCTTCAGTGGCTGAAAATGATGAAACGTCACTATTATCTACATTTTTTTTTAAATATATAGCCCAGCTCTACTTTAAAATGTCAAGAAATACTACCATTACACTTTCTCAGATGATTTATTTTCTTCTATTAGCTGTTCGTAACCCAAAGATACTCAATTTACATTTAAATTAAACAGAGAAAAGAAGGAAACACACACTCGTCCATCTTTAAGACACATTTATTTAAATACTTTTTGTTTTTAAAGTCATGAAGTGGTTCTTAGACTCATTACAAACTATTTTAAAACCTAAAGTAGAGCACCATATGAAAGCCTTCACCATCAGAGGGAAATATAATGAACTTATCGTTAATTTAAAGAGATTAAATGACATTAATATTTCCTTAAATCTACTTTAATCTACTTTAAAAATGTCTCACAGGCTTGAAAACAAGACATTAAATTAGTTTTAGTCAAATAAATATTAAAAGTCAGTCATATTTGTGTTTTTCCAGGATCTGTTGGAGCGCGCTGAGTGGGGCGCAGACCTCCCGTCCGTAGAGAACAACCTCCAAGAACACAACTCCGTACACACTGCGATTGAAGAGCTGATGAGCGGCCTGCAGGAGGCACGCAGCTACGAGGTAGCAACACACATCACATCCCGTTCTCCACCTGAACGCAGCGACCCTCGCACTCACGAGAGTCTCTAACAAAGCTCTGATTTCTCTCCCCCAGGCTAAAGTCACTCCCAACTTTATGAGCAGTTACTCCGAGACGTTGGCCAAGCTGGAGCACCAGTACTGCAAACTGCTGGTCAGTGTTTGTGTTCCTCTGTCTTTACCCCGCTTTGCTTCTCTGTTCACCCCCTTCAGTTAATCCAATTACAGCGTGGCGGAGCTGCAATTCTGCGTCTCTTCCCTCCCCAAATTTACATATTTCCTCTTTTAATTCCTCAGTCTTTTCTACTCTTTCCTCATATAATATTCATGGATTTCAGCTGCTTTCTTTCTGCTGCCTCCAGATGCTCTTGGATTTTTCTTTCTGCTGCCTCCAGATGCTCTTGGATTTTAACAATTAGAGTCTTAATTTCTCTAAATGTAAGCAGTATCCAAAAGCCAAGTTTAAAAAAACTGAAATTATTTTAAGAAATTACATGGTGGAAACTGGTGCATATCATATTTTAAGATTAATTTATAATCTTATCATGGAAAATTAATCTTAATGGAAGTTTCTCCATTCCTCTGAAAGTTTCTGTCTCTTCTTACAATTTATTTCCACTAAGCCTGTCCTCAGTAGAGTCCCAGTAAATGCACCACATCTAACAGAATAATCCAAACCACCAGAAAATACCCCTCTCCCTCTCCCTCCCTCTCCCTCTCTCTCTCTTTCTCTGCACTGCTGATCAGCGTGATGATGGTGTTTGTTTGTGTGGTTGCCGTAGGAACATTCGTCATGGCGCCTGCGGAGCTTGGAGAGCCTGCACGCGTTCGTGTCGCACTGCACCGAGGAGCTGATCTGGCTCAACGAGAGGGAGGAGGAGGAGATCGCCTTCGACTGGAGCGACGGCAACACCAACATGAACGCCAAGAGGGAGCTGTACAGCGTGAGTGGCAGAAAGAAAAAAACAAAAAAAAACTCAAAGTGCAAACCGCAAACCTCTGCCACCATGTGGCAATTAAACAATTTCTACACGACACAATTATAACCCAAATATGCTCCCTCACTATTTATACATCCGACCAGTGCAAGTTAAAATCCAACCATCCTCCTTTTCCTGCTGCTCTGTTTACAGGAAATGAGGTTAGAGCTGGATGAGAAACGAGATGTGATGCGGTCGCTCCAGGAAACAGCCAGCCGTCTGTGTCAGGAGAACCATCCAGCCAAACAGACTGTGGAGGTGAATTCATTCAGATGGACTGGATGACCTTTAGAGATGACGCCTCTCTGTGGCTCTTCCTCCTTCTCTGCATGATATATTCACAAATATAAATTAGAATCAGAAGTGACTTTAGCTTAGCAACAAGTAGGAGTTATTATGTGCATCTAATCTTAGAATAACAGCGGTAATTGTTGAAGCTGCCTGTCACATCTCCTCAGTTAAAGATTGTAGATGAGACCACATGATGAGTCCTGAAACCACAGAAGCAGACAGTGTCCTGATCATCATCTCTGCTGACCCCTTGCAGCAGATAGATTAAACTCCTTTAGTGATTTGAGGCGGCTGTGTGAATATTTTTTTATTTTTATTTTTTGGAAGCATGGCATCATGACACAACATTTCTCTCCGTCCGTCTCATCAGGCGTACAGTGCAGCGCTGCAGACTCAGTGGCAGTGGGTGGACCAGCTGTGTGTGTGCGTAGAGCAACATCTCAAAGACAACACAGCGTACTTCCAGGTGAGACTTGTGTGTCCTGCACCGTTGCTGGTAGTCAGACATCTGATTGGCTGATCGGGTCAGAGAACCAGTGCAAGAGAAGAAAAACTAAAGTAAAAGAGAAGAAGAACAGACTACTGCCCCCTACTGGTATGAAGAGTAGTTTTATTTTCATGCAGGCCCAGAACATACACCTATCAGCCACAACATTAAAACCACTTACACAGGGTATGACGGTATTAAATAATGAAGTGTAAAAACAGATAAGCCACAACATTATGACCGGGAGAAGTAAATAAAATTTACCATCTTGTGACAATACAATATTCTGCTGGGAAACTTTTGGACCTGGCATTCATTGGTGTGGATGTTACTTAGACATGTAGCACCCACCTAGACCAGACCAGGCACCCCCACCCCATAGCAATGACACTCCTTGATGGCAGCAGCCATCCCCAGCAGGATGCAGCCTGACACAGACACACACACAAAAACACTGTAGGAACAACTAAAAAAAACATGAAGAACAGCACAAGGTGTTGACCTGGCCTCCAAATTCACTAGAAACTGGTCAAGTATCTGTGGGATGATCCACAGGAAACCCCCTTGAAGGCCCATATATATTCTCTGATGAGTCAAAACTGTTTTGGAGGCACAAGGGAGACCTACATAATATTAGGTCATAATATTATGCCTGATCGTTGGCTGTAGTCTTTGTTCAAGTGCAACTTTTTGGTCGTGAGGCCACGTCACAGTCGGCCTTCTTCTCTTGTACCTCTTTTAAGACATAAAAGCAAATTTTCTTTAAATGATTTAGAGTCACTTTCCTCTTCGCAGCTACAGTTATCTGCAAATATATTGTGTCCACTCATTCTCATGTAATGTCACATCCTAACATTTTTTATTTCTTGTCCGTCAGTTCATGAGTGACGCTCGGGACTGTGAGTCGTATCTCCGCCAGCTCCAGGAAACCATCAAGAGACAGTACACCTGTGACAAGAACAGCAGGCTGAGCAAACTGGAGGACCTGCTGCAGGACTCAATGGTATCAGACCCTTAACAATTATATCTTATATATAGATATACTAAGTAGATGTTTTACCATAGATGACATGCAGTTCGTCCCATGTTTTTTTTTCCTCTCTTATGCATCGTTCCTAAATTCCAGCTTTAGTTCATATTCTGACTGAAACAGCTTAAATCTTATTAATTCATTGGCTCTAACTAGAAATAAAGACTCCTGCAGGGCATTTGACTATACTACAATAAATCAGCTTTACTGGGTGTTCCTTCAGATTTCCGTTGCCGCCACCTCGCGTGCACGGTGCACATTTAAACTTGACAGGATTCAATATCCTCCTGGACTGAGGCTTTCTCTGTCGGTAAAAAAAAACACTTGGCTGTTTTCAATCTATTTCCTAACCCTGGAGCGATCCACAGATCCGTAGCGGCGGAGGTGTTTGTGTAGCAGCGTCCTGATTGTTGTGCTCCGCCTCAGGCAGCAGCAGGATGACGGGGTGAAGTAATCTGTTAGAGAAAGAGAAAGAGAAAGAGAGAGAGAGGCTTCGCTGAATCATCCCCCCTGTGGCACATTTGCAAGGCTGCCATCTTAACACCTACTTCTCACACACACACACACAGACACACACACCTCTGACTTCAAGCAGATGGCAGGGTTAGAGCGGGCATCGCTCCACAGGACAGAGCTGTGAGCATATCCTCCCAGTAAAGAGGTGTGACACCCAAATACAGGAGAGCTCTTCTCTCCAGGTTATAGTGATAATAAATAACTTCCTAGATCTACATGTGCAGAAAACCTCTACCCAGATGTAATAACAGGGTCTGTACCCCTTAAACAAACATCTTATTTGTTGACCTTAATGTGAAAGTTAATTCCTGATGTACCCTCGTTTTAATTTACATCCCTGTGAATAATATTTGTCAGCTGATTTGTCACTGTACGGCAGCAAACACCACCTCAGCGTGAAATTCATTTCTCTGTTGTCGTCAAGTTACTGATGCTGGTCATGTCTCTGTCTCCGTCTGTCTTTTTCTTTCTGTACCTGCCTGTCTCACAGTTCTCCCTCTATCTCTTTCTCTCTCTCTGATGAATCCTTAATGACTCTCTCTGTTTGGAGACAGAAATGAAAAGTAGTTCTGCCTGTCAGGGTGAAGAGCACACAGTTAAATGTTTAATGGTTACCGGCCGAGTCAGCAAACAGCTGGGTTACAGGTTAACAGGCTATTTATAGATGTACAGCACTGATGTTAACGCAGAGAAGGATGTGTAAATATATCAGTGTTTATAATCCTCTCATGGAGATTATAATCTGAACTGTTGGATGGATTGTCAGATAACTTCTGACAGGTATTAAGGCCCTCCTCAGGTTGAGTTGTAATAATTTAAGAGTCCCTTTAACTTTTCATCTGTGGTCCAAATTTAAAATACCTGAGTAAATACCTGCAAAGCTACTAACATTAGAAGAGAACAAACCACTCAGACACTACAGGACAACACTCATCACTTATTGATCCAAATATCACTTCTTCTTCTTCTTCTTTTTCTTCCTCCTCCTTCAGTCACTTTCTCTCTTCTTCGTCTTGCGCTAACTTAACGCATTTTTGTTCTTGTTCTTCCACCAACCATCTCCTTTTTTCTTTTTCTTCTTCTTCTTACACTGCTTCTTCTCCTTCTTTTTCTTCTTCTTCTTCCTCCTCTTCTTCCACCAATCACTTCCTCTCTTCTTCTTCTTCTCCTTCTTCTTCCTCTTCCACTGAATTAATCAATATCTTTTTGTTCTCCTTCTCCATCACCCACCATCTCCTATTTTCTTCTCCTTCCTCTTCATCCTACACTAACCACCTCCTTTCTTCTTCTTCTTCTTCACCAACCATATATTATATATCTATACTTCTTACAGTAACTGCCTGCTCTATTTCTTCCTCTTCTTCTTATTCATCCTCCACTGAATTAATCAATATATTTTTGTTCTTCTTCTCCATCACCAACCATCTCCTATCTTCTTCTTCCTCTGTGTCTTCTCTACACCAACCGTATCTCTACTTCTTCTTACAGTAACCGCCTGCTCTATTTGTCTTCCTCTTCTTCTTCTTCCACTGACTTACCAACACATTTTTGTTCTTGTTCTTCCACCATCTCCTTTCTTCTTCTTCTTCTTCTTCTTCCACCAATCACTTCCTCTCTTCTTCTTCTCTTGCCAGTTTCAGTCTCAGCTGTACTTTGTATTTAGTGTTAACTAGAAGAGTGGCACATTAGACGCTAATTAGCATGTTAGCATTGCCATTGTATGTCATATTGCTGGTGCTGCACATCTGTCGCCTGCTGGCAGTGTTCTGTCTTTATTGTATATGCTGCAGCTCATTGTGTGTCCGTTAACCCATCCACTCTTTAGGTTCACTGCATCGCGAAGTGATTTACGGTTTGAGCGTCTAATGTCTGATGATTGTGTCCTTCCTGCAGGAGGAGAAGGAGCAGCTGATTGAGTACCGGAGTACGGTGGCGAGCCTCGTGGGACGGGCCAAGACGGTGGTGCAGCTCCGCCCCCGCAGTGCGGAGAGCACCTTGGGGGCCACAACGCCCATCAAGGCCATCTGTGACTACAAGCAGATCGAGGTACAGCCCCCGCCACATGTTATAGCTCAGAAACACTGTTTGTTTTATCAACAAATATATATTCAGAACCAGCTCGCCACCGACCTCACCACCCACAGCACCGACCGACCGACCGACCGCCTCCTCTCTGCACTTCCTCACCAAGCCCTTCCACAACCACCTCTGTGGCTGTTTTAGCTTGAAATTGACTTTTTAACAGCTCTGACTGTTTTTCTTTTCCCCTAAGGACAAATAGCAGCGCTCAGTTTGGAAGCTGAATAAGCAGAATGATTATGATCCACGTAGTCTCTTCAGAAAACTCTTTAAGATTCAGTCTTAAAATGGCCAAAAAATATTCAAAGTAAAGATTCATGTTAAGGAGAGCTGAGGCTGTGCAACTGCAAAGTATCCCTCGCTGTCCCACGCTGAGGTGTGATGTCCTCAGGGAGTCTAAAAGCAAATCAATTATACATCTGTCCCATCCTCTTTGCAGCCTCAGTTAAAAAACCATCACCTATCCCCTCCAGCTGCTCGGCCTGGACACCCAGCAGCCTCTGTTATATTTAGTCTGCTGCTGTGTTAGATTCAACAGAGCGAGGGTTTGTATCCGTGTGAAGGAGGAAGGTCTTTTCTTTCCTCTCCATCGTCACAGATCTAAAATATAAATGAAATCTGCCAGTGTGAGCTGGACAAACATGCACATGACCAAAAGTAATATTTCTCTCCTTCACTTTCCTGTTTCTCCTCCTTTCTCTCCATGCCCTCATGTACCTTTTTGCCTCACTCCCTCCTTTCCTCCTCCTCCTCCTCATTCTCTCCCCTCCCTCTCGTCTGTCGGCTGGGCTGGCAAGACAAACGTTCAGGTATAGCTGCCTATATTCTCCCTCTCTCACCTCCGATTCTTACACCGCACACACACACACTGTACTTGCCCTCGGTGCTGCTCTTCTTATCAGCTGATTTCAGGGTTTAGGATTCTGATACCTGCCGTTGTCTTGGAATAAAATTAATTTGTACATGAATTGGTTTTGTATTTTCCACCCTCAACAAAAATCTGAATTAAATAACGGAGCTAATCTTGTTATGTTTTGTCAGTAAAATAGGATTTGGAGTTGTTTTCACATAGATAGGCGTCTTTAAAGCCAAACCTGGTGCAGACACAACCCAAAGACAGGAAAACTATATTTTCTGTCTTTGTGTACATTTATTCTCCTGTTTAGGCTTGGGTGGTATCTTTATTTATCCCTTTATACCAGAGTTTTCATCAGGGTATGACGGTATTAAATAATGAAACGTAAACACCGATCAGCCACAACATTATGACCACTGACATGAGAAGTAAATAACTTTGAGCATCTTGTGACAGTTGAATGTTCTTCTGGGAAACTTTAGGACCTGGCATTCATTGGTGTGGATGTTACTTAGACATGTAGCACCCACCTAGACCAGACCGGGCACCCCCACCCCATAGCAATGACACTCCTTGATGGCAGCAGCCATCCCCAGCAGGATGCAGCCTGACACAGACACACACACACAAAAAAAACACGAAGAACAGCACAAGGTGTTGGCCTCCAAATTCACTAGATCCCAAACTGATCAAGTATCTGTGGGATGATCCATAGAGGCCCCTCCCCTCAAAGGCCCCCCCACTGACAACATCCTGTTGCCAGACACCACAGGACACCCTCAGAAGGCCCATGTCCATTCTCTCATGAGTCACACCTGCAGACCTGAGACCTACACAATATTGGGAAGATGGTCATAATGTTATGCCTGATCAGTGTGTATGTGATAATGGCAAATGATGTCAGTGACGACACCTAGTGGTACATTTTGTGCACTACAACAAACCTCTTCAGTACAAAATGTACCAGTGTTAAAGATAACCTGTTGATACCACTCAAGCCTTCTTATGTTTTACACACTGATAGTTTCGCACTTGCACCAAAGTGGCAATAAAAGTGACTTCTTGTGGAATCACATTAAATTTATCCTGGTTATAGGTCGCTGAGATCAGTTGATAAGGGCAGACAGCAATCACTGAACTGAACTGAATTTAACACCGTCCAGGTCTCCTGGGCGCTTTCAGTCAGTCAGACAGTAACGAGCTTTAATCTGCATTTCATGTATTTACTGTATGTGTGCAGCTTTGCATTATTGATGTGTGTGTGTGTGCAGGCAAGGGGGTGAGAGAGGGTGGTGGGTGGGGGGAGGGAGACAGTACACATGTAGCTAGCTCATGTATGTGTAACCCCAGAAAGTGATTTTCCAGATTCTGAACCCAAACTCGTAGACATGCGCGCTGTGCTGGGTTTTATTACAGACGCTGTTATTAGTTTTATAACCCGGCACAGACGTCGTTGAACCTGACTCTGAGTTTGGAGATAACATATTTGCTGCTTTCACGATAAAATCCTTACTGGTGCAAAGCAGCGTTCACACCACGTTGCATCATCCATGTGTCAGCTTCTCTAATATCATATCATTTTAAAACTAAGTCCATGAAGTCCATTAAATGTTTGCATTATGGGTTTGTTGCTATTTCTTTTATTCCCCTTGCTTTTTTGACCCTTCCTCCATCCATCCTGTCTCCAAACCTCCACCATATTTCCATATAACGCCCAACGTTGCAAATATTAATTTTCTCTCTTGCTTTTCTTCTTGTTCTCTACATCTGTTCCACGTCGCTCCAAACATCTGTCTTTCCACACCCTCCGTTCCCTTCCCTTCCTTCGTCGTCCGTCTTCCATTTGCTCCCCGTCTCTGTGCGTCCATCCTCTGGCTCTCAGATCACGATAAGCCGAGGGGAGGAGTGCGTTCTGGAGGACAACTCTCAGAGGACCAAGTGGAAGGTGATCAGTCCGACGGGGAACGAGGCCATGGTGCCCTCTGTGTGTTTCACCGTCCCACCTCCGAACCAGGAGGCCATCGAAACAGCCAGCAGGTCAGACTCGGACAGAAACAGACTCGTCTAGATTTTATAGACGAAGACTTGATTAATCAAAGGTGGAAGATATGACTTCTGTATTGCTAATCTGTATTAATGGGATTCCTGTTGCATGTCCAGGACTGAGCAGCTGTACCAGAAGGTCATGTCTCTGTGGCATCAGCTCCACGTCAACATGAAAAGCGTGGTGTCCTGGCACTACCTGGGCAAAGACATCGCCACCGTCTCTAGTTGGAACCTCGACGCGGTGAGACGTCTGTTTTGTTTTTTCCACTCTGTTCTGTTTAACTTCAATCTGCTCCGCCTGACTCATATTCTCCCTCTCCCCCGTCAGGTTCGTCGTCAGTCTCCGTCGGAGCGCCAGCACGTCCTGGATCACCTGGAGTCCCAGCTGGCCGACTTCCTGTCCGACAGCAAGGAGAGCTCTCTGTTCACGCCGGCCGAACGACGAGAGCTGGAGAAGCAGGTTCAGGAGGCGCAGCAGCACTGTCAGGACCTGCTGCTCAACATGGAGACGGGTGAGGAGGGACGGACAAATGAGACAAATCAGTTACAGAAGATGGATGAAAGAAAACAGGCGATTGGTTTCAGAGTTGCCTAAAATAACTCTGCTTTCTTTCCCCCTCCCTCCAGTGGAGAAGGACGAGTCCGTCTCCAAGTCGTACCTGTCTGAGCTGCAGAACATCACCCTCCGTCTAAATGAGGCCGAGCAGAGACTGATGAGGGGAATTGAGACTCCACCTCCCAGCCGGCTGTCAGGAGACTATTCCAACACTGCCGTCCAGATTGCAGACCAAGAGGTCAGTTTGAGCCCCACCTGCTGGAGCCGAAGGGCGATGGCACCTTTTATTAAGTTACTATTAGGTTCTTGAGTTGATCAGTTGAAAAGTCATCGTAAATGTTGATCATAAATGTTATATATTCTTCTTAGAGATGTTTGTCACACAATAAAACTTCTTCTTCTTGTCCAGAAGCTAAAGTCGGAGCTGGACACCCTTCGCTCCAGTTTGGGAGACGTGTCTCGTCGCTGCGTCACTTTCTTCGATGAGAAGCCCACGTCCTCCAGCGTCCCCCTCCTCCGCTCTGAACTCAGTCAAGCCGTGGAGAAGGTTGATAAACTGCACAACCTGTCTTCAGTCTACCTCGAAAAGTTAGTGAGCTTTAATGCTTTCAAGCACATGAAGCCATTCTGGTTTGTTGGTTCTATTTTTGATATCCACAACAATATTGATCTGTTTGCTTCAGATTAAAAACAGTTGATCTCCTGATGCGGAGCTTGGACGAAGCTGAGAGCCAAGTCAGGAAGTACGAGAGCAGACTAAGTGAAGAAGACATTGTTCCTGCCGACACGACGGCCATCCAAAGCCTCAGAGATCAGCTTGAGGTTAGTCACGCGCCATCGCATAACACTCTCACTCATCGAGCTGAATCTGAAACTCTAACCTTTGTTCTGCACGTTCGTGTCCGGTTCTGGTTTTCCAGAAGTGGCAGGCTGAGCTCCCCGATCAAGAGGGCATCTTCCAGTCTCTGCAGTCGGAGGTGGCTCGGGCCAAAGAGGCCGGCTCTCAGCTCAGCAGGTTACACTCGGACCGCAGCCCCGAGCTGGAGCGCTACCAGGAGAAGGCCAATGAGATGGCAGAGAGGTGGAGCGGAATCAAAAGACAGATGGAGACACGGTGAGGAGAAGGAGAATGAATGACTTGAAATAACTTAATGTAGTGGTTCACTGTCCTGCTTTAAATCTCATACTATGGCCATGCATGCTGGATGCTGAATGATCTGAAATCATGTTCCTGTTTCACTGCAGACGAGCTGATCTGGAAACTCTGGGCTCAGAACTGCAGCAGTACAGAGACGGACACTCTTATTTGATCAAGTGGATTGAAGAGACGACAGAGCGACAAGAAAACACACAACCTGAACAGAATGACAGCAAAGCGCTGTCCGAACAACTGGCCCAGCAGACGGTTAGAGACACTTAAATGCATCTGGTTAAGTCTTGATAAATGTAAAAAAACAAAGGACCTACAGCGTTACATTGGTTTGTTTTGTTGTCTCGTCAGGCATTAGTAGTGGAGATTGAACAGAACCAGACCAAACTAGACGAGTGCCAGACTCACTCCAAACAGTACTGCACCTCAGTGAAGGTAAGAAACCGCCTCAGAAAGCTCTGCTGTCGTTTAAGTTTTCCGTTTATTGATGAGTGAATTAAGTTCCACAATGCTTTTCATTCTGCAGGATTATGAACTACAGCTGATGACGTACAGAGCCTTTGTAGAGTCGACGCACAAGTCGCCCGTCAAGAGGAGGAGGATGCACTCCTCCTCTGACGCCATCACTCAGGAGGTCAGAACAATTTAATATCATGATCAGCAACAACTCTTATTTAAAGATAATTAAAATGTGTATCTGGGTGTAATTTGTCATTTGTTTCTCTCTAGTTTATGGACTTACGCACACGATATACAGCCTTGGTCACCTTGACAACCCAGCATGTAAAGTACATCAGCGATGCCCTGAGGAGACTGGAGGAGGAAGAGGTGAAGTTTGTTTTAAATGATACCTGGAGCAGTTTGTTTGTTTGTTTGTTTGCTAACGGGTTTCCATTTCTTGATCTGTGCAGAAAGAGGTGGAGGAGGAGAAGCAGGCCAGAGTGGGCCAGGTTTCAGACCTGCTGGGTTGGGTCAAAGGCCTCCAGGGACGGACTGGGGGTCCCAACGCTGAGTCTTCACTTGCTGCACAACAGGTACGTCGCTACAGTGGGTTTGAACTGTGAAGACTGAACTGTACACTGATCAGCCAAAACATTTGACAGGAGAAATACATAACATTAACCATCTTGTATTAATTCAATGTTCTGCTGGGAAACTTTTGGACCTGACATTCATTGGTGTGGATGTTACTTGTAGCACTATTAAATTTTAGTATAACACCATGAACTTTATCTGGATGCTGATGCACCCTTACATGTAGCACCTAGACCAGACCAGGCACCCCCACCCCATAGCAATGACACTCCTTGATGGCAGCAGCCATCCCCAGCAGGATGCAGCCTGACACAGACACACACACAAAAACACTTTAGGAACAACTAAAAAAAACATGAAGAACAGCACAAGGTTTTGACCTCTAAATTCACTACATCCCAAACAGGACACCCTCAGAAGGCCCATGTCCATTCTCTGATGAGTCACAGCTGTTTTGTAGGCTTCTGGAAGGTGTTCATAATGTTATGCCTGATCGGTGTATGTACTGTACGTGTATATTGAATATATAATACTAATTCCATGGTTTTCTATCTTCTGCAGGCTATCAGTGAACAGCTCGCAGCCAAGAAAGACCAGGTGTCTGAGGCCATAAGGAGCACACAGGCCTTCCTGATGTCTAAACAGGCGAGCAAGTAAGTTAACAAACACATTTAATTTAATTTACTTTCCAAACACACACAGGAAATAACTTGTGCTCTAGAAACCAGCTAAGAATAAAACACATCTGGGATCATGTA
Source organism: Chelon labrosus (assembly GCF_963514085.1). Taxonomy (NCBI): domain Eukaryota; kingdom Metazoa; phylum Chordata; class Actinopteri; order Mugiliformes; family Mugilidae; genus Chelon; species Chelon labrosus. The sequence continues at coordinate 4,570,808 of NC_140349.1, forward strand.
AGCAGTGCACAAACACACTTGTCTTCCATTTAGCTTCTGTTCCATATTTATCACCACAGATTCCTCATATAACCTTTAAAAGTTCTATAACTGGATTAGTTAAACTGCTTCTCTAAACGTCTCCCTCCCTGTGTCCTTCCCAGGTTGTCCCCAGAGGAGCGCGCCCACGTGGAGGCTCAGCTGAACGAGCTGACGGCCGCCTACAACCAGCTGTGTGACAGCTCCACCCAGCAGCTGCAGCAGCTGGAGCAGCAGCTGGCCAAAGAGGAGGAGCGAAAGGTATATTTGTTGGTGGGACGGGCTGAGAGGGAGGAGTCCCTCAGCAGCTTTGTGACAAAAATGTATTCTGCTTACGCGAGCTTGAAGGAAAATAACCGTGAAGGTACTTTTATGAAAAAATGTTGCTTTGAGTCCGAAAACGCTTGCAAGCTAAGCGTCAGTTTATGTGCGTGTGTGTTGTACAGCATGTTGTGTGTTCACAGAGTGTGCATTTAAAAAAAACATCACCACCATTGATGAATCTCACTCATTGACATCACAGACCCGGTTCAGACGTATACTCTAAAACAGCCTAAAAGTCATTACGACTCTTCTGCTGCACAGATTCAAGTAAAAGCTGGTTTACATTGTCTGAACTGGGGCTCAGCATGGAGTTATCCACTCTCACATCCTAAAAGCCTGCAGTCTTGTCATTAACTGTCCCCGTCGTCATCGTCATCATCATTGGAAAATACATCTGCTGAACTGCTAACATGGTTAATACATGGCCTTCGTGGTGCCGCACTAGTCATGCTAGCAGTTAGGAAAACAAAAGCTGCTTTTCATAGACGCATCGTAGAAAAAATCAAAGTAGATGCAGCTTCACATTCACCGTCATCTCTACAAAAAGGTGTAATGTTTATTTTCTTTATATAGTGGTGTAACATCGCCACTGCATAAAGTCAACACATTACATTCGACCACTCACGTTGCCATAAAATCCTCTCCTGTCAAAATAAAAAAATATATGGTTGAATGTGTGTGAGAATTCCAGGTTTGCAGCAGTCCTTCATAATGATAATTCTTATTGTCTTACAGCCCTACCTGATAGGTTATTCCTATGTTCACGTTGTATGTTTTTACAGTGGATCTCGAACGAGCAAAAAGTTTTGTTTTAGAGTGTAAGAGCACCAGAGGCCGGCTATGCAAAAAAAAAAAAAAAAAAAAAAAGAAACACTTCACCATTTGAGCATGTTGTGTCCAGATCACAAAAGTGCGTGTGTGTGAATGAGAATTTCTGTGTTTGTTCTAATGCATACTATTAATGTGTGAAACTTTAAACCAGCGTTGTGCTTGAAAATCACTAACAGCTGCCAAAGGAGAATTGTGGACACCCGAGCTCTGAGCCGAGGATCAGAATGAGAGAGCAAAGCAGGACTTTACTAGTTAGCAAGTTTGGTCGTGCAGTTAGTTTTAGTGGGAATCGTAACTTACCTCACAGTACAATGCTGTCCCAAAGATTATTAGTATACTCTTTCGCAACTAAATGGGTAAAGCTACCTCCTAAATGTTGCACATTGAGATAAGTTTGTCCCAACCCAATCGGTTAATAGTATCTGCTCCAGGTAGTCATGGTTTAGCAGTTCCTCCTCCAGTTTGAAGGTCAGATGTAGGATGTAGTGTTAGGAGTCAGACTGAAGGCATGCAGAATGCTAACAACCAGCTTCTCACCTGTCGCGCCTCGCTCTGCCGAGCCATAAGCTGGCCCATTAGTGTGTGTGCGCCACGGGACAAGCCCGTACGGTAAGTAGCGCTCGCTTTCTCTCTTACCGTTGCCTGTAAAAAAAACAATTGGACCTTTTATTCTACTGAATATGTGTGTGTCTTTGCTTACCTTTACCTGTAGCTTTCTCTGCTTTTTTGCATGCGTAGTGCTTGTTTTAGAGTAGTGATGGTAAGTATTGAACTGCTATTTAATATAATAAATAAACCCATGTTAATAAGTGCAATTTAGATTTTAAACCTTTTGTGGCAGGTGGTTGTGGGTTTTCCTCTATTTCTTTTTCTTACCTACCCATAATAATAATTGTACAATATAATAAGATAACATAGTGACATTACATAATACATGTACTGGCGACCACTGATACCAGAACGAATATCAACTGTATTTTCGTTTCCCGTTTCTTTTTGTAGAACCAAATTGCCATTGCTGGAGTGATTGACCTGGGAACAGTGGAAACGTTCCCTGTGTTCCAAGCAGCCCAACGTGGTCTTATCGATCAGGACACCTGTCATGTACTCCTGGAGGCCCAGCTCATTATGGGTGGGCTCCTTCTACCTGGGTCCAATGTCCATTATTCACTGGAACAAGGTCTAACTCAAGGCCTCGTCAACACCCATGCCCGACAGTCCCTGTCTGAGCTTGAGAGTGCCTTATATTTGATGGAAACGTCCGTGGATGAGCATCAACAAAACATGTTGCCTGCAGCTGCAGCCATGGAGTCTGGACTCATCAGAGAGGAAGTGGGACTTCGTATTCTTGAGCTCCAGGTCAACACTGGAGGCCTGAGAGATGCAACTGGTGAAATCATGAGTTTGGAGCAAGCGGTGGACAAGAGACTTTTGACTCCCAGAATCTTCTCCAAGCTACAGTCTAGACTGCAGCACAGAGAGCTGATCGATCCAAACACAGCAGAAAAAATAAGCCTCCATGAGCTCCAGCAACGCTGCGTTCTCGATGATGACTCAGGTCTCCTCCTCTTCCCTGTCAAACAGCAGCCTGGAGGAACTGTTTGCCTCCGTTCTGGAAGAAAAGTTGGCATCTTCCGTGCAGTCCAGGAAGGACTGATTGATCGGAAAGTAACAGTACGACTTCTTGAAGCTCAGCTCTTTGCCGGCGGTATTGTTGACCCACGTTCTGGCCACCGGCTGACGATTGATGAAGCTGTGCGTCATGGGCTTATGGACCAGGATTTAGCCTGTGCCATGTTGGCACGGCAACTGCAAAACGGGGGTATTCTTGACCCTTTCAGTGGAGAACGTTTGGGTTTAGAGGAGAGTATTCACAGGGACCTCCTCTCTCCTCGTTTGGCTCTGTTGGTCCTTGAGTCCCTCTGGGCTTTTATGGGACTTCTCTGGCCTGAATCTGGAGAACTACAGCCCATTGCTGAGGCTGTTCAACAAGGAGTGATCTCCGGAGATCTAGCAAGGAACATACTAAGACAGCGACATGCCATCGGGGCTTTATACAACCCAGAAAGCCTCCAGGTGCTGCCTCTAAACCAGGCGGCTGAAGCTGTCCTTGAGCCCAGTGTTGTCAGTTTTCTCAGAGACGTCCACATACCTGATGTTCTGTCCAACATGAACCAATCAGGTACACCATCCCTAAACCGAATGAGCTGGGGCTCCACCAGCTCCTCTCCACCTCCATCCTCTCCACTTTCATTATCATTTCCTTCAGGCCTTGTTCTGGAAACTCCACCAACCGACGGGAAAGATCCTGAAGAACAAGCCAGAGACAAGCTGCTGTTTCACCTCATGACTCACAGCTACGTCGATGCTCATTCTGGGAAACGGTTGGTGCTGCTGGACCCTGAGCTGGTTGAGTTGGTCAAAGCCACTGACCTGTTTTCTGGAGAATCAAGTCATGTTGAGTCTGTAAGCAGCTTGGCCAGAGATGAAAGAAATGTGCAAACAGAGAGAGACTTTAGTTTGACAGACAATGGAATGAGTGACAAACAAATTGAAGTTGAAGATGCACCAAGCCAAGACTTTGAGATGAGTGATGCAAGCAATCTAGAAAAAGCATATGATGAGGAAAGTGACAACAACTTGCTTCAGAAAGCATCAGCAACTGTGGAGGGTGATTCAGCTGTTGTAGCTCAAGATGAAACATGTTTAGACAAACATGCAAAAGTGCATGAGCCAACGATAAAAGTGTCCAGGCTTGAAAGTATAAAAGCTTCAGCTAAACCCCTTAAGGAGGAATTAACAAAAGGCCCAGACGAGATGGTAGAAACTGAAGCCAAATCCTCGGATAGTCCTGGTGAGAATACTAGTGGTACAATCCCAATGGTTCCTAGAAAACCAGCCACAGCGCCACTCAAATCAGAGGAAGAAATTGAAAGGGAGACAATGAAAGAACACTTCCAAGGAGACATAACAAGTAATGAAGTTAATTTAACACAATATGAAGAAAAGAAAGATATAAAACATTCCCAGACAGAATCAGAAAGGATCAAACAAACTGTGTCTGCAACAGAGATGGACACAGAGCATGCTAAGACTCAGTTTGATATCCTTGAATCAGCCACAGAGAAGCAAGAGGAGGATGCTGAATTGGACAGGTTAGTCGTAGAGCTCAAAAAAGGAGGTCTGATGACAGAGGAAGGGGAAAGGTTGCTGCCAGATGAGGCAGTAGCACAGGGTGTCCTTCCTGGCCATGCAGCAGTTAAATTAATGGCTCGGGCAGGTCTGTTCGGGGGTTTCTTAGATGCCAGCAGCGGTGAGTCACTCAGCATGGGGAAAGTTATGCAAGAAGGCTTACTAGATGAAGATCTAATGTGGAGTGTCCTGAAGTCGGATAAAACCCTTGCAGGGTTTGTGGATGTAGAGAAAGGGCAGATCTGTGGGGTGAAGGAGGCAGCTCAGGCGGGACTGATTGACCCCAACACTGCAGCTCGGCTTCTAGAAGCCCAGGTGGCATCGGGGGGGATTGTTGACCTGCAAAGGGATAAGAAGGTCTCTGTCACTCTGGCAGCAAACCTGGGACTGATTGAGGAAGATCAGAGAGAAGAACTTGTAGCTCTAGAGAAAGCATGCAAAGGAAAGGATGCAGATTCCTCAACAGCTTTAAAGAAAGCCAGTTTACAGCTACAGATGGAAGGTGTTGTTGACCCAGAATCTAAGGCTCCTGTTCCTCTGGAGCAAGCAATTCAGAAAGGGTTGATTAAGTCAGAGGAGGCGTATCAGGCATTGGCAAGGCAGGTGGCTGAAGGTGGTATATTACACCATGCATCAGGAATGAGGCTTCCAGTCTCTGATGCCGTCGACAGAGGACTAGTAGATCGGTCCATTGCTCCTGGGCTAGAGGAACTAGAGTGGGTCTACCAAGGAAAAGTCAGCCATACAAGTCACCCAGAAGCTGTTGTTTTCCAGGCATCAACTGGAGCTATTTTAGACCCTGACACTGGATTTAAACTAACATTGACGGAGGCCGTTTCTAAAGGTCTCCTAGATGAAGACATAGCCGGTGAAGTCATGGCTTCTCCAGCAGCAGCACAAGGGGTTCTTGATCCCCAAACTGCACGGATTGTGCCTTACTCAGAACTTGTGAGCCAGGGTAAGATAGATATCGAAACAGGCAAGCGCTTCTTGGAGGTGAAACCATTCCGAGGTGTTCCAGGTGAGCAAACAAATGAAAAACTGACCGTTCCTGAGGCAGTGGCATTAAAGAAAGTTGACCCTGTTCCAGCACTGAGGCTGCTACAAAGCCAGGCAGACAGTGGAGGAATTATTGACATAAGAACTGGAGAAAGGCTTCCTCTACCCGTAGCCTTTAGGAGGGGGTTAGTTGAAGATGATATGGTCAAGGAAATAGCCACTAACCAGCTTTTGAAAGGAGGATTAGTTGACCCTGCGACTGGACAAAGAGTTTCAAATCTCACTGATGCCGTCGCAGTAGGACTGATATCGAGTGATATTGCTTCAGAGATTCAGGAGAAAGTTGCTTCTCTGGAGACAGGTGACGGAGGTAGCTCTACACCGGTTGCCTCATCAAGTGCATACAGCCCTGTTATCTTAATGTCAGTGTCCAGCCCAGACAGCCCGGCAAATTGGTCTGACGCAAGCACTGAGGTAGCATCAAGGTCTCCACTTTCAATGAGAGGGGTAGAAGTTGCACAGAATGACGAAAAGATATCTGAGGGTCCAGATCAGTCACGCTTTTATGATTCAGGAGACGAGGAAAAAGCAGAGGAACTAGAGCCAGTGGAAGACAAGTCTTTAACTGAGCCAGACCAGTCCATGGACCTCTTGTTTCAGTTTGCAACTAATGTTGAGAAAAGAATTCAGCAAGCTATAGAGGAAATAAAACCACAGGACAACGTCACTAGATCAGAGAAGATTCCCCAACAGGAGACGGATGAGAAACATAAAATAGGTGAGACTCAAATTGATGATAAAGAAAGGGAAAGGACCGGAGAGTCCATACAGGAACACATCTATCAGACTGACAGTGATTCACAGAAAGAGATCAGAAAAGAGTTTAAAGAGGATGATGTGAAGGATGAGGAAAAGGATAGACCCAGAGATGAGAGCACTTTAGTGATCCATCCTGTCTCGGATGGTGGGAACCTCACAGGGTTAGTGGCAGCAGAGATTACAGATGAAAAGGAAAGCAAAGGTAGCATGGAGCTGTCAAAACTGATTGAAGAGGAATATAGAAAGACACATCTGGCACCGCAGAGAGATGATGATGTAAGTGAGAAAGCTGAAGGACGAGAGACAAAGAAACCTTCAAATGTTGAAGATTTAGAGATCAAAACTAGCGTTGATGTTGAGCAGGCTGACCAGATACCAGCCCCTCCATCCAAAGAGTCAGAAAACAAGAACAAGAAGAAGAAGAAAAATAAAAAGAAGGCCAAAGGTAAAGATGATGCAGAGAGTGAAACTCACCCTCCAGAGATAAAACATGCGTCTCGGATTGAAAAAGCTGATGCAAAACCTGAAGTTCATTCAGATGCACCACAGGACGGATACAAGAAATCCCAGATTCGTGATCGTGCAGCTTCAGAAGTGACGCCTACTGGAGAAAGAGAAGCAAAGATTGATGGGAAATTAGAGCTTGAGAAAGATGCACCTAAAATGGTGTTAGTAAAAAAGACAGACAAGGATGATAAGAAAGAGGAGACGACGAAAGAGAAGCAGGAAGGAGAATCTAAAGAAAATGTTCCTGTGTCTCGGCTACCACGAAAACAAGAGAGCAGTCACGAGGTAAAGAAAAAGAAAGAGAAAGATTTGCCTCAGAAGTCAACTCTACCAGACGACGAGAAAGCAGCCCTGATCCTGAAAGCCAAAGAGAGTATTCTTAAAAAGGTGTTTGAAAAAGGAGTGAGTGAGAAGCAGGCTGCTGAGGAGCTGGAGGCTCTGCGCAAGGAGGTGGGGAAGAAGGAGAGTCAAGGCCCGGCTGTCAGAGATGTAAAGGCTGAGACTCTGCATGTGGACGCTGGTGGAGTGGAGAGTCGTCCTGTCGGAGACGATGGTGTCAAGAAACCCAGCGGTTTGCAAACAGAGAGTAAAGATCAAATGCAGGTGACGGACGTCGAAGGGAAAGATGCTGTGGAGAAAGCTTCGTCCAAACCTCTGGAGGTTTCTTCAAACGAGAGAGAGAAGAAGAGCAGCAGGATTGGAAAGGAAGACGTAAAAGAGACGGCTCTGCCAGTCCCGATTAAAGAAACTCTGACTACTAAACCGAACAAGAAGAGTAAGAAGTCCAAGAGTCTAAAAGTGACGGACAAACCTGAGCCTCATAAAGAGAAATCACTGACTGATGAAAAAACTACAATAAAATCCACCGAGGCAAAACCAAAATCAGAAAGCTCAAGTTTGACGAAGGAGCAAAGGACGGACAGACATCCTGAAGATCATTCAGTGAGTGATGCCTTCAAGCCTTCAGTGGGTGACGACGCTAATGAAGTGGAGACGTCTGTAATTCATACTCAAGGAGCTGAGACTCTTCAACAAAGTCCACCACGTTTAAGTAAAACGCCAGAGCCCAACGTTCACGTTGAGGAACACGTACAAGCAGCAGCAATTCCATCTGTTGGGAAAGAAGTCGTCCACGCAGACACCGAGGAATCCACCGACTCCTCTCATGAAAGCAAACAGTCCACAGCTCAGTCTAAACCTACTGGTCCACAGCCAGACAAAACAGCAAGGAAAGGCAAAAAGAAGAAGAGGCACCAATCACCTGAAGCTGAAAGAAGCAGTGTCTCCGAATCCAGTATGAGCCAACAGGAACATGTTGACTCTCCAGAATCTGCTCCTCTGTGCTCAGATGAAGCTTCAGCTGAGTCCGAATCACTCGGAGTTCCTGAGTCGGATACAACAGCTGAGAGCTGGGGAGAAGAAGACGACGATGTATCCGGTGAGAGACGAGAAGCTGCGTCAAAGAAAGAGGAGACGGCACCTACACCTGGAAAGGTGAGACGAACCAGAACATGAAATATCTCTTTTTGGATAGACTCGCTTTTATACATTTTTTAATATGTTTGTATGTTTTTTTTTTCTGTTCCCACAGTCGTCTCTAAAGCGTCAGGAATGCTTGGAGCACGACCAGCGAATTGTCGCCCTGGTCTCCATGGTGAGACACATCGAGGTCCGACTGAAGCAGCAGCAGCAGCAGTCGGTCGGCCGCAGCCTCATCGCGCTGGACGACACCATCAGTCAGACCGAGGTGAAATATACATCAGCACACGTCAATGTGCCTTATTAATGGATGCTTAAAAATTACTTTGGAGTTGAGTGTAACAAACAAAGCAAGTGATTTAAGGATTATACTCTTACCAAACAGGATTTTCTTTTCTTTCCCTAATCTGTCTCACAGACTCTGGACCTTGAACTGCGCGACTTGGAGCCTGAGATCAACAAGGAAGTGGAGGCCGCCGAGAAACTGCTGAAGTCCCAACCTAAAGATGTCCCTCCACAGCTCCTATTGGCCCTGGAGAAGGACGGGCGGTGCTTGGCTCGGGGTTACGAGGCGGCCAGGGCGCTTTCTGAGGGCATTCTGCAGAGTATGCGAGACCACAGAGACTCGTATAAGGTAACGGCAGAGAAAACCAGAAAGGAAGAAATATGGTTTACCCCATGAGAGGGAGATACTGAAAAGTTTGAAAACTTTTTTTTTTTAGGATGCAGTAACAGCTGAGCTGAAGTCACTGGGGCAACAAGTGGAGAACCTGCTCTCCTGGTTGAGGGAGACGGAGACTCAGATGGATGGAGGGATGGCGGAAAAGACAGAGAAGGCAGAGAAAGATGATCATGATCGGCTCACACAGCAGCTCAATCTTTGCAAGGCAAGTTGTCTGAACTGAGGAACTCTGTTTTTGTCTCCACTTTCCTCTGATATTTACCCTTCCTTTTCTCTTCCCCTGAAGGAGCTCCAGGCCTCCCTGATGGCTCGCTCCAACGAGGTCAACAACGTGGCCCTGGACATTCAGGTGTTCATCTCGGAGCGAGCGCCGGACCTGGCCCCGGAGCAGAGCAGGCAGCTCCTGGGTCACCTCCAGCAGCTGCAGCGAGCCTTCCACCGAGCGTCGGGCCGAGCTCAGGCCTGGGCCGACGCCCTGTCGGCGCAGAGAGAGAGGGAGGAGGAGCGGCAGCAGCGCAGGGAAAGGGCGAAAGACGAGGAGGAGGACCGAGAGAGGCAGAGTGCAAGGGAGAGAGAGGTTTGGAAAAAGATGATTGAGATGGTTTTAAGTATTCACATTTACTGCAAAGCTTCGTTTGTCGTGCTGTTAACCGTTGCCGTGCTTTCTCACACAACATCTCAACTCAGGATGCGCTCATGTTCTATAAAATCCATAAAAACTAGAAAAGCCCGATGTTAAAATAAAAACCTGCTAACCTCCACCATAGCTTCAACCTTTAGTTCCATCTCAAACTTCATTTCATACGTCGTTAAGCACCGTACTGCTGCTGTCCTTGTTGCAAATGCTCGTATCACCACCCTCACCACGATTACTCAGGCTTATTGTCATTGCAAGTGTGTTTGCTTCTCTGCACGTCTCTTTAACATGTGTATCATTAACCTGTTTGCCTTGCTGTTCCAGATTGCCACTGAAGAAAATGGCTTGTGTCACGGCGGTAAAAGGCAGAAAACGCCTCGCTGGCTACAGAGCTTAACCGTTTTTCCTCTTGTCTCCGCTCAGCACACGGGAGAAAGAGGAAAAACAGCTAATAATGATAATAATGTTTGATTTCTCTTTGTATTGTTTGTAAAAATATATATGTATGTCTGCCTGTGTGTGTGTGTGTGTGAGAAGGTGTGAACTCTGGACACAATCTGCTCAAAGCTTGGCAAAGTGGGCACTACACAAGAGTTTTGTTTTAGAGGCTTTTAGTTTGCGTTTATATGAAATCAGAGAAGGTGTTTTCTTGTCACAAGATCCTGATTAATTATTAATTATGGACTCTTTTAGCACCAACTCCTGCCAGTATCAGTTTTCATCACATTCTCTTTCTTTGCGGGTCTGTTCCCTGTGTTCTTTCCTCCCTCTCTCCTCCAAATCTCTCAGGTGGTGCAGCAGCAGAAAGCAGAGTGTTCTCAGAAACTGGAAGGCCTCAACATGTGGCTGGCCGGAGCCGCCGGTCTGCTGGCCAGTCAGAGAGGTGGAGCAGAGTCAGGTGATGTGGACGTCCTGCAGGAGAAGCAGAAAAAACTGAAGGTATGTCTCTGTGTATCAGTCAGATGTTGGGGTGTTATTCGCTGAGTTAAAAACGCTCTGTGACTAGATCCTCTTGTTTTCTTCCCCCCGTCTTCAGGAAGTACAGAAGGAGCTGCAGACTAAAGCTGAAGGCATCGCTGAGGCCATCCGGTCTGTGGAGGAGTTCTTAGCAGAGCGAGGGGAAAGTCTGAGCCCGGAGGAGAGGGAGAACCTCCAGGGGGCGCTAACGAGAATGAAGGAGCAGTACAACAGTCTGAGAGATTCAGCAAATACGTCGGTGTCGGAGCTCGACACGGCCATCAGCGCCACCGTGCAGCAGAACACACAAAGAGTAAGAGTAATATCAATGGATGAGCTGTGGATATAAATCTCTTCCATTTTTATTATAACTGGTTTTGCCTTTTCCTGCAAAGACAGAGAGTAGAGATCCTTACTTTACTTACTACCCTCTTCTCTCAGGCGAAGGCAGTGGAAGAACTACAGGGGACCCAAAGCCAGATAGACTCTCTACTCAGTGAGCTGTCCTCCCTCAACAAACCAGACAGGAGAGGAGCTGGATCTGAAGACGTCGTCGATGCACCGTTTTCACAGCCAGAGGGCGCTGTGATGTCACATACAGAGATGCTGCAGGTTAAGAACTAATCTAATCTAATATATATTTAGCGTATTTTAACATCTCGTGGCATTAACAGGTTGTGACCTGTGCATGCTTTGACCTCCCCCCCCCCAGGCGGAGCTTCAGCAGCTTCAGTCTCAGCAGGCTCAGTTGCTGCAGATCACCCAATCAACTCGCTCCCTGTTGGACCAGCCTGACTCAACTGTTCCTCCTGAAGAGAAGCAGCGGCTGCGTGCTGCCCTGGACCAGCTGCAGGCTCAGCACCAGGAAAAGCTGCAGAGCTGCCAGGTACTTACACTCTAAATATGTGTTGAGCCTGAAATGAGAAATGGCAGCATCTACTGCTTGAGGTTCCACAAACTGACTTCTCCTGCTGTGGTTGTTTGTTTTTAGGACCGTCTGAGAAAGTCTGAGGCTCTGAAGGATGAGCTGTCAAAATTCCTCCAGGAGCATGGAAGTCTGGGAACGTGGCTGGAGCAAAGCGAACAGGAGCTCCGTTCTCTGGGGGAAGGAGAAACCGACGCACAGGGGCTGAAGGGCAGGCTGGAGGAGCACAGAAAGGTACAGAAACATTCACCACACAAGGCATAAGAAACCAGTAGGACACACCTGGAGCACTGTGAACTATCTGCCACTATTATATCAACAGGTTTAAGTTTTCCCAACAGTCCTAATCTTGATCATGCTTTCCATTAACATTCAGGAAGAATTGTTTGTTTGTCATTAGTTGCACGTTGCCGGTCTGACCTGTAAATGCTTCCGTGTTCCCAGCTTGCCGAGGACGTCATTTGCCACAAGGCCGACCTTCGCTTCGTCTCCATCTCGGGCCAGAAGGTTCTGGACTCCGTTCAAGGAGCTCTGGAGCAAGTTGGCGGTTCAGACCCGGCCCTGGAGGCCACCAGGCAGCTTGTAACCGACAAGCTACAGGACGCAAACCACAGATACACGACACTGCACACCAAGGTGAGAGACACTAGAATATAATCCAGAAAATCAGAAGCATCGGTTTTATCACGCTGTCTTAATTTAATGTAAATCGTTTGTGTGCAGTCAACAGAGTTGGGCGGCCGCTTGTCTGGCCTGTTGGAGAGATACCAGCAGTACCAGGATGAGGTCGTCTCCCTCCACTCCTGGCTCAGCGCTCAGGAACAAAACCAAAGCATAGCCAAGCCCAGCGGGGAGACGGACCCACAGAACCTACAGAACACACTACGACAAGTACAGGTGAAAGGATGTGAAGTTGTTATGATCTGGCCTAGAGAGTTTAAAAGGTGGAATACTAAACTTATATTATTGATTATATGTTTGTCTTCTGTCTTCAGCTGCTTCAGGATGAACTGGCAGAGCGCTCAGTGCAGCTGGAGAAGGTGAAGAGAGCAGGAAGAGATCTGGTCAGCACAGACGAATCTCCTTCTCTGAAAGCCGTCGACATCCTCTGTGCTGCAGGTCATTAAATGCCTTCACTTTACTTCTACTCTCAGACCACTGAGCCCTTGTTGTCTCTGACAGCTAACACTCATGATTTAAATGTTTTCATCCCTTCAGACGGTCTAGAGAAGAGGTTCGGATCCCTTTCTGCGTCCGTCTCCGAACGGGCCGAGCAGCTGCAGACGGCCGTGGCCCAGTCCGTCAGCGTCCAGGAGGGTCTGAAGGGTCTGCTCAGCTGGCTGGACCAACTGGCTCTGAACCCTGGACCGGTAGAGCCCACGGCACAGGCTGTACAAGACGCCCTGACCCAGAACCAGGTAGGGTACTAACCAGAAATCTCCTGCAGGCTTCTTCATAGCCTTTAAAACAGATTTTATTATGATGTTCACCTGAAAAGAAAACTTGTTTTTCGCTAACTTCTCCTCTTTCTTCTCCAGAAACTTCGCCAGGAGCTTCTTTCCCGGCAGGGCAGCGTGGAAGCGACCCGGGACTCTGTTTCCAGACTCCTTCAGAGCTCCGATGCCTCCACAGCCTCAGGCCTCCAGGGCAGTTTAGACGAACTGACTCAGCGCTTCGCGGCAGCGCAGGCCAGCCAAGCGGAGAGGGAGGCCGAGCTCAAGGGGCTGCTGCCCAGGCTGGAGAGCTACGAGCGGCTGGGGGCGGACCTCCACGTCTTTACCCAGAGCCGAATCAAAGCTCTGAGCCCCGTGGGGCAACCGGACCGCGGCGTGGACGACTACAGGCAGACCGTCGAGGTACGTAGTGTGGTCAGAGTAGAAAGGCAACCTCTTAGAGCTCTGTTAGGACGTCCCTGAGTTGGTCATGACTGGTTTCATCTGTGCTTCTTTTCTCAGGAGGTCAAATCGGAGCTGGAGCAGGAAGCCGGCCAGCTGAAATCCTTCTGCAGCCTCGGCACCGAGCTCAGCCAATCAAAAGCTTTCGGCAACACTCAGAGCTTATTGGAGAATGTCAAAGGAGTGACTGATGAGTTCAACCAGCTGGAGGAAAATGTCAACGAAAGGTAAAAATGTTAATGTCTTTTGTGGGTTTTTTGTTGGCATTGATGGTGTTAACTCCTCTCTTGTCCGTTGTGCAGTTCACTATTACAAACACAAGGGGGCACCAGATACCAATCAATCATCTGTAAATTCTTCAGCTGGATTTAATTTTTTCAAAATTAGGAAAGAAAATCAAAGATAAAGTTTGATTCGGTGCACACGTGCCTACTTAAAAACCTCTCGGTCGAACAGACTGCGCCACTGGCATTTTCCGAAACGTCTTTTCTAATTCCGTATGCCTCCGTGAAGGCAGCGGTTGCTATGGCTACCCCGTTTGACGTGGTATCAGTGAACAGCCACGCTTGAAGCCTGTCAGCGGGGGGGTTTATAAATACCGTCAGTCTGGTGCAGATTTATTGGAGTATGTGTGAGTTTGATGAGCTGCTCGTGTAAACTCGACCGTCAGAGTCTGTCCTGTATATATATTTTTTAATGTTTAATCAGATATTATAGAAATAAAGAGTGACATTTATTTGCAAATGATAAATACCTGGAGGAGCATACTCTTAACGACGTTAGAGATTATTTACTGTGTTGCTGGAGGTGCTGCGCAGTGTGTTTGTTTGGCTCTTACAGTGTGAGCTCATGAGGCCTGGGTGCTAATATAAGCTGAGTTCACATGGCTCGTTGTCCGTCCTATAAACTGCCCCCACGGATAACTCCCAGCCTTGAATCCCGAGGGAGAGAAAATAGCAGCATGATAATGATACCGCTCCGTGCCAGACGGCTTCTCTGGGCTGTTTTGTCTACGAGCAGTCAGCACATTTGCAGCCGTGGCTCGAGTCGGGTCACATAACAAAGAGAGAGAGAGAGGAGGGAGGTCGATGATGGGGATGTGTTAATGCTGCCTCTGGGCCGCGGTCGACCTTGAGTGCGTCTTGTCAGGAGACGTTTGTGTACAGTTTCCTCCTTGAGAGTGTCGTCTATAACCGTTCAGAGAAAATCATATGATTGGAATTGGAAACATAAAAATCAGAGTCAGAATGTCTTTATTGTCCTTGGACTCAGCACAACAAGAGCTATAGTCATCTCCCCTGTGGTGCAGATAAACTCTACAGTAATAAATAGGGCTAAGCTCCAGAACTATATGTGTATAAAACGTGATTTTAAGCTGAATGTTCTGTCTTTCTTCCTCGTCTTTACCTTCGCACTCATCCTCCTCCTCTCTGTTACTGCTCCCTGCCTTCTCTTAATGTCCTTAATATCACATTTTCTACATTTCTCTGACAGGTTTGCTGCCATTCAGACCTGTGAGCAGCAGCTGCTCCAGTTCCGCGGCCTCTCCGGCTCCCTCGCCCGATGGCTCCAGACAGCCCAGGACCAGCTGCCCTCCAAAGAGGCCAGCCTCAACACAGAGGGCCTGCAGAGGAGAGTCCAGCAGCTCAAGGTGTCTAATCGTTTAAAAATCATTTGTAGAGTTTAAGTTATAGAAAGAGGACGTTTAGAGACACGATGCTTGAAGCCGGTGGCTGAATCATGCGCTCAGTAACAAGCGTGACTCGCTTTATGACTGCAGGACCTGTTGAATGACTGGGAGTCACAGGGATCCAGGGTTCAGGAGCTGAACAAGACGGGCTCTGAGCTGGAGTCCCTCATCATCGACATCACCGCTCCTCAGACCAAATCTGGTAAGAGCGAGGACGGAAACGCCGCCACGCTGAACCCGTCTCCCACTCTCCCTCTGCTTCACCCACTTATTTTGCACATTAGAGCCAGTGAAGCGTTTGAGCGAGATTTGCAGATAACGGTGTGGGTGGGAGGAAGAGAAATGACCAAGTGATTTATTTATTTTTTTTTTCAAACTATCTGAGCCATGAGAAATAAATGAGAAGCAAACTCTGAACAGCAGGATGGAGACGGCATAAAACAATGGTTATTTTCTCTATTTATTTATATACACCGATCAGCCACAACATTAAAACCACTGACAGGAGAAGTGAAAAACATTGATCATCTTGTGACAATTCAGTGTTCTGCTGGGAAACTTTTGGACCTGGCATTCATTGGTGTGGATGTTACTTAGACATGTAGCACCCACCTAGACCAGACCAGACACCCCCACCCCATAGCAATGACACTCCTTGATGGAAGCATCTATCCACAGCAGGATGCAGCCTGCAGCACAAGGTGTTGACCTGGCCTCCAAATTCACTAGATCCCAGACTGATCAAGTATCTGAGGAATGATGTGGGATGAAGCCACAAACTTAAGCCTTAAGAATGATTATAAAGATGAACGTGAGCAGTTATTTTCTTAAGCATGGACTCACTAGCATAGCAGTCTATTTAAGTCACGCTTAGAAATCGGTCCCACGTGTGTCGTCTTTGTTTGTGGCAGAAAGAAATATTAATTAGACATTAAAAGAAACATCCTCCGTGTCCGTCCCCGCAGCTTTTGTCCGACATCTCCTGCCCCGTTCTGTTTCGTTTGCTGCTTGCATGAGTGTGTTGTACTCAGTCAGCTGTGTGTCTTTCCCCCAGGTGCTCCTCAAATCAATGGCTCAGCAGCTCCCAGCAGTGTCAATGGCATTCACACCTGTAAAGGTGAGCGCTCCCTCCAGCTCTCTCTCTCTCTCTGTCGGTTCTTACCCAGCTCCTCTTTAACCCTTGTTTATTGTCATTTGAGCTACATAGCAGCAGTGCACATTAGATTTTGTTGCACTGACTCACAGCTGCAGCTCTACACAGATGAGCAAAAACTCATATAAAATATATTGCACTGCACAAGTAAAACTGCATACATGCTCAAAAAGCCAAAATGCAAATTACAGCACCCTGTTGTTTTCAACTTTTAGCAATAATAGTTAAAAATAACCAAGACTTCAACACCAGTTCTCTAACCACCACCACCACCACCACATTGTTGCTTTGGTTTCCTGTGTTCTGTCCTTGTCTCTGTCAGCTTTCTGTCCATGCACAACATCTGTCAGACTAATTCAATTAAAAAAATGTTATATATCATGTCTTTACTTAATAAAATCTAGCTTTATTGTACAATTACAACTCTTATTAGCCTTCTCTCTTTTACTTCGTTTACTGAGATCTTTTGGCTTCTCTGTTCTCTTGCGCGCTAACATGCTAAGCTAGTTACCCGTCTTTTCTTTTGCCCTCAGACCTGACGGAGCTGCAGGTAGCGGTGTCCGACGTGAACGGTCGATATGACACCCTGGGCAAGGAGTTGGAGGAGCGTCTCGGCCGCCAGCAGGCGTCACTGGAGCTGAGGCAGAAGGCCAGGGAGGGCGCTGAGGACCTCAAGACCTGGCTGACGGACAGAGAGCAAAGCCTGAAGCAGGGGCAGACCGCCTCCCCTTCCAGACCGGAGGTGGTGCGCGCTCAGGCCCAGGAGAACAAGGTAAAAGATCCCTTCTCTTAAAACTGAAAATATATATTTTTATCAGCTACAGCTACAAGAGGTCATGTCATTCTCTCTGTTCGGTTCTTCTGCAGGCCCTGCTGTCAGAGCTGGCCGAGCACTCTGGGAAGGTGGAGGAGCTGAAGAGCACGCTGAGGAAACTGATCGCCGACAACCCCGATTCTCCAGAGGCAGACACCTGGAGACAGCAGCTGCAAGAGATAGGTATGAGAAGATAATGTCAATAATAAAGACGTGACAGCGATACTGTAGGTGAATACTTAAAGGACAGGGTTAACAAGTAAAGGAACCGGTGTGTGGACGATCATTAGGAAGAAAATATACTGTGTCAGAGCCTGGAGCAGTCATGAGGAGGGGTATCATGCACAGGAGACGCAAGTTAGTGATGCAGAGAAAGAACAGAGCCTCAGGGACTCAACACAAAGAGTCATCCGTTTAGAGAAATCTGCTTCAGCAGTGAGAGTCAGCGGGTTTCTGCACATCTGCTCTGATGAATTTGAAAAGAGAGTAAGAAAAGGATCAAATATCACGCAGAAATGTCTCTAAAAGCCGAGAGAAGAAAGAGAAAAAGTTACATCATCTTTATCGCCTTGACACAAAAAGAAAGTGGCTCAGAGCTTCAGAGCTCGCACACATTTTTCTAAGAGATGGCGAAGACGTGAGATCAATACTTTCCAGGGAGAGAGTGGGACGTGTTCCTGTCAGAGCTATTTGTTCCCTCGGATTCTTGATATTTTTACCAGGACCTCCTATGAGTTAACCGAGACGGAAAATACGTAAGGTGAAATCCAAGAGGAGCTTTTATATTTCACGTTTCATAACGCCTGTACGATGCCACGTGGGCCACAGGATGCCCAGAACATGAGTCAGAGGTGGAGGAAGAAGAAAAAGAAGAGATCCACTATTGTTCTTCATGGAGATTTGTTTCATCTCCGTCCCTGATGACTTAACGGGTGGATGGATGGATAGATGTTGTGCAAAATGTTAATATAATGAGTGTGATGCAGTAACAGTGAGTCTCTCACATAGAGGTGATTGCACCGTTAATGCACCACAGCAGGAAGGATTTCAATCTTTACGGATCAGTTTGTTCGTCCTACCCTGATGCTGCACATTTAATACACATTTATCAGCATTTTTGATTTTTTTAACGCCCGTCCCGATCGTTTCCTTCAGACTCTCGCTGGCAAACAGCCAATCAGACTGCAGCCCAGAGACAGACGGAGCTCGAGACGTGCGCCGACCGCCTGGGCAGCTTTGCCTCGGCGGCGAATCAGCTGGGTCCGTGGCTGAGGGAGAAGGAGCTGATGATGAGCGTCCTGGGACCCCTGAGCATCGACCCCAACATGCTCAACACGCAGAAACAACAAGTGCAGGTACAGACAGAGATGTTTATCTATATATATATATATAATGAGCAGCAATAAACAGCTGGTTTTTATCCTTTTATTTCTGATCCATATCACTTCACTGTACTAGTTTCATTGACCTCTGACCTCTCCTCTTTCAGTTCATGCTGCGTGAGTTCGAGACCCGGCACCCACAGTTCGACCAGTTGACCCAGTCTGCTGAGGGCATCCTCTCCCAGACGGGTGACTCTGCTCAGGACCCCAAGGACTTAGCGGAGGTGAGGACTGAACTGGGCTCCATCACCCAGCAGTGGGAGGACCTGACAAACAGACTGACACAGAGGTCAAACCACATCGACCAGGCCCAGGGAACCAGCGAACGCTACCAGGTAAGACTGCTCTCAGTTGAATGACATGAGGCTCTGTTGCTTCTCTGAAAATAAATAATCCTAACGTTCCTCTTCTCCTGCCTGACCCAGGCCCTGCTCAGAGAGCTCTCCTCCAGTGTTTCTTCTCTGGGTGAGCGGTTAGACGCCCAGGCATCGCTGAGCGCCCAGCCTGAGGCGCTGAAACGGCGCCTGCAGGAAACAGGAGAGATCCGCTCTGAGCTGGAGAGGAGGCGGACCGAGCTCGCCGAGGCCGAGAGGCTCTGCCAGGAGCTGAGCGCCATCGTGGCTGAGCCCTACCTGAAGGAAGAGCTGAGTAAACGGCTGGAGAGTGTCAGCGGGCCGCTCAGGAGTTTAGAGGAGCGAGCAGGTTGGTGGAGTTCATGTGGATGATGTAACACAAGCAATAAAGCTCTATAGAATAGTCATTTTAATAAACGATGATATCCCGTTTCACACTGAATCTCTGCAAAGCTGCAGCAGGAATGTTGTTTTGGTTCCAAGATGATACTACTAACAAATCCAGTGAAAAGTCCAATGTGTCCTTTTTGTTTGAAATAGTTTTTCGGTGTTTACGTTTCTGCTTTCCTTCCCTCAGCTGACGGCCTGTCTCAGCTGCAGGCCGCCCTGTCATCCACCCAGCAGTTCCAGCAGATGTTTGAGGAGTTGCGCTCCTGGCTTGACAGGCAGACAGATCCCAGAGAATCATCCGCCGCCTCGCTGCCCTGTCAGCCGGAGGCCGTGCGCTCCCTGCTGGCGCAAACAGACGAGCTCCAGCGTGGGATCGCCAGCCAGCGGGGTTCCTATGAGCTGATCCAGGCCGAGGGAGCGTCGCTGCTCGCCACTCTCCCGGCAGGAGGGGACGAGCGGTCGGCCCTGCAGTCCCGCCTGGCCTCGTTGCGGCAGGACTGGGAGGGGCTGAACCACAGGATCTCGGAGCGTGAGGCCAGGCTGAAGACCACTCTGAGCAAAGCAGAAACTTACCAGCAGCACAAGGCCGAGCTGATACCGTGGTTAGCAGAGTGCGAAGGGAAAGATGGAGAGATCCAACCTTCGCTGGATTCGTCCGCCCTGGATGAAGCCTTGCAGAAGGTCCGAGGTCTGACGCTGGACCTCGAGAGACGACAACCGCTACTCGAGGCTTTTAACGCAGCAGCTGATCAGCTACTGGAGCAGTGCTGCATGGGAGAGGAAGAGGTACGCACCAAGAGTCCTTAATCTGTTTGACCTCCTTAATGTGCTGAACTGCCGGGCTCAGGTGTTTTTAAACCTCATTTAAGTGCGTTCACTGTGTCAGCAGCCTCTGGAAAGCTAAGTGATGCAAGTTTTTTTCCTGTAGGTACGAGACGAGAAGGCCCAGCTGAACCGCAGGGTGGACGGACTGGGTGAGAGGCTCAGTAACCGCACCTCCCAGCTGGAGGAGCTGGCCGGCCGCCTGAAGGAGTTTGAAGAAGGCAGACAGGCTGTGGAGAGGAGGCTGGAGGCGGCCAAGCACCAGATAGAAGTCCAGGAGGCTCTAGGACCTCAGGTACAGATTTATTTATTTTTTCAGTTTTGTTTAAAAGCCGAGCAGAGACGGCATGTTAAGTGTGTGTCATCTGTACTTCCCCCGTTCAGGCATGCAGCGCTAAGAGCCTGGAGAGGTTGAGAAGTCAGCAGGAGAGTCTGAGGTCCCTGCAGCCTCAGGTGGTCTACCTGAAAGACCTGGCCCAGGGGCTGGTGCAGGACGCACCCCAGACACCAGGGGGCAGCACCGAGGGGGCGCAGAGACTCCAGGACCAGGCCAAAGACACAGAGAAAGACTATGACGGCGTTACTGACAAGGTGAGGAGCCAGGTTTGCAAATAATGACATTTTAAACAATTATATCTGCAAAAGTGACAGATCCTAAGATTTCAATCCCTCCTCCCAAAACCTGATCAGACATATTTGACCGACGTTAAAGCGTTGCAGAACTGGATGTGGAAAAGAGAGGAGAGTCCCGAAAGACGCCATAACAGTTGTAAATTAACATAACCTCAACAATTTATGTAGGCTGGAGTTGTTGTACAACTGGAGGGACTATTTATACCGGGGGGGTCATTGTGTGAGAGGGCGTCGGTGTGCGACAGTGAGCTGAGTGAGAGCAGAACAACTATAGCTGTCAGGAGAGTTTGGTTACAGTTACAGTAGTCATATATGGCCAGTGTGGACATTCAACACTTTATCATGGTTTGAAATGTAAACCACAGCGTCAAGAATTCAGCAGCCGGCGGTGTTGCATCTATTTCCTGCAATCGGGCTTCCAAAATGTTCCATTTAAGGTCAGAGGAGGTCTCATTGTATACAGCACTGAAACATCACACTGTGCTATAATTCAGAGATGGTTTAGTTTGGGGTTTGTTTTGTTTTTTGATCTGATGCCGTTGTTGCAGAGATCTGAGCTGGAGGAAATGATGCAGATCCAGGCTTAGATAATGCTCCTGCTGTCTCTTCCTCGCACCTACACAGACCAAGTCTATTTTTACTTGTGGCTGGGTTGCATCATTTTCTGGTTCAGTTACATGTTCTGTTGCAGTGAGAAAAATAAAACTACCACACAGACTCCTCTTCATCCGGTTAATCTAGGTTTCTAGTTTGAAGTCTTTCTGTGTGTCATATATTATCTCTAACGTGTTGTTTTTGATTCAAAAACTCTAAATTAAAGGATTTTCATCTAAACATTTCTGTGTTTTTCATATTTGCACAAAGTAGTAGCACAGTCTTCTCGCTGAAACACGTAACATTTAACTGACAAACCTCCTCCTCCTCCTCCTCCTCCATCAGATCGAGCATTGCTGCTCCTCCCTGGAGTCTCGGTTGCAGGGCGTCGGCGAGGTCCAGTCTCACGTGCGGGATGTCTTCTCCCGCCTCGCCGATCTCGATGACGAGCTGGACTCCCTCAGTCCCGTTGGACGCGACGCGGACTCCCTGGCCTCTCAGGCCGATGCCCTGAAGGGCTTCCTCTCCCGTCTGTCCAACCTCAGGACGGAGCTGGACGGACATGCCACAGAGTGCACCACCATGCTGCGGCGGGAAGGCTCCTCGCCCGACCTCCTGGCTCTCAGGAGGGAGACGGAGGCTTTGAGCCGCCAGGCCGGCAAGGTGAGTGACAAAAAAAAAAGAAGATGAGACGATGATCGTGTTCAGTGCATGTAAATGTTCGGTTGGTTTAATCCGGTCGTTTTTATTTCCTGCTCTGCAGCTGAGTGAGCGTGGCCAGGCCAGGTTGGACCAGATCGAGGATGCTGCAGACAGGGTTCGAGATTTCTACAGGCTGGTGGCTGAGCTGCAAGGCCTGCTGGGAAAGGCAGAAGACGGCCTGAACGCACAGAGCGTGGTCGGCACGGAGGTGGAGATGATCAAGCAGCAGCTGCAGGAGTTCAAGGTAGGACTCTGCTGTTCTTAACATGGATGTTTGAAGAAGAATGAATGTGAAGGTTTTTGTTTTGTGATTTTCTGCATAATAGCTGTTAGGCCTGTCAGACACATGTTTCTCTGTTGGTTATAATATCTGATTAGCTGTGTGAGTGTGAGGAGCTGAAAGAATCTGAAATAACTCAGGGCTAAAATGTTTATAAGTGCCTGAAAATGAATTTGCACAGATGAACAGAACTTGTTCAGCGTAACATGAGCTGTGGTTTGGAGCGCGGCTCTTTGTGTGCGTGTCATGAATAGAGACATTCAGTATTTGTGGAGCCTCTGAGGGGGTCTGTGCCTTTCCTCTTGTTCATACCTCTAGAGACCATGAGGTAAGGACGTGAGTGTTTGTGAGAGAGGCTGCTGCTGCTGCAGTGGAGCTGAGTGACACATCTCTCTGCTGAATCACGCAGCTTTTTCTATTTAATGGATAATTCTGATGCTGCAACATTTCCAACAAGAACACACAAACTCTCTCTCTGCTCTGTCTCCCCTAATAAACACGTTGCATACCCGTCCCTCCTCGGGCATCACTCTCCTAGCGTTTTGACCTGGTTAGCCTTGTCACTGTAATGATGGACAACGGTCTATATTTGATACGGAACCAGATCTGCCCTCCGCCTTCCCTTTCTTGTGGTGAAGCTCGGCGCTCTGAAAGCACCGGGGAATGTCTGCACTGCTGCTGCTCCTGCTGCTGCTGCTTTCACCACATTTATTGACCGGTATTGTAAAGTACATGATGTTGTTGGTAGTCTGGGTTTTGCGCAATGCAACAGTTAAGTTTAATAAACTGAACAGAAGGGACTTAGAAGACACAGACCGCTAGTCAACACAGATGACTTGTGCAATAAGAAATTAATTTCACATGCTCAAGTTATTGAAATTTGGCCAGTTTATGATATAATATGAATTGTTCTCGCATTAGAAATGTGAAAAATGGCAACGTTGACAATTAGTGGGAGGGAAGTGCATAAAAATAAAGGCTAATCTTTATTATTGATTAGAACTATTGATTGATGATGATTTATGAGGTTTTTACTGTCTCTAAAATGTGAAATATATAAGAAAAGCTGTTTAAATCATCTAAAAAGTCCACAATTTACAGTTTAGAAGGACATAAAATATAGAAAAATGTCATAATCTCTCATTTAAGAAGCTGAAATCGAGGAAAAAGCTTCTCTTTGCAGGACAGGAAGTAGTTATTATGCACAAATTATTCTGAGAAATCAACATACATAAATAAAATTTGCAGTCAAGGTGCTTAATTGTTAACTATACACGTCTTTTCTTATCATTTTTAGCTTATTTTTGTGCATTTAAAGAGAAATTCCTCAAACCACATGATGAGCTAGACTCAGGGAAGTGCTTTGCTGGCACCTTTTTTTTTGTCTTTTTTGTCTTTTACTCCAGTTCTTGTTTCATGTTGCACAGACTACTCTTTCAGCCCGACTACTATCATTAAGGAGCACATTTTCTTTCCATGATGTAATATCCTGTCCACTTCAGACAGCTATGCGAGAGCTCGGGCGGAGTGTTCACGAGTCCCACGCACAACCGCAACACACGTAACCGTCCTCTCCGGTCCGCAGTCGGCGCCGTGCTCCGACGAGGTCGTGCTTTATTGAAGACGAGTGATGAATCATGTGAACGGAGCTCTAATCATTTTCATGCATCTGAAGAATTTAGTAGGAGTCCTGCTCGTCCCTTAGAGAGAGAGAGAGAGATGTTCTTAAGATGAGTGGGTGGATCAAAGAACATTTTTTCCCATTTCGTGAGACACTACCTCTTTTTCTCTCTTCGCCCTCGTCCCTTATCTTTCTTCTTCTTCTCTCCGTCGTTTTATCCATCTCATATTTATGCAGACATCCTCATCCCTCTCTTGACCTACTAACCTTTCCCTGTACGTGTTCCTTCAATCCCTTTTACGTGTTTCTGAGTTCCTTCCTCTTTTCTTCTTCCTTTTTTCTCTCTCCCCTGCTGAGCTCCTAATGAGGTGAATGTGTGGAGAGAGAACAAACAGACAGAGGAGATAACGAGGTGTTGAGAGAAGGAGAGAGGGAAGATTCAGACAGAGCTGTGAAAAGATAAAGAGGCGGATCAGACACTGTGCAGAGCTGTTATGAGAGTTTTGTAGTTAAATGAATGATGCAGACTTACAGGTGGAATCAGGTCAATGAAATACTTCAGTCACTGCGTTTAGACGGTTCAAAGAGACAGCTGATAACGCCCGGTACATATCCAATATAACACAATTATTAAATAACTATCAAATGAGGTAGCAGACTAGCAACATGTGGCAACAGAGATCATGAATATTAATGAAATTCAGCAAGTTGTATCAAAGGTAGGCGGAAAACCTTTGTCGACGTGAAGTTGAACTAAAGATGCGATGAAGTGGTATGTGACGCAATCACAGGGTTCCCCAGTTATTCAGTTACTGCAGGGAAACACCGTCAGTGACTTTGGTTCCCACCACTAAACCTTGTTACATACTCTGCGAGAAGAGAGAAATTTGTTCTTGTTCTTGAGGTGAACAAGAACAACAACAAAGTTCGTTCTGGTCAGGTCATTTTTATACTTCACGAGAAGCTCAAGTGCCGATCTTCAGGGAAGTCCTCATAGGCCCCTCCCACTGCAGCATACGTCACAGGCGCTAAGCATTGTGGGAAATGCAGGAGATGGACGACCAGAGGCACTTTTCAGATGTCGGATCACACCGTTCATTCAGCATGTACCCACACACAGTATGACAATCTCTAACCTGGAGAGATTAGCGGTCACGC
The DNA here is from genome assembly GCF_963514085.1 of Chelon labrosus. NCBI lineage: Eukaryota > Metazoa > Chordata > Actinopteri > Mugiliformes > Mugilidae > Chelon > Chelon labrosus. The sequence continues at coordinate 4,595,665 of NC_140349.1, forward strand.
CGCTAACATTAGCATCTGGGAGCTCACAGACTGGCTGCTAGCATTTCTGCTTTTCCGCATTAACCACGCCCACTTTCAATTTCTGACCAATCACAGAACAGTAACTGGACACCACATGAGAAAAAAGTTCTGCCTGGATGATGTCAGAACAAGCTGCGAGAACAAATTTAACTCTCCTTGCTCAGGTGAACCCAGATGGTGCAGTGGCGTTGAGGGTATTTTCTTTTAAAATAGAAAGCGGTGACATCAAGGAGAGCTAGCTCCGTCCAGACTCTTGGTTCACAGTGTGGGATGGGAAATTAAAAAGACCGTCACCAAGGCAACCGGAGCCTGGAACGTCCATTAGCGGCGTCAGTTACAAAGAAAAGGGAATGATGAGGGAACTGCTTTGTGTATGTGCACGGGGGTTTACTGTCTGTGGAGACAAACTCCTACCAGAGACGGGGGGCGGAGCTAACATACAGTTTACATACCTGCAGTTACCACTTGTTGCCATAGGTGTCGCCAAAGAGACACAAGTCTGAAATCTGCAATATTAACACTTTTAAGATTTTAATGAATGTTCCTGAGCAAACTCCATGAACTTGAAGGGAGAAAGGGATAAACACTTACTTGGAAAATTATTGGTGAAGTGCAAAATAAATAAATAAAAATAAGTATTTAAGTATTTATTAGTATAAAGGCCCTTCCCATGTAGTTTTCGTGTTTTTTGATTTAAAAATCTTGATAGAAACATTTATTTTCTTTGGCTGATACCTTTTACTTCAACAAATCCAAATTTATATGTCCAATAATTTGGTTTATGATTAAATAACATTTCCATCAGTTTTACACAAGTTAACGTCCAATTTGCTGCACAATAAGAAGGTTGAACGCGGTTACCACACTTTCATTGTTGCTGTGTGCGTGTTAGCCCGCTGACATTGGCTTTAAGCACTGCTCTTCCAAAGTACATCCTCAAAAGCTTGTTAGCGGAGATAAATAGAGTAGTCCATTAATCCCAGTGTGAAATTACTGCATTACAGCTGCCAAGAGGCTCATGAATCATTAAACCAAAACAAACAACACGAGGACACGCAAAGAGGTGTCCTCCCATTGTGTGCATGTCCCTGTGTGTGTTATTTCATTTTATTTATTCATTATACTCCGGTTATTTATGATGAGGCCTCATCGAATGTAGGTCTTATAATTATTTTTTTCCCTCGCTGAAGATGTTAAAGCTGCGAGCTGTGAGCTGAGGCGAAGACAGGCCGGGTGCTGGGTGTCTAAAAGCTACTGTCTGTGGGAGTATGAAGAGCATAGAAGAAAAAAATAAAATATGGTCTGTCATCCTATCTGGGGGCAGAGGGGTATTTATAGGAGGGCAATGAGGAGAGGGTGGCAGGGGTGGATATTGTCAGGAATAGAGGAAAAAGACGGAAAGAGGGGAGTGGGATCACGAGGCCGAATAACGGATGCAGAAGGAAGATAAGGGGAGGAAGGGATAGAGGGGAATAACAGAGAGAGGGGTTTCCATGTTCTGGATTCTGGTTTTGTCCTCTATCTGACTCCATTTAATGTTTATCTCTTCTCTGTATTATATCTATATTCTGCCTCGGTCTTCTGCTAATAGTCTGAAGAGGAATAGATGTGAAAATGTCCGTCATTCACTTTTATAAAGACTCTCCTCTCCTGCTTCGTCTCTACCTCCCTCTACCCTCTCTCTCTCTCTCTCTCTCTGTGTAACCGATCCAGCTCGGCTCATTTCAAAACTAAACATGTCTGTCTGGCTCCAAAACAGACCAGGCCACCCCTCTCCCCTTCTCTCCGTCCCCCGTCCCCCTCCCCCACCAGACCCCGTTTCCAATCCAAAGGGATGATGTCATGCCGATGCTTAAAAAGACGAGGGGGCTCAGGATGAGGTGTGTGTGTGTGTGTGTGTGTTTGTGTTTGTGTGTGTGTCTGGGCATGGGTGGAGGCCAGCCAGGGGATGAGGGGTCATGGGAGTGGGTGGTGACGTTGTCGGATTATTGTTTAAACTTCCCAACAGTGATCTCACAGTAGACGTACTGGGTCAATGAGGCAGAGGGAGCAGTCTTCTCCTCTAACTCTTTGTCTCTGTATTGAGAATCCCTGCTACACCGCAATATATGCAAAACAGTCCGGGCCTCAAAAGGCTCCTCTGTGTTTCTGCTAAACAATCAAGTGTGTGTGATGAACTGAGGAAGAGGCTGGAAGCAACAAATGTCTGATTGTTGAACAGAAAAAAAAAAAAACTAAATTTAGACTAAACTGAAACTGTTGAACTTAAGAAAAGTGTTTGGAAAGGTTGATTAGAGTGAAAATACACGATCAGCCATAGCATTAAAACCACTGACAGCAGAAGTAAATAACATTTACCATCTTGTGATAATTCAGTGTTCTGCTGGGAAACTTTTGGACCTGGCATTCATTGGTGTGGATGTTACTTAGACATGTAGCACCCACCTAGACCAGACCAGACACCCCCACCCCATAGCAATGACACTCCTTGATGGCAGCAGCCATCCCCAGCAGGATGCAGCCTGACACAGACACACACACAAAAAACAATTTAGGAACAACTAAAAAAAAAAACATGAAGAACAGCACAAGGTGTTGACCTGGCCTCCAAATTCACTAGATCCCAAATTCATCAAGTATCTGTGGGATGATCCACAGAGGCCCCTCCCCTCAAAGGTCCCCCACTAACAACATCCTGTTGCCAGACACCACAGGACACCCTCAGAAGGACCATGTCCATTCTCTAATGAGTCACAGCTGTTTTGGAGGCACAAGGGAGACCTAGACAATATTAGGAAGGTGGTCATAATGTTATGCCTGATCGATGTGTGTTGTTCCTTTTGTTAAATTGAAACAAAAGTAGGTTTATATTTCTCAAAATAAGATAGACACACAGCTTTAGGAGAGTGTGATCAGGCAGAGCGATGCTAAAGGCTAACATCAACATTATAATGCTTTGTTATTAGCATGCTAGGATACTTCGTTTGGCTAAGTAGCACTACACAGTAGTCTTATCAAATTAAAATGAAGAATTAAGGGCCAAAGTAATTCCATTTCATGCTAACATGGTCATGAAAGTGTTTTGAATGACTGGATTATCATTCTAGTTGCTGACCGACTGATGCAGCCATGCTGCTAACCTAGCATGTGTTAAAACTCAGCTGTTGATTTGGCGCTAATTTAAAAACCTGCATCTTTAAAAACAACAACAAAGCCACAAAGGAATGTCTCTCACTCAGATATCTGCTATTCATCATGTACATGTTTATACCGGGCCGTCCTGTCTGCACATATGTGCTACTGTGGAATCTGTGTTTGTATTTAGGGTTGCTCCGTGGCCTGATGAGAGGTGTGTGTGTGTGTGTGTGTGTGTCTGCGCACCCTGTATCAGAGGATGCTTCTAATTCCAGTCTTTTTCGGGTTGCAACCGGAATCTCAGCTGTCTCCTCGCCCCACCCTCGCGCTCACACAAGTAGACACACACATCGGGGTGTGGCATCAACATCTCTCTGCATGCCCCTGGCTCGCCGCGACCCTAAGCAGCTGACATAGTCTCTGGGTGCGATGAGAACACACATTTACTCACTGGTGGTTTAGCGGAGGGGCGTTAGGAGAGAGGCTCTAAACCCCGTCGCTGCAGATGGACATTCCTGAGAAGGGCTGGTTAGTCTGGGTGACAGCAGCACAGGAGGAGTGTGTGTGTCTTTGTGCACATGTTTGTTAAAAAAAAAAAAATAAATCTCAGTCCTAAATCATGACTGCACGCCTCCCCTGTCTTCACCCCGCCACCTCCTCCTCCTCCTCCTCCTCCTCCTCCTCCTCCTCCTCCTTTTCTTTCTTCTTCGTCTTTCCTTCCACCTCATCATCCTGTAGTGTTCAGTCCTCAGAGGATCTGGAAGCCCGTGACTCACTGTCCTTCCCCGCACCGACTGTGTCAGCAGCTATTTAATGGCGGGCGTAGAAGTCGAGCTAAACTGGGCCAGCAGCTCCCTGCTTGTCTTTGCTTCATGCTGTGACGCTGGAATGTGTCTCAGTCTGACCTAAAACACTGCTTACACATTTAAAGTTCAGATTGTAAATTAGATGTTTAAGCCACCGAGCCAACGGTCGGCTGTGTTCTGGGGTCTGGTCATCGGTTTCTGCAAAGTTTGTTGGAGGGGATCTCGCTAATTTGCTGCACAGATTAGACTCCTCCCATTTTATCCGAACATTCAGATCTGCAAATATTTTCCCGACGACATGATCGTCTCTAGAGTGAATAAACTGTAGGCCAGCTGATCAACATGATTCAGGAACTCTTTGCAGCTAATTTTAGCTTCCTAGCCTCCCAGCTAATAGCGGCTCTTCCTGTTTCATCGTTTGAATGTTGAATCCAGACCTTTGCCACCTGCTGGTATATGGTTATGCCCTCGATGACTGATGACTGTCATCTGTGCGGTGTGATCGAGTGCAATTTTTGGACCCAGACACCAGAGTTGTTGCGGGTAGTTCTTAGATGACGGTCTGGTTGTACCCAGGCCATAAAACTCTTAGCATTGCATCCACCGTTTAAAGTCTGACTGCCAACCATGCTGAAAGAAAATGTGTTTTTAGAAATCTGCAGAGAACTACAACATATAGGTACCTGGTATTATGAATGCAGCAAGTGTTTTAAGCAGGACTCTTGAGTTAACCTGTTTTCTCTGGTTTAATTAGTCTAATTCAAACCTTAAAGTTGTGTGCAGTGAGAAGAGTTCAGTGTGTCAGAACCCGGTAACCCTCCCATGACTCCCCCGGCTAATCCAAGTCATTCGTCATCCCGGCTCTCAGAATTTTCCTGGACTGCTTTCTTTGTCTCCTTCCTTTCTGCTTGTTTTGCGTCTCTAAATCTTTCTGGGATTCTTTATGGTGTCTGTGTTTGTTTGTTTGTTAGAGTGTGATACGGGCTATTCATGTGTGTGTGTGTGTGTGTATGTGTATGTGTGTGTGCGCGCGTCTGATATCTATATCCGAGTGTCCCGCTCTTATTTCTGTCTCTGCCGTGTTTGTTTTGTCTCTCCGAGGGGCTGATTGGATCACGCTAACGCAGTTTCTCTAATCATATAACCTGATTTGTACGGCTAAACTTTCCTGTAATCTGCTGGCACACACACACACAAACACACACACAGACACACAAAAATGTATTTATGCAGACATAAATCGTTTACTTCTGTATGCATCTGTGACCGATGGAGAAAGAGAGGGACTGTTACGTCTCGGGCTTGTATGATCTAAATATGTCTGGGATGGTGTGAGTCAACGCATGCGTGTGATGTGTGTGTGGGTGGGTGTGTGTGTGTGTGTGTGTGTGTGTAATGTCTTGGCCTCCCTGCTCTCAGGTCCTGTATTGTTTCAGCTGTTGTGAATTAGAAAGGCATGCCACGGCTCAGCCTTCTCCCTCCGTCTGTTTTCACCCTCTTTTTTTTACTCAGTTCAGTGAAAATCTAAATATTTGTCCTGACCTAAATTCACGTGAAACATGTCCAAAAAGGACAAGGACGAATGTTTTAAATATTTTTCATCATTTTTTTACTTAAAATAAGTGTTTGTGTCTTGATCAAAATTCTTTAGGATTTAAAAAAAAGTGTGGTAAAATGTAATTTCATGACACACTGTAGGGGTCCTGCCTTACTGCCACATATCATAAATATTAAATATGTGCCGCAGGAATACTGAGACAAATTGAAGCGATTGAGAATAGAGTACATGCTTTATTGGAAGGAGATAAAGAAAAAAAGCCTTCAAGAAAATGTGGAGGTTGGAAATTTCTGTTATGATTAAGGTGTTATGCTTTAGACTTTCAATCTCCTTTCAAAGCTTTTACCAGAAAGTGAAAGTGTCTGAAGACAGAGGAGGACTGGGCTCAAGTAATAAAAAATATATATATACACAAGATGGAGAAGTTGACTTGTTTAGTTCTACTGAGGAAATATGTTCAGGAATTCTAACTTATTGTTTGCAGAATGTCGTCCTGTTTGTATGTGAGCACCTTTTTAGTTTCCTTTATTAAAATTGTGTTGAGGCTGAGTAGAAATATTACTTTCTATTAAAGGAAAATCAAGAAAAGCGTAAATCTGAAGCAGATATGTTTGGGGAAAAAACTATTTATATATTAAATTAAATATATGGTATTACTGTGCACCAAAGAAAGTAGTATAGTTCTTTTGCAAGAAGCATTCCTCGTTCACGTCTCTCAGTGTCTGGAGGCGGAAACTTCTCCCTCCTCCTGCCTCCTACGAACCATCCACTCGGACGTCTTTTCTCTTTGTGTGTGATATTGTGATTTCGGCAAAAGTGACCGACGTTTGAAGTGCACCCCAGCGCGCCGGTGTGACTCAAAACCAGACTGTTACTACATATGCTCTGGTCTGCTGAAGGACTAGAAGATTTAGATCCCTGTGAGAGTCAGGTGTTTTTGTGTCGATGTGTAGGAGGTGGAAGAGGCTCAAAGAAAAAGACGAGAGGAGGTGGAGGTCTGTGCACGCGAGAGAAAAAAAGAGAAAGAGACGACCTCTAGAGTCGACACTCCTCAGCAGGCTGCCTCACAGGTGTTGGTTTGTGTGTGTGCGGGGAGACGAGGGGAGGTCGCCGACAAAAACAAAAAGAGAGAGGAGAGAGGAGAAGCCTATTTTTACCACTCTGAAACTCAAATGGTGTAAACCGCCGCGGAGAATTGACCTCCAAAGTGTTTATAACGTGGAAAAGTCCTTCCTGCGTTAATCGCACACACGGACATTAAACTGCATCTGACTGCTGGCTGCCAGCTGAACGAAAACAAGCTCGGCCCGGGGAAAGTGTGAGGTTTTTATTAGGCTAAAAGAATGTGTGTGTGTGTGCAGGCTAATTTACCGTTAAATTGAAGTAGTTACACACACACACGAAGCAAATCGGCAACAAAAATGTGCCAAATGTGCAAAGTGTGAGCCTGCTGTTCTGACCGTCGGCGTGCAGATGACAGACAGGTGTGTTTTATTAAACTTATTGAGCTCCATGTAGGAGGTACATGCCTTTTTCTCTTCCTTAGCGCTCTGTGTGTGTGTTTGCCCGGATTCTCTTTGTGTCTCTGTCTGAGGAGGAACAATAAATGCTTTCACACACACAGGCAGGTGAAATGCTGGTTAATATAAAACCAGCTCTGAGAGTTGGAGAGGAGGAGGCGGGTGTGTCTGGAGAGTGAAAGCACGGATGGGAAAGAGATGGCAGACACATTTTTTTTATTTTTTCCTGCTGCCAGGGAGAAGGTGAGAGCGTGACGGACGAATAGAGATTGAAAAACAACATGTTGAGGAAGAAAATGACATTAAATGAGTTAGATTTTAGATTTGCTCTCGGCTCAGGGGGGAAAACAAAAACGAGACCAGGAAAAAAAGTCTGTTTTTCCATCGACAGGTGTTCCCCCATGAGCAAATAAACGACCCAGAAAAGTCAATAATACCTACTCTATGCCCTCCACCTGTGTTTGTGTTTATGTCACTTAGCTGCACTAAGTGGTTTCGAGCCTCCAGACGCAGGCGATGGCGGGACGAGCCTTCAGCTCAGACGCAACCCTGAACGGCTTTATGCGTGAATAACCAGCCGTTTAGTGGATGCCGGGACCCACACGCACAGCGGCGCGCGGCGTAAAGTTCTGCAGCGCGGAACGACGCCCGTGGGAAAATTAAACCGCTAATCCTTACGTCGGTGTGCTCCTCTCTAAACAACCTTCCCGTCAGTTGACTCCTAAACGGGCCGTGACGGCTGAGGAATGAATGGAAGTCATAGTCTGGGAGGGGAGCACGGGACCCGCAGGGGAACTGACTAATCGAGTTTAATCTTAAACAGATCATGGGGGGTCATGGGTGGAGGCACGGACTTTGCTAGTAGTCAATGGGGCAGGGCAAAGGGCGTTATTCAAATGAGCTAATTAAACAAGATTAATCCGTTTATCGGTCCCTCTTCGTCCTCCTTATTTTGGTTCTTTCTCCCTCTCTCCTGGTCGCTGGAGCACATCTGTGAATGCTCCTCATATTCAAATGCTCGCTGTGTGTGTGTGTCTGTGTGTGTTAGGACGGGGTTGTCGGTTAGCCGTGGGGGTCACGTGAGAGTTTGCGAGCTCTGCATGTGTGCTCGTGGGCGTGTGCAGCACAACCAGCGACAAACCCCTTTTGTTTCTATAAAGACGTTTGCCTTGGACGCGGCTATGACAGCTGCAGCGCAACTGACAGAGAGAGAGAGAGAGAGGAGGGTAGGTGTTTGGAGGGGGAGGGCGGTTAAAAAGAAAGAGTGGAGTATTTAGCATATTTGACATGCAGGCCACGGGCTGCTCTGTGCAACAGTTGAGAAAGAGAGAGCCAGAGGCAAAGGAGAGAGAGAGAGAGGGAGAGAGATCAGTCGGACTCCGGGCCAGGCGGCTTTAAACAAACAAGACTTCCTCAAAAACAGAGAAGAAAGAGGAGGAGAAACCTCCACGACCGCCACTGAGGACTCTGTGTGAGAAGACAAAAACAATAAAGTTCCCTGCCTCTGCTCCGTGGCTGCAGGTTGCCATGTTTGTTGCTATCCCCCCTTCTGTCTGAGTGGGTGGCTGCTCCGAGGTTTTGTATGCCATCCTGAAGAAACAGACAGCAACAACCCCCCTCCTCCTTCTCCTCCTGCTCCTGTCCTGTTTCTTCTTCTTTTTTTTTTTTTTTTTATGCACGGCCCCTTTTCCTACGGGCCCCTCAGTTCGGTGTCTCCCTCGAACACACACAACCACACACACACAGTCAGTCAGCCAGATTGGATTTCAGTGGAGGCGCAGACGGGAATGCACAAGTGGAGCCTGTGAATATCACAGACTTTTTGTGCGTCTGTAGCTTCTTTTCATTTTTCTTTTTACACTAACAGCGCCTTCGGTACTACCAGGACTTAAAAACCACAGCTCACCTGGAAAAGAGGAAATAACGGCGTGAATTAAAACGGGACACTTCCCTGGACTATTGCTTTTGGGAGGAGAGGGGGTAAAAAAAAAAAGACAGCTCATTACCGATAAGCCTCTTTCTCTGCCGTCAGCTCGCAGTCCCACCCTCTCTCCCTCACCTCTTTTCTTTCTTTTTCTTTGACTCTGTATCATTTCCCTGTTTTTTGGGGGGGTGTTTTTCTTGCTCCAGAGGGGAGGAGGCTCTTTGCCCTCGAGGGAATTAAGAGTGGATTACAAAGATGTGATGAATGTAGCTAGCCCGCTTCTCTTCTCCTCTCACAAACCTGGCAACAGTGGCGGGATACTGTATATATTATATTTTTAAAAGCCCAAAGTCATCTGGGTTATATTACAGTATAATTAAGCATTTTAATTCATTCTCTTTCTATATTTTTCCTCCTTTATTTATTTAGTATTAACAGCAGAACGTTACTTCCTGCTTTGTGTTGAATAATCGGCCGCATCCCACTATTTTTTTTGCTAATAAACAAAATCCTCCTCTATCTATCTCTCTCTCTGAATCCACGCCCCCTCTTAGCACGCTGCCTCCCTTTCTCTCGCTATTTAACTCCCTTACACCTCTCTCTCTCTCTTTCTCTGTCTCTCTCACCCCCCTCTCTTTTTATTTTTTTATTTTCTTCTTTCGGGGGAGAGGAAACCGGCACGATTGGAGCACTTCCTGTGTTTTAATACCAGTGCAGGAAACAGAACAAACGGAGCTGAATTCAAACACAAACAGTGAGAGAGCAGGGAGGGAGGGAGGTAGGGGAGGGAGAGAGAGAGAGAGAGAGCGTGAGAGAGAGAGAGCGTGAGAGAGAGAGAGAGAGAGAGAGAGAGAGAGGCAGAGAGGCAGGGAGGCAGGCGAGGGGGGAGCAGCAAGAGAGCGAGAGTGAGAGGAAAAGAGGGAGATTTTTTTAGCAGCTGCAAACCATTTCAGCTGTGTAGTGGCCTGAGAACAGAGGCTGGGAGAGAAAGAAAAGAGGGAGAGCAAAGCTCGGGGAGCCCACACGTTTTCAAAGGGAAGAAGAGGAATTGGGATTGCGTGGCACTTTGCTTCATTCTCCGTGCGGAGTCGGGGAGAAGCCGGAGAAAAGAAAGCCTGCAAAAGAAAGAGCGAGAGGGAAGGGAGCGTGTCCTGGGATTGTCTGCTACCGGAGAGGGGGGAAGACCTTGCTGCAAAGCAAAGCAAAGCAAAGCTCAGAGCTGGGAGGGCTGTCTGGGACTTTGCCCTCTGGATACAGTCCCACGACTCACTGCTCTAGCCTGCTCGGCTGCCTGCTTGCTTGCCTGCCTGGCTGGTCCAGGATCCACCCCCCTTCTTTATTTCTCGGGTGCCCTCTTTTACTCCAGCCTCACCCCCCCGCTTCCAAGAGCCTGCCTGCTTTCGATCTACTGTACCTCTTCCCCGGAGCTGTGGATGATCTGAGGATGAGGGAGAATGAGAGCAAAGATAAAAGAAAGGGACTGAAACACTGATGGGGATTCGTCTTTGTTCTTTATTTAGTGTTTTTCTTAAAATACTGGACTGTCGGACTGCCGGGTGGAGGTGATATCCTTTGACTGATGATGAATGTTGTCACGCCGGTGAGATGTCTTGAAGAAATCAGGTTTTGTTTTGCAAGCGCAAAAGCCTGATCCTTTGTGATGGAAGTGGAGGACAGAAAAAGAAAAAGAAAAGCTGTGGACTGCTTGAACACTCACCGGACCACAAAGTGGCAGTGACTTGGTGAAGGAATTTCTATTTTCGTATTTTTTTCTCGAGTATGGTTTCTTGCCTCAGTAAGCTCTGAAGGATAGACATTTTCTATATTTTTTTGACTTTCGTTTACCGGTTGTAATTTATGTCATTCATTTTTATTTTTTTTATTTTGTTCTGCACGAAACATTTTTTGAACAAAGGAAGACAAAAGTGAAACAAACCCGTGGAGTATCGTTCTTTCCTGTTCATTGCACCCCACGCAGCCTTTCTTTTATATAACACAGAGTGGGTTTTCTCACCTTAAAAGGAGACTTTTACACTTCCCTGCCTGCCTCTCACTGAGTCTGAGAAGTTGTCCAAGCCCTTTCTGCCTTTTCCTGTTGTGCCACAGTGAAGAGAGCAGACGAGGAAGGAAGGAAGGAGGCAGGAGTTTGGTGGAGGTGGAGGGGGGAGTAAAAGACTCAAGGAATGATTTGCATGTGCTTGGACATGAAGGAGAGGGCAGCACTTTGCGTTTTTGATACCCAAACAAAGGGATGTTATCTTTACGGCGCTCACCTCACCTTGGACTCTCAGGCAGGGATATGATGACTGTTCCTTTCCCTTCCTCCACCTCTCTCATTCCTAACAGCGTTTCAAACAAACAGAGCTGGTGATTAATATGGTGCCGAGGGGGAGTGTTGTCTCTCTAACTCCCTCGCTGATGCCACACAGCATCTCGGAAAGACCACGGAAACACTCAACTGTTGAAGTGACATAGTCGAGGACGTGAGAATATGCATATACTGTGGATGATAATGTTTGAAAACTGGTTTTAGGATGTGAAACCTGAAGGGTTTGGGAAATGCAGCCGCATGGACTGTCTCATTTTTGGGGATTATTATACTTGTGACCTTTCAAAGGACAAGGACTCCACCTTTATTGTGTGATTCATTTCTGTAAGTGCGGCGTCATACCTGCACCTTAAATCACAGCCACTGCAGGGTTTTTCTTTGGCATAATGGGAAAGCCCCTGAGCCGTCCGGACTGTCTGAGGCAGAACCCTCGCTGCCTTGGAAAAGGTGACGAGGAGGAGGCATACATAGAGGATTGCTACGTCCCCCAGCGATCCATTTATGACACCATGCGTATCAATGAGCAGATTGACCAAGGGACCAAACTGTGTCAACCTTCCAGGAGTACGCTGGGCTCTGGTGGGGAGGTGAGAGGAGAGGGAAGTACGCTATCCAGCAACGGCACCATTGGCGCCGATCTAGGTGGCGTCTTTGTCTCCAGGAATGCCGATAACGCCGGAGGAGTCAAGAAACTAGACGAGAGGGTAATCTTTGATGCCCTGAAGCTAACCGGTGATCTTCAGATTATGTCGCCTCCAGTTGGCCTTCCAGGATCAGGTTTGCCTCTTGCTCCGTCCTCATCTGGATCTGGTGGCGTGGCTGCGGTGGCTAAGAGGCGGCATCAAGGCGGCGATAAGAAGGACAATCCAAACCGGCGGTCTTGGAAAGCCTTTATGCCTCCGAGTTATCCTGAGTTTGCAGAAAGACTGGAGTTCTCGTCTGCTGAGGGAGCAGAGAAACGTTTGTCTGGGGCCGGGATTCCTCTCTCTCCTCTGCAGCCCATTCCCTCTCACCTCCCCCCATCCACCCCCACATCCTCCACGCCTTTACCCCCTTACACCCCCTCCCCTTTATCGTCTGCACCGCACACTCCTCCTGTCTCCACCTCACCTTCTTTAACACCCACACTTAGCGCCGTGCCTCCTCTCCAGCAGCATCCGCTCAGCAGGCAAAAGCAGGTTCATCCCATGCTGCAGAAGCAGCAGAAGTCGACTCATGCGGCGCCATCTCCTTCAAAAGAACGGTTACCTGCCTTTAGCCAAGCGCCCCACGTTTCTGGAAATACACCACAGCATAGCCCCAGTGTGTCTCGACAGATAGACAATAAAAGGGGGGAGCACAGACGGACTGCCAGCTCTTCTAAAGCTGGAATTAAGCAGATCCCAGAGGAGCCTGTTGAGTCCATTAAGACTTCAGATTCAGAGAGGGATTCTCCTCTTTTGGACCAGGACCAAGGGGATAATGCCCCACTCATCCCCCCAAAACCAGTCTTCTGCCCCCCTACCAAGGCTCGCACCTGGCCCCGTAGTATAACAACGGGGAAAAGGACTCAGGTCGGGTTGAGACACAACTTCCCCGTTCTTCCCCCTTTGCCTCCCTTTTTGGGTGATGATAACCACACAGACGAAGAGTCACTTTATCTACTAGACCCCCCATCTCCCTTCTTGAAGGAGGAAGAGGGGCTAGTGTATGGAGGTCTGCCTCTCTCCCCCTGTATCAGTCAGGAGGGAGGTGATGAGGGGCTGCTCGGATGGGGCGCTCAGGGCGGAGATCTCCGAGAACGCACAGCATCTGAACTCAAATTTGAGGAGGATGAGCGCAGGATACTTGAGGAGCTTGAAGACGATGAGCCCGGAGACTGCATGAACATAACCGAGGAGGAGGAGGAGGAGGAGGAGGAGGAGGAGGAGGAGGAGGAGGAGGAGGCGTGGAAAAAACAAAGGGATAGGGCAGAAGAGGAGAGAGCTCAGAGAGAGGAAAAAGAGTGGGAGGCGGTACTTAAATTGGAGAATAGGGAGATAATTGACCAGTCTTGGCACAGGGAACCTCTAGAATCAGAGGGTTGGGATTTAACTGGCTCTTCTGGACAATGGCCTGTATTGACACCCCCTACAGGGTTTGGAGGCCCCGGGGCCCCCAGTGCCTCACCTTGCCCCAGCTCAGCAGCTGAGTCAGATGACCTTTTCCTTGAGCTGGAGAGGCAGTGTCAAGAAGATGAAGGAGCAGAGGGAGTGGAGATGAGTGTGGATCCTGACCCTCTTGATCCCTACACGCTTCCTTGTTTAGAGGAGGAGGAAGAGGAGATCGAAGAGGAAGAAGAAGAAAAGAGTGCCTGGGTAGATTTTGAAGGAACTCTCCCTCTTGATGAAGTGAACGTCACAGAGCCTGACAGCATTTCCCCTGGTTTAGAAAAAACTACAAACGATGCCGATTTAAATGATTCTGCACAAATAGAAGAAATTAAAAACTTGATGAAAGCACGCGACCATGAAAAGGAGCATGGTTTCATTGATGAAGACTGTGACATTAGCTTTAGTGATGAGGAGAAGGCGTTGGTAGAGGAGGAAGAGTTGAGTTACCCAACGGACTCTGCTCTAGGCCAGCAACTGGAGTCGGACTCGAGTGGAGTCCACATGTCCCAACCGGACAGGACTGCTATTAGTAACGTCACTCAGGCTGATTGTGAACAAGAGAAACCTGCACAGACTGAAACAGACTTGGATAGCGGGGCATCGTCAGAGCGCGATGGTGAGGATTACGACGAAAAAGCCTCCTCTCCGTCTCCAAGCCCTCTGAACCCTTACACTGAGGATGTAGAGCGTGCGGAGGAGGAGATTGGGCAGGACGAAGGGGAACTAAAAGAGGAAGAAGAGGAGTTAGGAACCGAGTGGGATGTGTGTGACCAATCTGAGCCAAGTTTGGACAGTAGCGAGGGAGTTCTCATGGATCACTCCCTTGAGCCTCAGGACACGGCCGAAAAAGAAATCGACAATGAATGTACACAGGATGTTGACGTTCAAACTTCCTGTCAAGAAGATCCAGTCCCCTCAGATCTCAGTGAGCCTTTCATGACAATAACATGTGACACAGAAGGGACATCCTTTGCTTCGGAGACTGAGGGCTTACTTGTCCCTGCAGATGTAGCCTCAGGATCGGACATGCCAGATCAAGACCCAGATCTGGAGGCTACAGCAGAAATGACAGCTAGCACCCCAAAATCAGACTCTGTTCCGCACATACACCCCGATCTTTTAGACTCGACACCCCCATCCTCTTTACCTCAGACGCCCAAATCTGACTCTTGTGGTGCAGGTTTGGATAGTAAAGACTCAGAGGCCTTTGTGATATCAGATAGTTTTGTTTACCTGGCTGTTTCTGCGCCCCCTCAGTGCCCAAGCGACTGCCCTCCCTCCCCAATTGTGGACTCTGTTCCTCCAAGTCCCGTCTTTAAACCACCTTGCTGCCAAGATCCAGAGGAGGAGGGATCCTTCCTTTCTCCTGACAGCTTTGTTTACATGGCGGCACCTGAACGGCCCCAGCCCGGCCCTTCAGATGTCGGCTCAGCCTGTGAAGATACTCAGGAGCTAGACTTGGACTCGTACTCTGAAGGGACCCAGTCTGGGATGGAAGGAGTGGAGTTTGTCCTCGGCTCTATGACGGGAGACAGCGACTGGGAGTCCGATGGCTCTGCTCTGGACTTTCCTCCACTCAGAGACCAATCCTGGGACCAGCTTGAACCTGGCCTTCTACAGAACCTTTTTACACAGACAGAAACAAGTCGGGTACAAACCTGTAGGCCCCAGGAAGACGAGCCCCAGACAGGGGGCTCGGACAGCCCCACAGACCTCCTCGTAGAATCAGAAGCGAGCTCTAAAGCAGAGAACGAATCTGCTGCATTGCCTTGTTTCGACACTGATGCACAGTCAGAGGTATGCTTGATGCCTGATTTGTTTTCTATAAATTTCCTTCTACAGAACTTAATATGTGTTTAACCTAGAACATTGTGCTGCTGGTGCAGTTTGGTTGTGATGTTTATCTATTTGGACTTTAGTAAAAGCACTAAAACCGCAGTAATTGATTTTGAATTGGCATAAATACAGTTCCAAGTGAAGAGAGTGCATTAAATTGAACCGCAGAGATCGTGGGCTATTGATCTATTTAGCCTACTAGGAGAGCTATTGCTAGCCGAAGAGCAAAAATCTGTTTTTAGCAATGAATGCATTAGACGTGGACATGTTGGGCACATGGAGGCGTAGCATGGAAAAAAGAATTGGGTCAGGTAGCCGAGAGAATAACTGATGTAGACATGGCATGGAAAGTATACGTGGGGGGGTGAAGTTATGCAGACGCCATAATTAGCTAGTTGTGTTTCAGTAGTAGGGCTTTAAATTGTTGCAATATGATGCTAAGAGGGAGCAGGGGGGTTTCGTTCGCTGCTTATGGGAAACTACCCTCAGGGTTTCTCAGTTTGTGTGGAGGTCAGTGTTAAGCTACAGTGCACGCACATATTAGATGGATCGATCACCTGTTTATTAGTGTGAAGCTTGAAGAACAGTGCGTGAAGAGTTAATACGTTTACCTCGAGGGCATTGCTGTTGTTCTGTTTATGCTCAGGATGCTACGTTTCCACGGGTGCAGGGCGTATCCCAGCTGCCTCTAAATACTTGAGGCCAAAGTTTTCCATCTTGTTAAAGTTATTGCGATAAAGGTGCTCGAGGTGTTTGTATACGGAGTGAAACCTCTGGATGGCTTTTCAGTTTGGGTTGGGTTGGTTTCTGGGAATGTAATCAGTAATCAGTGTCACACCACACACACCACACACACACACAGTTAAAGAGTTACTTCACTGCACAGACTTGGATGTGGACTGGATGTTTTATAAATGCTGCGAGATTAGCTTGGTATGAAACTGACAGCAGGAGACTGTCGATGAGAGCGACGGACGAGTCTCTCTGCATTCAGTATTCGACTTGTTTTGTTTTGTGCAGCGTCACTCGTCTCCTGTCTTCTTTTGACGTGTGTGAGCTGCATGTAAAATGTGTATGTATGAGTTTATGTCACCGTGACGGTGTGTTTGACAGCCTGTCAGGCTTTCAGGATGTCAATGTCTGGCCTACGTTTGCTTGATCAGAACTCTGTTTTCAAGCTCACGCTCTGTTTTTCTACCCCACTGACAGACTCCTGTCTATAAAGAGTGCTGTAAATTACACCGATCAGGCATAACATTATGACCACTTGCCTAATATTGTGTAGGTGTCCCTTGTGCCTCCATAACAGTTGTGTCTCATCAGAGAATTGACGTGGACCTTTGAGGGGAGGGACCTCTGTGGATCATCCCACAGATACTTGATCAGTTTGGGATCTAGTGAATTTGGAGGCCAGGTCAACACCTTGTGCTGTTCTTCATGTTTTTTTTAGTTGTTCCGAAAGTGTTTTTGTGTGTGTGTCTGTGTCGGGCTGCATCCTGCTGGGGTCATTGCTATGGGGTGGGGGTGTCTGGTCTGGTCTAGGTGGGTGCTACATGTCTAAGTAACATCCACACCAATGAATGCCAGGTCCAAAAGTTTCCCAGCAGAACGTTGTATTGTCACAAGATGATCAATTTTATTTACTTCTCCTGGTCATAATGTTGTGGCTGATTGGTGTATAAGGTCTAACTGTAGGGAAATGGAGCTTAAAATTGAGGACTATTAGTTTTTTTCCCCACTGGTGAACAATTAATTTGCAAATTTTGGATTTTTAATGTGCATTTTTCAAAAACTCAACTGAATTATGATTCTGCTCCCAGATGTCTGATGTAAGCCGGTGAAACTGTAATTCAGAGCCGCACGCTGCCCATACATGACATGCACCAGTCTCTGCTCTCATGCTGACGATGCAGTCTGTTGGCCGGTCTTTTTATTCCATTAAAGTTTCCAACAGGCGCACGAGTTGCCTGCTCGGACTTATCAGTAACAGCTCATTTGCTCTAGTTGGCGTGGGAGTGCATTAGACTCTATTAGTGTGTGAGCGTGTTTGTTTGAGAGTGTAACTGATTTTTTTGTGTGTTTATTGTGATATGAGGCCAGGTCTGTTTGTTCTCTCGGCAGTAATGGCCTCTCTGGCCCGGGTTTTAATGCAATCACATGTCGTGTCCAGTCTGACTCAGATGAAAAAGAGGGGAAGGGGAAGCTGTAGCGCGGATGACCTGAAACGACGTCAGGCAGTGATTCGGGGAAGTCAAAGAGAGGAAAATAGTAAAAATCATCACAGCTATTCTTCATGTCTTAATGCTGCAAAGATATATTTACCTTGTAGGCTTTATATTGACGTTGTATAATCTTATTTTCCATTTCAAAGTGCAGTCTTTTCCTCTGTGGCAATTGTCAAGCTTGGTATGCACATCAGCAACACCACACAAACACTGGCTCCTTTATTATTTTATAGCAATGACGGATGGGTGACGGTTTTTTTTTTAGGGGGAAATTCGACACTCTGTTTTTTGTCCACATTTCTAAAAGGTGACACATGCATTTTTATAGTGCGACGAAATCCTCTTTTATTTGGGCCTCCCCTTCTCCTCCTCCCACCCTCTCAGCCGACTCCCATTCTGTCGTTCCCAAAGCCTCCCTCTTAACTCCTCCATGCGTGGATGGTTTTGTTGTCGAGATAAGGAGGTGAGAGGTAAATACTGTGTGCTCTCTGTGAGGGGGAACTGCCTCAGCCAACATGGTTACACAAACATTGTGTGGAGTTGTCTGGGGAATATAAACTTAGATATCAGATAAGAATGTGGCAGGGCTAACGCTCGGACTGTGGGCTGGATTGTGTTGCCTGTTGACGGCCCAGCATGTTCTCTCCTCTTTGCTTCCATCTTTGTCTTTGCTCATTTTTCTTTCTTGCACTCTCTTATCTCCCATCCCACTTAAAAATAATCCGCTTCAGTGCACCGTTTACAACAATATGCACTTTAAAACAAACCGCAGCCGATTTCCATGATAATCTCCCGATGGAAATGAACTATAACGGTATGATGTGACAAACACGGGGAGGACAGACTCTGACAGTTTACAGAGACGCAGAAGCAGACACAAAAAAAGAGTTGTGACAGACGACAGGGAGGTTTGGGTGGAGGAAGCCATTGTTTTCACAGGGAAGCACCTTTCCAGTGCGACGCGAGGCTTCAGCACAACGATAAGAGAGCGACGCTGGCATGCAGACACAAGCAGAAGGCCTTTGGATTATTCTCATTTTAAAATACACTGTGTGTGTGCGTTCCACAAACGGACAGACAGATGGACTAGCTTTGCATGCTGCTTGATGAACTGGAGCGAGGGAACATGCAGTACAGACACACTGACCAGTTGCAGCCCGTGCACTATGACTGACAGGCAGGCTATTCGCACACAGCTTGTTTCATGTGAACAGATAAAGATTTGTTGTTTTTAGTTTCTGACTGTGCAGTTAAAGGCTTTAAATGATCTTGATTTAGGATCATTAATGTATTAATAAACATCACGCGTGCGTCTGGATGAGCTCAAAACATTCCAGACAGATTTGAATTTAATAATCGTTAAAGATTTGTTTACAGGTTTCCTTTTTAAACTGCACGTTTGCATTGGAAGGCCATGACACACTGAACCGAAAGGTCGGCCCATGGCTGGTGTGAGGCTGTCTGCAGCCCTAGTTTTGCCGGTGTGTCCTGTACTAGTCTTCAGATTGGCAAACCAGTGCACAAGAAGAGAAAAACAATGAGGTTTAAAAAGGCAGTAGGCTGTTCTCATTTTTCATCATGATGTCATCTAAACGTTCAAGTCCGCAAATATTTTTTCAACTTCCTAGCCGGCTAGTTAATAGTAGCTCTTCCTAGCATCCTAGCCTGCCAGAGAGGTAAATACTGTCTTTCTATCTTCCTAGCCTGCCAGCTAATAGTAGCTCTTTCTGTCTTCCTAGCTTGTCAGCTAATCGTAGCTCTTCCTAGCTTCCTAGCCTGCTAACTAATTATAGTTTTTCCTGGCTTCCTAGCCTCCCACCTAATAGTTGTTCTCCCTACTTTCCTAGTGCTCCAGCTAATAGTAGCTCTCCCTAGCTCCCTACTCTGCCAGCTACTTATAGCTCTTCCTAGCTTCCTAGTCTGCCAGCTAATAGTAGCGCTTCCTTGTCCCCCAGCTAAAAGTAGCTCTTCCCACCCTGCCAGCTAATAGTAGCTCTTCTTAGCTTCATAGCCTCCCACTAGTAGCTCTTTCTTGTTCCTTAGCCTGCTAGCTAATAGTAGCTCTTCATAGCTTTCTAGCCTCATAGCAAATAGTAGCTCTTCCTAGCTTCCTAGCCTCCCAGCTACTAGTAGTTCTTTCTTGCTTCCTAGCCTGCTAGCTAATAGTAGCTCTTCCTAACATCCGCATGCTGGTATGGAGAGTTATTTCTTTCACACTGGATGTGGCCATTGGTTGTAGTCTTTGCGGTGTGTTCAAGTTCACATTTATGGTCCAGACACTATCGACGTGAGGTAGTTGCCGGTAGTTTCGTTGTCCATGCCTCAATTAGTTCTACATAAAGTATTTTGCATGTCAGCTCAACGTCACATTACTGGTTTAGAAATGATTTTTGTAATAAAGTAGAGGCAGCATTCATGCTAATGTTACTGCAGGTTCCTAAAATCTATACGCATACACCATTTCTGGTCCGAAGGATTTTCAGCACTAGATGGAATAGTGGAGAACAAATGTGCCAGAAAAGACAGATGTTCAGAGCGGAGAGAGAAAAAGAAAACCAGGTGGCTTCAGGTTTGCGGCTCATACATTTGTGTTTTGATTGATGTGATAATTCTGGTTGTGAACATCCGCCTCCGGGATAAAACCGTCAACGAGGGAGGAGAGAGGGAGGGGGACGTGTTCAGGTACACAGAAAAGCATGAAAGCAAAAGCAGGGAGGGGGGGCATTGATCTCCCATCGGAGCTGAGTGTGCTGTAGTTTAAAATGTAAGCGAATACATCAAATATTTGAAGCATTTTTCATGCTGATTTATCCGGCTGCTGCTACATCACCATCTCTAGGGGATCAGCAGGAAAACAAAGCTCCTGTGTTACTATTATTTTTCTCTGTCTCACTGGGAGTTGATCAGCAAAACACAGAAGAAATCCTACAAATATGAGACAAAAACCTGTGAATGAAGGGGAAAGGTGTGCACGTTAAAGCGCCTGGCGGTGGAGTACAGTGAAGTTGCTTTGAATGTCGTCCCCATTTGCATGAGATTTGTATCCGTTGGTTGTTGTTCAAATAAGGACACTGGTTCGCCTCTGATCCCTGCGTGAGGTTTGCACGAAAACAAAGCTTCGTGGGGTCGGTTTGGAAACAGATTTCTTCCCCTTCCTTCCTCCCCTCACTTCCATTAAAAGAGAAAGGAGCGAGTGAGGAAGGACAAGGGTTGAAAGGCAGGAAGAGAGCGAGAGGCGAGGGCAGATGCAGGAAGAGACGGGAACAGGGTGAGGGAGGGCAAGGCTGTTATCGGCTGCCATGTTACCGTCAGGGGAATCACTTTACCCCGTCGTGCTGAATATTCAGGGTGTTCATTATTTCCTTCTGGTTTTCTTCTTATCGCTTCTAGTAGAAGATCAGATTTCCCCCTTATTTTTTAATAAATCACAGACCAGGATTATGTCGCCTCAGGTCCGGCAGTAGAGGCAACACTTTAAGAAGATGTTCAACTTTTCAGCCTCCTTTGTTCTTATTATTTTCTGCAGCAGTTAATAAAAAAAAACTGCAGTCCTCCTTGTTTGTTCAACATGTCCCTCATCTGTCCTGATTATGGAATTGATTCGTCCTTGAGTGATGTTTTGGATTCGTGCCACAGCTGTTCCTCCTCTCGGCCCTGTTAGCTCGGAAAATGACAGCTAAATATAGATGATCCACACATATGTTCATGTGTACATGCAGAACCAAGTTTAGATTATAATACTGAGTATCTTAACAAGGGTTGAACTGCCTGCACACGGCCCCTTACATTACATGTCTTTAAATTATGTTGCTATCAAAGTGTCAAGTGGGTTTATATCCCGATCAGGCATAACATTATGACCACCTTCCTAATATTGTGTAGGTCTCCCTTGTGGTGACTCATCAGAGAATGGACATGGGCCTTCAGAGGGTGTCCTGTGGTGTCTGGTAACACAATGTTGTTAGTCGGGGGGTCCTATGAGGGGAGGGGCCTCTGTGGATCATCCCACAGATACTTGATCAGTTTGGGATCTAGTGAATTTGGAGGCCAGGTCAACACCTTGTGCTGTATTTTATGTTTTATTGAGTTGTTCCTAAAGCGTTTTTGTGTGTGTGCCTGTGTCAGGCTGTGTCATTGCTATGGGGTGGGGGGTGCCTGGTCTGGTCTGGTCTTGGTGGGTGCTACATGTCCACACCAATGAATGCCAGGTCCAAAAGTTTCCCAGCAGAACATTGAATTGTCTCAAGATGGTTAGTGTTATTTACTTCTCCTGTCAGTGGTTTTAATGTTGTGGCTGATTCTGGCACAAATCAGACCTGTAGCAAATCTTTAATCCTTTCTGGGATTGTCAGCAGCTTCTTGAGCGGTCGTCTGTTTATCGAGACATATCCCTGCAAACAGAGCCGTACCCGCCCCTCAGATCTGCTCTCGTCTCAACGCTTGTCCTCACAGAACTAAGGGCTGAAGTGAGAAAGCCAGTGTGGGTTTGCGGTCCAGATGGAGAGATCGAGTAGGAAGAAGGGAAGGATGGAAAGAAAAGAGGAGGCAGCTGTTGTTGGGGGAAGGGAAGGGGGCGAAAAAAAGGAAGGAGAAGAGGTAGAGGGATGACATGAGGAAGAGGAGGAGGAGGGTGACAAGTTTGTTGGTGATAGTTAAGTTCGGTTAAGAGTGTGTGTGTGTTGGCTGAGGTGGGGAAGAATGACAAGTATGTGGGACAGTTTCCAGAGCTCTGGTTTAGTGGATTCAACCACTCTGAGCCGGCGAAGGAAAGAGAGAGAGAGAACGAGACAGACAAAAAGAAAAAGAGAGAAAACCGAAAGAAGGAAGGAGAATAGACAGAAATATAAGCACACACGAGCTATAACACATTTATACACATCCTAGAGCATGTGTAGATGATGAATGGGTGTACTTTTGTACTTTCCCTGCGTTTTTTATTTTATTATTTTTACCCTCTCTATCTGGGACACGCACACACACACTCACCAGGATAAGGCGAAGGGTGGAGTGGGTCACGGCTGGAGTCATTGTTGTTCTGGCCGGCAGACTTCCTGTTCCAAGCGGCGATGACGCCCATCACCACAACACAGCTGCGTCCAGGCTGCACAGGAACACACACACACGTCTGCTCATTCATATTTAATCACGCTCAGAGATTCATACCTGTAGTCATCTCTTCCCCCCCTCCGTCCACATATAATTACAAACATTCACCGAGAACCTGTAGTTTGATGCCGTATTTAAACCAGATGAGCAGAAAGCTGTAAAAGCCTCTGATTATGACCCAGTGTAAAGACTCGGCTCAACCACTTCCAGTCCAGCTACAGGAGGGAGTCTGTAAACGTCCTCAACACGTCATAAACCCAAGAGTTTCGAATTTAATTCAGATTTTTTTAAGGAATTTAACATCGTTTGACTTTTTGTTTGGCTTTAGTTTTGCAGAACCGATCTAAAACCTTGCAGAGACTTGACATTTTGCACTTAACCACAACCTTAGACATTAATCGTCCTGTTTTGGTTCAAATTTTGAGGTAAAAACTTGAAAACATTAAGTTAACTTGCTGAAATGTGTTGATAGTAAAGTCTACTAATGCTCCAGACTATCAGATCCCTTACTCATCGGTTAGCTGACTGTTTATTACACACATCAGATTATTATTTTAGCATTCAGCACCCACTGCTGCCGTTTTCTTCCAGGCCACGGTGGTATTTCACTGTAACCCAAACCTCCATTTTCGCATTTTCCCTCTCACTCACTTTAACTGCACCCCCCACCCTCCTCCCCACCGTTCTCACACCAGCTATTCTCCCGCAGGCCTTGGATTTACCACAGTCTGGTGTATGTGTGTGTGTGTCCTGGAAGCTCTAATCTGGTTATTTGTGCGTGGTCTGTGCGCCTCCGTCTCTTTGTGTGGCCGTTGGGGTTTGGCTGCCGCAGCATCGCAAACCACCACCAGACCTAAATCTCCCTCCGCGGGCCCATTCCGAATGTCAGGACTTCTCAGAAAGCGACCCCTCGTCCCGCCGCAGTGCAGCCGCGGACCCCCGGGTCTACGGGATTTCGTCCCAGAGGGGAACGTTTCCTCTGTGGTGGTTCGCGGGGTTCCCACGGGTCAGGGAACCGGTGGAATAGCGTGAAATTGTGAAACTTGTTTTGTGGATTGGGCAAATTGTTGGATTTGAGAGAATGGTTTACAGGAATTCAGCAGAATGTTGTTTTTTGCCTGACATTTTATTCCATTAGCTGTTGGTTTAGGGTTGGATTTCTTCACAGTAAGACCAACTGCATTGAGAACAAGACCTATTACCCCTTTACAAACATGAATAAACCCAGCAGGAGCAAAGCAAAGTAATGGAATCAAAGGCAGAATTACAGTAGTAATTGCAAACACCTTTAGAAAAGCAAGCATTTAGATTTTATCGTGGTAGAAAACAGAAAAATGGTGCAAATTATGTCAATTATGTCATTTTTTGCATCTCTAAATACGATTGTGGTTGCATACACAGCTCAGCCTAATACTCCTAATTGCTCGGGACCTCTGCGACCCCTCCCGACCCCCCCCCCAGTGAGGTGAACGGGAAACCCTCTGCAGAATGTATTTGGTTACAGGGGCCGTATTTTTCGGCCGTGGAAGTCAAGTCTGGTTGCGTTTAGTGTCGGGTGGCTGCCTCTATTGTCAGCACAAGATGGCTCCAGCCCTGCGCTGGGACCCGTATGTGTGAGTAATGTGGCCGGACAGGGGAAGTGTATTTTCTTTATGTTACAGTAGGACTGTGTGTGAATTCGAGTGTGTGATTAAGTGAAGGTTGTGCTCACTGTTACTGTCGACTCAGCCTTTTTTTTTCAGCCAGCCCCTTACTCGTCTGAAGCTCTAATCCCCATAATCCCCCGTCTCTCCCCCTCGTTTTTTTTTCTCCATCCTTCCTGTCTCCCACTCCTCTCTTATCTCTGTGCATCCCTCTCTTTCGTTTCCAAACATCCAGACATTTTAATCTGACGGCAAATAATGTGGGAGCGTTCACTTCCAGTTGTCGTCTCGCAGGCTGAACAAATCAACAGTTTAAACCTGTGCACACTTGTCTGTCTTTTATTTATTCATTACTGATATATAGGTCAATGAGTGACACCGCACCCTCTCTCTCTTTTCTCCTCCTTTTAGGCCGTGGAGAGAGAGCAGGTGGACAGCATTCAGCCGAGGCTGCAGCACATCAACGCCGTGGGTCAGGGTCTGATCCAGAGCGCCGCCAAACACACCGACACCCAGGCGCTGGAGCACGACCTGGAGAGCACCAACCTGAGATGGAACTCACTCAACAAGCGGGTACGAACCAGGAAATGAGGAACCAGATAATGTATTTAAAACCATCCTCAGGAAGAAGCAGGTGTCAGGACGTAACAGCAAGTTCATTAGACGTCATCGTCACTAAAAACTAGTTGATGGGTTCGCTAGTTTCACTTCAGTATATTGATGAAAATGTAAGTTTACTCATAACCATCTCTCCTCTCCTCAGGTGGCAGAGCGCATCGCCCAGCTGCAGGAGGCCCTGTTGCATTGTGGGAAATTCCAGGACGCCCTGGAGCCTCTGCTCAGCTGGCTGAGCGACACTGAGGAGCTGGTGGCTAATCAGAGGCCTCCGTCTGCAGAGTACCGCGTGGTCAAGGCCCAGATCCAGGAGCAAAAGGTACGAGGAGGAGGAGGAGGAGGAAGGCAGTGAAATGAAATCCACTTTAATTTATGCAGCTGAGTAGAATCTTAATATTTCTTCAGAAGCAGAGCGGAGAGATGTGACACATAAATCAGCTTGAGGGACTTGGTTCGGGTCATCAAGTCTGCGTTTGATGCGAACTGTTGTTTCCATTTCGGGGGTTTGAAGCAGCGATCATTAAACTCCTGCCGCCCACGCTCCTCTTTCTTTGAAGTGTCCTGCCAGCTCTTACTCTCGTCCAAATTAAACTGCATTTGAATCATCACTTTCACTTTCTCCACGTTATTTATTTAACTCTTTTCAAGCGCTGCCGTGAAGAACAACTCTTCTGCTTATCATGCAGGTTGGATTGCAGCGTGATAGATATTCAAATGTCCTCGTTTCAGCCACAAACAAACTCAAATAGATATTTGAATGGGGAGCACAAACACACACACACACACAAACACA
The DNA here is from genome assembly GCF_963514085.1 of Chelon labrosus. Classification (NCBI taxonomy): domain Eukaryota; kingdom Metazoa; phylum Chordata; class Actinopteri; order Mugiliformes; family Mugilidae; genus Chelon; species Chelon labrosus. Next base: position 4,621,308 of record NC_140349.1, read on the forward strand.
CACACACAGTCAATGATCCGTCTGCCTGGCATCCAAACGGCCCCAGTTGACCGTCTGCCAGTCGCACTGGCATAAAAACAGAGACGAACACTGGTATGGGGGATTTGTATTGTTTTCAGACACACACACACACACACAAACACTTTTCCTTGTTTATCCAACATACGTTTCCTGTGTTTGTGCTCGTGAAGGGTTTCGTATTCCCGGCCCGGCGATCAATCGCACGTGTTTACATCTGTGACGGAGAGCGGTGACGCCAAGAAAGAGAGTAAACTGTAGAGAAGTGCGTTTTGTCTTCAAACAGAAGGACGTAACGGTCGCACATGTTGTTCCGTATCTGCCTTTTTCCAAGTGTCACCAGGCTTCATTAATGTTTATTAACTAATTTAGATGGATAAGAGCTAACCTGATTCCTTTAATGAAGCATTGACAGCTTTATACACAGCTTTATTCCAGTAAACGAAGGGGAAGTTGTAAATATTTTTGCAAAAATTTGTAAAAACAAAACTTGTCTAGACAGAAATTCTCTGTGCAATTTGCATAATTCATGGCCAGGATGCATTTGCACATATTTATATCCGTCGATTTGTTTCAGTCACAAGCGTAAACACCCTCATCTTCTGCAAACATGGAGGGATTAGCTTTCAAGTTGGGGTTTGACGAATGGATCAAAAAGGATTTCTGTCAGATTTAATGTGTTTATTAGATGCATTAGATAAACAGATGTTTAAAACATAAACCCTAAAGGTCAACTATGTTTTTAGACAACTGTCAGTTTAGCTTTAATTTAAAACACCAGTCCTGAGCTTCCTCTAAAAAGAATTTTTCTGTCTCCAGCTGCTCCAGAGGTTGTTGGACGACCGCAGGCCGACGGTGGAGATGATCCGCGCTGAAGGAGAGAGGATCGCGGCCACGGCGGAGACTCAGGACCGAGAGAAGATCCAGACCCAGCTTCAGAGTCTAGCAGAGAGATGGTCTGAGCTGCTGGACAAGGCCAGCGGCAGGTAAAACCTCCCCCACAGCAGATTTAAGCTCTGATCGTGTCCTGAGGCACGACTCTTAAATCCCCAGCAGCTTCAGCAGCTCTAACTTGAAATCTGACTTCCCTGTGGGGAATAAAAAAGACAAAAGATCTCGCTGTACTTATGGTAAAGCGGGTAATGAGCGGTGTACCTCACCATCATGTTATCTCATTTCCTGTTTTCTCATTTCATTTCCTGGTGGCTCTGTTGAACGGCGCGGTTCTTACTGTTGGTTTCTGTGGTCTACGAGTCGTTTTCACCAGAGTAAAGGAATCATTCATTCGGGCGGACGTGAATCGACTTGTGTTAGATATCAGATGCATCTACTCGTGTAAACCAGTGTCACAACACGCAACCTTAGTGCACTTACACGCCTGACAACATATAAAAACGTCTGTCATGTATCTGGAATTTATTACCCAGTCTGCTATCCACACTGCTTCTTTCTGAACAAACACACCATAAGCTTTTCTTGGCTCGTACACACTCTCATAAACTTGATCTGGTGCTTTTTCCCAACGCTTTGTGCAATCTCCCTCCGTCTCAAACACGGCTACAATATTACAGTAAATCTCTACGTGTAATAAAGAAATGAATAAACATTTAATGAACTGTTGATGACAGCTGGGAGACACACACTTGGGTCTAAATGCAGCAAAGATGCATAAAGACAAAAAAACTGAAAAAGCAATAAAGGCACTCCACGTCCACCTCCTCCTCCTTATCTGCTTTTGTCACCCCTCCCTCCCTCCCTCCCTCCCTCCCCTCCCTCTCCCCACCGTCCCGCAGGCAGAGGCAGTTGGAGGAGCTGCAGGTTTTGGCTCTTCAGTTCCACGAGGCCCTGGAGCCGCTGGGAGAATGGCTGAGCGCCACCGAGAGACGGCTGAGCTCCGCGGAGCCTATGGGAACCCAGACGGCCAAGATCAGCCAGCAGATCACCAAGCACAAGGTACCGTTTGCCCTCCTCCTGCTTGCACAGACTGGACTGGGTGGGTTTTGCCAAGCGATAAAGACAAAAACGTCAGTCCTAATAAACACACAGCCGGCGATAACTCGATATACAGATGCAGAATAAGATTAGGGATCACAAGGCTCTTATTTACAACCCAAACACAACCTCTTTCAAGTTCATCTCTTTCTGAGTTTTTAGTTTTCATATCTGTTGTGTCGTTTTTTTCTTTAAGTTGAATTCATCCCTTGACATTTGTGATTTCTATGATTTGTCATCTGCATGCTCACGTTTTGAGTTTTTATCCATTCTGTGTGTTGTTTTTGTTCTTTTTTCTCATTTACCTTCACATTTACCACACACACATACACACGCGCTTCCCAGGCGTTTCAAGACGACGTGTCCTCCCGGAAAGCCGAGGTCGACCGCCTCGAGTCCCTCAGCCAATCGCTGGCCCCGCTCAGCTGCGCGGCCGACCGCGACTGGTTGAAAGAGCGCGTGGGGGCGGTGAGGTCGGGTCACTCGGAGCTCGCCGACTGGTGCTCGAGGCGGGCCGGCCTGCTGGAGCAGGCGCTGGCCAACGCTCAGCTGTTTGGGGAGGACGAGGTAGAGGTGCTGAACTGGCTGGCGGAGGTGGCTCAGAGGTTGAACCAGGTCTCCGTGCAGAGCTACCAGCCGCAGCTACTGGCCGAGCAGCACAAACACACTCTGGTATGAGTCTATGAAAACACTGAGCGACAACTGAAGGGCCTGAAGAAGAACATTTTGTACTTTTATACATTTGATAAATCCTTTTAGATATGACTTTATAAAAAGGAGCAAACAAAGTGTGATAAAATGCAGTAATTATCTTTTTCAAAGCACATAAATGTTGTTTTATTCCTTAAATGTTAGCTCTCACAGCACACTACCTTCTAAATGTTAACTCTCGATGTTTTTATTCCCTCAGTCTCTAAATGAAGAGATCTTGAGCAGGAAGAAAACTGTGGACCAGGCCATCAAGAACGGACAAGCTTTACTCAAACAGACCACAGGTGATCTCAGACCTCTGAACGTCTTCATGCTCGTTGTGTTTTTAGAGACATCTTTTAAAGGCTTCGACAAACAGCAGCTAAAGTAAAAAAGCAGGTTGTGCAGACTTGTTCTCGCAGCAGATGCAGAACTAAGCAGGAGAAACACATTAGCAGACGAACACTGCTTCAGCTGCAGACTCGCATCCAAACCGCACATTTTTAGATCAGCACTGAACCAAACTCTCAACATCTGGTTTGTGTTTCTCTGTGCGTATCATGACATTAGCCGTGCCGACTGCTAGCACGGCTGCTAGTTAGCTGATTGGTGGTTGGTCACATTTTGTGTATTTACTGTCATATTTGGACGGTTGTGGCCGTGAGACGTACGCCAAGCTGTCAACCCGAGGTCGCTGTGGTATTTTACAGAACATGTTTGCAATTTCTGGATTTTATGAGATAATTTAAGGGCTCAAACTCAAAACAAGGTGGATATATGTGCTCAGTAAACGGTTTTTAGCGTCGTTCCTCGACTGACCCGACCCGCTCGTTCCTCCTCCAGGTGAGGAGGTCCTCCTGATCCAGGAGAAGCTGGACGGCATCAAGTCTCGGTACGCCGAGATGACGGCCGGCAGCAGCAAGGCCCTCCGCACCCTGGAACAGGCCCTGCAGCTGGCCACGCGATTCGCCAGCGCCCACGACGACCTCAACCAGTGGCTGGACGGCGTGGAGGCGGAGCTTAACAACGTGGAGCCCGACGCCACGCAGGCCTACCAGGAGAGACAGAAGGTGTGTGATGAGCGATGCAGTTCTCGGTTAGCAAAAATAGACGTCTGTGTGTCGTTAGTGTGTCTGCCAGTGAGTCACTTTGTTAAAAACGGCGTCTGTTGCATCTGTTATCTATTCATAGTCACGTCCAGACCGCTCTCTTCTTAACTTATTTTTTTATTATTTAACAAAACAAGGCAAAACCACCGCAAATCATAACGTATCAAGCCAAAAAAAATAAAATTAAGAGGAAGGAAAAGGCAGAACCTTAACCGTTGGTGCAATTTTCTGTTTCCAATTAAATAAGACGACATATAATGTTCTATCCAGCACCTTTTAATATTAAATTACAGCCTGTAATTGCAATAATTGTCATCAAATAATCTAAATTAATGGAAAATATTCCTCCATTCGGCCTAATCTAAGGATTTACAGCTGGAAGTCTTCAGTTGAGCTGTGTGTCCATCATGTCTTTTCTCGGTGCAAGGTGCAGCTCTTTGTCTCCGTTAGCAACTGAAGCGTTTGGTTAACAACAGCTTTAAGGATCATTTGTTCATTTTTTTTCTCTTTCCTCTCAATAAAAATAATAAAATAGTTTGAAAAGCTAATTTCAGTGACAATTCCCGTCTGTAATGAGCCTTTCCAGCGTCAGCCTACCCTCTCTGTAGCGTTACCATAGAAACACTGATTTCTTGGAACGCCATAAAAGCCATTGAAAGGATTATTGCCATTTAATTTGTTCCTGCCTTCCAGTTTGTTTCACTCCACTGTGACATTTTCAGCATTTACCGTTTAATGCGGCTTTCGGTTTATCTCGCGTGTTCGTGAAAAATAACTTCAACTGAGGAAATAAAGAGAGATGCCGCACTAGATTTTCCTTTGTTGAAACTAAACCCCTCTGTTTCTTTTTTTGGCAGGAGCTGAAGAAAGTGTCGGCAGAGAAGCGTCTGGTGTTGGACACGGTGAACGAGGTGGGCAGCGCTCTGCTGGACCTGGTGCCGTGGAGAGCCCGCGAAGGCCTGGACCGCCTGGTCGCCGACGCCAACCAGCGCTACCGACAGGCTGACGAGACCATCACTCAGCGGGTGCAGCTGGTGCAAGCCGCCATCCAGAGGTCACAGCAGGTACTGCAAGCAGAGTTATTTCTCCTCGATGCTTGTCTGTTTTACTTAAATGTGCTAAACGCCAACTTGTCCTTTTTCAGTATGAGGAGGCCGTGGATGCAGAGCTGGCCTGGGTTGGGGAGACGGAGCGTAAGTTAACATCTCTGGGGCCCCTGAGCCTGGAGCCTGACGTGACCGTGGCCCAGCTGCAAGTGCAGAGGGCGTTCAACATCGACATCATCCGACACAAAGACACAGTGGATCAGCTTCTCAGCACCAGAGACGACATCCTGGAAACCTGCAGCGACGCTCAGAAGGACGCTCTGATGGTGAGTCGCCGGTCAACGGTTTTACTTTAGCGACGGGTAAAAGGATGAGAACCTGAACGTCTTCATCCTCTTCCTCAGGTGAAGACGGATTCTCTGAGTGCTCGTTACGACACCGTGAGTCAGAGCCACAGCGAGCGCTTCTCAGCTCTGGAGCAGGCCCAGGTTCTGGTGGCTCGGTTCTGGGAGACGTACGAGGAACTGGATCCTTGGTTGGGCGAGACGGAAACCCTCATCACCCAGCTCCCGCCACCGGCCATCGACACAGACGCTCTCCGTCTGCAGCAGGACCAGATGAGGGTAAAGGAGCGCATAGAATAAATAAAATGATCTGGTTAAACTTTTTATTTATTTATTTTAATGATTTCTAATTTTCCATGTTGCTGATTTTCCCCTCTAGCTGCTCAGAGAGTCCATCGCGGAGCACAAGCCTCACATCGACAAGCTCATGAAGATCGGGCCCCAGCTGGCCGAGCTCAGCCTCCAGGAGGGGGCGACGGTGACGCAGCGCTACACCGACGCCGAGAGACGCTACCTGGCCATCAAAGAGGAGGTCAAAGGTCGTGCTACGTCACTCGACGAGGCAGTGTCACAGTCTGCACAGGTACGCCACAGACAGACGACAGGTCGACTGGTGGATTCAGTAAACTCTGCTTTAGCTGCAGGACATTGTTTAAAAGACTTACATAAAGTATTTAGAGTCTGTAGCCTTAGATAAAAAAAAAAGATTACTAAACAGCATGAGTTTTACGTGAGTGTGTTTTTTGTCTCTGTTGCTTGTTTTACACTAAATGATAATGAGGATTTATCGTACGATGTCAGAGGTTTGGTTAAAGTTTAACTCTCATTTGCTGCTGTATCACATCTTCTAGTGTAGCTGCTCTTCATCTCATTGAATCATTGTTGTTGCTGCCGTCACTTTATCAAGTTTGTACTGTGCATGACTCTGATTTAACTCATTGTATTATTTCTCCACCCCCCGCCCCATCAAACCGACCCACGTATCGCTCCCTCCCTCCCTCCACCTGCACTCCGTCCACCCCGCTGTCATCTCATCCCTCGCTCCATCCTAAAACAACCACCTCCTTGTCTCTTACCCCTCCTCTCCTCTCCCACCCACTCACCCCTTGTACTTAACCTCAAACCCCCCCCCCTCCCCCATCTCATCCTTGCAACCCGTCTCCATCCCCATCCCTCGTTCATTGTGGATGTGCTGTGTGTGTTGCACCCTCACCACCATTTTCTCCATGGTCACTGCTCACTGCAATCACCCAGCTGGTAGAGGTAAGACCACAGACTGACAACAACAAACCGGTGGTTTCACATGATTTGGGAACAACAGAATAAATCAATAAGAGCAAATGCTGCACCAATCAATCGCTAATTAAGCTCTAATCTCACCAGACACAGATCGTCCGCCCCTGAAGTAATAATTTGGATTATTTCTGTATATAAATCACCTTAATTAACTGAATCTCAGCTGCAGATTTATTGATTTACACGTTGAACCGAATCATGTGACTGAAGCGAATCTGTTAGACTTCAGACTTGAATTAAGGCTAAACAAGAATTAATTCAAGTCCTTTAATCAGCCCTAGTTGTCCCTTTTTGTACCTCCTAATGTTCCCCATGTGGCTAGAGGAGTTGTGTTTTGTGAGTAATTTATCAATCTGACTTCCTTCAGCCGTTTAAAACTCAGAAACTGTATCGTGCTCTTCTCTAAATCGCTCCCTCTTGTGTAGACTGAGTCCAGTTTTGTTTCTGAGAACCTGTGTGACACGCTGAAAGAGCAATACTGAGATATAATTATTTAAATTATCTCCACAGATGGCCCACCACCCACATCATATCTCAGTATTTTCCCACTTTCACTGTGTCACCCAGCAATCAAACCCAAACCCATCCTCCTCCTCCTCCACCTCCTCCTCCTCGGTTATAACTTTCTCTTCCGCTTTCTCCTTCTGTCTTCAGTTCCACGACAAGATGGACCCGCTGTTGGAGACGCTGGAGGGGGCGGTGCAGCGACTGCGGCAGCCTCCCCCGGTGGCTGCAGAGGTGGAGAAGATCAGGGAGCAGCTGGCGGAGCACCGAGCCCAAGGGCTGGAGCTGGACAAACTGCTGCCAAGCTTCTCCGCCCTCTGCGCCCGCGGAGAGGAGCTCATCGGCCGAGCTGCTCACGACGATCCTGCAGCTCAGGGTGAGTGGCTGGGATGTGTCCGTCTGAAACAGGCAAATTTACACAACGTGAACATGTTGCAACAAAAGAACAATAATTGGATTTACTATAGGCCAAGTGGTGAATAAACAGCCAGCTCGTTAATGTGACTTTCTCATCCTACACACTGTCTGAGTTGGTCGGAACAGAGAGGCAAACAATGTGTGCTTCTGCAATCTTTGTGCAAGCTGTTAAAATCTTATTTTGGGCCGTCGTCCAGCAACTGCGCCCGGGCCAGTCTGCAGACCTCGTCAGATCTTGAAATGGAACAGAATCAGCGGCGAGTTGTGCATATTTCCTCCAGTGCCGACACATGTCGGAGCAAAGGACACACATGTCTTTGTTCCACTGCCCTCTAAAGAACATTGTGCCTTGATGCCCTGCAGCCCTCGTGGAAATGAAAGGCCTCAGTGTGCACTAATGGTGGGAGTGGACTCATACCAGTACTGGACATGGGAAAGCTAGATTCAGACTTATTATCAATCTAAATTGTCTGAAACTGAATCATTTCCCAGTAATAAGATTCTTTTTCTCCACCAGCCTGTTTAAAATGTCTCCTCTCTCCTTCCCGCAGCTGTTCGTTCCCGTCTCCTGCGCCTCCGCTCGCTGTGGGATGAGATCCGGCAGCGAGCCGAAGAGAGAGAGGGGAAGCTGAACGACGTCCTGGACCTGGCTGGGAAGTTCTGGGCCGACGTGGCGGCGCTGCTGAGCACGCTCCGAGACTCCCAGGATATTGTGAAAGAGCTGGAGGACCCTGGGGTCGACCCGTCGCTCATCAAACAACAGATCGAGGCCGCTGAGGTACAGAGGCGGAGAAAAAGATAGTGGCAGGAAGCGACTGTGAAGCTGCTGAATGACTCAGTTTGATCCTTTGTTCTTCTTCTAGGCTATCAAGGCAGAGACAGACGGCCTGAGGGAGGAGCTGGAGTTTGTCAGGACCCTCGGAGCCGACCTGATCTTTGCCTGTGGAGAAACTGAGAAGCCTGAAGTCAAGAAGACCATAGATGAGGTGAGAACTCAAGAGAACCTGGAAAAAACTAATTAAAATAAAAAACAATGAACATCTCAACTAAATAATCTGTCATCCTGTCAGATGAACGCAGCCTGGGAGGGCCTGAACCGAACATGGAGAGAGAGGATGGAGAGGCTGGAGGAGGCCATGACCGCCTCTGTCCAGTACCAGGATGCTCTGCAGGTTTGTTACCATGTTTGTCCCTGATCTGCCACAACATTACGACCACCGACAGGAGAAGTAAATAACATTGACCATCTTGTGACGGTTCAGTGTTCTGCTGGGAAACTTCTGGACCTGGCATTCATTGGTGTGGATGTTACTTAGACATGTAGCACCCACCTAGACCAGACCAGACACCCCCACCCCATAGCAATGACACTCCTTGATGATCCCCAGCAGGATGCAGCCTGACACAGACACACACACAAAAACACTTTAGGAACAACTAAAAAAAAACATGAAGAACAGCACAAGGTGTTGACCTGGCCTCCAAATTCACTAGATCCCAAACTGATCAAGTATCTGTAGGATGATCCACAGAGGCCCCTCCCCTCAAAGGCCCCCCCACTAACAACATTCTGTTGCCAGACACCACAGGATACAGGAAGCTGGTCATAATGTTACGCCTGATCGGTGTATGTTGAGTTCAATCTCTTTAACTTCATAACTGTGATCCTGTTGATGGTTAACGTCTCGGTCTCTTCTCCAGTCTATGTTTGACTACCTGGACAACGCAGTGATCAAACTCTGTGAGATGTCGACGGTGGGAACTGATCTGGGAACAGTCAAACAGCAGATTGAAGAACTTAAGGTTAGCGGGACAGATCTTCTTTTACATGTTTTTAAATATAAGATTTATGACACACGGGAGCTAACAACATTCTCCTTTCCCTTTTTTTCTTTTTACTTTTGTTTCCGTCTTCACTCTGAGCAGCAGTACAAGGTGGAGGTTTACCAGCAGCAGATCGACATGGAGAAGCTCTGCCACCAGGGGGAGCTGCTGTTAAAGAAAGTGTCCGACCAGACGGACAGGGACATGATCCAGGAGCCGCTGACCGAACTCCGACACCTCTGGGAGAACCTGGGGGATAAAATCACCCAGAGACAGGTACAGAAATCACTTCTAAGAATTAAAAACTGATCTAGGAGCTGTTCTGCGTACCTGAAAGCATTCTGTAGAAGTAAATGTGTTGGGACAGATGCTGATCAGTTCCTGATTTCGAAGCCATAACTTCTGTCTATGTTCTATTGTAGCACAAGCTAGAGGGAGCCCTCTTGGCCCTGGGTCAGTTCCAGCACGCCCTCTCTGAGCTGCAGGCCTGGCTGAACCACACCCACACCACTCTGGACACACAGCGACCCGTCAGCTCGGACCCCAAGGCCATCGAAATCGAGCTGGCCAAACACCACGTACGTCTCTGTTCATTACAAGACAATATGTCAATGAGGTCATGTTTTTAACATCTGGTGTGTTAAACTGGTTGCTTTAATCCCTTCCTCCCCCCTTGTGGTCAATCAGGTTTTGCGTAACGATGTGCTGTCCCATCACACCACGGTGGAGACGGTGAACGGCGCTGGCGCAGAGCTGCTGGAGTCCTCTCCGGGAGACGAGGCCAGCCACCTGAGGGATCAGCTGGAGCAGCTCAACCAGAGCTGGGAGAGTTTGTTGCTCAAGACGCAGGAACGCCAGAAGCTCCTGGAGGCCGCGCTGCAGCAGGTGCCGTACAGTTTTGTTGCATCTTTGGGTTTAATACTTTCATTGCAAGTGATTAGATTTGCCTCATCAGCGTCAGTCTGTTTTACGATCGCAGCTGAAGCAGTAGCAGTAACATTTTCACGACGTGTTCTCTATCTGCAACTGTCGGGATTAATTTACATCTGCTCTCGCTCCGTTAGGCCGAAGGTTTCCACGGCGAGCTGGAGGAGTTCCTCCAGTGGCTGCGGAGGACGGAGAGCCAGCTGTCGGCCGCCAAACCAACAGGTGGCCTCCCCGAGACGGCCAGGGAGCAGCTCCAGCAGCACATGGTAACGGAGACTCCCATTACGCCCAAATACTCACGGCATGACTCAATACACGGGCACATATTAGCTTGGTTTATTGGGATTCTGGTATTACGTCATGTAAAATAGCAGCATCACCGTGCAAAGACACTGGCATAGTGTCCAGATTGCATGGTGGGAACTTTTTTATTACATCTGTGGAATGACTTTTCACCACAAATCTTACTTCAGTAGCAGATTTGTCAACTTTAAACATTTCTGGAACAGCTTTACGAGCGTAAAACTATTATAACAACAAGTTTTGAGCAGATGCACGAAGTCCTGACTCACATTTACGCAGAGAGACACCTGGCAGATGGTAGCTAGGAAACTTTAGTCGCGTCCATTGTTCTAAACAAGTCAGACGCGACGGCCCTCACCTCTTACCCTGATCGTGTTTTGTGTCTGCAGGAGCTTCAGGCTCAGCTGACTCAGCGAGGCGAACAGTACCACCACCTGCTGGATCAGGGAGAGTCCATGCTGCTGGCCCGCGGAGGAGAGGAAGCAGGACCTGGCACCACCCAGACCCAACAGAACCTGGCCATGCTGCAGAACAAGTGGGTCAGCCTCAACACCAAGATGGACGACCGCAGGGTAAGAGCACGCGGCCGAACCTGTCTGTGTTGTTTTGTAGATGTTCTCGAAAAGGTTTGTGGTTAAGTTTCAACACTTGGACTTTTTAGGCAAAGCTGGAAGAGGCAGTTTCCTTGGCGACGGGCTTCCAGACTTCGCTGCAGGACACCATCAACTGGCTGACCCAGGCTGAACAAACCCTGAACATGGCTCAACCCCCCAGCCTCATGCTGGACACTGTCCTCTTCCAGATCGATGAGCACAAGGTACAAAATTATAAACAGCCATTGTTACCTCTCTTTCTTTTCTCCTCCGCTTCTCCTAACTCGTCTTTCCACTCTCCTCCGTGTCTGTGCAGGTGTTTGTGAACGAGGTGAACACCCACAGGGAGCAGGTCCTGGCCCTGGAGAAGGCCGGCTCTCAGCTTCGCTTCGCCAGCCTGAAGCAGGACGTGGTTCTCATCAAGAACCTGCTGCTCAGCGTCCAGGCCCGCTGGGACAAGCTGGTCCAGAGATCACTGGACCGCGGCCGTCACCTCGACGAGGCGCGCAAACGAGCCAAACAGGTAGAGGGATGAGGGATGTACTGACAACATGACGGGGATCATTGGTAATTGGTCATTTTAAAAACACTTTTTCATCCCTTCAACTCTTCCTCTAGTTCCACGAGGCCTGGAGGAAGCTGACAGACTGGCTAGAAGAAGCCGAGAAGAGACTGGACTCAGAGCTGGAGATCTCCAACGAGCCAGACAAGATCAAAATACAACTGACCAAGCACAAGGTACCAGAGGCTTTAAGAGAGAGATGCATCGTCAAACAACAAACGTCTTCATTTCAGCATCTCGCTGGTGTTCCCCTCTACAAATCTTTCTGTTCTTCCGCCCGTGCAGGAGTTTCAGAAAGCGCTGGGATCGAAGCAGCCTATGTACGACACCACGGTGAGGTCCGGGAAGGCCATGAGGGACAAAGCTCAGCTGCCGGCGGACACCCAGAAACTGGATCACCTTGTAGGGGAAGTCCGCGACAAGTGGGACACCGTCTGTGGCAAGAGCGTGGAGAGGTAAAGAGGACTGAAACTGGTTTATTGAGTTTGGAATCGTCGTGAAATACAAAACGTGATAAGTAACAGCTGTTGTTTCTTCTTCTTACTCCAGACAACACAAGCTGGAGGAGGCTCTGCTGTTCTCAGGCCAGTTTGCCGAGGCTCTTCAGGCTTTGGTTGACTGGCTGTACCGAGTGGAGCCTCAGCTCGCTGAAGACCAGCCCGTCCATGGAGACCTGGATCTGGTGTCCAACCTCATGGACTCACATAAGGTGTGATAAACAAGTATAATATTAATAATAACGTCTCTTTACACCTGTTGCGTGGTCGTTTATAACACTCTCTGTACTTACAGGCTTTCCAAAAAGAACTGGGTAAGAGAACCGGCAGCGTTCAGGCTCTGAAGCGCTCGGCTCGGGATCTGATGGAGACCGGCCGCGACGACACGGCGTGGGTCAAAGTTCAGCTCCAGGAGCTCAGCAACCGCTGGGATACGGTGTGCGCTCTGTCGGTCACCAAGCAGACCCGCCTCCAGCAGGCCCTCAAACAGGTCAGACAGGAAGCTACAGTTTCATTTAAAACTTCTTTTACTGCAGATCCAATCTCAGATAATTCACAGGTCACTGTTAAACCCCTTTCCTCTACTTGTTTCCTCAACTTCCTTCAGGCGGAGGAGTTTCGGACGGCGGTGCAGGTGCTGCTGGAGTGGCTGTCGGAGGCCGAGCAGACGCTTCGTTTCCGCGGCGTCCTCCCCGAAGAGGCGGAGACTCTGCAGGCGCTGCTGCACACGCATCGAGACTTCATGGGCACGGTGGAGGAGAAGAGGGCCGACGTGAACAAGGCTGCCGGCATGGGAGAGGGCATCCTGACGGTGTGTCACCCCGACTCCATCACCACCATCAAACACTGGATCACCATCATCAGGGCGCGCTTCGAGGAGGTGAGGAGGGCTGCTTGCACCAACCAAGCAAAACATCTTATTTAATTGAATTTAAATACATCTGTAATTTACCTAGTTTTCAAAATATCTGCCAATTTGAAAAGTGCAGTACACTGATCTGTAAAAATATAAAATCTTCACTCTACAGGTGCTGACTTGGGCCAAGCAGCACGAGCAGCGGCTGGAGACGGCGCTGACCGAGGTGCTCAACAACGCCAACCTGCTGGAGGAGCTGTTGTCGTGGTTACAGTGGAGCGAGACCACACTGGTGCAGAGAGACACGGAGCCACTTCCTCAGGACATCCCGCAGCTCAAAACACTCATCACGGAACACCAGGTGGGTGTCCCGTCAGTTGTTTGTGGGCCTCCAGACGGTGTTTGTTTAGCGTTGCGAACGCGTCTCCAGGTGGAAACGGATCCATTAAGAGTCGAGTGGCTCACTGTCGTTGTTTTGTTTTTGTTTTGTTTTCCGTGGCAGATGTTTATGGAGGAGATGACGAGGAAGCAGCCGGATGTCGACAAAGTGACAAAGACCTACAAGAGGAAACCGGCCGAGCCTCCCAGCAGCCTGGCTGAGAGGAGAGGAGCTCGTATGTGTTTACCTCTCTGTGGACAAATATTAGCGTCTGCTGCACGACAGCATGAACGCATGTCTTAGAAATGTAGTGATGTCCTGATTGGTATCTGGGTCGATGCAGGATCGGTGACGGACCGGATATCAGTCAGACAAAACCCATTATTTTGTAGTTATTTATTTTAGGTCTGCGATAAACTTAAACCACGTCCTTGTAGCGTCAAAACTTATTCATCTCCGTTGGCTAGTGTCAAAAGCATCCAAAAAACAACCAAAGTGTGTAAGAACTTTACTCTGGAAAATGAAGTCAGCGCAGAAAATTTGATCTGGACATCCCTGTAGAAATGTACAGTTATTACATTTTTACCTCTCTGTTGGCTGCAGGCAAACACCAGCAGCAACAGCAGCAGCAGCAGCAGCAACAAGCAGCCATGCAGGTCCCTGGAGGAAACCCACGACTCAACCAGCTCTGTGCCAGGTGGCAGCAAGTGTGGCTGCTGGCTCTGGACCGGCAGCGCAAACTCAACGATGCTCTGGACAGGCTGGAGGAGGTAGCCGTCATATAATATACTCACATTATATTAAAGCTTGATTAGTCTCTGCTTCTGTGTGTTCTCTGTACGGTTTTACACGACCAAACTAAACATGCTATCCGTCCTCAGCTCAAAGAGTTCGCCAACTTTGACTTTGACGTGTGGAGGAAGAAGTACATGCGCTGGATGAACCACAAGAAGTCTCGCGTCATGGATTTCTTCAGACGCATCGACAAGGATCAAGACGGAAAGATCACGCGGCAGGAGTTCATCGACGGCATCTTGGCTTCCAGTAGGACGCTTGGTTGTTTTTCAGTTTGGCTGATTTCGTTTGCCATTAAATAACGCGTGATGTCCCATTGTGCCTCTGTGCAGAATTCCCGACCAGTAAGCTGGAGATGACGGCCGTGGCGGACATCTTTGACCGAGACGGAGACGGTTACATCGACTACTACGAGTTTGTTGCTGCTCTGCATCCAAACAAGGACGCATACAGACCGACCACGGATGCTGATAAGATAGAGGACGAGGTAAGAAATAAAAAAAAAACACACACAAACAAATAATAAAACACAGCAGAGTTGGCTTTTATTGACGTCTTTGTCTGTGGCTTTGCAGGTGACTCGGCAGGTGGCGCAGTGTAAATGTGCCAAGAGGTTCCAGGTGGAGCAGATAGGAGAGAACAAATACCGGGTAAGTTCAGCTCAGCTTCTGTTTATCTGTTTATTTATAGACGTATATGTTTAAAATACAGTTATATATAAAAAAAAAAGTTTATTCAAAGCATTTTAGCCACAAATGTATGCTGCTTCACGTAGAATTAATTAATGCAAACAAACCAGGATTACTTGTAAATACAGTTTGACATTGTTCTGATTAATAGAAATTGTATTTTTATTATTAATATTATTATTATTCATGCCTGTCTGCATCTGCACTTCATTAACCTTCATAACCTTCATAACTTCACAGCATTTTCTTTCATGCGTGTCCATCTCACATCATGGTCTCATGGTGTATTTATAAATGTCCCGATAACATCGATATGTAACATGTTTTTAACACCTCACAGCGCTCCAGGATTGCCTTATTTGCCACCGCTCAAACTTATTTATTATCATTATTATTATTATTAATATAACCCTGTAAATATGACGGCACAGATACACACTGGGCTTTTAGTTTGAAGGCTAAAAAAGCAAATTGGAGTCTGGATGCTTAAATTAGCAGTCGTTTACATTCCTGAACCTCACAAAAGATAAATAAGAATGATAAATCGTTGGACATCGCAAAATCACCACATCTCTTAGGTCCTGTTCAGACTTGGAATTAAAATGCGCCTCAAGTGACCAATTGTGATCTGAGTTCTGTGCTTTGTCTATAAATAACGTGTGGGAAGCAGTCGAATATTGTGCTCCTTACTGCTGTTTCAGAACCACGAACAGCGCCATTTGTTGTACGTATTTTGGAACATAATAGGCTGGAAACTAAAATTTATTTATCTTGTCATGACACAAATCTGAGATTACAAGTCAAACTGTGAAAGTTTAGGCAGCATAATTTCACCAGTGCGCCGTCTGCAGCAGCGACAGAAGAAACTTCTTGTAGTTATGTTAAATCAGCATGATTACATTAATTAACCACGTCCCCCATAATGTTTTTATAAGGAAATTACTCACAGCATACTCATATTAAATAATTAAATTTGTTTGGATCTAACACCAGCATGGCTTGACCCATCAAAAAAGCCTTTAAGTGTCTTTTTCTGAATGAATGAGTCAAAACTCTGCTAATACCAGAGGAAGACACAAACATATTGTGTTCGCTCTGCTAAAGGAATGAGGTCACAAGCTGAATCAGATCTCAAATGCCTCTTGAATGTGTTCACACCGGATCTTTAAGCTGGTCACATGTGATCTGATTCACTCAGGAGGCGTCTGTAATACCAGGTCTGGTCTAAACGGGATCTTAGTGTCTGATCGTGATGAGACTAAATTTAACAAACGGAAAGATTCAGATTTTATAGGAATCTGAATCTAGTAGCCTTCACTAACTAGCATGTGTGTGTATCTCAGCAGCGTTTTTACAGCAGACATAACCTCAGTTTTCACAGTTTTCAGCAGCATTTACTGGATCGGCCGTCACTGCTACAGTCTGTGTGTCCACTCCGTCATTATCCTCTGGGTAATGACCTCCAGTGTCAGACTGCAGGACACTGAGGATACTAATAATCACAGCAGTGGTCTGTCTGTCCCTGTCTCTTGTCTCTTTGCTCGTGTTTGTGTCTGGCTGCTTTTTTTTTTTTGTCCTCCATCGTCAGCTGATTCACACCACTTCACGTCCCCTGCACCTCCTCGCTTCCACCTCTAACTCTGAGCTCAAAGTAACAGAAGTACACAAATAAACGGTGACAAGCCTCAGATGTCGGTACATGTTGTTTCACTCTCGCTCTGTTTCTTTCTCCTTGTCTTCCTCCGCTCCGTGTCTACTGGATTTATTGTAGTTCTTCCTCGGAAACCAGGTAAAGTGACACCCGATGCTGTGAACAGCGGACGAGTGAAACCTGCTTCCTCGTTCGCCGACAAAGGAGTACACGGACTTCTGCTGCAACTCGCTCCTAAAAAAAAAAAAAACAACTTGTTTTCATGCCACGATTGTGTATTAAGGTTAAAAAAAGAAGCAGCACTCCTTCGTGGCTTTGCAACGTGTAAGCAGGTTTCACCGTCCGCTTGAGTTCCTGCCGTGATTTGTTTGGTGTTGAGAGTGACAAATTGCACAATGCGACGCAGGCGGCGTTGACATGGCTGAGGTGGTAATTAGTGGTTAGGTGATGTATAGTCTGCTTTGGACTGAAGCTGGGAAGCAAATCAAGCCGCTTGGAGAGAGATCTGGTATCGCTTGGAGATCTGCTTTGCTGGGGAAAAAAAAACCAAAAACGTTTCTATAATCTTTGAAGTGATTTCTGATGATGCTTTATATTTGAGCTGCTGGGTGAACTGGGCTGAGAATCTTTTGAGTCAATGCATGGTTTTCCTGTCGATGCATGGAGTAGATGAGATGTTCAGATGTCGGTACGACGGTTGGGAATCATTTGAAACTCACTGACTTTCTCCTCCTGCCTTCTCCGCTGCTCCTCGCCGCTCCTTCTTCTTCTCTTCTTCTTTTTTACCCACCTTTAGTTCGGCGACTCTCAGCAGCTGCGTCTGGTCAGGATTCTGCGCAGCACGGTGATGGTGAGAGTCGGCGGAGGCTGGATGGCTCTGGACGAGTTTCTGGTGAAGAATGATCCGTGCAGAGGTGAGCAACGTTTACACACAAGCATACCACCGCTCTACAACTCTGTGTCGGCCACGTTTTAGTCACAGGCACTCGCAAGAGTCTGACCGATGCTGGATCTCTGAGGTACATCTATTAAAATAAACCAAATAAAAAATAGTTTGGGTACAAACTGAAGAACTGTGACCAAGAATATGTGCAATGTGGAATTATATATTAGGAATGAAAGAGGAAAAGTTTTACTCTTATTAACAGATTCTTGTTATATTTGAGATTTGAGTCTTTAAAGCGAGAGTTACGTATGTAACTACGGTTCTATGAATCCTGGATGACCGCCAGAGGCGGTGCTTCAGCACTGAATGTCTCCATCTCGCGCATGCGCAGGTCGAGTGTTTATACCAACAGAGTCACCTGTGACCCCCGATGACACCGGCTAACCTATATCTTCCGGTGACATCAGAGGATCTGTTCCTGCAGAATCTTCTCGCGAAACCACAAGGATTCTGAGTGACAGAACGCTCTGGCGGTCATCCAGGATTCATAGAACCGTAGTTACATACGTAACTCTCGTTCTATTTCATCCTTACTGACCGCCAGAGGCGGTGCTTCAGCACTGGATGACCCATAACGACAAAGTCACGAGGAATGCCAATACATACCTCAATGAGAGGAGGCAGTAGAGGTGGGCAACAGGGCCACACCCAGCGGATGGGGAGTGGCCACATTCACCCGATAGAATCTGGAGAAGGTAGTTGGTGATGCCCACGATGCTGCATCACAGATGTCCTGCAGGGGCACGCCTCTCAGAGCCGCCCATGATGTAGAGACAGCCCTAGTAGAGTGGCACCTCACCCCAGATGGCGGGGGGCGACCACTGTGTCTATATGCCTGGGTAATGACATCCACAACCCAGTGCGACAATCGCTGTTTGGAGAGAGCGCAGCCTTTCCTAGGACCACCATGACAAAGGAACAGCTGTTCTGACCGTCTCATGCTTGCGGTCAAAGATACATAGACTCTCAGAGCCCGCACAGGGCACAACAGTCCTAACCCGTCCTCCCCTGCAGGGGGAATAAACTGTGCCAGGTGGATAGGTCGGTTAAGGTTCGACGATGACAGAACCTTGGGAAGAAAAGCCGTATTCGGCCACAGAGTGACCCCCGAGCCATCTGAGTTCCATCTCAGACATGAATCACTCACAGAGAGAGCATGTAGCTCCCCAACACGCTTCGCTGAAGTGATGGCGAGGAGAAAAGCAGTCTTAGCAGACACCCACTTCAGCTCTGCCTGCGCCAGGGGCTCAAAAGGAGGCAGACACAAAGCGTCCAGCACCAGGGGCAGATCCCATGCTGGAGCTCTCTGTGCCTGTGGGGGTCTTAACCTCAAGGCTCCCTTTAGAAAAAGTGACACGAGTCTTTGGCCCCCCACGGTGTTGCCATCAACCCGGGCATGTCGAGATGGGGGTGGGAGGGTTCGATTTTTTGTTCTGTTTTTGCTGTTTTTAGCCTCTGTGAGGCACTTTGTGTTGCTTTTAAAAGGCATGAAAAGTGCAATATAAATAAATTTTGATTTGATTTGATTTGATTTGAGAGGAAATGGCTGCCACGTATACCCTCAGAGTAGCCGGGGACCGTCCGCCATCCAAAAGTGACTGTAAAAACTCCAGAATTTTCGGAATTGTACAGTGCACGGGGTCCTCACCCCTGCTCGAACACCATACAGAAAACAGCCGCCACCTGTTCTCATACTGCAACCGGGTAGAAGGCGCCCTAGCATTCAGTATGATATGTTGGACAGTGTCCGAACACCCTGTCAGCAGCGGGTCGGGCCCTGCAGTGGCCAAACCCAAAGCTGCAGGCGCTGAGGGTCGGGATGCCAAATCCGGCCCCCTAACTGAGACAGGAGATCCATCCTGTCGGGGAGACGCCAGGGTGAGCTGCGGCAGAGCCTGTGCAGCAGAGGAAACCATGTCCTCCCCGGCCAGAAGGGGGCTACCAACAGCAGCTTGTGGCCCTGCTGGAGGACCCTCTGCAGTACTTGAGGAATCAGAGGGATTGGTGGAAAGGCATAGAGAAGACTCTCCGGCCAATCGTGGGCGAGAGCATCCTGGCCCAGAGGGCTGGTCTCCCCTGTCAAGGAGAACCAGAGGGGGCAATGGGTCGACTCCTCTGTGGCAAAGAGGTCCACCTCTGCCCTGCCAAAAACGTCCCAGATGTTGAGCACCACCTCGGGATGAAGCCGCCACTCCCCCGGTGGAGGCTTGCCACGGGATAGGAAGTCTGCGGTCCGGTTCCGTTCTCCCGGCAAGTACATCGCCCTCATGCTGGCTAGGTGGGGAGCCGCCCACAACAGGAGGTCCCGGGTCACCTGCAACAGCCGTGCTGACCTGGTTCCCCCCTGGTGGTTTATGTGAGAGACGGCTGAGACATTGTCCGTCCGTACTAGCACATGCCTCGCTCTCAGGAACGGAAGAAAAGACTGCAGTGCCATGTGCACTGCCCGAAGCTCCAGCACGTTGATGTGCTCCGAGCGGTCCCGTGCAGGCCACAGCCCGCGAGCTGTCCGGTTCTGCCACACAGCACCCCACCCTGAGAGGGAGGCGTCCGTTGTGACAGTCTCCCGACGGGATGCAATAGAGCCCATGGGCATGCCCCGAAGGAGAAATGACCTCTCCCTCCATGGAGCCAGAGCAAGGAGGCAACGCCGTGACACCTTGAGTTTCCTGTGCCGGTGCCACTTGGCGTCCAAGTGAAAGCTGTTCAGCCACCTCTGAAGGGGACGCAGCGACAGCAACCCTAAGGGGACCACAGTGGCAGCAGCCGTCAGCTTGCCTAAGAGGCGCAAATACAGGACATAGCGCAAACAGCGGCCCTCCCGAAAGAGGAGAAGGAGGCGGATGATGTCGTCCACGCGCCGGGGAGATGGACAGGCCTTCATGGCAACGGCATCCAGAGTCATCCCCAGAAAGAGTGTACTCTGTGAGGGGACCAGGCAGCTCTTCAGAAAATTCACTCTGAGACCGAGCTGGGTCACATGTGAGAGGAGAATCGCCGTGTCCCGGGTCACTTGAGACCGGGATGGCGCGCAAATCAGCCAGTCGTCCAGATACGGCAGAATCTTCATGCCCCGCGACTGCAGGGGTGAGAGGGCTGCCGCCACACACCTGGTGAACACCCGTGGAGAAAGGGAGAGGCCGAACGGGAGCACCCTGAACTGAAAATGGCGGCCCTGGAAGGCAAACCGCAGAAAATGTCTGTGGTGTGGTGCTATGGGGACATGAAAGTACGCATCCTTCAGGTCTACCGAAGTAAACCACTCCCCTCTGGCAACGGTACACAGGACCTCTGCAGTGCTGAGCATGTGAAACCGCAAGACCTTGAGGAACCTGTTGAGTCCCCTCAAGTCGAGGACAGGGCGGAGTCCGCCGTCTTTCTTTTCGACAAGAAAGTAAGTCGAATAGAACCCCCCGGGTGATGACAGGGGGTCTACCGGTTCGATGGCACCCTTGTCCAGGAGGGCGGACAACTCCTGGTTGAGGGCATGGGCTTTTGCCGGGTCGTGTATGATGGTCATCTTGACCCGGCCGAAGGCTGGGGGCCGGCGTCGGAACTGAAGTTTGTACCCGTGGGTTAAGGTGGAAATCACCCACGGGTCCGTGGTGGAAGCAGCCCAGTGGCTGAGCTGCTGCTGGGAAAAACAGCCGACGACCGGCCCCAGGCTCTCAGCGCCTGGTCCCCCGGCCTCTAGAGGCCCTGGGGGGACGACGGGCTGCATCGAAAGCCTGAGGTTGTCTAGAGGGCAGTCGTTCAGGGGCTCGAAAGCCCTGAGCCCCTCGTTGAACAGGCTGTTGAGCCGGTCGCTGAGACCTAAGGTGGCCACTGGGGAAAGCCTGTGGCTGAGAGCGTCGCTGGGGGGCAGCTGAAGAACCCCCCGGCCTGCCGGGAGGAGGCATACTCCTGTGAAGCCCAGAGAGCTGCTGTCGAGTCTGTCTGGCCTGGACTGTGCGCTCAAGCGCCTCTAGAGCAGCCGACCCGAAAATCTCACCGGGTTCCACTGGGACACTGCGGAGGGTTCTCCGGCACGTCTCAGTGAGAGGCGACTGTGCCAGCCACACCTGGCGGCGAGCCTGGACGAGAGTGGACATCAAGCGCCCCAGTTCTCTGGACATCAGAGCAAAAGCCTGCAGAGACGCGTCACTGAAACTGTGGACAGACGCGTCCAGCGTAGCATCCTGCAGGGATGCAGAAAGAGCCAGCATCAGATGCGACAGGGAATTGCCGATGCGTCCCATGCGTGCCGCTGCGTCATAAGCTTTAGAGAGCAGATCATCTGTAACCCGACACTGGGGGCGAGGACACCTAGCATCTGGCCTCAGAGCCTCATCAGGCGAAACGATGAGAGCCGCTATAGTCGGTTCAACCGCTGGCATGCGGGCCAAGCCAAACTTGGCTGCGTCCTGCATGGCAGCCAGGGTCCGGCCATCAGATGTTGCATGAGAGAGGACTCTAGTATCCCTCCAGCATGCGTGCAGCTCCCTCAGGTATTCGTCTGACGGAGGCACAGTAAAGGTGGCAGGGACTGGGCCCCGCCTGAAAAAAGCACTGGCAGGAGCCGGCTGAGCTTGTGGAACATCCAGCTGCAGGCGGGCCAGGGCCATACGAATGATGGCACCCATAGAGCTATCCTCAGACCCAGCAGCACAACTGTGGGTTGAGGAGCGGGAGCTCTCCCCAGAGCCATGCTTGGAGGTAATGTCCTGGGGAACCACGTCCGCCCCACAGTCAGCGAACTCAGTGGCTGATGCCGCCACGGAGAGCACATCATCCTCTGGATCGAACACGGCCGCAGGAGGAGCAGGAGCACCAACCTCCCCTGCACCAGTCCCAGACTGGATGGCTAGGAAGAGGGACTTCACCTGGTTCAACTCCTCAGTCAGCTGGTCCACCTTGGAGGCCAGTTTAGACTCCTTGGCCCCCCTCCCGGAGGAGGCACCCACGGTCTCAGCCCGCCGTCTAGGTCGCCTAGGCTGAGTTGGCATTCGCTGGGCTGGAGTCAACTGGTCCGGCCCCGGAACATGGCCCAGCAGGTGTTCAGCCTCAGCCAGTCTGGCAACCCGCACTGCCCGGGGCATGAAGCTACAGTTCATGCATGGATCCTCCGAAAGCCCCTCCCTCAGGTGTTCAAGGCCAAGGCACGAAGGACACATATCATGACCATCTTCAGGCTGCAGAGAAGCCAGACAGGCCGAGCAAGAGTGGTCACCAAACATGGTGACAACAACTGAGAAAACAACAGATGCTGGGAGAGGGAGCGAACGCACTGCCTTCACCAACAGGTGTTGCAACAAGGGCAACAGCACACGCCTATGCTGGGAGCGGGAGCGAGAGCACTACCTTCACCAGCAAGTCAGCTTGCTGTGCAAAAAAACAAAACAACCCAAGTAGGCCGAGCGAAAAACGCTGGTAAAACTACTTTTCCAAGGTAATAATATACACCTAAAGTGGGAGCGGGAGCGCACACACTGCCTTCACCACTACAGGGAACAACAACGAAAAACGGGCTACAACTTAGCGGATAACGGCGGTACAAATGTCGGGAGAGGGAGCGAGTACGCTGGCTTCACCAACAAATCAAACTACAACGAAAGACGGGTACAACCAACGGTGTACCGATACACAGGCAATAGGTCAAGCGGGCAACGCAGACCGCTAATGCCCGTAAATAATTACACAAATGTCGGGAGAGGGAGCGAGTACGCTGGCTTCACCAACAAATCAAACTACAACGAAAAACGGGTACAACCAACAGTGTACCGATACACAGCCAACAGGTCGAGCGGGCAACGCGACCGCTAATGCCCGAAAATAATAACACGAGCGTCGGGAGAGGGAGCGAGTATCACGCCGTCACCAACCTTATAACAAACGACTAAAACAAATACTCAAAGGGTGTCCGCGGTAAACCGCAACAAACCTCCCGTCTCAGCTCGTCGCAGCCTTTGGAGGGCGCAGCTCGCAGCTCCGACAACGTTGTCGCAAGGCTACCGGCGACGAAGCATCAGTGAAGTAAACGCTTAGTTCAGCTAGAACTTACTGACATACGTCTACCTGCAAAAGCGAGAAGATGAAAAGGAACAGATCCTCTGATGTCACCGGAAGATATAGGTTAGCCGGTGTCATCGGGGGTCACAGGTGACTCTGTTGGTATAAACACTCGACCTGCGCATGCGCGAGATGGAGACATTCAGTGCTGAAGCACCGCCTCTGGCGGTCAGTAAGGATGAAATAGAATCCAAGGTTTGTGGAAGAGTAAAATAAATATGAAGCAGTCAAGACTACAGCCACATTTGCAGTATATATCGATCGGGCATAACATTACGACCACCTTCCTAATATTATGTAGGTCTCTCCTTGTGCCTCCAAAACAGTTGAGACTCATCAGAGAATGAAGGACATGGTTCTTCTGGGGGTGTCCTGTGGTGTCTGGTAACAGGATGTTATTAGTGGGGGGGTCTTTGAGGGGGGGGGGCCTCTGTGGATCATCCCACAGATACTTGGTCAGTTTGGGATCTAGTGAATTTGGAGGCCAGGACGTTTGTGTGTGTGTGTGTGTGTGTGTCTGTGTCAGGCTGCATCCTGCTGGGGATGGCTGCTGCCATCAAGGAGTGTCATTGCTATGGGGTGGGGGTGTCTGGTCTGGTCTAGGTGGGTGCTACATGTCTAAGTAACATCCACACCAATGAATGCCAGGTCCAAAAGTTTCCCAGCAGAACATTGAATTATTATTGTTATTTACTTCTCAGGTCAGTGGTCATAATGTTGTGGCTGATTGGTGTATGGCCCAACTTTTTTAAACCGGTGCGTTTCAGCTTTAGGTCCACAAAAAGAGCTGTTCTGAGCCTTTACCTGTGCGGGACATTGATCCCAAAAAGCTTGACACCCTCTTTCAGTCTCTTCAGGTCACCGTCTCATCCGTCTCATCCGTCTCATCCCTCTTGGACAGTATCGGTCAGCCTCTTGCTCTTATACAAACACACACTCACTGCTCTTCACAATAACACCCAAAAATGCCTCTTGACGTAAACACGTCGCCAAACACAAGTGGCTCATACGTCAACATTGTCCAAAGAAGGAGAACACATGGACTCCTCGTGTGTCAGCAGGTGAAGCAGTGAAGTGCTGCACCGTCTCGTTTGTCTCTCTTCCAGTGACGTCGGTGTATTTGTTCAGTTCCTCTCTCTCTGTTCCCTCTGATCCTGTCCATCCCCACGGAGCTCGTCGTCTTTATCTGGTTTTATTTCTGTATATACACGGCCGGTCCTCTCCTCTCCTCTCTGTCTCTGTTCATTCTCTCTTATTTATAACAGTACTTTTGCATGATGCATGATCCTCTCCCTCTTCCTCCCACCCTCCCTTTCTCCCTCCTCTTTTCTCTTTCCCCAGTGCAACATCCAGGACTTAAGATTCTCCGCTCCGATTCCAGTAGCTCCATCTCATCTCGTATAGGTTGGACTTCTCCTCTATCTCTCACGCTTTCTCCTAACTGCCTGTCCTTCCTCCGTCCGGTTTGTTTGGTTTGCTCAGTTTTTGACTTCACCTGGAGTCCCTCTTCCAGGGTTCCTCCGTTTTTCTTGTTCTCTACCATTGTCTTTATTGTTCTTCCACCTCTTCTTCTTCTTTGTCACCTGCTATTTCTTTCTTCCTTCTTCCTTCTTATTCTTTCTTCCTTCTTTCTACTTTCTTCTTGTTCTTCGTCGTCACTTGCTGTCTTCTTCTTCTTCTTGGTCACCTTCTGTTTTCCTCTTCTTCCTCTTATTCTTTATTCTCCTTCCTTCCTTCTTCTTTCTCCCTACTTCTTCCTCTTCTTCTTTCTTCTTTTCTTTCTTCCTTCTCTTTCTTTTTCTTCCTTCTCTCTTAATCATCTTCTTTCTTCTTCCTTCTTCTTCCTTTTTCTTCTTCTCCTTCCTTCTTTACTGTCTTCTTCCTCCTCCTTCTTCCACCTCTTCTTCTTCTTCTCTCTTCATCATCTTCTTTCTTCTTTTTCTTCTTCCAACTTCTCTCTTCATCTTCTTTCTTCATCTTCTCCTTCCTTCGTTATCGTCTTCTTTCTTCTTCCTTTTTCTTCCTCCTTCTTCATCTTCCTTCTTCATCTTCTTCTTCTTCCTTCTTCCTTCTTCTTCTTCTTTGGTTTGTTAGTTTGGCCTTGTTGCTGTGCCTTGCTGACTGTGATCACCTGACTAACGTTATGTCTCCTCACTGTTCTGCTCTTCCTCTCCTGACCTCCCCTCCCGGGCTGAAACCCTGAAATGTTCAAGTGTATTGTTTTGTTTTTTTACACGTTTCAGGCGTCTCTGAAACCCAGTGGTCAGCTGTGTGTGTGTGCGTGTGTGTGTGTGTGTGTGTGTTTATTACAAGTGTGTAGGAAGTGGTGTGTGTGTGTGTGTGTGTTTGAGTGTGTGACTTTCTCCATTCCACCACGAGCATGCAGTTATTTCACATTGTCTCTTGTGTCTCTCAGTGACAGTCACTCCTGGCTATTTCTGCTGCCGAGGTATCTACCCTTCCTCTCTGTCTCTCACTCCACCTCTGTCACTCTTCATCCGTCCAGCTGTCAGTCTCCATCTTTAACCGCATCCGTCCTCTCTGTGTCTCCATACATATATATATGTGTGTGATATATATGTGTGTGTGTGTGTGTTCAGTTTACACCTGTGGTCAGGTTTGTGTGTGTGCAGGCGTTGATGTCAGTCTTGTTGTTCGCGTCATGCTTTTAATCACTCACAATAAAGGCAGGATTTGGCCAACCCCCTGGTCTTTAGGTTTTAACTTTTATTTTCTTTGATTTTTACAAAATAAATCCATAAATTAAAGAGATGCCCAGCACAAAGCAAACAAAGAGAAAGCATGAAAACATGTCATCATGAACATGGTCCACTGATTTTGTAGACTTCTTTATCTCTTCTGGTTTTGACTCTAAACGGACACAAAAGTAAAAACTCTCTAACAGAGTCTGAGACCTGGGCGTGGCCAGCCTGGGTTTCTAATAACGCTGGCTTCCAACACGGCTCCTTTAAATGTGATGGCTGGTTGGTGGGAGACACAATTACAGGGTGCACCTGGCTGGCTGGCTTTGAGGGGGGACATAATTGCAGGGTGCACCCGTTTAATTGACTGGCCTTCGCTGTTTGGTTGCTGGAGACGATGGCCGCGAGGTCACTGCTGCTACAGCTAGCTGCAGCCCTCCTCTCTCTCTCTCGCTCTCTCTCTTCTTTTTATTTTAAACTCTTCCATTTCTTCTTTCCTCTCTCTCTCTCTCTTCATGTAGTTTTTGTTCTCTCTTGAACCGCTCATCCTCCTCCTCCTCCTCCTCCTCCTTCTTCGTGGCTGGCTTCTCCAGGCTTGTTGTTGTCTGCTGAGGCTGCTGCACTACTTTCTGTCCACGAATGCCGCTGAGTGTCGTTTGAAGAAGGGAGAAACCCTGAGTCACTGGGCTCTCTCCTGCTAAGCATTAACCAGGCATGACCCCCTCCACCTCCACACACATATATATATTTACAGTGTTTATACACGGACAGTGTATACAGCAGACTGAGATGCTCCTTCGCAGCAAGTAGTTAAAACTCAACTAGAGAGAGGCTGTGCTTTGCTCCCAGCGCTCTCAGATGTTTTTGAAGCAAATACGCAATGAAAGTGTTCATCACTGTGACATGGAGACGCACGTCACCGCTTAAAGGACCAGCTCAACATTTTTAGGAAACACGTTTGTTTGCTTTCTCGCTGAAGATTAGGTGCAGTGATCGATGTTACCTCACGTCTGACGTGTTTTGTAGGAAGCACAGTCATCCCCTAAAGCTCATGAAGTGGTTTGTTTATTTCATCTGAACAAAAACAGTTTTTTGTGAAGGTTGAGGGGAGGGGCCTCTGTGGATCATCCCACAGATACCTGATCGGTTTGAGATCTAGTGAATTTGGAGGCCAGGTCAACACCTTGTTTGTGTGAAACACGCTGGACTGCTGCTTGGCCTGGCAAATTCACTCCCAGCTCTCGAGCTTTAATTCTCAGCAGCTTATTTACAAAAATGTTGAACTGTTCCTTTAAAGGTGTAACGCAGCATTTACCTGACAAGAAAACAGATTTGTCTCCACACATGTAGACAACATGCTGTCTTTCGCTGCGTATCTAGTTTATTAATTGCCTCCCACCTTTGCGCTCAAACCAAACGCACCCTCGCTCACATCTCCCCTTAGAAAATAAAAAAAAAGACCAAAGTGCACTTAAAACTTCCTGAACCCCTGAACCCCTAAACCCCAGCCCACTCCAGACTCCCGCTCCGCTCACATGCACTCTCAAATGAAAAACATGCACTGACTCTGACGTCTGCAGCCGAGGAAGCACTCTCTCCCTCACTCTGCTCGCTGCCTCTGCCGCCCCCTGCTGGAGGAAAAGTGTGAGCCAACACAAATACAACAACTCATTTTTTTACTTTTCTCTCTCTCCGCCCGTCTCTCTCTCTCTCTCTCTCTCTTTCTCCAGCTCGTGGTCGCACCAACCTGGAGCTGAGGGAGAAGTTCATCCTTCCTGAAGGAGCGTCTCAGGGCCTGGCCGCCTTCCGGTCCCGGGGCCGGCGCTCCAAGCCGGGCTCCCGCAACGCCTCGCCCACCCGCTCCTCCTCCTCGGCCTCCCACAGCGGCGCCTCTCTCCCCTCGGCTCCCTCCGCCCCTGCCACACCGACCGCCTCCGCGTCGTCCAGGGTAGGTTTCCTGTTTCACGTCCACTCGGATTAATGACAGAGCAGGGAGAGTCACGCTGAATGAGTCATGGCAGAAGTTATCATTTGTATTTCCACTGGCTTTGGAAGAAAAAATATCAAACTGTAAGAGTAACGTAGCATTAGAGCACACTAACCTGAGCAAACGCACACACACGAACCCTCGAAGCTTGTTATTTGTTGTTGTCGTCATCCGATTTGTCAGCAGTGTCCTGTGAATACTGTGCGTGTGTGTGCGATGTGTGCGGTTTTATGCATTTATGTCCCACATTTGTTGTCATTCTCCTGTTGTTGTCAGAGATCACCACATCCTTTAACTGTGAAATTTTATTTTTTTGTTCTTTGTTTTCTTCCTTTCATCTTTTTCGCCTCTTTCTCCTCGTTGCTGTCGCTCCACCCTGCTAACCTGGCTTCACACGACGTCCTCCCTGCATTGTTGGGAATTTCTCTGTGGGAATAAAATAAATAAAATCATCCGCTCTCACACAAAAAATAAACTCCGCTGCACTCCCTCGCTATCCTAAAAAAAAAAAAAAAAAACTCCTTCGCTTCTTTCCTCCTTAACTCGCTCCCTCCTCTTCCCTCCATTCGCTTCTCCCCTACGCTGCTTCGCTCTCCTCCTTCTCCTCCACCCTTCCTTCCCTTCCTCCCTTCAGTCCTCCCATACTCACTCGCGTGACTATGCCAAGCCCTGGCTGGCGCACAGTAAAACTCCAACGCCAACCAAGTGCCAGTGCTGCCCAGATCTCGGTCACAGCCACACCACTCCTGGGCACGAGGTAACGCACTCACCCCACCCACCCACCCACCTACCTACCCACCCACCGCCCTGTCCCACCCGACCCCGCCCCCCCACTGGTCGCGCTATTGCACTAACACACACTCCTGGGTGCCCGGCCACGTATAAAGTTGTCAGTGTGAAAAGTTTGTTTTCATGTTTGGGTTTTAGCTGAAAGAACAAACATGACGTAGTAAAAACTAAAACCTGAAAGAACAAGTTTAAAGTAGGACAACGAATTATAAACTGTCCATTAGTGACATTAAAGAACGTGACAAAAGTGATAAATGTCAGAAAATCCTTCAATTCAAACTAACAAAATTGACTTTTTTAACACAAGGAGTTTATTTTATCATCAAATTATCAATTATAGCAGCTTTAATTGATAATTAAATTGATATCTATGTGTAAGCAGTGCATGCAGTGATGAACCTGGAGAGGATAAGCTTCTTAGCTGCTTACATGAGAGTAAACTGGACATATTTGTGTTGAGAAACCTTCTTAACTGTCATATTTTATAGCACAAATAATCAAGAAACTTAACAGAAGATTAATCCGCAAGGAAAATATTCAGTAGCCGTCTCAGATTTATGGTTTAATACAGTCATATGAGCAAATTAATCAAACACAAATTGTCTGTGAAGGTTCTCAGTCATCCAGGTCGGACTTGTAGAGTTTCTTGAAGACGTTTCATCCAAGCAGCTTCTACAACGACAAGATAGACACCTGTCGTTGGAGGAGACTGTTTGACCCCGTCCTCTTCCTCCAATGAGGCTCGAGTCTCAAGGTGTAAACTTCTTCAAGAAACTCTACAAGTCCAGTTGCTGCCTTTCTTTAGTGTTTTTGGATCAGTAGCATTCAGAATTAGTCCCTGTTCATGTGTCTGTGTGTGTTTAGTATCCATATGTTGTTGCACATGTGTTTCTGTAGCTCTGTCTGTGCCGCTTGTGCGTTTATGCATTAGTTAAAATCTCAGTGTGCGTTTAACGTGATAACATTGACCGGCGACCGCGACATGAGCTGATGTTTCCCGTGTGCTCCTGCAGGGGGCGCCGTCTGGGTCCAAACTGAAGAGGCCAACCTTCCACTCCAGCCGAGGCTCGCTGACGGGAGAGAACGGCGGGACGTCACACACCAGCAAACCATCACGGACCGGTGAGACGCCTGTCATACTTAGAGCTAGCAGCTCTGTGAGGCCTAGCATGCTGGTGTTTGATTTAATTACAAAAAACTGACGGGAAGGCCCAAATGTCACAGCAAATACACCTGGGTTCATCCTCTGGGAGCCATGAATTATCAATCACGGTTCAGATATTTCACTTTGCTGCTGTATAAACTCCTTTTGACACATTGTCATTGTTTTCCCGTCAGATCCGAAGCGAGGGGCGTCCACGGCCAGCGGCCCCACCAGCCGAGCCGGCAGCCGGGCCGGCAGCAGGGCCAGCAGTCGCCGTGGCAGCGACGCCTCAGATGCGTCGGAGCTCCAGGACGCCCGCTCCGTCTGCTCTGACACCTCAGACACCCCGAGACGACCCGGTAGCGGGGCCAAACCCTCCAAGATCCCCACCATCTCCAAGAAAGCCCCCAGCCCAAAGACCCCTGGCTCTGCAAAGAAATAGCCTCAGAGAAAGTGGAGCAGCACCTTTACTCCTCACTTTGGCGGAGGGCGGGGGCCGCTGTCGTCGGCCATCTTGGGTGTACCAGAACATCCGTCTATAGGGCTTGTCTACAATGTGTGCACTATGACTGATACATACCAGGGGAAAGAAGGAGGTGGACGAGCTGAGTGAAACTCCTTCTCACTCTTTCCCCAGTCTCTTAAAAAGACTGAAAACATGCACAAGAAGAAGAAGAGTTCTGGTCTGGCAGCTCCAGGCCAGAGTTACTGCGGGGTCAACGCCGACTCTTCCCCTTTAAGGAGCGACCCCAGTTTGCCTTCCAGTGTCCTGCTTCTTCTTTCAAAAGTTCCCCGCCAGCGTGGAACCAAACACCGACCGACCTGACGAGATGCTGCCTTACTTTGTGTTACTCACCTCTGTCCTGATCAGACGGAGAAGCAGGAAGTCTTTAAACCGCTTTATACCACACTGACACACAAACACACACATCTGAACACAGAGGCGGTGCAGGGAGTGGGACACGCCACCACCACAACCACCACGGCTACAAAAACACAAAAAAAAGAAAGAATTGTGGGTAATTATTCTGGCTTGTGGGCCAGATGCCTCAGCGATGAGTTAAAAAAGAAATATGCAACGACTGCCATGTCGCTTCCCATGGACTGGTTGGCGAGAAAAAGAGTCACCTCAGCAGATCTGCAGAGGCAGACACCGCATGTGGGAAGCGCTGCCCCGACACACAGCGGCTGACCTCAGACTCGGAGGATCGGTGGTGGTCACGGTGGCGGTGGCGGTGCTGCTGCAGCCGAGGGCAAACACTCACACACTCAAACACCGCAGAGCAGGCTCCTCCCGACCGCCGGAACGCCAAGACCGGCCTCGTGTGTGTGCATTTCGACAAAAGGGCGGTGCGGTTTTTGTCGCACGCCGACGCAACAATCCGACACAGAAATTACAAACTGGCAATAGGTCGAACTATTTTTATGGTGACGCACTCGACTAACAGCACATTACTGACAATATACGACATGTGTAACCTAACCCGATGTTAATGTTCGCGGAGTTCGACAACCAGCATGCACTAATTGTCTCTTCCCTCTGCAGTTCCACCTTAACATCTGCACTGTGTTGCCCTTAGCAACCCAGCAGCAGCACACACACACTCTCTCTCTCTCTCTTTCACACCCACACACGCGCGTTAAGAAGTGTTGTGTGTGTGTGTGTGTGTGTACCATGTGTGTCTTTGTTACAGGAAAAACTAGAGGTCATTGACTTGAGTCACTGTATGCAAAATTTTAATTTGCGAATGTCCTTTTGTTTTTCTTCTCGTTCGTTTCCTGATTAATTTATAATCCAGCTGTACTGTTGTTATCTAGCTTGAAAGAAAGATCTATTTATTTTTCAGTTTCATGTCATATCACCGTTCGCAAAGAGTGATTTAGTATTATGGTTAAAGAAATTGTGATTTTTATTTTTTTTTTGTACCGAGATCATGTCCACTTGGCTCTTTTGACATGGTTTGTGTGTAAAGTGTGTTTCTACTCCATTGTAACATTATTCACTAGGCCACTGATTCTAGTGGCAGCCTTGTTTGTTTTCTTTATCGCTAATAACGACAGTTTCCTGACCATGACCAAAGGGGTTTGCCCTTCATGTGTAGAGAGAACTACAAATATGAATGACTGGGGGACCTGGGTAGAGCCGACCAATGAGAGAGGGTTTCCTGTCTCGCGTCCCTCCCCAGCGTCTCTTCTTCTAGGCTTTTTGTGTTTTTTTCAAATGCCCCGTCGCTGGCGGGGCCCCGGGTTTGTCTCCGTGTTATCTCCGTGTAAGAGATATGAAGTTTATGAAATTACAAAAAAAGAAAGAAGACATCTTAAGGTGATTTTTATTTATTTATTTGTCTCTCTGAGTGGGAGGGTTGGGGGTTGGGGAGGGGGCGCAGGAGATTAGTCCGCCACATTTTGATGCTGTGCTTCTCATCACCGTGACGACGAGAACATGGAGGGATGGACGCTTGTTACTAGGAGGCAATTGTGTAAAAGTAAAAACTAAAATTATAAACAATTTTTTTGTTCTGTTTTTGTATTAAAAAATATGCTTGCAGTAAATCTGTCTCTGGTCTTTGATTTACTTCCATTTTGTGAATGTCAAACTACAAAAATGTACTAGTTAATTAATACTGATGGTCAGATTAATTGATTGGAGGCTAGTAGACATTATTTATATCTGGATTTTTCATCTTGTAATATGGGAACTAGTGAAGCATTTAAAAAAAATTGCTTTTTAAAGGTTTCTCTAGTTCCCACATTCCACTGCATGTTTACTTTTTGTGTTTTTGTGCCTTTTTCAACTTGGTTTACTCACTTTTCCACATCTATATGAATAATAACAATGTACATTTGTATTCAGTTTAGTTTCAATTGCAGATTTATGCCGTTTTTAGGATTTCTTTTAATGCTGCAATCAGTTTTTGACATAAATTGTGTGTTTACACAGTTCTAGTATATGTCTTTTTAAGTAGAACTTTTTTTTTTTTGGTGGAAATAGCTATGTGAGGTTAACTTCCCCCTCTTTTCTTTTGCGTTCATGTGCCTTCGTTTATTCACTCATGCCTAACAGCAGACTTGGAGGCAGCAACCGGACATTTCTAGGTAATTGTCCTGTACAAGATAAGGACACACCCGACTGGATCTTCACATCTGAGCACAGAGGGAAAGGTAAACACAGAGAAAAGGGGTGTTGATGGTGGTGGTGATGTCTGTGTCGTGATGCATTTATCAGTATTTGATTGCGGCTCTGGCTTGCATCAGTGTGAGACAGCGATGGAGGAGTTGAAAATAACTTTGTTGTGTTTATTCGGTGGTTCCACCGGAGATGATGAGGTCTGCGTCCACCCTCTGCAGCTGTGTGTACACTCACTCACTCCGTTTCTGTCCACTCTCAATCCATCCACGCCCGTCCTCCCTGCAGCCCATCTGTCATCCCGGACTTCTCTCTCTGATGACAGTCCTCGTTCTTTTCCACCACTTCTGCCTCTCAGGAATGCCATTTTTCATTTTTGTTGGGTTTATATGGTTTCAAGGGCACTCTGCTCCCCTTCACTCCCTCTCTCCTCTTTCTCCTCCTCCTCTGCGTCCTCTCCCTCCTTTATCTCTCCAGACACAAAACCTCGTAAACTTGCAGATGTGCAGGGAAAAGAAAAACAAAATGGGCAGAGCGTTAATTCCTGGCATTTGGGACTCGCCCTTTCGGCCAGGACAAAATGAACCGCGGTCAGTTTGGTTTGGTCAGTGTTATTCATGCCTTTCAAAGTGACCGCAAGTACCAGGCTGCTTTGAAGAAAAGAGTACACAAACACGAGCTGGCACAGCGCTCAACCTCACAACTATATTTGAGTCATTTCTTCCCTCGGAGTCCTTCTGGGTTTGACTCTCACACATGCACAGTGTGTTTGCATTAGGCCTGCTGCAGGGCAACTCCGTGAACTAATGAATAACTCAACAGGAAATCCCGGTATGCAGTTTAACACAAAATCTACACATTTAAATGTGCATGTGTTCTACAAAAAGATTTAATGTTGGCTTTGATGTTAGAGATTTTGAGGGTTGCAAAGTACGAAAAGTAGTAAAACGCATTTACAGGATGTACAATATACCTGAAAATGTTAGTTTAAATTTAAAATGTAGTCGTGAAATGTGAAGAAATGTGAAGAAATATTAAAAGCTTGCAGGCTAATATAAACAAAAATAAGTCCTAACCTTACATTTCTAGATTAATAAAATTACATTACATAATTAATTACTATGTTTTTATATAGTCGTCTTTCATTTGTAGTTTAGTCATTTGTCATTTTTCTGTGGCAGTAATAGGCTAAGTTAAAGAGTAAAAAGCTTTGGCTAATGTTATTGCTGCACCAGAAATTATTGAATTAAACATTATTTACATCAAGTGGAAATAACTTTTTTTTAACTTTAATAGCATCCTTCATGTTTTTAGTTTAGTCAAATTAACTTTTCTCTGGTATAACTAGGCTAACTTCCTTAGCATTAGCTTCCTGGGTAAAAAGCATGGACTGTAAATAAAGATGGACAACAGGACAACTCCTCAAAAGTGGATGGGACTTGGGCCAAACTAAAGGACACGTCAAGTATTTCTTTTTTCAAGCATGGTTTCTGTCATTTAAGGTAATTAATATAATGTTGATGTATGTTCAAATGTCCATTTTCTGATAAGTTTCGTTTTAGTTATTTGATGCTATAGATACAGAATGTGACATCATGAAGACTAATAGTTGCCATGCCAACTGCTCTGAGAAGCGGCCCCATAAGACTGTGAAAGTAGGAATTAATGAATGAATAAATAAATACAAGTGTATTATCCAATATTTCTTAATAACTGCTGGAGGTAGTCGAAAATGCGGAAGTGGGGGCTCCTAGTGATTCCGGACCGCACTGCGCCGACTCCGAACTCGCAAGATGGCGCCGGGAACTAGCGACCTAACGGCTGTCTGGCTGAAGAGAGGAAGTGGGGACTCGTTGTCCATGTTTATACACAGTCTATGGTAAAGCTTTACCTAATGTGACTCCTTGATAATATTAAATTAAATATTGGCTTCATCATGGGAAAATAACCATTTTAACTTTAATAGCATCCTTCATGTTTTTAGCTTCGTCAAATGAACTTTTCTATAGCGTTAATGAGCTAACGTCCTCAGCATTAGCTTACTGTGTAACAAAACATTTAGTTAATGTGACAGCTGCTTCATAATATTAAATGAAACGTTGTCTTTATCAAGTGGAAATATGTTTTTTTATTACTTTAATAGCACATATAATGATTTATTCATACTTTTTCAGTGGTTTTAATTGGCGTACTATGTTAGCATTAGCATTTCGCCTGAAAAGCGCTAGCTAACCGTACTACTGTTTCATAACATTATCTGAAACACTTTAACGTTTTTGGAAATACGTTTTTAAACTTTAATTGCATTCTTAGTGTTTTGTAGTTAACGTCAAATGAACGTTTCTGTGGTGTTAATAAACTAACTTTTATAGCATTAGGTTTCCGAGTAGAACACGTGGCTAGCTACATTGCTGGCTAGTGGCTGTTTAAAGTTTCTCTAGCGTTAGCTGATGTTGGATTTTGTCATCTTTAAAAATAATAATAACTGATGAAACAAACATATAATGAGTCGATGGAGCATTTGAAAAAGTTGAAGCCATCTCAGCTTTTATTTGTAGTAGCATGTCAGGAAGTGTCACTTGTGGTCTGAACACAAGTTGCAAAAGTTTATTTAGTAATATGGTTATACATTAAATGTATATATTTAATTATACATATAACATGCATAAAATAGCTAGCAGAAAAGGTAGAGCTAGCCTCTTAGTAGCAGTATGTTTACACCCAGCTGACTGTTGGTATTACAATTTTATCTTTACGCTCCCATTAGATTTTTTTAAGAGCATAATTTATTTATTTGCTCATATTTAATGTATATTTTTTGACTTGTCTGATTAAATATTTACTCCCTTTTGTCACAGTTGGTCCTCCATATGCTCTGACGGTTCAAATGTTAGAGTGCGTCAGGCCGCTCAGCGTCCTTCCCGCCAAACTGCCAGAGACTGAGTGGCGATGAAAAGAAGCAGTCATGAGAAGATGAAAAGATAGATGGGCGGAGGAGAGATGAGGTCTCCCAGAGAGACCACTGGGAGGTGTGGTGATGAGATGTAAGCAGGGCAGAGGAGTTTAAAGACATGAAAGTGGAGGAGAGGCGGAGGCAAGGAGGAAACTCCCTCCTGGTTATGAACAAATGTTCTGGCTTTCATACGCTCAGAGCAGAGTCGAGGGCTGAAGAAGAAACCTCTCACCTCGTCCAAGGATTTACAATCGGGAAACAATTTCCATTTTTATAAATTGGATTAAGGAAGACATCTGGAACCCCAGAGATGTGTGGGTGTAGAGCGGGTTGAATGGATGAATAAGTGCTCAAGGATGACGGGATAAAAGCTTCCAGCAGTGGACGACTCCTGTGAGGTTTCTGGTTGACTCACTGCAGGTGTGAACTTCTTTATTTCTTCATGCAGTAATGAAAAACTTGGAGCAAACCTGAAGACACAGCTCTCAAGTTCCACTCTGTACAATCTTTTTGCACCTGCTCATCACTGAAATTGCTTTCCAGCCTCCGAGTTTACAACTTCAAAGCTTGGCGCAATCTTCCAGAGGGGCATTGTTTGTCTATATTCAAAACACAGCCAGAAAGAGCTTGTAATTATGCTCTCACTCTCATTATCTCTGTTTCTCCTGCTGCACGACTGAGAGGTGAGCTTTTCCTTCAAGTTTAGAGGAGGTAGAAGAGGGAGAAAGGAAGGAGCGGAGGGAGGGAGAGATAAACAGAGGCACTTTAAAGCAGTAAACACAAACCTTTTTCAGAACCAGCTCTCCTCTAAACACATCAGACATAAATCAGCGCTGTATTTGTCTGTGGTGACTCTGGAGCAGTCTGGGGACAAACTGGAGCAACACGCTGGTGGTCAGACCGGTAGCACTTGATGAAAGTGAACCTGAAGAGTTGAGCAAAGTGTGAAGGAGAATATTTGTGAGTAAAAACTTTTTATTTGTAGGCGGAGAAGACGACAGCAGAGCGAACTGCAGAGATGACCTCAGACGTCTCCTGCAGTCTCTCCTGCTTTTGGAGCAAGATGAAGAGCGGCGGCGGCGGCAGCGTCTCCCAGCAGAAGACAAGATCCACCTCCACCTTCCACCCCAGGACCCTGCTCCTCCTGCCCCTGCTGCTTTTGCTCTCCCTCTCGCTGTGGAGCCAGCAGGCCGAGGCCGTCGTCCACTCCAGCTTCCGGCGGCTCAGCGGACGCGAGAAGAAGGAGATGCAGAAGGAGATCCTGTCAATCCTGGGCCTGCCGGGGCGACCCAGGCCCCACCCGCCCCTGCGACCACCCTCCTCCGCGCCGCTCTTCATGCTGGACCTGTACCACGCCATGTCGGTCGACGGCGAGGACGAGGGGAACGAAATAATTGTGAACGGAGCGGGCATGGCGAGGTTCGGGGGCGCGGTGCAGGTGAACCACGCGGCCCTGCCGACCCTCAGCACGCACACGCCGCCGCTGGGGACGGTGGTCAGCGAGGCCGACACGGTGATGAGCTTCGTCAACCTGGGTGAGTTCGCGGAGGGCGTCTCTGAACTGGTGATATGACGGGTTTGAGCTGGAGTAGCACACAGGAAGTGATGCAGAGCAGGAGAACAGTGGAAATAGGAAAAGATCTTATCAAAATAAAAGCATTTTACAAACTTAGAGGAATTTTAAAAAGAAAAGAGACAAAGGGAGGGTTTTGTTGTGTACAAATGATGTTGAGAGACCATTTTACATTAATGTAACTGTACAATTAACCTGTTGTTATATATAATATGTTTCCACAAACTGGTTTTTACTCTTTATATTTAATAATAATAACTTTAATAATTATTTTTGCCCCCCCCCCCCCCCCCCAACAAAAAATAAATAAAAAAAAACTCAGACTATTCTTTCAGTTGGAGAACATTTTTATCATCAGTTTCGAATGACAGAGCAGTTTTCTGACTTTGCGGTTTAGCTACTAAATGTAAACTCAGAAGGATGAAATTACACAGTGTCTGTCTGTGTGTGTGTGTGTGTGTGTGTGTGTGTGTGTGTGTGTGTGTGTATGAGAACTCAGCGACACTAACTGTGACATGCGTCGGTGCCACCAACATTTTTAGTTTGTTTTAAGTTCCACTAACGCTGTGACGCACAGAGAGAGAGGATCAAACCCGCCAGCAGTTCTTTTTTTTGTTTTTTTTATTTTTCCATTAAAAGTAAATTACTTTGCACCGTTTTCAACAACTTGTTAAATGTTTTAAATACATTTTCAAGCATAAAAAAGTAAGAAATGTAAAGATTTACTTTACTGTTCTTTAATATGAAATTAAATTAAATATTTTAGTCACCATTTTGAACTCTAGGACCTTTCTGGAGTCACTTTTTACACTTTTCTCACAGTTCAGACGTCAAACAATCAAGTATATAGAATATGGGCGTCCCTGTTGATCACATGGTTGAGTTTGTACCTCTTTCCCACCTCGTTAAACCCTGTCTTTTCACTTAAAACAGTCCAACTAAAGGCTCAAAACAGGTAAAATAATAATAATTTAAATGTGAAAATTAAGAAACCATGGAAGAGATGCCATTGCAGGTTACATCCCAGACTGTTTGTGCTTCCTTTATAACCACAGAGCAGCCGGACCGATGCCTATCTGTCAGAGCATGAAAATTAAACATCCTCGTCTCAATGGCTTCCTTCCTTCCTCCTGCTCTTCTGCATCAGTTCACTGTGGGAAACGTCCTCTCCTCTCTCTCTCCTCTCTCTTCTCTCTCTCTCTCTCTGTGCTCAGGATACTTAATGAACTCACATCAAATGATGGGTTCGCACCCTGAAATTCATCAGTCAGCGCGGCATCTCGCCCCCTTTAACCGCCGCGATAAACAAACGTGACTCCCGCCTTAAGAGAGTGACCCACAGCGCACGACAGCGTTCTCCTTTTCAGAGGGCGAGGCTTTTATTTTATGCTAAAACCATTAAAACCTCATCAGATCTAAATAAAAGGGCAGAAAGCAGCACCACACATCTAGCATGCAACAAAAACAAGTTCATCATCAAACCAAGTGGTGTTTTCTCGTATCTGGTCGTAGAATCTGGTCCACCTCAGGTTTCTGTTTCACTAACTAATCTAATCAGCGTGAGTAGTTCATGCGAGGTTGAATCAAACAGGCGAGGGTGTGTGTGTTCCCCACGCATATGTAATGGGAAGACACAGCTGGTTAGAATTAAAGGCCCCGCTGACACACACTGAAAAAAGCCAACGGTCCGAAGCGAGATGAAAATACTGCTGTGGAGGGAGCGACTAAAAATACCAGGCAGGCCTGCAATTAGTGGTGTGTGTGCTGAGCAGCTGCTGCGGTTCAGGGCACTAAGTGTCTCTAATTACTGTGTGTGTGTGTGTGTGTGTGTGTGTGTGTGTGTGTGTGTGTGTGCTGATATGAGCACGCCCAGCCCATCAGGGGTGTCCTGTCCTTAGTATCTCTATTTACCATGCATTCAGTGTGTGTGTGTGTGTGTGTGTGTGTGTGTGTGTGTGCCAAACCCCAGTGACCAGAGCTGTTTCGTTTCCATGAAGGGTTCCACAAGGACACACTCGCACACAGGGCGTTCATCAATCTGCGTTCCTTGTCTGTACTTACACACACGCCAGTCTGCCACAACATTATGACCACCTTCCTAATATTGTCTAGGTC
Organism: Chelon labrosus; assembly: GCF_963514085.1. NCBI lineage: Eukaryota > Metazoa > Chordata > Actinopteri > Mugiliformes > Mugilidae > Chelon > Chelon labrosus. Next base: position 4,661,184 of record NC_140349.1, read on the forward strand.
TCCCTTGTGCCTCCAAAACAGTTGTAATTGGCCTTAATGGGTCTTCTGAGGGTGTCCTGTGGTGTCTGAACACTGAATAGAGGGGAGGGGCCTCTGTGGATCATCCCACAGATACTTGATCAGTTTCTAGTGAATTTGGAGGCCAGGTCAACACCTTGTGCTGTTTGTCATGTACCTGCATCCTGCTGGGGATGGCTGCTGCCATCAAGGAGTGTCATTGCTATGGGGTGGGGGTGCCTGGTCTGGTCTAGGTGGGTGCTACATGTCTAAGTAACATCCACACCAATGAATGAATGCCAGGTACAAAAGTTTCCCAGCAGAACACTGAATTGTCACAAGATGGTTGATGATATTTACTTCTCCTGTCAGTGGTTTTAATGTTGTGGCTGATCTGTGTATATCTCAGGTATTTTACTTACTCATTGTGTAGTTTCTGTACAATAACCTGCCAAACTAATCAAACTATCATCAGCCTCATCTGTAGTTAAGGTTTTTTTTTAGCTAATTAGCATTTTCTTATGTCTTCTACATGAAGAATCACAATTTTTCTGTTAAATTGTCTGATGTCCAGCGTTTACTGGATTATTTCTTGACATTGTGGTGTTGCAACTTTAACTCAAAGCTTGTTGACACCTCTTTCACCGATGTTCTCTTCTTTTGTGGTCTCCATTGACTAATTTGCCAGCTCTCTCTCTCTCTCTCGTTTCTTCTACACCTTCACACTGCTGCTCCTCCATTTTTCTGGTTGCATCAAAACACTTTCTTGCTTCAAACTAAAACTTTTTCCATCAGATTTCAAACAGCAGTTGAGATGTTTTTGTCTTCCTACTCCTTAGAATAGTATCTGTTGTATTTTAAACCTGTTTATTTTGAGCTCTAACTCTGAGTATCAGTTTCCTTAGTTGCTCTTCATAGAGTCTCACTAAAGTCACAGTAGCCTTGTTGTCCACATGTGAAAGTCTTGATAACCATCTAACATTTGACTGATCTGTGTCTCTGCAGTGGAGCAGGAGCGTGACCTCCTGCAGCCTCGTCCGTACTGGAAGGAGTTTCGTTTCGACCTCACCCCCCTCCCCCAGGGGGAGACGGTGACGGCGGCCGAGTTTCGCATCTACAAGACGCTGACGCTGGGCCAGAGGGCAAACAGGACGCTGCACATCTCCGTCTACGAGATCCAGAGAGAGAACAGACACAGGTTTCCTCTCACTTCCTCTGCTATTGTCTGACTTAACATGGGGCCTAATCTAATCTAGATTTGGCCCCATGTCTCTACTGTAGGACCTGACAGGAGCTTTAGGTTATCCTAAAAAACAGCCGTAGCTATTTTTCCAGAGTGAACACTGAAGCTTTTATTGTCATTTTGTAGATGTGTGTTTATGAGGAGAATCCAGTTGAAGACGTCTTTAGTGTCTTAATGTTTCCTCTTTTTATGTCGCCAGCTTTGATTGTTACAGCATTTGAAATTTAAGATCTGCAGAGAATTGATCCAACTTCTCCTCTAGCGCCACCATGAGGATTAAACTGTGTCAGCAGCTGTTGGATGAAACTTGGCTACAGACCAACAGGTTTTAGGATGAATTGTAGTTTCGTTCATGATCAGGTTTCTGCCGAACTAATCCCAGTCCCATCAGCTTCAGATGTGCTTTGGTTTTCAGCTCCACAGACACTTTAATAATAATCAGGAAAAAACATATTTCAAACATACAGGTTTTAAAGTCTGGTGTTTGAAGTTTAATGTTCTTGAGTAAAACACTGAATCCTCTGAGAGCTGGTTTAAAGTTGAGGCTGAAACTTGACCTCTTGATGAATTTAGGATATAAAAACGTCAAGAGAAATTAACTGCCATTGAGGATCTAGTTTAAACAACCATGACATTCCTACTTTGCTACTTTGCTTATACTATTGTTTTTTATTTCATGATTATTATTATTTAATTATATTTGTTTTGTTTTTTTTAGTTATTTATTCAATTGTAATTGTTATTTATTTATTTTTATTATTTCATTATATTTAATTTCTTTATATTTATTTCATTTTATTTACTATTATCATTATATAAAATTACATGTTTTTCTTTTTACTAGGGTTTTTGTTTTGTTTTTCTTTTTTTTTTTGCAGCTGAGCTACTATGACTAAGTATATTTTCTTCCAGAGAGCCGGAGCTGGTGCTGCTGGACATGCAGTCGGTGCCTGCGGGACAGGAGGGCTGGCTGGCCTTCGACGTCACCACCGCGTCCAACCACTGGCTCCTCCACCCTCGCAGCAACCTGGGCATACGTCTCTATGTGGAGACCGAGGAGGGTCGGTGCACCGCTCTGTTGCTGACTAATGCCTTCAGTGTTTCTTCTTTTACATGATGTGAAATCAGCTTTCCTGTTCAACTTTCCTCTTTCAGACCGCTCCTTGTCGGCGGGCTGGATCGGGCTGGTGGGTCGCAGGGGCCCTCGCTCCAAACAGCCCTTCATGGTGACCTTCTTCAGGGAGAGTCAGGTCCCGTGTCGGCCGCCGCGAGCCGTCAAGCCTCATCCCCGCAGGAGGAAACCCAAATACGACCTCCCAGTCCCCAGCATCCATAGTTAGGTTCCAGGCGCTCTCAGTCCTCTATAAGTCTCTAATTAGTTTTATTCTTGACTTGACTAAAAAGTTACTTTATTCATAATTAATTTGCTTAAATGATTAAGTTGTAAGGACCATGCTGATATCATCTACTGACTGAACTTATTTTCTGAACAGTTTCTGGTTAAGTCGTGCTGCTAATCATTTCCAGATTATTTTCTTTCCTCTCATCAGAATAAATCTTTGGCTCTCACTAAATGCTTTCTTTTCCTTCTCTGTTCAGGTCGGACTCCTGCCAACAACGGCGGTCAGCCGTGTAAAAAACACGAACTCTACGTCAGCTTCAGTGATCTGGGATGGAAGGTCAGTTCTGAGTTGTTGATTTGAGCTTTTATTGGTGAGATTTCAGGTCACTTTTATTATCAAAGCTGCTTTTTTTTCTCCCTATGTGATGATCAAACACCATATTTATTAGCTCTCCATCACATTAATACAATAAATAATCTATTAAACTGAGAACTCGGGTATAAAACAGCAGTTTAGGTTATTAGTGAATGTGTGTTTGGTGCAGGAACAATCAGACGCTTCTCAACAGTGAAGACTGGATGTTTGACTTTATATTTTTTTGTGCGTGACATCTTAAATACAGCTCAACAACAACATTCTGTATTTACATATTTATTTATTGCATCGTATAATAAAGATTTAGAAGCACATGTGGCTGCAAACGATTCAAAGCTGGCATTCAGAAAAATTAAAACAGTATGTTAATTTAGTTCAAGCTCCGTCAATATGTTTATATTTACCCCACAACATCTGGAGTAACCAAATGAAGAAACATCTGGAGCAGATTTAGCAGTATATATATTAAATGCGTCGCTTTGCTGTCATGTGTCAGTTGTGGCTGCTCTACTGGTTCCTCCACTGGTTCAGAGATGAACAGACTCTTTATAGATAATAATAATAATAATCACGTCCGTCACATGATGAGGTGTGTTTCTTGTGGTTCTGTTCAGGACTGGGTCTTGGCTCCTACTGGGTACTCGGCGTACTACTGTGATGGAGAGTGTTTCTATCCTCTGGGCTCCTGCATGAACGCCACCAACCACGCCCTCATCCAGCAAGTGGTGAGTAACTGGATCAGACTTCACTCTGCTACTACTCCTCCTTAGTTGATATGTTTAATAGTGCAGCTCTGAGGCTCCTTATTTACTCAGGAGCATCTCTGTTTCTTTCAACCTTGTGTAACTGGTATTTGGTGTCTGCAATGTTCTGTAATTACGCTGCTGAAACGCTAGATGGCGCCGAGTCAGCTTCACTTTAATGTGGACCAACAGGGTCTGAATATTTTATTTTTATTTATTTTATTTGGGTGTCAAGTTTGCTTTTAAAACCAGAAAAGATTTAGTTTTAAATACAAACAAAACAAAAAAATACAAAAATAAATATTTTTTTTAATTCTGTAGTTTAAAACAAAAAGGGAAATTAAATATTAGACTTAATTTTATTTCTACTAACAAGATTTAAAAAAAAAAAAAGTAATAAGAAAAAAAAAGTTTAAAAAATAAAAATGACAGCTTTCCTTCATTGAACCTGGCCCACATCTGGAATTTATGACAGTAAACACTTTTTTTTTTTAACTGTATTAACAAGTTCAAGACATAAATCAAATTCAAAATACAAATTAAGTAAGCAGTTAGCTTTCTTAACAGGTTTACATATTATCAGAACGTCTAAAATTATATATATAAAAAAATAAAATCATACTAAAGGACGAAAGGTACATGTACTTGTTTATGCCTTTTGTTTGATTATTTTTGCTTTTTAAGAAACTTTTTTATTTATTTTTTTATTTTAGTGTTTAAATCCAAACTTGAAAAACCAAAATGTACACGGACCAAACTGTTTATTTTACTGAAATCAGGAGGAGAATGAACAAGGAAGAAATTTCTATTCTTGTGCAGCTGCTGAGACACCAGTCAATTGGCATCTGTGACGATTAGATTTCTTGGAAGGTGGATGTCAGGTTACGCTGTCAAAAAAAAAAATTAGTAGTAAACCCCAAAAAACTAACCCCGAGTCCAGCTGATCTTGGTTCAGCTTGTTTTTTTGTTTTTTTTGAAACACCTGCAATTACCACTTGCTGCCATAGAGGTCAGTAAAGAGAACAAAAATATCTTTATCTCAGTGAAATGTTGCTGCAAGAGTGTTGACAGTCTATAATCAGTAATTAATACTTTCTGCATTGTATTAGTAGTTAATTAAACGTGCTGGATGGTTTAACCTGAGAACATTAACCGTGTTTCTCTCTGCTCTGACAGGTCCATCTCCTGAAGCCTGACGAGGTCCCTAAGGCCTGTTGCGCCCCCACCAAGCTCAGCCCCATCTCCGTCCTGTTCTACGACGACAACAACAACGTGATCCTCAAAAAGCACCGGAACATGGTGGTGAAGACCTGCGGGTGTCTATGAGGGGAGGGGGGCCGGTTCAAAACGAGAAGCGTACGTGGATGATTTTATTTATTCCAGACGTGAACTGAGGAAAAACAGGTCGATGACAAAAGGCACCGCAGGTCTGATCTGATCTGATCTGATCTGATCTGACGTCTCTGTCGGGTGTTTTGAGAGCTGGTTTAGGAGTTCACCGGCTCCAGATTAACTCTTTCAGATGCTTTATTTTTAGATTATAGTATTTTCTAGGACTCTAACAGCTGACGGTTAAATCTAATTAACAACAAATATAAATGTATTGACGTGTGTGTGTATATCATTTGGAGGTTATGGTATTTTTACAGGATTAGAAACTAGACTAAAAGCTAAAATATATATTTTTTATTCTCAAACACGTCCGTTGTGGTAAAGGCAGATGATATTAGATGGCAGCGGCTCCATCACTGATGCCTGGTTTGTTTATAATTAACTAACGGACGAGCACTTCTTGTTGTTATGACACACAAAAAAAACAAAATCTATATGAAGAGATGATTGAACTGTATTCATTCATTAAAAATCTAATATTATCTTTAGTTTGAGATGTACTGTAAATAAAACAAATGTCATTTCCACATGCAGCCCTTAATATCAAGTATTATTTATGATAATCCCTTTGCCACCAGAAACAGTCCTGACTCCTCTAGACCTCTGAAGGTGTTCCAAGACGTTAGAAGATGCTTTAAGTCCTGAGAGTAAAGCGGTGAGAGGTGAGGTCTCCATGGATCAGACTAGTGTGTAACACATCCCACAGGTGTTTGTTTGAGTCCTGGGGATCTGTCACCGTCCTATCAGAACTACAGTGAGCTTTTTTTTGAAGATTTATTAGTTGTAGTTTGTCTCTGAGCCTTGGCCACCCATGCTCCTGTCACCTCTTTTAACAGGTACTGACTAGGGACGTCCCGATCGGAGCCAGGGTACGGAGCTAGCCTCTCTCTCTAGTTCTTATACTACTCATGTGTTCACAGAGTCACAACAGAAGACCAGTCACATTAAATACATTGTACAATTTATTGAAAAGGGTAAAAAAAAAAAATAGTACAGTGAAAGCAAATCAGTTAATTCTTTTTTTTTTTTTTGTGCCTGCTTGTGAAAAATAAGAACCAACAAAAGAAAAAAAGGAATCAGTCATTTCTGGCAGTTCTTCATCTACGTGATTTAAACTCTCTCTGTTCAGGGGCTACTTAGAGTTTCTTCAAAGCATGAATGTTTGTTAATTTAACAACAACAAAAAAAAAAAAAAGGTTTAGAAAATAAATCTTTATCTGGTCTGACTAAGATTGGAGTTATTGCCATGGTAACGTTGGAGGACGACACTGAAACGACCAGAAGAGGAGCTAAGTTGCGTAAGTGAGGTACTGTTGTGAGGTGTTTGAGTGTGGACGCCTGTGGAGGAGCAGCAGCATCAGAAGAGGAGGAGGAGGAGGCAGAGCTGTGTCAGCCCACAGCTCTGCCTCCTCCACAGAGTGAGGAAATCTTTAGTGAAAGTGTCGTCCCTTCCTTTGTTTCAACCGCACACTCATAACTATTTCTTTTAACTTTCGTTATTAGGAATTTTTAGCAGGCATCTCTTGCTGGTTCTGCTTACTAGGAATGTGCCCTCCCCTCCCCTCCCTTCCCTCCGTCTGGAATAGTAGTAAGGTAGTTGTACACAATAAATATAAAAATGGGCTGCTGGTGTACGCCTGCCCCGTCATTACCGTTCTCTCCTACACAAACACGTACGTACACACATCCAATCCCAACCCACTGTCCGTGAATACTGACAGGTCCCAGTGTTCGTCATCCTTCAGGCGCCGTGATTCAACGTTAGTCCGTGGTCGTTGTGTATCTGGAAACAACAGTTTTCCGTTGGGGTTTCTGAGTCAGGTGAGTGAGTCAGTTGTTTTGTTTTTTAAACTATTCAAAGAAGACGGGTGCTGCGTTTACATGGACACTTCTTCCAGCCTTGCGTGACAACGTCTGTCCGTCCCCCCGCATAAATAAAGCCCACGCAAACTATCTGATTGGTCCGGCACCTCGATGGCAGACCAACTTTCTGCCACAATAATTTTGTGGGTGTTGGAAGCTGGGCTGGTTTCCAGGCTGAACAACTTCCCTCTAAAATCTTGTCACCTGATGTTTACACCAGGAGGGAGAAACAGAAAGAATTGATTCATACTGACCAGATAGAGAAATAAAACTCACAGTACCAAAGGTTTACACCACTCCTCTACATCTGATTGAGACATATCCATAGTGATTATTAGTTGAACACTAGTGTCCATGTAAACAAACACACATGTCTGAGACTAAAACAAACACTTACTCAGGTTGAGGTGAAGCCCTTTATGCCTGAACGTCCGCCAGCTCAGGGGGCATCGGGGACTTGGGGTGTTTGCTCTCAAAGTGCTGCTTGAAGGTTTTGGGGTCCGGCATCTGTGTCTGAAGGAATAAGAACAAAACAAGGGATGAGTTGAATTCATCTTCTAGCAAATAAAACAAGGTCACATCACAGAAGAAGAACAGAAGTGCTTAATATGTTTCTGAAATCATTGGATAATTATGGCCAAACATCGAGAGCAACACACAAAATGAACTAAATAAATGAATGTAGAGAACATGATCTAATGCAAATTTATTAAAATCAATGTGTGATCAGCTTTAATAAAACTAAAATAACTAATTATTCAACATATAAAGACTTTCACAACTTGTAGCTGAAGTGAGCTGAACTACAGAAGATATGAAATTAAATTTGTTTTCAGATTTAAATAGAAACTGTTCTCACTGTTACACCTGACTTTAGACAAACTATTTCAGGGGGGTTAAACTCACATTAGTTCAGAGGCCACATAGCCAGACCAGTAATATAATAACAACTCCAGTGTTTCCCTTTGTTTTAGAGCAAAGACGTACACTATGAAAATGTTAACTATCTTACAAATGAACTATCCTTTTACAAAACATTTCATTAACAACCTGAAATTTCGGGGCATTGCTGCCATCTGCTGTTTAGTTCTAGGTCTCCTTCTTATGTCTGCAACTTTTAATAAAACAGAGCGACAGATTAGGAATATATGCCAGTTTATTGAAAGATTGCAGCTAATGTCTTCTATGTAGTTTTCATCAAGTGGGCCACATTGGACCCTCTGATGAGCCAGTTTTGGAGATCTGAGTCACAATTATGAGGCTCAGAGGTCCATGTTGTCACAGATATACTGTCAATACAGGTGGAGAGGTTTGAACTTTTAACTTCCAGCTTTACTAATAATAAGGGTTAGGGTGCTCACATGCTCTTAAAACAACGTAAACCTCACTCATACTGACCCGGCAGACGGGGCAGGTGTGGACCAGCGCTGCCTTAGCTGCAGTCTTCTGGTCGGCGCCCTGACCCTTCTTCTTCTCCGCTGCCTTCTTGGCGTTCTTTTGCTGGGACTGAATCTTCTGCTGCCCACGAGCCATTGCCCTCACCTTTGACCTGCGGGAGGAAAGACAACGGATCATGAAGACATCGCAGGACTTTTCTGCTTTTGATGCCATAATCTTTGACTGCTGCTTTAGTTTTCTCACACAATGAGAGAAACAAACGCCTGTGTTTGATGACTTTATTAATAAACCAATTAATACGTCTCGCTCAACACACTACGCACCACGAAGTTAACAGCTGACCGTGTAAATATCTTTCTTTTCAAACTATAATAAAGGCTTTAAAATAATAAGATAAAACAGGACTTTATTTAGCCCCATGAGGAAATTAAGGCGTTACAGCGGCATGGAACCACAGTGCAAAATACAAAAAATGGAATAAAGTAAGAGAAACTATATAAAAGAAAATATGATAACCTCCTGACTAGCAGGAAAAAAACGATGTATTTTTAAGATATCATATAACTGATGGACGACATTTTCCTTAATGAGAAACAGAAAGGTACCAAAGCCCTACTCCTTCACATGTGGCATCATTGAAAAGCCCTACATGTCCTCTGTAGGGAGCAAAAGGAGTTAATTCAATAGTACATAGTGGATGGGAGATAATCAGTTTGATGAATGTTCTCCACAGAGGACAAATCTGAAGTACTGGTAGTCAGGAGGTTACGGTACAAAAACATTTACATATTGTTTAAGTTTTAAAGGAGCTACTAATAATAACTACAGTGAATGGCAGGTTGTCGTGCTAAGGAGGCTGAATATACGTAACAGCATTCATGAATAATAATAATGTTCTTTTTCCTCGCAGCACTACAGCAATACAACCACAGCCTCAACTAAAATACGACCTGCTTTTCATAATTTAGGCAAAACTCCTGTAGCCCTGGTACTGAGAGTAGTAGAATGCAAAGAACAAAGGTTGTTGAAGACTCAAAATGCAAAGAAATCCATCCACTTACTACACAAAACAAACTCCTTCTCATACAACAGTCCTGCAGCTTCTGGTATTCAGCGTTATTTAAAAACAGAACAGTCATGACGGACTGAACTAGTTTATCTAATGTTTTCACTACAAACAGCCTCCAAGCTAAACACACAGCTGAATCAAGGCTTCTATAAATCAGCTTGTTTTAGCTGACAGTACAGTTTATTTTTCTGTGAAGGTTATTTAGAGCTTTAAGGGAGAATAACAAGAGTACAGGCTTTATTTTTACATTTAACTTCATACTCTTTTTTAATTATAATGTGCAGAAGTAGCAACATCTAAAAGGGTACTATATGTATTTTATTAAATTGTGCTTTAGTTAAATATTAGTAAATATTTTAGTGTATTTAATATTCGGCTGAGTCTGAGTTTGCAGAGATCAGTACCAATAAATCGATGCAGAACAACAATATAAACTAACCAAACATTAGCTCCATCTTAACATGCTACACCACAAACACATTAGAAGATACTTCTTGTATTTTAATAATAATAACTGAAATTGCACATAAAGACTCAACGACAAATTTCTAAATGGTTTTCAACCCATTTAATCAACCTATTCAACCATCTATGTACATCACAACACACCTGGACCAGCTAGCTACAGCCACCGACGATCTCGTCAAAACACCTCGACTATTAATTGATAATAAACTGTAACTCGCTAACAGGTCGGTCATAGTCGCTGCTTATCTGACACCGTTTCTCAACAAAAACTGCTTAAAACATCCAGTAAAATAATAAACTGTTAGCATCATCCGGAAGGGCCTTTCCTCAACCGGCGCCGCCTTGCTAACACTCTTAGCTAAGTTAGCTGGGGAAGCTACAATCAGGCTACAATAACATGCGACTCAAAGTTACTCAGTAAATACAACGTTGTTGTAGGAAAAAGAAACTCCAGCGAATATAAATCAATGTTAGCTAACACCAGAATGAGTTGCAGCTGTTTAACTGTAAGGAATCTTTGATTTTTAGGCAGATTTTACCTTCGAGATTTGACTCTTGTCTTCGCTCCTTTGTCGTTTTCCTTTTTGAACGCTACAGGAAACTAAGAAGGTTTTCAGCGACGGAGACGGAGGCGAGCAGCGCCCCCATGCAGGGCTGGAGCGGTACTGCAGCTGTGGGTGGTAGCAGAGCAAAACTGGCGAGTTTTGTTTTGAGTTTTTTTTTTTGTTTTGTTTTGTTTTTTAGGTCGCTCGTGCGCCCTCACATGGATTGTGCCATGATGACACCTATCACACTGTCATTATCTCGATATCACGAATTAATTATATCGTTATCTCGGGAAAACAAAGCTTTATTATCACGAGATCTCGAGAAAATTATCCCGTTATCACGGGAAAACAATGAAATGATCTCGTTATCTCGGGAAAACGGAGGAAATTAACTTGTTATCTCGGGAAAACGGAGGAAATAAAATGTATGAATGCATGGCCGTTTAGGGCTTCCGTATAACCTTCATAGAGCAAATCAACCCAGATTTTGATGACGCTGGGCTCGGTTTAAAGTCCTATTGGCTGAAAGGAGGCTGAAGCCTGGGACTTTCTTTTTAGTTTGGCGGTGGCTGGCGCTGTGAGAGTATCGTCACTCACTCCGTGGCTGGTAAATAAGAGATATATTTGCACTATTTGTCAGTGGACGCTTTAACAGAAGACAATGAAGATTCTCGTGGCTTTGAGTGTGCTGGTCCTCCTGCACAGCGCAGCGGCTGGTGAGTTTGTCCATTTGGTTATTTGATATAATAAAAGTCATCTAAACGGATGCTTTGCCCTCTGTCTCTGTGTTGACTGTTCTTTATAAAGCTATACCATCAATAACGTTGCGTCACTCTTTACTAAATGAATTATTCTCTTTATCACAAATCAGCAAGTTCTTATTTTTAATAATATATATATATATAATTTTTAATTTTATATATATATATATATATATATATATATATAAAAAAATTAAAAATTAAAGTGAAAAATTAAAGTAACCTCTGATATATATCAGAGGTTGCGCTAGACTTTTTTGTTGTCGGTCATTTTGACTGACAAGGTCATAAAAATTCCGTCATAATCTATTTTTACCCGTCACTTTAATTTTAAATTTTTTTAAATGATAATGACATATTCAATAGCATTTCCTTTTCATTAAAGTTTCATTAACTTTAAGTACTTTTTTCAGAACAGTATTTGCTTTAAATGGTAACCAAAAAAAATAAATAAAAAAAGTTTCGGCTGCCGACACGTCTTGTCTCGGAACGGGACTGCTAGAGTAAACAGCTCTTGGACGGTAGCCTGCCGTAGGGTTGAAGTGCTTCGGTGGTATGCAAATTCCATGTTGGTAGCCGTTAGCTGCATAGACATAGACATATATAGGCTACATATATATTGTATATGGTCTATGGCAGCAGTTCCCAAACTATTTTGGGGGGGAAAAAAAACAAAAAAAAAAACGCAGCAAGCTTTTTTAGATCCATATTATAAAGGCAGCATGTTTAATCATGCTCAAGTTACCAGAACACACATAACAAAATAATCACGATCACAACAACGCGGTCTCGCATTTGAATTAAACTGAAACACTGTAACATTTTCAATATAATGAAACAGTTACGAACAAGCTTCCACTTTTAAGAGCAAAGGGGATGATGACAGGCTGCAGAAAGCAGCTAAGCTGGGAGAAATATGGCTAATATTTTCAGCCGATTAAACAAAAATTGCAGCAACTTTAAATGACCGTGGAGCTAACACAACCGCGTCATCATAACACAGCGGTTATGGAAATAAAATTAGAACGCCAGTAATTTGAATTAAATTGTAATAAAGTTACACACGACCCACAACATAAATAACAAAGAGCATAGGCTCAGGAACAAATAAAAAAAAATATCCATCTGACGATTTTCAAGTGCAGCGCACCTGGCTCTGTTAGTTGCGCATATACGGTGCATAGAAGAAGATAACTTCTTCTCCGCCATTGCATTTTGCATCTCGCCCACCACCTAGAGGCAGTGCGCGCATCTCACTTTGGGAATCCCTGGTCTATGGTCAGCCGAGCTCTGATGTGTGCATCAGTGTAATCAGTGTACCAGGAAATCGTGCACCAACGAAAGTTCCGAGATGTTTGGAACGCAAACTTCGATGAGAGACAAGAGCCAATTAATAAGGTCACTCCCCACCAAGTGTTCAGGGGTGTGAATTGCAATCTGTCAAAATGACGGACGGCCTTCAACTTTTTCCGTCATATTTAAAAAAAAAACGGTCAATGACGGAAAATATTCGGTTAACGCGACCCCTGATAATATATATGAAAAAGAAAAAAACAAAAACAACAGGGGGCTACCAGACAGTTGTAAATTTACATAAATAGACTTGCAGTAGTAATAGTAATAGTAATGCAGTAGTTAGAGTAAAGCAAGCACCATGTGAAAAGGCATCACACTCTCAAATCTGTTCCGTTCATTAGGTTTGTGCAGACGCAGTCTTTCCATTTGAATAACCGTTAACATCTCATTGAGCCAATGAGCAAAGGTGGGTGGAGTGGTAGACTTCCAGGTTAAGAGAATAAGTTTCTTAGCCACTACCATCCCTAGTTGCATAAAATAAATATTTTCTTTTTGAAAAAAATAATTCAACTATCTCAATAAAATTGTTACAGCAGCTCTTTACCTGATAAAACTGCCAGAATTCACTTCAACTCCTTTTTAACTTGTTATTTTTTTTTGTTGTTGTTGTTGTTTTGTTTTACATACATTGTAGGCTACAATGACACTTTCATAGTACTGTAACTGGGCTGTGATGTTACTGAAATTGTGATGATATAATTTTCCAAACTATGTGACATAGTGTCAATCTGCTAAACTCACATTTAAAATCATTTCAAATAATGATTTGGTGGGTCAAACAACAATGTGTGTATAGTGGCAGTGGTGCTTGTTAATATATGACATCTTCATTTGTTTATAACTACACATTTTTAAATCTTTTAGAAGTTAATATATGTATCATGGTTGAACCATAACAGCATGTTTGTGTTTGAGATGCTGGTTCCCTCTGTGTAACCTATTATTATTATTGTTCCACAGTTCCACATACACTGCACTACTTCTACACGGCATCATCAGGAGTTAAAGATTTCCCAGAGTTTGTGACTGTGGGAATGGTAGATGGACAACCCTTCTCTTACTACGACAGCGTCATTAAAAAAGAGATCCCCAAGCAGGACTGGATGGCCAAGAATGAAGGACCTGAGTACTGGGAGAGACAGACTCAGACCTCCATTGATGCTGAGCAGTACTTCAAAGCTAACATTGGAACTGCCAAGCAGCGCTTCAACCAGACTGGAGGTGAGTAATGACCAGTTGTTCAGAAACATTTGTGACACTGGGCATCACACTGCACACAGTATCTTTTTGTCCCTCTCTGACATATTCATGCACGCACACACGCGCGCACCCATACACACACACTTTTATTTAAATGGTTCAACAGCACAACTAACTGTTCTTTACAGACCACAGTTTGTCCATCCTAAAATAAATATACGGTACAACTACAGAGATTAGATCGACTTTACTTGACTTGTTTATCCCATAATAGACATGTATGGTATACTATACAGTATAGTGGTGAAAAAAAAATAAGGAATTTGTTTATCAGAAGAGTATGAATAGACAGTTTTGAAGAGCAGATCATCATTTTGTGTTGGTTTTTTTAAATGCCAAACATTTGCTGGGTCTAAGTGAAATTCTCATATCACTTTGCTGTTTGACTTATTCCTCATTGTAAATTAAAAACTGCTGAGGCTTGAGTGAAGAAAATAAGTAATATGGAGATCCCATGTTAAGTTTTGAGACAAGAGACAACAATGTCCCACTATATTCTGACATGTTAAAGGAACAGTATGTAGGATTGTGGCCAAAACTGGCCAAAACTGGTACTGCAATCACTTTCAAAATACTGTAGAACGGTGTATCCCCTCCCCCTCCCCCCTGACTCAAGGTTGCAAGCTAAGCTGCAGGATCCAGCAGGAACATGGGCTGCTACAAGGAGCTTCCAATGGCAAGTGACGAGTCCTACACAGTAAGTTTTTTTTTCTGTTAATAAAGTTTATGCTTCATGAGAGATGTTTTGCGAAGTAATTATGTATCGCAAAAATTTACTAATGGCGATTAGCCAAATATTTCGTAAAGATGTACTGTAATACCACATTTCAGTCGGAACATAGATTGTTTTTATACCCTGCTAGTGGTGCGATATAAAGCTTTTTATGAACGCATTTAGCACGGGCGACCATGGAAAATCCACTGTCTATATGTACGGAAGCACGGGGCTTTTAGCCTATACCAACAAACATGGTAGAATATAGCATCCAAAAGTCGAGGGTCAATTCCATGCCATTCCGGACTTTGTCACAACGTATTTCGGATTCATAACGAGGTCTTTTAGGTTTAGTAACGTTATACATGTTTTATCCGACACGTTCGTAGCTGCAGCTGTGGTAACTAGAGCAGAGCTGGCAACCTGGAAGATGAAACTCTACTGACTTCGTGATCAGTAGATAGCTTGAGGGTGGCGAAAACACAACATGACAACATCAACATCAGTTGAGGGCTGCAACTTTCACTTTTAAATGACAATATCCTGGCCAGACCACTGTTGTCAGTGATATAAGTATTTGAAATGAACATGATTTCTTCATGTCTAGTGACTTATCAGGGCCATTTTATGATTAATTGAAATACATTTCTTACATACTGTTCCTTTAAAAATAAACAAATACTTTTAAGATTAAAATGGACAATTCATCCACAATGACGAGAATGATTAGTTTGAGCTCTAAATATGTTGAAAAACTGCAATTAATTTAAATTTGTCCGTTAATGAAAAAATAAATATGCAATTGTAAACCATCAGATGTAAACTGTTACTCAATTTTGTTATAATTTTAAAATATTACTAAGAACCTTCAATGTGATCAACAAATAAATGATTTAATGTACAGTACAGTAAGATATCAGTTTGTAAATCCTATGTTTTAGTTCATGTTTCTTTCTTCTGGTTTGTGAGTCTCAGTTTTTCATCTGCATGTCTCTGTCTTTATGGTAAAAGGACAAATGTTTTAAGGGGCGGGGTTTGTCTCTATGCTGCTCTTCTATTGGTCAGATAAACTGTCAATCACATCCTGCAGGCAGCTCTGAGAAGTGACCACAGTCCTCTAATGCTGTTAGCATTCAACCAGTAGCACTCAGTAAAAGTAGAGATTGAAGTTATTTCCTCTGTCTGTTTTCATCACTGATACATCAATAAATCAATTAGTTGATGATACTAAATGAATTGACAACAATTCTTCAATCAGGTGATCATTGAACTCTTTAATCAATCAGACATTTGTTGATTCACGTTTCTCAGATATGAACATTTCCTTCTTTTCTCTCTTTAATGTTCTAAATTAAATACTGTTCAGTGTTGGTTGGACAAAAGAAGCAGCTTGAAGATTTATCCTCATCAGTTTCACTATTTTCAAGTGATAAATAAATAAAAACACTCATTACATAATCAGCAATGACACAAATCTTTAGCTGAAGATGTAAATTTGTTGAAGAAAACAGTTCAGATGAACTCTTCTAATACAGTGTGTCCATAATATAGTAGAACTACAGTAGATTAGATTCCACTAACCTTTATTTGTCCATAGTGTTTCTGTGCCACAATAAACACATAATATTTAAGTGTTAAGTTAATGAATGGACTGACAGGCCAGTAAGAACAGTAGGAGTTGATCCTCTGTATCTGTTGATGAGTGGAGCTCTGTGGTGAAGATTTGATATTAAATAAAATAATGATTGTGATGTGATCTGAGTCTGGTTCACTACAAGCTCTCTGTCTCTGTCTCTGTCTCTGTCTCTCAGGTGTCCACGTTGTCCAGTTGATGTATGGTTGTGAATGGGACGATGAGACTGATGAGGTGAATGGATATTATCAGGAGGGTTATGATGGAGAAGACTTCCTATCATTCAACCTGTGGACAGAGACATGGATCGCTCCAACACCAGAGGCTGTCATCACCAAACACAAGTTGGACAAAGACAAAGCTAACATCGTAGGCTGGAAGAACTACCTCACCCAGATTTGTCCTGAGTGGTTGAAGAAGTATCTGAACTATGGGAGGAGCTCTCTGATGAGAAAAGGTAAAATCACATGACCTCAGTTAGTGTAATGAACTCAATGTTCATATTCCTCAGTTACTTTTCTACCATAGCATTATAATGTATGACCAACTGTTTACACTCAGTTTACAGTCTTTTCTCTTTCTCTCATTTTATCTCTTCACCACTCTCCTTTTTTCTATCTTCTATATATTAATATCACCATTTTTGGCCATTTGTGTGTTTTTTTTCTCACAAATTTGTTCGCCTCAGTTTCTCTGCATTACTTTTCTTTTATCTTTCTATCTGCTTCTCTTCCTCTCTGGACTTTATAAACTGTCTCTCTCCCTCCTGATGTCTCTTCTTAATATCATCTTATGTAAAATCACCTCTTTTTCATAATTACACTTCACATGCTGTATATATATATTTATACGTATAACTAAGCCATTCATACTACATTACATCTAACAGAAACGATAGAACAAAGTTGGCTGTAATACAGAAACTTAACAGTCTTTGTTGTCTCTCTCTCCAGACCTCCCCTCAGTGTCTCTCCTCCAGAAGACTCCCTCCTCTCCAGTCAGCTGCCTCGCTACAGGTTTCTACCCTGACAGAGCCATGATGTTCTGGAGGAAAAACAGAGAGAAGATTCATGAAGGAGTGGAACAAGGAGAGATCCTCCCCAACCATGATGGATCCTTCCAGATGAATGTTGACCTGGATGTCTCATCAGTCTCAGACTGGACTAAGTACGACTGTGTGTTTAATCTCTCTGGTGTGGAGGACGACATCATCACCAAACTGGAAGAAGCATCAATTAAGACAAACCGGGGTAAGCCTAAAGTAAAAAGTGGTGATGGAGGTAGGAAACATGTTTAGTTTAATCAAATGTGTGTTTTGTTGTTGTGGATGGCATTGTGTGTCTCCTGTTTTTGTTTTCTTGTTGTAAAAGAGGATCTACTTTCCTCCTCTTCTTTTTTTCTGTTGTTCAAGTCTCATTGATCATTCAGTCATACTGTATATTAAATCAGAGATGTTTTCTTTGTATGAAGGTTTCATGAATGATTGGGACATCAAAACCAGTATAGGGACGATATTTAAATAATATTCCATTACTATTTACTCAGTGCTCTTCTAATTTATAGAATATGTTTTATTCATAACTATGGGGCGGCACAGTGGCGAGGTGGTTAGCACTGATGCCTCACACCAAGAAGGTCCCGGGTTCGAATCCATGGCCTTACTGGGTCCTTTCTGTGTGGAGTTTGCATGTTCTCCCTGTGTCTGCGTGGGTTCTCTCCAGGTACTCCAGCTTCCTCCCATCGTCCAAAGACATGCTGGTTAGGTTCACTGGTGATTCTAAATTGGCCGAAGGTGTGAGTGTCTCTCTGTGTTAGCCCTGTGATAGACTGGAGACCTGTCCAGGGTGTACCCCCGCCTCTCGCCCGATG
Organism: Chelon labrosus; assembly: GCF_963514085.1. Classification (NCBI taxonomy): domain Eukaryota; kingdom Metazoa; phylum Chordata; class Actinopteri; order Mugiliformes; family Mugilidae; genus Chelon; species Chelon labrosus. The sequence goes on from NC_140349.1 coordinate 4,679,217, forward strand.
ACAGCTGGGATAGGCTCCAGCAGAACCCCGCGACCCTTAACAGGACTAAACGGGAATAGAAGATGAATGAATGAATGAATTCATAACTATGTATTTCTTTACTGCTGCATTATTCGTGAAAGTTGCACATATCTGTCTCAAATTAATTAGTTTAGTATTCATGAGACAGACGTCACAGCTGCTCTTCACTTTCGGTTTTTAGTTTCGGCCAAGAATTTTAATTTCGGTACATCCCTACTTGCATCTCCAGAAAATCAAACTGTAATGTGCATCACTACATTATTTCTGGTAGTTTGTTTTAATCTTTTGATCCTCTTTAAATGATCTAATTTTTCTGTTGTTTTGGTTCTAGGTTCCTCAGAGTTCCCTCCTACTGCTGCTACTGCTATTGGAGTTGTTGTAGCGTTGCTCCTCCTGACAGTCTGCATAGCTGGAATCATCATCTGGAGAAGAAGAAACAACGGTGAAGAACAGAAATATGGTTTTACTGAGACGCTTTACTTCATAAAACCTATTGTACTTCCAATATGTATTTAACATTTCCATGTGTTTTTGTGTTAGATAAGATAGATAAGATAAGATAGGTCTTATTTGTCACATGCACAGTTATACATAGTACAGTGCACAGTGAAATATATTTTTGTACCTACAGCCAGTAGTAAAAAGTACTACGGTAAAACAGTAGTAATTGCACATAGCACACAAGGTAAACAATGTAAGTATAAATGGAAAACGCATTTACAGTATTTGAAAGAAGCTATGTGACTAAAGTGCACTGGTGCAGTGGTATTTAGGTCCTGTTTAAGGCTCAGAGCTGAGCAATCTTGTGCTTGTGACATTACATAGTTTATATAGTACACATTAGGGCTGTACAAAGCACATTTTATTCTTGTGTTCTCTTATAAATCTGATTAAATTACTGTCTTCTCTATTTCAGGGTTTAAACGCGCCAACAGTAAGTATTGTCAGTATTTAAATTAGGTAGATTATTTGATCAGATTTATATTTGGGAGCTTTATTTAAAGATCATTAAAATCTCAAAGAACAACTTGACAGAAACCATTCTTTTGTTTTTATTTTTTTTAGCTTCTGACACTTCATCATCATCAGCTGAACGTCCAGATCCTTAGAAAGTGAGTAGACAGTAAACACAGTTGATCAAACTAAATAAATATAATAGTATAGTCTCAAAGCTGCTGTTGTTTCAGGTGAACTCACATTTAAACATGTAGCTGTTACCTGATGTTTGAGATAAGACAAGTTTGTCTTAAATAATTTCCTTGTGTGATTCATTGTTTCTACAGGAAAATGAAGGATGAGAGGATGAAACATGACGTGGTGATTTTTCTTCTTCATTGTGGAGACAGTGAACACCTGAAGATCATGATGAAAACCAACACATGAATGTACCACCAGCAAAATCATTTTCTCTGATTTTAATTTACGTCTCAATTTAAGTCTGACATCGGGGGCAGATGCAAGAATCTTGAACAAACTCCAGTCTGAAGACACTTCACAAAATCTGTCTGAAAGACCCAGAGCAAGACTGAAGGCAACAGTGGCAGGGAAAACTTTGTTCTAACAGGAAGAAACCTTGAGCAGAACCTTAATCTCATATGGAGGGACCCATCTGCCTAAAGCTGTCCAGGTAGAGACAGAAAAGAGAGAGGATGGGAGGAACAAGATAAACATACATCTGTCATAGATACATACATCTGACTAAAGCGTACAACACATGTAGTATGGAGCTCCACAGGAAACACACAATTCCTGGCCAGAGACACTAACAAGAAGATGGAGGAGGAGGAGGGGAAATAAAATAAGAAATTAGAGGATAGGAATTCGCTGTCAGAGAGAAGAGAGTAGAGGACATGTGCTCGGTGCATCGTCCCCCAGCAGTCTAGGCCTATAGCAGCATAACTAAGGGATGGTTCAGTCCAGCCATAATCTTGATCAAAAAGAAAAGTCTTAAGCCTGACCTTAAAAGTAGAGAGGGTGTCTGCCTCCTGAACCCAAACTGGGAGCTGGTTCCACAGGAGAGGAGCCTGATACCTGAAAGCTCTACCTCATATTCTACTTTTTGTAATTCTAGGAACCACAAGTAGTAGAACCACAACTTTGAGACTGAAGTGATCTAATCTATAGTGATTATTATATAGAGTTCAGATGAAACATAAATCAGAGGTTCTGGACACTTATGATGCTGATAGAAAAATATTGGGTTTAGGTACTAGATTTAGCAAACAGGTTATATTCATGTACAATTATGTGCCTTGTTTTGTAGAAAGTTAGTTCAAGGAGAGTTCAGGAGGCCTGAGGCCTTGGTGCCACCTGGAGATACTCCCTCCTTCCGTAGAATAGATAACATGTTTGTTGCTAGGCAGTGTGACGTGTACTGAAGATAATCTAGCATTGTGTATAAATACCGTTTCATTCTTCTGTTCTGGGAGCTCCTCTCCCATAACCTTGTGTTGTGTGAGATTCAGTGCACTGCTTGAATAAAGAAACACTGACTTTGAGATCCTCATTTCAAGAGTGGTGATTCCTTTTTTCACCCCACAGATGCACAGCAACACAAACTAAAAGGTACATGAACATTTAAATGTCACACAGGTACAACCAGACAAAAGTCTAAACCAGAAAAGTTTACATGTCAGCAGGATAACTTCTGTAATTCATTTATAATACAACAGAATATATCATTACAATGGTCCTGATGTTTAATGTCATACTCCTTTCAGACATGACACCAGATATTTTGTTCTGACATATCATTTCTGTCACTTTCTGTTTATAGCCTCTAGCTTTTCTTGACTTGTTTTATTCTCTACATTTTGTGTATGCTCATATTCCTGCTCTTGTTTTTACAAAGCTTCTGATCTCAAAGTTACAGAACTATAGATGTTCAAGTTTTTTATTCTCCTAATGAAGTACAATGTCATCAGAAGCTCTGCAGACCTGGTAAATGGACCTTGAGTTAAGATTGTTCTGGCAAAATGAAGAAAAATGTAACCAGAGACAAAGTGATTTAAATTCAACTTCTACAGCTGTTTTTATTTTTATGTTTTTATTTTTGTGAATTTACTTGAAAACAGATGCAGCAAACAAAAGAAGAAGAACAGTGTTAAATGTCTGTCATTAGTTTCATCTGTCGTAAGGTAGTAGCCTTAACTCACATGTGTCCTGAGTAGATCTCACTGTAACTGTGCTGCAGCATTATTAAAAGGAAAACTTCATTTGTTCAGCTGATCTGATGTTTGGTCCTCTGACTCTCTTCCATTTTTGCTTTGATTCACTTAGTTTTTACTTTATTATTTCAAAACAAACATTCAAACCAACTAAAGTGTTGTTTAATAGAAATGTAAATGTTCTGTCATGGCTCTGGTGTCTTCTCTCCCTCTTTCCTTGTGTTTCTGCTGTTTTCCGTCCCTCATGTCTTATGTCCTTGTTTTGTCTCTGAGTGTGAGTCTCAGGACATGGACATCCAACCAACTCCTGCTCTGTAATCAGTCTGTAGTCTGAACACCTAAAGCCTGTCCATCTATCAAGCCCTGCAGTATATCTACTCTCTCATTCATCAGCTGGTTGTGTCCAGTGTTTACTAGAGGAATACAGGAGTGAACACAGAGCTGTTCCACTATCTAACCCTCTCTGTGATCACACACTACAGTTTATTGTTGTTATTAAATGTCTCAGCACCACAGTGAAGGAGTGAACCTGGTTTACCATGTAATGTTAGTATTAATGAGCCACAATCAAACCACTACTAATGATCATTCATTGACAATGAACCTTTCTGGATCAAGGTGTGTTAGTGCCATAATAAACATATTTACAGTTACTGTTGAAGCAAGAAGTGAATTAAGTGAATATTTGATCATTTTGATCAAGTGTTTTTTTGTCAAAACTGAACATTTGCTGCTTTTGACTTTTTGAAACAGTTAATTATTGACTGAATAATAAATAAGAACTCATCAGATACATAGATGATGTATTTCAGCCTCAGATATCGTAGGGATGCAGATTAGTGGTTTATCTGGTTTAGATTAGCTGGTCTTTATTTGTAGTAACACATTCACGGGTGGACATTAACGGGGGGACAGGCCTCTTCTTTCCAGAAACAGATACAGAAAGTTTGAGAGCAGATCTGTCTGTCCATCCAGATACTGACCAGAAATAAATCAGATGTGAAGACAACAATGCACCACTGATCAAAGGTAGCTGAAGTCTCTGGACTAGCTCTGTCTGACATTTCATATGCAGAGAATAGAATCATCTGATTAAAGTTACGTTTGCATGTTATGAGCCATTAAAAGGTTTTCAATATTGACATGCAACTTGTTTTTTCACACCTTCCACTTGTTTATGCATTTTGGATTTTGTGACATCGCAGCTCATTTCTACATTTTTAGTCATTTGAACAGAAACAAGAGGAAACTGATAAAGAGCAGAAAGAGGAGAGAGAACTCCGCTCTATAAAGAATATGAGACTTTGAGTTTGAGAGAAATCTTCCCTCTCAGTCACAAACACAGATTTCTTCAATAAGAATAAAAAAAATAAACTGAAAATGACAATAATGATGACAAATAAAATGAATATTTTTAATATTTTAATATTCCATTATATCAATATAGTGTTTTATTTATTTTTTGTGTGTATTATCAGTAACTCTGTTAAGTGTTTTTGACTAGTTTTATATAGAAAACACTTACACCATATTTTAAAAGCTTTAAATAACTTTCTTACATGAATTAATATTGCTAACTGTATGATTGTGATTCCCTTTCTTGAGAGCTATTTCCACACTGTATATTTAGGAGTAAACCAGAGTTTGTGGTGTTTCACTCGTGAGAGCAGAACAAAGTCACAGAAGATGATCCACAGTACTGACAGAGTGAGACTAAAAGGTTGAAGACTTTTCTTATTGAATGAAGCACACATTACAGAGACTGAGACGATACTACTGTGCTGCACTACACTACAACACTGTCTCTGCCACAATACCTGAGATAAATGATAATTCATCTACACTTGAATACATTAAAATAACTCTACATTCCATCTCAGGACAGTGTGCCTGGCTCTCGTTGTGCATTGACTTGTTCAGTGTGATGGTCGCAATACATCTTCATGTTTAAATCAGGTGAAGTGAGTAATATTAACAGAAATTGCTGCTAAAAGAACTTATGACAAACATTCGAGTGGAAGAAGAAAACTCAGAAAAGATGTTTGTGCTGATTGGAAGCATCAAGCAGCTTGTTTCTTAGCTTTCCTCTTGAGGATACAGGGAGACTTTTGGTTATATGGGTTGAAGGGAGTGGCCTCTTTGTATCAGGATAGTTCTGAATCAGAATTTATCTGAAATAAAGGCCTGTCTATTTTTTCATCATCCAACAACAACCGCTGTTACTCAACTCTACCTAGAAACCGCAGAGAAATATTTCTATTGGTCAACGCTGTTCCCGCCCACAAGTGCTGTGACTAATTTCCTGAAGTGAATTCGCTTCCTGTTTGTCAAACAGTTTCGGAGAAGCATGTGATTAACATCAGCGGTAAATTTGATTCTTGCTCCTCACCGCCGCAAGGAAGATGAAGGGTTTTGTTCTAATTTTCTTCATTTTCCAGCCCTCATCTGCGGGTAAGAAATTCACTGATTAATCATTTTGATTTGTAAAAGCATTATTATTAATAATAATAATAATAATAATAATCTGATGTGGCGGGGTTTCTTTTGGTTTCGTTTCAGTTATTGTCCTGTAACACATTATAAACGAATGTAAAAACTAATCACATGTGTTAATTCTCTTCATGATACTTAAGAGCTTCAAGCTGAAACACAAACGATTAAATTAAATTAGTTAGGAAAACATTGAATATGGCTGTATATATATCGAACTATGCATTTGCTTGTGGAGGCGATTTTTTATCAAGAGCACTTCACGTTTAGATAATTCTCATTCTGTCAAATGACAACTAGATAAATAAACTAATAAACTGAATGTAATCTTTAGTTTAAAAACATTTGTTCATGTGTCCACTACTATCCATCTGTGGTAGCAGCAGGGGGCAGTAAAGTTTAGTCAAACCAGAGACAGTATAAAGATTTGTTATGCAATCTATGACCAAGATCATTATGATAGATTAATATTAATCAGTCATAGAGGTAAATTAAACAATACGTTCATTTGTGATTTCTGCCATGTTTACTCAAAAGGAAACTTTTATTTTTTTCTCTGTTTCTTAGTAACGCACTCCTGGAAGGCAGTTTATACAGGCAGCACTGGTCTGAAGGAATTCCCAGAGATTGTGGGTTTGCATCTCCTAGATGATGAGCTGATGGGCTACTTTGACAGCAGGATCAACAGATTTGAGGCCAAGCAGAGCTGGATGATTGAGAACCTGGGCCAGGAGTATGTGGAGAGACAGACAAACGTTCTACAAGGCCACACACATGCTTTCAGAGCAAACATAGCTGTTGCAATGCAGCGATTCAACCAGTCAAAAGGTATGTTTCTCCTGACTATAGATAATTAACATGCATTTTATGAGTGAACAAAACTTTTTTTATTTCTATTTTTTCATCCCCTTCAGATTTATAAACCAATCTTTTCTATTACTTTATATTTACATAAAGAGTTATGGTATATGTTATATATAACATAGGACATAGGCTTATCAAATCCTTCCCAAAACCAACAGAAATGTTTAGCACGTTATCTTTTTTAGATTAGATCAGACCAACTCACACAAAAACATAATATAATAAATAACTAAAATAGAATAATTAATTGAGCCATAAATGTATTGTCTAGTTGAAGTGCTATATAAATTTAAAGTCCATTAAGAAAAAAGTAGGAAAACACTAGAAATAAGTCAAACAGTTTCAATGTGTAAAGATCTCAAACCAAACTGAAACACCTGATCACTGAGGAAAAGAAATGTCTGAATATTTTCTTCTTCCTTTTTAGTTGAGAAATAGAAAAATAAATAAAGATGACAGCCAACATGTGATGATGAGTTTAACAGACAGTCTGATCTGGTTAAACCTCCATTCAGTCCTCTCCTGCTCTCCACCGTCTCATATCCTGTCTTTTAATTTACACACTCACTGTTTAACTGCTCTCATTGAATTATTTTTCTGAACCGAATGGGCATAAAAACAGTGATTTGATTGTGGCTCATAAATTCTCAGTAAAAGCAGGAAAGTTGTAGCTTATGTGCTGTTGAGCTGAGACACTGCTTAAATTCATTAAAAATATAAAAATGACAGGGAACTGATGATCAGTTTTCAGTTAAGAGTTGGACAGATGAAGAGAGGATGAAATGATCCTACTAGTTAGTGAAGATGTTTGTCAGTTAAATGATCTAGAAAGCATCTTCTACACCTGAAACCAGAGATTTTCCTTCATATTCTGATTAAATACAGTAACAGTGTGGTCCACCTGCTCAGACAGGGTGCTCTCTGTGACCACACAATATACAGGTGTAGTTATTAAACAGCATTTATGTTGGTTTTGACGTCATGATCCTAAAATAGTGATTTAAAAAGCGTCTCAGCGCCTCAGTGGAGGAGTTAGCCTGGTTTAGCAGGTAACGTTAGCATTAATGAGCCACAATCAAATCACTGTTTCTGATCATTCATGTGACAACAGGAACAGAAACTATAGAATTAAATGACAGCAGCTGAACTGTGTGTGTTTATTAAAATGCAGTAACGCTGTAGTTGATGGTGGAGAGCAGGAGAGGACTGAGTGGAGGTTGAACCAGATCAGACTGTCTGTCAGACTGATCAACAAGAGTTTCACTGTTTTCTGAACTAAAGAAGAACGAGAAAATGATTTAGTAATGTCTTTATCTAGTTAGTCATTTTATTGTGGTTAAAAATCGTTACTAATTTGTCATAAACACACATAATGTGAACAAGCTAGCTAGTGTTGGCTCACAGTAAATGTCAGAGAACTGTAGACGTCTTAACTTTCCAGAAGGTTATCTGTTATTAGCAGCGAGGTTTCACAAATAAATCAGAGACAAACTGAACGTGAATAGAAATGAAATGTTAACTTTTAGAGCGAGCTGCTGGTCGAATGCTAATATCATCAGAGTTCTTTGAAGAAGCTCAAAGAAAAACTGAGACTGACAAACTAAAACAAATAAGAAACACAAACTAAAAGACAAACACTACAAGCTGTGATGTGAGAGGAAAATCACATTTCTTTACATTTCACATTGAAGCTCTTTTTATATTTTTGATTGATGAGTAAAGTTAGATTTCAGTTTGTGTTTTAAATGAACTCTACTGTACTGATCACAGATTGTTGATCAATAATAAATATGTACATGGACTACAGACTGGATTAGATTAACTTTACTTGACTGCACTGTGTCTGTGCCGTGACAAACAGTGCTGAAATGATTCATCAATAAATCAATTAGTTGATGATACTAAATGAATTGACAACAATTCTTCAATCAGCTGATCATTGAACTCTTTAATCAATCAGACATTTGTTGATTCACGTTTCTCAGATATGAACATTTCCTTCTTTTCTCTCTTTAATGTTCTAAATTAAATACTGTTCAGTGTTGGTTGGACAAAAGAAGCAGAACTACAGTAGATTAGATTCCACTAACCTTTATTTGTCCATAGTGTTTCTGTGCCACAATAAACACATAATATTTAAGTGTTAAGTTAATGAATGGACTGGTTGATCAATAGAACATGAATCAATGACAACTTTGATTTTATAATAACTGCTTCTAGTAAAACCAGTCTTTAGCTGCTTTTGTTTCTGACCATTTAAAACAGTTGTGATTTTTTTATTTTAAAGAATAAAATAATAATTGATGGATATTGTAAAGGATGTAGGGTTTCCCACTGTGTCCCTGTCTCCTGTCAGTCTGTTCTGTCTCTGTCTAAAATGTCCAGTAGTTTCCATCAGGCCAGTAAGAACAGTAGGAGTTGATCCTCTGTATCTGTTGATGAGTGGAGCTCTGTGGTGAAGATTTGATATTAAATAAAATAATGAAATGATTGTGATGTGATCTGAGTCTGGTTCACTGCAAGCTCTCTGTCTCTGTCTCTGTCTCTCAGGTGTCCACATTTTCCAGTGGATGTTTGGCTGTGAATGGGATGATGAGACTGATGAGGTGAATGGATATAATCAGTATGGTTATGATGGAGAAGACTTCATATCATTCAACCTGAAGACAGAGTCGTGGAGCGCTCCAAAACCAGAGGCTGTCATCACCAAAAACAAACTGGACCAAAACAAAGCTTTTGTCGCACAGCATAAGAACTACCTCACCCACATTTGTCCTGAGTGGTTGAAGAAGTATGTGAACTATGGGAGGAGCTCTCTGATGAGAAAAGGTAAAATCACACGACCTCAGTTAGTGTAATGAACTCAATGTTCATATTCCTCAGTTACTTTTCTACCATAGCATTATAATGTATGACCAACTGTTTACACTCAGTTTACAGTCTTTTCTCTTTCTCTCATTATTTTTTTTCTCACAAATTGTTTGCCTCAGTTTCTCTGTTACGGCCCTAGTGCCTCTATGGTTGTTTTGGTGTGTTTGTGCCTCTCTCTCCCACTCTCCTCCTCCTCCTCCAGGTGATCGCCCCTCCTCCGACCAGCAGCCGTTTCCACTCAGGTAATCAGCTGATCCTGGTTAAAGAGTGGAGGAGAGGTGCGGCCCAGAGAGAGAGATGGTGGACCACAGTGGTGGAAGCGTGAGGTTGACTTTGCTTGTTGGAACTCTGAATGGTGAAGTACTGACTAATCTTTTCTGAGGAAAAGACAGGTACTAATCTTTCTTGGTTTTTCCCCCCAGGTGTGGTGGCGTTTTTGGTTCGTTTTGTTTTTTTTTCCCCCCAGGTGTGGTGGCGCCTTTAGTTTGTTTGTGGCTGTCGGTCGTGGTCGGTTGTGTTTAGTTTTGTGACCAGCTGTCTTAGTTATCATTAGTATTTTGTTTTTGAATAAAGAAAAATCCTTTTTACACACAGTTATCGGTCTCTGTGTCGCTTTCCTTTTACCCGGAAACAATTTTCTTTTGTTTTCCTCCCTTCATCCCCTGGCTACATACTCGGGAGGTAACATTCTCTGTATCACTTTTTCTTTTATCTTTCCATCTGCTTCTCTTCCTCTCTGGACTTTATAAACTGTCTCTCTCTCTCCCTCCTGATGTCTCTTCTTAATATCATCTTATGTAAAATCACCTCTTTTTCATAATTACACTTCACATGCTGTATATATATATATATTTATATGTATAACTAAGCCATTCATACTACATTACATCTAACAGAAATGATAGAATAAAGTTAGCTGTAATACAGAAACTTAATTGTCTTTGTTTTATTTCTCTCTCTCTCCAGACCTCCCCTCAGTGTCTCTCCTCCAGAAGACTCCCTCCTCTCCAGTCAGCTGCCACGCTACAGGTTTCTACCCTGACAGAGCCATGATGTTCTGGAGGAAAGATGGAGAGGAGATTCATGAAGAGTGGAACATCCTCCCCAACCATGATGGATCCTTCCAGATGAATGTTGACCTGGATGTTTCATCAGTCTCACCTGAAGACTGGAGGAGGTACGACTGTGTGTTTCAGCTCTCTGGTGTGGAGGACATCATCATCACCAAACTGGATAAAGCATCAATTAAGACAAACCGAGGTAAGCCTAAAGTAAAAAGTGGTGATGGAGGTAGGAAACATGTTTAGTTCAATCAAATGTGTGTTTTGTTGTTGTGGATGGCATTGTGTGTCTCCTGTTTTTGTGTTGTTGTAAAAGAGGATCTACTTTCCTCCTCCTCTTCTTTTTTCCTGTTGTTCAAGTCTCATTGATCATTCAGTCATACTGTATATTAAATCAGAGATGTTTTCTTTGTATGAAGGTTCTAGGAATGATTGGGACATCAAAACCAGTATAGGGACGATATTTAAATAATATTCCATCACTATTTACTCGGTGCTCTTCTAATTTATAGAATATGTTTTTATTCATAACTGTATTTTTTTTACTGCTGCATTATTCATGAAAGTCCTACATACCTGTCTCTAATTAGTTTACTTTAGTATGAGACAGACTTAAGACTTTTAAGTTCTTCCTATAAAGCTGAATGTGTGTTTTCTGATTAAGTTTCAACATTTGCTTGTTGAGATTTCTTTCCCTGACATGTGATCCTGAGCTGTACTCAGCTTACTGTAGGTTTGACTGATATTTTTATATTTACATGGTGGATGTAATATAGAGAGTATTTAGACTTGTTAGTTTCAAACCTCCTGTGACAATGTGTTCTTTGTGAACGATAGATAGACAGATAGATAGATGTCATGTCAAAGAATGATTCTGTGCAGTATTGTATCAGAGTTTTCAGCCAGTACTTTTAACACATCTCCTGTAACATTCAGTAATACACAGGATAAGATGTTATAATCCCTTGTGCCAAAATCCCAGGCAAAACACATTTAGAGGCCCTGTTCAGCTAAGAGACCCTACCAAACCTATGGTCATATAATATGACAATTAACCTATAATCTACATAAACTAAGTAAAAGCTGCTGGCTTGTAAGCCCATTGAGCAGCATAGTTCAGACATTGTAAAACATAAACTAACTAAACGCTGCTGGCTTGTATGGCCCGCTCAGCAGCTAACCATAGCTACCACGCAACAAGACGACAACAGCAGTATGCAGCATGTCATTGGGGTTTTCAAGTGGGCACCTCCCTTCACCGATGTTTCGTTAAGTTAGGCCCACGACACCTCGAGAAGGCTTAACAGTGACTTCCAGCGTCCTGGAGTCACCCCCCTCCACACCGCCACTGCACAACTCTGTTTCCCTCACCATTCGATGTCTATCAACAGCTAATATAGTAACAACCATGAGCCAAACAAACAAATCTACCGTGATTCGCCCCGTTGATGCAGACTGAACCACGTAACAAACAAGCAGATCTACCGCGATTCGCCCCGTTGATGCAGGCCGAAACCACGTAACAAACAAATCGCGTAATAAACAAATCGAGGCCTACATGCGGCCTTCCTTACCTTAGCTAGTTCCCCAGCTAGCATGCTTCCTGCGCACCCATAACCAGTCGCTCGCTCTCTCTGCTGCCCGGGACATGTTGCTAACCGCAGTGCTCTGGCTCCTTCCCCGTATGCCCAGCTCACTCAGCAGAGCAATCACCGACTTTGCCACAAATCCACGGCAACCCACTTCTACCGGGCGGACATAAGCCTTCCATCCATTCTGCTCTGCATCTGCTGCTAACTCTGCATACTTAGCTCTTTTTCGCTCATTAGCCTCCTCAACTCTATCTTCCCACGGGACAGTCAGCTCTATGAAATAAACTACTTTCTCTGGCTCAGACCACAGCAGCAGATCTGGCCGTAGTCGAGTGCTAACTATCTCAGCTGGAATAACCAGGTGTCCATTTAAATCCGCCCTCATCTCCCAGGCTCCTCCTACTCTTAGCTGTCCCGTGTTATGCCTGATGCCTGCTGGTCTAGCCTTTTCTCCCTCCCGTACAAACTTAATACATCTATTGTCTCTGTTAACGGCCATGGAATTTAAATTCACCCGTTTTTCCTCAATTGCAGCTGCTAAACATTTCAGTACCTGGTTGTGACGCCAGGTATAACGTCCTTGGGAAAGACTAACCTTACAACCTGTCAGAATATGTCTAAGCGTGCAGACACAAGTGCACAGTGGACAGGCATTATCCTCACCTACCCACTGGTTTAGGTTCTGGGGAGTTGGCAGCACATCATAAGTAGCCCCTAACATAAATCTAATCCTGCTAGCCTCCATGCTCCAAAGCTCTCTCCACTTCAACTTCCTTTTCTCCACACTCTCCCAGTTCACCCACTGACCCTGCTTAGCCTGCGACACTGCCTTCGAGCATCTAACTGCTTCCTCTCGCTTCTGTACTTCTTCCACTACCATCTTTATCCTTTCTACTGCTGATGCCTTGCTCCACAGAGGTTTCCCTGCACACAGCCCTAGGCCTCCACGCCCTTGCTGTACATGACCTATGATATCCCTATGTTTAAGAGCTGCCTGTGCTTGCTGCACAGCCTCTTTTGCCTTCCACTTCCTCCCTGTCTTAACAGTAGGCGCTACACTCCTAACCACTGGATCCTTTGACTGAGTAAGAGTCATTTCCAGTCTAACTTTAGCACACTTAAACTCCTCTGTTAAGCTGGTAACTGGGAGCTCCAGAATACCTTTCCCATACAAGGCTGTGTCACTTAAGCAGCGTGGGACACCAAGCCACTTTCTGATAAATGAATTAATCATTCTTTCTAACTTTTCTACCTTTGAAAGGGCAACCTCATACACCGTCAGCGGCCACATTAGCCGAGGCAGTAAACCAAATTGCCAACACCACAATTTTAACTTCCCTGGTAGCCCTGACCGGTCTATGCTTGAAATGCCTTGAATCATTTCCTGCCTCAACCCTTCAAACTGCGCCTTATCACTAAGACTTGCATCATACCATCTTCCCAAGCTCTTCAAACTGTAATAATCACTACAGTATTTCTGGTAGTTTGTCTTAATCTTCAAATGATCTGAAGTTTCTCCTGTTTTGGTTCTAGGTTCCTCAGAGTTCCCTCCTACTGTTGCTGCTGGTATTGGAGTTGTTGTAGCGTTGCTCCTCCTGGCAGCCTGCATAGCTGGAATCATCATCTGGAGAAGAAACAACAACAATGGTGAAGAACAGAAATATAATATATATATATATTTATATATTAATAAATATATTTACTTCTCATAAAAATCATTATACTTCCAATATGTATTTAACATGTCCATGCTCTTATAGCTTCACGTGTCTCATATCTTGTGCTTGTGACATTACATAGTTTGTATAGTACATATTAGGGCTGCACAATGCACATTTTATTCTTGTGTTCTCTAATAAATCTGAATAAATTACTGTCTTCTCTAGGGGTTCTCTAGGTGTTCAGGGTTTCAATGCGCCAACAGTAAGTATTGTCAATATTTAAATTAGGTAAATTATTTGATCATATTTATGAGCTTCATTTAAAGATTATTAAAATCTCAAAGAACAATTTGACAGAAACCATTCTTTTATTTTTATTTTTTTTAGCTTCTGACACTTCATCATCATCATCAGCTGAACGTCCAGATCCTGAGAAAGTGAGTAGACAGTAAACACAGTTAATCAAACTAAATAAATATCATAGTATAGTCTCAAAGCTGCTGTTGTTTCAGGTGAACTCACATTTAAACATGTAGCTGTTACCGGATGTCTGAGATAAGACAAGTATTTTTTTTAATGATTTCTTTGTGTGATTCATTGTTTCTACAGGAAAATGATCCAGACGTGTAAACTGAAAGATAAGAGGATGAAACATGACGTGGTGATTTTTCTTCTTCATTGTGGAGACAGTGAACACCTGAAGATCATGATGAAAACCAACACATGAATGTACCACCAGCAAAATCATTTTCTCTGATTTTAATTTACGTCTCAATTGAAGTCTGACATCGGTGGCAGATAGAAGGACCTTGAACAAACTCTTAAGACGCTTTACAAAATCCGTCTGAAATGCCCAGAGCAAGACTGAAGACGACGGTGGCAGGAAACACTCCTTTTTAACAGGAAGAAACCTTGAGCAGAACCCTGCTCACATGGAGGGACCCATCTGCCTAAAACTGTCCAGGTAGAGACAGAAAAGAGAGAGGATAGGAGGACGGAGATAAACATACATCTGTTATAGATGCATACATCTGACTAAAGCGCACAATAGATGTAGTATGGAGCTCCACAGGAAACACACAACTCCAGGTCAGAGATACTCACAAGAAGATGGAGGAGGAGGGGAAATAAAATAAGAAATTAAAGGATAGGAGTTCGGTGTCAGAGAGAAGAGAGTAGAGGACATGTGCTCAGTGCATCGTCCCCCAGCAGTCTAGGCCTATAGCAGCATAACTAAGGGATGGTTCAGTCCAGCCATAATCTTGATCAAAAAGGAAAGTCTTAAGCCTGACCTTAAAAGCAGAGAGGGTGTCTGCCTCCTGAACCCAAACTGGGAGCTGGTTCCACAGGAGAGGAGCCTGATTGCTGAAAGCTCTACCTCATATTCTACTTTTTGTAATTCTAGGAACCACAAGTAGTAGAAGCACAACTTTGAGACTGAAGTGATCTAATCTATAGTGATTACTATATAGAGTTCAGATGAAACATGAAGCAGAGGTTCTGGACACTTATGATGCACAGCAACACAAACTAAAAGGTACATGAACATTTAAATGTCACACAGGTACAACCAGACAAAAGTCTAAACCAGAAAAATTTACATGTCAGCAGGATAACTTCTGTAATTCATTTATAATACAACAGAATATATCATTACAATGGTCCTGATGTTTACAGTTTTTTTCAGTCGCTAACAAGCGTTTGTCCAATCAGTGCTCACATTTTCAAAACTCTAAACACAATTAGCACAGCATCGGTCTTTTGTGGCCATACCATTCACACATTTCATGTCGTTTTCACACAATATGCAGTCAGTGAACACATTTTAACAATGCTTCCGTTTTCTTAACAGACCAGCTGTACCTCCCAACAAAATTATGGATTGTTTTTGTATTATTTACGAATGTTAACACACAACATCCCACAATAGCGAAAGCAATATTCCAAACCTTAGATACAGTATAAAAACCTCTGCTTCTGCAATGATATCAGTTCAAAAACAACATATCTCAGCTGATAATACAGTTTTTTTTTCCATCGCTAACAACATGGTTTGAAGTCCACTGTTGAAGAAAAAAAACAATCCAAGTCTAGTTCCAAATTTGCTGAAGTGGTGCAAGTTTATTGGAGTTCCAGGTCATGGTGAGCCTACCAACACAGAGTGGGTCCGAGACCGGAGACTGACCCTGAATGTAGGGCCAGAGCACAGATATACGCTGTCCCCAGGTGTGGTTGCATATTGGTCAGTCGAGGACAACTTTACACAGGAGGGTGAACTCAGTAGAGGGGCAGAGGTGGCTCCCATACGGACAAAAGGACAAAAGGAGAAAGGAGCGACACTCAGGTAGTATGATCAGGAAACTCTGATCAGCAGGGGAGCAGAGGCAGGAGAGGTCAGCATATGGCTGGAATTGCCCCAGACGTGTCAATTTCCCTTCAAAGTTTACTTCTTCACCACCCAAGACTGGTACGTCTCTTCCTTCCACCCTATTCACTGTTCCTCAACCCCATAGAGGAGTTCTTTTCTGCATGGAGGTGGAAGGTTTATGACCATCAGCCACATGACCAGATGTCCCTCCTTGAAGCCATGGATGCTGGCTGCAGGAATATCACAGTTGATGATTGCCAAGGGTGGATCTGACATACCAAGCGGTTTTATCCCAGGTGCATCGCCTTGGATAATATCAGATGCAATGTTGATGAAAACATGTGGCCTAACCCTGAAGATCACAGAGATTGGATACAGTCTAAACCTTTATCTGGGCTTTTTGCTGTTGTATTTTTTGTTCAGAATGCTCTTGTGTGTTTCATGGATATTTTGTTGCTGTACTGTAAGCAATACTGTAAAACTTTCTGTTCTATCATACTATAAACAGTATTTCTACTGTGCCTCCTGTAGTGAACAGTAAAGGGAAAAAAAATATTTGCTTTTTACTGGAATGCTTTTGAATGTGAACAATACATGTGGACATACAGTTCCCAACCAAGAAATTTAGTGTAGAAAACAGTGGATTGCATGTTTTGCATGCAAATACCTGTAAAACTGAAACATAAAAGTCTATGCAGTTTTTGTAATGTCAACAATAGCCAGTATTTTGAAACCTGGTGTACTTTGACTCATTGCATGTACCTTGTGAAGTGAAAACAAGTGTTATTCTTTGACAGAACAATTTCATTTTGAGTCATATTTCCAGTGTTTTGGTATAAAGTTGGTGTGTGCAGAGAAAGATGTGTTCTGTTCTGAAGTGAAGAGTTAGTATATATTTAACAAAATGTGCTTTTGAGAAGAAAATTATCCATTTAGCCAATTGTGTGTTGTAGGCGTGAATTTGTGTTAAGAGTTTAGAAAATATATCTGAAGTATGGGTAAGCGCTTGTTAGTGATTGAAAAAAACTGTAAGCTACACTTACTGTTACACTTACTTTGATTGTACAGTTTGTGTTTGTAGTGTTGAGAGTTGAGATGTTCTTTGGTAAATTTTCTTTTTCTTTCTGGATAAATCTATTTGATATGACACATGTTAAACAGTTTATATGAATAAAGGTCAATAGACTACATTTATTGCATTATTAGTTTCACACATTACTGTCAGTGTTTTTATTGCTGCTAGGTGTGAATGTGTGTCTGAATGATTCTCTGGATGTCAGCTCTGACTGACCTGTCATTTGTCCATTGCCTCTTGTCCACTGTCAGCTAAAGGAAAGGTGAGTATAGCCAATGGATTAAAGCCTACACCTGATGTAGAACCAGACACCATATACAAACAAACACGGAGAAATGCTCAACCTGAAATGAGTCGTGTGATTTAATCTGACTGTTTAATCTTCTAATCAACCTGTAGATTAACTTTATTAACTTCAGTCTGAATCAGATTCAGTAGGTTTAATCTACCTGCAGCAGGAGGCTACAAAGAAGAGGCTGGTTGTGATGTTCATCTTTACCAGGTGAACATTGAAGAGATGCTAACACATTAATGCAGCAAGAAACGTGGCCCACAGTTGGAGCAGCTGATGCTGAGAAGTGATGAATACTGTGATGTTGGAAAAATTGAACAATCTATAGTTAAAATAAGTTTAAGTTTAAATGCTGCAGCAGTTTATGTGACATGTTATAACTATAACAGGAACTTTCTTCTTCTGTTGTTGAGTATTTTAATTTTCCCATCATATAAATGAATCTAGTATTTTTTATTTGTGTGTATTATCAGTAAATCTTTAAAGTGTCTTTGACTAATTTTGATAAACATGTTAAACAGTATATATGAATAAAGGTCAATAGACTACATTTATTGCATATATATAGCTAATATAGAAATATAGCTAATATTTTCAGCAGCATTTTAGCTCTGGAGCATTTACCTGCACAATAGCCAGGGTCATTGTATGGGACTATAGATAATAATTTAATAAACCTGTAAAGGAAAAGGTTTTATGACTGTCTGAATATATGAAACTAAGTGTCAGGATGCATTATGATAGTTTAGGTGACTTTATCAGGATTTTTCTTCATAATAATACAGTTAAATGACCAATGAAGGACACATTTCCTTGATAGTTTTCAAACCTGAAGCGGAATCCGTCAAATACATGTTTTTGTGACATCAATTTTGATCTCTCCCAGTATCCGTACCGTAATTACACAAGTATACGCGCAGCACAACCACAGCTGACTTGAACACAGCTCACATGAGCGCAGTTGGACAAACTGTACTGGAGGTTTGAACCGCTGGAGGGAGCACTTGACCACATTTATTCATTGTGATTGAGATAGAGAGATAGATAGATAGAGAGAGAGAGAGAGAAATCGATAGATAGATAGATAGATGGATAGATCTATCAGGAAATTTCACTGTTGCAGCAGCAATGTACATGCACTCCACACCATACATAAAATATAAAATGCTAAAAACAACAATAAAAAAAGAGAACTAAAAAAAATCTATATACAATATTTACAAGAATAAGATAAGTGAATATTAAAAATAAGTGAATATTAAAAAAAAAAATAGATTAAATTGCAGTGAAATGTAATGAATTTACAACCAATAACCAAACTATGTGCAAATGTGCAAGAAAAACAAAGTCCAGAGAGTTATCTGTCGCATACAGTCAGATGAGTTGTACAGATAGTAAGTAAATAAATACTATAGTGTCATTTGTGGATGTTCAGTGTGAATGCATGTTTGTATCTATGAATGTCTTTATGAATGTATTCCAGGACAATCATAGCAATTACGAATAAATCGTTATCAGTATCATAGTAACATTTTACAAGGTGTGAGTTAGATAGCATGGACTCTATACCACATTAACACACGGGTTGTCCCCTCCTCCTTCAATATAGGCGAAAAGTAAAAATAACTTTCACTCGTAATAACCCTCAAATGACGCTGGGCTCTGTTTAAATTCCTATTGGCTGAAAGGAGGCGGAAGTTGAGAGTATAGTCACCCACTCCGTGTCTGGTAAATAAGAGTTATATTTGAACATATTTGTCGTTTGTCAGTGGACGCTTTAACAGAAGATAATGAAGTTTCTCGTGGCTGTGAGTGTGATGGTCCTCCTACACAGCGCAGCGGCTGGTCAGTTTCTCCATTTGATTATTTGATAAAATAATAATAACAATAAAAGTCAAATCTAAACGGATGCTTTACTCTCTCCGTCAGTGTGTTGGCTGTTCTTGAGAAGGTTTCAGATATTTAACAAAGACAAATATTTTATAGATCGATAGTCATTTTTTTTTTTTATAAATCTATACCAACAATAACGTTGCCTGTCACTCTTTACTGAATGAATCATTCTCTTTATCTCAGATCAGCAAGTTCTTATTTTTAATAGGTGCATCCAGAATATGAAACTTTTGGTAGATTGGGATGAAACGTTGAATTTAAGAAAGAATATACAAACTCTGAAACAATAAAACTGTGATTTAGTCTGTTGTCAATATAAAGATTAACTTCAATGTTGGTCTTTAAATAAATATTTTCTTTTTTTTTTTATAAGTAGCTACAGCAACTCTTTACCTGATAAAACGTCCAGAATTCACATCAAATGATCTTTAACTTAGCTTTAGAAACAAGAAAAAATGTTTTTTGTTGTTTTTCTTTCTGTTTTTTGTTTTGTTATACATATTTTGTCGACCACCAACCTATTTTACTGAAACTTTCATAGTACTGTAAAATGACTAACGTTTGTACGTATACAGCTCTGGAAAAAATTAAGAGACCACTCCCACAAATGTTTCTTAAATTAGCATCTCTACATCTATGGCAGCCAGTCCATTCCAGTGTTTGTTCGATTCCAACACAAGCCTCCTCATTCTACTTACTGAGACACTGATCAGGTGATCACCTGAACCAAATCTTATTTTATGAGGAAGATTATAAAAACCACTGCTGTGATTAAAGATTGAGATTATCCCACCAATAATGATTTCTAAACTCTTCCTAAGTTAAAATATTAGTGTTGTGTTGTTTAAGAAATGAATATGAACATGTTTTCTCTGCATTATTCGAGGTCTGAAAACACTGCATCTTTTTTTGTTATTTTGACCAGTTGTCATTTTCTGCCAATAAATGCTCTAAATGGAAATATTTTAATTTCAAATTTGAGAGAAATGTTGTCAGCACTTTATAGAATGAAACAAAAATGTTCATTTTAGCAAAACCAGCAAAACCGATCATTTTGCAGTGGTCTCTTATTTTTTTTCCAGAGCTGTATGTATGTATATTTGTTTATAACTACTAACTAAGAAAACCTTTATTAGTCCCGCAATGGGGAACAACATGTATGTGTTTGGGATGCCGATTCCCTCAGTGTAACCTATTATTATTATTCCAGTTACACATAGGCTGCAGTACTTCTACACAGCATCATCAGGAGTTAAAGATTTCCCAGAGTTTGTCAATCTGGGAATGCTGGATGGTGTACAGATGGATTATTATGACAGTGAAATTAGGAAAGTGATCCCCAAGCAGGACTGGATGGCCAAGAATGAAGGACCTGAGTACTGGGAGAGACAGACTCAGAAGTCCATGGGTGCTGAACGGGTCTATAAAGCTGACATTGGAATTATCAAGCAGCGCTTTAACCAGACTGGAGGTGAGTAATGAACATTTGTTCAGAAACATTTGTGACAGTGAACATCAGACTGCACACACAGTATCTTTTTGTCTCTCTCTGACACATTCGCGCACACACACACGTATGAGTGCTTTTCATCTGAGCACTTTAAATAGAAGAATAACAATCAATACATGACAACAGCACGTAAACATTTCATTTTATTAATTTTATTTAATTTACAAACTTTGTTTTGTCCATACTGTGTGATTTCAGTTATTTACGTTTTTAATAACTTAATTTTATTTAGGTTTGAGAGTGAATTTATCTCAGTCTGTTTAAAACAACAACCAAGTATTTTAATTTCTTATTTTTTATGATTTTTATAAGAAAGTACGTAGATTACGTGGTGAAAATGGTGAACAACTAATTTTATTTTGAAGCTAGTTGAGTTTAAGTTTACAAAGTATTTCTTAATTAAAACGATTAAAGTGAAAAATGTTTGATAGGTGTGTTTATAGTAACCTGATATAATCTGATCTCTAAATGTCTCCTTTAAGAAAATTCAAATTTTACTTTACTCCTTTAGCTATCTGCTAAACTGCTAACAGTGTCATGATCCACAAACTGTAGACACCAGAGGAATGCCACTGTGTGGTTTCTTAAACTACAGGACAGAGCTGTAAATGAGACACTGCTTTGATGGGTCCTCATATGGCAGTTGTCTCATCATCGTCAACAGGACGACATGGACAGTGCTTTGTTTAGATTAGAATGGTTCAACTGTTCTTTACAGACCACAGTTTGTCCATCCTAAAATAAATATGCGGTACAACTACAGAGATTAGATCAGCTTTACTTTATTTATTTATCCCACAATAAACGTATCCAGTATAGTGGTGAAAAAAATAAGGAGTTTGTTTATCAGAAGAATATGAATGGACAGTTTTGAAGAGCAGATCATCATTTTGTGTGTGTTTTTTTAACACACACAAATTGCCAAACATTTGCTGGGTCTAAGTGATATTCTCATATATAACAATTTGCTGTTTGACTTATTCATCATTGTAAATTAAAAACTCCTTGATTGAAGAAAATATGTAATATGAAGATCCCACGTTAAGCTCTGAGACAACAATGTCCCACTATATTCTGACATATTACAAATAAACAAATACTTGATTAAAATTAAAATGGACAATTCATCCACAGTAAAAAGAATGATTAGTTTGAGCTCTGAAACTTAACTTACTTACTGTACTTACTGTAACTTAATTTTATTGTTATTTAAAAATATTACTAAAAGCTTCAATGTGATAAACAAAGAAATGATTTAATGTACAGTAAGATATCAGTTTGTAATTCCTATGTTTTAGTTCCTGTTTCTTTCTTCTGGTTTGTGAGTCTCAGTTTTTCATCTGCATGTCTCTGTCTTTATGGTAAAAGGACAAATGTTTTAAGGGGCGGGGTTTGTCTCTGTGCTGCTCTTCTATTCAAGATTTATCCTCATCAATTTCACTATTTTCAAGTGATAAATAAATAAAAACACTCATTACATAATCAGCAATGACACAAATCTTTAGCTGAAGATGTAAATTTGTTGAAGAAAACAGTTTAGATGAACTCTTCTAACACAGTGTGTCCATAATATAGTAGAACTACAGTAGATTAGATTCCACTAACCTTTATTTGTCCATAGTGTTTCTGTGCCACAATAAACACATAATATTTAAGTGTTAAGTTAATGAATGGACTGTTTGATCAATAGAACATGAATCAATGACAACTTTGATTTTATAACTGCTTCTAGTAAAACCAGTCTTTAGCTGCTTTTGTTTCTGACCATTTAAAACAGTTGTGATTTTTTTATTTTAAAGAATAAAATAATAATTGATGGATATTGTAAAGGATGTAGGGTTTCCCACTGTGTCCCTGTCTCCTGTCAGTCTGTTCTGTCTCTGTCTAAAATGTCCAGTAGTTTCGATCAGGCCAGTAAGAACAGTAGGAGTTGATCCTCTGTATCTGTTGATGAGTGGAGCTCTGTGGTGAAGATTTGATATGAAATAAAATAATGAAATGATAGATGATTGTGATGTGATCTGAGTCTGGTTCACTGCAAGCTCTCTGTCTCTGTCTCTGTCTCTGTCTCTCAGGTGTCCACATTGTCCAGAGCATGTATGGCTGTGAATGGGATGATGAGACGGATGAGGTGAATGGATATAATCAGTATGGTTATGATGGAGAAGACTTCATAGCATTCAACCTGTGGACAGAGTCATGGATCGCTCCAGTACCAGAGGCTGTCATCACCAAACACAAGTGGGACAATGACAGAGCTTTCATCGCCGACAGGAAGAAGTACCTCACCCAGATTTGTCCTGAGTGGTTGAAGAAGTATCTGAACTATGGGAGGAGCTCTCTGATGAGAAAAGGTAAAATCACATGACCTCAGTTAGTGTAATGAACTCAATGTTCATATTCCTCAGTTACTTTTCTACCATAGCATTATAATGTATGACCAACTGTTTACACTCAGTTTACAGTCTTTTCTCTTTCTCTCATTTTCTTCTACATTTATATATTCATCACAATTTTTTTGTCATTTATGTTTTTCTTTTTTCTTTCTTTTTTTCTTTTGCCTCTATTTCTCTACATCACTACATCATGTTTTTATCTTTCCATCTGTCTCTCTCTCTCTCTGCCCTGATGTCTCTTCTTGATATCATTCTTATCTGATGTAAAATCACCTCCTTTTCATAATTACACTTATGTGTGTGTAACTAAACCATTCGAGCTACAGAAACGTTATTGTCTTTGTTCTATCTCTGTCTCTCCAGACCTCCCCTCAGTGTCTCTCCTCCAGACGACTCCCTCCTCTCCAGTCAGCTGCCACGCTACAGGTTTCTACCCTGACAGAGCCATGCTGTTCTGGAGGAAAGATGGAGAGGAGATTCATGAAGGAGTGGAATATGGAGAGATCCTCCCCAACCATGATGGATCCTTCCAGATGAATGTTGACCTGGACATTTCATCAGTCTCACCTGCAGACTGGAGGAGGTACGACTGTGTGTTTCAGCTCTCTGGTGTGAAGGACGACATCATCACCAAACTGGATGAAGAACAGATCAGAACCAACAGAGGTATGATATTGTAAATCCCAACTGATAAAAACGTGCCAGAATTTAATCAAACACATGAAGAACCTTGTGTTTTGTGGATTAGAGGCAGAGAGTAAAGTTTGTGTTGGTCCACGTCATTGTTATTTCTGCCTACTCTTCCTGGTTATGTTTTTTTATAAATACTGTAAAATACAGTTATTTTAAACAACATTTGTCTCTTACTGGTGAATATTGACTCATTTCAGTTTGTATTTAACATATATTCAGATACATTACGTCTGATATATTATTATATATTACAGACATGGTATCTTGTCCATACAGATAGGTGTCCATTAACTAATTGTAGCACTGTGGGTACAGATGGTGTCATCAAAGATCACTGAAAGATTCATTCTAGTGTACTCTAATATAAGTGCACTTCTACAGTTTTTTTCTTTTGACCTTTCGGCAAAGTCCAGACTGAAACTGCACCAGCAGAAACATGTTCAGACGTTTGAAGCTGAAGTTTAAATGTCCTGTCATTCCAGTTCCAGGTTACCCTCGTGGTCTTTTAATTGTCAGAGCTGTTGGACTGCTGCTCCTGGTGGCGGTCACCATCAGAGGACTCTTCATCTGGAGGAAGAAAATAAACAGTGAGGGGAGAAAACAACATATTCTTTTAATATTTCAACCCTGTGACCATGCTGAATCAATGATAATAATCTATTATTTGTATTCTAGGATTCAAACCTGCTGACAGTCAGTTTCTTCTCATAGTTTAACTCTATAAGAGAGAGTATCCGGATCGATGATGACGTCAGTTTGTTTCTTTGTCTTGACAGAGGATGCAGTTTGAAGACTAAAGAGACAATAATCAGAAAAGTGCTGATGCTCAAACATGCAGCTCATTCTAAAGGCTGACGTCCATTCACCGAGGACTGACGGTATTTTTTAACATCAGTGGAACGTCTCTTTGGAAAGCTGAGTCAATCTGACGGTCTACAAACGAGAAATGATGACTTGATCTCCTGATTTTTCTCCAGAACCAGCAAAGTTTTAACATTTGATGGATTGAAATCTGACACATACATTCATGTTTGAGTTGAAAACAGTCAAAGAAACGACGTGGATCAGAGGAACTTTCCACCGGATGTCAGTAGCCGCACAAACAGCTGTTAAGTCTGACTCTGAAACTGAGAGTGACCAAAGTGAATCACACTGCTAGAACATTTTCTCCACTTCCTCTTCCAGCTTATCAGCCGTGACTGGTATCGTATTACCCTTGGATGTGTTTGTGTGTATATATATGTGTGTGTGGGAGTGGGCTTGTTTTCATTAAGTTGCAGTGGCCAGTTTCTCATGAAATACAAAAGTTGTGGGTTTAAACTTGTTAATAGTTGGTTTTAAGGCAAAGATTACAATTAGAGTTAAGCTAGGGCTAATGTTAGACCCTAAGGTTAGGGTAGGTTTGGAGTTTGGTTGTTTGAAGAACTTATCCTGGGTCAGTGTTGACATGCTGTTCTAGCCTCCTAAGACAAAGCCCACCACAAAATAAAATCAGTTTGAATATACACAGATCAGCCACAACATTATGACCAAATTCACTAGATCCCAAACTGATCAAGTATCTGCGGGATGATTCACAAAGGCCCCTTCCCTCAAAGCCCCCCCCCCCCCCCCCCCCCCCCCACTAACACCACAGGACACCCTCAGAAGGCCCATGTCCATTCTCTGATGAGTCACCACAAGGGAGACCTACACAATATTAGGATATTAGGTCATAATGTTATGGCTGATCGACTGTATGTACTTTAGTTAAAATGTATGTTAGGTACGAGGTCAGGAACAGGTGACAGTACTGTCTTATAAGCCACTAAAGAGCTCTGTGATCAAGTCAAAGAACACTGAACATGATCAGTGTCCCTCTGCAGGACTCCTCTGAAACCTCAAAGTATTGATGAAAATACTTGAACCTCAGTCTCAAACGTGCTGCTCTTTGTTTTTGTCCTGATGTCTCACTTTCCAATAAAGATTGTCTCTTTTCATGAGTCCAGACGTGTTTCTGTGACTGCAGTCAGTTCAGCAGGATCATGAATATTATTTGTGCAATGGAGCTGAATGAAAACATCTGGATCAGCTGTCTCACAGACAAGACTGACTCAGTTTGGGACGGACACGGCGCGTAAGGAGAAAACATTAACTTCAAGCTGTCTGATGTGTTAGAAAATGTAATATTATGACTCAAAGTGAAGGTCTGTCAAACATGTTAAACTCTGCTCTACATGTTCACGTTAGCACAGGAGATGTTTTCCAACAATAAGCTACAAAACTGCTTTTTTGATGAACGTATGACTTTATCTGGGCTTAACACATAAGAGGATGTAGAATGTGTTATAGTGAGTTATGTCCCTAGAATCCACCACAGCTCTGTGGCCTCTCCTCTGCTGATGCTGTAAAGATACGCTTCATATTTACCGTGTGGTTGAGACGGTGTTTTCTTGGTTCGTTTGTCTTTCTTAAGACAGTGATCCCAGTGGACTGGTGCGTTGTTTCTATCGCATGACAGGAACTGAGGATTTGTGTCGCTTAGTCGCTTTACCTTTTAAGACCTGCAGCTATTATTTTAAGACCCAAATTCAATCAGCTGCACGACTCAACCTCTGATTCTGTAGAAGCAACCGAAGGATAAATTTAGAATTTCCTGTACTGTGGTGAACAGCGTCTTCCTGTATATGATAACAAGGCCAAGGTTTCGATGTGTGAGAGCGTGAAGCACATGAGGTTTGCTCCATTTAATCTACAGCATTTAACGCAGTGAATGTCGCTGTTCTAGACATATTTTCTGGAATGACAAATTGGAATCATGCGAGCACTTACCTCACATCACATGAAAACAGTCCAGAACACCTCAATTGCATGAAAGCATGGGAGGAACTGGCAGTGAGGTTAAGAAGTGGGGAGACTATTGATAAGCAGGAGATGGCACTTCTGGAGGCTGAGAGGGTGAGGTGGAGAGCAGTGCAGAGCAGAGCAGTGTCACTGGCAGTTTGAAATTTGACTCTAAGGGGACACACAGAAACTCTGTTCACACCATCAAATGGGAATTTTCTCAAATAGGTCAAGGTTTGATCTCATAATGAAAGATCTCCTTAGCCATGTCGAAACAGACGTTTGATATTATAAATCATTTAACCCTTTAAGACATGCACCTATTTTTAAAAATCCCAACTGATAAACTATGCAAGAATTTAATCAAACAAATGAAGAAGCTTCTGTGGATAAGAAGCAGAGAGTAAAGTTTGTGTTCGTCTATGTCATTGTGATTTCTGCCTATTCTTCCTGGTTCTGCTTTTTTTAAAAAATATTTTATAGTAAAAATGCAGTTATTTTAAACCGATATATTATTAGTTAAACACGGATGCAGGCATTGAGTTGGCTGAAGATTTCAGTTCAACATCTGTGGGTACAGATGGTGTTTCCTTAATGAGCTCTAATGATAACAGTTCACCATCACAGATCACTGAGAGATTCATTCTACTGTACTCTAATATAAGTACACTTCTACAGTAATCTTCTGACCTTACGGCAAAGTTGAGACTGGAACTGCACCAGCAGAAACATGTTCAGATGTTTGAAGATGAAGTTTAAATGTCCTGTCATTCCAGTTCCAGGTTACCCTGGTGGTCTTTTAATTGTCAGAGCTGTAACAAAACTGAATATAGGTCAGTTGGAGACAAGATTCATAGAGCACTGACGGCCTGGTTTCTATAGTCAGGAAAATGCCGATGGTAAAAGTCTTTATGTATGCAGCTCTTTCACGTGGCTTTGACTCTGCTGTGCATTCAAACAGAACTGACATTAAAACAACAAAAGGCCGTATCTGTCTGTTGCTTGATAAATGATAAATGATCCACAGATTAATTTCTAGCACCAGCAAATGCTGATTAAATAAACAGTAATTTATTTCATTAATTCATTGATGACCATCGGGTTTCAGTTTACAATATATAATTAATAATATATACTATTTAAACTAACTTTATGGATTTTAATTTCTATAAAGCCTCCATATCAGATGAATCCAGTTATACAGAAACTGCCATTTCAGACCCATGTGCATACATTTGATGATGTTCCCTGCAAAGACGACAGAGATGAACACAAATGAAGATGTTTTAATGTTTAAGTTAAAAGATCCCACGCTGGGCTCTGCTGTTTCTTACCAACTAAATGTCAGCGGTTTGTGACGGTTGTGGTCACGCTGTGTAGACATCAAACTTCCTCTCAGGTTTCAGATCGTGTCAGCCTGTGCACTTGATGTGAATTAATGCCCCTTAAGACTCCAAATCCACCTCATGTCT
The DNA here is from genome assembly GCF_963514085.1 of Chelon labrosus. Classification (NCBI taxonomy): domain Eukaryota; kingdom Metazoa; phylum Chordata; class Actinopteri; order Mugiliformes; family Mugilidae; genus Chelon; species Chelon labrosus. The sequence continues at coordinate 4,707,466 of NC_140349.1, forward strand.
CCTACAACACGATGACATGTCTATTTTTGTTGCTCCTTTTATGTCATGGTGCGTTTTCAAGTAAGGTCATGTTTTATTTCAGTCTTTTGTAGCAAAGGAATTTAAAAAAACAAAGTTATGACATGTATTTTCTTTCTTATGTCTTGACTTGACAATCTTTGGCATCTTTGAGAAAATGAACCAAACGCTAACTAAATTGTTAATTTGTGAAGCTAAACTTTAGAAGCTAGATCTTCTGATGTTTATATGAGTTGATTTCAAGCAAAGACAATGTTAAATTTAATAGAATATCTTTGTTCTGCAGTGACTCACAGTCTGCAAGTTTTCTTCACTGGATCACTGGGAGTCAGAAACCTGCCAGAGTTTGTTGGTGTTACAATGGTTGATGGAGTCGAGGTTCTTTACTGTGACAGCGACATCCAAAGAGTACAACCCAGACAGGACTGGATGACAGAGCTGATGAAAGACGACCCAACACAGATAGACTGGTACAATGATGAGTGTCGGGACGGTCACAGCTTCTTCAATTACATCATTAAGGATCTGATGTTGAAGTTAAAACAGACAGAAGGTACGTTTTTTGTTTCACACGCTTAAGAACTTTTGTTGCGTAAAGACAAGAGAGTCTAGATTTGAGATTAACACTGTCTGCTAGACGTTTTTATTTTTTTGATTTTGCACGTACAATGTTATGCATTCAGTCCAAAATCGTTTTATAGTAACACATGTAGATCAGTAACTAATTGTTTCAGATCATAGTTTTAGTATTTGTTTGACTACATTAATCTCTGTCTGTCTCTCAGGTGTCCACACTATGCAGAGAATGTTTGGCTGTGAATGGGGCGATGAGACTTCAGAGATTAATGGTTTTGATCAGTTTGGCTACAACGGAGAAGACTTCATAACATTTGATTTCAAGTCAAAGACGTGGATCTCTGAGAAAGTGGAGGCTGTCATCACCAAATACACGTGGGAATCAGACAGAGCTGGATTGTCTCACACTGTCAATCATCTCACTCAGCTTTGTCCTGAGAGGCTGAGGACGTTTTTGGACTATGGGAGGAGCTTCTTGGTGAGAAGAGGTAGAATCACATGACCTGGTGTAGCTTCATGCAGGGGCGTAGCATCAAATTCTGGGCCCTGTATACTCTTAATGTCAGTGGGCCCCTATCCATTGCAGTGTGCGAGCAAAAAAATAAATAAATAAATAAATAAATAAAAATGGGGGCATTTATTTATAAATAAACAAGCATAAATTGGGTTTTAAGCTAAAATCAGATCAGATTATATTGATAACTAGTTCTTTCATTCACCACCTGAATTGATGCATTTGGCCTACTTGTGCTCAAACGCCTATAAACATTAGGCTACATCTGGTTTGTGTACTAACGTTTTGATCCATGACACATTTTGATTTTAAAACATTTTTTCTTGAACAGGAGCCAACAACACAGAGAATCAAATCAACTATCTCATTTTTCAATAAAATTATTCTTCAGCTTGCAGAAAAAGAAATAAAGCCTTGCTAAAGCCTTACACGAGTTGTAAGGATGTAATTTACATCCCAGTAAATGCCCACTGACTCCGGGCTACGACAACGTTAACGTTAATTGGATGCAGTTACACAACAAGTAAACTCGGTTCACCTTTTGGAAAGAAAACAGTTAACAGTTGTTTCCTCTCATTCTATCTCATTTCTTTTTCTTTCCGCTCTTTCTTTTTCTGGTACCCCCGATTTGTGTTTTTTGGGAGGCACGATGACAGCTAGCCTCCAGGTCATCAGTCTGCGCTCACTGACGTACTTGTTGCCGGCCGCTGTCTATAGGCGGACTAAACCATTTTGCATCTCCAAGAGGGGGCCCCCAGAATAATATGTTGGGAGGGCTGTGACACAAAGTTCATTCTCTCAGTTGCTGTTATCAATATATTTGAAATACATTATGACACCAATTAATTGGCGGGCCCAGTTCATTCATTCAAAAAATAAATAAATAATAAAAATCTAGATTTTCATGGGCCCTCTCCCTACTCGGGCCCTGGGTAGTCAGGTCCCCTTTTCCCCCCACTACCACGCCCATGGGCTTGTCTTGTCAATTTTATAAATGGCAAGGACGTCGTAGCTCTACTTCCAACTGGCTTTGGGAAAAGTTTGATTTATTTAACTTGAAGCGGAAGTGGTAAGCGTAAGAGCCTGAACCCCGGCGCACAATACGTCATTACCAAACGTTGCTGATTGGTTAAGGGAACTCCAATGATTTTAAACCTCAAAATAAGCATCCGCCCATTACGGAGACGGATTCCTATTACATTGGGCCAGACTAACGTGCAGACCGAAATCAAATTTCGGGCGGAAACGTAGGATGGTGACGACCAGGCTAACTCATACATGCAAAAAAAAACAGATTGGTCTTTGGGGCCCCCTACTGGCCGCGGGTCCTAAGCAGGTGCTTAGTTCGCTTATGCCTTGGGCCGGCTCTGCTTGAAGATCACACATCATTCCATTATCTTCCACTGGCTGTGATGAGAAGATCTTACTTTCACTTTCGTTAACAACCTCAGTGGGTCAGATTAACGCAGCCACAAGTGACGTGGACTCTCAGAATAATTTCCTATTGGCTCAGATGGAGGTTGACTCTTCTCCATGTTTGACCAGCACTTCAGCTTTGGAGTTTGAACTGACAGGACGCAGTCTATTCATCTGGACAAAGAAACACATTATTTCGCAGAGTTTGATTCGACGAAGATGATGAAGCCGTTCGTGTTTCTGTTTCTCCTTGTTCACGGAGTGTCAGCAGGTGAGTTACATGATTTTAATTAACTTGACCAGAGAAAAGGTTTCGTGCCTGATATGAATTATATTAGTGTCTGATGACTCAAATGACTTCTTTACTAGACCTACTCTTTCATGAATTATAGCCAAATGTCTATTTCTGAAAAGGGCTGTGGAGAAGTCGAAACGAAACGATCAGAGCAGCATAATTACGGAGCGTTAAAGTAAAAAAAAAACACAACACAAATAAACGAATAATTAAACAGTTTTCTTGTCCACAACCAAATATGGGGCACTTTGCCCAGTCAAGCTTTAAAATGTTCATCAGGCATGTCTGATAAAGATGAAACTCGTATTTCCATTTAATTATGGAAATATTTTCTTTGATTCATGGACATATACATGTCTACTGAAGCCAGATAATGTAATACTTTGTTGGTTCAATATTTACAATCATTCACAGATTTATATATGTACATGTAACATTTTTTACATCGAACTAAAAAAACAACTGCTAAAATGTCTGGTAACTTAAAGGAACAGTATGTAAGATTGTGGCCAAAACTGGCCAAAACTGGTACTGCAATCACTTTCAAAATACTGTAGAACGGTCTATCCCCTCCAACCTCCCCCCTGACTCGAGGTTGCCAGGTTACCGAGGTAACGTTAGGCTACTCAATACGTCTCAATTACGTTTCACATTGCCATAATCGACGTGCTAATGTTGTTTTCCTCGGCGTTTCAGCATAATGACAGAGAAACGGGCTCATAATGCATTGCTAATGTTAGCAATGACGACTCGCCGTTTTTATTTCCCAAACAATTCCTTACCTTTTCAATTTGATGACCCACCTCCTCTGTATGCGCTAACGTAACGTTACTTTGCACGAACATGCATAACTTTGTTCGACTGTCGTGAATATTTGAAATGTCCATTTACATTATGTACAAGTAAGTTAGCCAGGAGAAAATTAGCAACGTTGGCGTCTGTCTTCAAATTCTTCTCCGTTTTCAGCCGTCTCCATCTTTCAAAGGCATCTCCTATACAAATCCTTGTTTTATTTCGGACTTTGTCACGACGTAGTTCAGATTCATAACGAGGTCTTTTAGGTTTAGTAACGTTATACATGTTTTATCCGACACGTTCGTAGCTGCAGCTGCGGTAACTAGAGCAGAGCTGGCAACCTGGAAGACGAAACTCTACTGACTTCGTGATTAGTAGATAGGTGGAGGGTGGCGCCTCAGACCAAAACACAACATGACAACAAAAACATCAGTTGAGGGCTGCAACTTTCACTTTTAAATGACAATATCCTGGCCGGACCACTGTTGTCAGTGATATAAGTATTTGAAATGAACATGATTTCTTCATGTCTAGTGACATATCAGGGCCATTTTATGATTAATTGAAATACATTTCTTACATACTGTTCCTTTAAAAACATAGTTGTCAGTACGTAGTTTATTATTTAGTTTGTCCAGCAGAGAGCGCTGATTTACATTTTAAATCCTGAAATGCCTGCTTTGGTCATGATTAAATAACAACAAAATAATATACATCTAAAATATGTAGGTCTATCTAAGTTATATATTAACATATTCATTGACTGCACAAAATAAATAATTTGTCTTGAATGTACTCTAGGTGCACATGTGAATAACATTACCACATTAAAAAAGTAAAAAAAAAAAGTTATTGTCATTTTCTTACAGTGACTCACTCTCTACAGTATTTCCACACTGGGTCTTCTGGAGTCCCAAACTTCCCAGAGTATGTCTCTTTTGGGATAGTTGATGGTACTCAGATAAATCACTGTGACAGCATCTCCAACAAAAACGTACCCACACAAGACTGGATGAACAAAATTACTGAAGAGGAGCCACAGCACTGGGATCGTCGGACTCAGAGCTGTTTGGCTAAACAGCAAGTCTTCAAAGCCAGCATTGGAATTTTAAAGCAGCGCTTCAACCAAACTGGAGGTTGGTTTGTGTTTCACTATTTATCTGTAAAAAATATTAAATCGTGATTTAGAACTGATGTTCTGATTTTTTATATATACTGATATAATATGATGGTACCAGTATACTTTAATAAATCTGACTGATATGACAGCATAGAAAATAATTAATTCAGACATCATTATAAATTAAATACTGGTCACTGTTGGTTGGACAAAATAAGCAATTTGAATATTCCACTTTAAGCTTTGAGACATTGGCAAGACTTTCCTTCTACCTTCTGACATATTAACAATTAATCGATTCATTTAAAAAGACATATTATCAACAGTGACAACAATGATTAGTTTGAGCTTTAAGCATAAATCAAAGAACTATGAAGAGTTTAAATTTGTCCATTAATAAAAACACAAACAAATGTGCGATTGCAAACTATCAGAAACTGCAGCCCAAATGTATTATCGTTTAAACATATGAGCTCTTCAATGTGATATACAAAGAAATGATTTAATGTACAGTAAGATATTAGTTTGTAATTCCTGTGTTTCAGTTCATGTTTCTTTCTGAGACTGTCCTCGAAAAAACGACCACGAGTCGACTCGTATGTACAAGCGGCGAATTACGACCTCATGTTACGTTTCAAAGTTAAGCGACCTCTAGCGGTCGAGTAAATATCGACACTCCGGTCACAGTTGTCATTTTGCATGCGCCCAAATTACGACTCAGTGTTACGTTTGAGGGTGAGTAGCTCTAGAGCTGTTAATACGTCACTTACTTAAGTTTCAATATTTTTTCATGCGAGAAAGTAACCGTGTAGATCCCCAATATGTGATCAGTTTATTCAAATAGCGCCTGTTCCCACTGCGCAAAGACACGTTCAAACAACGTCTTTTCAACGTCGTTTTTGAACGTCGAAGTTTGGTCCTCTGAAGGTGCAGACTGTTACAACAGACGACGTCTTTTCCCGACGTCGAGTGAACGTCCGTTACCGACGTCCACAGGACCTCTGTATAGGAGCCAGTTGTAGTCCGAATGTGGTCTTCTAGACGTCGTTTCTACGTTAAACTTAAACTCATTTTAGACTAATCTGGTCTACAATAAATCACAATCCAATCCCGACAGTTTTTTCCCCAATCTTTATTGCAAACGTCAGTCTTAGGCAACATAAAATGCAGTACAATTTGTGAAAAAGTGGTAAAATACAATAAATAAAATTACCTTCGGTCTGTGAATAAAAATGTAGCAATAGCCTACAAATATAATACAAATAGAACAATAACATAATAAAAATAAAAGTAAAAAAAAGTGCCCTTATGAAGTCCTCAGTTGCCCGATTATCAAACAGGATGACTCCATCTGCACAAGTAGAAAAAGACAAATGATTAGCGATCGAAACGGCAGTTAACACCGCCAGCTTTTTTAGAATGCGTCTGTATTGCCGGAAAAAAACAACAAGAACAGTTATCCCAACAATGGCGGCCAGCCAAAGTCTCACACAGGAATAACTACTATCGCTCTGATAATGATAGCGACCGAACAACTGTTGTTTGCAGTGTCCCCTGCAAACATTTCGACGTCTAATAAACGCTTTAATGTGTACAATTGTTCACGTTAAAGCATCTGTAGCACGTTAGCACGGTGGTTGCGTTCAAAAGCTAACGAGCTGATGGGAAAAGATGCAATGCTAACTGTAGCAACAACTGCTTAGATTAATACGACAAAGCTAAAACAGCAAACACTATGACTGAACATAAAGTTAACTAGGCAGTATGGGTTGACCGAACTTACCTGCAATTTAGTGAACGATGATTTAGAACAGCTGTAGTAGCGGTCGTAGCCTACGGAGCAGACTCGGCCATTGCTTCCACAGAAGAGGAACACCTGGGCCAATCGGAGTGGCTCTTACGGTGTATGTGATGACACAATGCTTCAGCCAGTTAGAGTCGCAAATTTGCACACATTTCGATTTCGCCCGATATGACTGTGGCGCAGAACTCAGTTAAATTTAGCCAGACCGGATTGGTTGCACAAACTACGGTCCAGAGACCCTTAAATAAACCAGTAGGAAAAATAAGAAAATGTAAAATAACAAAATATTATGTATACAATAAATAAATAATAAATATTTTTTAATCTCAAATCAACAATGAATATGAATATAAATTATTAATCATTCGTATTGATTAATCATGTTGATAACAACAAGTTTGATATTTATCTTAAATAAAAAAAATATATATACATTCGTCAATTTCCTGCACCTGTCTTAGACGTCTATATGACCTCCAGAAAAGTTATCACGTCTGACGATCAAATGTTGAACGGCATATTGACGTCGAAATGGGGTCATGGTTAGACGTCGAAATAGCGGACCTAGTTTGCACGTCGTGTAGACGTTCAGAATTGGTCATGGACCGACGGACGCAATATAGACCTGATCTGCACGTCTATCAGACGTCGAATGTTTAGTGGGTTAGGGAAGTTTGCTCGGACGTTTTCGGAGAAGTGAAGCGCCACCTGTGGAACCAGCCAACAGAGGCGAGCAGCCGGCCTCCTGAGGTGATCGGCCGGTCAACCTCCGTCGTCATCCCGGGGTACAAAACGAGCTGATTAGTGTGAAAATACTACCCACATCCTCAAAGTGAATGCTACTAATGCCGTGTTACTCAATTCATTCGTTAAACCTGGTACATTTTGAACTGTATTATTAAAAGAAGGCTTATGAGATTGGCAGAAAGCCTAGTGACGTAGTTGGACTCATTTGATTCCTGTCTATAGCTGTCTGCCGTGGATTGGCTGCGTTTGGTTTCTGCCGCTCAACCAAGCTACAGCAAAGCTTCATAATATTTTCAAATAAACGACTCAAATGCAGTGTTGTGTGTCATTTCTTAACTTAAAGCAACTATAATCACTGCCATTACAAGTTCGGCTGTAGTAAATGTTTAATGTGTTAAGCAGATAAACCAATCCTAACCCTATCTACTGTTCTATAAAGCCGGAGAACCAAACTGCATTGCTTTTTGGCGTAAATCTCTATTGGGCGGTTCTAAATACATCTTAAATAAACTATCTTTACTTTTTCTTAAAATATATCAACTTAAAGCAATGTCATCGCTAGTTCGGCAATACTAGATATTCGATGTAATTAGTATATATATCTTTTTTACAACCCTATTTTAACATATGTGTTTGAAAACCGAAAAACTACAAATATTACGTGACTTGTTATCAAGCAACATGTCGCAGCTCAAGGGATTTGTAGTTTCTACAACGATTAGTGAGTTCCTAGAATAGGAGGTTATAAGTAATAAAATCAATACATAGCCGGGGGTTTTAAGGGTGTGGGAAACACATTTATGTGACCAGAAATTAAGTATATAATTGTCAAGTGGGTGAAAAAATATGCTTACCATTTTGAACAGCGCCCCCACTTTCGGTCTATATCCACTAGGTATAGTCACACAGGCACAAAAGGCAGAGTTCATAAGCTTTCTAGAACACTTTGTCCTGTGTCTATAGCCCCTTTTGATGCAGAATTACAGCCCTTCAGAACTTCTCAGAAGTCAGAGTTCAAAGGTCAATAGTTCAAAGAAGGAGCCATTTACAATCCCCTAACTGACATATGCTATTCCCCAGGTTGAGCTCTTTCCAATGATATCTTTATTATAGTCCTACAACAAAGTATGGATTTTCACATTTCATGAACACAGCTGTGTACAGGCTTAGATTCAGAGAGCCTTTTGAGGGCTCAGCCCATGAACTAAGGATTTTTTTTTTTAAATAACAATGAGAAAAATCATGTAAGGTAATCATATCTGACAGATTTACAACTGAATTAGTAATTTATATTGTATCTGCTCATTTGTTTTTGCCAATTAATTAATTCCACCAGACATCTTGAACCTGTGTGAAAACTAACATCACAACAGCTATTTGTCAAGAGACTTTGAGTAAATCAGTTACACATACCGTTGTTACGATGTCCAATAGGTAATTTCTGACATCTGTGTGTTTCAATGAAAAAACAGCATCTCAACAAAACACTAATGAGGATATGCGACAGAGGCATTCCTTTATTTCAGAATATTGTAACTTCTATCCTCACCTATAGTGGAACTACAGATTCACGGCTTATGTCTTTAACAATAAATGTTAATCAAAACTAAATCAATTCTGAGTAATTAACAAGCAATATAAGCACAAAAATTCAGCTTATGGGCAAGAATGTACTTCTCGATGACATGGGCTTGTCTTTTATGCTGGCTAAGCTACTGTAATGGGTGTGATTGGATGAAGTTGTCTGTTAACCCCTCACCCTTTTTTTAGTGAAAACAAACCTATTCAGGCTGCTAATTTATAAACTGTAAACAATCGTGAAACTGAATTGAATGGAAATGAACACATACAGAGAGAGGTGGCAGGTATTTTATTTCTAAACATTACCAGACATTAACATTTATCATTCATGTAGCCTGCCTCCTCAAAGATCAAGCAAAACAGATCATAAAGTAGTTATATCAAAGAATACATAATAACTGATTTTCGCTCTTGTCATCAATTAAATACTAGTCTAAATCAAACATTAAAAATGAGCCCACAAGGGCAGGTACATGCAGCAGACCCCTCCCAGCTCCACCTGAAAGCCAGCACCAATTAAGGAAGAGAGTGGGAGAGATCGTCACACCCCCACCTTTAAGAGGGGTGTCCTCACTAGGATCCCCAGACTTCAAACAACACAGTGCATCTATTAACAGCTCATCGTTTATGTAATTAAAAACATCATATTATATATACTGTCATTAACGCTGTTACAAGCCATAAACATTTCTTACTTTACGTGGTGGAATAATATTTTTCAGTTTGACACTGATGCACTTTATTTAAAAATATCATCATCCCTTTAAATTGTAAAACTTCAACATTACGTTTTAACTTCAGTGCCGTTTGATGACCTTATCACGTGATAAGGTCACGCTAGCCCCGTGGCAAATTAGCTCGCGGCTAGCCCCAATAGCCTCCGTGTTGGGACGCCGTGGGTAGCCCCGCTAGCTCGCTAACATACATGAGCTATGGTTAGTAGTTAACTTCTATTAGCAGTTCGTCAATGTTGGGCACAAACACTTAACATATAGATTATTCTAGAAATTCACTTACCTAATAAAGTGAAGGAAACATGTCAGGAATGTTCTGTCAGGAGCTGCAGCTAAGCAGCCAGGTATAATTTGTACAAAAACGTCAAACATGACTGAGAAGTTGTAGTTCATTCAAAGAGAGGAGCTATGGCTAGCAGGCCTAGCAGCTGTTCTGCCTAGTGCTGTAAAGGTGTCAAAATCCCTAATGTTTTGCCACGACTACACGCCGCACATGATATTCTATATGTTATACTCCCATCTCTTCTGTACCCTAGGATTTGCCCTCCGAACAAATGCTTATTTCTCAAAAACTACAAGTCCTATCGAGAAAACGAACACATTGTGAGCGTCAGCCGTCTTTCCTCTACAACTGAGTGCTGTTCCCACGCGTGTACTGCGAAAATTGTGGCCTCTGTCGATTGAGAAAGAAGGGCATTCGAAACGGATTTTCGGCGAAAAATCGCTCTCGCTTTTCACATACACACATGGAGAAAAATCTGAAAACTGGTCGGCGCACTCCTCACTCGCTGAACTCCAAACCATACATCCCACACAAATAAAACCCACACCATCTGAAAGCCAACAAAAATCCCTACGTTTTTATGTATTTTTATCTCTGTACCTCAAAAACTGTGGCCCCCTGGTGAGATTGAACCTTTTTTTTTCAGAATTTCTACGAAACTCTGAAGTTAGAGTGCTCGATTTTTGCACGATTATTCTCGCCCCATTGGAAGAATCGCTTAGAAAAGTCATAGTATACCTGTCCTGATTAAGGCGCACGTCTGGATATACAATTTGTCTATTTTTTTTTTTCAGAACTCGTAGTGAACCGAAAAAAGTACCAGAAGAAGGCGGAAGATGATTAGGGCTGCCACGATTAGTCGACTAGTCACGATTATGTCGACCTTAAAAATCTCCGACAACTAATTTAAAGGTGCAGTAGGCAGGATTGCGAAGATCCAGGACTTAGCCAAAAAATTTGAACATCGACAACTTCTCAGTCCCTCCCCACTTTCCGCTAAAGCCCAAAACGGTCTCCCAAGCCCCTCCCCCCACAAGGGAGAGCTGTGCACGATAGAGCGCGTGCATATTGGCCCTGGAATACTGTGCACGAGCAGAGAACCGAGAGAGAGCGAGTAAACAAACTAGCATGGAACACACCGACGTAGTTTTTATAATACCCTTCGTTATTGCTAAATAATTTTAGGTCAAAATATTTAGCAATAGTCAACTTTAGGACAAAACCAAGGTTAGGATGTTTCTGAAAGTAGCCTACATCGGTGATGTTTGCTATCAGTAACAGTTAGAAGCATTCATTGTGGCGTTTTATTCCACAGTTTAGATTTATCAATTTGCTATGTGGTAGATATATGACCGCTACCTGTTGATGTGGTTAGACGTTTGAGAGTGAAGCTGAGACACAGGCCTCAGACGAGGATTACATCCCGGCTCCTTCTACACGCCCACGGACAAGTGGTGCGAGGTGGTGGAGGGAGGGGAGGGCGCTATGAAATGCTTGTCCATGAGCAGTGATTGACACTCTGTTAGATACACCCCTGGACGTGATTGGTGCATCTGAATGTGGAGCGGTGGATGTCTTGCAAATCGCGCTACAGGCTCTAGGTGGGGCCAGAGGAGCCGATTTTTTTTTTAAATGACCTGCTTCATGCAATTATACTTGAACATAGGGTCAGTTTCAGCAAATATGACAGAAAGTTAGTTTTATAAAACTTGCCTACTGCACCTTTAATAGTCGACGCTTTGTTTTTCTCTCAAAACTCTTCCGCTACATAGCGGCTGGCTCTACTCTCCTCCCGGCTTCTCAATGCATGCTACTCCCTTGTAAACAAACCCACATGGCGACTACTGCAACCGAACTACACAGCTGCTGAATGACCCTGCAAACATTTCATCAACCTGGGGGTTGACGGCAGGTCTAAGGGGCGACCTCTACCTTGAAACGAGTTTAAAATAGGTATAGGTCGCGCCTCGACCACAAACCAACTAGATGAAAAAAATAAATGTATACAACCAATCGGGTGAGAGCCCTTCTAACCAATCAGAGGCGAAAAGGGCGGGACCTTCTACTTCAAACCTGGCAGCGGAACACGACTGCAGAGAAGCAAGCACGGCACGTACCGAACAGTTTTTTCGGTAACCCTGCAAACATTTTGACGTCTAATAAACGTTGAAACGTCTAATCGTACACGTCGCCAGGAGGTCTAAAAGTAATGCTGAAATGCAAATTGAAACGACGTCGCGTCGCAACCTCGACGTCTTTTTAACTGTCGCAAACAACGTCTCCACAACGTCACGTTGTAACACAGATGTCTTCTAAACGCGCATTATTCACCTTCTAAAAATGATCCAGTAAATATTCTGATATGTTTTTACAGCTGAATGAGTCGAGTTTTAGATGTTTCTGCAGTGGAGTTAAAAAGAGGTTGACAAATGCAGGTTGAGAAGATGTTGACGTTGCGATCTGACGTCTTTTCAACCTTCATTTCAGCATTACTTTTAAAGCCCCTGGCTGCGTCTACGTCTCGACGTCGTTTTAACGTCTGTTCAACGTCGAAATGTTATCTGTTCAAATTGACTGATTAACTGTAAATACAATTAGTGTTTACATATAGACAATACATTTAATGAATAATAAATGATATTATAAATATTTTTTGCTATAAATTAACACATTTACATAAATACAATGTATTAACAGAACCTACCTTTGGGGGGAAATTATAAGTTTGACAACACAAAAGTGCAATTTCTTTAAAGTTTTATTACACAAACATAATCAGAACACTTTTGAAAAACTAAAAAAAATAATAAAATAATGAGACCAACATGATTCTTACACATACAGCTCTGGAAAAAGCTAAGAGACCACTTCAAAATGATCAGTTCCTCTGGTTTTACTATTCATAGCTATGTGTTTGAGTAAAATGAACACTTTTGTTTCATTCTATAATCTACTGACAACAGGTCAAAATGACAAAACAATTCTGGTGTTTTCAGAAGTTGTATAATGCAAAGAAAACAGGTTCATATTCATTTTAGAACACAACACTACTTTTCAAACTTAGGAGGAGTTTAGAAATCAACATTGGTGGAATAATCCCAATTTAATCGAAGCAGTGGTCTCTTTATTTTTAGCTGTATGTGCAATAAACATAAAAACACCAACACAGTTGAAAAACACTTTGTAGGCGATCACGATCTCCTCTGGCCCCCTCTCCCTCCTATCAATGGCTCCTTCACCTGGAGTGGAGATCCTCACTCTGTCATGTGAAGCTGGAAAAACATTTGAAGTATATTACTTAACAATTCTTAAACACATCTTGGGAAATTGTACACCGTTTTACCATCTAATTCACCTACGTACATACTACATACATCACATGAATGTTAAGTCATGAAACAGGCATAAATTGCTTTTTGGTTATATTTACATAGGCCAAAAAGTCCCAGATAATGATAAAATAAAAACATTACATGATTTTAAATAGAAGAAGCATTGCTGATTAACAAAGCAGACAATTAGGCATTGCATTGGGAGTCAGATTTTTATGTTCACAATCCACTGAATATTAACATTTTAACAGCTAATCAATAGATTAGGCTACTATTGTTTTTTTATTTTTTTTATGAAGATAAATTAACATTTTCAAATTATCTTGGGGGAAAAAATGCATTTTCTGGACACCTCCATGTCAGCTCGTCTGTATAAGTGCTTCACTGATTCATGTCTGGATTTCTAAACTCCAATAGTCCAAAAATATCAGAATATTAGACAGAAAGCACACTGAAGAGCTTCATGTTAGCCGAGTGAGCAGCTAGCTTGAAATCCACTCGACAGTTAAACACATAACGCACGGTCGGTCAATGCCACTTTTTAAAACACAGAAAGTTGCATATGAACCTACAGTCTATGATAATGAACACATATAAACCGTCTCTCATGTTTTATGTCAACGAACTTACCGAAAAAACTGTTCGGTACGTGCCGTGCTTGATTCTCTGCAGTCGTGTTTCGCTGCCAGGTTTGAAGTAGAAGGTCCCGCCCTTTTCGCCTCTGATTGGCTAGAAGGGCTCTCACCCGATTGGTTGTATACATTTATTTTTTTCATCTAGTTGGTTTGTGGTCAAAGCGCGACCTAGACCTATTTTAAACTCGTTTCACGCTAGAGGTCGCCCCTTAGACCTGCCGTCAACCCCCAGGTTGATGAAATGTTTGCAGGGAATCGTTTGTGGCAGCCCTTCTGATGACACACTTTTAAATGATCCGAATATCACTCTGACCTGTCAAGATGGGCCTCAGGTTCTCAGGGACCATGCCTGATTTCAGGCATTGGGCAGTTATAAATTAATATATTACTTAACTACTTCAATACACGCTTTCTCTTCAGAACAATAGATACTATGACAGGGAACTAATGATTAGTTTTTAGTTAAGAGTTGGACAGATGAAGAGAGGATGAAATGATCCTACTAGTCAGTGAAGATGTTTGTCAGTTAAATGATCTAGAAAGCATCTTCTACACCTGAAACCAGAGATTTTCCTTCATATTCTGATTAAATACAGTAACAGTGTGGTCTACCTGCTCAGACAGGGTGCTCTCTGTGACCACACAATATACAGGTGTAGTTATTAAACAGCATTTATGTTGGTTTTGATGTCATGATCCTAAAATAGTGATTTAAAAAGCGTCTCAGCGCCACAGTGGAGGAGTTAGCCTGGTTTAGCAGGTAACGTTAGCATTAATGAGCCACAATCAAATCACTGTTTCTGATCATTCATGTGACAACAGGAACAGAAACTATAGAATTAAATGACAGCAGCTGAACTGTGTGTGTTTATTAAAATGCAGTAACGCTGTAGTTGATGGTGGAGAGCAGGAGAGGACTGAGTGGAGGTTGAACCAGATCAGACTGTCTGTCAGACTGATCAACAAGAGTTTCACTGTTTTCTGAAATAAAGAAGAACGAGAAAATGATTTAGTAATGTCTTTATCTAGTTAGTCATTTTATTGTGGTTAAAAATCTTTAGTAATTTGTCATAAATACACATAATGTTAACAAGCTAACTAGTGTTGGCTCACAGTAAATGTCAGAGAACTGTAGACGTCTTAACTTTCCAGAAGGTTATCTGTTATTAGCAGCGAGGTTTCACAAATAAATCAGAGACAAACTGACCGTGAATAGAAATGAAATGTTAACTTTTAGAGCGAGCTGCTGGTCGAATGCTAATATCATCAGAGTTCTTTAAAGAAGCTCAAAGAAAAACTGAGACTCACAAACTAAAACAAATAAGAAACACAAACTAAAAGACAAACACTACAAGCTGTGATATGAGAGGAAAATCACATTTCTTTACATTTCACATTGAAGCTCTTTTTATATTTTTGATTGATGAGTAAAGTTAGATTTCAGTTTGTGTTTTAAATGAACTCTACTGTACTGATCACAGATTGTTGATCAATAATAAATATGTACATGGACTACAGACTGGATTAGATTAACTTTACTTGACTGCACTGTGTCTGTGCCGTGACAAACAGTGCTGAAATGATTCATCAATAAATCAATTAGTTGATGATACTAAATGAATTGACAACAATTCTTCAATCAGCTGATCATTGAACTCTTTAATCAATCAGACATTTGTTGATTCACGTTTCTCAGATATGAACATTTCCTTCTTTTCTCTCTTTAATGTTCTAAATTAAATACTGTTCAGTGTTGGTTGGACAAAAGAAGCAGCTTGAAGATTTATCCTCATCAGTTTCACTATTTTCAAGTGATAAATAAATAATAACACTCATTACATAATCAGCAATGACACAAATCTTTAGCTGAAGATGTAAATTTGTTGAAGAAAACAGTTTAGATGAACTCTTCTAATACAGTGTGTCCATAATATAGTAGAACTACAGTAGATTAGATTCCACTAACCTTTATTTGTCCATAGTGTTTCTGTGCCACAATAAACACATAATATTTAAGTGTTAAGTTAATGAATGGACTGGATGATCAATAGAACATGAATCAATGACAACTTTGATTTTATAATAACTGCTTCCAGTAAAACCAGTCTTTAGCTGCTTTTGTTTCTGACCATTTAAAACAGTTGTGATTTTTTTTATTTTAAAGAATAAAATAATAATTGATGGATATTGAAAAGGATGTAGGGTTTCCCACTGTGTCCCTGTCTCCTGTCAGTCTGTTCTGTCTCTGTCTAAAATGTCCAGTAGTTTCCATCAGGCCAGTAAGAACAGTAGGAGTTGATCCTCTGTATCTGTTGATGAGTGGAGCTCTGTGGTGAAGATTTGATATTAAATAAAATAATGAAATGATTGTGATGTGATCTGAGTCTGGTTCACTGCAAGCTCTCTGTCTCTGTCTCTGTCTCTCAGGTGTCCATGTTTACCAGTGGATGTATGGCTGTGAATGGGACGATGAGACTGATGAGGTGAAAGGATATAATCAGGATGGTTATGATGGAGAAGACTTCGTATCATTCAACCTGGAGACAGGGACATGGATCGCTCCAAAACCAGAGGCTGTCTACACCAAACACAAGTGGGACAATGACAAAGGTTATGTCGCACAGCAAAAGAACTACCACACCCAGATTTGTCCTGAGTGGTTGAAGAAGTATCTGAACTATGGGAGGAGCTCTCTGATGAGAAAAGGTAAAATCACATGACCTCAGTTAGTGTAATGAACTCAATGTTCATATTCCTCAGTTACTTTTCTACCATAGCATTATAATGTATGACCAACTGTTTACACTCAGTTTACAGTCTTTTCTCTTTCTCTCATTTTATCTCTTCACCACTCTCTTTTTCACTGTTAACATTTTTTTTGCTGTTCATGTCTTTCTTTTTCTCACAAATTAGTCAACCTCTATTCCTCTACATCACTTTTGTTTTTATCTTTCCATCTGCTTCTTTTCCTCTCTGGCCGTTGTAAACTGTCTCTCTCTTCCTCCTGATGTCTCTTCTTAATATCATTCTCATCTTATATAAAATCACTTCCTTTACATAAAAACACTTCACATGGTGTATATACAGTATATATGTATTTATATTAATATGTCTAAGCCATTCAAACTACATGACATCTTTTACTTTGCATGTAATACAGAAACTTAACTGTCTTTGTTTTATTTCTCTCTCTCTCCAGACCTCCCCTCAGTGTCTCTCCTCCAGAAGACTCCCTCCTCTCCAATCAGCTGCCACGCTACAGGTTTCTACCCTGACAGAGCCATGATGTCCTGGAGGAAAGATGGAGAGGAGATTCATGAAGGAGTGGAACAAGGAGAGATCCTCCCCAACCATGATGGATCCTTCCAGATGAATGTTGACCTGAACATTTCATCAGTCTCACCTGAAGACTGGACTAAGTACGACTGTGTGTTTCAACTCTCTGGTGTGGAGGACGACGTCATCACCAAACTGGACAAACCAGTAATTAAGACAAACTGGGGAAAGCCTAACGTAAAAAGTGGTGATGGAGGTAGGAAACATGTTTAGTTCAATCAAATGTGTGTTTTGTCTCCTTTTCTGGTTTTCTTGTTGTAAAAGAAGACCGTCTTTCTTCCTCTTTTTTTCTGTTGTTCATGTCTCATTGATCAATCAGTCATACTGTATATTAAATCAAAGATGTTTTCTTTGTATGGAGGTTTCAGGAATGATTGGGACATCAAAACCAGTATAGGGACGATATTTAAATAATATTCTATGACTATTTACTCAGTGCTCTTCTAATTTATATAATATGTTTTACTCATAATGTATTTCTTTACTGCTGTATTATTCTTGAAAGTCCTACATACCTGTCTCTAATTAGTTTACTTTAGTATTCATTAGACAGATTTAAGACTTTTAAGTTCTTCCTATAAAGCTGAATGCGTGTTTTCTGGTTATGTTTCAACATTTGCTTGTTGAGTTTTCTTTCCCTGACATGTGATCCTGAGCTGTACACAGCTTACTGTAGGTGTAGCGGTCCCCGGTCAATCAATGGTTTTACTTTACAGATATTGATGAGACGTCGGTAGATTTTCGCTCATTTAATACCGTTCCATTCAACATCCACCAACACCGTAAGAGCTGTTCATTGAACAAAAAATATATACAAATCAATATAACTACATAAATCACAGACACAATCACAATCACTACAACATCAGAAGATAAAATAAAAGATACCTTGTTGCCATTTTGACAGGGCGCTCAAAAATATTTACATCAATTTACAAAGTACACTCCTTTCTTCCCTTTTTGTGTACTCTTATCCGTCCACCTTTCTCCGTCACCTCCGTAGCCATGACAACATACACAAACATTCGAAACAACACAGAACTACGATTATGTATTGCAAATAAAACCATATATTGCTTCCAAGTCTTTTACACTCCCACCAAATTATGTGTTTTATATAATATGCAAAACATAAAACACTATTAATTTTTACGTGCAATTACTTCATATAAAATAAATAGTAAATACATTAATACAACAGATTAGTTTTGTTTTGTTTTTTGCTCACTTAAGAGGCCTCTACTAGTAGAACTAATTTATGAGCTGGACGTTCTACCAAGGATACTTTGTTCAAGCATTCGCCTCTTCTGTTCAGTTGTCTATCTCCTAAACATATCTTGACCTTTCTTACAAGACCATCATCATCTCTCACTGTCTCTGAGACTCGTCCGAGTCTCCAGTCTGATCTTGGAAGCTGTTCCTCTGTATCCATTACAATGTCACCCACTTGAAGATTCCTCGTGGTCGCATGCCATCTTTGTCTGAGCATGATGTTGTGTAGATATTCCTTTTTCCACCGGCTCCAAAACTGTTCTGCTAAATATTATACTTGTCTCCATCTTTTTCGGCCATATAAGTCTTCTCTGATGAACTTGCCTGGGGGAGGAGGTGTAGTGACAGCTTTCATGTTAATTAGATGGTTTGGAGTGAGTGGTTCTAAACTGTTCGGATCATTCAGGTTATCCGTTGTAAGAGGACGGCTGTTTACAATAGCAGAAGCCTCATATAATAGAGTTCTTAAGGAGGCATCATTGAGTCTTCCAGGTGAGAGAGAGAGTGTGGAGTTGAGCACATTTTTTACAGTTCTGATCTGTCTTTCCCACACTCCACCTGCGTGACTTGCATGAGGTGTATTGAACACAAAATCACACTGCTGTTCTGCAAGGAAGGTTGACAGTCTTTCAACGTCCAGTTCTTGTAGAGCTGCTCTCAGTTCATTTTTGGCTCCTACAAAATTAGTGCCTTGATCACATTTAATTTGTCTCACTGAGCCTCGCAGTGTCACAAAGCAACGTAGACCGTTGATGAAAGCATCAGTTGACAAATCATCTATCATTTCGACATGGATAGCACGAGAGCTGAAACATGTAAAGAGTAAGCCATATCTTTTTTGCTCTTTTCGACCTTGTTTAGTCAGGAGAGGGCCAAAACAGTCCATCCCGCAGTATGTGAATGGGGGAGAGGATTCCATCCGTTCTGTTGGGAGATCACTCATTTTTTGCCCTACTGCATGTCCTCTTAGTCTCCGACATGTTACACACTGACAAATGTAGGATGCAACTGCTTGACTTAAACCCGGGATCCAATAGCCACTGGCCCGGATTTCATTGATGGTAAAGCCTTTGCCCTGGTGTTTAACCTTTTCATGGCAGTGTGCAATTATCAGTTTTGTGGCATGATGCTGCCTGGGGATGACTGTTGGGTGCTTTACTGAGCTAGGAAGGGATGAGCAGCGCAGTCTTCCTCCCACCTTGAGCACAGCATCTCTGTCCAAGAAGAGATCAAGGGGATGTAACTTGTTATTCCTTGGTAATAGATTTCCATTTTTTAATGTCTTTATTTCTTCTGTGTATGCTTATTTTTGTATGTCTTTGATGATCACAAGTTCTGCGTTCTGTCGTTCACTCACTATAGAGTGAGTGTTTGATTTGTCTTTCAGGAGTCGGCGTTTGAGACGAGCCACAGCACTGACAGCCTTAGACCAGGATGAGAATTTCACGAGGCGGTCAGACAGACTCGCTTTTGCAGTAGTCTTTGTTAAGAATGTTTGAACCCTTTTTACATCTGGGTCTCCTATTGGAAGATCCAGAATCACCTTGGCTGGAGGATATATTTCCTTTTCCCACAGGAACTTGGGACCTGTGAGCCACTCAGATGACAGTAGTTCCTCCACTGTTGTCCCTCTGGACGCATGGTCTGCAGGATTTTCTTTGGTGGAAATGTACAACCACTGCTGGGGTGCTGTACTGTTGCGTATCTTTTGCACCCTATTTGCGACAAAGGTGTGGAACCGTCTTGCTTCATTATGTATGTACCCAAGAGTAACCTTTGAGTCTGTCCAAAAGAATTCATCTATAGTGTCGTGAGTTAGCTCTTCTTTAAGCATGTTACTCACTGTGACTGAGACCGTTGCTGCTGTGAGCTCTAACCTTGGAAAAGTGGAGACTTTTGTGGGGGAGATGCGGGCTTTTCCCATGATGAAGGCACAGTGAACATCTCCATCCCCATTTACAAGTCTCAGATAAGAACATTGTCCATACCCAGTGGTGCTTGCATCTGAGAAATGATGCAGTTCTCTTTTCTCCACCTTTCCAAAGTCAGTAGGCACATAACATCTGGCTATCTGTACTTTCTCCAGATTGATGAGATCCCTTTTCCAGCGCTCCCACCGTGGTTTCAGACCTTCAGGCAGTGGATCGTCCCAGCTGGTACCCTGATGGCACATTTCTTGCAGGATCTTTTTGCCACTGAGGAGATAGGGAGCAACGAATCCCAGAGGATCATATACAGATGCGATGGTGGATAATATTCCACGGCGTGTAGGTGGTTAGTCTTTCAGTGTGATGTTGAAAGTGAAGCAGTCTCTTTCTACATTCCAGTGAATGCCTAGTGCTCTCTCTATTTGCATCTCACTGAATGCAAGGTCTTTTGTTTTAATGTCAGTTGCATGCTCTGATGTTGGTATACTGTTTAGAACAGAGTCACTGTTTGATACAAACTTGTGTAGCCGGAGCCCACCATTTGCGCATATTTCTCGTGCCTCTTGTGCCAGCTGAATTCCTTCTTTCACTGTCTCTACACTTGTAACTCCATCATCCACATAAAAGTCTCTGGCAATGAACTGTGAAGCTAGAGGAAATGCAAGGTTGTGCTCTTTGGCCAGATGTTTTAATCCATAGTTTGCACATCCTGGTGAAGACACTGCACCAAAGAGATGTACAGTCATTCTATACTCTTGTGGTTGTGTGCTTAAGTCTCCATTTTTCCACCATAGGAAGCGGAAGTAGTTGCGATCAGTCTCTTGAACTTTGAACTGATGGAACATTTTTTCTATGTCACACATTAAAGCTATCTGATGCTGTCGAAAGCGTATGAGGATGCCTGTTAGATTGTTTATCATGTCTGGACCAGAAAGTAGGTGCTCATTCAGACTGGTTCCCTTGTGTTTGGCTGAGCAGTCAAATACAACTCGCAGCTTTTCTGATTTCTTTGGGTGATAAATACCATGGTGTGGTATATACCATTTGTTGCCATTAAATCCATCATCTTTAGCTTCCTCAGCATCACCTCTTTTGATTATGTCACTCATGTACTTAACATAATCTTCCTTGTATCTCTCATCCTTAGACAATCGCCTCTTGAGGTGGTTAAGACGAATCTCTGCAAGCTGTCTGTTGTTGGGCATGTATGCTCTTTCCTTAAAAGGCAATGGCATTTCATAATGTCCTTGTTCATCCCTTCTTATGCCTTCCTTAAGTTTGTCCAAGAAGATGAGATCCTCTTGAGACACTGTTTTCTCATTTTCCTTGCTTTCTCTGAAGTCTCTCTCTAATGCTCGAATTGCATCCATAGGAGTTACTGGGGGGATCTCTTTTACAGCCACACAGTGACAGAGACCGTTCATCATGTCTGTTTCATGGTGAGGTGTTTCACTGCCAACTATGCTCCACCCTAACTCTGTTTGCACTGCATAAGGCTCATCATCTTTGCCTAGTATTACTTGTATAGGTGCTAGTGCCTTTGGACAGTTATAACCTATCAAGAGTCCAATTTCACAACTGAGGAGTGGTGGAACTTCATCGATGATTGGTGATAGGTGACTCCAGCGTTTGGCAGTTTCACAGGTTGGTATGTGTTCTCGGTTCACAGGAATATGGTCCTTTGTGTATGCAGGAGGGAGGAGAATGTGTTTTTCAGAATTGTAACCTCTAACACGGAGACCAGATATTCTCTCACTGTTTGTAACTGCATTTTCTCCCATCATGGTGGTGAGTTTTAGTTTTACTGGACATCCATTTACTTGTAATTCACAACTCACTTCCTGATCAATGAATGCAGTGTCACTTTGAGTGTCCAACAAGGCATAGACAAGCTTTTCTCTGTATGGGTTAACAGTAGTTGACACCCATACTGGAACAATCATTGAGGTACTAGCTGATTGTCCCTCTCTGGCGACATTGAGTGATACAGCAGTTGTTGTCTCTGATGTGCTATTTTGCGTGGTGTCTGATGTATTCACTTGCCTTTCTCTTGTTATGTTTTTTAAGAAATTGTCATCATGAAGGCAGGTTGGGTGTTTTTTCGAGCAAGTGTCACATTTTAGGCGCCGACGACACTCTTTTGCACTGTGGCCTTGTTTTAAACAGCCATAACAAAGTCTGTTCTCCTTGACATATGCTCTTTTTTCTTCCAATGACTTTTCCATGAGGACAGGGCATTTATGGAGCCGATGTGTGCCTTTACATAATATGCATTGAGGCCCCATGTTTTCTCTCAATGATGTTCTGTCACTGTGCACAGCTGTTTCAGTACTGAATACACTTGCTTTATTTCTCCTAGTATCTTTCAGGTTATTTTTGTTACTGGATAACTCTGAAGAGCGAAGAGCATGGATGGAGGTGACTGGGTTGCAGGCAATTTCTGCTTCTAGCAACAGAAAATCAGCAAAATCCTTGAAACTTGGAAAGTCTTTGCCATCTAACTGAGCCTTTGTAACTTGACGGTTCCATCTAGAAGCTGCCCAGTCAGGCAATTTTTGGGTCAGTTTTTGGTTTTGCTCACAGTCATTTAATATTTCCAGGCCCTTTACATGGGGAATGGCTAGCTGACATGCATTAATGAAGTCTGCAAAAATCCTTAGTCCTTCAGCATCCTTAGTCTGTATCTTTGGCCAATTTGATAATTTCTCTCTAAATGCTCTTTGGACAACAAAAGCCTGGCCGTATCTCTGATTTAGTTTTTTCCACGCATCTTGATAAGCTTGCTCATCATTTCTAAAAAAGGTTCCTTCTAAGCATTTACGAGCTGGACCACTGACATACTTTTTTAAATAATACAGTTTATCACAGGCAGAAATGCCCCTTTGGTCTATTAGTGATATGAAAGAGGCTTTCCACTCAATAAAATGTATTGGTTCACCATGAAACACTGTAGGCTCAGGTATTGGAAGTCTGTTAAGTGTGATACTGTCCTGAACAGCTTGTGCTAGTTGAGCAACATCAGGGGGCGCTGACAGCACTGTAGGTGAGTATGGCGCAGGGGGCTGGGGGGCTGAAAGTGGGCTCATCTGCTCCCCTTTAAATGATTGTGCATCACTTAACTGTACCATTTCTCTGTTGTAAGATTCTAGTCTGGCCCATGCTGCCTCCACATCTCTTTCAGCTTTTAGACGTTCCAGCTCAGACCTTTGAATTTCAAGTTCTTTCTGGTGTTGTTCTTCCAAAGCCTTGATCCTTTTCTTTTGTTTGCCTTCCTCTTGTACGATCCTATACTCAGCCTCCTTTGCTGCAAGGTCTGCAGCTGCCTCAGCTCGTCTCAAAGCGATGCATGAAGATGAGGAATGATGAGTGATTCCTGATGGTGCAGCAGTGGAACCATAGATGGAGATTGCATAATCACGATCTAGCAGCTCACGCAGACGATTTCTTTCAACTTCAGCATTAAAATCTCCATTAACGCCTGTTAGTCTTTCATATATGACTTTGGTAATGTCATGAGTTTCTGCTTCACATGCATCAATTTTCCTCCTCAAATCAGCTGATGGTGTGATGTGAGTTCTTATTTCAGTGTAAAGTCTCAAAATGTCATCTCTTTCCTTTTCTAAAATGTCCACAAGTGATGACATGAGTGCATCACTTATATCTGATTTAAGTTTCTCTCTTGCTTCACGTGCTTGCATTTTCCACTGTTCATATAGGCTTATGAGTTTCTTTTCCTTTTTACTTAGTTCTTCTTTTTGATAAGCAAGCATTTTTTCTGTTGGGACTTTGGGACGCACAGAGCGGCGAGGATCCTTTGTGGCGTTCTGGACGTTACACTGTAGCGCAGCCAACGTCTTGTCTTTACACTGTGTCGTTTGCCGGATATCCTGCCTCGTAATTTCACTCGCATTTTGAACCAGTCCTTTATAGTCCTGAATTTCCTTTTGAAGAGTAACAATCTGTCCATTAATGTCCATAAGGCTCTCGGATGAAGCTTGAGTGTCTTCCATACTTCTTTAATGTTTGTGAGATCAACTTTTGCTACTTGCTGTGTCCGTTATCCGTTGAGCCGTTGCTAAGACGCTGTGCAGCATGGCAAC
The DNA here is from genome assembly GCF_963514085.1 of Chelon labrosus. Lineage (NCBI taxonomy): Eukaryota > Metazoa > Chordata > Actinopteri > Mugiliformes > Mugilidae > Chelon > Chelon labrosus. Next base: position 4,731,952 of record NC_140349.1, read on the forward strand.
GGGGCCAAGCGTTGATATCCTCAGCGGCGAGCGGCGGTGATATCCTCCCGTAACAGCGGCCGGCAGCGGCGATTTCCTTCCTCAGCGGTGGCAAGCAGCAGCGTCAAACTCTTGCTCACCAAGCTCTTACTGTAGCGGTCCCCGGTCAAATGGTTTTACTTTACAGATATTGATGAGACGTCGGTAGATTTTCGCTCATTTAATACCGTTCCATTCAACATCCACCAACACCGTAAGAGCATTGAACAAAAAATATATACAAATCAATATAACTACATAAATCACAGACACAATCACAATCACTACAACATCAGAAGATAAAATAAAAGATACCTTGTTGCCATTTTGACAGGGCGCTCAAAAATTCCCTGCAAACATTTCATCAACCTGGGGGTTGACGGCAGGTCTAAGGGGCGACCTCTAGCGTGAAACGAGTTTAAAATAGGTCTAGGTTGCACCTCGACCACAAACCAACGAGATGAAAAAAATAAATGTATACAACCAATCGGGTGAGAGCCCTTCTAGCCAATCAGAGGCGAAAAGGGCGGGACCTTCTACTTCAAACCTGGCAGCGGAACACGACTGCAGAGAAGCCAGCACAGCACGTACCGAACAGTTTTTTCGGTAAGTTCATTGACATAAAACATTACAGACGGTTTATATGTGTTCATTATCATAGACTGTAGGTTCATATGCAACTTTCTGTGTTTTAAAAAGTGGCATTGACCGACGTTATGTGTTTAACTGTCGAGTGGATTTCAAGCTAGCTGCTCACTCGGCTAACATAAACAGGGCTCTTCAGTGTCTAATATTCTGATATTTTTGGACTATTGGAGTTTAGAAATCCAGACATAAATCAGTGAAGCACTTATACAAACCAGCTGACATGGAGGTGTCCAGAAAATGCATTTTTTCCCCAAGATAATTTGAAAATGTTAATTTATCTTCATAAAAAAACAATAGTAGCCTAATCTATTGATGAGCTGTTAAAATGTTAACATTCAGTGGATTGTGAACATAAAAATTTGACTCCCAATGCAATGCCTAATTGTCTGCTTTGTTAATCAACAATGCTTCTTCTATTTAAAATCATGTAATGTTTTTATTTTATCATTATCTGGGACTTTTTGGCCTATGTAAACATAACCAAAAAAGGTTTAAAAAAAGGCAACTGGACTTGTAGAGTTTGTTCAGAAGACGTTTCACCACTCATCCGAGTAGCTTCTTCAGTTCTGGTGGACTGGTGGGAAATCTGTAGCCTGGCTCCGCCGGCCCACGTACTTCCGCTCATTTGCATTCCCTACAGTACTCCGTCTGGAATAGCTTGATCCGCTAACGTTTACTCCGGCCAACTGGTTGGCGAACCAATCAGCGAACAGAGGGCGGGTCTGAGAGCGATTACGTTTCAGTTGCGCGCCGAGTTTGAAATGTTTACACGAACGGAGACGGATATACTCGAAGCCATTCGCTCCGTTGTGGATATGCTTCCTGGCATTACAGCACTTTTATTCCAATTTCGCGTCCTTAATTGCAATGGGGGATGGTAGAGTAGCGATTTGTTTACTTGTTGCGTTCTTGAAAGCGGAAGTACGAGGCAGCAGAGCCTGAAGGCTCCGGCGCATAACATACGTCATTACCAAACGTTAGTGATTGGTTAAAGGAACTCCGATGATTTTAAACCTCAAACTGTGCCCTCCCACCAGGAAATAAACGTTTGCCAATGGAGCTAGGCCAGACTCTCTGCGAAGTCAGAGAGTCTGGTATCCAGGCTAGGAAATCTGAGGTTTAAATAGGATCTGAGGTTTAAATAGGAACTCCTCCTGAAAAAACTTGCTTGTTATGCTAATAACCAGAAACTTTCTGGTTATTAGCATAACAAGCAAGTTTTTTCAGGAGGAGTTCCTATTTAAACCTCAGATTTCCCACCAGTCCACCAGAACTGAAGAAGCTACTCGGATGAGTGGTGAAACGTCTTCTGAACAAACTCTACAAGTCCAGTTGCCTTTTTTTAAACCTTTTTTGGATATACCATGACCTGGATGACTGAGAACCTTCACAGACATATGTAAACATAACCAAAAAGCAATTTATGTCTGCTTCATGACTTAACATTCATGTGATGTATGTAGTATGTACGTAGGTGAATTAGATGGTAAAACAGTGTACAATTTCCCAAGATGTGTTTAAGAATTGTTAAGTAATATACTTCAAATGTTTTTCCAGCTTCACATGACAGAGTGAGGATCTCCACTCCAGGTGAAGGAGCCATTGATCGGAGGGAGAGGGGGCCAGAGGAGATGGTGATCGCCTACAAAGTGTTTTTCACCTGTGTTGGTGTTTACAAGGTGTTAACAGTTTTTTTTTATGTTTATTGCACATACAGCTAAAAATAAAGAGACCACTGCTGCGATTAAAAATTGGGATTATTCCACCAATGTTGATTTCTAAACTCCCCCTAAGTTTGAAAAGTAGTGTTGTGTTCTAAAATGAATATGAACCTGTTTTCTTTGCATTATACAATGTCTGAAAACACCAGAATTGTTTTGTCATTTTGACCTGTTGCCATTTTCTGCAAATACATGTTCTAAATGACAACATTTTTATTTCCAATTTGGGAGAAATTTTGTCAGTAGGTTATAGAATGAAACAAAAGTGTTCATTTTATTCAAACACATAGCTATGAGTAGTAAAACCAGAGGAACTGATCATTTTGAAGTGGTCTCTAAACTTTTTCCAGAGCTGTATGCGTAAGAATCATGTTGGTCTCATTAGTTTTTAGTTTTTCAAAAGTGTTCTGATTGTTTGTGTAATAAAACTTTAAAGAAACTGCACTTTTGTGTTGTCAAGCTTATAATTTCCCCCAAAGGTAGGTGCTGTTAATACATTGTATTTATATAAATGTGTTAATTTATAGCAAAAAATATTTTTAATATCATTTATTATTCATTAAATGTATTATCTATATGTAAACACTGTAATTGTTTTTACAGTTAATCAGTCAGTGTGAACAGATAACATTTCGACGTTGAACAAACGTTAAAACGACGTCGAGACCTAAACGCAGCCAGGGGCTTTAAAAGTAATGCTGAAATGAAGGTTGAAAAGACGTCAGATCGCAACGTCAACATCTTCTCAACCTGCATTTGTCAACCTCTTTGTAACTCCACTGCAGAAACAACATCTAAAACTCGACACATACAGCTGTAAAAATATATATATCAGAATATTTACTGGATCATTTTTAGAAGGTGAATAATGCGCGCTTAGAAGACATCTGTGTTACAACGTGACGTTGTGGAGACGTTGTTTACGGCCGTTAAAAAGACGTCGAGGTTGCAACGCGACGTCGTTTCAATTTGCATTTCAGCATTACTTTTAGACCTCCTGGCGACGTGTACGTTTAGACGTCGTTTCAGCGTTTATTAGACGTCGAAATGTTTGCAGGGTAATGCTGAAATGAAGGTTGAAAAGACGTCAGATCGCAACGTCAACATCTTCTCTACCTGCATTTGTCAACCTCTTTTTAACTCCACTTCACTGCAGAAACAACTCGACACATAGGCTACAGCTGTAAAAGTATATATATCAGAATATTTACACTGGATCATTTTTAGAAGGTGAATAATGCGCGTTTAGAAGACATCTGTGTTACAACGTGACGTGGAGACGTTGTTTACGACCGTTAAAAAGACGTCGAGGTTGCAACGCGACGTCGTTTCAATTTGCATTTCAGCATTGCTTTTAGACCTCCTGGCGACGTGTACGTTTAGACGTCGTTTCAACGTTTATTAGACGTCGAAATGTTTGCAGGGTATTTACATCAATTTACAAAGTACACTCCTTTCTTCCCTTTTTGTGTACTCTTATCCGTCCACCTTTCTCCGTCACCTCCGTAGCCATGACAACATACACGAACATTCGAAACAACACAGAACTACGAATTGCAAATAAAACCATATATTGCTTCCAAGTCTTTTACAGTAGGTTTGACTGATATTGTTACATTTACATGGAGGATGATGGGTGTAATATAGAGTATAGAGAGTATTTAGACTTGTTAAAGTGTCAAGCCTGTTTGCTGTGAACTTTAGATATTGTAACAGAGTTTTCAGCCAGTACTTATAATGCATCACTGAAAATCAAACTGTAATAATCACTATTTGTCTTAATTTGTCTTCATCTTTAAATTATCTGAAGTTTCTCCTGTTTTGGTTCTATGTTCCTCAGGGTTCCCTCCTACTGCTGCTGGTATTGGAGTTGTTGTAGCGTTGCTCCTCCTGGCAGCCTGCATAGCTGGAATCGGCTATGGAATCTGGAAAAGAAACAACAACGGTGAAGAACAGAAATATGGTTTTACTTCTCATAAAAATCATTATACTTCCAATATGTATTTAACATGTCCATGTGTTTTTGTGTTAATGCTCTTATAGCTTCACGTGTCTCATATCTTATGCTTGTGACATTAGTTTATATAGTACATATTAGGGCTGCACAAAGCACATTTTACTCTTGTGTTCTTATAATAAATAACTGTCTTCTCTATTTCAGGGTTTAAACCTGCTAACAGTAAGTATTGTCAATATTTAAATTAGGTAGATTATTTGATCAGATTTATATTTGTGAGCTTTATTTAAAGATTATTAAAATCTCAAAGAAAAACTTGACAGAAACCATTCATGTTATTTTTATGTTTTTAGCTTCTGACACTTCATCATCATCAGCTGAACGTCCAGATCCTTAGAAAGTGAGTAGACAGTAAACACAGTTGATCAAACTAAACAAATATAATAGTATAGTCTCAAAGCTGCTGTTGTTTCAGGTGAACTCACATTTAAACATGTAGTCGTTACCTGATGTTTGAGATAAAACAACTTTGTCCTTTTAAAATAATTTCTTCGTGTGATTCATTGTTTCTACAGTAAAATGATCCAGACGCCTAAACTGAAAGATGAGAGGATGAAACATGACGTGGTGATTTTTCGTCTTGACCTGAAGATCATGATTTAAACCAACACATGAATGAACCATCAGCAAAATCATTTTCTCTGATTTTAATTGACGTCTCCAATCAAGTTATTTCAATGAGCGTAAAGCTACTAGAACACACTGACTTGTGTTCAGGCTTCATTCCTGTATCTATAGGTTTCTCCAACAGCTGTCAGGTTCAGATTAATGTGTTAGTCAGAGTGTTGTTGAGCTGTGTCATCAGGTGTTTTGAATCACTGCAGCAGCTTTTAGAGGCCAAAGACAAGTGGTGAAGAAAAGCTGCATCATGTATGATATATGGACAAAAGTGAATGTTGTCTTAGAATGAATACACAACTATCAACATAACACAGCTCCAATGAGTCTGTACAGATGTTTGTTTTTAATTTAAAACAAGTTATGTATTTTGTTCTTTACTTTGTAGTAAGTAATCACTAATCAGTAATCACTTAAACATACCAAGCTGAAATCAAAATGAAATGTATAATTAAGTGTGTCCTTTATTATTATTTTTTTCTAAATTTGAATTTTTCTTAAAGCTTGTTTTAATTGGCCCCTGTTTATTAGTTTTTCTGGGATCAGATCCTTCATTGTAGTTTGTGTGTGAGTTGCAGGAATCGGGTTGCATTTTCATTCCTGTAAAGCTTTTTAAAAAATTGGGATTTTTGCAAATGCTCCAAAAATAAAGTGACAACAGATGTAGTATGGAGCGCCACAGGAAACACACAACTCCAGGCCAGTGATACTCACAGGAAGATGGAGGAGGAGGAGGGGAAATAAAATAAGAAATTAGAGGATAGGAGCTCGGTGTAAGAGAGAAGAGAGTAGAGGACATGTGCTCAGTGCATCGTTCCCCAGCAGCCTAGGCCTATTGCAGCATAACTAAGGGATGGTTCAGTCCAGCCATAATCTTGATCAAAAAGGAAAGTCTTAAGTAGAGTAACCTTAAAAGTAGAGAGGGTGTCTGCCTCCCGAATCCAAACTGGGAGCTTTACTATATTTACTATATTTTCTGTATTTCAAAGCAAACATTCAAACCAACTAAAGTGTTGTTTAATAGAAATGTAAATGTTCTGTCATGGCTCTGGTGTCTTCTCTCCCTCATTCCTTGTGTTTCTGCTGTTTTCCGTCCCTCATGTCTTTTGTCCTTGTTTTGTCTCTGAGTGTGAGTCTGAGTACATGGACATCCAACCAGCTCCTGCTCTGTAATCAGTCTGTAGTCTGAACACCTAAAGCCTGTCCATCTATCAAGCCCTGCAGTATATCTACTCTCTCATTCATCAGTTGGTTGTGTCCAGTGTTTACTAGAGGAATACAGGAGTGAACACAGAGCTGTTCCACTATCTAACCCTCTCTGTGATCACACACTACAGTTTATTGTTGTTATTAAATGTCTCAGCACCACAGTGAAGGAGTGAACCTGGTTTACCATGTAATGTTAGTATTAATGAGCCACAATCAAACCACTACTAATGATCCTTTCTGGATCGAGGTGTGTTAGTGCCATAATAAACATATTTACAGTTGTTGAAGCGAGAAGTGAATTAAGTGAATATCTGATATATTTAAAGTTTAAAGTTGTTTTCTTTTTCTGTCAAATCTGAACATTTGCTGCTTTTGACTTTATGAAACAGTTAATTATTGACTGAATAATAAATTAGAACTCATCAGATACATAGATGATGTATTTCAGCCTCAGCTATCGTAGGGATGCAGATTAGTGGTTCATCTGGTTTAGATTAGCTGGTCTTTATTTGTAGTAACACATTCATGGGTGGACATTAACGGGGGGATAGGCCTCTTCTTTCCAGAAACAGATACAGAAAGTTTGAGAGCAGATCTGTCTGTCCATCCAGATACTGACCAGAAATAAATCAGATGTGAAGACAACAATGCACCACTGATCAAAGGTAGCTGAAGTCTCTGGACTAGCTCTGTCTGACATTTCATATGCAGAGAATAGAATCATCTTATTAAAGTTACGTTTGCATGTTATGAGACATTAAAAGGTTTTCAATATTGAAATGAAACTTGTTTTTTTTTTTCACCCCTTCCACTTGTTTATGCATTTTAGATTTTGTGACATCACAGCTCATTTCTACATTTGTAGTCATTTGTCTGAACAGAAACAAGAGGAAACTGATAAAGAGCAGAAAGAGGAGAGAGAACTCCACTCTATAAAGAATATGAGACTTTGAGTTTGAGGGAAATCTTCCCTCTCAGTCACAGATTTCTTCAATAAGAATAAAAAAATAAACTGATAATGACAATAATGATGACAAATATAATGAATAAGAGAAGACTTTAAATCAAATATACAATGACCTAAACTAATTATGAAGATATTTATACACACTAAGATATTTGGTTTATGATAATAAACATTTAGTTGATATTCTCAACTCTCAGATGGTTCCAGCATAACAACTAAAATCAGCTTCACCAAATGTTTTTGATTTAAATCTAAAGATGACTTCAGAGACCATCCAGATCACAGACAGGAGGCTTTTCAGACTAGTAGTTTGGAAACAGAGAGTTCACCAAAGCAACAATACTACTCTTCTTCTGGTGTTAGTCAGTCTTCTGAGGCAGAGTTCTCAATGTATTGAAGCATAAAGTTTATAACTGTATGTGTCTTTGGGTAAAGCAGGTATGAAAATGTCCTTCCTGATATAGATGCTGCATGTGTAACATGACAACAAGTAGATTGATGTCACACCTCATAACAAAGAGAGCCTTGATAACCATCTAACATGTAAACATAGATAGTTGTGATGGAGCTAATTGTACTACAGGTAAACTCCAGATAGAAGTTGAGGAGTTTTTGAAAAGTTAAAATAGAGCCTCCACATAATAAATTCTATTCACATCTTTACTAAACATTAAATGTCTTCTCTGTCTCTGTTAGATGAAGTTGTATCAGTGAAAAATGTCTTTATTGTGGTTTCTATTCCATCATTTAATGATTCTCTCATTTATATTATTTAATGATTGGTTGTGTTTGGTGTGAAGGGTCTATCTACCAAAGGTTTCTGATACAAGGTTGAATGTAATGTTTTATTATTACATTATTTTATGTTGTATTCACAGGTTTTATGGTCAATGATAAAAGTGTTTTCCTTCCATCCTGATCCTGAATACAGCCTGTTTCAACACAGTGACTTAATAAATGATGCTGATGATTTAACTCCTGTTCCCCGTTGACTGATTTCTAAAACAATAATCAAAGGACACAGTGATGGCGAGCTCATAAGAACTGTCCAGCCAGTACATTTTATTTTGTTCACAGCTGTGTGCAGCATACGATCAGATCACAGTTTGTCACAGAATGATATGGTCAGTTGTTGCCTGACGTCTTTATTTGTTTAGCTGCCCTCAGATATCTGTGAGCTGCAGTATTAAGCTACACTTACTGTTAAAACCAGTTCAAACCACCAGTAACTACTATTACATTCAATCATAGAAACTCTTCACATAGTCAATGCTCATATTAAATTAGTAGATTTATTTTAAAGTTAATCAGCTTTGATTGTACAGTTTGTGTTTGTAGTGTTGAGAGTTGAAATGTTCTTTGGTAAATTTTCTTTTACTTTCTGGATAAATCTATTTGATATGACACATGTTAAACAGTTTAAATGAATAAAGGTCAATAGACTACATTTATTGCATTATTAGTTTCACACATTACTGTCAGTGTTTTTATTGCTGCTAGGTGTGAATGTGTGTCTGAATGATTCTCTGGATGTCAGCTCTGTGACTGACCTGTCATTTGTCCGTTGCCTCTTGTCCACTGTCAGCTAAAGTTAAGGTGAGTATAGCCAATGGATTAAAGCCTACACCTGATGTAGAACCAGACACCATAGACAAACAAACACGGAGAAATGCTCAACCTGAAATGAGTCGTGTGATTTAATCTGACTGTTTAATCTTCTAATCAACCTGTAGATTAACTTTATTAACTTCAGACTGAATCAGATTCAGTAGGTTTAATCTACCTGCAGCAGGAGGCTACAAAGAAGAGGCTGGTTGTGATCATCTTTACCAGGTGAACACTGAAGAGATGCTAACACATTAATGCAGCAAGAAACGTGGCCCACAGTTGGAGCAGCTGATGCTGAGAAGTGATGAATATTGTGATGTTGGAAAAATTGAACAATCTATAGTTAAAATAAGTTTAAAGTTTAAATGCTGCAGCAGTTTATGTGACATGTTATAACTATAACAGGAACTTTGGTCTTCTGTTGTTGAGTATTTTAATTTTCCCATCATATAAATGAATCTAGTATTTTTTATTTTTGTTTATTATCAGTAAATCTTTTTAGTGTCTTTGACTAATTTTGATAAACTTGATTTTTATGCTGCATTTTAAAAGCTTTGAAATAATTAATGTCTCTAAGTGTTTTACTGTGACTCACTGTCTGAAGTATTCCTTCACTGTTTCTTGTGAAGTACCAAACCTCCCAGAGTTTGTGGGCCACTGGTTCAGATGTTTGACTCTGACAGTAAAACCGTGAGAGCAGAACTGGATGAACACAGTCAGAGGAGATGACAGTACTGAGAGGATGAGAGGAAAGTTGAAGTCTTTTGGTCTGTTTCTGAAACCTTTGATTGATCCTTTGCAGTTCTGTTGAGTTCTGCTACAACAATACAATCCATCCAACACAGACACAGCAGACACAGGTTTCCTCATGAAGGCTGTTAGATGAGTTGAGACTGATCAGCCTCCTTCCTCCAGGTAGGTCTGTTATGACTGCAGCCAGTTTATCAGTTTGTTCTAAAGCCTCCATCCATCCTCAGAGACCACTAGCTCAAACTCCTCGTCTTTAGATAAACTGTACAATGTAAGATTTGATTGATTACCTTTGCTTCATATTCATTCATTCATAGAGTTCAAACTCAGTTACCAGAGTAGAACTAGATTAAAACAGCTTTTAGTCATCCTTCAAAGTTTGACAAACTTCTGAAAATGAAAATTGTGGTGGCCCACAATAAACAATGAGAGAGACATTCACCCAGAGACTGTACCTTTAAGGACGTGAGGGTTTTCGAGTTCTAGTTCCGTGTTTACGTTGTGTGTGGCAGTTCTTACCTGACTCGCTGACAGTACTCTGGAGTTTATAGAAAGTGGAGAGTAAAGCTGACTCGACAAATCTCCGTCTCTTGTCTCGTCACTTATTGCACTCCACAAAATCATATTTTGTGTAAATTTAATTCTCACTGTAAACCCTAACAGTACAAGTCAGTTAAAGAAAATGGGTTGTATTAGCTCGAATTAAAAAAAAAAAAGCTATTTCACCACAAATGTTCTAAGTTAATATAACGGATTTTTGAATTAAAGTACATAGTTCTCAATCACTTTGATTCATTTTTGTACTCAAATAATTCGACCGTTATGTGTGACGTCACGTACGTGCGTACGTACGTGCTTCTTCAGCAGCCCGCCCAAACCGACCATGAAGCCATGAAGCCGACCAGCCTGAGAGAGAAAAGTCCGCCATGACGGTAAGTTCCTCGACTAATTAAGGCTTTAGTTAGCTATAGAAATTAGCACTTCAAAAAAAATAAAACCAAAAAAAACCACCACTGTTACAAAGTGCTTCACAGACAAATAAAAATAAATACATACATACGTTGCTTGCTATGGAGGGGAAACGCGGAGAAAAGTTTGTGAATTACTTAGATATTTCGACATTGAAACAGCTAAAGAAATATTTGTTTAATCCCGTGGGACTGATGGTGAATTATTGTGCGGTGAAATGTGGCAGCATGCAGCAGTTTTCTCAACCTGCTCGGCAAATATTCAGCCCGTGACAAAGTCCGCGATGTCGACCACCCCGCTGTGCCGTGGAAGAGAGGTGTTGAGACAAATTAGCAGCTTGTGAACAACTTGGATATCTTACTAGGTTTAGTCAGTTAAAGGACAACTCCGGCGCAAAATGAACCAGGGGTTAATAACACATGTGTACCGAGTTCGACCGTTCTCAGGTATTTGTTTTCATGCATTTGTTTTGCAGAGGTGGAAAGTAACGAAATACATTTACTCACGTTACTATATTGAGTAGTTTTTTTGTGTATTTTGTATTTTTCAAGTAGTTTTTAAAATCGGTAATTTAAATTTTACTTGATTACGTTTTGAGTGAAGTATTGTATTTCGCTACATTACAAATCCCATCCGTTACTGAGTAAAAAAAAAAAAACATTGACTAACGAAAACCGAAAAAAAAATCGCGCCCGGAACCACGTAGTGAGTGACGTATGGTCAGCATGTAGGCTACCACTACCAAGCGCCAAGTCTTTCTGTAGGAGATTGAGAACGAGATGGAGGTGGATCAGAAGAGCGACGACGGTTCAGAGACAGTTTGATTGACAGTTGATTATTTGAAAAAGTTTTATGGGATGGTCAGAACTAAAATTGCACATTATACCTTTCTAAGGGTCTTACATGTCATGTGTGACATGTGTTATGTTGTCATTACATGTGTATACATTTGTATAGATTTTTATACATTTGTATAGAGTGTTCTTTAATTAAAAACTAAACTAAAAGTTTTGGATGTATGACCCCTTGTCCTATTTTCACTACATGGGAGAGATCCCCCGCCCCGTTCTACAGGTTTTTTTTTTAAATGTAACTAGATAACTTTTACTTAAAATACATTTTAAATTAGCTACTTATTACTTTTACTTGAGTAATTTTTCAGATGGGTAATTTCATTTGTACTTGAGTAATATTTCATCCAAGTATTGGTACTTTTACTTGAGTACGATATTTTAGTACTTTTTCCACCTCTGTTGTTTTGTTAGTCAAATGTGACCCGTTTGTTCGTTGTTGTTCGCTAGCAGCAGCCATCGCTCTGGTAGTTCTAGCTAGGATGGGGAATTCACGCGTAATTCATGGAATTTATGGTCGCAGGTCAGTCGTCATCATGTTAAGCCCGCCCACCGACTCGTGATTGGCCCGGTACATCTTGGATTTTTCGAAATCTCAAGTCAACGGAGAGTAACTAGACTGCCCCTGGAAGCAAATGTAATTTGCTGCCGCTAGGGGCGCGTCTAGATTCTAGGCTAACAAAATATGTAAAGAAACATCAGCTTTTAGAATGTTTTTTCTTACTTTTATTCACTATTCAATAGCTATTACATTTGTCGAGCATAAGTGCGCCTCATATTTTCAGATTTTAGTTGCCCAGGAGTTCTTAGGTTTTTTTGCAGCAGTGTCCTCCACAGCAGGGCTGTTGGTCTGTTCATTCGGTTGCTTTCTTGTCAAAAACCTGGCCATTTTGCACTAGCTACACGCTAGCTTGAGGAGCAAAGCAGCTTGATAAATGGCGCAAATCACCAGGGGCCTCATGTACGAAGAGTTGCGTAGATTTCCTTCTAAATCGTGACGTAAGCTCAGATTTAGAAGCATTTCGAAGCACATTTCCTTTGTACATCCCAATCGAGTGTACTCGACTCCTCCCTCTCCACGCCCCTTTTACATATGCAACTCCTCGTCCACGCCCATTTTAAATATGGAAATTATATTTAAATTGACCCTGCACCTGAGATTCCCCTCTCTGCGCGATCAGAAAACGAAAACATAAGAATGAGTAAGACGGGAAGGAAGAAGAACTTCACAGAAAGAGAATTGGAGACGCTACTCACTGGAGTGGGGATGCGTAAAACGTCATCTTTGGCACGCTGCCACAGTGTTTACTTGCATTTGCGCATCACGTATGATCTTCCTGTTGACACTTACAAATTCATGCGATGGCGCTTTTATATCAATGTGTGTGCAGTCGATAGCTCTGATTACAGTCAGAAAACCGTCTCTCGCTGCAGATTGCTCTTTAATGTTGACCTGTTCAGATGCATTGTGGGTATCTGATATACCTGGCTGACATGCGGATAATAGGCTTATGTCTCACTTCCTGCTTCCGGAACGCGGAGTAGGGATATAGAACTTCCGGTCGTTGCTAGTAACGCTACTGTAACGATAACAACAATGGCAGCCTCCACCCGCAGTTGTTCTTGTAGTGTACCGGGTTGCTCTACATCAGGACGTAGACAGCCATACCTCAGCTTCCACACTTTCCCTTAGGACGAAACACTCCGCAAGTCTTGGGTGAGATTAATAAGGAGAGATGAGGGGCCTTCTTTTAATATTCTCTGGCGCAGCACTTTCGTTTGCAGTTTGCATTTCGACAAGGAGAGCATCTACGTCTCGCAAAGTGGTCGGAAGAAACTTAAACCAAATACTACGCCGGTTTCCCTGGAATAACTGGGGGGATGATCAGCCCCGTCGCCGGTCAGTTTATGACCGTGTTAACACACGCCTAGGGGTAACGGAGGGCGTTCAGGCTGGTGCTGAGTCTGCTAACGTTAGCACTACCGGTTTCGGAGCCATTGAGAAACTAAATATGTATTCCCACCAATGATTGTAAATAAAACAAAATTCGATTAATTAAAAAGGATGTTTTATCTGACACATGTATTACACTTATCTCTGCTATATAAATACACTTGACTTTGACATTCAAGCTAGCTAACGTTAACGAAGGTGAGTCAGCGGAATTGAAAATGAATTTCTCCCAGAAGAACTTGTATCCCTTCCTAAGTTTGGACGTTTCTATTTGAGAGTGTTAATTTACAATCCGAACAACGTCGTCGTAGGTGACTTCAGGCAAGTTACGGAGAGACTTGGTCCAGTGGTATTTATCGGCCTCCGCCATTGTAAAAAGCTAACCGGAAGTGCCGTCTCCCCACTCAGAGACGTTCTTCGATATTCAATTGTTGCGTGACAAAGGCCTATTCCGTCCCACGCGGCTTGCATGGCTCTGCTCAGGGTCGACCGGCACAGTCCCGATGGGTCAGAGTAATAGTTTTCACATTGATGACAGTTTCCCAGCATCACCTCTAAGTGTCGCCAAAGGATCGACATCTGTAGAGTCGTACTTACGCCAGCCACGTCGTTGGCGTAGGGACGTACAAAGTTCCCGGACATTTCACTCTTGATACATCTGAACTTATACGTGAGCGAGTACGTACGTAACGTTTTTGTACGCACGCTACCTTGGTACATGAGGCCCCAGGTCTACATAGATTATGAGGTCATGAACGATGTTTTGACTGGCAGGGAATCAGAACAATGAGCATGGCAAATAACATTTCGATATGATATATTATTATTAATTATATTTTATGATAATTATTTAAAAAATAATTAATTATATTTTAGAATGATGATTAAAAATAATTATATTTTTGCAATTTTTGCAATTTTTTTCTTATCTTCCCTTCATTTGCTTGAGGCCCCCCTAGCCGCGGCCCCCACTTTGAAAACCACTGCTCTAGGGTATAGAATGAATGCAAATCAGAAAACAAGTGATGCATTAATCATGATTTAATCATCTCTCCTTACTTTTTAAAAAGCATTGTTTATGATGTCCACTTACGGATGTCTTTGAAATTAGGCTAAAGTATCTCTAGTGTACACCATTTGTATTTTCAGCATAGTAAAAGGAGATGACACTGTTAAAATATATTCAGTGCAAAGAAGCTCTTCCTTAAATGTGTTCTCCCCTCACTAATATAACTAAGCTGGAACATTTATTTTTTTACTCTGTAACATTCTTGAAAATAGGATTCATTGCAGGACATTTGGATTAGATTTAGTATTAGCTTTAAAATGTGTAGCCTATAAGTAGGGCTGAACGATTTGGGAAAATAATCTAATTGCGATTTCTTTCCCCCAATATTGCGATTGCGATTTAATATGTGATTTTTTAATGTTTTTATTTATTATTTAATTTAACTTTTTTTAAAATATTCACTTATCTTATAATTATGTTAATATTGTGTATATTTTTTTGTTCTTTTTTAGTTCTCTATTTTCATTGTTGATTTTTTAGCTTTTGTTATATATGGTTGAATGTCTGTACATTGCTGCTGCAACAGAGGAATTTCCCAGTTTGGGATTAATAAAGAAACCATCTATCTATCTATCTATCTATCTATCTATCTATCTATCTATCTATCCTCTTGTTTTCCCCAACAAAACATAATGAATGATTTTGTTATGACCCAGGGTCATAATTTAGTATTTCTGTTGGTCGTGATGTGTAATTGTTCTGTGCTGTTGTTCCTCCCTGCCTGAGGGTGGTGGTGCTACCACTCTTGGTGTCTCTCCAGGTGCTGGCTGATTGGATGAATGGACGGATGGACCAGCTATAAATGGCCGCCGCTTGAGACCTTCTTTCTCTCTCTCTTGGCCCTACTCCCAGCTGCACCAGGCTATATTGTACTATATCCTGTGAATTTGTATTGTTGTATCGATTGGTAGTTTAGCAGTCCAGGTAGTAGTAGGGGTGAGTAGCTCTTTTTGTTTGTCTCCTTTTTCTCTTGTTTATTTTATAGGGAGTCAGGTTAGAAACCTGTATTTTGTTTTCTTTGTTTTCCTGGTTAGGTAAGTTAGCTTTGGGTCAGATTGTTTTGTTTGTTGTTTTGGGCCATGCTCACCCTGAAGCTTCATACTACCATCATTTGTAAATAAATGAACTTTTGTTGGACTGCAGCTCTGTAGTAATCTTCGTCCTTGGGGAGTGGGGAAAAGAGGGGAGCATTTATACCTTTTTCTTGTTGCGTTTGGTTCCCCTAGGCCGGACGTAACATTTAATGGGGGCTCGTCATACTTTTTCTGTGTCATTGTGTTGGGGGAATTTGTTTCTCTGCTTGTCTGTTTGGCAGTTTTTTCTGTGGTGGTGGCAGAAGTAAAATGGAGTTCAAATTAGCAGTTTGTGGCTAATCCGACTGAAGAAGTATTAAAAAAGTGTAAAAAGGCTGATTTGTGCCTTATCGCCAGTTCATTTAATGTGCATGTGTTATCTAGCGCAAAGAAGGAAGAGATCTATGATCTGCTCTGTGAAGTTGAGTGAAAGGGGATGGGTTGGAGTTGAGCCAGCTCCCACGGTTGGAGTTGAGCTGGGTGATCTGGCTGGTGTTCCTGCCGCACTCCCAACCTCCCAGTCCCAAACTGGCATGAATGCCGAGGAGCTGAGGCTCACCCTCCGTATAAAGGAGGTGGAGGTGAGACAACGGGAGTTGGAGGTGGAAACCATGCACCTGAAACTAAAGGCTCTGGAGTTGGAGCCGGGAGCCGCTGTAACTGCCAGTCCTTTATCCATGGAGACCTCCACACCCAGTCCTCATGATGGCTTTGATGTGAGCAGGCACATTGCGCTAGTTCCTCCATTCAGGGAGTCTGAAGTGGATATATATTTTAGTGCATTTGAGCGCATCGCCGCTACTCTACATTGGCCAAAGAGTGTGTGGCCTCTTCTACTCCAGTGTAAGTTAGTTGGGAAAGCACAGGAAGTGTGCAATTCTCTGTCCATTGAAGACAGTTTAAATTATGACACCGTGAAAGCCACTGTCCTTAGAGCCTATGAATTAGTGCCTGAGGCTTACAGACAAAAGTTTCGAAATTGTGGAAAAACTGCCAATCAGACATATGTTGAGTTTGCAAGGGAGAAGAGCACTCTGTTTGACAAATGGTGCCAGGCCAGTAAGGTAGCAACTTTTGATCACTTGAGAGAACTCATTTTGTTAGAGGAATTTAAAAACCGACTTCCAGAGAAAATTGTCATTTATCTGAATGAGCAAAAAGTCACCTGTTTCACTGATGCCGCTGTACTTGCTGATGAGTTTTTGTTAATGCACAAAAGTGTTTTCTCTTCCCCAGTGTGCCGTGATCCAGTCTCCATTGGCCGGAGCCCTAGATCACCCAAAAACCCCCGTCGTAACCCCACTGCTGTTACTGGTGACATTGAGAAACGAGAGTGTTTCTATTGCCATGAACAGGGTCACCTCATTGCCGTCTGTCCCACTCTTAAGAAAAAAGCACAAGCTAAGAATGTCAAAACACCGTCCCCAATCGGTTTCATACACACTAAACCACAACGCCACCAAAGTGTAGATGTGGTAGATGAAATTGATAAGGATTTCAAACCATTTGTTACACAAGGTTTTGTTTCTCTTGAGGGTATGGATAAGCCAGTTCCAATCACTATCCTAAGGGATACCGGTGCGAAACAATCTCTCATGTGTGAACGTGTTCTCCCGTTTTCAGCTCAGTCTTACTGTGGTTCTGACATTATAGCATGGGGGGTTAAGCTAAGTGCTGTACGTGCCCCATTGCATTTCATTCAGTTAAACTCTAGGATTGTGTCAGGTAAATTCAAAATTGCTGTGAGACCCCAGTTGCCAATAGCTGGTATTGATTTGATCCTCGGAAACGATTTGGCCGGTGGAAAAGTTTTCCCGTCTCCTGAGGTCATTGAAACCCCAATTGCAGATTTGTGTTTCCGATTCTGTTGCGCCTGGTTTACCTCCTTTGTTTCCTGTGTGTGCTGTAACCCGTGCTCAGGCCCGGAAACTTGAAGACTTGGTGGATCTTAGTGACTCTTTCATGACTACCTCTGATCCCACAGATTCTCTCTCAGATGTTAAAGAGAATGTTGTTGTGGAGCTTCAGCCTGATGTTAAATCTCTGACACTTTCAGTAGACAGAGATCAGTTGGTTAAGGCACAGAAAACTGATCCCACTCTGTCTCCTTGTTTTTCTCTTCTAACAGATCCAAAATGTTATACGTCTGGGTCCTACCTGATGGACGATGGAGTTCTGATGCGCCGTTGGTCCCCTCATTCTGGTCTAGCACATGACTCTGTGACTCAAGTTGTAGTGCCACAGCAGTTTCGTTTCCAGGTGCTAGGTTTGGCTCATGACCATAGCATGTCTGGTCATCTAGGTATTAGAAAAACCTACAGCCGTATCCTCCGTTATTTCTTTTGGCCTGGACTTAAGTCAGATGTGGCGAAATTTTGCCGTTCATGCCACACCTGCCAGGTCGCAGGTAAACCAAATCAAGTGATCCCAGTAGCTCCATTAAAGCCAATCCCTGCCGTTGGAGAGCCATTTGAACATGTTATTGTAGACTGTGTGGGTCCTCTGCCAAAAACCAAGTCTGGAAATCAGTACATTCTCACTGTGATGTGTGCTGCGACTCGTTACCCTGAGGCTGTCCCGTTGCGTTCATTAAAAGCTTGTGCCATCGTAAAAGCGCTTGTCAAGTTTTTCTCCACATTTGGCCTTCCGAGGCGCATTCAAAGTGACCAAGGTTCAAATTTTATGTCCAAAATCTTTGCCCAGGTCATGTCGGAGCTAAATGTGAACCACCATACTTCCAGCGCTTGTCATCCCGAGAGTCAGGGTGCATTGGAGAGATTTCACCAAACTCTAAAAAGTATGCTTCGCAAATATTGTACTGAGACAAATCGTGAGTGGGATGAGGGATTGCCTTTGTTGTTGTTTGCTGTGAGGGAAACGTTACAGGAGTCATTAGGTTTCAGTCCAGCCGATCTGGTATTTGGCCACACTGTTCGCGGCCCTCTACGCCTGTTGCGAGAGAAGTTTCTCTCAAACAAAACTAGTTTGGGTGAAAACATTCTGGACTACGTTAGCTCTTTTAGGGAGAGACTGCATCACGCTTGCAATTTGGCCCGTGATTCACTCTCCACTGCTCAGTCAAAAATGAAAACAAATTTTGACAAAAAGTCTGTTGCGCGGACCTTCACGCCTGGTGATCGCGTACTAGTTCTCTTACCTCTTGTTGGTTGTAGTCTACAGGCAAAGTTTTGTGGTCCATATGTGGTAGACCGTAAGATCAGCGAGACCGACTATGTAATCCACACTCCCGATCGCAGAAAGAAAACTCGTGTGTGTCACATTAACATGCTGAAGACATATGTTGACCGTGAGAAGAATGCTCCATCTCCCATAGTTGTACCTGTTGCCACAGTGTCTGTTGCACAGTCCCCATATGATCCCAGTGATGATGGCCTGAATGACAGACGCAGTTCCTTTTCATGTGCTCGCCTCAGAAATTCAGAAATTCTGTCCAATCTAGATGCCCATTTGGCGCACCTGTCTGACTCTGCCAGGTCTGATATTGGCAAGCTTGTACAAAGTTATCCAACCCTCTTCGGCGACATTCCCACCCAAACTAATGTATTATGTCATGATATTGACGTGGGTGATCACCCCCCGATAAAACAGCACGCCTACCGAGTGCATCCGACAAAACGTGCCATAATGCAACAGGAAGCAAAATATCTTGTTGAAAATGGTTTTGCTGTGCCAAGTACTAGCCCATGGAGCTCTCCTTCGCTCCCTGTTCCGAAATCTGACCAGACTCCACGTTTCTGTAATGATTATCGCAAGGTAAATGCCGTTACTAAACCAGACTCTTTTCCGCTTCCTCGCATGGATGACTGTGTCGATCGGGTGGGTTCGGCCAAATATGTCACGAAACTAGACCTCCTAAAGGGATATTGGCAGGTTCCCCTGACCCCACGCGCCTCTGAGATAAGTGCATTCATCACTCCGGACCATTTTCTACAGTATACAGTGATGCCATTCGGTCTAAGAAACGCCCCAGCCACTTTCCAGAGGCTCATGAGCACAGTTCTTTGTGGGGTGAGTAACTGTGAAGTTTACTTGGATGATATTGTGGCTTATTCCTCCAACTGGGCTGAACAGATGAAAACCCTCTCTGAGATTTTTGAACGTCTGTGTAAGGCTTCCCTAACCCTCAATCTGGCCAAATGTGAGTTTGGGAAGGCTGTTGTTACCTATTTAGGTAAGATGGTGGGACAAGGTCGTGTCTGTCCCGTGACTGCTAAGGTGCAGGCCATCATAGATTTCCCAGCTCCCCAAACGCGCCGTGAGCTCCGCCGTTTTCTGGGGATGGCTGGATATTATCGTGGTTTTTGTAAGAACTTTTCAGATGTAGTGGCTTCACTGACAAGCTTGGCAAGCCCCAAAATCCCTTTCCAGTGGTCAGAGAAGTGTCAATTTGCTTTTGAGGCCGCTAAAGCTCTTCTTTGTAGTGCGCCTGTACTCGCTGCCCCTGATTTTGTTCGTCCCTTTAAGCTGGAAGTGGATGCCAGTGCGCTTGGTGTAGGTGCGGTGCTTCTTCAGGAAGATGAGCGTGGCATTGACCATCCAGTCTGCTACTTTTCCAAGAAGCTCAAAAAGCACCAGCTACATTACAGCACCATTGGAAAAAGAGGCTTTGGCCTTGCTACTGGCGTTGCAACACTTCGAGGTATACATTGGTTCTAACCCTGAGCCGACCATCGTTTTCTCTGATCACAATCCGCTTGTGTTCCTAACTCGGATGCAGAATAGCAATCAGCGCCTCATGCGCTGGTCCTTGCTGCTTCAGGATTTTAATGTTGACATTCGCTACAAAAAGGGCTTAGACAATGTGATGGCCGATGCGCTGTCTAGGTCTTAGTGTATCAAAAATTTCCTGTGGAGGAAATGTTTGTTCTTAGGTGGGGTGGTGTTATGACCCAGGGTCATAATTTAGTATTTCTGTTGGTCGTGATGTGTAATTGTTCTGTGCTGTTGTTCCTCCCTGCCTGAGGGTGGTGGTGCTACCACTCTTGGTGTCTCTCCAGGTGCTGGCTGATTGGATGAATGGACGGATGGACCAGCTATAAATGGCCGCCGCTTGAGACCTTCTTTCTCTCTCTCTTGGCCCTACTCCCAGCTGCACCAGGCTATATTGTACTATATCCTGTGAATTTGTATTGTTGTATCGATTGGTAGTTTAGCAGTCCAGGTAGTAGTAGGGGTGAGTAGCTCTTTTTGTTTGTCTCCTTTTTCTCTTGTTTATTTTATAGGGAGTCAGGTTAGAAACCTGTATTTTGTTTTCTTTGTTTTCCTGGTTAGGTAAGTTAGCTTTGGGTCAGATTGTTTTGTTTGTTGTTTTGGGCCATGCTCACCCTGAAGCTTCATACTACCATCATTTGTAAATAAATGAACTTTTGTTGGACTGCAGCTCTGTAGTAATCTTCGTCCTTGGGGAGTGGGGAAAAGAGGGGAGCATTTATACCTTTTTCTTGTTGCGTTTGGTTCCCCTAGGCCGGACGTAACAATTTAAATATGAACAACACAATATTAGACACATTCAGTGTAAAATGTTCTTTCCCATAGGCTGGGCCTATTTGTTAGAATTAAATTAAAAGATGTATGACTTGAAATAAATGACATTTTTATTTAACTGCTCATTACAGAAACATTTGTGGCTTTGCCACTGTGCATTTAAAGGGAAACTACTGTTTTTTACAACCTGGACCTTATTTCTAGCATAAAATATCATCGTTTACTCACCAATATCACTTTCATTTGCACTTGTTCAGGAGATAATTAGATATATCTGTATATATAGCGGGAGTGGTCAGGGCATCGAAACGCAGCCTCTAAATAACACATTATCTGCAGCGAAACTCGTTCATTCCACCAATACTTATGATACGCTAGTGCTATTCCCCGTTGAGTCCGGAGTTACGTGTTATCATCATTAGGGGTGGGAATCTCTTGGCACCTCACGATTCGATTCGATTCCGATTCAGAGGTCAACGATTCGATTCTAAAACGATTATCGATTAATCTCAATTTTTTTTTTAATGTACATTTCCATGCGTGATTTTAAATCTTGTGATATATATGTGTGTGTATATATATATATATATACACACACATATTTTAGTTTGGTCAGATTCTTAAATATGAGTTTGCTACTCACAATTTGCAAATCACTTCCTACTATTGTGTTGATCATTAGAGAAAGAAAAACAGATGAATTACCTTCTCTAATTTTTTTTTATTAGAGAAAGCTTTTTATTGTCACAAGGGTCACAATTATGACTTTCTATGAACAGTGCAACAATCAATTCAGCTTGCATTTCAACACATTGTGGTATAAAAGTAAACAGAAATAACATAACAGTGCTAAATGAAATCATGGCAGTGTACCATGGAAGTGAGGCTTCGCAAATTTGTTGTATTTCCGAAGTATTTGATTTGAATTCCACAGACCTTACAAACGGTGTAAGTCTTGTCCATCTTGCCTCCAACCTCATAGAATCCAAAATGCTGCCATACGGCAGCTTTTAAAGAAGCCGGTGCAGGTCGTATGAGTCTAGCGCTCGCCATTGCAGCCATTTTATCGCCGCTTAAACTTTTTTGCATGTAAACAACTCGCACGTGTGTTAAGTGCGCATGCGTGTATAGCAGAGAATCAGCAGGCCAGAGAGTAGAGTTTACTGTTGAGCTCCGCAGCAGGCGCACAGAATATTGCAGCGGGCGAACTAATTAAAAATTTTAATTTTAAAATTCCGATTATGAACTTATTTGAATCGAGACAGAATCGTTCAAGATAGAATCCAAATCCATCGGAGAATCGATTTTTTTCCCACCCCTAATCATCATCCCTGATGATGTCATCTCTGAGCGGCGCTACGGTCGGCTTGTTTACCAGTAATTTGCTACCGCTATGGTTCGTCCACAACCTCAGAGTCGGACAAATATTCAGCCATGTTGCAAAAAACTAGCAGCAGCAGATTACAGGTAAACAAGCCGACCGTAGCGGGTGCGCGCGCCGCTCAGAGACATCACCCAGGTCAGAAGACATCATCCGCGTCGCTCGCGTCACGTGACCACCTTGTAATCGCGCAAGTTGCGGTTAGAAAATCGCGTTTTATCATATCGCGATATAATCGCAAATGCAATTAATCGTTCAGCCCTACCTATAAGCATAACAATGTGATCATCACAATACAATAATAATAATAATGTGCCAAATGTCTGGATGTATGTATGAGTAGAAATCATTCTTACTCTCTAAATTGTACTACAGTTTCATAAGCTCTGTTTCAAGTGTTAATCAGCATTTATGGAATGTGATTAATGTTTGACTATTTGACTGTTACTGACACATTTTTCAGCAAACTGCTTTTTTTGATCGCTTAGGCAATCTTGGGTAATGGGTAACTTTTCTCTGTTGTCCAGGCATCCGAGTCTAATGAACCAAACATCAGTGACGTACCGGTTGGACTCCTCTTGAGGTCTGCAAAAGTTGAAGATGTGTAATATATATTGCCATATATATTCTTTGTTGTTTATGCCTTCTGTAGTTACTAAGATTACTGTGAGTGTTAAGTATTTTTTTACTTACTGTTAATAAAACAGGAACTTGCATTACGTCTCTGTTCATGTGTTTTTTAGTGTTACTGAGAATATTTGAATTTTGGGATTTTGAGTTAAAAAAACGTAAAAATATTTATGTAATCTGTTTCAAAAAAAAGATTTAAGTTCTGGAACATCTAATTTTGAGTTGAAATCAAGCAAAGTTTTTAACGATAGAGGAGTTTGAACAACTTAAGTGAACTCAAAAATTTAAACATAGCATGAATAATTTCTTCCAGAGAAATTATTTTATTTTGAAGACAATAAGAATGATTAAGTTTCTTATACTTGATTTGTATTTGTATTGTGAAAACAAAATACCTAGTAAAATGTAATTAAACAGGAATGTTTCTGTCACTCACAAGTTAATTAAGTTAGTGTTACTTAAAATTACTAGTATAAGCTACTTAATAACTATTTGTATACTTATAAAATGTATTTATTTTTACTCAAAATTTTCGATGTAATCAGTTTCAAAAAAAATTTGAGTTGAATTAACTTATCGGGTTTTACAGGCTGGTTAGATGGTTGTAGAATTGTTGTAAACGGTTTTCTATTATTCTCTGATCATTTATTAATCATATAATTAGTTGAATTGATCTTGAATTGATGTTTAATCTGTCTTGTGTACATCTTCTTTCTGTACAGGTCTATTTTTATTCTGATCTTTACAAACATCCTCCAGTTGATGGCGCTGTTTCCAGGTATTACAGTTTAAACTACAGCCTCCTGTTCTGTTTGCAGTGTTTAACGTCATTTACTCTTGTCTGTGCTAATTACCAAATTAAAATAAAAACATAAAACCCATTAAGGTGATATTTATATTTTAAAATATATTTTGTTAATCATTTTTAAACAGACTTTAAAATCTACAGAGTCCTAGGGATTTATGTTTGTCTCTTAAGAATAAGACCTTAGAGATGAAAGTCATCAGTTCAAAGAGGAAGAATTAAAGAATAATTTACAGAATTATTCCTGGAAAGAAGGTCAAAAACTATTCATCACAACTTCTTCTAGTTTTATTTATTGTATATGTACTTTTAATCAGTTTAACATTTCTTGGTTTTACTTCAACTTTTACTCAGTATGGTTTCATAAATGACATGTTTTTCAAAATCTAGTTAGTAGTTTGTTGTTAATTGACAGTTAATTGCTTTAAAAGTATTTTGTCATGATCTCAGTGTCTCAGTGTCACGTAAACAAAGCAATACTGCATCTTTTAAACAATGTTGTGACATGAGAAAAAGTGAATAATAAAAGTTAAACCTAAATTCCACAACAGTTATTAATTACCAAAACAAGAGCAAAATGAAAAACTGTTTCAGGTGTTCAAACATAGCAGAGATGTTAAATTTCTCTTCAGTCAGTCGTTTTCAGAAAACAGCTCCATGTTACACAAACTGCACTGGAGGTTTGAACCGCTGGAGGGAGCACTTGACCACATTTACTCATTGTGACATAAATAGATACTTAATGATATTCTGATGTAATTTGTGGAAGTTCAGTGTGAATGCATGTTTTTATGTGTGAATGTGTGTATTAATATATTCCAGGACGATCATAGCAATTAAGAATAAACCGTCATCAATATCAACCATTTTACTAAGACTTCAGTATCAAACATTTTACAAGGTGTAAGTTCGTTAGCATGGACTTTATACCACATTAACACACGGGTCCCCCCCCCCCCCCCCCCCCCCCCTTCAGTACAGGCTAAAATAAACACTTTCACTTTCGTTAACCCTTAAGGCATCCTGGGGACATTTCGTGCCACTCTGTTGTTTATTTTTTAAGCCATTTTGGCTGTGTTGAATGAATATAGCTCAAATTTTCCAGAAGATATTCATTTTAAGTTTTTTTTAGAATTGTCATCTCAGTACTTTAATTAAGCCTAAAATGGCTATGCTATCAAAAACCATCCATAATAGTTCCTAGCGCCAAAACGTGCCCCATTGAAACCCATTAAAACCAACCATAAATTAATGCATTCCTTTATGTTAAGATTTCGTTTTGGACCACTGGCTTTCATTTTGTAATTTTTATATTTGTCTACCAGGTGGTGCCACTTTTACCCATTCAAAGCATGCAGCAAAGTTTCACACTTTTTACTGTTTTCTGCGAAGGAAGTGTGTGTGCTTTTGATGTTGGATAATGGTGTGTGCATGTAAAAAAAAAAAAGTGTGTGTGTGCGCGTGTGTGTGTCCAACTTCAAAAGTATTTTCTCTTTGAAGGTCACTCTCTGCGCTATAAACTAATTCAATAATAAAAATAATGATTAGTGAGAACCAAAACAAAACTTTATAGGCTCTCATTCGGGTTGTTTGTGCAGGTGCATTGCAGCAGTGGTTATAAATAGGAGCAGAAGTGCGGGTATAGTCATTTTGGAGATGGCAAGAAAGTACAGTACACAGGACACTCTGGACATAATTATGCAGTCTGACTGCAAGGATGGGTCCTCATCCTCCGAGTCCGACTCAGACTCAGACTCTGAGGCCGACACGGAGGAGGCTTCAGAGGTAGAGACAGATCAGCTGGAGTCCAGCTCATCTTCAGCTGAAGATTCATCTGAAGGAGAAGGGGAAGTGGATCAAGCAGAGGGATGGACCTCAAAAAATGGCAAGCTAGTAAATGGTAAATGGCCTTGCTTTTATATAGCGCTTTTCTACCAATTGGCACTCAAAGCGCTTTACAGTCATGGACGCATCTACCCATTCGTTCACACAAGCACACACACATTCACACACCAGTGCCACGCACTGGGAGCAACTGGGGGTTCAGTGTCTTGCTCAAGGACACTTCGGCATGTAGCACATTCCGGGGATCGAACCGCTAACCCTCTGGTTCGTGGACAACCCGCTCTACCTACTGAGCCACAGCCGCCCCTAGTGTGGTCTCCCACTAATAACGAGACGCTGTGCTACATCCCAGCAGCCAGAGGTCTGATCCCGGGACCTACCCAGTATGCTGCGGCACGCATCAGGGACCCGGTGTCCAGCTTTTTGCTCCTGATGACCCATGACATCCTGCAGCATATCCTGGCCTTGACCAACCTGCACGGGAGACGTGCAATCACAGGCTGGCAAGACCTGGACACGGAGAAGCTGCAGGCGTACCTGGGGCTGCTCATTTTGGCCAGTGTTTACCGGTCAAAGGATGAATCAACCCGTTTTGTCACGTTTTGTCACTAGGAACTAATAAGGCTGGGTTTTTAAAAATCTGACACTGCAAAAAAAAAAACAATGCATGAAAATCAATGTTGCTGCCAATCATTGACCCATCTCAGGGCCTAAAAATAATAGTTAGCCATTAGTCATTGAAATGTATTTTATGGAAATTATTTTTGTTTTTTTATTTTTTTGGATAAAAAACAGCAGAGTTATGTAAACATACTGGCATTTAAAGGGTTAAAAAACAAAAAAATATGATTAATATTTGATATGTATATTTCAGGCTGAAGTAGTTCTAAAAGACTGACGTGTTTAAAGTAGAAAAAAATATGAATATATACTATTTTTATAGCAGTTTTTGGGAAGGAGCCACGTTTTGGCGCAAGGACCTTTTAAGGAGTAAAATAGTTAAGCCCCCTTGAGGGTTAATAATCTTCATAGAGCAAACCAACCCAGATATAATTGACGCGGGTCTCTGTTTAAACTCCTATTGGCTGAAAGGAGGCGGAAGTTGAACGCGCCTGGGACTTTCTTTTCTTTTTTTCTTTTTTATTGGGACTTTCTTTTTAGTTTGGTGGTGGCTGTCGCTGTGAGAATATCGTCACTCACTCCGTGGCTGGTAAATAAGAGATATATTTGTCTGTGGACTAACAGAAGACAATGAAGATTCTTGTGGCTTTGAGTGTAATGGTCCTCCTACACAGCGCAGCGGCTGGTCAGTTTGTCCATTTGGTTATTTGATACAATAAAAGTCAAATCTAAACGGACACAGTCGCTTTGCTCGCTCTGTCTCTGTGTGTTGGCTGTTCTTGAGAAGGTTTCAGATTTCTGGACGTCGAAGATGATAAATAATTAATAAATTAATAAATAAATGATAAGACAAATATTTAGATCGATCGTCATTTTTTATAAATCTATACCAACAATAACGTTGCCTGTCGCTCTTTACTGAATGAATCATTGTCTTTATTACAAATCAGCAAGTTCTTACTTGTAGGCTATATTATATATAATATATGTATATGTAATATTTTTAATTGCATCCAGAATATGAAACTGTTGGAAGATTGGGATGAAACGTTGAAGTTTAGAAAGAGTATACAAACAAAAGAATAAAACTGTGGTCCTAAAAAATAGCTTAGGCCGACTTTAGTCTGTAGTCAATATAAAGATTAACTTCAATGTTGGTCTTAAATATTTCCTTTTTTCTCTTTGAAAAATTGAATTGAAGAAAATTGTTACAGCAGCTCTTTACCTGATAAAACTGCCAGAATTCACTTCAACTTCATTTTAACTTAGCTTTAGAAACAAGAAGAAAGGTTGTTTGTGTTTGGGATGCTGGTTCCCTCTGTCTAACCTATTATTCAAAGTAATGATACACCGTTTTCTTGTTCCACAGTTACACATACGCTGCAGTACTTCTACACAGCATCATCAGGAATTAAAGATTTCCCAGAGTTTGTCAGTCTGGGAATGCTGGATGGTGTACAGATGGATTATTATGACAGTGAAATTAGGAAAGTGATCCCCAAGCAGCAGTGGATGGCCAAGAGTGAAGGACCTGAGTACTGGGAGAGAGAGTCTCAGGCCTCCATTGGTGCTGAGCAGGCCTTCAAAGCTAACATTGGAACTGCCAAGCAGCGCTTAAACCAGACTGGAGGTGAGTAATGACCAGTTGTTCAGAAACATTTGTGACACTGGGCATCACACTGCACACACAGTATCTTTTTGTCTCTCTTTGACATATTCACACACACACACACACACACACACACACACACACACACACACACACACTTCTTCTTTACAAACCACAGTTTGTCCATCCTAAAATAAATATATAACTACAGAGATTAGATCGACTTTACTTGACTTGTTTATCCCATAATAAACATATATGGTATACTATACAGTACTATACAGTATAGTGGTGAAAGAAATAAGGAATTTGTTTATCAGAAAAGTATGAATGGATAGTTTTGAAGAGCAGATCATCATTTTGTATTGTTGTTTTTTTTTGCCAAACAAAAAATGCCAAACATTTGCTGGCTCTAAGTGAAATTCTCATGTATAACAATTTGCTGTTTGACTTATTCATCATTGTTAATTAAGAACTGTTCAGGCTTGATTGACGAAAATATGTAATATGAAGATCCCACGTTAAGCTCTGAGACAAAAGACACTATATTCTGACATATTACAAATAAACATTCTTGATTGAAATTAAAATGGACAATTCATCCACAATGACAAGAACGATTAGTTTGAGCTCTAAATATGTTGAAAAACTTTAATTAATTTGAATTGTTCATTAATAAAAAAAAAAAAAAGTGGAATTGCAAACCATCAGATGTAAACTGTTACTCAATGTTATCATGTTAAAATATTACTAAGAACCTTCAATGTGACAAACAAAGAAATGATTTAATGTACAGTAAGATATCAGTTTGTAATTCCTCTGTTTTAGTTCATGTTTCTTTCTTCTGGTTTGTGAGTCTCAGTTTTTCCTCTGCATGTCTCTGTCTTTATGGTAAAAGGACAAATGTTTTTAGGGGCGGGGTTTGTCTCTGTGCTGCTCTTCTATTGGTCAGATAAACTGTCAATCACATCCTGCAGGCAGCTCTGAGAAGTGACCACAGTCCTCTGATGCTGTTAGCATTCAACCAGTAGCACTCAGTAAAAGTAGAGATTGAAGTTATTTCCTCTGTCTGTTTTCATCACTGATACATGAAACCTTCCTGCTGACATCAGATTACCTTCTGGAAAATAATCTCACCGTGTCTCCAACACTAGTGAGGAAGTTACTGCTATTTATTGTGAGCAAACATTAGCCTGTTCATACACTCTGAACCAGCTACATCTGTTTTATGTAAAGATCTCAAACCAAACTGAAACACCTAATCACTGAGGAAAAGAAATGTCTGAATATTTTCTTGTTCCTTTTTAGTTGAGAAATAGAAAAATAAATAAAGATGACAGCCAACATGTGATGATGAGTTTAACAGACAGTCTGATCTGGTTAAACCTCCATTCAGTCCTCTCCTGCTCTCCACCGTCTCATATCCTGTCTTTTAATTTACACACTCACTGTTTAACTGCTCTCATTGAATTATTTTTCTGTTTCTGCCGTCGGAACTGAATGAGCATAAAAACAGTGATTTGATTGTGGCTCATAAATTCTTAGTAAAGGCAGGAAAGTTGTAGCTTCTGTGCTGTTGAGCTGAGACGCTGCTTAAATTCATTAAAAATATAAAAATGACAGGGAACTGATGATTAGTTTTTAGTTAAGAGTTGGACAGATGAAGAGAGGATGAATGATCCTACTAGTTAGTGAAGATGTTTGTCAGTTAAATGATATTATGTAGTGACTTAAAGAAACCCAAACTAATTTAAAAGCCACTGAGGTGGCGTGCAGGTGTAGCCTACTTGTTCTGACGCGTGTAATATGATAAATAATGAACAATGTCCAGTGCGTTCTATAGTTGGATTCTTAATCCATTTATTTTCAGTCACAAATTAAATTCTCACCACGTTGAAAATACCAAAGCAATGTTCCAGATTCATATAATTAAAGCCGCCAGCCACTCCGACGCTCTCCAATTCACACGGTCAAAAAACTGTGTGCTTCTACACCAAACACACACCTGATCTCCCACGCCCGTCACTCATCTATATGCACTTCCACACTGGTGCTCCCCTTAAGTAAAACCCCGGAATTGCACGCAAACACATGAACACTGTGACTCAAACCATAAAGGAATACAAAATATATAATGGCTCCAACAAATGATCTAGAAAGCGTCTTCTACACCTGAAACCAGAGATTTTCCTTCATATTCTGATTAAATACAGTAACAGTGTGGTCTACCTGCTCAGACAGGGTGCTCTCTGTGACCACACAATATACAGGTGTAGTTATTAAACAGCATTTATGTTGGTTTTGACGTCATGATCCTAAAATAGTGATTTAAAAAGCGTCTCAGCGCCTCAGTGGAGGAGTTAGCCTGGTTTAGCAGGTAACGTTAGCATTAATGAGCCACAATCAAATCACTGTTTCTGATCATTCATGTGACAACAGGAACAGAAACTATAGAATTAAATGACAGCAGCTGAACTGTGTGTGTTTATTAAAATGCAGTAACGCTGTAGTTGATGGTGGAGAGCAGGAGAGGACTGAGTGGAGGTTGAACCAGATCAGACTGTCTGTCAGACTGATCAACAAGAGTTTCACTGTTTTCTGAACTAAAGAAGAACGAGACAATTATTTAGTAATGTCTTTATCTAGTTAGTCATTTTATTGTGGTTAAAAATCTTTACTAATTTGTCATAAATACACATAATGTTAACAAGCTAGCTAGTGTTGGCTCACAGTAAATGTCAGAGAACTGTAGACGTCTTAACTTTCCAGAAGGTTATCTGTTATCAGCAGCGAGGTTTCACAAATAAATCAGAGACAAACTGACCTTGAATAGAAATGAAATGTTAACTTTTAGAGCGAGCTGCTGGTCGAATGCTAATATCATCAGAGTTCTTTGAAGAAGCTCAAAGAAAAACTGAGACTCACAAACTAAAACAAATAAGAAACACAAACTAAAAGACAAACACTACAAGCTGTGATATGAGAGGAAAATCACATTTCTTTACATTTCACATTGAAGCTCTTTTTATATTTTTGACTGATGAGTAAAGTTAGATTTCAGTTTGTGTTTTAAATGAACTCTACTGTACTGATCACAGATTGTTGATCAATAATAAATATGTACATGGACTACAGACTGGATTAGATTAACTTTACTTGACTGCACTGTGTCTGTGCCGTGACAAACAGTGCTGAAATGATTCATCAATAAATCAATTAGTTGATGATACTAAATTAATTGACAACAATTCTTCAATCAGGTGATCATTGAACTCTTTAATCAATCAGACATTTGTTGATTCACGTTTCTCAGATATGAACATTTCCTTCTTTTCTCTCTTTAATGTTCTAAATTAAATACTGTTCAGTGTTGGTTGGACAAAAGAAGCAGCTTGAAGATTTATTCTCATCAGTTTCACTATTTTCAAGTGATAAATAAAAACACTCATTACATAATCAGCAATGACACAAATCTTTAGCTGAAGATGTAAATTAGTTGAAGAAAACAGTTTAGATGAACTCTTCTAATACAGTGTGTCCATAATATAGTAGAACTACAGTAGATTAGATTCCACTAACCTTTATTTGTCCATAGTGTTTCTGTGCCACAATAAACACATATTTAAGTGTTAAGTTAATGAATGGACTGTTTGATCAATAGAACATGAATCAATGACAACTTTGATTTTATAACTGCTTCTAGTAAAACCAGTCTTTAGCTGCTTTTGTTTCTGACCATTTAAAACAGTTGTGATTTTTTTATTTTAAAGAATAAAATAATAATTGATGGATATTGTAAAGGATGTAGGGTTTCCCACTGTGTCCCTGTCTCCTGTCAGTCTGTTCTGTCTCTGTCTAAAATGTCCAGTAGTTTCCATCAGGCCAGTAAGAACAATAGAAGTTGATCCTCTGTATCTGTTGATGAGTGGAGCTCTGTGGTGAAGATTTGATATTAAATAAAATAATGAAATGATTGTGATGTGATCTGAGTCTGGTTCACTGCAAGCTCTCTGTCTCTGTCTCTCAGGTGTCCACATTGTCCAGAGGATGTTCGGCTGTGAATGGGATGATGAGACTGGTGAGGTGAAAGGATATTTTCAGGATGGTTATGATGGAGAAGACTTCATAGTATTCAACCTGGAGACAGAGTCATGGATCGCTCCAAAACAAGAGGCTGTCATCACCAAACACAAGTGGGACAACAAAGCTAACATCGCAGCCAGGAAGAACTACCTCACCCAGACTTGTCCTGAGTGGTTGAAGAAGTATGTGAACTATGGGAGGAGCTCTCTGATGAGAAAAGGTAAAATCACATGACCTCAGTTAGTGTAATGAACTCAATGTTCATATTCCTCAGTTACTTTTCTACCATAGCATTATAATGTATGACCAACTGTTTACACTCAGTTTACATTCTATTCTCTTTCTCTCATTTTATCTCTTCACCACTCTCCCTTTTTTCTATCTTTTATATATTAATATCACCATTTTTGGCCATTTGTGTTTTTTTTCTTACAAATTAGTTCGCCTCAGTTTCTCTACATCACTTTTCTTTTATCTTTCCATCTCCTTCTCTTCCTCTCTGGACTTTATAAACTGTCTCTCTCTCCCTCCTGATGTCTCTTCTTAATATCATTATTAGGTAAAATCACCTCTTTTTCATAATTACACTTCACATGCTGTATATATATATATATATATTTATATGTATAACTAAGCCATTCATACTACATTACATCTAACAGAAATGATAGAATAAAGTTGGCTGTAATACAGAAACTTAACTGTCTTTGTTCTCTTTCTCTCTCTCCAGACCTCCCCTCAGTGTCTCTCCTCCAGAAGACTCCCTCCTCTCCAGTCAGCTGCCACGCTACAGGTTTCTACCCTGACAGAGCCATGATGTTCTGGAGGAAAGATGGAGAGGAGATTCAAGAAGGAGTGGAACAAGGAGAGATCCTCCCCAACCATGATGGATCCTTCCAGATGAATGTTGACCTGAACATTTCATCAGTCTCACCTGAAGACTGGACTAAGTACGACTGTGTGTTTCAGCTCTCTGGTGTGGAGGACATCATCACCAAACTGGACAAAGCATCAATTAAGACAAACCGGGGTAAGCCTAAAGTAAAAAGTGGTGATGGAGGTAGGAAACATGTTTAGTTTAATCAAATGTGTGTTTTGTTGTTGTGGATGGCATTGTGTGTCTCCTGTTTTTGTTTTCTTGTTGTACAAGAGGATCTACTTTCCTCCTCTTCTTTTTTTTTTCTGTTGTTCAAGTCTCATTGATCATTCAGTCATACTGTATATTAAATCAGAGATGTTTTCTTTGTATGAAGGTTTCAGGAATGATTGGGACATCAAAACCAGTATAGTGAAGATATTTAAATAATATTCCATTACTATTTACTCAGTGCTCTTCTAATTTATAGAATATGTTTTTATTCATAACTGTATTTTTTCACTGCTGCATTTTTCATACCTGTCTCTAATTAGTTTACTTTAGTATTCATGAGACAGACTTAAGACTTTTAAGTTCTTCCTATAAAGCTGAATGTGTGTTTTCTGATTAAGTTTCAACATTTG
The DNA here is from genome assembly GCF_963514085.1 of Chelon labrosus. Taxonomy (NCBI): domain Eukaryota; kingdom Metazoa; phylum Chordata; class Actinopteri; order Mugiliformes; family Mugilidae; genus Chelon; species Chelon labrosus. Next base: position 4,765,403 of record NC_140349.1, read on the forward strand.
CTTGTTGAGATTTCTTTCCCTGACATGTGATCCTGAGCTGTACTCAGCTTACTGTAGGTTTGACTGATATTTTTATATTTACATGGAGGATGTTGGATGTAATATAGAGAGTATTTAGACTTGTTAAAGTGTCAAGTCTCCTGTGACAATGTGTTCTCTGTGAACGATAGATAGATAAATGATGGAAATTGTAAGAACGATAGGTAAATCACACTGTAATAATCACTACAGTATTTCTGGTAGTTTGTCTTAATCTTCAAATGATCTGAAGTTTCTCCTGTATTGGTTCTACGTTCCTCAGAGTTCCCTCCTACTGTTGCTGCTGGTATTGGAGTTGTTGTAGTGTTGCTCCTCCTGACAGCCTGCATAGCTGGAATCATCATCTGTACAAGAAAAAACAACGGTGAGGAACAAAAACATGGTTTTACTTCTCATAAAACCCATTATACATCCAATATGTATTTAACATGTCCATGTGTTTTTGCATTAATGCTCTTATAGCTTCACGTGTCTCATATCTTGTGCTTGTGACATTACATAGTTTGTATAGTGCATATTAGGGCTGCACAAAGCACATTTTATTCTTGTGTTCTCTTATAAATCTGATTAAATAACTGTCTTCTCTATTTCAGGGTTTAAACGCGCTAACAGTAAGTATTGTCAGTATTTAAATTAGGTAGATTATTTGATCAGATTTATATCCGTGAGCTTTATTTAAAGCTTATTAAAATCTCAAAGAACAACTTGACAGAAATCATTCTTTTATTTTTATGTTTTTAGCTTCTGACACTTCATCATCATCATCAGCTGAACGTTCAGATCCTTAGAAAGTGAGTAGACAGTAAATACAGTTGATCAAACTAAACACATATAATAGTATAGTCTCAAAGCTGCTGTTGTTTCAGGTGAACTCACATTTAAACATGTAGCTGTTACCTGATGTTTGAGATAAGTATTTTTTTAAATAATTTCTTTGTGTGATTCATTGTTTCTACAGGAAAATGATCCAGATGTGTAAACTGAAAGATGAGAGGATGAAACATTTTTCTTCTTCATTGTGGAGACAGTGAACACCTGAAGATCATGATGAAAACCAACACATGAATGTACCACCAGCAAAATCATTTTCTCTGATTTTAATTTACGTCTAAATTGAAGTCTGACATTGGTGGCAGATAGAAGGACCTTGAACAAACTCTTAAGACACTTTACAAAATCCGTCTGAAACCCCCAGAGCAAGACTGAAGACGGCGGTGGCAGGAAAATCTCTTTTGTAATAGGAAGAAACCTTGAGCAGAACCTTAAGCTCATATGGAAGGACCCATCTGCCTAAAGCTGTCCAGGTAGAGACAGAAAAAGAGAGAGAAGAGAGAGGATAGGAGGAAGGAGATAAACATACATCTGTCATAGACACATACATCTGACTAAAGCGTATGTAGAATCTGATGATGATACAAATACAACATAGCTGATTATGTTACATGACAGTTTGAGAATATAAGAGGAATCATAGGCAGGTTGGAGAATTGTTCATTCAGGTAGGAGTGGATAACTGCAGGAGGCCATGAAGACTGGACAGGTTGATGAGGACCAAGACAACAGATGTAGTATAGAACTCCACAGGAAACACCTCCAGGTCAGAGATACTCACAGGAAGATGGAGGGGAAATAAAATAAAATAAGAAATTAGAGGATTGGAGAACAGTGTCAGAGAGAAGAGAGTAGAGGACATGTGCTCGGTACATCATCCCCCAGCAGTCTAGGCCTATAGCAGCATAACTAAGGGATGGTTCAGTCCAGCCATAATCTTGATCAAAAAGGAAAGTCTTAAGCCTGACCTTAAAAGTAGAGAGGGTGTCTGCCTCCTGAACCCAAACTGGGAGCTGGTTCCACAGGAGAGGAGCCTGATACCTGAAAGCTCTACCTCATATTCTACTTTTTGTAATTCTAGGAACCACAAGTAGTAGAACCACAACTTTGAGACAGAAGTGATCTAATCTATAGTGATTATTATATAGAGTTCAGATGAAACATAAATCAGAGGTTCTGGACACTAATGATGCACAGCAACACAAACTAAAAGGTGCGTGAACATTTAAATGTCACACAGGTATAACCAGACAAAAGTCTAAACCAGAAAAGTTTACATGTCAGCAGGATAACTTCTGTAATTCATTTATAATACAGCAGAATATATCATTACAATGGTCCTGATGTTTAATGTCATACTCCTTTCAGACATGACACCAGATATTTTGTTCTGACACATCATTTCTGTCACTTTCTGTTTATAGCCTCTAGCTTTTCTTGACTTGTTTTATTCTCTCCATTTTGTGTATGCTCATATTCCTGCTCTTGTTTTTACAGAGCTTCTGATCTCAAAGTTACAAAACTATAGATGTTCAAGTTTTTTATTCTCCTAATGAAGTACAGTGTCATCAGAAGCTCTGCAGACCTGGAAGAAAAATGTCACAAGAGAAAAAGTGAGTTAAATGTCTGCGTTTGATTTAAATTCAACTTCTACAGCTGTTTTTATTTTTGTGTTTTTATTTTTGTGAATTTACTTGAAAACAGATGCAATAAACAACAGAAGAAGAACAGTGTTAAATGTCTGTCATTAGTTTCATCTGTCATAAGGTAGTAGCCTTAACTCACATGTGTCCTGAGTAGATCTCACTGTAACTGTGCTGCAGCATTATTAAAAGGAAAACTTCATTTGTTCAGCTGATCTGATGTTTGGTCCTCTGACTCTCTTCCATCTTTGCTTTGATTCACTTAGTTTTTACTTTATTATTTCAAAGCAAACATTCAAACCAACTAAAGTGTTGTTTAATAGAAATGTAAATGTTCTGTCATGGCTCTGGTGTCTTCTCTCCCTCATTCCTTGCGTTTCTGCCGTTTTCCGTCCCTCATGTCTTTTGTCCTTGTTTTGTCTCTGAGTGTGAGTCTCAGGACATGGACTTCCAATCAACTCCTGCTCTGTAATCAGTCTGTAGTCTGAACACCTAAAGCCTGTCCATCTATCAAGCCCTGCAGTATATCTACTGTCTCATTCATCAGTTGGTTGTGTCCAGTGTTTACTAGAGGAATACAGGAGTGAACACAGAGCTGTTCCACTATCTAACCCTCTCTGTGATCACACACACTACAGTTTATTGTTGTTATTAAATGTCTCAGCACCACAGTGAAGGAGTGAACCTGGTTTACCACTAATGTTAGTATTAATGAGCCACAATCAAACCACTACTAATGATCATTCATTGACAATGAACCTTTCTGGATCAAGGTGTGTTAGTGCCATAATAAACATATTTACAGTTACTGCTGAAGCAAGAAGTGAATTAAGTGAATATCTGATCATTTTAAAGTTTAAAGTTGTTTTCTTTTTCTGTCAAAACTGAACATTTGCTGCTTTTGACTTTATGAAACAGTTAATTATTGACTGAATAATAAAAAAGAACTCATCAGATTCATAGATGATGTATTTCAGCCTCAGATAACGTAGGGATGCAGATTAGTGGTTTATCTGGTTTAGATTAGCTGGTCTTTATTTGTAGCAACACATTCATGGGTGGACATTAACGGGGGGATAGGCCTCTTCTTTCCAGAAACAGATACAGAAAGTTTGAGAGCAGATCTGTCTGTCCATCCAGATACTGACCAGAAATAAATCAGATGTGAAGACAACAATGCACCACTGATCAAAGGTAGCTGAAGTCTCTGGACTAGCTCTGTCTGACATTTCATATGCAGAGAATAGAATCATCTGATTAAAGTTACGTTTGCATGTTATGAGACATTAAAAGGTTTTCAATACTGACATGCAACTTGTTTTTTTCACCCCTTCCACTTGTTTATGCATTTTGGATTATGTGACATCGCAGCTCATTTCTACATTTTTAGTCATTCGAACAGAAACAAGAGGAAACTGATAAAGAGCAGAAAGAGGAGAGAGAACTCCACTCTATAAAGAATATGAGACTTTGAGTTTGAGAGAAATCTTCCCTCTCAGTCACAAACACAGATTTCTTCAATAAGAATAATAAATAAACTGATAATGACAATAAATGAATAAAATGAATATTTTTAATATTTTAATATTCCATTATATCAATATAGTGTTTTATTTATTTTTTGTGTGTATTATCAGTAACTCTGTTAAGTGTTTTTGACTAGTTTTATATACAAAACATTTACCACCATATTTTAAAAGCTTTAAACTTTCTTACATGAATTAATATTACTAACTGTATGATTGTGATTCCCTTTCTTGAGAGCTATTTCCACACTGTATATTTAGGGGTAAACCAGAGTTTGTGGTGTTTCACTCGTGAGAGCAGAACAAAGTCACAAAAGATGAGCCACAGTACTGACAGAGTGAGACTAAAAGGTTGAAGACTTTTCTTATTGAATGAAGCACACTGTTACGGCTGGGGCTCAACAAAGTCAGGACTCAAATGCACGACTCAAACAAACAGTCTTGGGTTTCCAATATCACAATTTACTTCCAGAATAGAGATCCGGTACACAAAAGACAGTCCAAAACAGGCAAACAAGTCCAAAGGAAGAGGCAAGGGCGGAAGTCAGAAACAGGCAAAAATCCAAAAACCGAGAAGACAGATACCAGAGATACAAGGAGTGCTGGAACGTGAGACACAGGAGTGCAAACGAACTGGCACAGAGAGGAGGACTAACACACTCTAAATACACAAGAGACAATGAGGAACAGGTGAAGCCAATGAGGGCGGGGCAGACAATCGAAACTGGCGGGAACACAGGCAGGAAGTGAAGTGGTCTGAAACGATAGGAGAAGTAAGATTTCACAATAAAACAGGAAGGCACAACACATGGAAAAAAGCAAGACATGACCTTAAGACAAATGACGAGATGTCTCAGTACCCCCCCTTCTAGGGACGGCACCAGACGTCCCAGGCTGATTAGGATGACGACGTTGGAAGTCTCGAATGAGGTCAGGGTCCATGATGTTGCTTGCGGAAACCCATGATCTCTCCTCAGGACCATATCCCTTCCAGTCGACCAGGTACTGATATCCACGACCCCGACGTCGAACTGCCAGAAGCTTTTTGACAGAATACACAGGTCCTCCATCAATGAGCCGGGGGGGTGGTGGGGGTCTGGAGGCAGGGACCAAGGAACTCTCCTTGGCGGGCTACATGGAACGTGGGATGGACCTTCATGGTGCGGGGCAGTTGGAGACGGACGGCCACAGGATTAATCACCTTAGAAACAGGGAATGGACCCACGAACCGAGGAGCCAACTTGCGGGACTCAACATGTAACGGAAGGTTCTGCGTTGACAACCACACCCTCTGACCGGGCCTGTAAGAGGGAGGCGCAATCCGCCGGCGGTCTGCCATCCTCTTAGACCGTGCTGCACTACGAAGCAGCATCTGACGGGCCGCCCTCCACACCCGATGGCAACGTCGGATAAGGGCATGGGCAGAGGGAACACTAACTTCTGTCTCCAACTCGGGGAACAATGGTGGCTGGTAGCCATAGGCACACTGGAAAGGAGAGAGACCAGAGGATGAACAAGGTAAAGTGTTGTGCGCATACTCAATCCAAATGAGGTGTTTGCTCCAAGTGGCAGGATTCTGGGAGACGAGGCAGCGAAGACCAGTTTCCAACTCCTGGTTGAGTCGCTCAGTCTGACCGTTGGATTGGGGATGATACCCAGAAGAGAGACTGACTGTGGCACCAAGTAGGGAACAAAATGCCTTCCAAAACCGGGACACAAACTGGGGACCTCGATCGGACACCACATCCCTGGGGAAACCATGCAGGCGAAACACATGAGACAGCATAATCTCCGCCATTTTCTTGGCTGAGGGCAACTTGGGCAGGGGAATGAAATGAACCATTTTAGAAAATCGGTCAACAACTGTGAGAATAGTTGTGTTACCTTCAGAGGGAGGTAAACCAGTGACAAAGTCCAAGGATATGTCGGACCAAGGACGATGAGGGACCGGGAGTGGGTGTAGGAGACCTGACGGAGGACGACGGGAAGGCTTGCATCGGGCACACACTGGGCAAGCTGCCACATATTCCCCCACCTCCTTCTCCATAGATGGCCACCAGAAGCGCTGTTTTAGAACAAAAATGGTCCGACGAACCCCAGGATGGCAGGAGAATCGGGAGGTGTGGGCCCAATGGATGACCTGAGAGCGAAGAGAAACGGGCACAAACAGCCTATTTGGGGGACATCCATCTGGCTTCTGGATGTTAGCATTAGCCTCTCTGACCCTTCTTTCAACTGCCCACGTAACAGTCCCAACCACGCAGGAAGGAGGCAGGATACTAGAAGGAGACTTGGAAGAAAAGTTGGGATCAAACAAACGAGAAAGTGCATCTGGTTTGGTGTTCTTGGAGCCTGGCCGATAGGAAAGAGTAAAATTGAAGCGATTGAAAAAGAGTGCCCACCTGGCTTGTCTGGCATTGAGTCGCTTGGCGGTCCGGATGTACTCCAGGTTCTTGTGGTCGGTCCACACCAGGAACGGATGCTCCGCTCCTTCCAACCAATGACGCCACTCTCCCAATGCCATCTTGATAGCCAATAACTCTCTGTTGCCCACATCATAGTTCCTCTCAGCAGTGGAAAGCTTCTTAGAGAGGAAAGCACATGGATGGAGCTTGTTGTCCACTGGGGAGCGCTGAGAGAGAATCGCCCCAATGCCCACCTCAGAGGCATCCACCTCTACAACAAACTGCAGGCGTGGATCCGGGAGAGAGAGGATAGGGGCTGTGTGAAACTCTTTCGAAGCTTGCAAAAAGCCTGATCCGCCTGAGGTGTCCACTGGAACTTGACATGGGGGGAGGTTAAGGCATGCAAAGGAGCGGCCACCGAACTAAAGTTACGGATGAACCGCCTGTAGAAATTTGCAAATCCCAAAAAGCGTTGCACCAACTTGCGGCTGGTGGGTGTGGGCCACTCAGCAACAGCACTAACCTTGGCGGGATCCATCTGAATGGTGTTGGCAGAGACAACGAAGCCCAGAAACGAGACTGTGGAGACATGGAATTCACATTTCTCCGCCTTGACAAAGAGCTCGTGGTCGAGAAGGCGCTGCAGAACCTGACGAACATGCTGGACATGGGAGACTTCATCCGGAGAGAAAATAAGGATATCATCCAGGTACACAAAGACAAACTGGTTCAACATATCACGAAGGACATCATTGACCAAGGCCTGAAAGACAGCTGGAGCATTTGTGAGGCCGAAAGGCATGACCAAATATTCATAGTGACCGCTGGGAGTGTTAAATGCTGTCTTCCACTCATCCCCCTCCCTAATCCTCACCAAGTGATAAGCATTCCTAAGATCAAGCTTAGTGAAGATCTTGGCGTCTTTTAACAGTTCAAAAGCAGAAGATATTAGTGGGAGCGGGTACCTGTTCTTGATGGTGATGTTGTTTAGACCTCTATAGTCGATGCATGGCCGAAGGGTCTTATCCTTCTTATCCACGAAGAAAAACCCAGCTCCAGCTGGAGAGGATGATGGTCGGATGATGCCGGCAGCAAGGGAAGAGTCAATGTATTTCCGCATGGCCTCCCTTTCAGGAGCTGACAATGAATAAAGCCGACCTCTGGGGGGAGACGTTCCCGGAAGAAGATCTATGCAGCAGTCATAGGGCCGGTGTGGAGGTAGAAAAGTAGCCCGAGCCTTATTGAAAACCTCCTTGAGGTCGAGATAACAGGAGGGGACACCGGACAGGTCTGGAAACTCGTCATCTGGAGTTGCTGATGTGGAGCCCTGAGGGGACTTCAGGGGTGAAGTTGTGGAACAGCAGGTTATCAAACATCCTTCACACCAGCCCATAATCTCACCAGTGGCCCAGTTAATGTGAGGGTTGTGTTTAGTAAGCCATGGTAACCCCAGAATGAGAGGATGTAAAGACGAGTCAAAAAGGTGGAAACTCAGGAGCTCGGTGTGATTACCTGTCATGGTGAGCTGAATGGGTTGAGTGCGATGAGTGACCCTGCACAGCAGTCGTCCATCCAACGCGTTCGCCTCCAGTGTTTCAGGCAGAGGAATGGGGTCAAGGCCCAGCCTCCTGGCTAATTCCCAATCCATAAAACTCTCATCAGCCCCAGAATCCACCAACAAAGGATGAGAAATAGTCTGAGAAGGGGTGATGAGTGAAGCTTGAGTGAGGGGGCGAGAGGCATAGTTAGAGGACGTGGTTCGGCTCACCAATGCCCTCTTCCTCATTGGTGAGCCCTGTCTTTTACTGGACAGGAGGACAGGAAATGACCCAGCTGTGAGCAATAGATGCATCGGCCTTCTCGTAGACGACGACGTCTCTCCTCTGATGTTAATCTGGCTCTTCCCAGTTGCATGGACTCCTCAGGCGCAGCATGGGGTGCTGACGAGTTGACTGCAGGTGAAGCAGTTGGAAGAGCCTGCCACGAAGCCCGATTTCCCAGAGATTGCTCCCTCCGGGCGGATGGAGGAACTGCAGATCTGATTTTGTCCTTCTCTCTCTCCATTAGACGAGTGTCAATCCGGATTGCCAGAGCAATGGCAGCGTCCAAATCAGAGGGAACCTCTAAGGGAACCAACTGGTCCTTAATCGGGTCAGCCAGGCCATGGAGAAAGTTGTCCAGTTGAGCAGAAGTACCCCAGTCGCTGTCAGCTGCCAGGGTGCGGAACTCTATGGCATAATCAATGACACGCCGCTTGCCTTGTTGTAGGCCCACCAGCTTACGTGCTGCCTCACGGCCAGGGGTAGTGTGGTCAAATATCTTGCTCAGAGTACGAGAGAAGAGTTCCAAGGATTGGAAAACCGGAGAGTCACGTGCCCACTCAGCCGTTGCCCAGGCCTCAGCTCTGCCGGAGAGATGGGTTATGATGAATGCCACCTTGGAGCGCTCAGTAGGAAAAGCAGGAGCCTGCAGCTCAAAATGAAGTCCACACTGGACCAGGAATGCCCGACAGTTCCCGGAATCTCCAGAAAAACGCTCAGGCTTGGCGAGGTGTAGAGCAGGAGCAGAAGCCGGAGCTGGAGAATGAGTAGGAGTAGTGACAGGGGCAGTCATGGTTGCTGAGGCAGAGGACACAAGGAAATCCAGACGACTCATTAACTGTTGAAACTGATTACTCAATTGGTTCACTTGATTTCCAATGGAGGCCCGAAACCCTTCCTGGACCTGGGTGAGTTCCCTCACTCCCCTGCAGACAGCTGAGAGTTCCTGCTCATGACGAGAAATCCGTTCCTCCTGGGCTCGAATGGAAGAATGTAAACTTTTTGAGTCGGCTGAATCCATAGCTGGCCAGTTCGTTCTGTTACGGCTGGGGCTCAACAAAGTCAGGACTCAAATGCACGACTCAAACAAACAGTCTTGGGTTTCCAATATCACAATTTACTTCCAGAATAGAGATCCGGTACACAAAAGACAGTCCAAAACAGGCAAACAAGTCCAAAGGAAGAGGCAAGGGCAGAAGTCAGAAACAGGCAAAAATCCAAAAACCGAGAAGACAGATACCAGAGATACAAGGAGTGCTGGAACGTGAGACACAGGAGTGCAAACGAACTGGCACAGAGAGGAGGACTAACACACTCTAAATACACAAGAGACAATGAGGAACAGGTGAAGCCAATGAGGGCGGGGCAGACAATCGAAACTGGCGGGAACACAGGCAGGAAGTGAAGTGGTCTGAAACGATAGGAGAAGTAAGATTTCACAATAAAACAGGAAGGCACAACACATGCAAAAAAGCAAGACATGACCTTAAGACAAATGACGAGATGTCTCACACACATTACAGAGACTGAGACGATACTACTGTGCTGCACTACACTACAACACTGTCTCTGCCACAGTACCTGAGATAAATGATAATTCATCTACACTTGAATACATTAAAATAACTCTACATTCCATCTCAGGACAGTGTGCCTGGCTCTCATTGTGCATTGACTTGTTGAGTGTGATGGTTAGTGTGATTGCCGCAATACATCTTCATGTTTAAATTAGGTGGGTAATGTTAACAGAAATCGCTGCTAAAAGAGCTTTTATAACAAACATTCGAGTGGAAGAAGAAAAAAATGGAAGTGGAAAAAAAACTCAGAAAAGATGTTTGTGCTGATTGGAAGCATCAATCAGCTTGTTTCTTAGCTTTCCTCTTGAGGATACAGGGAGACTTTTGGTTATATGGGTTGAAGGGAGTGGCCTCTTTGTATCAGGATAGTTCTGAATCAGAATTTATCTGAAATAAAGGCCTGTCTATTTTTTCATCATCCAACAACAACCTCTGTTCCTCAACTCTACCTAGAAACCGCAGAGAAATATTAGTCACAAGTGCTATGACTAATTTCCTGAAGTGAATTCGCTTCCTGTTTGTCAAACAGTTTCGGAGAAGCATGTGATTAACATCAGCGGTAAATTTGATTCTTGCTCCTCACCACCGCAAAGAAGATGAAGGGTTTTGTTCTCATTTTCTTCATTTTCCAGGCCTCATCTGCGGGTAAGAAATTCACTGATTAATCATTTTGATTTGTAAAAGCATTATTATTAATAATAATAATAATAATAATCTGATGTGGCGGGGTTTCTTTTGGTTTCGTTTCAGTTATTGTCCTGTAACACAATATAAACGAATGTAAAAACTAATCACGTGTTAATTCTCTTCATGATACTTAAGAGCTTCAAGCTGAAACACAAACGATTAAATTAAATTAGTTAGGAAAACATTGAATATGGCTGTATATATATCGAACTATGCATTTGCTTGTGGAGGCGATTTTTTATCAAGAGCACTTCACGTTTAGATAATTCTCATTCTGTCAAATGACAACTAGCTAAATAAACTAATAAACTGAATGTAATCTTTAGTTTAAAAACATTTGTTCATGTGTCCACTACTATCCATCTGTGGTAGCAGCAGAGGGCAGTAAAGTTTAGTCAAACCAGAGACAGTATAAAGATTTGTTATGCAATCTATGACCAAGATCATTATGATAGATTAATATTAATCAGTCATAGAGGTAAATTAAACAATACGTTCATTTGTGATTTCTGCCATGTTTACTCAAAAGGAAACTTTTATTTTTTTCTCTGTTTCTTGGTTCCTAGTAATGCACTCCTGGAAGGCATTTTATACAGGCAGCACTGGTCTGAAGGAATTCCCAGAGATTGTGGGTTTGCATCTCCTAGATGATGAGCTGATGGGCTACTTTGACAGCAGGATCAACAGATTTGAGGCCAAGCAGAGCTGGATGACTGAGAACCTGGGCCAGGAGTATGTGGAACAAGAAACACACACTCTACAAGGCCACTCACAAGCTTTCAGAGCAAACATAGCTGTTGCAATGCAGCGATTCAACCAGTCAAAAGGTATGTGTCTCCTGACTATAGATAATTAGCATGCATTTTATGAGTGAACAAAACTTTTTTTATTTCTATTTTTTCATCCCCTTCAGATTTATAAACCAATCTTTTCTATTACTTTATATTTATATAAAGAGTTATGGTATATGTTATATATAACATAGGACATAGGCTTATCAAATCCTTCCCAAAACCAACAGAAATGTTTAGCACGTTATCTTTTTTAGATTAGATCAGACCAACTCAGACAAAAACATAATATAATAAATAACTAAAATAGAATAATTAATTGAGCCATAAATGTATCGTCTAGTTGAAGTGCTATATAAATTTAAAGTCCATTAAGAAAAAAGTAGGAAAACAAAACACTAGAAATAAGTCAAACAGTTTCAATGTGTAAAGATCTCAAACCAAACTGAAACACCTGATCACTGAGGAAAAGAAATGTCTGAATATTTTCTTGTTCCTTTTTAGTTGAGAAATAGAAAAATAAATAAAGATGACAGCCAACATGTGATGATGAGTTTAACAGACAGTCTGATCTGGTTAAACCTCCATTCAGTCCTCTCCTGCTCTCCACCGTCTCATATCCTGTCTTTTAATTTACACACTCACTGTTTAACTGCTCTCATTGAATTATTTTTCTGAACCGAATGGGCATAAAAACAGTGATTTGATTGTGGCTCATAAATTCTTAGTAAAAGCAGGAAAGTTGTAGCTTCTGTGCTGTTGAGCTGAGACGCTGCTTAAATTCATTAAAAATATAAAAATGACAGGGAACTGATGATCAGTTTTCAGTTAAGAGTTGGACAGATGGAGAGAGGATGAAATGATCCTACTAGTTAGTGAAGATGTTTGTCAGTTAAATGATCCAGAAAGTATCTTCTACACCTGAAACCAGAGATTTTCCTTCATATTCTGATTAAATACAGTAACAGTGTGGTCTACCTGCTCAGACAGGGTGCTCTCTGTGACCACACAATATACAGGTGTAGTTATTAAACAGCATTTATGTTGGTTTTGACGTCATGATCCTAAAATAGTGATTTAAAAAGCGTCTCAGCGCCACAGTGGAGGAGTTAGCCTGGTTTAGCAGGTAACGTTAGCATTAATGAGCCACAATCAAATCACTGTTTCTGATCATTCATGTGACAACAGGAACAGAAACTATAGAATTAAATGACAGCAGCTGAACTGTGTGTGTTTATTAAAATGCAGTAACGCTGTAGTTGATGGTGGAGAGCGGGAGAGGACTGAGTGGAGGTTGAACCAGATCAGACTGTCTGTCAGACTGATCAACAAGAGTTTCACTGGTTTCTGAACTAAAGAAGAACGAGAAAATTATTTAGTAATGTCTTTATCTAGTTAGTCATTTTATTGTGGTTAAAAATCTTTACTAATTTGTCATAAATACACATAATGTTAACAAGCTAGCTAGTGTTGGCTCAAAGTAAATGTCAGAGAACTGTAGACGTCTTAACTTTCCAGAAGGTTATCTGTTATTAGCAGCGAGGTTTCACAAATAAATCAGAGACAAACTGACCGTGAATAGAAATGAAATGTTAACTTTTAGAGTGAGCTGCTGGTCGAATGCTAATATCATCAGAGTTCTTTGAAGAAGCTCAAAGAAAAACTGAGACTCACAAACTAAAACAAATAAGAAACACAAACTAAAAGACAAACACTACAAGCTGTGATATGAGAGGAAAATCACATTTCTTTACATTTCACATTGAAGCTCTTTTTATATTTTTGACTGATGAGTAAAGTTAGATTTCAGTTTGTGTTTTAAATGAACTCTACTGTACTGATCACAGATTGTTGATCAATAATAAATATGTACATGGACTACAGACTGGATTAGATGAACTTTACTTGACTGCACTGTGTCTGTGCCGTGACAAACAGTGCTGAAATGATTCATCAATAAATCAATTAGTTGATGATACTAAATGAATTGACAACAATTCTTCAATCAGGTGATCATTGAACTCTTTAATCAATCAGACATTTGTTGATTCACGTTTCTCAGATATGAACATTTCCTTCTTTTCTCTCTTTAATGTTCTAAATTAAATACTGTTCAGTGTTGTTTGGACAAAAGAAGCAGCTTGAAGATTTATCCTCATCAGTTTCACTATTTTCAAGTGATAAATAAATAAAAACACTCATTACATAATCAGCAGTGACACAAATCTTTAGCTGAAGATGTAAATTTGTTGAAGAAAACAGTTTAGATGAACTCTTCTAATACAGTGTGTCCATAATATAGTAGAACTACAGTAGATTAGATTCCACTAACCTTTATTTGTCCATAGTGTTTCTGTGCCACAATAAACACATAATATTTAAGTGTTAAGTTAATGAATGGACTGGTTGATCAATAGAACATGAATCAATGACAACTTTGATTTTATAATAACTGCTTCTAGTAAAACCAGTCTTTAGCTGCTTTTGTTTCTGACCATTTAAAACAGTTGTGATTTATTTATTTTAAAGAATAAAATAATAATTGATGGATATTGTAAAGGATGTAGGGTTTCCCACTGTGTCCCTGTCTCCTGTCAGTCTGTTCTGTCTCTGTCTAAAATGTCCAGTAGTTTCCATCAGGCCAGTAAGAACAGTAGGAGTTGATCCTCTGTATCTGTTGATGAGTGGAGCTCTGTGGTGAAGATTTGATATTAAATAAAATAATGAAATGATTGTGATGTGATCTGAGTCTGGTTCACTGCAAGCTCTCTGTCTCTGTCTCTCAGGTGTCCACATTGTCCAGAGGATGGTAGGCTGTGAATGGGATGATGAGACTGGTGAGGTGAAAGGATATTTTCAGGATGGTTATGATGGAGAAGACTTCATAGTATTCAACCTGGAGACAGAGTCATGGATCGCTCCAAAACAAGAGGCTGTCATCACCAAACACAAGTGGGACAACAAAGCTAACATCGCAGCCAGGAAGAACTACCTCACCCAGACTTGTCCTGAGTGGTTGAAGAAGTATGTGAACTATGGGAGGAGCTCTCTGATGAGAAAAGGTAAAATCACATGACCTCAGTTAGTGTAATGAACTCAATGTTCATATTCCTCAGTTACTTTTCTACCATAGCATTATAATGTATGACCAACTGTTTACACTCAGTTTACATTCTTTTCTCTTTCTCTCATTTTATCGCTTCACCACTCTCCCTTTTTTCTATCTTTTATATATTAATATCACCATTTTTGGCCATTTGTGTTTTTTTTCTTACAAATTAGTTCGCCTCAGTTTCTCTACATCACTTTTCTTTTATCTTTCCATCTCCTTCTCTTCCTCTCTGGACTTTATAAACTGTCTCTCTCTCTCCCTCCTGATGTCTCTTCTTAATATCATTATTAGGTAAAATCACCTCTTTTTCATAATTACACTTCACATGCTGTATATATATATATATATATTTATATGTATAACTAAGCCATTCATACTACATTACATCTAACAGAAATGATAGAATAAAGTTGGCTGTAATACAGAAACTTAACTGTCTTTGTTCTCTCTCTCTCTCTCTCTCTCTCTCTCTCTCTCTCCAGACCTCCCCTCAGTGTCTCTCCTCCAGAAGACTCCCTCCTCTCCAGTCAGCTGCCACGCTACAGGTTTCTACCCTGACAGAGCCATGATGTTCTGGAGGAAAGATGGAGAGGAGATTCATGAAGGAGTGGAACAAGGAGAGATCCTCCCCAACCATGATGGATCCTTCCAGATGAATGTTGACCTGGATGTCTCATCAGTCTCAAACTGGACTAAGTACGACTGTGTGTTTCAGCTCTCTGGTGTGGAGGACATCATCACCAAACTGGACAAAGCATCAATTAAGACAAACCGGGGTAAGCCTAAAGTAAAAAGTGGTGATGGAGGTAGGAAACAGGTTTAGTTTAATCAAATGTGTGTTTTGTTGTTGTGGATGGCATTGTGTGTCTCCTGTTTTTGTTTTCTTGTTGTACAAGAGGATCTACTTTCCTCCTCTTCTTTTTTTTTTCTGTTGTTCCAAGTCTCATTGATCATTCAGTCATACTGTATATTAAATCAGAGATGTTTTCTTTGTATGAAGGTTTCAGGAATGATTGGGACATCAAAACCAGTATAGTGAAGATATTTAAATAATATTCCATTACTATTTACTCAGTGCTCTTCTAATTTATAGAATATGTTTTTATTCATAACTGTATTTTTTCACTGCTGCATTTTTCATACCTGTCTCTAATTAGTTTACTTTAGTATTCATGAGACAGACTTAAGACTTTTAAGTTCTTCCTATAAAGCTGAATGTGTGTTTTCTGATTAAGTTTCAACATTTGCTTGTTGAGATTTCTTTCCCTGACATGTGATCCTGAGCTGTACTCAGCTTACTGTAGGTTTGACTGATATTTTTATATTTACATGGAGGATGTTGGATGTAATATAGAGAGTATTTAGACTTGTTAAAGTGTCAAGTCTCCTGTGACAATGTGTTCTCTGTGAACGATAGATAGATAAATGATGGAAATTGTAAGAACGATAGGTAAATCACACTGTAATAATCACTACAGTATTTCTGGTAGTTTGTCTTAATCTTCAAATGATCTGAAGTTTCTCCTGTATTGGTTCTACGTTCCTCAGAGTTCCCTCCTACTGTTGCTGCTGGTATTGGAGTTGTTGTAGTGTTGCTCCTCCTGACAGCCTGCATAGCTGGAATCATCATCTGTACAAGAAAAAACAACGGTGAAGAACAAAAATATGGTTTTACTTCTCATAAAACCCATTATACATCCAATATGTATTTAACATGTCCATGTGTTTTTGCATTAATGCTCTTATAGCTTCACGTGTCTCATATCTTGTGCTTGTGACATTACATAGTTTGTATAGTGCATATTAGGGCTGCACAAAGCACATTTTATTCTTGTGTTCTCTTATAAATCTGATTAAATAACTGTCTTCTCTATTTCAGGGTTTAAACGCGCTAACAGTAAGTATTGTCAGTATTTAAATTAGGTAGATTATTTGATCAGATTTATATCCGTGAGCTTTATTTAAAGATTATTAAAATCTCAAAGAACAACTTGACAGAAACCATTCATTTTATTTTTATTTTTTTAGCTTCTGACACTTCATCATCATCAGCTGAACGTCCAGATCCTGAGAAAGTGAGTAGACAGTAAACACAGTTAATCAAACGAAACAAATATAATAGTATAGTCTCAAAGCTGCTGTTGTTTCAGGTGAACTCACATTTAAACATGTAGCTGTTACCTGATGTTTGAGATAAGTATTTTTTTTAAATAATTTCTTTGTGTGATTCATCGTTTCTACAGGAAAATGATCCAGATGTGTAAACTGAAAGATGAGAGGATGAAACATTTTTCTTCTTCATTGTGGAGACAGTGAACACCTGAAGATCATGATGAAAACCAACACATGAATGTACCACCAGCAAAATAATTTTCTCTGATTTTAATTTATGTCTAAATTGAAGTCTGACATTGGTGGCAGATAGAAGGACCTTGAACAAACTCTTAAGACACTTTACAAAATCCGTCTGAAATGCCCAGAGCAAGACTGAAGACGACAGTGGCAGGAAAAACTCCTTTTTAACAGGAAGAAACCTTGAGCAGAACCTTAAACTCATATGGAGGGACCCATCTGCCTAAAGCTGTCCAGGTAGAGACAGAAAAGAGAGAGAAGAGAACAGCAAGATAAACATACATCTGTCATAGATACATACATCTGACTAAAGCGTATGTAGAATCTGATGATGATACAAATACAACATAGCTGATTATGTTACATGACAGTTTGAGAATATAAGAGGAATCATAGGCAGGTTGGAGAATTGTTCATTCAGGTAGGAGTGGATAACCGCAGGAGGCCATGAAGACTGGACGGGTTGATGAGGACCAAGACAACAGATGTAGTATAGAACTCCACAGGAAACACACACCTCCAGGTCAGAGATACTCACAGGAAGATGGAGGGGAAATAAAATAAAATAAGAAATTAGAGGATATGAGAACGGTGTCAGAGAGAAGAGAGTAGAGGACATGTGCTCGGTACATCATCCCCCAGCAGCCTAGGCCTATAGCAGCATAACTAAGGGATGGTTCAGTCCAGCCATAATCTTGATCAAAAAGGAAAGTCTTAAGCCTGACCTTAAAAGTAGAGAGGGTGTCTGCCTCCTGAACCCAAACTGGGAGCTGGTTCCACAGGAGAGGAGCCTGATAGCTGAAAGCTCTACCTCATATTCTACTTTTTGTAATTCTAGGAACCACAAGTAGTAGAACCACAACTTTGAGACAGAAGTGATCTAATCTATAGTGATTATTATATAGAGTTCAGATGAAACATAAATCAGAGGTTCTGGACACTAATGATGCACAGCAACACAAACTAAAAGGTACGTGAACATTTAAATGTCACACAGGTATAACCAGACAAAAGTCTAAACCAGAAAAGTTTACATGTCAACAGATAACTTCTGTAATTCATTTATAATACAGCAGAATATATCATTACAATGGTCCTGATGTTTAATGTCATACTCCTTTCAGACATGACACCAGATATTTTGTTCTGACATATCATTTCTGTCACTTTCTGTTTATAGCCTCTAGCTTTTCTTGACTTGTTTTGTTCTCTCCATTTTGTGTATGCTCATATTCCAGGTCTTTTTTTTACAAAGCGTCTGATCTCAAAGTAACAAAACTATAGATGTTCAAGTTTTTTATTCTCCTAATGAAGTACAATGTCATCAGAAGCTCTGCAGACCTGGCAAATGGACCTTGAGTTAAGATTGTTCTGTCAAAATGAAGAAAAATGTCACAAGAGAAAAAGTGAGTTAAATGTTTGTGTTTGATTTAAATTCAACTTCTACAGCTGTTTTTATTTTTGTGTTTTTATTTTTGTGAATTTACTTGAAAACAGATGCAATAAACAACAGAAGAAGAAGAACAGTGTTAAATGTCCGTCATTAGTTTCATCTGTCATAAGGTAGTAGCCTTAACTCACATGTGTCCTGAGTAGATCTCACTGTATTAAAAGGAAAACTTCATTTGTTCAGCTGATCTGATGTTTGGTCCTCTGACTCTCTTCCATCTTTTCTTTCATTCAATTAGTTTTTACTATATTTTCTGTATTTCAAAGCAAACATTCAAACCAACTAAAGTGTTGTTTAATAGAAATGTAAATGTTCTGTCATGACTCTGGTGTCTTCTCTCCCTCATTCCTTGTGTTTCTGCTGTTTTCCATCCCTCATGTCTTTTGTCCTTGCTTTGTCTCAGAGTGTGAGTCTCAGGACATGAACATCCAATCAACTCCTGCTCTGTAATCAGTCTGTAGTCTGAACACCTAAAGCCTGTCCATCTATCAAGCCCTGCAGTATATCTACTCTCTCATTCATCAGTTGGTTGTGTCCAGTGTTTACTAGAGGAATACAGGAGTGAACACAGAGGTGTTCCACTATCTAACCCTCTCTGTGATCACACACTACAGTTTATTGTTGTTATTAAATGTCTCAGCGCCACAGTGAAGGAGTGAACCTGGTTTACCATGTAATGTTAGTATTAATGAGCCACAATCAAACCACTACTAATGATCATTCATTGACAATGAACCTTTCTGGATCAAGGTGTGTTAGTGCCATAATAAACATATTTACAGTTACTGTTGAAGCAAGAAGTGAATTAAGTGAATATCTGATCATTTTAAAGTTTAAAGTTGTTTTCTTTTTCTGTCAAATCTGAATATTTGCTGCTTTTGACTTTTTAAAACAGTTAATTATTGACTGAATAATAAATTAGAACTCATCAGATACATAGATGATGTATTTCAGCCTCAGATATCGTAGGGATGCAGATTAGTGGTTTATCTGGTTTAGATTAGCTGGTCTTTATTTGTAGTAACACATTCATGGGTGGACATTAACGGGGGGATAGGCCTGTTCTTTCCAGAAACAGATACAGAAAGTTTGAGAGCAGATCTGTCTGTCCATCCAGATACTGACCAGAAATAAATCAGATGTGAAGACAACAATGCACCACTGATCAAAGGTAGCTGAAGTCTCTGGACTAGCTCTGTCTGACATTTCATATGCAGAGAATAGAATCATCTGATTAAAGTTACGTTTGCATGTTATGAGACTTTAAAAGGTTTTCAATATTGAAATGCCTTCATTCACGCCTTCCACTTGTTTATGCATTTTGGATTTTGTGACATCACAGCTCATTTCTACATTTGTAGTCATTTGTCTGAACAGAAACAAGAGGAAACTGATAAAGAGCAGAAAGAGGAGAGAGAACTCCACTCTATAAAGAATATGAGACTTTGAGTTTGAGAGAAATCTTCCCTCTCAGTCACAAACACAGATTTCTTCTGTAAGAATAAATAAAATAAACTGATAATGACAATAATGATGACAAATATAATGAATAAGAGAAGACTTTAAATCAAATATACAATGACCTAAACTAATTATGAAGATATTTATATACAGTAAGGTATTTGGTTTACGATAATAAACATTTAGTTGATATTCTCAACTCTCAGATGGTTCCAGCGTAACAACTAAAAGCAGCTTCACCAAATGTTTTTGATTTAAATTTAAAGATGACTTCAGAGACCATCCAGATCACAGACAGGAGGCTTTTCAGACTAGTAGTTTGGAAACAGAGAGGTCACCAAAGCAACAATACTACTCTTCTTCTGGTGTTAGTCAGTCTTCTGAGGCAGAGTTCTGAATGTATTGAAGCATAAAGTTTATAACTGTATGTGTTTTTGGGTAAAGCAGCTATGAAAATGTCCTTCCTGATATAGATGCTGCATTTGTAACATGACAACAAGTAGATTGATGTCACACCTCATAACAAAGAGTGCCTTTATAACCATCTAACATGTAAACATAGATAGTTGTGATGGAGCTAATTGTACTACAGGTAAACTCCAGATAGAAGTTGAGGAGTTGTTTAAAAGTTAAAATAGAGCCTCCACATAATAAATTCTATTCACAACTTTACTAAACATTAAATGTCTTCTCTGTCTCTGTTAGATGAAGTTGTATCAGTGAAAAATGTCTTTATTGTGGTTTCTATTCCATCATTTAATGATTCTCTCATTTATATTATTTAATGATTGGTTGTGTTTGGTGTGAAGGGTCTATCTACCAAAGGTTTCTGATACAAGATTGAATGTAATGTTTTATTATTACATTATTTTATGTTGTATTCACAGGTTTTATGGACAATGATAAAAGTGTTTTCCTTCCATCCTGATCCTGAATACAGCCTGTTTCAACACAGTGACTTAATAAATGATGCTGATGATTTAACTCCTGTTCCCCATTGACTGATTTCTAAAACAATAATCAAAGGACACAGTGATGGCGAGCTCATAAGAACTGTCCAGCCAGTACATTTGATTTTGTTCACAGCTGTGTGCAGCATACGATCAGATCGCAGTTTGTCACAGAATGATATGGTCAGTTGTTGCCTGACGTCTTTATTTGTTTAGCTGCCCTCAGATATCTGTGAGCTGCAGTATTAAGCTACACTTACTGTTAAAACCAGTTCAAACCACCAGTAACTACTATTACATTCAATCATAGAAACTCTTCACATAGTCAATGCTCATATTAAATTAGTAGATTTATTTTAAAGTTAATCAGCTTTGATTGTACAGTTTGTGTTTGTAGTGTTGAGAGTTGAGATGTTCTTTGGTAAATTTTCTTTTTCTTTCTGGATAAATCTATTTGATATGACACATGTTTATATGTTAACAGTGTATACGAATAAAGATCAATAGACTACATTTATTGCATTATTAGCTTCACACATTACTGTCACTGTTTTTATTGCTGTTAGGTGTGAATGTGTGTCTGAATGATTGTCTGGATGTCAGCTCTGTGACTGACCTGTCATTTGTCCGTTGCCTCTTGTCCACTGTCAGCTAACATTCAGTAATACACAGGATAAGATGTTATAATCCCTTGTGCCAAAATCCCAGGCCAAACACATTTAGAGGCCCTGTTCAACTAAAAGACCCTACCAAACCTGTGGTCATGTGATATGACAATTAATCTATAATCAGCCCGAGACAATGCCAACAACCAACCACAATGGACGAACAGGAAAAAGAACGGTACTCAGCCTTTCGTGCACGTAGTCTATTAACATTGACTGATACACTGCCCTCTGGTGGACAGAACATATAGAACTTAAGTTTGATACCAATATCAGTCTTACTGAAGACATTTAATGGTCAAAATATAATTAATAAATAGAATATATTCGAATTTTAATATTAATAAACAAACGAACTTCGAATATGATTTTTGGGCAAAAGTCAAAGCCCTATTAACAACTAATATAGTAACTAATACACGAGCCAAACAAACAAATCTACCGTGATTCGCCCCGTTGCTGCGAGCCGAAACACGTAACAAACAAACAAATCGCGTAACAAACAAATCGACCGTGGCCTACATGCGGCCATTCTTACCTTAGCTAGTTCCCCAGCTAGCATGCTTCCTTCGTACCCATAACCAGTCGCTGGCTCTCTCTGCTGCCCAGGACATGTTGCTAACCGCAGTCCTCTGGCTCCTTCCTCGTATGCCCAGCTCACTCAGCAGAGCAATCACCGACTTTGCCACAAATCCACGGCAGCCCACTTCTACCGGGCGGACATAAGCCTTCCATCCATTCTGCTCTGCATCTGCTGCTAACTCTGCATACTTAGCTCTTTTTCGCTCATTAGCCTCCTCAACTATATCTTCCCACGGGACAGTCAGCTCTATGAAATAAACTACTTTCTCTGGCTCAGACCACAACAGCAGATCTGGCCGTAGTCGAGTGCTAACTATCTCAGCTGGAATAACCAGTTGTCCATTTAAATCCGCTCTCATCTGCCAGGCTCCTCCTACTCTTAGCTGTCCCGTGTTATGCCTGATGCCTGATAGTCTGGCCTTTTCTCCCTCCCGTACAAACTTAATACATCTATTCTCTCTGTTAACGGCCATGGAATTTACATTCACCCGTTTTTCCTCTATTGCAGCTGCTAAACATTTCAGTACCTGGTTGTGACGCCAGGTATAACGTCCTTGGGACAGACTAACCTTACAACCTGTCAGAATATGTCTAAGCGTGCAGACACAAGTGCACAGTGGGCAGGCAACATCCTCACCTCCCCACTGGTTTAAGTTCTGGGGAGTTGGCAGCACATCATAAGTAGCGCCTAACATAAATCTAATTTATCTAGTTTGGGGCTGAAGGTCAATGATCTTTTACATCTTGTGGATGGCTGGGTGCGTCGTTTATCTGAGGACCACATGGCAACAGTAGGCACTACAGGGAGAAGATAGTTTGGTCGATTTGTTCTGCTGTTAGACGTAGACCATTCACACCTTTCCAGTATTCCCTGATGGTAGCGGCCTCTTTCAGCAGGACAACTCTTCCTGCCACAAGGTTAAAACAGTCAAGGAATAGTGGAAAGATGTTTCCTCCTTCATAAAAAACTAAACCTACATCTAATTTATAACATAAGAAACAAACAGGACACACAGTGAACACAGTTTCATCACTTTATTACAGTAAATGAGTCCATATCATACACACAGAACAGAGACAGACAGGTTTGTGTTTTCTTTCTCTCTCCTCCTCCTCCTCCTTCTATCCCTCCATCATCATCATCATCATTATCATAGTCCACCGACTCATCAGACACACAAGGCCAGGATGAACTCAACAGCATTGGAGTTAAAAAAAAAAAATTAAATAAAAGTCACAACTTATGAAGAGTCGATCGGTTAAATAAGGGAGGAAACATCACACACACACACACACACACACACACACACACACACACACACACACACACACACAAACAAACATCTCCACCATCTTGTGATCGTTAGCAGCAACTCTCAATGCCATACAGCACTTAATACAAAAATGCCCACGTAGCGTACTTAGACCGGACACTCGTCACATTATTTCTCATCCGGCTTCAACACTTCCCGAGGACGCTCCGGGTCACTGGACTCAGTCTTAAAACAAAACAAAAAAAAAACAAAACACCAGCGACCTGCAGCCAAGACATTTTCTTTTTCTCAATACTGCACAGTAATCATGTATCGCAGTCTGTCACAACACGTTAAGAGTTCTGTTCCAAAACGAAGAGCAGAAACCTGAAGATCCCGTCGGTTAAAATACGACTTTAATGTCTAATAGATGTGTTTAACGATTTAACGGCATACGAATTCCGCCCTCTTGTGGTATTCACAAGTTTGTGTTTTCTGTCGTTAGCTCAGTGGCACAGCTGCATCATGGGAAATGTAGGCAGGCAGCTTTTTACAAGAAAAATTCTTAATGTCTTGTCCTGATGCACAAATTTGTGTGTATATATATATATATATATATATATATATATATATATATATATTTTATTTTTTTTTTTTAATTTAAAGGGACCATTTAATCTGACAACTCCCCCTACAGGCGAAAAATGAAATTACAGCTGTAATACATATGACACATGCGCCACCTGCTGGCAAACAGTGTTAAAACACTTTCCCCTCCCTTTTCTTAATATAAAATGCCATTTAAACTGTAAATATGATTGCTTCTCCTCTATTTCTGGTTAATCTGCAGACTTGAAACCAGATTTTTGTAAATACAACATGTTAAAGGTCACTGAGGAATTGCACGCTCAACAAAAATTGTAAAAAAAAAACAGAAGTAAAATGTGCGTTTATTAACTTGCAAGATCGACGACAGAAAAGTGAAAAAGGCGTGTCAGCAGGCACCTTAAGCTAGATTCAAATCCAAGACGGCGCATGTTTCACAGCTTTAAGGTTTCAAGTTCACAAAATCTGAATCTGCTGAGAACGTTTTGGAACAGAACTCTGACAATATTCACTTGTACAGTCAGAACGAAGGAGGGGAGAGCCAGAGCTACTTTACAGCTTTCACTGGACTACGAGAAAGAGAAGGAGAAGAGAGAGAGAGAGAGAGAGATCGTCAACAAACATGAGGAGTAGGCTGTTTTTTTGTTTTTTTTTCCTTTTCTCTTTTTTCAGTATTTACACTTTGGATTGTGAAAAAAAGAAACTTATTTACAAAAATGCACAAACTAAGACCGCGTCGTCGACAGGATGAGGGAAACAAGATATAAACAACTCTGTAATAAAAAGTAAAAAGAGGAAAAAAAAATAAAAATCAGTGATATTTACATGTGCGATAAGCGAAGGATGAAGGAGAGTGAGAGGGGAGAGAGATGGCTTCTGAAAGTATATTTTTTTTAAAGAACAAAAAAAAGCGGCCTTGTTTGATTCCCGTCCTCTGGCGTTCTTCACACCTTTTCATAGCCACAGAAGGACCGACGGCTCTGAGTGGGAACGCCGTCGGCTGGAAATCGAACACCGCCAGTCGGACTCTTTAACGGCAAAGACGGCGGGATGTGAGGCAGCAGACTGGGAGGTGACCAGTTTAAAAACCAGGAAGCAGTCGAGTGAAGTATGCTCTAAAACTCTCCTCTTATAAAATGAACGTGTGCATGAGGAATTAAAAAACAAGAAGAGGTGGAGGCCATGGGACGATAGTATCAAATATACTATACTACAAACTTTCAAGTGGTCTGTACTGCTTACTAAAAATCTGTACTTGTTGGCTGCTCTAATCCTAAAACACTGGCTGTTCAGACGGCAGCGTGGGATAACTTCACACACACACACACACACACACACACACACACACACACACACACACTCGACACTGACAGCGATACATTCTCCGGGCGACCTAAACTTGATTTACTTCTAAACTTATCTCTAAAAAGCTTTTATTTCTTAACCCCTCGCACGTCCTCCGAGCCACGGCGTTGAATCCAAATTGGTCCGTTATAAAACGACAGAAGCACAACAAGCACACAAGCAAACAAACAAACAAACCAACACAAAGAGGGATTTACTCACATTAAGCCTCCGTATATGTTTCTGTGTCCATTTATCCATAAAGAAGCTAAAAGGTCATGATTTAAAAGACTTCTCTGTCTCTAAGTGTCTCCAGCTTCCACTTGAAGACAAAGAAATAAATGTTTATTAACTCCCCGTCTCATTAGTTTCTCTGCTGAATTTAAAACACAGATGTTTTTTTTCCACATTAATATCCAGACAGAAATGGCACCCAGATTAGTCTTTGGACTAGTTCTCGTTTACTTGTAATCTTCCATTATCTGTATGTGAATCCTTAGCATGCTCCAGAAGTAAAAATAAAACTCAGAGTTGTTATATTTATTTATATTTGCATTTAAAATGTAAAACTGACCCTAAAATAAGCTTCTCAATGGCGCCCAGAGTTAATTCAAATGTTCTCACTTCTTATCGTTTTCCAGTAACATTTTACGAATTCACTGATTTTTGCACATTTAAAAAGGATAAATATCACATTTGGGTTGAATTAAAACAATAAAACAAAATCAAACAGCTAATTATTTTAGTGGAATACCCCTTAAAAAAGACTATTATGAACAAATAGTGAACTAGTGAAGAGAAACCAGTGAAAAAACTACATATTATTAAACTTTTCTTTCTTTTCAGAGAGTTTAAAAATGATGCAACTGCTAAAGAATGAAGACTCCATTTCTCTGTGTGGAACTAAATTTGTATTTTACTTTGGTTTCTGCTTGTTTTGTTAGAAGTCAGGTTTTATTTCTGTTAATTAATTCCACAATTGCGCCATACCTCAGTTTCCCTGCTTTTGTTTTTCTTAAATCTTTTATTTGTCACTCCCCTCCACCATCCTGACTCAACAACAAGGACATTTTATCGGTAATCGGAAGAAAAAGTGGCATCTTCTAGTTTTCTTTCCAGCCTTTTTAATCGTCAAGTGAAAACAACTAAGCAGCAGGTCGGACGAAGAACGAGTTTGCCTGATTTTAAAAGACTAATTCTTCTAGAAGTTTGAAGAATTAAACAAAAACACGAGACGAGGAGCATTCCCCTGAACATTTCACCAACAACTCAACGCTCTACTGATTTGTAAGTTTATTTAAAATATATAAAAACATATTAAAAGCTGAGAAAGAGCCTCGGTCCATGTCTGATTTGATATTTGTATGGGTTTAAACTTTTTATTTTTTGGGGGGTCAAGGAACGGTTCTAGAGGAGAACATCTGATCTGACACTGAAGAACTTTCCTTCTATATTCAGCGCTCAGTTAATCTATGAATCCATCGGTCCCTGCGTCCGTTCTCCCACCCTGAGTTCAATATAAGTTAACCCAAATCTAGTCCAGTCGACACCACTGAAACACTGAGGAATAAAAACACAACTGGAGACGCAAGATGATTTCAATTAGTCAAATAAATAAACACAAAACGCTGATTTAAAAAAAAAAAAAAAAAGTAATATCACAGAGGACCAGCCCCCACTATTGAACCTTCTCTTACCACCTGAACAGCAGCAGCAGCGGGACGACTCTGTGTGTGTGTGTGTGTGTGTGTGTGTGTGTGTGTGTGTGTGTGTGTGTGTGTGTGTGTGTGTGTGTGGTTTCTGACCCTGGCAGCTAAGGAGCTAACGGTTTGTTCGAAGCGTTTACTGTACAAAAACGGACCGTCTAAGAGGAGAGCAAGCAGCACAGAGGAAAGCTGTAGAGTGTGTGTGTCTGAGACGAGGGTGAGGCTTGCAGGCAGGTGCAGGTGAGAAGCTGCTTCAGATGCTGTTGAGGGACCCAGGTACTGAGCTGTGTTGAGATGAGTCTGAACCGGTACCATCTGCAGAGGAAGAGGAAGAGGAAGGTAGAGTTAGATTATTACGACACCACGGATCAATGTTAAACAAGGTTGATTTAAAGTCTGCAGTTTGATTCTAAGTCCAGTGCTGCCATCTAGTGTCAAGAAAAAGACACTAAACTACTTTGTTATTGAATAAAAAGTTCCGGTTCAACCATTTTTAGGTTTTAATGTAATTTTAAACTAAAATAATAATTAGTATTTTATGTCAAATAATTTATATGTTATTGAAGCTGCAGTACAATCAGAGGAGGAGCACAGGGGATCCAATAATATATGAAACTCAAGGCAATTGTGCCGCTGATTACATATTAACTTTAGACGTTAAAGTAGAAGGTGCAAAGATCATTTTTATTTTTTTTAATGGTTTTATTTGATACGTGATAGTGGAAGGAGACAAGAAGTGATGGGGTGGACATACATGCAGTAAGCATTATAGCGTCAGATCACTGGATGAACCAGGTGAGCTATTGGTTCTACAAAGTCATTATCCATATTTATAAATAACTGTGTGTCTGTGAAGAATATATATTCATTCATTCATTCATTTTCTGTAACTGCTTGTCCTCTGGAGCGTCGCGGGGGGGCTGGACAGGTCTCCAGTCTGTCACAGGGCTAACACAGAGAGACAATCACACCTACGGCCAATTTAAAATCACCAATGAACCTAACCAGCATGTCTTTGGACGGTGGGAGGAAGCTGGAGTACCTGGAGAGAACCCAGACACAGGGAGAACATGCAAACTCCACACAGAAAGGAACCAGTCGGTCCATGGATTCAAACCCAGAACCTTCTTGCAGTGAGGCATCAGTGCTAACCACCTATCCTAACCTAACCTAACATTTTCTACTGCTGCAGCTTCACACTAAAAGCATCTAACTGGCAAAACACACATTTTCTTTGAACCAGTTACAGCCTTTGCACCATCGTTCATCAAAAACCCGTTGACAAAACAAAACTACAACCGTTATTTGTCGGTGGGATCAGTTTGAAATATTGCAGGGAGCGACGGAGCAGGAAGAAGAAGAAGCAGCAGGAGCAGTGAGCTGTTAGATGAAAAGGTGCACACCTCCATCTTCCAAGCCAGCTTATTAACTTCTGGCTTTTATGTCACACACACAAACAACAGTGATCTTTCACTGTTGCTGACAGAATGATTGTTATTAATATTTGTTCAGATGTCCTCAGAATTCTGTGACCTTCAGTATTAAACAGCGTTTGGTCTTGAGACGAGTTGTGAAATGTTTAAGATGCCACTTTAAGCTTCATAAATTCATTTCTATTCTGAATTTAAACTAAAATTTAAAGTCCTCTGGAGAAAAGAAAGCCTTAACACTTTTAATTTCTGTTTGTTTCTTGTGACAACAAGAACAAAATCTCGACAAGAATAAAGTGATAATAAGAGTTTCCCACCGTGGGCGGAAGCAGCTGTATGTGAGCGAGCGTGAGGAGGAATGAGGGTCGAGTTCAGCTGAGGCTGGATTGACAGCTCTGCAGAGAATAAAAGAAGAAAAGGTTTTATTTAGCCATGAGTCACACAACGGCAGGATAGAGTCATTCAACAGGAGAATGGTGTACACTGCATTCACTGCACGGCCACAGAGGTCACCGCTGAGGAAGACCACCCAACTGTGAAGAGAACGTCATCGTAGCTAAACAAGAAGAGAGGCCTGACGTATCGCTTGGTGGACAAACAGATTAACCACGGGTCTGTACCTGTGGTGCTGAAGTTGAAGAGCATCGGCAGTTCTCGGCCGCTGGGCAGTCGTGTGTTTGGCTGGCGCAGCTCGTCGAAGAAGGCGTGCGAGCAGGCCTCTAACGGGGAGAGGCGCGAGGCCGGCGTGTACTCCAGCAGCCGGGAGCAGAGCGCGATGGCTTCTGGAGGGGTGCGAGGTTTAAACACCTGAGCAAGAGGAGGAAGAAGAAGAAGAAGAAGAGGTTTATTCAAAGTTTATTCCAACACAATAGGTAAAACACTCTTTAGATTCATAAATAAGTGTGTGGAACAAGCGTCAAGCAGTTGTAGTTTAATCTGTGACATGAAAATAATCATTGTCCATGTTCTATCCGATTCTTTCTACACATCTCTGCAGACAGATTTTTCCTCCACTGTTTATTTACCTTGGTCCATGGATGCGCTTTGATCTGAGGGAACTTGAACTCTGTGTAGTTTGGATTCATCTCTCGAATCTGCTCCCTGGTCGGTGTTCCCAGCACCTGAAAACAGAAGAAGAAGGAGAACTGTAGAGGTGACTATGATAACAGACACACGAACAGGAAATATAAGTAAAACCTAAACCCAGGAAGACGTGCGCAGGCAGCACGTACAGAAACCTTGATCACCTTGATAATCTCTACTAGTTGGTCCACACCGCTGTCCCCGGGGAATATGGGCTGTCCCAGCAGCAGCTCTGCCAGCACGCAGCCAGCTGACCAGATGTCGATGTTTGCCGTGTAGTCGGTGGCGCCGAAAATAAGCTCGGGGGCGCGGTAATACCGAGAGCAGATATACGACACGTTGGGTTCGCCGCGGACCAGCTGCTTGGCGCTGAGGGACAAAAAAACAAGAAATCACATTAAACGACAGCAAAGACGGCAGCAGCTCATGGCAGAAACTCTTAAGCTACCACTGTTTTTTAAGTTGCAGCAGTTCAATTAAGGTCTAGTCTGCGTAGAGACACGTTCACGAGGGCTCACCTGCCGAAGTCACACAGCTTTAGGATGGCAGTTTCAGGGTCGACAAGCAGATTTTGGGGCTTGATGTCTCTGTGACACACGCCCTGGGAATGGATGTAAGCCAGGCTGCGGAACAACTGGTACATGTACACCTGGAGAGACCACAACATCAGCCCTCCACTCTTTACAAAAACATGTATATGGAGCAGTTTAAAGCAAAGATGTTTAACCACTGAAGAAAACAGTAATAATGTGGACGACAGGCAGGTGAATTACCTTCACATAAATGATAGGAATGATGGTCTTGGCCTTGTTAAAATGCCTGGCAACCCTGTAGACCGTCTCGGGGACAAAGTCCAGCACCAGGTTGAGGTACACTTCATCTTTCTGTACAGGACGAACAGAGAGAGAGAAAGAGAGAGACACAGATTAAAGCGTGGACGGGTTGAGACAAGTATGAAGTAAAACAAACTGACCTAAACATTCATTTTCCAGTAAGATACTTAAGCAATATTAAAAACACGTCTATATTTATCTGAAGAAATGGATTGCTTCCTTTTTTTAGGGTTGGGGTATTTCTTATGTTACGTCGGAGTAATTTTGTTTTTCTGTGCCTCATTTCATCTTTTTCTTAGCCAGACGAGGGCTGGGGTGTTACTACTGATATCCTGAATGGATTTGATTAAATATAAATTAATTTAGCTTCCAAATAATTTTACTTAAATCTAAAACTAATGTCAGTGGGATTTCCACAATATTTGACCTCTCTATTCAGCTCTTCTCTGCCGTCAAATATATTTTTTAAAATCCAATCAGTTCTCAGGTCTAACGGCGTCTTCAGAGTTGTAGCTTCTGTCATATATAAATGGATTAATCCCGTTGTTTTGCAAAAACAGTCTTGCCGTAAGATTTTTAACAAAAGGATGGAGGAAATGGCGTCTATTTTATGAACTGATATCGGATCTTTCAAATCAAAATCAATTCAAATCAAGAGCATTTTCTAACCCGGCCATCGTAGTAACATCGTGTCAATATGGTACAGTAAAATAAGAGTGAGAGTCTGAGGTGACGTGGCAAAAAGAGATTTGGGCTTCAGCGTTTGTGCTTTGTGACATGTTGTCTCCTACGTTTCCGCCCAAAATTTGATTTCGGTCTGGCACGGAGTCTGGCCAAATTGCACTTCCACGGTTCGCGTGTAACCGCGCCAATCAGCGACAACAGTTGAGTGATGACGCGGAACTCGCATGCCAAGTTGCTTGTAGTCCAGCGAAGCTTGTAGTTCAACAGCATAGCAACAATGGCGACGGAGGAAGAGACGCTAGAAGCCATCCGCGAAGTTGTCTCAACTCTCGAGAGCATCACGGAATTAAAACCAGAACAAGAGGCTTGTCTTGTCAATTTTATAAATGGCAAGGACGTCGTAGCTCTCCTTCCAACTGGCTTTGGGAAAAGTTTGATTTATTTAACTGGAAGCGGAAGTGGTAAGTGTAAGAGCCTGAACTCCGGCGCACAATATACGTCATTACCAAACGTTGCTCATTGGTTAAGGGAACTCCAATGATTTTAAACCTCAAAATAAGCATCCGCCCATTACGGAGACAGATTCCTATTACATTGGGCCAGACTAACGTGCCAGACCGAAATCAAATTTTGGGCGGAAACGTAGGATGGTGAAGACCAGGCTATCTTTCAACTCTCTTTAAAGTAGAACTTATAATGCGTGTTTTGTTTTCTGTTTTGTGCAGGAACAAGTACCTTCTCGCCACTGGAGTAGAAGAAATAACGTAGTCGCACAATGTTGCAGTGATCCAGCTTCCTCATGATCTGTAGCTCCCGATTCTGCAGAGAAAACAAACACACAGCGTAAGTATGTGACCTTCTGAGCAGCGTACTTGTTGGTTCAAACTTGACAAGTTAAAGTCAGCAGCGGCGTATTTAATGACACTCGTGAAATGCATTCTGGGATACCAGGCTATACCAGGTCCATACAAGTTACCTCCAGATGTGTCCTCGATAACACACTTGGACATTTTGACTGATGCAGATGTGTATTTTGAACTGGAACAGTACTTTATGATGTTTAACAAGTAACGAGAACAGCACAGAACTGGTCCCTCCTGAATCACGCTGATCAGTTTAATTATTCTAGATGATGCTCAGATAAACTTTGTCGTTTTGTTTACTTTCGTTTCTCTTCTCCGTCTGTGGTTTTCTACGCTGAATAGCCAATCAGAGCAACGTTCAACAACTACGCTGAGAAGCTGTTGACAGGGGTGCGACCAGTGGCAACGGTGCAGGACGTCCATGTCAACAGCTGACCATCAAGCTCAGTGTGTCCAGACCGGTTTCAGAGAACGGGCCCCTACCTTAAACCTCTTATCCTGCAGGACCTTCTTGATGGCCACCATCTCCTGGCTGTCGATGAGGCGAGCTTGGTACACCACACCGAACGATCCATTTCCAATAACCTGCAGGGTTTTCAGAAAATAGAGAGCGGTTAAATTCACCTGAACAACACGGAGTTCATGTTTGTCACCACCTCCAGTTTATTTGTGTTCAGTGTTTAATGTAGCACTGTAATATTAGTTTTCGGGGGAAGAAGACGGCAGTTCACATCATTTCCCCGAAAGCTGTTCACAGCATTATGCTAATTCCCCTTTTATAACCGTGACTACCGCGCCACGTAACCAAACACACATCGCCAGCGTAAACGTCTTCATCTTTTATGGCTATTTTTAAGTGAAGGTCAGACTCTGCAGCGTGAACCATCGGGGCCAGCTGGCGTAGATGAAATATGCAGCGCACACGGTAACGGGCTACTACTCAATATGAAACATTACTCGTTCAAGATCACGAAATATAAAACCTTTATACTGTGCAGGTTCTCTATTTAGAGCAATATTGAATTTGCTCTGTGCTAGAACTGTGGGCTTAGATTCCCGTGATCAAACCTGTCTGATGTAAAAAGCGTTGAAAACACAGCTGAGTTAAGGAATAAGGAGAGTTTACCATCATTTTATATATTAATAATATACTAATAAATATTACATTAACGAATCCAGGCTGACTGGGCCTTTCTGTTTGCATGTTCTCCCTGTGTCTGCGTGGGTTCTCTCCAGGTTCTCCAGCTTGCTCCCACCGTCCAAAGACATGCTGGTTAGGTTAATTGGTTTAAATAGTTGTCTGTCTCTCTGTGTTAGCCCTGAGATAGACTGGAGACCTGTCCAGGGTGGACCCCGTCTCCCTGGGTTACTAGGTTACCCCAACCAGCTTTAGTATTAGGGATAAGAAACAAACAAATGCACACATTAAATGTTTTGTCTGTTAAAAGATCAATATCGGATTGGAGGGGCAAAAAAACTTGATCGGGACATCCCTAATTTTATGACAATAAACTGAAGATAATCAAATCAAATTTATTTATATGGCACTTTTCATGCATTTTAAAAGCAATACAAAGTGCCTCCCTAAAAACAGCAAAAACAAAACAAAACAAAAAATCCAACCCTCCCACCCTCATAAAAACACACACACACACACACACACACACGAGAGAGACATGGCCGGGCACCGAGACCTGGAGCAAGGAGAAAGCCACCTTTGGGGGCCGACCACACCGAGGGGGCCTCCAGCCCACGACTGCAGGGAGCACCGCCATAGAGAGACAGCCCCGACCCGGGCAGACAGGAGGCCCCACACCAAGGTGCAGAGCCCTCCAGCCACCAGGACCAGAGCCGCCCACAGGACAGCACCCCCGTCAGTAGACCAGAAGCAGCTCCCAGTGTGGTCGGCCCCCATGAGGAGACACTGGAGCTAAAAACTGAGGGACTAAAACTATAAATTGGGACAAAAATGACCAATATAGATAAAATGCTTTTCAGCTCATAAAATTAAAACATGTAGTTATAACATATAATTAAAATAAAAATAGAAAAGGAAATGATAAAAACTACTAAAAACTAAAAATTGCTAAAAACTGAGGGACTAAAACTAAAACTGTAAAATGGGTAAGAGAATCAATTAAAAGCCTGATTGAAAAGGTGGGTCTTGAGCCTCTTTTTAAAAACATCAACAGTCTCTGCGGCCCTGAGGTTCTCCGGCAGGCTGTTCCACAATCGGGGACCATAATAAGATAAGTCTATGAAGGTTCTCAGTCATCCAGGTCATGGTATCATCCAAAAAAAACAACCTGAAATAAGAACAGCTGAACTTGTAGAGTCTCTTGAAGATGTTTCTCCACTAATTAAGTAGCTTCTTCAGCTCTAACAAACTGAAAATAATCAAATTTGCAAAGTAGCAGACTGATAATACGTATAATCATTAGTTGCAGTCCAGTGTGTGTGATTATTAACAGCTACAGGCGACTGCGACTTTTAAATCATTAATGTATTAATACCTCAATAACCTTCTACTGCTGCAGGCGTTGGAAAAGCGTCAACACCTCCGATAAGGACGTTTAACAATTATTGACTTTCAGACGACGACCAGCGATAAGTTGCACACGCTACCAGAGCCATTAGGTTTTATCTGAGACGTGATAGGCGTCTGGGTTAATGCAAGACTCGTGCTTGCCGGGGTTTCATTAGCCCGTCGCTGACACAATTATGTCGCGTTATCAGAAAATCAGAAAGTAGGCCATAAACCGAGCCTTGAAAGTGATAAACCTCTGCCCCCCTGGCACAGTAGCTATGGAGCCACTGGTATCGATCAACACTCTTATCAATTTATTGCGTTGGCGTTTTGTGTCCGTGTGGTGATTAAAGTCTCCGTTAAGAGATGATATAATAAAAAGTTGTGGTGGCGTCTGGCGGTGATGCCGTTTTACTCACCTTGATGTCGGTGTAGGAGACTTCCTGTGGGCGGTCCGGTCCCTGACCCGGCGTGGCCACGACTGTTGTCACCTTCCCGCTGTCTCCTAGGCAACAAGGAAATTAAGAGATGAAGAAGAAGGAGGAATAATATACCGTTATGTGTCACAAACCATTTTCTGTTAATTACTATTAAACGTATAAGAAGGATTTCTTTCTACAAGAACCATGGATAAGAAGCTGCTTCACGCCGGGACCCAAACAACACTCCTCGCCTCAACATCTGGGCCGTCTCTCCGCTGGCCATTTGAATATTTAGGTTAATGAGACAGCCCAGTGAATGGATGTCAACTTTACAAAAAGCCTCAGAGGAAGGAGACGGGAATGGCGGAGTTCACGTTCAAGACACTGTGACTAATTAAACAGGGAACGATCCCAAAAAAATAGGCCAACCACTTCTATTTGTCCTGATAAAGTGCCTCAGGAGATAACAGTGTTCAATGAAAAGGTTAGTTTGTCACATCAAATATGAGTCAACACACAGACCAGATTAGATTACTTGGCATTTTACTCATTTACAGATTAGAAATGCGTCACAAAAGCTTTGATTTGTTGAGAAAATCAGGCTCAGAGGAGAATAAAACACCTTCAGAACAAACTTCCTGGTTTGCATTTCCTTGTAAGCGACTACGTTTACTGGGAGAACACTTCTTCAACTCAATAAAAATAATTGTGAGATTTTAAAGTCACCAGTTTACAGAACATTTTCTGCTCTGATCTGCTGCTGTAGAACACAAAATCTGCTGGAAATACAACAAGAGAAGAAGAAGAACAAGCCTGAATTGATTCAGTAGAAGAAGAAGAAGATGACCGAGATGTCTCCACGTTTTCATCGTTGTCGTCCACATGGATTCAAGCTTCATTCATCTTTTCAAACAATTATTTTAAACAAATGCTTCTGTCCCTCCTGGAAACTCATCGGCCGATGTTTATCTGACTTTTACTAATTTTTCAAGCAAAACAAAACAAAAAAAAATGATATTTGCTGGTTAAGTTATCACAAACTTGAAGATTTGCTGAACGTGTTTTAGTTTACTGGCTTAATAAACTACTATTTTTTATGGAGAATCATTTCAACTTTATGTAGAGGAAATAACAACCTGTAAACACTAATAAAATCTTTCCTTACACTAGTTTTTGTATCTCGTTAAATATCATATTGTTAAATAGACATTTTAGGTAATGATACTTTCACATTACGGTGCGCTTTGAATTTTCTTCTTAGAACAGAACAATATATTTATGTGGATGCAGGAGTTTTTGCTGCACGCCATCTCACATCTCTGTCACTTCACATCCCATCAGTTCCTCGCTGTTACCTCTCTAAATAAACAGAAAAATACAGCCTCTAGATTTACAGTAAAACTTAATAAAACTGAATCTGATCAGTATTTGTGCAGCACTTTGACTCATTTATGTGCAGAGTGTGGTTTTGATAAGGTGTAAACATCACTATAATGTTGTTTTTATGCATAAGTTACCCAGAAATAACGGACCTGGGTCATTACACCATACACATAAAAAGTTTAGAAAAATATAGGCCTGCTTTAATGTGAAATAAAATGTAGATTTATCTGTAATTCCAGTATATTTTAGGTGTGTGCCGGGAAATTATTCTGCAATTTCTGCATCGTCGGAATTATTCAGCTGATTATAATTACACTGTTTGGCCTTGTATAGCAAAAACTACAAAAGACAGCCACTTTTAAATCAACAACTATCATCTGGAAAATTATTTCTGAGGTTTGAACCAAGTCCTGATAGAAGCTGCTGAGGTCTGGGTTATTTTAACCAGCGTGTTCAGTGGGTGGAAATTTTCCTCCGCTGATCTGCGCTGTTTAAATAATAGAGCAGCCCTCTGTCGTGTAGCTGCAGTCGCGTCGTATCGCTGTCACTCCGACCACGTCCACATACTTAATGCTTTGTTTAGCAAACAAGACAATGCACTTATTGATATGGCCCTCTTACAGACGGCACTGCGTGTCCTGGTGTTCTTGTACGTCCGTGTCCACGCACTGTCCTCAGCCCTCAGGAGTGTGGGCGTTATTCAATAGGTACGCTGGTGATATCTGTTACAGCGGAGACTGTGAGGCCTGGAGAGTGACCGGGTCACTGGGGTTCTTCTGCCTCAGTGACCAGGTTCATGCTCTGGACAGCAACAAGAGGGCACCAGGTTAAAAGTAGGGGCACGTGGTTAAAGGACACAGAGTTTTCTTGCTGGAGATATCACCGCTCTTTTCCTGCTGTCATTCATTTCATTTCTTCAGGCTGAAAACTTGCCGGTGGGCAGTAATCTATCATGACAAAAGACGAGGCCTTACTCCAGCTTTGTCAGAGCTCCTGATTTATCGTCGCTCCGCGGTTCAAGCTCAGTGTTTTTTTCACATTGTGTCCCTCTCGGCTTCCTGTCATTCACCTGACATTCACGGAAGGAAACTCAAGACTGCACAAGGAAACGGTTCCTTAACGGCATGCCATTTTTCAAACACTGTCACATCCACTGGTGTGTTTTTTTATTTTTTTATTTAAAAACAGCCGATAGTTTTTTTTAGCCAAGAAGCAAACGCAGTATAATCCCAGATTAATGCATTAGGCAGCAGATTTCTACATTAATGGGTTGACTACAAGCTGCACTCATATGAACTTCACATCTTAATTCAAAGTAGGATTAAGACAGTTTAGTTTGGTTTATTAATATGCAGTTCAATGCAGCACGGGCTTCCACAATCTAACCAGGCCGTTTGGTCCAAATGGAGAAGCTCTGATGAAGATGAAAATGCTCATTTGACAGTCTAGCCTGTAAAACACCATTTAGATTTCATTATGGGGCGTGTTTCACCCAATACCATTTGATTGGAGAGGCAGATCTTTGCAGGAGATGAATCAACTCCCAACAACGAGACTCCAGATCAACTTTCCACCAAAAAAACAAATAATTGTAGGCGGGGTCCGACAAGTCTCTGCACTGTTCCACATGAGAGATAAGACCACGATTCACCGCCTAGGAATTATGATTAATATTTTACACCTCACTTTTAATTTGTGTGCTTGGAACATTTCCTTTAAAGCTCGACGCTGAGGAGACAAGACTGTGATGATGGTGTCACGCGGAGACAAATAGCTGCTCCACAGACTGTGAATAATGGCACGACTGCTCGGACACTGTCACAGCAGCAGCAGCATGTAATTACACTGTGATGTGGGGACATTTATAGCAGTAAGATGAATTTCCCTTTTCCTTTTAGGATGTTAAATCTCCACATTAAAAAAAAAAACTCAAATGGTGTTAAATCATCAATTAAAAAAGCTGACACTTGTAATTTCCTAGAAGGCAGGAAGGTCTATTGTGAAAGACAAGCACGGTGCAAGAGCTTTATTCCTTCTTTAGTCCCATTCCTTTACCTGACAGGACATGTCAGGGCCTGTCAGTTCCTCCCTGGGACATTCACACCAGCTGCTGTAATGCAGAACAGTATTTTTACACCATCTACTCATCCCTATGAACTATTTTGGTAAGGCAAGCAGACGGGAAAGTAAACCGTAACTTAATCCACACAACCCGCAATGAAGTTTTTCCTTTAAAATTTTGCAATATCACACAGAGGAGCAAGAGACTAAACGAGGAGCAGCATAACGAGGATTTTATGACAGTGTAAGCACATAAAAAAGGCAAATATTTCATCATGAACATCTCCCCGTGTTATTCATAATGACAGCCCATGTCCAAGTTTAATTTAACCGCCCTTTCTAAACGCTACATCAAACCGTGTGTGGTTAATCCTGCCTCCTGAAACAGCTTCCAGGTCCTTTACACCTGAAAAACACCCATCAGTCATTCAGAGGAGCATCTAACAGCCAAAGGCGACATTTGGGAGAAACGGGAGGGTCACACCGCTTTGAACTGGAGACGACCTCCCGCTGCTGGGGCTGTAATATCAAGAGACACATCACTGTCTGCTAATACATGATAAGGTTTGGATTAACTCACACACACACACCTGTCCCTGCAGTGATAAAGCACCGGTCCATCCAAGACAGAGGAAACACACTCCTTGGCAGCACAGCAAGCAGACAGCCGAGCTCTTGTGATGTGCATCATTTGCATCCTCCAGGCGTCGGCCACCTGCTGCTAAGCCTTTGCCCCACAGGTGACCTTGGTGAACGGGCAACTTTTCCGCCCTGACCCCTTCCTCCAGGCGAGCCACACTTTGTTACCTGATGCCACCCTCTGAGCGACACCCACAAAGCCACCCTCGGTGTAACACCCAAGTTGAGGTATATCAGTCCATGTTGGCCACAAAGAACAAACAGAGCCCTTTAAATTGCTCACTCACACTGACCACAGTTACATCAGACAGATCAACTTGAAGCAAAAAAAATAATTAAATAAATAAATTAATAAACCGGATTATTGTTAAAATTGGTTAAACTGATGGCCAGTGATCTATCCTGACTCCGGGTGAGGGTGAATACATCCATCGGCCGGACAGAGAACTAGAAACATACAAAACAAGTGGCTAACGTTAGCAAGCTAGCAAGTTAGCATGCTAGCAAGTTCGCTAGCCACAGCGCGGAGAAATAATAAATTTGCTCTTTTGTGGTGAATAATACCAAACGGTATTTTTTTTTAAGTAAATAGAAATAATTAAAACATTACTGTGTATATAGATTCCCGAGAAAGAGATGCTTGTTGGTTTGAACTTACTGGCAAGCTTAAGGTTGGAACATCCTGACGAGCTGCTGCCGGAGGCCTGCGGGACCCCGGACTTTCCTGTGCTGCTCCCCACGGCAGCGGCTGATCCGGTAGACGCAGCGGCGGCTCCTGGAACACCTGGCGGCTCAGCAAACGAGCTGGTCCTGGGCCGCCCGCTGCCGCTCATATCTCAGTGCAGGGGTCAGGGTTGTATTTT
Organism: Chelon labrosus; assembly: GCF_963514085.1. Classification (NCBI taxonomy): domain Eukaryota; kingdom Metazoa; phylum Chordata; class Actinopteri; order Mugiliformes; family Mugilidae; genus Chelon; species Chelon labrosus. The sequence goes on from NC_140349.1 coordinate 4,804,991, forward strand.
CACTGTGTTTTTTTTTTTTTCAGCTAAGCGACTATTAATTATAAACAACGGGCAGCGAATAATCGTGGAAAGACACACCGAGAAATACCGCTCCCGTTGCCGCCGGCTGTCTGGGCTGGTAGCTGTTGCTAGACACCTAGAAACGGAACGCTCGCAATGCCACCTGGGAGATGGAGTTTGAAGCGGCTGGTGTTACGGTTTGCCGCTGTAGCTTTCACAAATCAAAACAACTACAAATTTAAAACTAATTAACTAGGCCACAGAAGGGATAACAGTCACGGTACACGTTGCAATAAATTAAAAAATATAAATTTCTGTATTAGTCTGAAAAAAAACACACATTTACTTTTACAGAAATAGCACAATTTTACATCATAAACCTGAGAAAACTGCACATTAGCTCTGAAACCTACTTTACAATCCTTAAGCAACTAAAACACTAATACATTTTAACATACATTCATACTTTTTATATACAGGAAGGTACAGCAGTATAATATTATTATTTCTTATTATTTTAAACCTCAACTGGGTTAACTTTAAATTATTATTTTATCATAACGTTATCTAATATAGTCAGTGTTTTGTCTTGTTTGGGGAAAACAACATACTGAAGTATCAGCTGATGAAGGCCACTGGACTTAATTGTGATTGAGAAGTGGGCGAGCAGTTGTCCTCTTCATCTTCCCACAGAGAGTGTTTACTGTATAGGAGTTATTTTTTTTTGACTGGGTCTCCTTGCCTTAACCCACCTCCTCACCCAATATGACCCGAGTCTGAAAGGCTGCTCTAATCCTGTAAGTACTCTCAACACTGATATGTTTGATAGAGAGCAGCTGGAGAGGTACACACTGTATGTTTTAGGGATTTATTGGGACTTGTCTGCTGGGTCAGAGTAACCAAATTTGTTTTCGAGGTTTGATTTTCCAATATTTTAGAGATTGCAGGGTGTAGCATCACACAAGTTCACATATTAAACAACACGCGACAAGTTCAGGGAAATAAACTCAAAAGACGCAAGGCATTGTGTTAGATCTTTAATATTTTCAATATTTAGTTTTTTTTTTTTTGTCGTTTAGAAATATTGCACATGGTCAACATGCCTGCTTATGAGATAACACTCACCTCGCTCATCCTAAAATTCCTTCTCCAAAGTAAGGACAGTTTATTTTTAAGCACAATCATACAGTGTACACGCATACATGTGTGTGTATGCACATATGTCTGCAAGGGTGCGTGCGCGTGTGCATGTCATAGCACGTGCATGCAGAAAGACACTTTACAGCCCTAACCCCAAAGTGATGTGGATTGATAGTCTTCTATTACCTGTGTATTTTTTATATATATATATATATATATTTATATATCATATATCCTGAATATATAGGTCATATATATCCTGAATCAACTGGGTTTCATAACAGTCAAGATGGCGGACAAAATAGTCATGGTGACTATAAAAATACTGTCTCTAGAGTAGAATATAGAATGTGGAGTACAATGAAAAATATACTATTGATAATGTTGCTGCGTGGTGAAGGAGGTTGGTCGTGTCAACGCGCTACATGCATGTGCCAAAACATACACACACACCCTAACGCAGACCTAAATGCACATATATGGAAATACCAGTATATATATATTTTTTGTTTCACACATCCAACTGTATACAGAGAAATAAAAGAGATACCCATAATAATAACTACCCCCACTCTTCACCGAAGAAGCAAAGAGCCAAAAAGTGCTATTCAAAAATTGTCTTTGACTTTTAGTAAGTTATACACTCTATCTCTTCAACAATAACAATAATTGTGTGATTCTTTTTTTTTTTGTTTGTTTTGTTTTGTTTTTATACCATAGTTAAAGATAGTATCACAACAGCTCATTCCTCTCACTGACTGACTGCACTGGATTTAATATCTATGGCACACAGCCTTGCCCCGAAGAAGAAGAACAAAATAACCCACCCATTTCCAAAAAAATAAATGTCCTATTGCACCATTTGATGGGAAAGGATAAAGTGTCGAGAAGAGAGGGAAGAGGGGAGGGCTCCAGAGACTGCCCTCTAGGGCTGGTCTAGGATCTGCTTTCCCTGAACTAACCCTAACCAGAACCATCCTGAGCTACATAGCGCTTGACCCGGGACCAGTGCTTAAGGGCACTTTCTAACAATACTTGAGGAGTCGAGGGGGAGGAGAACGGCGAAGAAGGGTAGAGAGGATTGATAACATACGGAACAAGGTTATTAATTTTACTACTAAAACAATCTGTAAGAACAATACTTTCCTGATTTAACTTGTGGCGGTCCCAGACGAGGAGGGCCGCACAAATTGTGCAAACACCTGATTTCAACGTTTTACAAAACGACAAACGCCCCTGCTCCCCCACTTCTGTGTCTGGTGAGAAATCGTAGGGCAGGGGGGGAGGAAGGGGGGGCAGGAGGATATGCACCCCAGGTACAATTAAAACTGCGCGGGGTGGGAGGACTGGGGAGGGAGGAGGAAGGGGGGGAGGGCACAGACTGATTTCGTCCCCTTTTTTTTTTTTTTTTTGTCCAGAGTTTTTTTGTTGTTGTTGTTGTTGTTGTTGTGATTTTTTTTTATGCTGGAGAAGAAACACAATAGAGCCACGAGAGAGAAAAACAGGCCACGGTAAAACGGGTTATTTCCACGGCAACGATAACGAGAGAAAGCAACAGCATATCCACGGGGAGATTCAGAGAAGCTTGGTTAAAATTTCTACTTTTCCTTTCTGTTGGTGAGCTTGTCATGTTGTCCTTAAGTCACTACTGTTACGTCTTATGAGTCCGGTTTCTTCTGCCTTTTTCTCCTCTGTGCTCTGTCGGGAGCCGGTCAGTGTCGAATTCAACGTTGATTCTTCAAAGCCTCACAACCACATAAGTCTCTTTTCATAATCTCTTTACGGTGCCTGTTCACACAGGTTGAGGGGGACGTTAAACCCCAGCAGACATACAGACATTTATATATATTTATTTATATATAATCAGCTCCGGCCAGTGAGGACTCAGTCTTTTCAAAATGGCAATAACTGAAGGTGCAAAGATTGGTCACACTACATCCCAACTCCTGTTCGTTAATCAGGAGCGAATAGATTTTATGCTTTCATCAGTTTCTCTTCTCATTACAATCACTAAAAACTGTGCAGGCCAATGGCTTGGTCAGAACGGGTTTTTACTATGTTTGTGTACGAGTGCTCACACTGCACAGATGTGTCCATGCACTGCGTGTTTGTGTGTCTGTATGTGTGCATGTACTGTATATGTGTGTGTGTGTGTGTGTGTGTGTGCTGTCTGTCTTGCAGCATCGAGGGGCTGTGGAATAATCAGAGGAGGTCGTTGGGGTTGTGTTTGCGTCCCGACCACTGTGCTGAGGAGTGGACGGGGCGAGGAGGAGGTCAAGTCAATGGCATCTGAGGGCTGGCTGGCTGGCTGGCTTGGCTGGCAACAGCAAACTGCATCTGCACAATAAGTGACAAAGTGCCTTTGTGTGTCATGGTCCTTGGTAGCGGCTCCTGGGGACTGCCAACCAAGAGTAACAGTCTGATTTGGTAAGTGTGTGTGTGTGTGTGTGTGTGTGTGTGTGTATGGGATCATGTGCATGCTGGAGATTACATGTGCACCAGGGTTGGTTTGTATGTGTGTGCCAGAGAGCTAGAGAGTGTGTACCACAGAGTTTGTGTGTCGAACTACAAACTACTGTACAAATGTGCTGAGAGCAGACCTGGGCAAAAGTGTTAACTAAAACTATTCAGGATACTTGGAAAATAACTACAAGAAGCACTTGACTCGTCATGACTTGCATGTGATTCAACCACTTTTGAGGCTTTCTTTCTTTCTTTTTTCTTTTTTCCTTTTTCATGGTCAGATTTGACGATCCAAGCGCGCCTTGAGTAGTTTGAATATTTGCGACCATGTTCTGTGTTTCTGCCCAGGTCTGGTGGAGATTAGTGCCAGTAGAACGCATCCCGCTGGTTCACACACACTCCTCTCTCTCCCTCCTTTTTTATTTAATTTTTTTTTCTGCTTCGTCATCCTCTCCAGCTCACGATCCGTCGCTCCTCGGCTCCTCGGGGCTCCGGCCTTTGTCTCCCTGCTGCTCCGCCCCTCCGTCCTCCCGGGCTGATTGATTGAAAGAGGAGCTGCTGTGGGACGGGGCGGGGCTGGCCTCGGCCTCGAGGGTTCCCGATGTGGCCGTTTGCATGATCTTCTGGCGGACTTCGCGGATCTTCAGCTGCAGACACACCTTGTTGGGGAAAGTGTCGGAGTAGCGTGCCTGGAAGGCGGCTGTGGCCTGAGCTGGAGGGAAGAGAGGAAAGATAAAACATTATACCATTTCATATATCCTGGTGGATATCCTGTACGGCAGGGGTGTGAAACATACAGCCCGGGGGCCAAAACAGGCCCCTCAGAGGGTCTAATCTAGTCAACGGGATGAATTTGCACAGTGCAAAAATGACACCGAAGACATTAACTGCAATGTTTCAATAAAACTAACTGCCATTCTCAGTGAGTCCACTAGAGGTCGCACTGTTTTAGTGAGAGTTGCGGACGTAACACGACTCTTATCCTAAGAAATTTCAGGTTGTTCATAAAATATTCACTAAAAGGATAGCTCATTAAATATAAATACTTTCATAATGTTTTTCTTTGCACTAAAACAAAGAAAAGAATCTGGAGTTGTTATTTATTTAAAAAAACTACAACTTCTATAAATGGGCTGCAAAACACTGATTCAGTTCCTCATTTAAACAAATATAAACCCAAAGGACGTGTTAAAAAACTTCCTTTTATATAATTCACTGCCATGAACTCTGAAGGTTTAATAATAATGTGTAACATGTAAATTCTCCCTTTCTTATTAAAGTAGATTTAAATAACCATGTCCTCCTCCTGTTCCTTCACTTTATATCTACCTGAGGGAAAGAATCCATGCTCCTGAAACAGCTGCATGACCAGGGCCCGGCGCTGATCCAGCGTTCTGCGCAGAGACGAGAAGGGAACCCTGTCCAAGTCTCCCAGAGGAATCTCGGCCTCTGGACCTGCTCGGAGGACAGAAAGGCGCATCAGAGAACACATCTACTGAGATCTAGATAGCTGTAGCTGTAGCTGTTGCTCTCATACCCGCTCTGTCGAAGGTAAAGATGTCTCCCTCGCACTTGGCGGCGCTCTTGGGGGTGTTGGGCTCTGAGCTGCAGCTGGACAGGCGGCGAGTCTTTCTCCTCGGGGAGCTGGGTTCTTCTGCCGTCGGCTCGAGCTCTGGAAGGAGACGGATGACGAAAGGGAATAAGGAGTAAGATTTTATTGCATCAGATATCACTTCAGATCTAAGTTTGATAGAAGGTTGAGTGTCTCACCCGTGGAGTTGCGTCTCTTCTTCCGGTAGCTTCCCAGGATGGCTCTTGGTGAAGTGGCCAGACTCTGCAGAGTGGGCGAGGGAAGGACCTCCTCTGGGTTAAACTCTGGAAGCTCAGCAAAACGCTCCTCGAAGTACGTCTCCGATAATACCCTGCACACAAACGCACAGCGGCCACATTAGTCCGCAGGCTAGCGGTGCGGTGGTTCAAATATCAGAGGGGCGGCCTCTGAATGTTTTCACGTCTCTCATTCCTTAAGGCTGAGTTCTGCCAGGCCTCTCTTCTCTCTGTGGCTTCCCTTCCACTTTCCTGCTGTCTAAATAAAGAACATGGAGGCACTCTGCCCACTCACATTCAGTAAACAGAGTTTCCGCCATCATTTTATAAAGTTGGACACTAAAAATGGAACTAAATGCCACTACGCTTGAGTGCTTTCGATATTGAAGTCAACAAATGGTGTCCTGTCCAGGGAGCTGCTCCTCGTCCTCAAGCCAAAAATCACACAAAACTGGCTACTGTTGCATGAGCTCCCTCAGCTTGAGAATATGTAAACTGTTAAAAATGAAGAGAACATTGTTTCACGGCGACCAGAAAGCCAGAAGGACCTGGCAGACTTGGTTTATTTCACTCTGATTTGGCACCGACTCTATGAAGTTTGATACGCGGAGCATCTCTGGAGTCTAAAGAAAGCTTTTATTGAAGTCAAAGATGAGGTGGTTGGTGACAAAACTTGTTTCATTGCTTATTTCGTGTCAGTTTGTAAATAAATTCTGAAACTTGTTTTAAGGCTTCGTACAGGAACGACTTTAGTTCAGACGGTCCACAGTGCTACCTGCAGGTGGTCGGATCAGATTTCTGTGTCCAGACGTCACCAATGTGTGTGAAGAACAGCACAAGGTGTTGACCTGGCCTCCAAATTTACTAGATCCCAAACAAGTATCTGTGGGATGATCCACAGAGGCCCCTCCCCACAACAACAGTGAGTTACTAGACACTACAGGACACCCTCAGAAGGCCCATGTCCATTCTCTGATGAGCTACAACTGTTTTGGAGGCACAAGGGAGACCTACACAGTATTAGGAAGGTGGTCATAATGTTATGCCTGATCAGTGTATGTTTCTACGGCGTAATCTGACGTACGCCTCCCCAGAAATGTAACTACACATCCTGGTGACGCAGAAGACGAAAAGCTTTGTGACTGACCGGAACCGGTACAGAGATCTCTCCCTCCTTCTGCCTCCTACACAACATCTACTCAGACGTCTTCTCTCTTTAATGTGTTGCGGTAAATTCAGCAAAAAGCAACTGCTGTTCAACATTTATCAGCGCCAGCTCCCAACACGAGTCGCTCTGTTTGAGATTACACAGAGAAACTCAACACAACAAACGCGTAAATGCTACGACTCTGCACAGACACGCGTGGAAATGTCAATGTTACTGATCCGCTTACTTTTCAAGAGTGTCAGGTGTCTTTTTGAGCGGCGGGGGTCGAAACTTGGTCTTCTTGGAGGAAGAGGGGGGGTCTCTTTCTGCAGAGGGAGGCGGAGGAGGAGGGTCCAGACCTGAGGATGGTGGAGGCGGGGTACGAGGTCCAGTCTGGAAAGAGAAGCTTTAATGTGTTAAAACGTCTAACGTTTATGAGGAGCTGTGATGACACCGACTCCTTAATGTATTCTGATTGTCTTATAATGTGTTAATATTGTTCTCTGTGCAGTTTTTTTTTTTTTTGCTGCTGAAAAACACTTGACGCAAATAAGAAGTTGTGAAGTTCACAGATATTCCATGAGTTACTCTGAGAAGTTGTGAAATTTCGCAGATTCGTTTTTCTTTATGTGTGTGATATTAAGAGTCTGAATGTAAACTAGTAATTAGATTCCATGTCTTAGAGAAAAACTATCTGTTAAATCTGTCTTCTACAGAACCAAAGCTACAAGAAATGTGTGGTTTGATGAGAGAAACTACTGAATAAATGTCTGTGGAGGTTGTCAGTGGTCCAGGTTGTGGCATTTCCAAAAACCAAAGCTAAAACCAAAGTCAGCTGCTATTAATGGTTCGTTAGAGGACTAAAACAAATTCCTCCTCTTACCTCTTTGCTGCTCTGGTCCTCTTTCTCCATCTCTCTGCCTTTCTTCTTTTCACTGCTCTCCCTCATCCCTCTCTCTCGCTCTTCGTCCGTCTCACTCTGTTTCTCTCTGCCGTGTCCGTCCCGACTCACGTTTTCCTCTTTGATGTCCTCCTCTTTTTTCACTGGAACAGAGAAGGTATCACATCAGATTTTCATACAACGTCTTACAAACTTTATTTATCTCACTCTAAAAAGCTGAGCACTGAAAATTTTCTGTTAGCCTTGCAGCGTCAGCCTCAAACCTGCAACCTCAGCTTTGCTACAAGATTTGGAAAACAGAGATTCAGAAACAATATGGCGGCTTTTTACGTGTAAGAATATGAACTGACGTTTTTTATGTGATAAGGAGGGATAAAATTAAATTACTGGTTAAGATAAATCCTGAAATCTGAGACCACACCAGCTGAAGCTGTACCTGTTATGATACCGCCGCTCGTACAGGTGGCAAACAAGGAGCTGATGGCACAGCTCGACAGCCCTTGACCTCCATCGTCAGCCTGAGAATCCAGGTCTCTCTCACTCTTCACCTTCACCTCCAGTCCCATGCTGGGCTGAGGGGTCGCCACCGACGAGCCCTGCGCTCCTGTCGCCAGCGGAGAGGGTGGGTTCGTCGCGTCCTGGGCTGGGGCTGCCGCCGAGGACGGCATAGCTGTCATGGAGACCACACCGGTGGCCAGCGGAACGGCTGGTGCGGGGTAGATGGCAGTTAGTACCTGAAGGAGAAGATAAAGCAGCAAAGTTAAAAAAAAGTCCCTCGTCAGGGTTTAAACTCCACCTACTTTCACAAAAATAGGCGATAAAATGTCTGTTTTCAATAGTTCCAGCAGATGAAGATGTTTTAGGTGATTACAGAGCTAAGGTATAAAGTAGGGATCACTACCTACGCTACGACTTACTGAATTTAAGTCCATGGTATGTTGTCGTCCCTTAAACATATCAGCAAAGAGACTCAAGGTTGTTTAGAAGTTTTATGATTTGTTAATCCTAATTCAGGCTTTTCTGGTCTGCATTTGTTTAGAACAGCAAGAAAAATAAGGATAAGAGGCGAAGACAGTGCATGTTGTCTTTGTTTGAAAAGAAATGGGGCTAAAATGTAGAATAGATTCATCTGTTCCTCTTTACCTGACGACCGGAGGCAACCGCCGCCTGTCCCGGAGGAGTCTGTGATTGACAGCTGAGGGGCGGAGCTGGGGCCAGCAGGGGCGGCTGGCCAACGATGGGCTGAACCAGGGTTTGACCAGCTGGGGTGATGGCGGTGAAGCCCAGAGTGGCCAGAGGTGACGGGAGGTACGCCGGGCCCGGAGGCTGGGGACCCGGTTGGGCCGTTGCCGTGGTGACTCCCTGGCTAGACTGGACATAGGTGATTCTAAACGAGACAAAATGGTGTTGATAGTAGAAATAAACATGAGTGACAACACGGACACAATGCAAAAATAATAATGACATATATTCACAGATAGGAACTAGTAAGTCTGGGAATGTTTGCTTACACATAGAAAGGGAAGTTAGTTAGTTTTCTGTTTTCTCTTGTACCTCTATCTAAACTAAGAAAATCTACATTTCCTGAAGTTGAGGAAAATCTAAATCTTCAAATGTTGCCCTCTCGACCAACTGGCTCTACGTTGGCGTCTCTCAGTTGTTGAGCTCGTGCGTTAGTGACCCACCTGGTGGGCGGGGAGGTCAGAAGAACGGTCTGTGGCGGCGCAGCACCAGGACCCATCACGGTTGCCACGGAAACGGGAAAGGGGCTCCCGGGGTGCACTGTTGCCGCGCCGCCGGGGTGAACGCCGGTCTGCACCACAGGCATGGGAGCAATCTGGATGATCTGGGAGGACAACATCAACAACATCAACAACGAACTTCTCAGTAAACCGAAAAACTCCTCTTTTGATGTTTTCTCGGTTTCATTTCATATGTATCCAGTGAGACTGAATTAAATATAACAAATAACACACATCCTAGACACTTTGATGAAGCAACTGGTCCCAGGACAGCAGTAGAGCCGCAACTTTAGATTATTCATGTTATTTTTTTTTGGTCTTTTATGATTTGATGGTTGCCAGTGGAGAGAGCCAGGAAGTAATGAGGTGAGATACGGTCCAACCTGTGCACCTGCAGTGGGGAGCATAGCCTCAGTTTATGGGGCGCCTGCTACACCAGGCAAGCCATTTGGTTTTTTAGTTTTTCTCACTAGTTTGATTAATTAGTCTGTCAGTATATCAGTTGAACATTACATCTTCTGTAAACCCTTTATTCAAATCACCACACTGTGACTCTAAAATTCAAGAAATACAGTTTCTTCCAGTTGAGGCTCTACAGTTTTTTTTGAAAGATTCATACAAGTTTTAATCTCGTGTGGTACTGTACTGCCCGGTATTAGCCAAATTTCCCCCGTACCGGCCACTCTTCACCGGCTCCTCAGACCGATTTAAAGTTTGCCTTCAAATCACACATATCTCTCTGATCTTCTACAACCTAAAGCTTCTAGTTGCCCCTCGACTCCTCAGTCAGTTTTTGAACCCCGACTTAAAACTCTTGTTTTATTCTTTGATGTCTAATTCACTTTGAGAGCTGTTTGTTTTAATTCTGTGTTTTTTAACTTCCCTCTGTTCTCTTGTCTTTGTTCTGCGTTTCATTTTACTTTGTTATCGCTGTGTTTGTACAGCAGCTTTTAGTCAGCTTTGGACATTTTTTCATGTATTTTTTATGTACAGACATTTTTTTATTTTGCATGAAAGAGAACAAATGTGCAAATGAGCACGGTGCAAAACAAAAAAACCTAAAAAACTAAACGAAACAGAACTTTCAAAGAAAAACAAAGATATGTCTTGTTGGATAAATAAACACAAATTTCTCCCCTTTCTCCCCTAACCCTAATATCTTTTTGTAAGCGTACGCAGTAGGTTATTTGTTCCAGGGAGTGTATGTAATTCAATATTAATAAGGAACCAACATTTTTTTTTTACATTTTTTCATGATAAAGAACTTAAAGTGTGTATTTTACTTTTGTCCACTGGCTAGAAGACGTGTGTGTTTTATGTGCAGGTACTCTTCCTACTCAGAGGCTGCAGCTCAAAGTAGTTAAACCTGAACACCCTTTAAACCTGTTATCCTATTAACGACTTCGCCCTCAGACAAGAACACGTGTCGTTCCGGTTTAAACGCTGCTGCTGCTGGCGCTGCTGTGGATTTAACAACCCGTCGGGAATCAGGCCGGCGTCTTGTTTATCCTCGTTACCGCGCCGACACGGCCGACGCTCGCTCACCTTGTTTCCTGTCGCGGGGCCGTTCTGCACAGGAAGAGGCGGAGCCACCAGGGAGATGGAAGGATGAGGAGGAGTAGACCCGGTTCTCACTGTTGCCATGGGAACCAACACATTGCCCTGCACGACTGGCGACTGGGTTTGGACTAACGAGTGTGAGAGAGAGAGAGAAAGAGAGAGAGAGAGGGGGAATTAAATCAGTCAGCGAGAAGAGCAGATGAATCGAGTGAAACGAGGGGAGGTGAGGACAGCACAGGAGCGACGGTGGGTGGAGACTCACTGAGACAGAGAGAGAGAGAACACTTCTGCTACTGATATAAGAATAACGTCCTGTTGCTTCTATGAACGGGGAGTATTTAAGGACTGGGTGGGCGGTGAGCAGTCATAACTCATGTCAATCATTCATCTCCAGTATATGTAAGCCAATTAAATCATCAGTGAAGGGAACGACAGCCAAGAGAAAAAAAAAATGATTTCAGTGCAGAGCAACGAAAAGACTAAGAAGAAAACTGTGATTTACTTTTTTCTTGTCAGCCAATCGTTTCTGTCTCACCTCTAGTCCCGGGGCTGACTCTGATTCCCGCCCCTGAGTGCACACCATTGGCCAGGGTGGCACTGGTGGGCAGGGAGAGGACCTGCTGGTGAGTGAGTTGAGGGGACGAGGGGCTCTCGGCCGGCAGGACGTACTGGACCTGCGCTAGCGGCTTGGGGCAGGTGGGAGGTGTGAGAGAGGAGGTGGCTGCAGTGGAGTGGAGCTGGGGCTGGAGGACGGGTAGGGGGGTCTGGTTGTGTGGCTGCAGGGGTTGCGGGGTGAGGAGCTGCACTGGTTGGGCAGCGGGGAAGGACCCACCCAGAACTAGGCTAGTGACCACGCTGCTGCCTCCCACCGGGGTAACACTGACAGGACCAGGGGGGGAGGAGGATGACAGGTACCCACCCCCTGCGGCAAACGGCAGCTGCTGAGGTCCTCCTCCTCCTCCAATCAGGAGAGTGGCTTTCTTGTCCTGCGGGAGGGAGCTGAGGGTGGCGGCTCCTTCTACGGGCTTGCTGGCGATGGGGATGGGTGTGCTGGCGATGGGGCGTACCACGTTGGTCACCATGGTGGGAGCCATGCGGACGCCTCCGAGCACCTGGGGCAAACCATGCTGAGCCAAAGTTAGGGGAACCTGGGATGTTGAGCCTGTGACGGAGAAAGAGGAGACACCCTGCCCTCCTCCTCCTCCTCCTCCTTCTCCTTCACTTGTTGATATTTCCTCTCTCTTAGGCCCTCCCTCGCTCCCTTCCTCTCCTCCATTCATGCCTCTGTTTCTCTTCTTCTCAGACCCATCTTCAGCACCACCTCCTCCTCCTCCTCCTCCTCCATTCCCTTTAGATGAGGTGGAGTCGGAGTGAGGGATGGGGGGAGAGGAGGAGGAGGGGAGAGAAGAGCGAGCCGCTGGCTGGAAGCCATGCTGGAGGGAACAGAGAGGCACAGAGATCAAAGCGGGAAAGTTATGATTTGAAGTTCTTCTTCTTCATGAACACACGAGCTTCTCAACTCACAGTAACTTTTGAAAACCTGTGGGCTTTTTAATGCTGATGGGAATAAAGACATTCAAATTCAACAACATGATGCCTCACATGAAAAATTACAGATACGCTTTAAAAATGCAGCTCCTCCACTTTTACAGATGATATAGATGTAGCGTAGAGAATGTTTCACTATGAAATGTAGTGCTAGCGAAATGTGGCTCCATGCGAAAATCACCCATCGAAGTTATCTGAAGACGAGAGCACCCACCTGTCCGTCTGATTCGTCCTCGTCGCTGTCCGTCACTCTCTCTTTACATTTGAGGTCGATGGAGCCTTCGGGACACGAATCCTCTGAGGGTGGGACATCAGAGTTTAGAAAGTCGAAGGGGACTAAACACACAACGCAGGCCCCGTTCAGACCGTGTATTTAACATCCGTCCCGGGGGAACCCAATCACAAGTCGCAAGCGTAAAAGTACAGGTGTGAACGTTTGGGCCATATTTGACTATATTCCTGTGGTAGTGTGAGCACACAATCCGTCCTGGGTCATATTAAAGACCTTCTATACTCAGCAGGGCTGCTCTTGCGTCAAATATGCCTTGTTCATTAAAAAAATACAAAAACAAATGGCCGCTTTTATAAATGCAAAGCTGCAAAAGGAAAAAGCTTTTAAAATATTCTCTCCTTGTAGCTGTTAACTAACTAAATAATAAATAAATCTAAACAAGAACTGACTAATGAAAGTTTTTAAGGAGTAATAACTGCCATCAAATAACGTGTTAGCATGTGGGTAAAGCACTGATGCTATCTTGCTGATGAATTAGGAGCAGCGTGTGGTTAAGTTACTACTTCCTCAATCATCAGTACATTTTCTGCAGGTCTAACCGACGTGAGGGCGGAGAACTGAACGTGTGAAGTCATGATGCACACACATGAAACGGTGGTCGGGATCCATTAGAGGCAGTCGCTGTTTATTTGCATACGGTGCATGAAATTGGAAGTGAAGAGCCGGCTGAGGACGCATGCAGAGACGGATGTTAATGGAAGGTCTCGAACGGGGCCGTTTTCAGAGCAGAGCACACGTTGGAAAATGCTGCCTTCAAACCATCAGTTTGCTGCTGCTGCTATATTTTAACACTAGCAATTAACAAGCTAACGAGATGACACAGCTCCTCTTTTTTTTTTTTAGCATGCAAGCGTTTTTTGCTGACACAGTCATTCTGACACACTGACCGTATACTGGGAACTGAAAGTATCACTCTGTGGCTGGTTGTGAAACAGACTCGGTCTAAACCACTGCGCCTCACTCATCCAGCTCACCCATGACATCATCGTCGCCCTCTTCCTCGCAGATGACCATGCGCTCTTCATCGCTGGTCGCGTCCTCGCTGGCGCCGCCCTGATACAGAGACTGATGAGGCGGGCGGCCGCGAAACAAGCCGCCTCCCTCCTCCTGATAAAGAGAGACGAAGACGAGTTTGTTGTTTTACATATTTCTTTTCAAAGTGCAACAGTTCAGACAAGAAGTAATGCGGCTATTATTAAAGCATGCATGCATACACAGCCACCAGCATCGAGCGCCTTCAAACACAAGAGCTCACATGCGGGCCGACTCCTCTGTGATTAGGAGCGAAGCAGCAAACACCACAGTCTCATACCTTCAAAGGCGCTAAAAAAGTAGAGAGTGAAACCTTTGAAGTTGGAGGCTGCGCTCCCCCCAGAGCTTTCAGCAGCAACAACTCCAGCCCTCACACAAAGAACTAAGCGAGTCCATTTGAACTGTTATTTTTTTTTTTTTTCTTTTTGTAGAGCGCGCTTTCAGTTGAGTTCAACCCGAATGCTCTGCGGTCTGAAGGACGCACGTCTGGTGTCTGAACACATGCTAATGCAGTCACACAATACACACACACACAAGTACTGAAAGCAGCGGTGGGTTGTGTTTTTTTTAAGTCTGTTGCTTTTATGTTTTATTTTTTTTATTTCGTTTTGTCGTTTTTCTGCTCTTGGAGGACGGCTGGTGCTCTAAACACATGTACAAATTAAATAAACTCATATGTGTGCTTTTATTATAGACTACACTGTTAAGTAAGTAACCGGTTGGTGGGAGCTTTTGATCTGTAACAGTTTTCTTAAATCTCCAGAGTCTGTTCGCAGCCTCGGAGCTACAGATTAACAACCTCGTACCTTCTCCAGGTCTCGCTCCCTCTCCCTCTGCTCCAGGGTGTGCACGGCGCTCTGAGAAAAGGCCCGGGGACGGGGGTGCTGCCCCACAAAAAGCCCTCCTCGACGCTCCGAGGCCCCCGGCCAGCCCGAGACTCCTCCCTTTCCTTCCAGCACCTGGGACTCCGTATGGGCATCTGGAGAGCAAAAGAAGAAAGGCTCTGAGCAACGATGAAATAACACGAGTATGAACGTGGAGCAGATCAATAAAACGTAAAACTCTTTGTAGTATTCAACATGAAAACGTCCTAATTACTTTGTTAGATAAAGTCATATCACTACTGAAAGTGGTTCAAGTCATTGCAGAACCTGAAACAGCTCGGCAATGTGGGACTGAGACATGACTGATGTGGCTTTCCTCCCAAAACTTACTTTTCACACTGGCTTGTAAACGAAAAAGAAAAGTCGTCTTAATCATGACACACCTATGCTCTCAGACATGCTCCTCTCTCGCGGCTCCTTCGGGGTCCCACGGCCTTCAGACAGAGACTTTCTGCGGTCCTTGTTGCACCACTTCCAGTCGGGGTGCGCTCTGAAGTGGGCCTCTTTCACCTAGAGGAGAACGAGACTCTCTTTAATAAGATCGTGGTTCTGTTTAGGCCTGGACAAACCAAACGGTTGCACTTGCACTTTAACAGAACGAATGAAAGGAAATAACTCTTTATACCAGTAGGGGGCAGTAGTCTGTATATGTCATTCAAAAGGGGAAACAGGAAGAGCTTCGTATAGCTAGGAGGCTAGGAAGAGCTGACCTCTCCTGAATCATACTGATTTCATTCTAGATGGTCACGGTAAACAACCTAATAACAAACAAGCTGCTAGAAGCAAACAAGAAGAAGAGTTTAGAGAGCGTGTCTACCTGAAAGGCCAGATCGTGGTACTGCTGCTTCTCGTTGGGACCCAGAGCGTACCACCACTCCCCCAGGATCTTGCTGACTGTCCGGTTGTCCTGGTTGGGATGTCGCTGGTGCACCAGGGCCCGGTGGCGTTTACTGAAGATCATGAATGCGTTCATGGGACGGCGGATGTGGTCCTTCTCCCTCTGGTTGGAGTTAAGAAAATAAGCTTAGACATTAATGCAGTAATGAGATTAAAGCAAAAACCTTCAACCCTGTTGTTTTTTTCCACTGTCGGCATTGTGGACTGACCTTCCTGTCTCCATCCTTGGGCAGGGCGCTGAGGGACTGTGTGCGTCTCTTGGTGGGTCCAGTGGAAGGCGCTGGATCGTTGGCCCCACCCGGGGAAAACCTTAATCAACAAACAGAGAAAAGGAAATAAAGAGCGAGCGTTCAGACTGAGTCACTTTCAGGTTGTGAAGGATTTTGTTCCCCAGTTATTGAGATGCTACGCCCAAGAGTTTGGTTTGATCTGTTTTTTTTTTTTTACATGTTTTTATGTTTGAAGACGGATTAAAAGGCTCCACGATGATCACAACACACAGCTCAGAGTGTATATATATCAACCAGAACTCCTTGTGTCCCTTTCTTCCTTTTTAGTCCATGCAGTTTTCCTAATCTCGCCAGGCGATCTCGCTATCACCGAGCGTGCTCAGTTATTTCCACGGAAACGTTTGTTTTTACTACGACTAAACTGCATTCTTCCTGTGAGTCACCGAATAGTTTCCAAGAAAAAAATGTAACCAGTCAGAGTGAGCTTAAAAAGCAAAAGAAACGCTGTGACAAGCTGGGGTTAAGTTGGATTAATGTTGCGTTACAACAGCAAAGAAAGTAGTGAAACAGACTTGTGGATAAATTCTTCTTATTATTAGATCTGTAATAATGGTTTATACGGGTAATGACACTTCCAGAATGACAAAGGGAGACCACAATTTACAGTAATACATAAATCAAAACAGGCGCTTGACACAAAACGAGAGTTGTGGATGACGGATATAAGCTGTCGCACAGAATTAGTAAAAATGTGGGATGTCATGTGATTTTGAAATTACTTCAATTTAAAGACGCTGTCCCGGATGTAATGCTTCTAATACGTGTCAGAGGTCAATACTGTACTTTACACCACTCTTTACACTCTTCAAGTTTTATTTAAAAAATAAATAAATAAATAAAACATTATGTTTTAAGACAGTACTGATCCTGGGGGCAAATTAGCTAACTTACTTTATGAACCTGGCAGTGTACACCGATCAGCCACAACATTATGACCATTGACAGGAGAAATAAATCCATAAAACCATCTTGTGATAATACAATGTTCTGGAAACTTTTGGACCTGAGATTCATTGGTGTGGATGTTACTTAGACATGTAGCACCCACCTAGACCAGACCAGGCACCCCCACCCCATAGCAATGACACTCCTTGATGGCAGCAGCCATCCCCAGCAGGATGCAGCCACAAAAATGCTTCAGGAACAACTCAACAAAAACATGAAGAACAGCACAAGGTGTTGGCCTGGCCTCCAAATTCACTAGATCCCAAACTGATCAAGTATCTGTGGGATGATCCCCTCCCCTTAAAGGCCCCCAATAACAACATTATGTTGCCAGACACCACAGGACACCCTCAGAAGGCCCATGTCCATTCTCTGATGAGTCACAACTTTTTAGTAATTTTTCCTTTACATATTAGGGACATTCGCGATTTGCAAGGGATTAAGACTACAGACGACTTCCGCTATTATTACAAATTAGAGGAGTCCCTAAGTATGACTAGTCCTGTGTGCATATTGCTCAATAAAGGACAATAAATGAGACTTGTGTTAAAACTCTTGTGTTAAAAGTTTTCTCAGGACAACAAGCAATAAAACTGTTTAAACTGTGAACCTTACAGCTACCAACATTACGCAGGGTTTCTGAAGGCCACTAATGTAACCTAATGGATAAGGTGCATTCCACGTGCCCACGTTAACTCCTGTGGTTTGACTCCCGGCCAGCAGACACCGCTTGGGAAATCTAGTTGCTACAGCAGCTGTCAAAGAAAAGAAAATAATTCTGAAAACATTTTTTTTTTTAAAGGGGAACTGACGCAACTACACACGAGCAATTGTGGGGTATTTTTTTTTTCTTTCTTTTCTACACTTGCTAAACATTTTTTGCTTAGTACAGCAAACGCATTGTTAGGAAGTAAGATAAAAACCAAATGCTACGTCACAAGCACCGCAGCACTCATGAGTTGTCAGATTAGCTGAGGTTTAAAGTCAGAAGTGCTATTTGTGTTCACGTTTCCTGGCATATGTATGAACGTGTTCACGCAGGGGGGGGATGTTTCAGTGCATGTGGCGGTTAATGAATACGAGAAAAAAAAAAGAAAAGAAAAGAAAGCAAAAGGCGGGTGACAGACTGTGAAAGAACAAGATAAGAAGAAGCTGATATAACTTAGAAAATAAAAGCAGGAGGACGGAGCTTGAACCTTGTTAAATGTTCAGACTCTCTGTGTGTATTAGTCTCTCCGTTGAGGTGCAGGCAGATATCAGGTGTGACCACTGTAAAAATAAAGATACTGCTGATGCGATTCTTTGGGCGACGGCGGCCTCGGTGAGCCCAGTGACCCTGAAACATTCATAACCACACTACCAGCCAGACAGCAACACAGCCTTGTCTGAGTCAGTCTGAAAGCGCAATAACCCAGCCAGATGCAGAGACGCAGCCGGAGACCGAGAAGAATGAACAAGCACAGACTATACAACTCCTTCCAGACACACGCCGACTCTGCCCATTGAAAACTTGTTTCTTTTGAATTCGTCTGTCAAAGGTGGATTTCAGTGCACCTGTACCGAGTTTAGCGTCCTTGGGAGATTTAAAATCACAGACTCAAACTGCAACTAATATCATATACAGTAACTACCCGCTTCTTAATGAGTCAGAGCCGGAGTCGCAAAGAGGAAGCAAACATAATGCATGAAGTGTTGTTTCAAAATGTGTTGACGCCGGTTAAACGCAGCACCAAATACTTCATGACATTTTTTAGAGGACAGAAGGTCGCACAGTGCTCGACGACTGTATTTTTCTGTTATTTCTCCATTTTCAGGTACTGGAAAACTCACGAGCAGTCGGTGAGAATAGCAGAGAGATATAAATGACTGAGCTTGATTGTTAGCAACCTGAACTGGATCAACAGTTGTTTGGTTGTTGCTTGTGTCTGCCTGGAGGGCTGGCCTCATTTCACAGTGTGGTTAACACAACACAGTACTACTCTAAACTTGACACAGGGCTGACGATTGATTACTTAAATATATATTTAAAAGCAATTATAAGGAAATTAAATCACAGGAGAGACATTTTCTCAAGTTTGCTCTTATCATGGGATATGAGATTATGGCAGAGGCACAAATATGCGTGCTTTTAGCAAACAATCCAATAAAATGAGAAATACTGTCACCAGAAAATATATTCACCAGAAAATCCTCAAAGGAAACCTGGTGTTACCAGAGTCTGGAAACATCTGGATTTCATTATGTTAGTTTCAACCAATACAGAGGAGGCGAACAAAAAACAGCCTCTGCACGCAACTGGATAGTCCTTGAACCACTCAGAGAACTAATGTCGCTTCTGTCCATCGCCACAAAAGGCCCAATTAAATCATCTAGTTGTTTTCCGGCAGATCTTTATAGAAGAAGAATCAGTTCCTAACGTAGTGACTCCAGACCAAAGAAGACGATTTCAAACGAGGTAGACGGGGGCTTTATGTATCAGCCGTGTGCTTCTTGAGCCAATATGTAAGAGAAATCATCCAATTCAAAATCTAACTAATAAACTCACGGGTCATCTATGTCGCTCTCCGTCTCGCTGTCCGCCCCGCCCCTGTCTGCAGGAGGATTGTCATTGGTCGGGGGAGGGCACGACGGCGATCCTCTCTCCGGGTCTGGAGGGTCTGCCCGCCCCTCGCTCACCAGGGCCACTCCACAGCGAGGTTCTGAAAAACAAACGTACGGTACGTGTGCCAGTTAGCGAAAAGCCCAACGAAAAGTAAGAAACAGTGCCATATGTGTAAACACAGGGCTACTCCGCATGCAGCTTGTTGACAGTAGCAACTCTGGCCAAATGAATGTGGGAGGTGTGACAAGCTCTGACTGCATCTATGTTATAATCGACTGCAGTAGTAACAAAAATACTGCATGTAAGTTGCAACAGAACTAGCCCCTCAAGGGTTTAGCAATTAAATATGTACTTTACACGAGTATTTTGTGAGCTAATGTAGTCCTAACAAGGCTCGTTTTATTCAATTTATTCAGTTAATTTTGGGTTCATGGAGACCAGACTGAAACTGCCTTTTTACAGCATTAATTTAGAAGGAAAAGGTTCAGGTGATTTCTTCAAACAAACATAATAAAATGAGGTTTACCGATCAGCCACAACATTAAAACCACTGACAGTAGAAGTAAATAACATTGACCATCTTGTGACAATTCAATGCTCTGCTGGGAAACTTTTGGACCTGGCATTCATTGGTGTGGATGTTACTTAGACATGTAGCACCCACCTAGACCAGACCAGGCACCCCCACCCCATAGCAATGACACTCCTTGATGGCAGCAGCCATCCCCAGCAGGAAGCACACACTAAAACGCTTTAGAAACAAAAAACAAAAAAAACATGAAGAACAGCACAAGGTGTTGACCTGGCCTCCAAATTCACTAGATCCCAGACTGATCAAGTATCTGTGGGATGATCCAGAGAGCCTCCCCCCTCATAGACCCCCACTAACAATGTTGTGAGACTTCAGGACACCCTCAGAAGGCCCATGTCCATCCTCTGATGAATTACAACAGTTTTGGAGGCACAAGGGAGACCTACACAATATTAGGAAGGTGGTCGTAATGTTATGGCTGATCGGTGCACATTCATGCATCATTATATAACAGATTGTATGGCAGGAAATAGCTCATTAATGGGCTAGGAAGTCTTTCCCAGAAAGTAAGCTGGACTTGTAAACAGCGTAGAGATTGTGATGAGTGAAAATGCCAGAATTTCTCGTGTTCTGGTTTTTTTTTTTTTCTGATATTTGATTTCAGTTTCTGGTCAAAATGTTGGCTCTGAGAATTTTTTAAATCCACCATCTGACAACATTTTATAGACTAAACAACAGTCTTGAGTCTCAAACAGGCCACGGCAAAAAGAAAGAAGCAAATTCAAATCAGATTTTTATATTGCTGATATAAATCTATGAATAACTTTTAGCACCGGAGTCAATAAATAGTGTTCTCATCAGCGTTAGCGCGAACACCAACTGTGGTGATATGCAGTTCTGTCGTAACTGTTTTGGGAAACACTGACTTGGCTGCTGGTTTTGTACTTGAGTGTTTTGGCAGCTGCTATTCGAGAACATACCATTTCCTGTTATGATTATTTTAATGTGTAAGATCCTATAATATATATACATATACATATATATATGTGTGTATATATATATATATATATTAGGGAACAGCTCAGGCTTCTGTGACTCGTGGATGTAGTCAAAAACCAGCAGGGTGAGTTGATACCTTTGCTCTGATTGACAAGCTGTTGGCCATCGGCAGGCTGGGCAGCCGCTCCTGATTGGCTGGGCTCCAGGAAAGGGACGAGCGAGTGCCAAGGGAACACTGGCACCGAGCGAGGCTCCACGTTGGTCCAAACTGTGGGAAGAGAAGAGAAGAGAAAGAAAGAAAGAAAGAAAGAAAGAGAGAAAAAGTGAAATATCATCATGTTTACCCAGCTCAGTATCATGGACTGTGGACAGAAAGTAGGGCTCTGCCCCCCCCCCGGCACCATGAGGAGTCCTGTGTGACTATCAGCCAGCAATGAGCTAAAGCTAAAGCTACTCAAAACTACACTTTCAAACAAACTGCCCGAGTTTAAGGACCATGAATGGAGTTGTGTATTCAGTCACCTATTCAGCCCCCCAGCGCACCAACACGCAGACCAGCCCTCGGGATAATGAGAGTTTAGGGGTCATGTGGTGTGTGATGTGATGAAGGAACCTGTTATTTTATCCACAGAGGCTCCAGACTCCAGACTACTGGCTGTCTAGACTGCTGTCACACTGCTACCGAGCTGAACTATTTCAGGCTGAGAAAGAACCGCAAAGAGGTTATCAGAGAAACTATATGTGGTAGAAACTTCAATTGTCCATCACGTCTTCTGATCTTCTTATGTTTGCATGTAGAGGGTCGCACAAGGCTGCAGTCAATCCCAGTTGGCACAAAAGGCAGGGTACATCCTGGACAGGTCGCCAGTGCTTCACATATAGAGGCAAACAACCATTCACAGTCATATGTACACTTACAACAATTGATCTGACACATCTCTGGACTGTGGGAGGAGAACAGAGCACCCAGAGAAAACCCACTCCATCAGATATTTCAGTCAAAATCACGCAGCTGTGCACAATTTTGCACACTTATTGTAATATAAACCCACTTGCCAGTTCATTAGGCACACTAGTGAAAATAAATCTGTCTTCAAGACTGCACTAATGTCCAGCTAATGTTGAAACAGCATCAGATAGATGGTAATTCAACTGGATGATCATTTTGTAGTTTGTGTAGTTTATGGTGCCGTTATTTAGCCGAGCGCACTGACTACAATGTCAAAATAATAATAACATGCACCTGCACAACGCAATGCAACACAGTCCGACAGTAGATCTACAAACCACAGCCTTGAAAAATGAAAACACAGTTGAATCAGCAGCTCTCTCGGTTATTTTCAAACGAATGTTGACTATAACTAAATCATGACGGTACGATTTAGCGCAGGAATGTTATATTAGAATCACTTGTATTATACCTAATGAACTGGCAAATTTAATTAATGTATCGCCCACATAAGGTCATTTTTCTGGTACATGTTTTATGACTGAACCTGCAAAAGCATCTGCCTCAGCTGTTTGAAGATACTCACAGCTAAACACCAGCTCACAGGACCTGACAGAAGTGACTCAGTTACATAAATAACAATTAAAAAACAACAAAAAAAATGATTAGCTAATTAAAAGTTGGTGTTTTAGAGACACATTTTCCTAATTCAAACTGTCTTTACAGAACCCAGAGTCTGAAACCCCCCCCCCGGGGTGAGCACTAAGGCGAAGAGGCATCAGGGGAAAAAAAAAAGAGAAAACTCCCTTTTAACAGGAAAGAACCTTCAGCAGAGGCAACAACATCCAACTATAAATATTCATGCATTTTAATAACACATTATGTTCGTATCACCACTATTCCACTGTTAACTACTACAGCTATTGCTCATACTTTCACATGACAACCGCCGGCTTCAGCACGTCTACAACTTCTGCAAACACCACTAGCGCTACGAAGGCCACGACCACACCCTTTACTACTGATGTGATTCACTCTGTTTCTGAGTGTGCTGTGTATTTATAGGACTGACATCTAAACAGTTTCACCCCCCCCTCCTTCCTCCCGTCCCCCTTAAACTCCTCCCCTGACTGCAGTATAGACCGGCTGTGAGCTGCAGGACAGAAATCTCCAGTTTCCAGTTTCCATTAATAATTTCATAATAAAGTATTCAAACGGCCTCTATATATAGCTAGCCGCTCCGTCAGCTACGGCTCATCTAAGATGGAGATCCGGACACCTGCCGAGTGTTACGCCGCTGTACTGCAGTCGCTGTTGGGTTAGGAACTCCTTTAAATGCTGAGTCTGATGTCACATGGCTATTATCGCGGCAATGGGACCTTTGCACTCGATGTTACTGGCAGTTTACGCTGCTGTTTGCATGAGGAACTTCAGCTGAGGAAGTGAAGCTTATTCAAATGCTCTACACAGCAGCTTATGTTTGATATATATGTTATGCTAGATAGATAGATAGATAGATAGATAGATAGATAGATAGATTCTATTATAGAAAAGTATTGAATATTAAAAACTAAATTACACAAACCTAAATCGACCACGTGCAAAATGTGCAGGCGTCCACCTTGAGCAGCAGCATCTTGCTAAAACTGCACATATGCAGTCACTTGCCACTTCATAAGGTACAGTAGTAAAAAAAAAAAAAAAAAAAAGTGTTGTAATATGTGTAACACTATATCTGAGCTTCCTGGAGGTTATAGTTTTCAGTATTTCCTTAAAATAACCGAGAGAGCTGTTCGGTTTTCATTTTTGGAGGCTGTGGTTTGCAGTACGGTTGAATTGCATCGTGTTTCTATTATTTTGACAACCCCGTTTCGGGCCAGTTGGCAGAAACAATCTAGCGAAGTTGACTGCGTCCTCCAAACCGATCATCCAGTTGAAGTACCACCTTTCTGACGTTGTTTCAACAAAAACTGAACATTACAAACATGAAGGATTGTTGTATTACAGTGCATTTCTTTTCACTAGTGTACCTAATGAAGTGGCAAGTGAGTGCATAACAAAGACGGTCTCCATTTATAATGCGTCTTTTCTCATTTTGTGTCATTTTCATGCCGCACTTTCTAAAACTGAAAACTGAAAGTGATCTAAATTTACTGGATGTTAGTCTCGGTGTTGTTTCACAGACGATGCTGTCATTTCACAGAACAGGA
This sequence comes from Chelon labrosus, assembly GCF_963514085.1. NCBI lineage: Eukaryota > Metazoa > Chordata > Actinopteri > Mugiliformes > Mugilidae > Chelon > Chelon labrosus. Next base: position 4,828,951 of record NC_140349.1, read on the forward strand.
TGTCGGACTTCAAGTCACGTATAAAAATATCAAACGTACAGTAGATGTACAGTCGGTTAAGCATGACAAGCGCTTTGAAGTACTATTAAACTGTACCGAGGTGTGGCGACACATTATTTTTACACTGTTGTCAGTGGGCTAGGCTAAATAACAGAAACATCTTTTAAACCTTTAGTGACTTGTAGCCCAGCAGCTGATAGAGAAGTTAAAAACATTTGATAACCATAGCAGACGTGCTTTAGATAAGTACATAACATAAACATTCACAAAACAGATCATTTTAACAGCGTTGTAGCCGAGGCACACACTCCTGGGACATTTCCATCCATCCGTTTTCATCTGCTTATCCAAGGTCGGGTCGTGTCTTGGTTATCACGGGATAAGTGTGATATCCCAGGCGGCCCACTCCCTATTCCTCATCAAGTAATCCCAAGCCGTCAAATTCTGGGTTTATCTCGGGTAAATCCCCAAGAGGAGACTTAACTCAACTTGCGAGAAATTGGTTGGAGGTGTTAAAAGACATTTCTGTTACAGCATTTCCTTGTTGCAAATCACTGATATATCAGCCTGAGCAGTTTATCAGTATGACTCAGCCGTTTGCTGGTGTCGGGCCGTCGCTAAATATCCGAGGCCCTATTTTTTGAAATCTTTTTTTTTTTTTTTACAATGTTTCCAGTAATTTTGGCACTAGTCGGCAGCTTTTCAGCCGATTCAGCTTGTTGAACTGGCGGCGGGACAAGTCAGCGACAGAGATCACTCCGATTGGCTGTTTAGCTTTATAGCTAATTTTAGCTTCCTAGCATCCCAGCTAATAGTAGCTCTTCCCGTTTCCCCTTTTTGAACGATGAATACAGACTCCTGTCATCTGCTGGTGTAAAAAAAGTTACCTCTTTTCATGCATGTACAGATTGCACGTACTGACTCGCTGTTGGCTGTGCAACTTTTTAATCCGGACACAGGCGACATGAGGCGATGTCACAGTCTGCTTTTGTTGGTCCAGCCTAGCGTGTGTGTGTCTTCATTTAAACGACTGCCGACCTGAATGCTATCTGGAGGCAAAACGTCAGAAGCAGAAACGGATGCAAACGTCTCAGATAGTCTTTGAATACACTACCTCGAACTGGATTCAAATTAAAGCCAAACTATAACTATCTACAGCTCATGGACAAGTTTAAATGAGCAGCACACAGTGTCAATACTGAGTTAACCCTGTCCCATATTATTGTAACAGTGACGATGCGTGAGAGGCAGAATGCGAGCCGGTGGAAGTGCAAAGTCAACACTCTTCAGCGCTTCCACCCACAGTTGTGGTCGAGCTTCAGCTAACTGCTGTATGCTCGGCCTACGCTGAGTATCTAAATCATTCACACGAAACTGATTAAATCTATTTAACAAACAGCAATGAGCCACACTGATGCAACTGGCGTTCCTTTATTTGAGAGAAACCAGCAAAGTGGAGTTTATATTGACCTTCATGAAGCCTTAAATACTCAACACTGCTGAAAATAGCCAAAACATGTGCTTGATCTAATCCTGTTTAAGTATAATTTGTTAAAAACTATAGCACATGACTGATTAATGAAACTGCTGGGAGTTTTTTTTTAAAATGTACTTTAGAAAGAGTAAAGCTGGAGGCCTCAGACTGGTTGAAGTAAGAACGAGGGATGGCTCATCTGATGCCAGCCTCCAAGGCTGCTAAATAAACTGACTTGAGATCCTTCAAACTCTTAAAGGACCTGCCGACACCCTGAAGTGGCGAGGCATAAATATTCTAGCGAAGCACGGAGAGTGGTGAGTTGTGAAAAATATCTGAGACAGAAAGCGCTGCTCAGATATCCATCCGTCTCTATTGGTTTACTTCAAGCGCTCACGGTGATGACTGGTGAGAGGAAGCAGGCTGAACAGCTGTCTTCCAGCTTTAAGGCCAGAAACCTGTGAAGCTATGCACCTCTCTTAAGACGACACTTCACACAGCCGACACAAAGAAGCTCAACTGAACAATTCCTGAGCTGCGTCTACTGTAAGGTCTCGTTCCTCTTCACCGAAGGCTGCAGACGTACTCAAGCAATAATGAAACTTGTGATGCTAATGCAGCTGCACTTGTGCTAGGCTATATTTAGGCGCGATCTCAGCCGTCTGGGGGGGGTCTGCACTGTCTTCTGCCGCCGTTTTGTTTCTGGCCTCCCTGTGTCATCTCTGGGTGTTGTTCTTTTTTCTTTTAAATGTATGGTGGAGGAAACGGTGCACACTGCTGTGAGGAGAAATAAAGCGCACAACGGTAATCAGCTCAGGCCTGAACGCTTTACTGCACTAATTCTACCAGTGGAAGCAGCGTAGCCATGACAACACGTAGCCAGCAATACGATTTACTCCCTTTTCTGCTGAGAGCAATGAAACACATTCACATCACGCCGGACCTGTCCTTAGTGCCCTGTCTGAGACTGTTGATTGTCTGGAACGCCGAGATGAGAGTGTGTGTGTGTGTGTGTGTGTGTGTGCGTGTGTGTGTGTGTGTGTGTGGAGGAGGAGGAGGTGTGAATGTCCTCGTTACTCTCTGCACTCTCAGTCTTACATGTCTAGACATGTCAATAGTCTTGCCCTTTTTAAAGTTTCAGAGTAACACCACTTATCTCTGCCTCGCACACATGCGTACATGCGAAACTGTTGACGCCCCCCTCCCCCCCTCCCTCCCCCCTGCACACACTCACACACTCACACACATACAGGCACTCTCAATAACTCTGACACTACGCACACTGAGTCACAAATTACACACAGCGAGCAGCAGCAGGTCTGGGTGGTTGCCTGAGCGACTGGTGTATCAACGCTCTTGATATTCACACCTCCGAAAAAAAAAATAAAAAAAAAAAAGAAGAAGAAAAAAGTGGTTTCGCTTTTAAAGTCATCCGAACCGAGGCAGGATTTCCTAATGGTGCGACACTTCAACTCATCTGTAGCTCGTCGTGTTTCCCGAATGCACATTTAACTCACGCTTTATGTTTAATATCTTCCACATGACTGTCGACTGCGAAACGACACCGAGAGACGTACATCCAGTAAATTTCGACCACTTTCGGTTCTCGGTTTTACGCGGCGCGGCATGAAAATGACGCAAAATGAGAAAACGCGCATTTTTAAAGGGAGGCCGTCTTTGTTATGCACCCACTTACCAAAACATTAGGTACAGCAGTGAGAACAAATGAATCCTCTAACATTAAATCCACCAAAAAAAGGTTCGTACTTCGACTGGATGATCATTTTGGAGTACACTACAATACACCGTTTCTGCCAACTGACTAAAAATGGAGTTGTCATAATAATAGAAACACAATGCAATTCAATAGAACGACAAAGCATCCAAAACGACTGAAACAACAGCTCTCTCTGTTTTATTTAAACTAACGCTGAACACAATAACCGTCATGAAGCTAAGATTCAGTGCAGGACTGTTACATTAGAATGCATTCATTCCTACCGGTGTACCTAATGAACTGGCGAGTGAGTGCATATTCCAAGTGACACCACTGCCTATACTGTTATGTCGCAAAGTTGGCATGGAAACAGACACAGAGTACACAACAAACCCGAACACCTCTGTTGCTTACATCCCACCATCTGACTGCTGTTGGGATGATTTTTTTTTTTATAAACTTCTGATGGAAAGGGGGAAAATAAATTACCAACAAAACTGGCATGTCTGTGAAGGTTCTCAGTCATCAAGGTCATGGTATACCCAAAAAAAACAAAAACAAGGCTGAAACAAAGGCAGCTGGGCTTGTTGGGTGCTGCTTGTTATTTTAGATACAAAACTAAGGGCTCATTGCCAACGTTAAGCTTTACTTGAGGTTATATAAGTTACACCCTGTCTAGACAATTCATATTGTGCATTATCTATTAAAGGTTTGTTTGTAGAAATTATTTCGGGATCCGTGTGAGTAAGTGTCGCAAAAACTGACACTTAACTTCTACTGCCTTCCGAACATTTAACCTTTTAACTGGTGGCACACTTTCTTCATTTCTCTCGGTGGAGTAGTAAAAGATATCTATGTCATAATACACATTAGTAAAACAGCTTCAATGATCACTGTGCTGCATAAAAACCTTTGAAGTACCATGGGGTAACACCACTTCCTTGTGAACTGCTACATGACGGGCTTGAAGCCGCAAAAAAAAAAAAAATTAAAATTTTCAAACGTAGTAGCTTTCCATTCATCTTTACATCTTCATCTTTCCATTCATCTTGACCTAAAACAACACTGCAGCTTGGATATTGGAGCAATTGTTGATGGAACAACTACAAATAAATATATAATATGTCCCTAGAACAGAACTAAACCTGCACACACGCCTGAAATACCAACAACTTCTATCTATATTTTAGTCACGTCTTTTTTGTTGTCAGTGTAACATGTCTTTGATAAAGCAACTGTTTTCTGTGAGCAATTAGCAAAAAGAACCGAGCATTTCTTTAAGTTCAGTCTGCAGCCCAAGGCAAAAAAGCCCCATGGGGGTCATTTGAATTGTTACCATCTTAAACTGCGAGCAAATAATAGTATACATGAGTCATGGTCACGGCTCTCTGATGACACTGCTGTAACCCTAGAGAGATAATGAAACCGAGATGTACTAGGCTAGAGTGCATACGATACATACTGCACATCCTACTTTACATTAAGGCCGAAGTGCAGCTCAGCAGACTGCGTATCTGGGGCAAACAAAGGTCAAGAATAGAGCGCCACGGTCTCCCGTGTCGCTTCTTACCAGTGCCCGGGCGTCCCATGATGATTTGCTTGCGTGGAACAGGGTGAGACGACTCAGCTGGCAGTATGAGCGGCAACAGCGCTGTTGGCGTGGGATGGCAGGCTACCGGCTGTGGCAGCGCCCCGCCAGAGGCATCCTGGTGTCCCTCGGGTTTCCTCTCCCTCTCCCTGCCTCCAGAACCGGAGGAGGACAGGACTGAGCCCGACGACGTTGACATGGACCCGGGAGTAGACGGGCTGGAGAGGGCAGAGTGGCCGGCTGTGGCTGGAGTCAAGGACTGGGAAGAGACGTCGAATAATATTTATAATACTCCTAAACACTACTTTCAATACACAGAAGTGGCTTCAAAGGTTTCTACAATTCTACGGTTTTTCTTGCCTGTGGGTTACATAGCGTCATCAAATTCACCAACTTACTACAAGAAGTACGAGGGCTGGGCGATATGATACTTTGCAAAATTTTAGGTGACTTAGATATTTATTCGTTGTGCAACACTATCGGGGCAGCACCTGATTTGTCACAGAATACATTCTGCAACAGCCTCTGCAAGTGTTTTCACCGGAAGAACAATGAGTCCCTCAACGAGCCTTGAACTCGTCATCATCTAATCAGTCCGGGATTGCACAAACTTCATCACTCCACTGTGTAAGAAGTTAATTAAAGAACAAAAACTACATTATTATTAACCATTATCTTAGAGCATATCCTTTCTTTACTAACTGAGCCACTACAAATTTTATTTTTTCCGTGGTACCTCTATTATATACATATATACACCAATCAGGCATAAAATTATGACCACTGACAGGAAGAAAAATAAAAAAAACAAGGTGTTGACCTGGCCTCCAAATTCACTAGATCCCAAACTGATCACGTATCTGTGAGATGATCCACAGAGGCTCATCCCTTCAAACCATAGGACTCAAAGGCCCCTACTAACAATATTATCTTGCCCTACACCACAGGCAGGACACCCTCAGAAGGCCCATGTCCATTCTCTGATGAGTCACAATTATTTTGGAGGCACAAGGGAGACCTATTGTCAATAACTTACCGAACTGGAGGTGACCAGGACCAGTGTAGACGTGGGGTTGCGCAGGAGAACAGCACCGTTGGTGGCAGCACCATTGATGGGGACCGGTGCCTGCAGGCCTGGGGGAGCCGCGTGTTGGGGCTGGTGGTGATCCCTCGACCTGCTCCTCTCTCTTCTTCCCAGTGGGCCGTCGGAGAACTTGGCCAGCGGGACATCTGGGTTGCGGACGATGACTGGGGAATCTCGGAGGGGCACGATGCGGCGTGGCGAGGGTTCCTGGGGCAGCGGCGACGGAGGAGTGGGAGACACGAGCATGGGCGGTGGCGTGGAGGCTGCAGAGGACGGCGGCCTGCTGGTGGCGCTTCGAGGACGAGGGAAAGAAAGTGAGGAGGGGGTTGTAGGCTGACTCTGCGGGGAGAGGACTCTGAAGGCGGCAGGGCTGTGAGCCTGGGTTGGGTCTCCCACCATCCCGCCCCCTACTCCCACTAGTTGCTGCTGCTCAGGTTTGGTCTGGTAGTCCTGGATTACAGGCAGTGGGGGAGGTGGGTGAGAGTCAAGCTTCCTCTTGCTGGGGCTCATCGGGACAGTAAAAGTGAGGTTGGTCTGAAAAGTAGGCACAATCCCTGACAGGTGGCGCTCTCTCTCAGCACCGGGCGTACCCATCTTAGTACCACTAAGCTGACGATGGCGGCGTGAGGAAGAAGCAGTAATGGGGCTGAAATTGGCAGGGCGGAAGCCGAAGAGCGGAGAGGGTGAGGGCGACGGGGTGGGGGAGAAGGGTGATTGATTGGAGATGGGAGAAAATGAGGGTGTCCCAGAACGGGAGCCGCCCAGAGAGACCAGCATGGTTGCTGCCTCACACTCGTCGAAGTCAAATCGAGAGAGGTCCTGGGGCAGCAGTGAGGGGAGGACTAAGCGGGGACGAGAGTCTCCTCCGCGGCTGCTGGCCTCGCTGCTATCCCGCGACGTCTCGTCCCAGTCAAACTCTGAGCTGGCTCGACCCCCGCTCATTCGGAGGTCGGACGGTGTCAGGGTCCCCGTGCTGCTGGCTCCGCCCCGTTCCCGGCCACCACCACTGGCTTCCATCTCCTTGGTCCTCATTGAGAGGTGTCTGGAGCAGTACCCTCGTCGCTGGGACTCTTTGGAGCAGCCCTCCCTGGAGCACAGCCTCCTCCACTGCTTCCCGTTGAACTTCTTGCGGATGCCTGTTGGCGTGCACACCACATCTCCCTTCTTGTACTTCTGCTGGGCAGCCGTTAGTGGAGTGCGGGAGCGTGACGAGGAGGAGGAGGTCGAACCTGATCCGGATCCACCGCCGCCTGCTCCACCACTGGCAGAACCTCCCCCTGAGGCCTTATCTAGTCTGGATGAGGATGTCGTGGAAGAGGAGATGGGAGGGAGAGGAGGGAGCTGGGGCGTGGTAATGACAGCACCAGCTGCTGCAGCTGTTGCAGTTGCTGGGTCAAAGCCTAACAGGACAGGTGAAGGAGGGGCGTGGGGGTTCATGGGCAAGTGAGCAGAGGAAATCCCGATGCCCCGCACCACAGACAGGTGGGGACTGAGGTAGCCAGGCTTAGAGACAATGTGGCGGTGTTGGGACATTGCCATTGGTTTGGCCCCGGGTATGATTGGCCCCATTGGAACCATGTTGAAGTGGGACACCTCCATGTCTTCTTCAGGGGTGAGTGGCATGTATGTGTGGTGTTGCTGCTGCTGTTGTTGTTGCTGCTGTTTTACACTGTTCTCCCTTTCTCTGTCTCTTTCCTGTTTTCTCTGGAGGTCCCTCTCTAGGTCTTTCTCCATTTCCCACTCTCGACTAGGGCCCCGGTGTTGGACTAATGCTGGAGTTACTGGGGAGGTAATGCTGTGGCCTGAAGTAGAGGAAACGGGGACAATTCCTGGGTAGGGCATCCCTCTCCCCAACATAGACCCCATGCCAGGGTTCATTCGCCGGCTCAGATGACACACCTCCTGCTCCACCTCCATCTCTTCCCTTTCCTCCTGCTCTCGGTCCTTATCTCGGGGCCCTTCTTCTCCGTCACGTCCTCCACCAGACGGTAAATCCAGGTCCCACGGTGGCACCAGAAGCCGGAGTGTTTGTCGGGAAACCCATACCGCCTGGGGAGGACCTCTGCTCTCTCCCTCCTCATCGACAGAATGAGATCTTTCCTCGGACAGTTGGACACGGTAGCAGTTGGCCACTGCAGGGTGTGTGTCTACCCGGGTCACCACACCTTCCCGGTACCACTGACCCTCTTCATTGCCAAATGGTACACAGACACGAGTGCCAGTGGGTATCTGATGAACGCCAGGTGGTGGGGCATCCAGGATAATGTCCACCACCCCTGGAGGGCTGTCGTGTCGATACGGATAACGACATAGTGTCTTCTCCCCATTCAGTTGTACCTCCAGGCTTCCAAATTCGCCGCTAACCTTGCGGACCACACCAGCCCGAAACACCAAGTTTGAACTCCATCCTTCGTCCCTCTTTTCGCATCCTCCGTCCTCGTGACTTCTTCTCCTGAGCTGGCGAGCGAGGATGCGTTGATTCTTCAAACCTTTGGCCAGGGCGTCGGACAGTGCATCGGGGAGACTGCGCGGATGTGAAGACATCTGTGTGATGGGGTGCGTGTCGCCGACCACTTCCAGGTCGGCGGAGTGCTCGCTGGCGGTGTCTGTTGAGGAACAGCGTGGCAGGGGGCTGGGGGACACTCTCTCTGCGTCCATCGCCCCATCACCCCCTCCTCCAGGCCCTTCCCTTTCCACTCCAAGCGACAAGGTAGGGGGTCCCGGAGAGATCCGAGGTCCCTCTTTGCCAGTCGTCCTGCTGTGGAAGTCGTCCATCAGACACCTGCTCTGATTGTTGCCGTCAGAATGTGAGACGCCAATGTCAATTCCCGGACCCGTTGAACCCTGGTTGGGGACACTACCGCACAGAGTAAGAGGAGGAGGCGTACAGGATGCAGGGTTGCTATGGTTACCGGCAGTAGTAGATGAGCAGTGTTCAGAGGTGTACTTCTTCTTGGGAACGCGGGCCTTGAAGGTGGCGGTTTTTCGGCTGGAGGCGGGGTTCGGACTGTTGTTGGCGCTCGGCGTACTACTGTTACTACAGCTGCTACCGCCGCTGTCACAGTGGCTGCCGTAGCCCACGGCCGACCTCCCTGGCCTGTCATCAGAGGACGTCGACAGTTTCCCAGAATCCATCACAACCGACACCGTCGTCTCCGACAGCCCTTCTCTGTGCAGCCCCTCGCCCTCGGAGCTTTCCCTCTCCCTCATCGGATCCACCTGAGACGAGTCTGAGTGCGAGTTAGAAGAAAAAGACGAGGGAGTTCGGCTTTGAGGGGATCTGCTTCTGTCCTGGTTCTCGTCCGAGTCTCTCTTCTCTCCTCCTTCCGGGGCATCGCCTGCTCCGCGACGCTTCCCCCCTTTGGCCCGGGTGGAGGGAGGGGAGCGCCGGCCCTGCTTTTTTAACGGCTTCATCTTTTCATCTAGTTTGCCCCTTTTCTCCAAACAACTCTTTTTATTTATTTATCCCAGAGATTCTCCTTGGCGTTCCTCTCTTGCTCTGCCTCACTTTTCTTTTTTTTGTTTTTGTTTCTTCTCCTTCCTCCTCTCTCTATTTTCCTCCTCTGCCGGGACCTCTCTCCTTCATTCTGTCTTGTCTTTGTTGCGCGACTTCGGCACTTGCCCACCTTATTCCAAGAGACTCTGAAAAACAAAAAAAAAAAGAAAAAGAAAAAGGAGAACGGAGAGTGTGGGTTACTCATGTGGCAAACACATTCAGACATAATCACTGCAAGGACAGCCACTAACTGCGTGACTTTTAAAAGCATATACACCGTTAATTTAAAAAAAAAATAAAAAAATGTATTCCCTGCTAAATGATGCACCATTGTGCCAGAGTAGTAAGGAATGTGACTCATCTACAAATTCATTACACATTAATCCATTACATAACAGGTCCTACTCACATTACACCAGGCCTGCATCCATACCAGGTACATATTGAAAACAGGAGGCCATATTGTAGGGTAAACACAATGTAGGCTTACAACATGGCATGGAAACACTGAGGAGTGCTTAGCAATTTGCCCAGACAAGCCTCTCTGCATGCACTCCTCTCACAAACACACTATACTTCTTGGCCGGGGCAGTAGAGGCGGGGGAATTCCTTCTTCGCTCACATACTGAAACCCTCCCTTTCTCTCTCTCTTTCTCTCTGTGGCGACCTTTATCTATGTATTTCAAAGCGGAGTCAATCCGCCCCTACAAACTCCATTTCCTGTGGAAGACCATTACCTAACTTCCCGTTACTTTATTCCTCTCTCTCTCTCTCTATTTGCTACTATCACACTTTCATTCGCATCCCCTGCCTGCCTGCGTTCTCCTTCTCAGATATTGATTTTTATTTATTTCTTTTTACCTCTCATCTCCCCGTGTCTCACTCCCCTCTTTCCACTAAGTCTCTGTCCTCATTTCGTGCTGCAGTCATCCAGAAAAGCAGACTTGTTCAGAATAATTGTTATTCCACACCAGAGTCATTCAGTAGCGCTCTTAGCCATGCCAGAGTCATTCAGAATATCTCCCGATTCCACACCGGGCTCATTCACAGCTATGCCTCCATTTAGAAAGTAAAAACATAATGATTTTGGTGACCTGTTGAAGGGCGAGGGAGGGGAGGGGGGGTAACTGTTGTCATTTAACTGGTTTGTTTCCTGTCTGGCTAATACGTGCAGGTCTCGTCGTCAGGTCCTAGTGGCTTCATTTCTTCAAATAGGAGAGAGAGACGCCGACAACACGTATATAAGAGTGAGAATGAAAACAGCCCTTATATGATCTGTCTTTTTTTTTGTAATTCTTCACTTCAACTGTGATACCGACTGTCAGGATGCTCTGCCTTGACATCTATCAACCACTACCAGGCACGTCTACTTGTCAGCAACGGTTTGGCTGTCTGTTAACTTGCATGTCTGCCTGTCTGTCCCTGTTTCTACATCCGTCCTCCCACCAGTCTCTCTCTCTCTCTCTCTCTCTCTCTGTTCCCTTTTGCTGCCTTCCTGTTTGTCTGTGAAGGCTCGCATTCATTCAGGTCCTTTTAATATCTGCCACATCATATCGGCTGGAGAGAAATCCATTTTCAGAGATGAGTGCCGCCTGTCTCAAGGCCACACACACACACACACACACACAGGCAAACATCTATGTGATGATAGTTGATAGTGCGCACACACACACACAGAGAGAGCCTCACAGCTCACAGCCGTCACTGTGCTCTATGTAAATCCCTGTTTAGGACGGCCATCATAAAATAATTTGGCAGCAGGCCTTACTTGGTCACGATAGAGGTATGCTACATGTGTTTACTCAGTAGTGCACTGTGTACAACAGCTGGTGTCGGAGTCATGGGCCTTATGATAACAGCTTAAAGGCAAACTGACGCAACACACACTACACTATGTGAAATATGGAGCTCGTACGGGAGCTAAAGTAGGCCTGTGACTCCTACGTTTCATGTTCACCGATCGGTCGAATATATTACGTTCCTATTTGAGAGCAGAACAGCATTCATAAGCTAACATAAATGTTTAGAAAACACAACCTTTCTCTGTGCTTCGGAGTATAAATTTAATTAACTTATTATAACAAACACACAACGGCCACTTCATTAGGTACACAAGTGAAAACATCTTTAATTGTGGCTCGGTATTGAGCATTTGTTTAAAATGAGCTGTTGGTTCAGCTGTGTTTTCAGTTTGGAGTCTGTGGTTTGTAGTACTACTGCGCTGTAGCGACGCATGTTCCTATTATTTTGACGTCTGAGAATAACTTAAATCGACTTCTGTTTAAAGTTTAAACTGAGCATTATAACAGTCGTGAAGAAGAGGGGTTTAGATGTTAGAATATGTTCATTTTCTACCAGTGTACCTAACGATCTGACGAGTGAGTACATATGCACACAAAACTGCATGCGAAGCAGGATTTTCTTGCCCCAACTGCACTATAATAACCCCTCACAGGCCGTGGAAACTTTTTTACAAACCTTTAAATCTTAAAGGTATTTTAACATTTCAGACTCACATCATGCAGCCGAAAGACATTTAAAAGTTATCAGCGGAGCACATCTTTAAAAGTTTATAACATGATGACTGCAGAGCTGAATAAAGGCAGGGCACAGGCGTGTAAATATGCGAAATCTAAAGTTGTTGCATAAAAGGCCCAAAGTACAAAACACAAACAACAGGCGGGGATGTTGTCACCTCTTCGTTACCTGGGTAGTACCGTGTCAAGCCCTCGTAGTACAACGATTACTACCAGTTTTACTACACAACACTGCAGGCCGTGGCGTGCACCGACCAGGCCTCGACTACTACACACACACACACACACACAAGGCCGCTTGGAAATCCTCTACTCACTGTCACCGGGAAATAACCGGTTTAACGAGCGTATTGACCTCTTAAAGCCACCTTACGCGACTCGTATCCCCCCAGTGGGACATGTCCCAAACAGATGGGGGGGGGGGGGGGGGGGACGAAGTCGACTGCTTTCGGGGCCCTAATCCGAAAGTGACAGCTAGTGTGAAAGCACAGCTAAAGCAGCCCGGGTAACTTTGTGTTGACCCTCGGCGTCGTTCGCACTATTGCAGCCGTGTTATAAAAGGAGGAGGGGAGAGAGAAAGTGTCAATACGTTGCAACAAACTCGTCCCAAGGCCGCACAGAAATCCCCCAAAACAGCCACGTTGGTTGGTTCATGGAAAAAAAACAAAAAAAAAAAGAGGAAGACGAGGAGGAATGACAAGCGAGGACTTTTCATAAGAGTTGTTTTTGGGAAGTCCGGCGGCTGTTAATGGCGTTGAATTTATTTCTAGTGGAAAAGTTTCAAGCTCACTATGTCTAGCCGCACCGCTCCCTTTTTTTTTTTTTTTTTTTTTTTTTTTTTTTTAATACCCCCGACACTAATTCCGCCCTGTGCTCCTCTTCACCCCTCTTCACAGGCCACACACACACACACACACACACACACACATATATATATATAGAGGGAAACTGTAGCAGCAACACTGTTTTATTCCGGCCACAGTAAACACGAACAACGTTAGCACCTCGGCGAAGCACAACAAGCCCCACTGCAGTGCTGCAGGAGAAGATTTGTAGGCAGCTCGTACTCACCGGAGCTAATGTAGTAACCCCCCCCCCGGGTGTGTTTCTCTGCTGACTCGGCCTGGTGAAACAGGGCAGGGTGGCCAGTCGTCCGCAGCCGCCGGTTAGCTCATGTTTCTCCGGCGAGGCAACTTAAAAAAAGGAACGAAAGAAACTACTGCCCTGCACATTCTACACTACAGTCGCAAAATGGTGAATGAAGCCCCCGAAGCCTTGACAACCAGGCGGCGCGGCCAATCGCGGCGCACGGACGCGTACAGTAGCCAATGGGGCGCCGCGTAAAAGGGGCGGGGGCGGGGCCGAGCGTCAAAGCAAATTTGATTGACGGCGCGCCGCGGCCAATGGCGGTGTGGGAAAACACAGAACAGCTGTTGGGAGAGCGAGGCTGCGGCGGCCAATGGAGCTGCTATGTGGGCATGTCTGCGACTTCATAAAGGCATGTCTCCACCTTTACGTCCTTCTCTATTCGTCCCTTCTTCTTTTTTTAACATTAAAACATGAGCTGTCTATTAAAACGGGTTATTTTAGTGCACTTCAAAGCTGTGGCAAATTTAATATTCTGGCTATTCTGGCTATTTTTTTGTGTCTGAATGAAGTCCCCTGTCTTCCACTGTGAGCCACAGGTGGAGTGTAGTTTCAACAGGAGCCACAGAGAACACCAACTCCCAAATTCTCATGCTTCCTCTCCCCTCTCACAAACTCTCTCCCCACCAGCTAATCAGATTCACCCTACACAGCGCCACCGTCTCCCTTCGTCCCGCCCCACGGCCAATCAGCGCGCTCGCTTGGGCGCCATACGTCACCGCAGCAGCGCGCGATTGGCGGAGAGCCGCGGGGTCCGCAGGCCAATGACCGAGTGCTGCGGTGAGGTCATTTATGCTTGTTGCCATCAGCTTGGCCAAACAGGAAGAGTGAAACCCCAGTGAGTGAGTTGGTCCAACCGTGGGATTATGGTTCCTAAGAGAGGGTGACCCATATACACCGTGGGCCTCCCTGAGCACACACACACACACACACACACACACACACACACACACACACGCTGGGAGGAGCAGGTACAGGCAGTAATACACCAAAGGATACAACACAAACAGGCTAAATAAAGTCTGCATGAGTGCACACGCAAAAACACACAAAGTGGCGTCCCGTAGCGACTTCGCTGGCGTGTGGATCTCTCCGTGAAGCAGTGCGACACGCTTGTTCCTATAGCTCGCAGGCACAGATGGCGAGTTTGGTCAATGATGATACAGAGCTGGCTGGTTTGCGGCAGTGCAGCGTCGCACACACAACATGCACGTACACACGTCGCACAGCTACACACAACTGGGCTTACAAGCAAGGCACCTACACACACACACACACACACACAGCAGGCGCAGTGTAGTTATAACATGCCTGGGCGTTACATAAGCTGTACGTGTCTTGGTGCACACACACACACACGCATAGAAACACACTGCGCCTAGCCTTGGCAAGCACACACACTCACATATGCACACTTTTCTATATATTAACACTGCGTCCACGCAAACATGTTGCACATACAACATGTACACGACAGGTTTATTATTAGTTTGCAAAGGGGCACACACCAGCTCAAGCATTGTGTATTTACAGTACACATTTCATGGCAACTTGTGACTCACAAATCTGTGGAAATGCCGCCCTATACACAAACACACATTAGTGCCGAGCGAGAGGGATCTCCAGACATCTTCCACGCCCTTTACAGAAGAGGCACTGCAGTCTCCCTCCGACTGCTCGTTCGCCGTAGACGTGAAGAGCAGTCTAGTGTGCGTTTTGGAGTATGTAGGGCGAGTACAGCGAGCACGCAACTTTGCGGGGAGGCTGGTTTCGTAAGGCGCCGTCGGGAGACATTAGAGAGAGGCAGAGACTTTTGAGACGGATAGAGTGGAGGAGAGTTTGGAAAGAGAGACGGGTTGTAGTGCCGGGAGACAGAAGATAAAGAGTATTTGCTGCAGAAGTCGAAGCTGTTTGTGAATGAGCGCCATAAATCCGGCCGGTATTAGCACCTCTGAGCACTTTCTAAGAATGAGGTGGGAGAGCTGCGGATAAGCCCCCCCTTACCCCCCAACCCCTCAATCCCAGTCACTTTACACTAAATGCATTACGGCCACTTAACCGCTAAACAGCTCCAGAGACCCTGCAGAGAACCCGCGCCTGACCCGACACTCTAACACGATCCCATTCAAGTGTTTTAAAAAAAGAACAAACCCGAGAGCGAGATGAGTCCGACTCTTCTCCACCGACAGTTTGAAGTTGAGTAGTTGAACAGTTGATTTAAGGGCCGGGCACCTGAATCCACTGAGATGAGTGTAGAGTCACTCAGAGCTAATGTATTTATAACTATCTATGGAAACTTTAAATAACTAATGTCAGCCGAGAGCTCTGACTGATATCAAAAGTGTTAAAGTAGGAGGTTTAAATATATTAATGGGTAATAACATAATGAATTCAGCCATAATATTATATAGGTTCCCATTTTAGCTGCAAAAACAGCCCTGAACCTTCAAAGCATGGACTCCTCTAGACCTGTGCAGGTGTGCTGTGGTATCTGGCACCAGATTGAGGCCTCCATGGATCAGACTTGTGTGTCCACCACATTCGATAGAGATTTAGGGAATTTTGAGGCCAAGTCAACACCTCGCACTCATTGTTGTTCCTCCTGAATCTTACCGTTTCCTTGAAAGGGTGTACACGGTCTGCAATAGTGCTTAGGTAGGCGCCCAAATCATCACACTCCCTCGAGCAGTTTGAATTCTTTACCATCGTGCATCCTGTTGCTACGTGGTCCTCAGGTAAGCGATGCTCCCAGCTAATCCACAAAATGTAAAAGAAAGCGTGATTCAACAGACCAGACTACCTTCCTACATTGCTCCAAGGTCCAGTTCTGATACTCGTGTGTCTGTTACAGGAGCTTTAATCAGTGGACACCCTGCCTGGTCTGCAGCTACACAGCCCCAAACAATACAAACTGTGATCTTCTGCGTGTTCTGACTCGTTTCTTTCAGAACCAGCGTTAACCTTTTCAGCAGCTGGAGCCACAGCAGCTCGTCTGATGGATCGGACCACACGAGCCGGCCTTCTTTCCACACTTTAATCAATGCGTCCTGTAGCCAATTTACCTCCAGTTTTGATCCACTGCAGACCAGGAACACTGCACAAAAAGCTGCGTTTGTGGAGATGCTCTGACCCAGCCATCTAGACGTCACAATTTAGTCCCTCGTCAAAGTCCCTCAAATCGTTCCACTCGCCCATTTGTCTTGATTCTAACGTCAGCTTTCAGGACAAAATATTCAGCCATGATAACAAAATGCTTTGGGTTATTCAAACCTGTCAGTGGTCATAATGTTAAGACGGAGTTCATTTTAATTAATATATATACATCCTATTTCATACACGGATCATATAAATGCTTCATCTGTTAAATGAAGAGCAAAATGGCTTCAGCTAGAACTCCTCTAGTAGAGTGTGAGTAGCTCAGTAGAGTTATTGTCTTATCTGCTGTTTCCAAGTTCAACAGATAACTTTAAAATTCACACGTGTAAAGTTGTGAAAATATAAATGCGCCGCATCGTGGGTCAACTCATATCCACTAAGAAACTCGTCAATTTCCAAGTGTGCGGCGTTAAACACGTCCAACGCAATAGTTTTAACATAACGTGTTGTGTAACATGTAACACTTCAGTTCAGTATTTTAAAGCTCACTCACATTATTGAGGCTGACCATGATATTAAATCAGCTTGAATAATAACAACATCTCTTTAACTTTACCTAGTATTACACCACATAATAACGGTTTTCCCAATTTACATGACCTCAAATAACAATTTTCTCTCACTTTCAGTACAATTATTCATCATCAGAATTTTTTTTTTTTTACCTCTGAATGCAGTGGTTTGGTAATGCAAACCTACAGCTGAGCACACAGATCAGTCAGAGGTGACTGGAAATAAAATAATAAGTAGAAAGACGTATGAGGATTATTGACGTCTACGGTATCTCCAACAGTTACATCTATAGCTCAGTAGGTGGCGCTGTCCCCCCTGTGATTAAAATGCTCTGACCTTCATGAACAGTACATGTTTTAGGTATTTTGTTTTTTCTAGGGTCTTTTGCAGTGTTAAATTATTCCAATTTTATTTTCAAAGGCTTAAAATATTACGATTAATATACTGTATTTGACACTTTGCCTCAACAAGGTTCAAATTTAAAGTTAAAGACATTTTAAAAAGATTGAAATCTAATATTTTTAAGTTAAACATCTAAATAACTGTCTAAACTGTGTCCATTTAATTAACACTGTTATTAAGAGTGCTTATTTAAAAAATAAAAGAAGAAAAGAAGAAAAAAAACAGTAATAATTTTGTTTCATGGGAGAAATTCAGTGTCTATTTTTCTATTTCAGACACTTTTACCAATACAAACTGTTAGATTGTGATGTTTTGTGTTGAGCTGGTAACTGTTTTAGATTATTTTAACCAGGAATCGACTACTCCCTGCCGTTTAAAAGCTGGTTTTCAAAGTCTTGAGTGTTGGACGTTAAAAACACGGATCTCTGTAGTCAGTATTGGCCAAGCAGGCAGGGAGCTGAAAACAAGAACTATATTTATTTTCACATATTTTACATTTGACTCAAATATACACCTATTACTTTTTATTTCACTACATAATGTGCTGTGACATTTGTGATTTCTGACTCTTTCAACCTTGGTTTATTTTCTAAACAGTGAAACACCTGCTTCTCTTGAATCTAGTCAGTCCGCCGCAGAGAAACATCGGGGGCGAGAACAAACTGACCCGGCCGCAGATCTGAGCGGCAGTTAGTGGACGTTCCCTTCTTGTGACTCTCACAACAGATAATGACTCGTCATTACAGAGGACGCTGCTCAATGAGCCGCGAGGACAATCTGCCTCCAGAAATACACTCAAAGACCTGCTGCCGCTGCTGCTGCTGCTCAGGTACGCAACTGTCAGCACATAATCCCCTGCACATGGAAACTGACTGCTTGCACTGAGTCAACCAGACTTCACTGAGTTTGGTTTGAAATTGAAATACTCGGATTCAGACAGCTACAGTTATACACCCGATCTATTTTATCAGATTAAGCTAAATACAAACAAATTAAATAAAATTTTGTGCAGGATACTAGAATATTTCGCTAGTGAGCATAATTTACAAGCTGCAAACTAATTAAATGTAGATAATTTATGGTTAATTATGGCACCCCTTCCCTTGTATACACAAACATCACTTAGAAGGTAAATCTATAACACGTGAAATAATAAATAAGACATTAATGTCAGGTATCTCACCAGGTTTTAAACGTTGGAGGTCCAGAGATTTCATCGTGACCCACGGGTGAAAGTGAAGGCGGGGTCCCAGCAGGGGTCCAGCTACAATGCATGATAATTAGCCTTCTGTTGTGATCTGGTTTCTGTCCCGGGCTCCCTGGACTGTGACCTCTGACCCCAGTCTTCAGCCAGACAACAGTCCCTCTCGGCTGGAGGCCAAACAGCCTGTCAGTCAGCCGCCCTTTTACTACCGCCCCGTCCCCCTGACGAGATCAGCGGCCGATGAACGCCTCAAATACATCACAGGGGAGAAGGTGGGGGAGGATGACGAGAGCTGTGGGTGAGAGAGAGATGGAAACAAATGATGAATGGATTTACAGAAAGGTTTGTGTTGAATTCGGAAAAGCCATCCTCCCCGCTTATTGACTGATAAGGGGAAAGAAAGCTAAAACATTTTAACACTTTCATTTAAAATTATCCAGTAATATTTATTTTTTCAACACAATATAAAAGAATATCTTCTCTTTTCTTATGAACAGTTAACACGGCGATGAAGACTGATGCTTCCCATTTGGATATAAGTCTACAGCTAGCAGTTAGCTTAACTTAGCTTAGCATACAGATTGAAAATGAGGGAAAAGACTTGCGTAACTCTGCCCACAAATGACAAAGTTTATCTAGCAGGACTTATGGCTCGGCAATGAACATAGTTTGTCTAATTTGTTATAAATATTTAAGTGAAAACATCTACAATTATCCTTTGAGCGTTGAGAGGCAACGTAGACCCGGTCATCCACCATCACCAGCATCACCAGCATCACCTTCTCCGGCCATGACATCCACGTCTCATCCTCAGTCACAAACCTCGGTGTCAGAATGGACCCTCACCTGACTTTTGAGGCTCACATTAAACACCTTTGCAAAACCTCCTTCTTTCACCTCAGGAATATTGCAAAACTCCACCCCATACTCACTCTCCGTGATGCCGAAAAACTTGTCCATGCCTTTGTCTCCTCCAGGCTGGACTACTGCAACGCACTCCTCATCGGGATCCCAGGCAAGAACATCAAGCAGTTGCAGTACATCCAGAACTGTGCTGCCAGAATCCTGATGGGGGTGCGGAAGTACCACCACATCACACCCATCCTCAAATCCCTCCACTGGCTTCCTGTCCAGTACAGGATTGAATTCAAAGTTTCCCTTCTGACCCACCAGTGCCTCCATGGCACTGCCCCCGGTTACCTCAAACAACTCATCACCCCCCTTTCCTCCTCACGCCATCTCCGCACTGGACAGGCCAACCTCCTCCAGCCTCCAAGGACAAGGCTTCGAACCATGGGCGACCGCGCCTTCTGTTCAGCTGCACCCAGCCTGTGGAATACTCTTCCTGTGCATCTAAGGGCACCACAGACTGTGGACTCTTTTAAAAAAGGCCTTAAGACTCATCTTTTTATAAAAGCCTGTGGCTAAAACTGCTATTTTTAATGTCTAGTTTTAAAGTCTTTATGTTGTTTTATGTGCATTGTAGCAATTTGAGGTCATTGCTTTGATGTAAAGTGCGTTATAAATAAAATGTATTATTATTATTATTATTGAGTTGAGAACTAACTTCCGGTACTCTTTGCTGGTTGCCCGGCAACCCCCAACTGTCGTTTTAACACTTATTTGGTTTTCATACTAATAAACAAACGAGAAATAAACACTAATACAGCTATAATAATTAATATTAATTATAATGTAAATACTAGAGCAGCCAGACTAGTTGTTTTGCCTTGTTTCTCGTTTTTATTTATGCTAAACTAATCTAAATTATCCGTCATGGTGGTAATTTGGCTTCGCGTGTAGCTATGAAGCTTAAACTGGATTAATTGCTCATAATATTATTACTCAGCTTCATTTAATCAACACAACAATACTCTGACCTCCATGGAAAGTTGCTGTATTCAACATTTCCATATCAACGTCTGGGAGGAATGGTTGAAAAGAAAAAAAAAAAAAAAAGAATCGGAATTTATGTAAATGAAAAAAGGCTAAAGTTCAAACTGAAATGTTAAAGTGAAATGTTTTCATTTTCACTCCGTTTCCTCCACAATGGGACTTTCCCTCAGCAGCGAGTTTCCAGACGGGCGGCTGAACCAGTCTAGACCGAAATGTGTGTTTACATTTTTATGTAAACAATGTTCAGGCAAACACTCAATTACAAAGCCATTCTGGTTTTCACCGGCAAACTCTCGCGAGAATCCGCGAGAAGTAGATACCGGAAAACGGTAGTACCGCTACCTGACAGGAGGGGGAGCCAGAGCTCTAGTAAGAAGTTAAGACATAAACAGAAAGAGCATGATTTTAGTGAATATAATAACTTATTACAAATAATCAAACAGCTAATCGGGTAGTAGATTAATTTTTCATAACCTTTATACTTGAATCTTGTTAAAATGAATCAATTAAATTAAGATTTAAAAGTCTGTCCATGCCACTGTAGAGGTATTTGGGTAGATTGTGTTTTTATATCACGTTAATGTACCTTTTTATTAAAGGTGCTTTTTTATTTTTGTTCTGTCTTTTAGTAGATGTGAGCAAAATATAAGTGAAAAACATTAATAATCTAGTTTTATAGGAAACATTTAGCATCTAAATGTCCCTTCGAGATACTTTTTTCCTCTACAAACTGGTAAATTGTAATGTTTTGGCTAGACGTGGTAGCTTAGTTTTATAATCTGTTAATCATTAGGTTAAAATGTCACTATTTCCAACTTGTCAGTTGCTGGTTTCCACAGTCTTCATGTATTTGAATGCTGGAAGTTAAGAACAAGGGATGTATTGTCAAGATCTTCTGTTATTTTATACAATTATTCATTAATAATACAGTAAAAAATTTAAAATGCTTATTATTCCTAAAACCTTAAGAAACAAACTGAGTCCTTGACATTAATTTCCCAAAACAAACCAAGCTCTGACCTTTAAATCAAACCCAAAGAAGCAGCGATAACGTGCACAGACACTGCTCTGATTCAAACGGTGAGACGGAGCAGAAGTTAAACCCACGTCGTCGTCGCGGTATGAAAGAGATTTGCCAGTCTGGTGAGTAATTAAAACTTCCACGTTGGCTGAAGTAAAGCCACGAGGTGGGTGGATCACTGAGGTGTCAGCTGGGACTCAATTAGCGTCATAATTATTAAAGTTCGCAGGGATTTTCGTCAGGGCAGTTATGACTAATGCTGCTGCACTCAACAACAGGATGTAAGGCTCACATCTAGGCCAAATATATATATAAGAGATGAAATTAAAAACATTTCTCTTCTCTGAACAAAGCAGCAGAAGAAAACAAACTACACTCTCCTGCACCTAGAATAAAAAGACAACAAACAATCTCTCGTTCATCCTGAAGTATTCCTGTTTGGTGCAGCCGTTTTCACAGACAGGAACCAAAACAAACCATCACAGGGCTTTTCTTTGAGCGGAAGTGAGAATGCTTACCTACGGATGTCTTTTATAATAAATAAAATAAAAAATGTACTGAGACTCTGACGAGCACAAACACTCAACTTGAACCAAGAGGCGTTCGGAGAGAGGGCAGGCTGTGGTTTGTTCAAAACAAAAAAAACAGAATCACAAAACTAATCTGAGTCAGTCTGTGAGTAATCGATAACCAGACAGACTCTTTTCTCTTCAGTATTTATTCATCGATAAACTAAGAGCAATTGACATACACTCACTGGCCATTTTATTAGGTACACACATTAATATCTAATCAGCCAGTCACTTTGCAGCTACTCAGTGCATGTGGACACGTAGACACGGTCAAGACGATGTGCTGAAGTCCAAACTGAGCATCAGAATGAGGAGGAAAGGTCACTTTTAACACACTTTTAAAGTTGCATGGTTGTCGGGATTTCAATGACCAGCTCCACAGATATTTTCAGTCGGGGTAGACCTGCACGGTCGTTACAGTCAGGCTTTGCAGAAGAGCATCTTTGAGATTTGAAGGTGATGAGCTACAGCAGCAGAAGACCGTACCTGTCAGCTAAGAGCAGGAAACTGAGGCTACAATCATGAACAGAAGATTGGAAACCCTACATTCAGATGGTAGAGTCAGGATTTGGTGTAAACAACATGAAAACATGGGATCTATCTTCCTTGTATCAACGGTTCAGGCTGGTGGCGACCGTGTAGAGGTGTGGAAGCCTCTACTTAGCACCAACTTATGACCACAGTGAATTCATCTTTTGATTCTGCTCCCAGTAGGATAAACGTCACAAAACTAGAAATCATCTTAAACTAGTTCTTGAACTCAAATGAGCTCCAGATATCAGCCTAATAGAGCAACTCTGGGTTGCGGTGGAGCGGGAGATTTGCATCGTGGATGTTCAGGCGACCAATCTGCAGCGACTGTGCGATGCCGTGGACCAAACTCTTGGAGAACTTTGTTGAATTTACAGCATGAAGCATTAAAACAGCTCTTAAGACAAGCACTAAGGTGTGCCTAATAAAGAGGCCAGTGAGTTTCCTTTCCAGCTCCTAAATATTTAATTTGCAAACTAAATCAACAGATTAAACGTCGTTTTATGCCGGCGTGCTGCAAGAGAAGGAAAGAGAATGAAATAAAGACAGAACAACCGAGCATTTTTACCATTTTTTAATGAACCCTGATTATTGTTTAATTACAAATGAAGATGAACAGACAGGAGGGAAACAGGAGTACAGGCGGATCCTCGGGTGAGAAGAAGAGCTAACGTCTCTCCCGTGAGGCGGACAAAAGGGGGACGAATGTCAAATAATACAACGGTTAATAATAAACAGTACAACGCTCCTCTTCTTTTCTTACAAGAATCCTCAAAAATTAAAAATGGAAAAAAAATATATATACACAACATCAAAAAAAAAAAAGAAAATAGATTCTCCCCTTTGTTGTTTCATCATGTGGGGGATTATGGGACCCTCCCTCTTGTTCACGGTAACATGTTAATAATAATAATAATAATAATAAAAAGAAAGAGAGAGAGAGAGACTGCACTGAAGCCGACTAAAGTTCACGGGAAAGAGTGCAAACTGGAACAAGAAGCACAAAAAAATAATAAAACCTAGGAGTTCATGGGCCGCTTCAAGAGGGTACGACGTAATAATAGTAAAAAAAAAATGTTAATAATAGAATAATTACAAGAGTAACAGTAATATGGAAAAAAAATACAGGAGAAAATGAGAAGAACAGCATGGATGAAATCTAGATTTGTTTGAAGCCACGACAGGTAAGGCAGCACAGGTGAAACAGTTCAGGTTTACGGCCTTGTTTGCTTTACCGGACGCTCGTCGACCGCGGCGTCCGCCCCGTGATGATAATGTTTCATTTCTGTAAAAAAAAAGAACCAACCAGGAGGATGGATGTGTGAGATTTATTTTTTTTTTGTGCTTGAGTGGAGGAAAAATAAATTGGAGCTGGTTGGAGCATGTGGAGAAGGCCCGTGTGTGTGTGTGTGGACGACATAGAAACCACACACACACACACATCGATGAGAATGAGCGAGTCAGACGTTGGGGAAGTCCCTGCCATTTCCTCGGTGTGATCGGGTGTAGTTTCTCTGGTCGTGCCGTCTCCTTTACAGAGACTGCGGGGGCGTCTGATGTCATGTTTCCCTTTTATTGTAGCCACAGTGAAGCCTCGCTCTAAGCGGGACAGTGTGTGTGTGTACGTGTGTGTGTGTGTTTGTTTGTCAAAGCAAAGTCCAGCCACATCAGCTGTAAGGTGACACACACACACACCTGACAAACGGGTCGGCTCTAGCCGTGTCGTGTGTGCGGTTTGAGGCGGGCGGAGGTGGAGGTGTTAATTCCCTGCGACTGACTCGTAAGCCCCACCCGGCTGCCACTCTAGGGACGTTAAAAACAAACACTCCAGCTTTAGCAAAATACAATTCGGGTCCGGTTTAAATGTTCGCCGCTCGCTCGCTCGCCTGCTCATTTATCCCCTGAATAATACACAAGAACAAGTTTATTATTAATATTTTTTTTTTTTACATTATAAATATAAAACTCTTGACACCGGTCGGCTTCGTCGCTGCAGCGCCGCGGTCGAGAGAAGGCAAGGGTGAGAAGGCAGATTTATACTGGTAGTAATATGCCCGTTAGAATATATACACATCTTTTACCATTTAAAAATAGATGGAAACTTCCTGATTTCTATCAAATGACCATATTGAAATATAATATTTGAGATATATTTGAATAAAATATATATATATATGTGTGTAGATTCGTTTATTATCTGTATGTCTCTTTTATAAAAGCAGAAGGCGTGTATGTGTGTGTGAGATAAAACATTGAGCTGGGGAGAGAGGGGGGGCAATTTTAAGAATAAAAATAAACAAAAATAAAAGGCACAATCTTACTAGTTTGTTCATTAAAATGGGCGTTTAAAAATAAAACGTTTAACTCTCAGTGAAGGGTTTTGCCTGAGTTAACCTCGACATTCATTACGTGGTTCCCGTTTTTTGATTTTTCCCCCGACTTCTGGATAAAAATCAATTCTCCAAACATCACATGAAGAGATTTTGTAATATTTGTAAAGCTCACTGCAAAAAAAAAAAATGCCCTAAAATACTGTCGATGTCCTTAAGAGGCACAAACGACCTCTGACAGAAGGAATACAAAACAACACCAGGGGAATGCAGACGAGAGCTGTTGATCTGAATGTTTGAGGGTTAAAATAAAAAATAGAAATGCCCTCAAACCAAAATAAAAGATTGTGCGAAGACGAGCCTCTGGTGTGTCCTCGAGGCTTCATGTTCTGGGTCCGTACACGCACACACTCCTCTAGAAGTAAGTGTGCTTGCGCGCGCGTGTGTGTGTGTGTTTAATTACAGCCTTGCTGGGAGCCGCTTCCTCAATTTCCACAACAAGTGAAGAGAAAAGATCCGCCGCTCCCTCTGTACACTGGGAATCCGTTTGCTGACTAACAAACGTCTAAATTAATCCGTCTGTGAGTGCGAGCGGCGGGCGGAGGACAGGTTAGTTTGTTAAAATCGTTACCTCTTCAGGGTTCGTCTTTATACACTGTAGTGAACGGGAGCGGGATGGGGGTTTGGAGGGGGTTGGGGGTCGGTCTGGCCCTGATAGCGTCCAAGTTGATTCCAGGAGAAAAGACTGTGATTGCAGACTTGTTTTTTTCTTAATCACCACTTGAAAGGAGACAAAAAAATCCTCTCTTCAGTCTAAGATCTGCTCTGCGTCTTGTAAACGGCCGCGTGGTGACGGGTGCAGACAGAGAGGCACTTCTGTAATCTCTATCAGGGCTGTTAGAAGTCTCTTTAGTAACATCAGGCTCTGTCTGCTGATTACAGCGAGCACAAAGGGAGAAAAGGACGGGGGAGAGGACTCGAATTCATTTCTTTAAATCTAACTTTGTGTCAGGAGTAGAGTGTGTGATCTGGGGCACGGGTGTGATGAACCGTGGTGGATTTTACTGGCACTAGGAGGAAGAGTCGCGGGCGGGGGAGTCGCTGAATGATTAAAAATCAGTCAATATACAAAGATGTTTGGTTTTTCTCTTAGTGTTTAAGTCACAGCGAACGCGTGGAGTCTGCTGCGTTTGATCAGACGTCAGTCGGTCAGTCAGAGCCACGGCGCCGTCTTACTGTACACTGGAGGCGACACATCCGTCTCCTGGTTTTAGATCGTAACGCAGAGCGAGACGTGATGCTGCAAAAAAAACAGCGACAAAAACCTGAACGTGAACCGGTAGAGGTGTGACGGAAAGGTCTGCGGCCAACGAATCCTTGAAGTGTGTTCACGAGTTTCAGTTTTTGTCTCCGTCCTTGCATCAAGTTTTTTTCTGCCGCTGTGACGTTACTGAAGACCAGGACGTCCAGACGTGTGCGTCGTATCTTAGTGAAGCTCAGCAGCTGGTGTTTTCCAGAGACAGCTGTGCCGTAGCCCTCTGCAGCTCCGAGCTCGCTCTGCGCTGGGTGGGAGGTGGAGGAAGCATCAGCCCCAGAATAACACCCCCTCCTCTTCCGTTCTCCACCTCGCCCGCTCTTCTTCTCGCCTCCTCCCTCTTCCCCTCCGCCTCCTCCTCTCCTTCGGCCCTCACTTTCTTGTCTTCCGCCTCGTCCCGCTCCCCGTCGGCCTCCATCTTCTGGTCTTCGCTCCAGCGGCGCTTGAAGCGCAGCTTGAGGGGGATGCAGCGCGTGCCCCCGGGGCTGATGGGAGCGGCCTGGCCCGGCTCGCTCTTCAGGTTGATCAGGGGGAAGGGCAGGCCGCCGCTGCCGAGGGGCGGGGTGGCGGGAGTCTTGAAGACCTCCTCGTCGTCGTCGTCGTCGGGGTTGCTTTGCGGAGGCAGAGGAGCGGAGAGGCTGCTGCTGTTTCCGTTGGCATGGTGATGGATGTTGAGCCGATGCTGGTGGAGGCGAGCGGCCGGGGTGAAGATGTCGTCCTCGTCGTTGTGTTTCATCTCCTCTTCCTCGCTGATGTCGGTCACCTCCACCTCTTCCTCTGACTCAGAGTCTGATTTGGGCTCCACCTGGAGAGGAAGAGTGTTTTATAGCATGACATGTCATCTATGATTCTGACCAGATGTGTGTGTGTGTGTGTGTTTGGAGACCCACCTTGATCTTAGGGGGCGCTCCGACCAGGACAGAGTTGGTCATCTGACCTGAGAACGAGGAGGCCTGGCTGGAGGAGGAGGAGGATGAAGAAGCAGCAGCCAGGGAGCTTCCTGAGTCCCTCTGCTTGCGTCCGAGCGGAGGCGGCTGCAGCTTGAACTTGAACGGCGACGGGTGCTGGTGGCCGTCGTCCCCGCCGCCCGCGTGCTGGCTGAGCGAATGAGAAAGCTGCAGCGGCGGGCCGTGGAGGTGGTGCTTCTCCGGGGTGGGGCGGTGAGGCTGGGGGATGACGATGTTGGGGTAGTGGAGGAAGGCTCGGGGGCTGAGGTGGTAGTTGTAGACAGACTGGTTGTGGGCCTGCAGGTAGTGCTTCATGTCCTCCGGGTTGAAGGAGAAATGGGAGCCCAGCATGGGAGACGACAGGGAGGGTGAGGGGGTGTAGGGGAGGTGAGGGGTGGGGGTCATCGAAAGGGCCGGGGAGAGAGTCGGCGGCAGGAGACCCCCAGGACCAGGCAGGGGTGAGACTGGGAACGGGGACAGAGGGTCAGGGTGGACCCTGGCTCCAGGTCTGCCGAGCCCAGCTGGGTTCGGGCCCCCACCGTAGACCCTGAATAGAGAATCATGAGGCAGGCGCGGAGGGAGGAGGCCCCTGAACGCCCGCTCGGACCCCACAGCTCTCTCCTCGGCGCCGACGGCCTCCTCCAGCTCCGAGTTGGTGGAGGTGCCGTCGCTGCAGTCGCTCACGGACCCGCGGGCCATGCGGCGGGCCACGCTGCTGAACATCCCCGGGCTGCGCAGCTCCTCGCTGGACGAGAGGACCTCTGAGGGCGTGGACGGGGGGAAGCGGAAGTGGGAGCCTCCGCTCGGCACAGGAGGGGCGCTCTGGGGGACTCGACCTAGAGGAGAAGAAAACCAGATTTAAACGTGACGCTATAATGTGCGCAGAAAGGGAGAAAGAAAAAGAAGCAAGTATGGGTTTTCATTTCTAAATCTGGACACACATTAAAAGCTGAAGAGAACGGGAAAAGCATCTAATGAGAGTGGGTTTTATTTTACCCAGAGGGTTACAGACGCACAAAGAAAAACAGAGGGTTACACGAAGCCACAAGTTCCCTCTTCTCTTTCAACCCCTCCTCTCCCGTCTCTCCTCTGCCAGGGAGACTGTGGCACTGCAATAAATTCTTGGCATCCGAGCACGTGCCAGAATTAAATATTGGAAAAGTCGCTCTTACTGCCATCACAAACATGGGTTGGGTTCCTCTGTTTTTTTCCAGAGCCTCCTTTTAAAAGCACACGTCCAAAGTGTCGGCCCGGCGATGAGCTCGACTATCAATCCAGATTGACGTGGGCATTTGTATGTGTATGTGTGTAACCGTCGTATGAAACCATTATATCACAACATGTCAGTGTGTGGGCCACATCACACGGAGGCTATAATTAAAGTTTCGTGCTGCACTTATGTCACCCAGTATCCAACGCTCCATATGGGCTGTGTTTACACTGGGTGGCCAGGACCAGAACGAGAGACGGGACTTCAGAGGAGGGAGGAGAGGGATAAACTGGGACGTGGCACACTGATGTCTTGAGACTCAGTCGCCAGGCAGACACACGCCCACGCACACGCGCACAAGATCTGTCTATATACCTGATTTGTTTATTAGCAAGTGAGAAATCTAGCTGAGGATTTTTTATTTTATTTTTTTTAGAGTAAAACTGGAGAGAACTGATTTCAGCTGCGGGCAAACTTTACCTATAACATTTGTCTTTGGAAAATAAATTAGAAAGTCACCCACCACGCTGACTGGAAACTTTCTCAGACAATAATATTTGAACGTCTCATTTATATACACTCCTCTGGTCTTAGTCTGCGCTAAAACGGTCTTTTCCAAAAAACTAGATTCGAACCAAAAAGAAAAAAAAAAAACCTTGTGTCCTTTTTGGAGGATAAAAACTCTTTGCCACAGTTCAGAGAATCGTGTGGTTTTAATGTTGTGGCTGATCTGTGTACAAAGGGAGTTGCTGGTCACACTTTTTACTGCTGGCCAGTTGCTCCCGATAATTGTCGCCACAAAGCTCAGACGACTTCAACCTGTGTCAGATCTTTTCTTCCATCATCGCTGCAACTCTCAATCTCATTACCACTCGTCCTTAAGAAGTGAATGCTCAAAGAGAAGCGTGAAAAGTGTTCGTACCAGAGCCCATGTCGATGAAGGGATAATTGACGAGCACCAGTTTGTTGAAGTTGAACTTGTAGGTGAACCTCTTCCCTTTGGTCTTGTGGAGGATCCTCTTGTTGTAGTAGTATCTGAAGAAAGAAAGAAAGAAAGAAAGAGAGGATGTCATTTCCCTTTTCTTTTTTTTCTTTTTTTAAAAAAAAAAGACTGATCACATCATCACCAACACGCGGTAAACCTCTGATAGTGGCCTCAATGTGTGAAACCACAGATAAGGACGTTTATTTAAGCACATTCAAGCAAAACAGCCACAAAAAAAAAAAAACAGCAGCCTGCCAGGTTTTATTCACCGTGTAACAGGCGGCGTGATCGACAAATTACCAGTGGACCTGGGGAGATTAACACACGTCAGTCAATGGGTCCAACAACAACAGCAACACAGCTACTATGAGACAGCACCTCAATGAAATCTGAGAAACCTCAAAACGACGTCGGTGTTTGACGAGAAACGTCTCTCACACTGCTGGGTTGACATATTCTACGCAAATCGACACCGACGAATCGATACTGAATCTTTCAAATCAAGATAAGATAAATCTGAATCAGAAAAAGTCAACTACTCATTTGTTTCGACCCCAATCAGGAGCCACTGACTGATTCTTAGAGTCTTGAAACTTAAATTCTATCGCAACTAACTTGTCAAATCACCCAAATTTTGATGTTTAATGTTATTTTCTGGTGCTTAACGTGACTGAATCAGTGTTTCCTACTTGTCTACGGCGTATTAAAACCTAGCTGTCTTACAAAAAGACAGTTCAAAGTGTGCTACCTGCGTGGTAATCTTACATTACTCGGTGCACAGCGCGCGATTAAACAAGCCCCCTCGCTTGAATTCAAACTCTCACCGTGATTACTTAAGGAAATGAGACAGCCATTCAGATTTAGCCTTACCCGGGCAGATCCATTAGTAAGAGTGCATTAGTCATCGTCGATACATGGAGAGATGCAGAGGAGTGAAAAGCGAACGGCTGACAGCTCATGTGGAAAACAATAAAATGGCTCCTCGTGACTCACCGATACAGCCTCGGGACGAAAACCACACATTCATATTTCTTTACATAAAAAAAAAAAAAACTTCTAAATCAGCGCCTCTCATTCAGCTGTGACTGGCCACTTCATTGTGAGGAAAGGTAACACGTTATTCATGATTTCCAGAAGCGACGAGCAGAGAGGAGCGACGCTTTCACACAAAAATAAGTCTCTCGCCGCCGCCGACGGTGATTTTCGATTACGCTGCTCGATAATTTGGGCTTGTGTAACTGCCCTTATCCTTCCATCGATCCATTTATCTTTATACAACTATTCATCTAGAAGATCAATACCTTATTTCTGGCCACATACGTAACACACAACATGACACCACTGCTGTGTTTCATCATTAGTAATGCGCAGGTGAAACTATATAAAAAAAGGAAAAGGCTCCAAACAAAAACATCACGGATGTAATATTAGTCTTGATGATGAAGCCGCATCCCGGCTCTAACGCGAACACACAACATTAGTCACTGGGAGTTTGGTACAATAACGAACAGAGTAGAGCAGGAGTGTGTGAACCAGGAGCTCATCCAGCCCCTCAATGACTCAATGAGTGAAGGGGCCTCTTCTGACAGCGCGACTGCTACACTGCACTCCCACACCGGCAGATGTGAAACAGACGCACAACAAACACACAAAAGGCAACGGGCGGGATATATACACACACACACAGCAAGGCACACAAAGGCTGAAACACACGACGCGGGCAGAGAACACGAGCGAGTGACGACGAGGCTACTGAACACACGCACGACCAATTAAGAGCGGTGCTTTGAGGACGCGGTGATTTATTTATTTCAGTATGTATAAAAACGTGTAGAAAGCTTTTGTTAATTTTTTTGAGGCCAGAACAAAAACATGGACTACACGCTCACCTGCCAGTTCATTAGGTACACTAGTCCTGCACTAAATCTATAGCTTCATGGCTTTTATAATGTTGAGTTTATGTTGAAAGGTGGTAATTTAACTGCATGATCATTTTGGAGGATGTAGATTTTGGTGGTCTTCCTAGCTTCCTAGCCTCCCAGCTAATAGTAGCTCTTCCTGGTTCCCCTTTACTTCCTCTTATTTAGGATCTAAAGATTCAAATCATGCTTCATTCATGAAATCCTCACAAATTGACGGAAGCTACAACTTTGAAAGCTGATTGGATTTAAAAAAGGCAAAGACAAAAGCAAGATGTGAAACTAGAGGTAAAATGTTCTGGGAAAAAACAACAAAATTCATTTTAGTTTTAAGTAAAATAGTTTTGACATAGGAATATCTCTAAATGAACTGATGCTAGCTAGGGTTGGGTATTGTTTGAATTTGAACGATTCCGATTCCGATTCCTTGTTTCGATTCCGGTTCCTAACGATTCTCAATTCCGATTCTTTTAAGAGGCAGGGTCAAAAAAGTTTAGGATATTTTAAATGAGCTAGCGAGCCAACGGTCTTTCGGAAGGAAATAGTCTGACCATCTCCATCAATTTTAATTCTATGAACTTTTTCCTTTTTATGAACTTTAGCCAACTATGAATTTCTCACAGGGCTGTTTTCAACTACAATATAAATATCAAATCTATGAACTTAAATATTATGAACCTATGAACTGTAAATATTATAAATTACCGGATTCGGACTGCAGTGTAGTCACTGCGGTGCCAGGCTGGGGGTTGGAGCCAGAGCCAGAGGAAGAGGCAGCGGAGGACGGTCGGCGCAGCGCGTCATTTATTCTACTCCATGAATTCTGAGGTGCTTTATCATGTTCGACGTGCACCCTCCTATGCACGAAACAATCTTGTCGCAAATGTTGCATTTTGCCGAGATTTCGTTCTGTTTAGAAAAGTGAAGCCACACTTTCGACCTCCGACGCACGCTATCCAACACTTCCGGTGGACGCTTCTTCGTTGGTGTTCAGCGGTTTCTTCTTCCGGTCGGCGGACTGGGAATCGAAACTAGGAATCGAAAATTAAACTTTTGAACGATTCCAGGAAAATCGCAAAGCTAGTCCCGGTTCCGATCGATTCTCGATACTCAATACCCAAGCCTAATGCTAGCTAACCACTGGCTGTAGTCCCTGTAGTAGTATTGCTGTGTCTGAGTGAAGTATGTATGTAAAAGTAGAATTAAACACATTGTAGGAGGTAACTAGCAGGATCTGTGTGAGGGAGTAAAAGCTGGAGGGACATAACGTTCACAGACACTGATAGATGGATGCTACTTTGAAGGCGTCAGGGGGAAAAGGCCAGGCACATCCATGTGAAAGGAACACACACACACACACACACACACACACACACACACACTCAAACACTACTGAGTCAATATGGGACAGCCAGTCTCACATCCAGGGGCCAGACTCGCTCGAGGCCTCCTGCTCTTTGAAGACCATTTGAACTTCCCTCATATAAACTAGAAAGGACGGCACAGACCCTATGCATCGAACACACAGACTCACGCACGCACGCATGCATCGGCACACGTGTAAACCAATGAGTCGCTTCAAAGAGGCCCGAGGAGTATCAATCAAACATGAAGAGAACTTTCTTCCAAACCGACGCTTGAATTAATTAACAGCCCGTCGCTCATATAAAAAAAAAAAGGTCTACAAACCACAAAAGAGGCTTTTTG
The DNA here is from genome assembly GCF_963514085.1 of Chelon labrosus. Lineage (NCBI taxonomy): Eukaryota > Metazoa > Chordata > Actinopteri > Mugiliformes > Mugilidae > Chelon > Chelon labrosus. The sequence goes on from NC_140349.1 coordinate 4,861,701, forward strand.
GCTCCAGCTGGTGCTCGATGTGAAATACTCACAGAGACCAGAGAGGAAAGTAACGGCTCCTGTATCAAACTGACTGTTAATATAGTGTTAAACCTTTATGGAATTAACTCCTCCTTAAGATTCAAACCAGTAAATAACTTGAGGATCTAATTCGAGTCTATTTATGTGTAAGTGTCTGATGCAAAGACTGAGGATCACAGAACTCCTCCGCTAAGAAGTCGAAACCATTAAACAGGAACCACAACTATTAGCTAGGAGGCTAGGAAGAGTTGGTCTACAGTTTATACAATCTATATGAGCAGGCTGTCGAGGAAATATTTGTGGATTTGAATGTTGAGATAAGATAAAGATGGGAAAACTGTGTTTAGGTTCAACGCAATGAATCGCCTGAAGAGCCAGAGACAGGTAAACGAGTAGTGGGGTCTTTGTTCCTGCTGCCATCAAGGAGTGTGACTGCTATGGGGTGGGGGTGGCCTGGTCTGGTCTAGATGGGAGCACCTGGTCTGGTCTAGGTGGGTGCTACATGTCTAAGTAACATCCACACCAATGAATGAATGCCAGGTCCAAACGTTTCCCAGCAGAACATTCAATTATCACAAGATGGTCAATGTTATTTACTTCTCCTGTCAGTGGTCATAATGTTGTGGCGTAACTCTTTAAATTTAGTTCCGATCTGTTACAAAACAAATATAAATATGCAGTCATGTGAGGTTATGTTGGGGTCGGGAAAAAAAAAAAGTTTAAGCAACACATGAGACAGATGGGCTGGAGGAGGGATGACATATAACAAGGTGTTAAGTGCTTGTGTGTGTGTGTCCGTGTGTGTGTGTGTGTGTGTGTGTGGTGACGAGGCAGCGTAACTACTCATCACCATGGCAAACTATATCCCACACAGACCTACAACACAGGAGGCGACACCGATGACTAGACGTGTGCGTGTGTGTTTGTGTACACGGCGATGGGAACAGATGGGCGGCTAAATAAAACTCCGCAGCTTCCCACATGTGCCGCACGGAGGGCGAAGGTGTGTGTGCGCGTGTTTCCAACTCGACTGTCGCCCCGGAGCTCTAACTCAAATTCACACCGGTTATTTATTTTTCTTCTCTTCACAAACAGCTGCAATTAAGCTCGATTTTAAACATCACAGTCAGCAGTGAGGGAAGTTAAACTAAAAGTCTTGAAAATGCGGATTTAGATTCTGCCCATCTGCCATCTAAGAATCTGGATAGGAGCATGAGTCAGGGGAAAAGACGGCAGCTTTCATCACTACATTCCTACTTCGAGTCCTCTTTTGCATCCACTTTTCTCTCGGACTATCGATGTACATGTCAGTGTTGGTAGAATAATTTTAGAAATTAAACCAACCTTGCATGGCATTGGAATAGCTTACACTTTGTTCCCTGTTGTTGCTTAGGCTACGGCAGCGGCGGACTGATATTATCTCCGGGCTAGTGAGGCTACAGAGGAAGACAGTTACGGTTTCGCTGACAATCACGCGAGATTATTTAGCTGCTGTCAGTCCTCCTAGGCTAGTGGGAAGGAATCGGGATAACAGGAGACTACGGCCACTGCTAGCTATGCTGAGATTTCGGAGTTTGAGGACGATGAAGATGAGGTTGTTTTATCAAATCAGCCGTACCAGTTTGAGCCAGAGTTGGTTTTCGTTTTGACGCACTACTACTAACACGCAAAGTAAAATTCCGCTGCTGCTGAGAAACTAGTCCCTCAAAATGTTTTATCATTGTAAATGCAAGGTTGGTTTAATTTCTAAAATGATTCTACCAACACTGACATGTACATCGATAGTCTGACGTTATAATACATTTGTCTCGGGTGTTCTGCGGAGCAGTTACAGCTGTTTTTAGTGACAGGCTGGATGTTACCGTTGACGCACGCTAGCTCAACACCAGTTTAGCAACAGTGATTTGTGCAAATATAAGGAATGGATCAAATGTGCTGAAAACGGTCTCCACCGACCTATATCACACCGGCTCAGTTGGAAATGAGGCCCTATGTCCAAAATTCCGGAGTATTCCTTTAAGACACGAAGCAAAAGTGCACGTAAACATTTATATTTGTGTGCTGGTGTGTCGGCATCATTCTGTAATTTACTCACTAATAAACTAGAGTTTCTTTAAGCAGATAAACGTCGATAAATGTTAGTTTTACTGATACAGAAGGATGAGGGTGAATACTAGTCACTGGGATAGGCTCCAGTTTAATAGGACCACAAATCAACATCCTCAAAAATCAACATCCAGTTGAATCAGCACCTTTCTCACAATGTTTTAACATCAACTGAACGTTATAACAGAGGATTTAGAGGAAGGCTGCGTCTAATAAACTGTCCAGTACGTGTAAACGCTTGAAACTCATTCAGGTGTAGATATACGGTGTCAAATCTCCTTGGCTGAACTTGAACTGAGGCTAATCTGCACCTGAACTATTACGTCGCAAAGATGGTGCGGTGCGAACACAAGAAGACTGCGATATGTTCACACAGACATTGAACCCCTGAAAGAATGACTTGGGTTAAATGTGAAGGTGTCCTCTCCCCTCTGTAGTCTCACCTCAGCGCTCGGCTCAGCTTGTCGTAGTTCATCTGAGGCTTGCACTTCCTGGCCCCCCACAAGCGGGCCACCTCGTCCGGGTCCTTGATGACGAACTCCCCGTAGTCCCCCTGCCAGGCGATGACCTCGTGGTACTCCTCCTTCCTCAGCAGCTCCAGGATGAAGTGCCACAGCTGGATCTGCCTGGAGCCCGGGCTCGACTCCGGCTTGTAGGCCCAGTCCGGGAAGGCAAACCCTGGGGGCCGAGGGAGAAAATTGTGTTTACCACCGTCTCGCGTTGTGCTGACTCACGCGCTTTAACCGTTACCCTTCTGAAGTCTTTAATGGACATTTCCTGGTAATAGACAATGAAGGAACAGTGGTAGCTGGAAGAGGTGAGCGTGTAAGAAGGGATACGAGACAGATTAAATGTCTACGGGGGCTCCACGAAACCCGCTGATGAGCATTTCCGTGAAATATGTTCCCACAGACCAAAACGTCGACGCTATCAGTATCAAAGCTGGAATATCAGCATTGTAACAACAGATTAACAGGCCTTGAAATAAGCGCAGACAAAATATGAGCCGTGGCTTTGCAACTATTATCAGAACGCGCACTCCACAAAAAGCACACACAAAAAAAAAAAAAATTAAAAGTATAGGCTACGTCTTGTAAAGCTTGTGGGTGGCAGTAAAAGACTCAACACCACTTCAACAGAAGGCCGGGCTGAAAGGCTGAATAGCAAAGGCATAGTGACACACACACACACACACACACACACACCTTATTAGGACCAGATGTGGCTGGCAATCAGGCTGAGAAAGCTGAGGGTGGGAAACATATGGGCACAATATAACAATGCTGAATTCCGTGTGTGTGCGTGTGTGTGTGTGTGTTTATGCAACTGTAGAGAAACACACTACCCTAAATACCAAGGTTAAAATCAGTTTCCCACACTCTACAAAGCCTATCATATCTATACAGCAGTGACAGTGGACCGTTAATGACGACAGGCTCAAGGGTGAGGGACTATAATAGTCGTGTTACGTAGCCAGTCGACCCCGGGTTCGATTACTTACTACTACGTGTGGATGTAACGTGAAGGCAGTCGCATCGTCTGTGCGTGCAACCGATAAAACGTCAGATATTAAAACAGGGAAGTGTTTCTTCTTCGTATCCTCTATGGCCGTGTCAATATTTGACAGGAAACCGCTCCACAAACGCAGACAATAGCACAAAAGAGTACAATACCAGATGAAAAAAAAAAAGAAAAGAAAGACTCGTAAAAGTTATAAATAAATAAATAAAAAATAGAGGAGGACACACCTGGTAACTAAATTCCAGTGTGAAGTGTTATGTCAATATGGTGCACAGATGATGATTAAATCAATTATGGCTGCTCCATTTACAAACATGTGCTCTCATTGTCTGCACCGTGCGCTTATTGGGGTTGGATTCGTGTATGAATAGGGACGGGGGAATGGCAGTTTATTAAAAAATGGTACCCGATGTTTACTTCTTTATTTAAGTAGAATGAGGTGTTGTGTTTGCCCCTGCCTCAAATTCATAGCGAGTCCTTCACAATGAACCAGTTAAAAGTGCAACAACAACTAATCCATAGTTTTGTTACTGACAACAACCCACAGAATAACGCTGGAGTCACGAGGTACGACAATATCGATCCCAGCGCACTGATAAGTTCAATCAACAACAACAACAACAAGTGCATGTGTTTACGGCGCACTTTGAAAACGAACATGTGTTTTCCCTTATCCAGATACAGATCGCTTTTTATTAGCAGGTGTAAAATGGAGACAAAGTGAGTCATGGAAAAAGTATCCGGCGCAGTGAAACCAAAGTCCACCATCAAGGTGTGCAGAGCAGAGCGAAGCTACGTCGTCTGCAAACGGCGTCAACGTATATATGTATATATATATATATATACACCGAGGGAAGTATAATAAAGAGTTTTTTCCTGCAAAGTGAAATTCAACTCTGGAAGCTGTTCCGTGTTTTTTTCGGAGGAGTTTAAACTTAGCAAACATCCTAGCGCTGCCTTTGAGGTTGCTATGAACTCCCTTGTGATAAACATCTGGCTGAATAATGGAGACACACACACCAGTTGAGTAACTGCAATCTGCTTTTCCCCTTTAGGACAGATTTAAGAGTTTCAAGCTGCAACTCTTTTTTTTTTTTAGTTTGCAACAACTTTGGTGGGGCACTGCTGCACTGTTTCTACTCCTAAACAGAATGAAACAAGATGCTCCTGTACAAAAAAGCCTTAAGAAGGACTGAGACATGTGTGGTTTAATTGTAGTTAATGCCACTTCATTAGGTACACTAGCAAAACCTTAGCATGACGACTTTTATAATAGGAACATTTCTGACAGTGTGACAATTCAATGTTCTGCTGGGAAACTTCTGGACCTGGTATTCATTCATTGGTGTGGATGTTACTTAGACATGTAGCACCCACCTAGACCAGACCAGGCACCCCCCACCCCCCACCCCATAGCAATGACACTCCTTGATGGCAGCAGCACACAAAAACTTTAAGAACAACTGGAAGAACAGCACAAGGTGTTGAAAACTGGCCTCCAAATTCACTAGGTCCCAAACTGGCCCCCACTACAGGACACCCACAGTGGTCCACGTCCATTCTCTGATGTATCAGAACTGTTTTGTGGGAGACCTTAAGGGAAACCTACACAATATTAGGAAGGCTGGTCATAATGTTATGCCTGATCAGTGTATATATATATATATACAGAGAACGGATTAAACTGTGTGTTAGGAATGAAAGAATCAAACGTGACCAGTAAGGATTGTAGTAATTATTCGTCTTTCAGAGTGTAAACAAAAATCTCGCCCATCACAACTAAAATAGAAGAAAGTGTGAGGTGTGCGACTTTCACTTTCCAAAAACTGCAAACGCGGTGGCGCTTTACTTTCACAAACTAGCACTTCTTTCTACAAAAAGGTGGCAGCTAACACTAAAAAAATAAAAATAAAAAAAAATCCCACAAAAGGCATCTTAAAGCGAAAAAAAATATCCCGATAAACAGACTCGGCTCCTGATGACTAATAAACCACATGCTGCTATCTGATCTCCTATGGTGTTCACACAGAGAGAGAGAGAGAGAAGACAGACGAGCTGGCTGTGATAGTCGCTAATAGCCATTTGAAGGCAGATTACTAACGGGGTACGAGCATATGATTCACACACACCAGACAATAAGGCTCTTGTCGCCGGGGGAACAGGTTAGTCGTTGTGACACAGACACAACGCGCCGCTGTACACTGGAGTCCACTGGTTATTGAGGGGAAAAACACACACACATGTGCACACACGCTTCCATACGTAACGCACGTGCTCGGACACGACGCGGCGGCGGCGGCGGCGGCAGGAGTGGACCGAATCAAAGTGGGCGAGCTAATATCCAATCGCACACAAAGTACACAGATACACAACACAGGTTAGTGGGGAGAGGTAAGTGGGTTCATGCGTGGGTGCACAGAGCACACAGACAAAGAACACAGGAATAGCAACCATGCCCACTGCGTGTGTGTGTGTGTGTGTGTGTGTGTGTGTGTGTGTTGCAGATGTCCCTGCTGACTCATAGCTCGTTGGTTTGTCGTTCAGCGTTCACAGATTCCGCCTTTCTCCCCCTCAACACCACTGCCATCTCCTCTCTCTCTCCTTCTTCCTTTCTTCCTTTCTTTCCTCTTTCATACTGTCCCTCCCTCACTCAGCCTCTCCTAAGACACAGTCTCCTAGCAACAAAAGCTTTTTAGCTCTAAAAATAAACGGCCGAGTCACGACAAACAAGACAAAATATGATTCAATTACAGAAAGTTGCCAAAGGAGTTTAGAGTTTTTTTTGGACACAGATCGAGAGCGAGAGCGAGATGAGCGACGGGGTGAGGATGTGATCTGTCTGAGGCTCTGTGTTTACAGCAGAGAGGACATGATGCCCCGTCCAAAAAGCTCTACAGCATCCACAGATGAATCTGCGCTTAAAGCACCGTAGTCCGATAAATATAGACGACACGATTCATTTTCATTCAGGGTGTTTCTTTTGAACAGATGCAACAGAAGTGACGTCGCACGGTGTTGAATTTTGACAGACGCACGACTGAGCGTCCAGTTGGAGGTGCATCTGCTTCAGCTGGTGGTTAATGCGACGCGAGTACAAACAAAGATTAAAAAAATGGGACGGAGGAGCCGCCGGAGGACAGCAACAGAACAGGAAGAGCCTAGGACTTTGTAGTCCCGTACACAAACGATCTACATGAGAAGGAACCGTTCAATATTTGGCGACCTTAGCCCTCGGGCGAGAGGAAGGGGACATCAGCTCGGTTTAAGTTTTATGTTGTTTAAGGTGCGGACACACCAAACACACATGATCAAATAACCAGCAGCAACCAAAGTCAACCAGGATATGACCTGTGTCTGCACTACACCCCGCTAAGACAATAGCCAGCGGCCGACAGGTTATTTTACCTGAGTGGAAGGAAATAACTTCTTCTAACTAACATGTCCAAAAAAAACTAAGCTGAAGCAAAGAAGAATGGACTTTCTTTAACAAAACTCACATTATTAGGGTCGGTAGCGATAGTTTTTAATATCTTAAACACTTATTTGATGATAATGCCTCATGATGAGCCCCCAAACTAAGTAGTAAAGTCCAAGTAGCTCATAAGTTTCCCAACTTTGGTAATTTCCACTGCTAATTTCTATTCTATTTTTAATAAAATGTGCATGTAAACGTAGCCTGACGAGCCAGACCCACATTAAATGTAGGGTCTGGGCACTCTCCATAGACAGGGCTCAACCGGAGGGGTGGGATAAACGGTTGTCTTTCAAACTCCCTCTCCACGCAATAGGATAGCGCTACAACCAATCAGAGCAACGAAGAAGGTGACGTAGTCAGAGCGACGGAAAAGAGAGTTCCTTGAAAGAAGAAAAGCATAACTTCAAGTCTTTCAGAGTGGCGGCCAAAGCCGATACGAAAGAAAGCTGTTCGCTAGCGGCAGCCATCGCTCTGGTAGTTCTAGCAGGATGGGGAATTCACGTAGCCTGGTCGTCACCATCCTACGTTTTCGCCCGAAATTTGATTTCGGTCTGGCACGTTAGTCTGGCCCAATGTAATAGAAATCTGTCTCCGTAATGGGCGGATGCTTATTTTGAGGTTTAAAATCATTGGAGTTCCCTTAACCAATCAGCAACGTTTGGTAATGACGTATATTGTGCGCCGGAGTTCAGGCTCTTACGCTTACCACTTCCGCTTCCAGTTAAATAAATCAAACTTTTCCCAAAGCCAGTTGGAAGGAGAGCTACGACGTCCTTGCCGTTTATAAAATTGACAAGACAAGCCTCTTGTTCTGGTTTTAATTCCGTGATGCTCTCGAGAGTTTGAGACAACTTCGCGGATGGCTTCTAGCGTCTCTTCCTCCGTCGCCATTGTTGCTATTCTGTTGAACTACAAGCTTCGCTGGACTACAAGCAACTCGGCAGGCGAGTTCCGCGTCATCACTCAACTGTTCGCTGATTGGCGAGGTTACACGCGAACCGCGGAAGTGAAATTTGGCCAGACTAACGTGCGAGACCGAAATCAAATTTCGGGTGGAAACGTAGGACGATAACGGCCAGGCTACATGTAAACCAGTTTATGTAGAAAATATAATCTACTGTGTGCTTTAACAGTCAGGGAGTTATTGCTTTTGTTCACACTTGACCCGAGCAGAAAGTGTTACTGGAGTTTATAAAAGGCAATTTTCCAGAGAACCTTTTAAAACATTATCTCTACACTTATCAAACATAATGCCAGCATGTGAAGCTGACAAAAAAAAACTCTGCTTGCACGTCAGTGGAACGAGGGTTAGCGCTGATTAGTGCACAGATATGGCTGACAGGACAAGAGGTCTTGGCTGCAGAGCTACAAGTTAGTAAAAAAAAAACGAGGCCAAAAAAAAAAAAAAGACAAAAGCTTTTGTAATATCTGGCAAGCTCGACTCCAGACAGGAAGAATTTCTGATTGTCAGGCCGAGGGTGAAACACGCCATTTCAGGCCCCGGCTAGAGTCTATATTTAGCCAAGCACAGGACAGAAAAACTCATTTACTATTAGCCCCAAGTCCTGAAACCACCTGCGTTCTCCTTTCCAAGAGAAACACACAATCCACGCAGCAGCAATCAGTAGGTGAGCGGGTTTAACACGCAGGTCTGCTTTTCTTAGGGACTCTGACGTCACCACAGTTGGAATAGTGCTCATAATAACCGATAGCCATCATCGGGGTATTGTCCAAATGGTTTGCAGCCGCTTAGACCAAACACAAACGGCCGGCCTCTTTCTCTCTCCCCCCCCCCCAACAAGTTTCTTTAACATGCTGTTCCATCTATCCATCTATCCCCTAGTTTATTTTTCCCTCCCTTCCTCCTATTCTTTGGTGGGTCTATATTTAGCCACTGGAAAGGTCGGTGGTGTGTGTCTGTCTGCAGGGTAATGATTAAGGGGCACGGGGAGCGACGCACCGAGGTAACAGGCCAGGCTACATGACCGGAGGGGTGGCTGGCTGAAATCTGGACAGGGGTTTTTTTTTTTCGTTATATCAGCAATGGGATCAGGACAACACAGAAAGGCAGGAAATAAATGGGTACAGAGCAGGAAACGGGGAATCTCCGCTGGGCGTAAACTGTGCTGCCATGTGCAGAAAGTCATATTACGGAGGAAAAACACAAACAAACAAATGTGAAATGAATTCTGGTCCAAATTTGCTTCCAACGTTTATCTGCTGAAACTTTAGGAACTCGGGAATGGACGGCCTTGCAAAGTTAACTACCTCTCTGCAGCAACACTGGAATCACAACAAGTCTAATACGGCTTTAATGAGGAGTCCTGAGTCGCAAACTACCGTTTTAAAAAGCTCCCTGCTCCTCATTGAGCTGATCTCATAATTACCCTTAAAGGACGGAGTTTAGATTCGAGGAGCCAGGGGCTTAACACCGGGGAGGAGTCGGGAGAAAGAGACGGGATGAGGAAGAAATCAGGTGGAAATGTAGAAAGAGAAGGAAGAAGGAAGGTGGAAGGGAGAAGAAGAAGAAGAAGAAACACAATCCAGCGGAGATCAAAGGGAAATGAGGATGACTGTCCGCAGGTGCACGGCGTGAACCCTCACCTCGGCTTCTCACATGATCCCTCCACCGCGTAAGGCTTAGAGAGAGAGACGGACGGATGAACAGACTGACAGAGACAAGACTGGGGAGCATGGAGGAGAACGAGGGGAGTGTTAGGGGAAAATGTGTTTACACGTTCATTTCCCAACGAAGAGACTAACAAAGTAGTACGACGCCAAGAAAACAGACGTGCTGCGTGGAAAGAATCAAAGAAGAATACAGGATATTAGATAAAAAAAAAGGCAATGTGTGCAATAGTGCAAATCTTTATTGGAGGAAAAAAGTTCCTCCAAGATGAAGCCGGCTGGCTAACACGGCCACGTTTACTATTAAGTGGATTAATGTGCAATGTCCCTTTTTTAAATAAATAAATAACTAAAACGAAATGAAAAATGAAATGAAAAGGGAAATTTTTCATTTTAAAACGACACAAATGCCACAGATTTGCTCTGTGGGATTCTTCTTGAGAGAGAACACTTACTGAAGACTTCAATGAGTTATTTTAGGTTATTCTGTAGATCTGGTAACGTCACCAGAGCCTCAAGTAGCCACCGAAGAACTGCACGATTTTAAATCAGCCCACGGGTTCTTACTGAGGTCATCTCAAGAGTTTGGAGATCCAGCTTTCAAATAAGAAGGATGCTTCCCATTGAGTGTTAGCAATCCAAACCAAACAAAGCCTTGTCACTTGGGGATGAACTGTTTCAGAGCACAGACAGCTGCACTTCTGTAATTTCAAGCCTGCAGAAAATAGGGGGTTTGACTTTTTGCCACGGCAGTAAAATAAAAAAAAAGAATATAAAGCATCGCCGCTACAGCTGAGACAACTATACGGCGAAACGCTCAAGCGCAGCCAGACAGAAACCCGTCGCATCCTGGAGGCTGTGATTAAGCTTCGCCTGGGGTTGTGTGTGTGTGTGTGTGTGTGTGTGTGTGTGTGTTAAAGAGCCAGTTATTATAGTCCGACATAAGGGGAAGCTCCTGTGGCATTCAGGGTTACACAGCCGCTGATGGTGAAGACGTCTGAATTATGCTGCTGTGGTCACTTAGCTGCATCTTTTCAGTCCTATCAATCCCATTATGACATCGAGTACTGTCAGCAGCAGGGGGGGGGGGGAAAGGCAAACCATAAATTACCGCCGCGTTAATGAGAAACAAAAATCCTAAACAATCACATCAGTGGTGATCTCAGAGCTCAAAACTTCTATCTGCTAATCGGCAGCGTCTGAGCCAAGGTTGGAGACTTATCAGCTTCAGGCCTACTCTTCCAGAGAGAGGAGCACATACATGCATGTACACGTGCTCTGAAACTTGTCTGAGCACGACCTTCCTTCCAGAAAATGAAAGTCCTGTACAACGTTTCGCAGTAACCGACTCGTGGTAACCAGACTGAAACGCTGCAGAGCTATAACGTAGCTCATGCAGTCATTGTGGCATCTGGATATGACCAAATTATATCGTTTATCTCCAAGTAGTGTGATGTGTTAGATCATATTCTTGTGTGTGGACATAACTTTTGGACACCGGTGGCAAAAGTCAGACAAAAGATGGAAAAGTTCAGCTTACCGAACCAGTGTTGATGTCGTTTTGTTGTGCCCCCGCCATAGACTGTAATAAAACAGCTCCTCAAAAGTGAAAGTGAAGCTAAAGTAAGTAGAGCGGCCTGGTGGCTGGCTGCTGTATATGTCAGCGGACGGGACTTGGGCCAAACTAAAACACTAAAGTACGCGTCAAATAAAGTATTTTTAAGGCAGGGGTCGCGTTAACCGAATATTTTCCGTCATTGACCGTTTTTTTGTTTTTTAAATATGATGGAAAAATCTGAAGGCCGTCCGTCATTTTGACAGATTGCAATTCACACCCCTGACCACTTGGTGGCGAGTGACCTTATTAATTGGCTCTTGTCTCTCATCGAAATTTGCGTTCCAAACATCGCGGAACTTTTGTCGGAGCATCAGAGCTCGGCTAACCATAGACCAGGGATTCCCAAAGTGTGGTGGAGGTGCGTGAACTGCCTCTAGGTGGTGGCCGAGATGCAAAATGCAATGGTTGGAGAAGAAGTTATCTTCTTCTACGCACCGTATATGCGCAACCAAGTGAGCCAGCTGTGCTGCACTTGAAAATCGTGAGATGGATAATTTTTTTTTTATCTGTTCCTGAGCCTATCCTCTTTGTTATTTATGTTATGTTGGCTACCAAAATGGAATCTGCATACCACCGAAGCACTTCAACCCTACGGTACCGTCCAAGAGCCGTTTACGCTAGCAGTCCCGTTCCGAGTACGGACAAGACGTGTCGGCAGCCGAAACTTTTTTTTTTTTTAGGTTACCATTTAAAGTAAATACTGTTCTGAAAAAAAGTACTTAAAGTTAATGAAACTTTAACGAAAAGGAAATGCTATTGAATATCTCTTTATTATGATTTAAAAAATAAATAAATAAATAAAGTGACGGGTAAAAATAGATTATGACGGACAACGAAGAAGTCTAGCGCAACCTCTGTTTCAAGGATGGTTTCTGTCGGTAGTTGATACAATGCTGACTGTTCTGGGGAGTTTTGTTTTAGACTAAAAAACAGGATGTGATATCATGATGATCGTCAGTTCTGTGAAGCCGGTACATCAGGAACGTTTACGTGGAAGTGCATGCTTTGAGACGGTAGTAAGTGAGAAGCAAAATAAGAGACAAGGGACGTAAAGATATGACCTTGTTAAAGATATGACCACCAACTTTGCATGTTTGATCCTCTGTCTGTCTGTCTGCAGAATTAAATCAGGCTGACACCCCCTAGAGTGAAGTCAGCTGATGTTAAGCCTGACAGGCCAGTCGATTGTTGATTAATGACATCTAACTGGACACTCAGGACAAATAACCTTGAAGCAAAGAGAATGCCTTACTAATTCAAAAGATGAGATGAGGCGCTTCCCCCTAGAAGTATTAATTCAGATCAAATGGCATACAGTAATCAGATACGGCGTGCTGTACTTGTCCTGAACGTCCTGAACGTCCAACTCTGCTTACTTACTCACGTTATCCTGAATAATAATAATAATAATATTAAAGTGAATTATTTGCATATTGGTGGCGTTATGCTTTAGAGCTAGGAGACGGAGCGAGAAGATAAATATCTGTGTTTAAATGTGGCTTCTGTGTTGTGGCTTTGTCGCCAGACTACTTTCATTTTCCTCCAACACACACACACACACACACACACAGCGAGGTTAGACCCGCAGTGCAAATCTGGTGACTTCAGCTACTGGACTGAGCCGTCTCAACAGTAGTGAGTGCGCATACATGCACACAACCACACACATACACGTGTCACCACAACCCAGAATAGGTCTGCAACTCTTCAAGTCGTCGGAGCTGGATGAGTGACTCATTCTCGTACACTCTGCCAATCAAACTTCATCCCCTCCCTTCGCCGCCCCCCCCCCCCCCCCCCTTCTCATAATGCCGTTTCCCTTTCAGCATCTTTCCACACAGACACACAGGCTCCACTGTCGATTTACAACAATGGTGGAGGTTCAATTCATGGACGTGACTGTGATATGACAAAAACGGGAATCAACAAACCACTCCTTTCTGCAAGTCCACTTCAAATTAATTGTATCTTAATTCTCCTGAAGTCACGAAGGCATTAGTCACAGCCAGTCGACTAAGCACAGAGCAAATATCCAACGACAACGTGCATATTTGTCCGCTGATTAAGACCCGGTGTCTTAGATTTCTTCTGGATAAAGTTCCACCGCGCTGTCAGCGAACAGAAGTCAATTATTCAAGATCACTAATCCAAGATCTCTCGGCCGCCAGTGGATGTTCAAGGCTGTGGTTGCCTTGGTAACCCTCTGTATAAATGTTTTTTTTTTTTGAGTGAAACAGGCAGAACATTAAAGGGGTTGGTTGTGTACGGACGTCGCCACTCTGGATACGATGCGAAAATGCGGCCAATGGCACGGTGAGATTTAGAAGTAGGAACCAAAGTTGTGGACGGCGTTTCTTTTCTGCATCCCTGAATCAATCTGTTGTGAGAATTTTCCACCAATCATCGCCACACCTTGCTTCAATTTCATTCAACATTCACGGCCTTTTGTTGCTACGCTCCTGCTAGCCTCTTCATGTGTACACACCTCTGGAGATCGGAAACTCTCCATCCTTAAAAAAAACAGTTAAAACTACACAAAAAGCAGAATATTAACAGCCTGACGAGCCAGACCCAGATTAAATGTAGGGTCTGGGCACTCTCCATAGACGGGGCTCAACCGGAGGGGTGGGATAAACGGTTGTCTTTCAAACTCCCCTCTCCACGCAATAGGATAGCGCTACAACCCATCAGAGCAACGAAGAAGGTGACGTAGTCAGAGCGACGGAAAAGAGAGTTCCTTTCTCAGAGAAAAGCTCAACTTCAAGTCTTTCAGAGTGGCGGCCAAAGCCGACTCGAAAGAAAGTTGTTCGCTAGCGGCAGCCATCGCTCTGGTAGCTCTAGCAGGATGGGGAATTCACGTAGCCTGGTCGTTACCATCCTACGTTTCCGCCCGAAATTTGATTTCGGTCTCGCACGTAGTCTGGCCCAATGTAATAGGAATCTGTCTCCGTAATGGGCGGATGCTTATTTTGAGGTTTAAAATCATTGGAGTTCCCTTAACCAATCAGCAACGTTTGGTAATGACGTATATTGTGCGCCGGAGTTCAGGCTCTTACGCTTACCACTCTCTCACAGAGAGTTCCTTTCTCAGAGAAAAGCTCAACTTCAAGTCTTTCAGAGTGGCGGCCGAAGCCGATTCGAAAGAAAGTTGTTCGCTAGCGGCAGCCATCGCTCTGGTGGTTCTAGCAGGATGGGGAATTCACGCGTAATTCACTGAGCTTATGGTCGCAGGTCAGTCGTCATCATGTTAAGCCTGCCCACCGACTCGTGATTGGCCTGGTCCGTCTTGGATTTTTCGACATCTCAAGTCAACGGAGAGGGGCGCGTCTAGATTCTAGGCTAGAATATTAAACAAATTAGGTACAAACTAAAAATGTCCTAGGATAACTTTTCTCTCCTTATACAAGCTCAGATGTCTTAACTCTAGACATTTGTCAAAACCAATCCAAGTCCAAGTCAAAGCTCTTCTCTCTTTTTGAAACTCTATTAAAACGACACTACTTGAGACGTCTAAGTGTGGCCTGATAATGTTATGACTGATTCTCGGTCCACTTAATGTCAGATCAGTGCATAATCTGGTTAGTTTATTGGTGGGCGAAGCTTTTTTTTATTTATTTTTTTCCTTCCAGGAAGATAAGTGCCAACTAAAGGACGACTAATCACGAGCGACACTTTTAATTCACGCCTGATTAACCTTCTGTGTGAATTGTTGTTGATTAAATCAACTCAAATTGCTCCTGAAACATCAGACATCAAGGAGTGTCTCGGTTTCTACACTTTATTTCCTCTTGCTGGCAGATAGCGGCAGCTCTGACCTGCCATTCTTTTATGACTGGCTCATAATGTTTATCTAATCTGCGACATGTGGCTTACAGCACAATCAGAGTTACAGTAATTTGCTCTGGATGAGTGTGTCCATGAAATTCTTCAAATGTTAAACAGCCAGCATGGGACTTTCTACACGTATGACGTCTGGGTGCGTTAGTCAGCCTTTCCTCATTGGCAGAGCCACCGCAGTCTTAATTCCTCTATTGCATTAAAGCTGGATGTTCGAGCCTCTAGACAGAGTGGCTCGCTCCCCGTGTAAAAAAAACATTAAAGACAGAGGCACGACGGCGTCACCGCAGGGAGATGGCAGCCCAAATGAGCACGCCACGATCGCGGGCTGCAGCGAGAAAATTAAAAGAGCGTGTGTGTGTGTGTGTGTGTGTGTTAATGCAAGACAGATCTCACCCATTTTCATGGCATGTTGGGGGGTCTGGGCCCCGCTAATAAAGTGCGCATGCTGTGAGTGGGCGAGATGAGTGAGCGACTGTCTGAGGGACTAAGTGACTTTCACGTTTCAATAAAACAAGAGACGCGGCTCGTTCATCACCGCCGCCGCCGGCCCGCGGGGACACCGAACGGGTGACGTGGACGCCGCTTTCGACTTAATAAACCCAGCATGTAAATTGACGCCGTTATTCAATGGTTAACTATTCCGGCATTCTTTCTCAATTAGATCATTTGTTTCAATTAATCAAGTCTTCTCGGCGAGTATATACAGATCTTGTAGCTGCGGCTCGGGGCTGAGGTTTGTGCGATAAAGACAGGACAGGCGAACTTAACAACTCTCCGCTCTGATCAAAAAGGTGTCATTCTTATCACCGGCATAATTTACGACCTGCCTTTGAAGCAGCCAACTAAGACGAGCCCGACCCTGCGTTCCCTTCACCGGTTTCGGCAGCTAAAATTGCGTACACCGTCTGTTAACTGATATGAACCGGGGCCAAGATTAGCTTCTCAATCACTCGACAATTCATCATTGCTCTCGTCTGTTTTCACATGTTTCGCATTAACAGTAGAAGAGGGGCTCTTTTGGCTGCTGGCGGCGGGAGATAATGCGCCGCCAGTTAAATATGTTTTGCTTGGCCCGAGCAAAATGGTAAGAGATCAAAATGCAGAGCAGAAGTTTGCTGCTCGATCACTTCTGCTGGGTCGGCCAGCTAACCCTGCAACTGATCAACAGTGTTGTACACGGCTAGCTAAATGAAGAAAGGGGATTATGCTATCATAATTTAGTCAGTAAACATCTCCCAACGTCTTTAGATCCTTTCTTTTCCTTCTTATCAACCACTTCCATCTTTGATCTGGCCAGAGGGGAGATATGTGCTGTACATTGTGTGTGTTGTTCAGCTGGAGACGGAGAAAGGGCTTAAGTGTACATATTTGTTAAAGGGTGAAAAGCTTACGTGACAAAGAGAAAGTGTGCAAGGGTGTGTGTTATGTGTGTGTGTGTCCGCTGTGTGCGTTTGCATAATTTGGAATGTGGAAAAAGTTTTCAGGCCATTAGCCTTTAGGTAACCATATATATATTTTAGGTCACATCAAACATAAATACACCACACACACACACATTCCCGGGACAAGTTGTGGCAGCCATAAGAAAGCGAGAGGAAGTCACATGGCTCCCAACAGACCGATAACTGGAGCAAAGACAACAGGCGAGGAAGAATGTTTCTCTTGTTTGCCTTTTTTTTCCCGAAGACAACGGCGCGTCTTTTTTAGCTTTGAATGTCGCGAATGAGCAAATATCTGGAAGCAAAAAAAAAAAACTTTCCTGACTCTCTCTCTCTCTCTCTGTGGCTTTATTCAGCTAAAATATTTAATTAGAGGCAGTTAAACTTGACAAATTAAAATAAGCACATAGCATCTCTTGGCGACCCTGGATCAAAGCCTTGTCTTGTATCCGTCTTGTAACTTGTAAGTCACGATGGTGGTTTCAAAGCGCTAGACTAGATAGTCAAATAGAAACTTTACATTATTTATCATTCATTATGTCAGTTGACTGGCCCCTTTTCTTAAATAAACCAATGGATTATTCAAAATATGAGTGAGCCCTGACGAAATACTCCGAATTATAATAATAATAATACAAAAGAATTAGAGTGGATCATGAGGCTGCCAGTATTTGCACTCATTTACGTCACCTATATACAGGATTTGATGCAAACTAACTAGCAGCAGCCTTTTGTCATGAGTCTAAAATATGAGTGTAGGGTAATTCCTGGTTTTATTTAAGATGAATCGTTGTGTCCGCCTGTGCTTAGAAATCATTAAAAGACCAGCTGCTGGAAAGAGTTCCTTTTATACATGAGAAATATGCCTCTAAGATTCTGTTAAGAGACACCTTTGGACGTAAGGTCACCGTTATAGAGAGCCGAAGTCCCGCCCCCTCTACTTCCGGGTCATGGGACCTATCTTTCGGAAAACAATATGAACGGCAGTCTACAGCGAAAGATAAATTATTTTCTGGTCCCGATCGACTTGTGCCTTTGGATTATACATATGTTGTTTTTCAGAATAAAAAAATGATTTTATATGTCAAGAATGTCACAGTTTGTCGCAAGATAGTTCAGTAAAACGCTATGGAAAATACGTAATCAAACGAACTACAAGTCCCGCATGCTGGCGCGTACAGAACCGACCAAAACTCCCTTCGTGTAACTACAGCTCTCGACATGACGTCCCCGATTTATAATGATCTTCACCTCGTTTGATGCTTCTGCCTTCGTCCTCCTGGAAGAAGACGGTAAAGCTCAACAAGGAGACAGCCATAGTTCTCTAGTGACGTACATTGTTCGAGACGAGAGATGTAGTTCACTAAGCGATCTCATACAAAACATAATGTTGTTCAGCTTATTTACGTCAAATAATTTATCTCTTTTGACGTGAAAAATTATCTTTTAAATTCACACACACGTCATATGTGAAATTCATGCCACAATTCGAACGGGACCAGAAAATAATTAGGATCTCTCCATAGACTGCTGTTCATATTTTAGGTAGGTCCCATGACCCGGAAGTAGAGGGGGCGGGACTTTGGCTCTCTATAACCGCATGGTGCTCATTTAGGGGTGCTCAGAAAACCAGAAGACCACAACTATAGAGTAGTATGTACAAAAAAAAAGTGTCCCTGGTTGCACTTGAGGACTTCACAGTTAATTTGGAAACGGACGAAAGGAGACGACAGCAGCCTGAATCAATGACCTGTCCCATCAAATGAAATTCAAGAGCGGGAGACACTGGGACACTCGCACGTTTGCTGTTAAGATTAAAAAACTATATATTCCAACAGTTTGGGTTCAGTTCTACTCTCAACCCCTTCGTGGAGGTTTCGGTGGCCACACATTCAGCCAACAGTGTTTGTAGAATTTTTTATTTATTTATTTTTTTTTTTGAAAGAACCACGGTTTGTATTCATGAATAATAAATTACCTTGGCTTTTCTGAAAGCTGGACATTTCACACTTTCAATCAAGCAAGTGTGGGCTAAAAATGCAGGTGCACCGCCAACAAGGTTTAGCGGCAGGAAAAGTCTGGGCTGGATCAACCCGGGCCCAGCGACCACAAAACCAGACTGTGCTTTTTTTTTTTTTTCCTCGCTGCAACCTGTTGGCAAGGTTTTCCACCCGGGCCGGCTCTTGAGGTGGTCTCTTCTCAGAAAACGTAACCAGTTTATTTTGCATCGTTCAACAACTGGTTTATAAATTAGCAGATGCTGGAGACTTTCCACAGCAATGAATGCCACTGCTCTGGATTTTTAGTGCATGTCAGTGCTCCTATTTTATTGCCGGCTAATAGATGTTGCCACCCACTGTAGGTCACTCTAATTGCCTGAACATAACCTGGCAGGCTAACCGCTCTTCTTTGTTAAAACAGACTCTCTCTAAAAAAAAAAAACAAAAAAAAACAGATGGCATTCGAAGGATGTTTCTGCTCCAATAGAAACTTGGTTGCGACGACTTTACCACTGGCACAGGTAGCGAGTGTTATACAAAGCCACACCTAAGCCGTTTTTACACACAGGCACTGCTGCTCTGAACTTTTCTAGACAGCATCCAGAGCAGCCGTGTGCAAAATGTCTGAATCGGTCGGACCGGACACGAAACAGCTCCCAAACGTCTGCGCAATGTGTGAATAGAGGAGGTAATTATCCAGAAAGTTCACAGGGAGTGAGTTCGATTGGTTGTGTGCATCGTGTCCCGTCTCCTGACACTATATGTCCAGGCGCCACCCATCCTCTAAACCAAAACTGAGTTGTTCCAGTAGCCCACCGTTGTGACAGGGTGAATCTAGACAATGTCCAGCCCAGATTCTCCTGACGTTATCTGGACGTTACCCCTGGCGTGCACCTCCCAAGAAATGTGCGTCAAAAACTAAAAGCGTCACGGGTAAATGACAAACTCATTGATCCGTTAACACAAATGCTGAAGTCTTAATAATTCTGGTTGCCGCCGTAAAACATGTCACTTCCAACTGGAACTAGATTTAGCCTGCTGTGCAACTCTCCAGAAATTGCAGCTAGTACAGCGGCAACAGCTGTGACTGATCTGAAACGTGTTTCCTCATCCAGCGCCTGGACAAGCACTACTAAGAAATTCACCTTCTGCCTTCTTCACTTAATCCACTCAAAAGACGACTCCTCTCTTTTTTGTGCTTTGCGGGGTTTTTTTTGTAAAGGTAACCGATGTGAATTACTTGTTAGCGTCAACCTGAACAGTTTGGTTCCAGTCACCTTGATTGAACGGAACCAAACAGAAACCAAATAGCCAACTGTGAGCGATGAAACGCACACACACTCCTGAGCACAAGTTTAAACACCGTAGGCCAAGGTGTAGGTTCGACCCAGGAGCATAAATCTATCCTTTCTGCAGAGTGTAGAGGGCAAGCAAACACACACACGTTCACGGACATCCAGCTCGATCCCTCTGGCCGTAAAAAAAAAAGACAGCAAACACACCCCCGCCCTCTCGTTCTCCACAGACGATAGCCACAACACAATGCGCGACGCTCCACGCCTCGTTCAGTCAGAATGACTCCAGACAAAACAGCCACACAGACGAAACACAAAACGACTACACACCGTTTGTATCTCTCAACCTTGGTTTGGTTTGACTCAAAAAAAACCTCCAAAAGAGCTCCAAGGGCGAAACTGTTCGCATTTTTTTACTTATCAGGATTTACATGATTATTGTTCTACTTATAAATAAATCTATCTAAACTATTTCTATTGCCTCTGGGTGTAAACATTAAATGCCAGCAGAGCGTACACTCATGCAAATGATATTCACGAGTGTGTGAAAGAACAGCGAAGCCGGAAACCAAGTATCCTGTCAGGTGTTTCAGAGATATCTGTCACTTCCTTATCTGCTCAGTGAAGCGAGTGGTTGGTTCCACTTGACCTGCTCTGTCCTTTCATGTGCCTGGATGGGTGGGGTAGGGGGGTAAGTGGGGGGGTATGTGGGGGGGTCAACACAGACTCACTCAATCATGTCAATCAGAAATACAGAGTCAACAGGCTGATGGACAAAGACAGATAACGTGACGCACACATTCTTTCGGACTAGAAGCTGATAGCGTCTTTACTCGGTGGGGCAGCCTTGTGCTTCTGCCACAATCTGAAGTCTTCACTGTGGAGTTAGATTAGGATTAGATTAGGCTTCACAGTGTACGGCCAGCGTAGGACTCTTTCCAACTCTACATACAGACGTTCAACAGTCAATACAAAGAGAAATTCATCATTAGAAAAAAAGCCAGAGAGAATAATTCTCGCCTCAGAAGACCGTAGCGCAGAAGAGCCCCAAGATATATTCCAATTAGAGTAATGGGTGCAACGCTCATCTAATCTCTGCTGGAAAAAAGTTTTTCTTTATTGTTATTGCTTTTCAAGCTGCATGTAAAGCCCACAGCTGCTGGTTTTTTACAGGTTCAAGCTCAGTCTATGGGTGCTGTTAAAAAATCACCTGGGAGACGCGCGGGATCGCTAATTGCAGTCAGGAGCAGATGAAGCCGGTCCACGTGAAGTGTGTACAAAAAAAAATAAAAATAAAAAATGGAAATTACCACAGTTTATCAAAAGTAACTACTGCAGCGCAACATTACAAATCGATGACTCCTAATGGGTTTTTTGTAGAACAAGAGGGTAGATTGTGCTTTTAACGTCTGAGCTGCTGCACAACAACCACCACCACAGTGCCCTCGGGCGACGCACTCAAAAAATCCTCAAAATGTCCGAGTGCAACTGCCGAGATAAAAAAAAATGTCATGTGGAATGCGTAAAACTCTAAAAAAGAAGCGATGGTTAAATGATGAACTGGTGCATTTTTGTTACCGTTTCTGCACACGCCGAGAGGAGCCGTGTTTCGTAACGCCTCGATACTTTACCGTTTACCCACACGTGCGCCTTTAAGATGGATTCACGCATCTGCTGTGATTGGTCCGAAGCATGATGAACTAGGGCTGCTGATGTCCTGAATCAATTCGATTCCGTTTTAACGAGGTCCTGATTCAATTTGATAACACTTTGTTTAAAAGATATTTCCCGCTCGTAGCAGTATAAATGCACCCAGCGACTTTCATGTACGCTCTGAGATATGTTCTGCACAGATTAGTCATAGTATAAACCTAAAGTTTCACATGGTTATGAAGGTATTCTCTTCTATTTTGTTCATATTATTACACCTCTTTTATAAAACGGATCTACAAAACTAAAATAAAGGCTTGGACGTCTGTCAGCGCCTCAGCTCCCAGATTTTCCTGTGTGCGGAGTTTCTCTGTTTGTTTGGCCAGCATGTCCCGACTCGAGCTACCTGTTGTCTATTCTCTAAGCTTCGCACGGGTCACCAAAGCCACCGTACACACACACACACACACTTCCAGGAAAAAGAGGCCCGCTCCGACATCGAGAGACGCTCATAGCTGCGCTGACCCGGGCCGCCACTCGACTGCACACCAGAGAAATGTTGACGTCACCGGGCTGTGGTTTTTTCCAGGGTCTGCGTGCCCGGGCTTGGCCCAGCCGCAATCAGGTATGTGATCGGGTCAGGCCTCGAGCTGACCTGATCACTCACAGTAAACCACATAATGGGAGGAAGACCGGGGAAGAGGTACATCCTGTGAGGGTTTTACTCCCAGCAGGGTTCTGTCGTGATTTAGTATCTGCTGGAGAGACACGTTTACGGCCTGATCTGAGTGGTACTGCCAAGATCTGGTTTTAGTTAGTCCCACGTCAAATATAAAGATACACCGGTGCTAAAGACTTAGCTTTGGTTGGCCATTAGCAAAAAAATACAGGTAACGAAGCCCAAATAATAAGCAGCACTCCTTTATTCCCTCCAGTCCGTCGGCACATGACACTACAGCGTCTCCATTAAATCACACGGAGACGCCGTCTCCTAAAACACAGACTGAACAACCACATCGCTGTACATCTGTCGCCAGCACCTCTTCTCAAAACTTTCCCCCTTAGACAAACAACTTGGCCTCAACTTGCAGCGTAATTGTGCCGTCTCTGGTGCCGGTGCCAAGAGTATAATTCAGTATAATGGTGAGACAGTAACACAACAAGAGTCCTTCCCAAAGGAAACTAACAGCATCATTTTTTAACAAAATGAGCCCGCGGTTCATTAGCTTTTGGTCTAACCCGTGTTATTAAATCCATTTGCATCTGCATAAAGACGTCTAGTTGCCCTTCCTGTAATTACAATGGGCCAATGGAGTCAACTGCCCACAACCAAATGGTCTTCCTCAAGGGCAATTTGGCCTCGCTGGTAAAAGTCAAACACTCACTTTGTTGTGACCACATCGGTGTCAGGTAGAGCCGCACGGTGACAGACATATGGGCACGCATTCACACACTCCCAAACACTTAAATACACCCGTAAACAGCAGCCAAGCCCTTACCAGACTTTTAACACCGACTAATTGCCTCATGTATGGCTC
This sequence comes from Chelon labrosus, assembly GCF_963514085.1. NCBI lineage: Eukaryota > Metazoa > Chordata > Actinopteri > Mugiliformes > Mugilidae > Chelon > Chelon labrosus. The sequence goes on from NC_140349.1 coordinate 4,884,832, forward strand.
CTTTCACTCCACGTACAGACGGGGCAACAAAGCGGCGCTGGCTCGCCGGCCTACAGCTGTGACGTCTCACATGTGGCGCGTTGTTGATATAAGGAGTAACACAAGCGGAAAATTGGGAGCTGGTGCTGGTGGGGCCAGACTTCAGACTTCCTGATAGGAAGAGTGTGGAGGGTGACCCATATATATAAATATATATTTATATGTTTGCGTGTGGACGCAGCTCAGGGGTTCTCAACTGGGTGATACGAGCCTTTCTTGACAGACGAAGCTTCGTCATATACTGATGTCACAACGAAAGCTTCATTTAGAGCCGTGTGAATCAATCTATAGACGATATACTTTAAGTTTAAAGACGTGTATGTAAGCTCAGAAAATAACAAGCTGCACAGGCACAAAGCCAACTGCCTTTTAAAGCTAAAGGGAAGTGCAACACAACTTTCTTAATCTGCTCCCCTGGATAAACGGAAACCATGTAGGACTGAACACAATGCTCACAAGTCTGACACGTTCGCTCGAGGTCCTGCTCTAAAAATAAAGCGACATATTCGCAGTCTCGTAAAAACTGAATTTTTCCTAAACCGTCTCGCTGTTACAAACTTTCACTTGAGTATTTATGACCCACATAAGGGCAAAAAAAAACACTTCCAACTTAAGTGCTGGGGGTAGATCAAGGATGCAGAACTGCCAAAGTGCCTGTTGCATATTTTGTGCCATGGGTCATATGTGATTTAAAGTAAGTTTTCTTGACGTACAAACACCGCACACACAGGGAAGAGACCCCGCTGTGAAAAACTGCCGCTTGTGTGTTACGCGATTTAAAAACAAAAAACGGCAGAAGAGGGATCTAAAAAGTCTTATTTCTAATTACGATGTTGTGTTGTGGTCAGGCATTCCCCCTCTTAAACGTCCATTATGGCTGCTGGACCTCTGCCTGGCCCCGAGATCACCGCAAAGCACTCCTGACTAAACTGAGTTTTAAGAGCACCGAAATGCACAAATCATAACCCAGGCGAGGGGGAAAAAAAAAAAATCATAATCATCTCATTTGAAACGAAGAAAAGAAAAGAAAAAAAATGAGTGGAATTTGAAAACGCGCCGCCTGAGATTTCTGCGTTTAAACTACACTGGATCCTCTTGGCACCAAACCGTCCCATGTGTTCAAAACAGGTTTACTTACAAAGAGCCTTACAGGAAGCAAATTGAGCTAAATACATTTCCTGATTTATTCTTAGACTCTCGTGCGGCGTGTAAACCGGGAGAATTACCCAGCACCGCCGTGTTTAAGTTCCTGATCCAATCATGTGTGGCCACTTTCTACCTTTTCTCTGCAGTTCTTTGATGTAGAGATAAGTGGAGAGTTATTAAACGGGGTTTGGTTTCAGTTTAAAATAATCAAAAACGGCAGGAAAAAGGCAAAGTTTGTAGCCGGCTCTAGTCCGTGCCACTTCCTTTAAGTGAAAATCTTTACATTTAACTGGAGTTACACACAATTTGACTTGTGTTTAGCATGTTTTAGGTGCCTAGGGGGTGTTTCTCTGCAAAAATAAAGTAAATAAAAGTAGTGCTCATTTATTTTAAACCTCTTTTGTTATGACCAGGAGGCACGTGAGTAACGAGGGCTGCTCCACAATCAAGGCTGAAGCAAGTTTTAAATCAATTACCAGTTGTTGAGTGCCATTTTAAAAACTTTAGATGTTTTATTATTTATACCATCTAGCATATGAATCGGTTTGCAGTGCACCTTGGCCCTGACCCCGACTGCCTGCCTGCCTGCCTGCCACTGATCCGGGAAATGAGGCCAACCCCACCGCTGTTCTCACCGTAAATCTCTCGGTTTAAGTTTAATGCAATAAAAGTTTTCAAAGAAGCACAAGACGCCCTCGGTTCAATTACAGCTCAGAGACGGTGTTGTTAAAAAGCAAGGCCGACTTTTTTCCCCCCCTTCTTCGGTTTGCTGCAACAATAACAACAGAGTCGGGATGGATCCGCTCTAGCGCCATAATTTTGTCACACTTTCCCTGGAGCGGAGAGAGAGTTGGTTAGCATGCTAACCAGCTAGCCGCCGAAGCTAGGCGCTGTTGTTTTCATTTTAAGAAACAACGGCAAAAGAGAGAAAAAAGAAAAAAAAAACGGCAATGAAATAAAGAAAAAGTTTATTTTAAACGTGTCGCCGTCCAACTTACCCGTGTCTGACGGCGTTTTCATCTTCGTCGCCGTCTTCGGTGCGCCGCTTCGGCTACTTTTCTTTTCTCCCGTCGACTCGTAACTTCAGACGGTTAGTTAGCTAGCCGTTAGCCAAGTTAGCTTGAGTTAGCCAAGTTAGCTAAGTTAGCAAGTGACACCCCACTCCTTCCTCCGGTGTTGTGCTCGCACGGCGGCTTGCTGCCCCGAGTTCCGCCGCTAACTTCGCACGTACTTCTGCTTTTTCTCCGGACACATGGACGTCGGTTGGAAAAACTTTTATCACGGCGGAGAAATAGTCGTTTTTTTGAGGGGGTGGTGGAGGGGGCTTCTGCTGCGAAAAGTTGCCCCGAAGCCTCTGGAGGGGGGTAAAAAAAAAAATCCAGTCGCCCGGGTCTGAATGGCGCAGGTCAAAGTTTGGAGGAGTCGTGCCGCCGTTGGTCGGTGGAGCTGGAGCAACGGAATGCGACGGGTCTAAATTTTCATCCCGTTCGTTGCAACGACGTCGCATGGTCGATTCCTCCTCTTCGTCATCTTCATCATCATCATCATCCTCCTCACTGTGACGGTAACAGCGGCGGCGCTCCGGGGGTATTACAAAAAAATTAAAAAAAAATAATAATAAAGGGAACAAAAGTACCGCAGCCAACTCTGCTCCTTCTTTCTCTGTCCCTCTCTTTCTCCGGCTCAGACTTTTTCTTTTTCCACTCACTCAGTCACTTCGTGTTCTCTCAACCTCTTCCCCCCCCTCCTCCTTCCTCTGGCGGGGTGTCGTGTTTCGCTCTCCTCCTGCCACACGGGGCCGCCCACGCTGACCCACGGAGGGAGGGAGGGAGGGAGGGAGGGAGAGAGTGAGGCACCGAACGCCTACTTATTAACAAAGATCGTCTATGTGGTTGTTTTTTTTGCGGGGACGATCACTTTCACCCTTCAACAGAGAAGCTGGGGAGCAAGTTCAGAGATTACTATAAAAACAACTTAAACTCTTAAATGTCACAGTCATAAACCTCATATTGATCCACGCTTAATCAAACAGACTCAAAAGACAGTTATATATAATAATAGTTATTATATATAATTATAATAAGTATAGATTTAGAATGATTAACCAAAAAACACAACACAACAGGATAAAAACTTATTTGCATCCCTTTTAATTTACCCAAAAACCTTTTTATGTGCATATTATTATGAACAATCATAGCTGCACATTTTAATTTCAAACATTGTTCCTGAACTTTTGTTTTGTGCCTACACATTCAGGTCATGTCCTGTGTTTTTTATGAAAATGTGTGGGTTTTAACAATGCCGTGGCAGCTTTGTGTCCTTTATATTTATAAATCAACACTTTTTAAAAAAAAGAAATGTCAGTTTTGTTTTATGTGGTTTATTCCAGTACTTTTAGACTGAATATGTTGAAATCGCACAATTTGAAGGCCAGCAAAAAAATAAGTGGAGTTTGACTTTTATTGATTTATTCTTTCAACCCTGGTTTTGAAACTGCAGAATAAATATGACCCCAGAATCTCTCAACCGGCATGATATTTTAAAATATATGTATCTTGTTTTTTGACCAAGCCAAGCAGAGATATTTGATTTTACACCACAGCAGACGAATAATAAAAAAAACTAAAATTCTCACACAACATGTGAATTAACTTATAATATTGTTCCACTCTTGCTCTTCTGTTATATTAATAGCTCAGGTTGTATTATATGTGTGTGTTGTGTCAACAAGTGGCGGCTGATGCGGGTAATAATGATCCAATTAGTTAATAAGTAATGATTTAATCAATAATATATGGAGTGATTTCAGGGTCAGAGCGGACCATCGTTCTATTAGACGATCTTCGCCAGCGGACCTGTCGCTGGCTGCTGCCCGGAGCCTCCGCCGCCGCCGCCGCCGCTGCCTCTGCCTCCGCCGCTGCCTCCAGATTGTCGCCCCGTTCTCTCCCCGGTTGGCGCGTCACGGCGTTGCTGTGGAGACCCATTACCGCCGCGGGGTGATGAGAGGCACCGTGTTTACCTGTAAGCGGGGAGAGCGAGGCAGCCAGGGAGCCGCCATCCGTCACTTACACGCGGGGAAGAAAGAAAGAAAGAAAGGAAGGAAGGAAGGGCCAATCAACAGGTGCTGAGTCTCCCCCCCCCAAGGAATGGGTGAGACAGCCACATTTACATAGATTGTAATTATAAGAGGACATCGCCTGTAGCCCATCAGGCGCTTATTAGCATTACAGCCACACATAACACAATTTTCTCCCACACTCTTGTCTTCCTCTCTCTAATGAAGGGCCCTTCAGCTCTTACATCAGCTCCGAGGAGGCTGCAGAGGGAGAGGGAGCTGGAAGAAAGGGGCAGTAATTACTGGAGAGGGCTGAGCTGGAAGGAAATGAAGTGTGGAGAGGGGAAGGAGAAGAAGAAGAAGTGTGTGTGGATTACTGGTAGCTCTCCTCTTTGGCCTTATTTCCAGCCAATCAGTCATCCCTCCATCCCTCCCTCCATCCCTCCATCCCTCCATCCCTCCATCCATCCTCTGCTCATTTACTCCTGAGTGGCAGTGTGTGGGAAGGCCAGCCGGTGGGTGAACTATTCATGCAACTGTCACAACCGCGCACACACACACACACGCACAATAACAACACAAAACATCTCATCTCTGAAAACTTCTCCTCCTCCTCCTCCTCCTCCTCCTCTACTTCTGCGTGGACTCTTCAGACTTTTTGCCTACACCACCTCCTCCTCCTCTTTCTCTTCCTCCTCCTCCTCCTCCTCTCGAGCAAGAGCACGACACTTCCCCAACTTCTTCCTCCTCTTCTTCTTCACCTTGCACGTCTCTCGAAGATCGACGCAGCTAGCGTAGCTTAGCATAAAGACTGGATGCAGGCGGGAACAGCTCTTTCTGAAGCTAACATTCATTAGCACGTCTACAGCTCGTTTTATTTTAGGTTTAATCACTGGAGTTTGATATTTTTAAACCTTTAACGAGCCAAGTAAGCTCTATGCTAAGCTAAGATAACAAGGGTCGAAGATATATCAAAAAATATATCTTTAAAGGTCCAATTTACTGTCTTAAAATGTCCCTTTCTTGTCCGTCCATCAAGCTCCACACATATTCCCTTCACTGTCGCAGCAGACGAAGAATATGAACAAATAAACTCAACTTCCTGTTTCCTGTTTCTTTATGCTAAGCTAATCTAAGCATTAAATATAAGAATATAAGCAAACTAGTAAGAAAACTGGTCTGATTATGCCCAAATTTTCTCCAACCATATCTTCTCCACTGTCACAACAGACAAGGATTATAAACAAATCATATTTTTTAAGTCTTAATGCTAAGCTAACAAGAGCTTTTCTGCATTAAACTTAGGAAAATTAGGAAGCAACCAGGTCTAATTGCAAAATGACATTATATTTCTTTAATTGAATGGTAAAAATACCTAAAACGTTCAATTTAATGTCTTAAAATGTGCTTTTTTGTTCATCCTACAGCCTAAAATGCACAAGAATATGAACAAATATCAACATATAAGCTGTTTCTGGGTGTTAGCTTCATGCGTTTCCTCTGCTGCTGGACTCTGACCTCTAACCTGAGGACATGTTAAGACGAACGCCCTGAGAGAACGATGCGTGAACTGTCCTGACGTGACACCAAGCACCAGGTGCAATCTCGTACCCACCTGAACTTCTCAGAGATCTTCTAGATTCGGTCTTGATTTACGAGAAACAGCTCGGCTTACTGGAAAACAGAAAACAACACGTGAATTATAATGTGATGCAAATAAAACTAGTTAAAAATTTGGTTAGTGAGATTTTTGCAACCGCAAATGTGTGCAGCCGTGTAGGTGGGGAGAAGCCACGGCACGGCAGAGAGAAACACGGCACATGAATCAAAATGCATCCTCCCACCAAACCTTCATCAGATGTGGCAGTAGAAGCGTTCAATCCTCAGTGTGGTGCAGACTTTAAACCTCTGACTTAGCAGATTCTAATTTTAACCAAACTAAACTCAGACACTGTTGAGAGGATTATCTCTGTGACAAGAATCTCAAGTATTTTGAATGGGGTTTGGTCTAATTAGCAACATAATGAGTGACTGATTATAACCTTCTGTTTCCGTGAATGTCGAGACGCGGCCCTCCCCTCGTTGAAGAGTGACGTGAATTAATAAAAACTGGGAGGAAATTAAAGAGGAAAATGAAACTGTCTGTGAAATGTCACATGCAAACAGAAATATTAGAGCGATGTCTCCCCTGCCGTGCGTTTAATTCAAAAGCACAAGAAGAAAATCTAGATTGGAGGAGAAGAAGTTCGCTCACAACTCATCAACCGTGGAAATAACTAGTTTGTAGGTGAAACGGTGAGCGTCAGCGGCGTTGCTGGCCTGGTTTCGGGGGAGCAGAGGGTTGCAGACACCGGCCGCATGTGAAAGCAACGGTTGACAAAGGCCCAGCGGGAGATCTGACGGCCACGTATGTGTGAATTGGCGAGGTGATTGAGACTAATTGATCACCAGAGTCGCTCTCGGTTCATTACCGAGGTGGTAATGACGCTAATCGGTAAACAGGAGCGATCAATCAGCACTGATTGGACAATGATGAAGAAATACAAGGGCTGAAGGATGGAACTGTAAGAAAACACAACTTTACCTGATGTTAATGTTTAGTTTTGACCCATTTTACACACAAAGCTTGAGGTTTTGTGTGTAAAATCATGCGCATTAAAGACTGATTCACAGATCTACAACCAGTTGTGACATTTAACCTTTTTAAAGAGTTCAGTTCAAAGCTGTGGTAAAAAAAAATAACGGCCGACAGCGTAAACTCGGTTTGAGGTTTTGTACCTGTTTGTTTTTTCAGGGGTAAGCGTTTTTCTTTTCGAGGAAATCTGGCTTGTTTTGAAAATGGAAAACACGCCCGAGGGGGGCAAATGGTAGCCGGGCCACACCCTGAGCGAGCAGCAGTCCCGTCACGACAACAGAACTGTAAATGGGAGAGGCCTTTTCACACCGGCCCATCTGCATGCATAAGAAAACACACACAGTCACACACTCACACACACATACACACACACACAACAACAAGGCAGCTACTTGGTTCTTGACAGGAGAAAAGTGTGTGAGTGGTCGGAGGGGAAAGTTTGCCTCTTGTTTTTTTGCTAAAGATGGAGTGATGAGGACATTTTCCATGTCGTGTTCCTCTGCTCTGCACCATGACAGTATGTTTGTGGAATAAAGAGGCCCTTGTCTGTGTTTCTGTCTGTCTGTCTGCCCCCTGGCTGGTCAGATGATGTCCATCTGTCTGTCTTTTCTGTCTCTCTGCTCCTCTTGTCTTTCTAAAGCGCTCTTGGATGCGCTGATAAGCTTGAAAGAAGAAGGATTGAAAACGGAGGAAAGAAAGAGTTTTTAAAGGATAAATGAAAAAAAAAAATAGAGGTCAGGAGAGGAGAAGCTGAAGGGAGCTACCGAAGAGGAGGAGGAGGAGGGGGAAAGGGGAGGGAGAGAAAAAAGAAAGAGAGAGGGAGAGAGAGAGAGAGAGAGAGAGAGAGTGAATGGGCTCCTTTGTGATCAAAAGGCTTGTTTATTTTCTTGGCGCTTGAACTCTTCAGGAGCCACATCGGGTCTGTCTGCGCCGTCTCGCTCGCGTCCCCGTCGCCTCCCAGACGTCCCCGGCAACCGGCCCCTGGATCACCGAGAGGAGCCGGGGCCACGTCGGGACCAAAACAAGCACAGCGAGCGTGGAGAAGAAAATAAAAAATAAAAAAAATAAAAAAGCTTTAAACACGTGAATCACTCCCAGCGGCAAAGCGTGGAGCAAATAGTGTTCGTTATGTGTGACCTGAGCTGTTTTACACCAGTTTTTTCTCCACTACATGAGAGGAGGACACCTCACACTTTTACACTAATATCCTGTTTATTTGACAAATAACTTTGCTGAGTCATATTTTACTCACTGACCTCTGAGTGGACATTTCAACTAATCGCCTCGGGAGTAAAAAACGTACATTTATTAAAGTCTGTCATATGTAGCAGCTGAATATTTGTGCAGAGGGAGCTGCAAACATCTCTCCTATCAAGCTTTGTAACTAGTGCTCTTGTCAGTGTATTCACCGTTTGACTTTTAACAAATACTGTAAATCATTTCATATTTAATTCCTTAAACTGTATAGTTTTCTTTTATCAGTTTCTACTTAAATACGCTGCAAAATCCTTGTATGTTCACACAATGAAGCTGATGCAGATGTCGCTTGTGACTTTAAACTCATTGAAAGTGTATTTAAACCCTTATTATGGGCCTTTAAGTCACAGATAAATCTACTGAAGAGGGACCCTAACCGTAACCCTAACTACAACAAAAGTTCTTGGCCTCCGGGACAAACTAATCTTCACCCGAGGTCTTATTTACTGACTTATTCCAACTTTGTGAAGTGTTAACAGGAACCTTTTTTTCATTCCCGTGCATCATTTTGGAAATATTTAATATTTATAACAGAAATATTTTATGATTAATCTGCTGCTGCGGGGCACGTTGTGTGGAGTGTCTCCTTATAAGTGATATTTAGCCGTGCAGATAAATTCTGTTTGTATTTGCACGAACCTTCCTTGAGGTTTCTGCTGCAAACAAACTAAACTCTTTTCTCCAAACAAGTGAGGTGTAAACGACCCAGCTCGGTAAAACTGCTCACTCATTAGCCTGTTGTGATGAGTTACTGATGACTGCAGCTCATTATTCGTCCTCTTCTAGTTCTGGGTGTTCATATCGGGATTTAGTCACAAATATTTATAATATGTGCCTCAGTCTGGTCTGCAGGATTACGGTCTCCGCTGCATTACTGAGACCTGAAAACCTCCTACATCACATTATATTACAGTAAACTTCACTCCGACACGTCGGGGGATTTTGCATCAGGCAGTTGTATGCAGTCAGTCACACTGGGACACAAACACGCTCTGTTCCTTTCTCCCCCGTTGCCTCCCCCTCTCTCCTCTCTCCTCTCTCCTCTCTGTTTTCTGTCTGTCTCTCTCCCTCTCTCCTCCAGCTGGTATTCACACGTGTAATGGGATTAACACGCTGCCGCGCAGGGGAGAAGAGAGGGAGAGAGAGAGGACGCAGAAGAGGGGGAAAGAGGGGAAGATGAGGCCATGGTAGAAGTAAGAGGATGAGAGGGAGATAGAGAGAGAAAGGGAAGGGGGCCAAAAAGGGGAAGGTCGAGGGGGGAGGAGAGAGCGGGAGGTTACTGAAAGAGGAACACAAATGTATAGAGGAAAGAAAGAGGGGTGGCGGGGCTGTTTCCATCAGCTTGTTATTAGGCTACGGGAGGTCACGGGGGACATTTCAGGCTCATTTGAATTTCAGGGAGGAGGACATACAGTCAGAAACCCCAGAAGAGCTGCAGCCGTCAATAAACAGAACTGTTAATGAGCGCGGTTACCTCAGCTGGATTCTTTACTACTTTTTTGGGGGGGAAATAGTCTGTGTTTAGTTCGTTTGCTGCAGAAATCTCAACGGAAATTTGAGCAAATGCAAATAAAACGTATCTGCATGGACAAATATCACTTGTAAGGCCTTGGTCTTCCTCCACACTGAACTTCTTATTAAATATTAAGACTGTCTCCGGTCTTAATGCTAAGCTAAGCTAGCAAGGAGCGTTTCTACAGCAAATCTAAGAGGCCTCGTTACAAAAATTCAACAGTTTATTTAATTTCTTTGCGAAAAAAAAAATGCCAAACATATTGCCTTCACTGTCAGATGTCAAAGTATTTCTTTAATTTCACTGTGATGTCCATCCTACAGCCCAAACACAACCGTATTCTCTTCCCCCTCGTAGCAGACGAAGAATATGAACAAATATCCACATTTAAGCGGAAGTTTTTGCGTTTTTAGTTCAATAAACACGTTTTATATGAGATGTTTTGACGCGTCAGGTGTAACTGATGAATTAAATGTTGACGGACTGGGTCTGAGCATCACTGTCACCCTTCCTGGGACACAGTGAGCTCAGTGTTGAATTGTTTCTGGGCGTTAGCTTCATGCGTTTCCTCTGCTGCTGGACTCTGGCCACGACCTGAGGACATGTCAAGACGAACACCGTGAGAAAACGACGCGTGAACTGTCCTGATGTGACACCAAGTACCAGGTTTAGCCACCTGAACTACCCAAAGAGCTTCTAGATCCGTTTACAGTCTTGATCTTGATTTAAAAGACTCGGCTTGAATTATAATACGAAATATCCACTTGGAAATGTCTTTTAGAGAACTCTTTGTTTTAGCTTTGTTTTCAGATACATCGTGACCTGGAGGACTGAGAGTCCACACAGACACATTTAAAAATTAGCCCATTTGAAGAGTGCTCTCGAAATCAGGAGCGGAGCCTCAAATCTTACCCGTGCCCATGAATTATGAATCTGTCCTCTCGTCCTGCAGTGATTACCACTTGAATTTGTTTCGGCGCTAACGAACCGCCTCGAGTTATTGCTCTGCGCGATGAGCTGCACGGGAAGAACTTCAAACAACCGCTGGAAAAAAGGTTTAATTAGGATCAAGTCGAATCTTCTGCAGAGGTACGCTGGAGTCATTTTCAATAAAAGACAGAGAGGCCTCGGCGAGTCCTCGCAGGGGGAGAGGGACGGCGGGGAGGAATGTTGAGTTATATTTGACCTATTTGCAGCTCTGTGCCAAGTCTGTAATGGAGAGAGAAGACGAACATGAGTAAGGGAAACCCGAGAGGCAGAGCAGACAGACAAGGGCAATAAGCGAGAGGAGGAGAGAAGTGTGAGTTGGCAAGAGAGAGAAAGAAAGAGAGGGGGGGGGGGGTTAATGAAAGAGGAGGAGTGCGAGGAAGAGTGAAAGAGAAGTAGAGCAGTCGGAGTGAGAGGTATGTGTGGAACGGTGTCAGTCTATATAGAGCTCGGTGTGCATGTGTTAACAGTCTCCTCCGACTATCTGCGGAGGAACTCCCTCTTCCTTTTTCCTACTGGCACCGTGCGCCGCTTCCTCGCCATCAAACGCTCCACGAATACCCAGACTGCTCCGTCACACGTCGATATAGAAACACGCCGTCTGTGGATAACTGCAGTCCCGGGGCGCGTTGTAAATCGTACTTAATTTAACGCTTGTGCTCCTCCGTTTCCCAGAATTCCCTCCAACGGTCCCCGGACAACGTGCTCGGACTTGTTGGGTTGAGTCGGGTGGGTCTTAGGGACACGTCAAGTATGTGAATAACGCTAAATCTCAAGAGAAAGAATATTCTGAAGGAAGTTAATGAGGAAACGGTTTGAGTTGCACAAAAAATATCCACTTTTTTATAAATATTTTTACGCACAGAGCTAAGGGCAGCGTCCGTTTCTGGGCTGTGACTTTTTTTGTTGACGCCGCCATATTGGCTCCAGCTCTGATTTCAAGCCATCAGAGTTTACTGCACACTTTAAACAGATAGAAATTGACCAGTACAAGTCAAAACTCAACAGATTATATATCAGGGACCCCTATCATGCCCCAGGTGTGCTTCTTTCAAGAAAGAAACAGTCAGTTCAGACAATGTTCCTGACCTGCGGTATCTGTAAATATATAACTACCTCATTAATGTTCCTTCGTCCAACTCCTGAGAGTCACTGAAAGCATACAAGAGCCTGGAGGCCCTTTGTAATCCACGTTATAAACATTACCCTAACTTGCCTTTATGAAAAGAAATCTGTTGGACATTGTGTTAAAAACACGCTAAATAAACAAGACATTACACCTGGAAAACGCTGGATTCTGTACCTGATATAAAGCGATACACAAGCTAAACCCGTTTCTTGAGGGATCCCACCGCTCCACTTTCTTGGGATCTTTGGGGAATCCTATAAAACGATTTCCCCTTTGCCTGTCCCCGACTATTCTGGCATATTCTGGGGCACAAGAGCTGGCGACCATTTTTGGACGTAACCGGTACAAGGACAAGTTAGTTAGCTGCTCGCAGTTGTCAACCGAATAGTAGTGTGCAGTGACTTTGGATGATAAATATGGACTTTTTGTGCAAACTCCTCTAATATTCTAAAGCTGTTATGACAACAGCCACTGCACTAGGTTTATTAATGCAAAAAAATAAATCAAAGTCATACATATCATTTTATTCTTGTGTTTAATTTTATTAAAACAACAATGATTAACAAGCCGCACTCCCTTGCCACTCCATTAGGTAGAGTGTACCTAATGAAGTGGCAAGTGAGTTGTTTAATCTGGTGTGCGGGAGAAACCGAAGCACTCGGGGGAAACCCACAAGAACCAGTATTTACAAAGACGGTGTCGTTGGTGCTACTTACATTCAGCCTGTGTTTTGTCCGTCTGTGTTTTCTTAGGCTGTGCTGTGTTGAGGTCTTTTAACGCCAGTGACTGTCTTGATCTTGATGTGAGTTTAACAGTCAGCTGGTGGCAAACCATCATCCACCCATGGCTTCACGCATGTGACTCTGTCATCTGAATCGCTGGATAGCTCACTGGTCGGTGAATTGAAAGGCAACGTCTGTTGGTGGTTCCAGGAAGTCCTCTGCTCTGAGTTGTCTCAGTACCTCTTCTATAATGTCTGATGGAGGTTTGGACTTCTGCAAGCGTCCTTCAGCGACCAAGGAACGTACCTTCTGATGCATCGGCTTCATTGCCTTTTTAAGCTGTAAGCTCTGAGCGTTCAGCTTTTTCACGAACTCGTGATTCATCCTGCTCTCTTCGTTTAACTGGTCAGTGATGCCACGTATCTTGGTGTCACAGTCAGCTTTCACACTGTCTATCTGTGTCTCCATCTGTTGGATCTGACTGCGCTGAGCCTTGAAGACCTTTTCATGATGTTCCAGCTGTTTTTTGAGAGTGCTAACCGTACTTTCCTGCCTCATTCGTGCGTAGTCCGAGGTTTTTTTTCTCTCATCTGTGAGATGCATATCTCTGAGCTTGAGGATTGCCTTTTTCAATTCATTCGGATGACTAGCTACATCTGCGCAGTCCTGCAGATTCTCCTTTAGACGCCGCTGATATGTTTCCATGAGGCTGACCTTCTCCTTCAGCTTGGTGATCTCTGGTTCCTTGGACTTCAGTGCGCGAGTCAAACGATCAGACCTCACAGTTTGATCTCTGTGTTTAATCTGGAGCGCTATGAGGTCGTCTGACATTTTCCCTTCTTTCTTCAGGTGGTCTTCGATCTCTTTTTCTAGAGTTGTGATTCTTCCCTTCATTTCTGCAATCTGACAGATGAGGGAACCGTTTTTGGCCCTTTCATTCATGGTCCGAGATTGGACTTCTCTCCTTTCTCTTGTGACCAGTAAATTCTCAGAAGCTTTGGTTTTAATTTGAGTGTTCAGGTTTTGTATGGTGACCTTAGACTCGTCCAGTTTCTTAGTCATAAGCAAGATTTCCTTATTCCGGCCTTCTAATTCCTTATTCACCGTATTTATCTTTCCTTCCAGATGCTTACACCTACTTCGGTTCTCAGCCCTAAAAGCAGACTTTTCGCTGTTTTGCTGTCCGATGGTGTCCTCCCTTTTTTGTATTTCTGCCTTTAAAGTCAAAACTTCAAATTCGGCATCAACCACGGTTTGATGAAGCACCTTTTTAAGGTTTTTCACCTCTTTTTCATAGTGGCTCTTCATTTTGGCAAAATCATTTTTTGCTTTGTCTTCCTGTTCTTGCAGTGACTTTGTTAGGTTTCCCTCCAGCCGACTGCATTTCTTTTGGGCCTTATTGAGCTCTGTGGTAGCTAACTGAAGCTGCTCACTCAGTTCTTTCACAGTTTTTTTGCTTTCTCTCTTACATTGATTTAACTGTGTTTGCAGATCGAGGGTGATGCGATCTTCATTCTGCTGGCACTGTAAAGTCTGGAGGGCAGTATTATGGTCTTTCTCTTTCGTTTTTAAGGCGTTAGTCAGCTCCTCCTCCCTTTTTTTGCTCTCTTTATTCTGTGCCTTGAGACTGACGTTTTCCTCCTTAAGCTCTTCTATTTCACATCTTAGAGATGTAATGGTTTCTGTCCATACTTTCTGGTCTGTGTCAAGTATTTCTTTGAGCCTGTCCAGCTGGTGCTTGAGGATTTTGTTGTCTTTCTCCATCGGTCCTTCTTCTTGTCGCTGTTTTAACTATGGCTGAATAATGTCCTTACAGTTTTATGTATCTGTCGTACAATTTATCCTTACCTGGCTATGAACTGAAACGAATCACAAGTCTGTCGCAGCTTGACTGGCTAAGATCAGATCAAAGCCAGTCATCCCCGTTGCTATGCAACATATTCAAATGTAAACACGTGGTCATGTGACCTGCCTCTAACAAGTGTTGCTGTTCTTTTTATATCAATAACACTTGCATTACTGTACAGTTGGTATTATTTAATTTAAAATTATATATATTTGTTTATGTTTTATGTATATATAAACTCTGACCTCGTCAAGACAAACCGCCATCTTTATTTTTACCTATACGTGGAAGCGGCTGCGGCTACTTTCACTAGCTAGATGTGGGTCATAACAACGGAAAAACATGGAAGAAAAGCGAAAGAAAACTTACAATTTTCACAATGAGTGGGAAGATGCGTACATTTTTTTTTTACCGCAGTTAAAAAAAAAAACATGTGCATGTCTTGTTTATGGGGTTGCTATGGCAACAGCAAAGCGAGAGAAGCTTCAGTTCAGTACGTGACAGACTAGCTTCCATGCTAGCTGCTAACAACCCGCCTGGCAGCGCACTACGGGAGGAAAAAGCCCGTGAGTTAAAGGCAGTGCATTTACAGGAGGCCGGCGAAGAAGTCAAAAGATCAATCAAAGACCAATCACAGCTCTCTCTACATTTCGGTGTCGCCGTAGCTACGCCGTCAAATTGATGCAGAAGCCTGAACCGCCTCATTACAGCTTTTGCCACCCCCATCTCTAAATGTTCGTCTGAGAGTCTACAGTATTAAGTCACCGCTTCATTTTACTGCAGTATGTAAAACTGTAAGCTTCATGAATTCATTTTTCATTCATCAGAGGCGACAAGACTCTTTTTACCATACCAGACTGTGTCAAGGTCAGTGACCCCATGTCACTTACAAGCGACCCCAGAGATTTACGGCCCCCTGGAACAATACCATTACTTGCTCACACACTTTCTATGGTTTAAGTAATAATTATACCATAAAAAAAATCGATGTATTATTGGTTAGTTGTTACACAGCATAACTGCACTAATAGTTCTTCAAAGCTAAAACAGTTCCTTACTTTACCTGAAGGTTAACCGATGGTGGAAGGTGGGAAACCTTAAAAGGGAGCCTCATCAAACTGTGGATTTGATGTGGTGACTTTACACACAGATGTAGAAACAAAGAAGGCGTACAGCCATCGAACAGCGAAAGGGCTTCGGTTAGAGCTGAGAGCCAAAGTAAGGGCAGGCAGTTGGAAGAAAAGATAAAAACATAGAATAAGGAATTAATTAGTGTACTTAATGAAATGGAAAGTCAGTGTAATTTGTGAATAATTAATTTAAACCATTTTGAACCATTTGATCTCTTGCAAATATACCACTTGATAAAATTTCCCCACTGTGGGATACATTAAAGGATTATCTTATCATATTTTAATTGTCTTAGTAGCTGAATATAATGTTATGTGAGTTTTTTTATTTGAGAAGTTGGTGGAGATCAAACGGGACTAAAGGAAGAGAGATAATAGCTGAACTCATGAGCAAAGTCGTGTACATAAAGTCCATCATGCGGAAGTAGTTGCCAGGTAACTGTTGGCGCCTAGCGACCACACAGGGTAACAGTTTAGCAAGCTAACGACAAGCTAATATAATGTAAGAAATACAAAGACTTCACAACAAATAAACTCAGAGCTTTCAGGAGGTGTTCACATGACTTGCTCTTGAAAGTTTGCTAAAATCTTAAAACTGTGCTAAAATGTTCACATGTTAGCAGCACGAACATTATTGTTCAGTTTGGTTTAAAAATCTGGTCTGCTTGAAGAATGTGAGCCTAAAATTCACTCTTAACTGATCTCCATTGTTTATCTGGGCTAACAACCTAGCTAGTAGCTAGTTAGCAACCTAGCTTTACCGGGGCGTTAAGCTACTAGCTAACTACAAAGTTAGTAACTAGCTTAACACCCAGTATTTACTGGGGCGTTAAGCTACTAGCTAACTACAAAGTTACTAACTAGCTTAACACCCAGTACTTACCTGGGTGTTAAGCTACTAGCTAACTACAAAGTTAGTAACTAGCTTAATACCCAGTATTTACATGGGTGTTAAGCTACTAGCTAACTATAAAGTTACTAACTAGCTTAACACCCAGTATTTACCTGGGTGGTAAGCTACTAGCTTACTAGCTTAGCTACTAGCAATCTAGCTAACTGGTTGCTAGAGAGTTAAATACGTGAGGTCAGCCTGTATGACTCTCAGTATAGTTGTCTTCTAAATCTCTGTTTTAGGTACCGATCTGTCAAGAAATACATACATAAAGATAATAATCCTTAAAAACACAAAAGAGTTACATCCCTCGCAGCTAATTTACAATGCTGTGAATTATTATTGTTGAATATCACCGTTTAAATCACTCTCAAATGTCATTTCGTAGCGAAACAGTATCTTATAATCTCGCAGTACTCGATTCGTGTGCGTTTACTGTCCGTTGACAGCAGAGACAGAAACCTAAGTAAAAGTCGACGATGCTAACAGGCCAATGAAAACACTAAGTAGGTGCTTAGAGTCGCTTTGTGTTGATTTAAACGTCTGTGGCTTGGATGTAAAGCTAAAGGCTCAGGGGTGTTTTTCCTTCAAGCGACTCTTCATCTCCAGACGCTTTCTCTTCGGTTTGCTGCGATTCAGCGGCACATTTATCTCTCTTTCTTTCCCTTCCTTCACTTCCCCTTTCTTCTTTTTCCTCCTCTGGATCTGCTCTTCGTCACTTCGTCCCGTTTCCTTTTCTGCACGTGTTGTCGCTGACGGGAAACCAGATCTGAGATTCAGCAGCCTCCTCTTCCTCCATCCTCCCTGTCCTTATTGTTTAATGTATATGTTCACACTGACATGTATAGTCTACTGTCTTGTATTATGCAGACATGTGAGGCCCTGTTGCATGTCAGCACCTGTCTATACCTGTTGCTCTTTTTTTAGCCTCTCGGGACGTATGTTTTGTTTGAGACCCTGAAATAATCTCATCACAGTGAAGGTTTGGCTGCTGTTTTTTCCCCCTCTTCTCTCTATCTCTATTTATGGTTTTGGCTGTGAGCTGTCACTCTCTGATCCAGAGCAGCAGACTTGCGGCTTAGAGTTGCGTTTAAACTCTCTGACGGTCGACCAACAGACAAATCGGTTGTCGATATGATCGAGTCTGTGACCTTTCAGTTAGAAGACGCTCCCTCTGTCCGCGGGCCGATCCTGCCACCGACAATTAGGATGATTTCTCCCACTCTTGTGCAGTCAGAAGTCGCTCCGTCAGCTCAGTGATGTCTAGAATATAAAATATCAGATGTTGGGTTAGGGCAGGGTGGAGAGCGGCGGGCTTGGCTGCACACAGTTACGCTCGGATGGGTTTGGACGGAGTCTGAGTTTGTCTGAGTCGGGTTGAGATTGGCTGGCACCGTGTTTGTGTAGGTCTGGCTGGGTTTGGCGCCGCTGGCTGGGTGTGAAGCAGCCTATAGGCCCCTGCAGTATGCTGGAGTCCTGCTCTTTTTGGCTCGAGTTGATGGCAACAGACATCACACCAGCGCCGCGGTGATCAGCCAGCCCCGACTACACCAGCCATCCAGTCGACCGCAAGCAGCCGGCCACCTACCACACATCCCCAGCGCGCAGTTTGGTTTCTATAGCTACAAGAGGGACTGTGTGCATCACCGCGGTTACCAGAGGACGTTGTGTCTGGAGGTGTCTGAACCTCGGGGAGACAGTCGAACGGCAGACGCACATGTGGTGTTTTTTCTCGTCCATCTTGCGTTTTCGGGCACGTGTTCTAAGGCAGAGACACGGAGGCTGAGGGGAACGTCAGGAGGCCACTTCACACCAGCTTCATCCATGCTGACAGTCTGGAGGGGAGACGCCCAATCCGAGGGTTCAGAAACCGACGTTTGGTAGAATCTGGAGTTCACGGGATTTCTGTGAAACTCATCAAACATGAGGAGTGGAGGAAAGTGGCAAAATACATTTACTGAAGAGAAGGAGATTGTACTTGCCCCACTATGTGTACTACTACTACTGCACGGCAGTATTCTGACAGCTGCAGTCACTTATGTATATCATAATAGGCTTAAAACACTATTAAAATACTAGATTAAAAGTTTAAACCAGTGTTTTCACCTTTAAACACTTCTGACGGGACTTAGAGGGAAATTACCGTTTTTTTACAACTTGGATCTTATTTCTGGCACAAAATCCGTTCGTTCACTCACCCATATAACTTTGGTGTCATTTGGAGTCGTTCAGAAGATATTTAGATCCAGCGGAGCGCCGCGAAACGCAGCCTCTAAATAACGCAGCCTCTAAATAACGCATTATCTGCTGCCAAACTCGTTCATTTCACCAATATTTTGTTATGATACGCTAGTGCTATTCCCCGTTGAGCCCGGAGTTACCTGCTATCTATTCGCGGACGTGCAGCAGTTTGTTGTTCTTTGAGTTTCGGTGCCCCAGTCACTCAGACTATATGGTTATACGCGGCGCTCCGCTGGATCTAAATATCTTCTGAACGACTCTAAATGATACCAAAGTTGTTATATGGGTGAGTAAACAACCGTATTTTATGCCAGAATTAAGGTCCAGGTTGTAAAAAACGGCGCTTCATCCATAAAAAGATTGCAGATTTACATTGGTATACCTTCATCACATGAATATCTAATGTTTTAAAAGCTGACTATGTAGTAGCCACATTTCAGTTCCACCACCTGAACATACAGTTACGTCTGTGTACGTTTAGAAAATAGTGGTGAAAAGTAACAAACAGGAAGTTGTGGAAAGAGCGCGGTGGTGCTTATATAAAAGAAAATGTCCTACCTGAGCAAACATTATGAATCTACAATTTTCTGAACATATAGGGCCAAAAAGCAATAATGGAGGGAACGGTCTCGGGTGGATGGATGGGCCAACAAAACACTGGACTTTGACATAAGAGGACAATTTTTGTGACCAAAAAAAAAAAAAAAAGTAAAAAATCATCCTACTTATTCCAAAGCTACTTGTTTATTAGTTTTCACAATGCTCCAAACATATATGGACCTAACTCTATTTACCAACTCATTGGATGGGCCCATTCCTTAGGTTGAGAACTGCTGGTCCTTAATATTTCAGATTAAAATCAGCTCCGCCTCAACCTCAAAACGCTTTGTACACACGGAGGCATCGATACCAGGAAATAACCGCGTAACGGATGATGTTGTATCAGCCACAGCGACTGTTTGACTCTCACGAAGTGTCACCACACGTAGCATATAATGTCTAAGCAAATAAAGAATCAACAGTCCGGTTCATTAGATCTGTTTGCCCAGTCATTTCAATATTCATTCAAAATAACCCAAACCAGTGTGACATGTTTGTACTGGTTGTGCGGCGCAGACCGTTAAACTGTAGACGAGGAATTTACATGTGAAACGTAGCGAAGCACAGCAGCTGCTGTTCCTGCCCCATTCAAAACAAGGAACATTTATATCTATTAAAGCCTAGAAAGCTTCTTTACCGCAGCACTGAAGCAGAGGAACTTGAGGAAGTAGGGCCTAATTCACAGTGACTCATTTGAAAATTAACATCAAAGGTTTACAGGATTCCTATGCTTCAGGGTGATTTTATAATCAGAAGAGTAATGTTTAAAGGGGCGTTTTTTACAACCTGGATCTTATTTCTGGCGTAAAATACAATTGTTTACTCACCCATATAACTTTGGTGTCAGTTGGAGTCGTTCAGACGATATTTACATCCGCATATATCCATATAGTGGGAGTGACTGGGGCACCGAAATGCAGTTTCTAAATATGAGTTACCTGTTTTCTATTCGTGGACGTGCAACTCCGAACTCAACGGGGAATAGCACTAGCATATATTAACAAAATATTGGTGAAATGAACGAGTTTCGTGGCAGATAACGTGTTATTTAGAGGCTGTGTCTCGGTGCCCCAGTCACTCCCATTATATGGATATACACAGATATAAATATCGTCCGAACGACTCCAAATGACACCAAAGTTATATGGGTGGGTAAACGATCGTATTTTATGCCAGAAATAAGGTCCAGGCTGTAAAAAAACGGTAATTCCCCTTTAAATATTAGGTGTTTTGATTTTTTAAATCCTGCTACCGAGTCTTTTTCATTGTCAATTCTGCCATATGTGCAGCACTAACAGAGGATCATGTTACTCGAAGACCCGTCATGCAACAAGTTAAACACTAACACAAAAACTACAAACATCTGAGATAAAATATATATGTAAGTATCAAAACTGACAGATTAACAGATTAAAATGTCACGATCTCTCGGTCAAGATTCTTTCTGCACCTGATTTACAGAGCAACGTGGACATGAAATATTGCCCTTCCAAGGCTTTTCTTTCACTCATGATGCAGAACTCGTGCTAAAATACATCTCTCACTGCCTCCTTAGTAACGTTAAATTGAATGCCACTAAAATACACTTAATTTCCGCATATCTACTGATCTAAACTGAATAAACTAGGAGCAAATGAGAGTCCTTCCAGAGGCCAGACGGGGCTGAGCGTGCTGCTCAGGCCTCCTTTAAGAAAGAAAGAGTTTAATCTTTTTGTAGTGAGGCAGCGCCACCTCGTGGGATAGAAGAGTGTTCATCTGAATTCAAAGGGGCAAAGGGATTCACATAATATGTTGTGTCTCCAGCTGCTCAATTGGAAAAATATATAATATATAAATAGAAATTTTTACAGTATTTGTTTGTGCTTTTGCTATTTTTAATTGTATATATTTTTTAGGGGGTTTGTGTATTATTGTGTCCCAGGAAACATGCTTAATTTTGCAAAAATATGAATTTACTGCGACGAGGAAACTGATTATTATACTATTATACTACTAGTACTGCTTTTTCTTTGCTCTGTTACCCCGACAACGCGACATTCGGCCTCAGCTCCACGGTCAGACCAGCGCTGCCCCGACGTTCGAGGCCGCTTCACACCTGGTATTTCGTTTTCCAAACATTTGGCTCGTTCACATCTGGCACGCAGAGGGTGTAAAGGTGCAAACACAGAGGCTCATTTATGGTTTACAGAGCATGGGAGTGAGGGAGAAAGAGACAGGGTTGTTTGCAGGGTAGCATGGCTGAAGCTGCTCCTCTGGGACCTGTGTGGGTTACAACATGCTGGTTCCCAGAAGAGAGACTGGGACTGACTGGAAACACACAGAGAGAAAGAGAGAGAGAGAGGGAGGGAGAGAGACCAGGCCACCCAGATCTGAACCACCCAGGACCAATAGTAGCATCATTATTTCATGACATCAATTCATGTGGGAAGCGGCTGAATGTCAAAACGACACAGAAGCCTCATATCTGCCTTTTATTTCACCACAGCTGGCGGCCGACGGGAAAAAATGTTTCACAAGACCGAGACAAACTAAATATCATACAGATGGAGAGGATTGAAGGTTAAATCGTGATGCTAAAAAAAGATATCTCTTTTTTTTCAAGGTTACTATTTTACTCGACACAAGAAATTTGACCCAGAGAGTCTCTGTTAGTGCTGGACAGAGAACTGACGCTCCAGTTTTTACCCTGAAGCCGAATTTGTATCTGGACTCGTGTGATTTACAGTCGAAAAGGGGGGGAGAAGGCGTGAGGATTATGGTTTGGCTGATCTGCGACATTACAAACCTTCATACAACCCCCGGATTCTGCTCATGAAAAACAGATGAGGAGAAGCACGTTCAGAGGATTTTTAGAAAGCAAGTTCAATCTCAGTTCCCTAAACAACAAGAGCAACAACACACTTTAAGGCTCCAGCAGCTGCATGGTGGACGACCGAGCTGCTACCGGGCAGCAGTAAGCTGTGAACGTGTGCGGGGGGGGGGCGCCGCTAGAGAAACCTGGCAGAGTGAATATCAATAATCCATGGCAGGTTGCAGGGCTCCTGTCCTATCCTGCTCTCATCACCTTGAATGATTCAGGGGTTTCCCTCCCCGGCGGCAGCCCTCAACACGTGCAACTGCGAGAATGTGCAAATGTGGTCGGGGAGGAAAAAAAAAACAAAAAAAAACATTCTCATGTGTCAGCAACTCTCAGCAAACCAAAAAAATGTGAGAGGACTAAGAAAGAGGCGGATGCTCTCAGCAGAAAGTTCTTGTTTTGATGCGGCAGACGAGACTGAATTAGATATTTGTTTTCTGTAGCTCATTGTCAGGAATGCCCGCACAGTAAGGTCAGCACGGAGCACGCTGGTCCACACAGTGCACCGGCGAATCAATGGACGCCGGGAGATTTAGCTTCGCGCCGCTTCCACCCGACACCGGACTCCTCAGCCTGTTAGTGCAGCTCGTTTAAAAGGAGAAAACACCGAAAAGTATCGACTTTATCAACAAATAAATTATTGGTGATGAGAGAAACAAACACTTTTGGTTTAAAACTGAACCGGCCGAGGTTTTGAAATCGATCGGTTTTACGTTGGCAAAAGTTTGTGGACACGCAAGAAACATATCCTAAACCATGTAATCACTGGTTTAGGATATGTCCTTTAATTCACACATAAAACAACTGACTAGGAATGACTTCTAACACCTGCGTTATACCGATCAGACACAACATTATGACCACCTTCCTAACATTGTGTAGGTCTCCCTTGTGGTGACTCATCAGAGAATAGACATGGGCCTTCTGAGGGTGTCCTGTGGTGTCTGGTGGGGGCCTTTGAGGGGAGGGTCCTCTGTGGATCATCCCACAGATACTTGATCAGTTTAGGATCTAGTGAATTTGGAGGCCAGGTCAACATCTTGTGCTGTTCTTCATGTTTTTGAGTTTGAGTTGCTCCTAAAGCTGCATCCTGCTGGGGATGACTGCTGCCATCAAGGAGTGTCATTGCTATGGGGTGGGGGTGTCTGGTCTGGTCTAGGTGGGTGCTACATGTCTAAGTAACATCCACACCAATGAATGCCAGGTCCAGAAGTTCCCCAGCAGAACACTGAACTGTCACAAGATGGTCGATGTTGTTTACTTCTCCTGTCAGTGGTCATAATGTTGTGGCTGTTGAGTCTTGTGCCACCACTTAAGATCCAGTCCCAGTTTCCCAGGATGCGTTTGTGTTCACACTACTAAAGGAAAGTGTTCAAATGTGGTCCTCAATGCATCTCAGGTGTGTTCTCAACTTTACTCTCACTCAGGATGTTTTGTTTTTTAGCTCCAGCGTCAAACCCTTACATAGAGGATAACTGTACGTTTCCATTTATCCACATTCATTCACTCATTTTGCAGCATTTTTACGAAGTCATACTCATTTTTTGTTCTCACGTAGACACAAAAACTGAACCAGCGACAACAAAGACACGGGAGATTTTGACTTTGGTCTAAATTCGCACTTTATTTCTAACACTTACAGGTTTGTTCTGTCCCCGTTTCCCTGGCCCCCCAAAACAACAGGCACACAGATAGCGATGAGTCAAGGGACAGTAGAGAACAGTTTCAAACCCAAACGTTTCCAACAGAATCAGGTTATAGAATCAACTCAGACAGAGAGAGCCTCGAGGTCGAAAAACAGCATATCGTTATAAGCGTACTTCAAAAGAGAAATCAAATTAAAAAGGACCCAAGTAACAGATACTAAAGCTCACAGAGTAGTGGTGTTTGTTTCGTCTTTTATGTTCACCACCACCACCGTCGTCATCATCATCATCATCATCATCACCACCATCACCATTAGGCTATATTAAAGAACACTTTTGGAGTTTACATCATAAAATCGTGGGAGTCGTACAATGCAGAGAGAAAGGAAAATCAACGTGAGGAGATACAGTGGAGCTCTTTGGTTTTCACTATTGAGGTTTTTTCTTCTTCTTCTTTAGCAGTAAAATCTATCTTTGCTGTCCTCTTAACCTTTGGATTTAAGCTGCGTTGTAGAAAAAATAGAAAGGAAAACGTTTTCTTTAAAATTTCTCCTTAAAATAAATCAATAATAATAATAATAATAATATTACGGGGCAAACAATACTGACTGAAGTTATTCTCTCATTTATTTTTACTCTGTCTGGTAGTAGCTATTACATCTTATGTGTTCTCAAGGCCAAAGAAAAAAGAAAGTATTTTATATTATTTTTTTCACGGTGACTTGAGCAGAGTAGTAAAATTAACATTCACAGCCACAGAAGAACTACAGTAGAAAACGGCCGAGGCCTGAAGTGCTCTTATTATCTGACAGTGTTTTTTTTTTTTTTTATTATCATATGAACGTCAGGCGCTGGATATCCTTAATTTTTAAATCAGTTGCAGTCCCTAACAAGAATCCTGAATGCTTATATACACATGAATGACCGTGTGAGTGTGTGTGTGTGTGTGTGTGTGTGTTGTGTTTGTAGCGTAGCGTCTCAGTGCGGCGGGGTTTTAACTTTGGTATCATTCTCTGTCCACCGCAGCCGAGTCCGACTACACAGGCACACATACAGACAGAGCTGCACCGCTGCTGGAGCAAATAATACAAACACGCAAAACATGAATTCAAATCAAAATAATAGAAATGTTTAGAAATATAAAGTTCAGTTTGACGCCCGCGCAGGTTTTCGAGCTCCGCGCGGGATTTTCAACACGCTAAAAACATAAATTAACATTTAGATTTCAAGTAAAACAAAAAAAAAAAAAACTTCACTCCGACAGCAGTGATGAATATACACACACCTCCCTCGCTGCAAAACACAGCCCCACCCTCAGCGTTTCACCGAGCATGGCGGCTTGCTCTGTAGGTTAAAGCCATAAGAACGTCTGGTTAATGAAAATCTTTGCTTTTTCCTTCTTCGAGCCAACTTGCTAGGGCCAGTTTTCACATCCCTCTCTCCTGAGTTCAGACGCGTCACGTCTTTTTTTATTTATTTAGTTATTTTTTATTTTTTACGTCATTAAAGCTTGAATGTCTTATTTGGTTTTCTCACGAGAGTATCAGAGGTATGAGTTGAAAAGCCCTCGACCTGAGGCGGCACGGAGGGAATCGGAAAGCTTTTAAAAGAGAGCAGAGGAGGAGACGTGAAGGGAGGAAATTCACACACGTTGGGTTTTTTAAAAAATAAAAACTGTGAGAAATGTGTCTGTCGTTGACCAGTTTAACCGGTTTGGACCTAATATTTCACAGTCAGATGGGTTTACTTTCCAATGACAGAGAGCGGGGCGGACTTGTTATGTGAAGCACCAGATACTGTACAACAACACAATCCACCTGGACTCAGGCAGCTAATATTAGCCAGTTTAAGTGTTTTACTAAATCAGGTTAAATTTGTTCTTTATGTGAAGACAGTCGCATATCTCGTCAATGAACACACAATGAGACAGTCCTCAAAGAAAAACTAGTAATGTCCAACTGACTCTGTAGGAAATATTAGGAGACAAAATAATAAAAGAAAAAGTTATGGAGGTATTAGACTGGTGTGGATGGACGGGCCAACAAAACACCAGCCCTAAACATAAATATTTAACAGGTCTTTTACTGAGTCAGGTAGCACTGTTTAAAAAGAACTATTGGTTTTGTATTAGTAACAAAGAATTTAGCGACATGTAATTCAGTCAAAGGGAATCATGAAGTCACTGTTAGCATTGCTAGCTTAACTAGAAACTATTTTAGCTAACCCATTCAGTAAACTTAACACGTAATCCTTCCCAGGTGTAACTATGACTTTGTTTTTATGATCGGAAAAATAGTTTTATCTTGTAGCATTCAGTTATGCTGATTCTTCGTTGCTAGCCGCTTAGTTTGACGTTATTAGCATAGTGTTTTGTAACGGCAGGTGGCTATATAGTGTTAGTGTTACAAAATGTAATTTTAAATCTTCAGTTCTAGACTTTTTAAATTGGATGTTCTCCGTCAGGTCAGACCGGTTGGTATATCTTTTACTTTCTTAGTCTGAACAGTTCATATATTAGCTTGGTAAATGCCCTTAGCTAGTGGCTAGCCGCCAGTGACTGGGTGAAAATACCATCAACGGCTAACCTGTACTTAATGACTACTATGTGTAATTTTAATTTAGTGATGTGTATGCAGTTTAAAAAACTTTTTTGTTACAGCTAATTTTAGACTGAGCTGGTGCTTGGTCTATCCCATTAGCTTTGTAACAGCTAGCAGCTAGCTGCCCATCACTGGGTGTCAATACTTAGTGTAATGACTACTTTGTGTAATATTAATTTAGCAACATGTACAAACTTTAAAAATAACTTTTGTGTTAAAGCTAATTTGAACTTTTGGATAAATGTTTGCTAATAAAGAGCTAACTCTTGGCCAGTTCAATTAGCTTTGTAGCAGCTAGCTGTGTGTCTAATCTCCGCTTAATGACTAGTTTGTGTAATTTCAGTTTAGTGACGTTTAAGTCTCCATCTAACAAATATTTGTGTTATAAGTTGGTTAAATGTTTAATGTCTGACTTTAACTGTCAATTTTAGCTGATGAAGAGCTAATGCTAACAGCTACACCTGACGAAATAATGCTGCTGAATCAATGCCACAGGAAAGCAAACCTCACAGACTGAATATTATAACGCAGTAACACACACAATCTATGTTTTGTTGTTTCAAAATAAAGATCGGTGAATTTGATTTAAAAACAAAAACAAGCTAATTTCCTCCGTCACAGTTTCCCTGCTACTTTTTCTCTCTGTCTCAGGTTACACAACAGTCTTTGAGTTTGTTTTTTTTCTTTGAAACATTCGTTTGGCATCTTCTCTTCTTGCTTCGATCTCAAGAACACCCCCCTCTCTGTGGATACAAGCCTCACAACAACCCCTGAAAAACTATTACAAAGATCCAGAAAGACTTAAATAGAATCCAATAAATACATAAATAAGGAATCAATAAATTAACAAGGTGAGAGACAAAGAGATTCATAAAATACAAACAGACTATCTCCCTCCCCACCCATCCCCAGAAAAAGCACACACCTCCCTCGTACAATAAATACAAATAATTTCTCCAACAAATAGCCCGGGAGAGAGTTTTAAAGCTTTTGGTTCTTAAAGTCATCGTCTTCGTTTGTCGTCTTCGTCGTCAAAGGATAAATAGTCCCAGCCTGTTTTTTTTTTTTATACATAAGCAACAAGTAAGAGCAGTTGAACATATAATCCTCCTACAAAACCTATAATGGATACATTCCCTCTAAAAGTGGACGTTAACAGCCTTTTAATCCCCCCATCCTCCCCTCCTCCCCTCCCCATATCATCTTAATCATTGGTTGCCTTCAGTATCTGTGTCCATTTACATACAAAACTCAACTCTGGTTTCAACCTGGGTCTTGTTTTTCCATCACACTGATCGATAATTGCTCAGCCTGTCAGTTCTAATCCAGATTTCAATATTAAACACAATATAATTCATAAAACTTGAATTTGCGTGACTAAACTATAACAAGAAACCGGTGTATTTCTCTTATTGTGTGTGGGAACTAAACAGAACTCCTTTGAAAGGTCTTCCTTTGTGGTGCGTTCAAGGAAAATCCTACATTTTCTTTCTTTTAATCTAAATTAACAAGGCAATTGGACTGTTTTTCATTTTTAAAAGATGTTTTCTTAGAGAAACAGAGCATGTGGACTCAGACATCATGTATCTGCCACTTACAGCTCAGTCTGAACTCGAGTCTGGAGTTTCTGGATGTTAGAAAACCATTAACTGAGCAGAGAAGATAACGCAATTTGAACAACATTGCAGGTGAGTATTGGGATGTTAGCTCGCTCTGGTCTTTCAGGCGTGCACCAACCACGGATGTTAAACTGAAGAAGGTCTTCAAGAAAACTCAAAACTAGTCCAGTCGCCTTTGTCTTAGATATACTTGAATGAAGGATTCAATGAAATGGGTAACGATCATGCTAATATCCTGTATTTAATTGTTAAAAAGTGGGAATTTACTTTGGATTTCATTATGGGTCATGTTTCCAATCAGAGCCATTTAGTTGTAAACAAATCCAACTCCATATCTCCCAGATGACGTGTACGACTACTGTTATTCTTCTGTCCATCACCGCACAAAGCCCCGCCCCTAATTATTTGATTGGCAGGAGCATCATCAGTTCCCAACGGAGAGACTCCAGACCAACTTCCTGTTTGTGTGAGGGAGAAGTTATTGCGTTTCCATCTCATTTTGATTTAAGAGTAGGCGTTCGGTGACTAGAGTTTGCTTTTGTGTGTAAAGCAGTGTTCAGGAATACAGGAGAAACTTGGTATGTGAGTATTTTTACTCTCTGACAAGAGATTATTCGTGTTTCAGAGCTTCTATAAAACATATTCTGAATCAGTATGACAAGAAAACATGACCAGGCTGAAAATGACCAGAGTTCGGCTTTAAACTGTCTAAAATCAGGCTGATATTGTTTTGTGTTTTACGGTTTGGTTTGTATGAAAGAGAGAAATCTTTCACACACACGCGCGCACACGCAGCCATTCACACACACTCGTACGACTTTGTGCATTGGTTTGGTTGTTCTATTTGGTTTGGTTGAACGTCTAAAAAGTTTTGGTTTTTCAGTTTTGGCTTTTTCACAACATTCTGGATCAACTTAAAAAAGAAAACTTATTTTTTTTGTTTGTTTTAAACCTTGGAAGCTACATTTTCACAGTTATTTCCAACCCATAAAACAAATAAAACTAATAAAAAAATTAAACCTGGAGCACAACCGAAGAGACGAGAAGATATGAAAGTAGGCAACGCGTCACCAAAAAACCCGCCCAGCCCAGCCCAGCCCAGCCCAGCCCAGCCCTCCCCTCCCCTCCCTCTATCCCGCTGCGTAAATAAGTAGAAAGCAATGAGACAAATCCATACATCAGGAACAGACACACTATGGAAAGCAAAGAACAAAAAATATATATATTCTCAGAGTCAGTTCGTTGAGGTTATCCCATATTTTATCCGTCCAGGAAAAAGAAAGCGAGAACAAAGCCGAGGTTTTCCGGCAGAGGGAGGCAGGGAGGGAACGATTTCCGTCTGTCGATACAAGAACAGCAATCACAGTTAAAGACGAACAGACAGACAGGGCCTTACTCACCCCTTTTCTCCCCCTGCCCTCCCCCTCTTTGTTTGTATTTGGTTTAGTTAGAGGTTCAGTCACTCGTACGTAACTAGTAGCAGTAGTAGTAGCTTTTGGTTTTGGGTTACTTTTTGGTTTTTTGGTCCGCTGCTCCCAGCGCACCTCCTCCTGCTCCTCTTCCTCCTTCTTCTTCCTCATCTTGCTTTTTCCCCCTGCAGCTTTTCATAGCTTTGGCTCCGACGCTCCTGATCGCTTCTCCTCTTCTTCTTGTTTCTTTTGGCCCTTTGATCTGATCTTTGGAGACAAAGGAGAGGGGCAGATGGGAGGGAGGGAGGGATGGATGGAGGGCAGGGGTTTTGGGGGCAGTAAGGGGAACGCCGGTGCTTCACCTCCTTTCTTTTGTTCATATTTTATTATTTCTTTTTTTTTTTGGTCTTTCTTTTGCTTGTAGTGTATATATACGTGTGTGTGTCTGTTATTTTCCCTTTGACACGGCTGAGGTTTTGTCTGGACACTCGTCTCCCGGGCGAATCCAGAGACAACGCAGCCAGAGGCGATGCTTTGGTATCCAAGAGTGACCGTCTAGCGGTAGATGAGCAGTCTGGAAGATGACGATGATGATGATGATGATGGTGCGTATGAGGGTGATTTAAAAAAAAAATCAAAACAATCAAAGAAGGCAAATAATAAGGAAAGAAAAAAGTCCACATCTTTGTAGGCAGTTTGAATACTGTTCAGTGTATATACTTTGGTTTGAGCAAACATTGAGGATGATGGTGATGATGATTCACTGCAGATCTTTCAGATAGACATTAGGAGCTAAGTAGCCCTCAAATATTTTCATTTTAACTTAAACAGACTTGGGTCAAAGTGAATTCATTTAGCACGTATGGTTGGTTTTATCCTATTTTGGTACCAGAAGGGTGGGTTTAACTTCACAGAAAGCCCAGGCCTTCATGGGAAAGCTTTTATTTTCGTACCACAGACTATATGCATTAGGATATAACCTGACATAGTTATTAAGAGTAGTAAACCCCACCCATCTGCTCCTCCGGGCTCATTAAAACAAACAAACTCTGTCCGTGGTAATGGTAAGGTGGGCTGATCACCGTAAAGCTGTAAAGAGAGAGGTAGATATCCTGCACGTGGGATCGGCTGTTAAACTGTAAGAAGTACCACAAAGAGCCATGAATACAAAATAATAGAAAAATAGACGCAGCTTCGTAAATCTTCAACGGAAAATGAAAAAAACGAACATGAAGTCCTGAGTGAAATGGGAAATGTTTGGCGTGACGTAGAATGAAACCGATCCTGGACGGATCAGGATGCAAGAGTCTTTTTGAACTAAAGCTTTTCTCTCCGTTTGTTGTTTTCTTGTCTTTGTTTTATGTTTTTTTTTGGTTTTCAGTATTTGGTATTTGGAGATTTTGGTTTACATCTTTCTAAGTGTGTGTCGCTCTTCTGGCATTTTTTCTTCTTCTTCTTCTTTGTTTTTTTTTTCAGATTTGGTTGCAACCACATGGCCTTCTGGGCTTGTTAAACAAGTCTTTTCTTTGCCTCCCATTTCTCACACACAGTTTCAGTTCTCATCCCTGCCCTCGCTGAGTTATTATTATTTTTTCTTCTTCTCCAGCCGTTAAAAAGCACGGTGTTCGTTTTCCGATGCCAAGCAAAAACACTCCTCAGTGCCACCTCTCCAGCTGTAGATCATTATTTGGTTTCAAATCCCACCCCCCCTTCGATCTGCAGTTCTCTCTATCCTCTCCATCCTCCCTCTCTCTTTGCTTCCTCCCCTCATCCGTCTGTGTATATTTTTGGCTTCAGAAGACTTCAGCGGGGAGACACAGAGAGAGAGAGACAAAATCAGAGATGGATCAGACAGAGAGATGGCTTTGGTTGAAAGGCGAGGTTGTAAATTTAGATTTTTAAAGCTCCTTTAACGCTTCCTCCTCTTCCTCTTCCTCCTCCTCGTCCTCTTTAAGGAATACTTTGGCTGTCAGTCAGGGATCACTCGGCCATGGCCCCTCCCAGGGGCGGCGGCGAGGCTTCGCTGAAGGAACAGAAAGAGGCGGGACTTGAACAAGGAGATGCGGACTCCTCTGGGCAGGAAGTCGGGCTCATGAGGTTGCTGGTGCCGGCGGGTGGAGATTGGGAGAAGGTGGCCCTTGGGACGCACCCACCAATGCCGCCGCCGCTGCTGCTGCTAACCAGTCCCATGCCGGGCGTGGAGGCTGTCGCCATGGAGCCGGTCACCATAGGGAGGAGGGTGGGGCGGTTGAGGAAGATAGAAGTGCGAAGGGAGTGGGGGACACCGGGACCCCCGTGTCCACCCAGGAGCATGTGACTCGCTGCTCCCTCGAGGCTGGAGATGGGCAGCTGACCGGTGCTGGCTGCCAGGGCTGCAAGAGAGAGACCGCAACAACCGAGGAAAGACAGAGGACAGACGGAATGAAAAGAAAAAGATTGACAGAAAGAAGGAGGAAGTTAAAAAGAGAAGTCAGTGAACACAGCAGACATCAGTCAAATAAAAACACATAAAGTCTGGATGGAGTTAATGAAGACGACGCAGCAGAGAGACGCAAAGTACAACTTTCTTAGGAATAAATCACTGATGAGGATGTGAAATTATTAAAGGAACATACACTGCCTGGCCAAAAAAGAAGTCGCCACCAGATTTATTTCCATCCAGTGTTGCATTCATTTTTCACCAAGATCTTGTATTGATGATGGGAGAGTCTGACCACTGCACAAAGCCTTCTCCAGCACATCCCAAAGATTCTCAATGGGGTTAAGGTCTGGACTCTGTGGTGGCCAATCCATGTCTGAAAATGATGTCTCATGCTCCCTGAACCACTCTTTCACAATCTGAGCCCCATGAATCCTGACATTGTCATCTTGGAATATGATCCATTGATGGAATAACCTGGTCTTTCAGTATATTCAGGTAGTCAGCTGACCTCATTCTTTGGGCAACATAATGTTGCTGAACCTAGACCTGAGCAACTGCAGCAACCCCAGATCATAGCACTGCCCCCACAGGCTTGTACAGTAGACACTAGGCATGATGGGTGCATCACTTCATCTGCCTCTCTTCTTACCCTGATGCCCCCATCACTCTGGAACAGGGTAAATCTGGACTCATCAGACCACATGACCTTCTTCCATTGCTCCAGAGTCCAATCTTTATGCTCCCTAGCAAATTGAAGCCTTTATTTTCCGGTTAGCCTCACTGATTAGTGGTTTCCTTAAGGCTACGCAGCTGTTCAGTCCCAATCCCTTGAGTTCCCTTCACATTGTACGTGTGGAAATGCTCTTACTTTCACTATTAAACATAGCCCTGAGTTCTACTGTTGTTTTTCTTCGATCGCCGATCACATTTCTTCCTCAAAGACGATGGTTCTCCACTATCCTTCCAGTTTTTAATAATGCGTTGGACAGTTCTTAACCCAGTTTTAGTAGTTTCTTCAGTCTCCTTAGATGTTTTCTCTGCTTGATGCATGCCAATGATTTGACTCTTCTCAAACATCTTCTCCACGACCACAGGATGTGTCTTTAGACATGGTTGTTGAAGAAATGAGAAGCTACTCATTGCATCAGTTGGGGTTAAATAACTTGTTGCCAGCTGAAAGATAATCACCCATGCAGTAATTATCCAACAGGAGGCTCCTACCTATTTGCTTAGTTAAATCCAGGTGGAGACATATATTTTTTGGCCAGGCATTGTATGTATGAAATGTAATTTGTATTTCTGTGAGCGTTAATGCAGAAATGCATGAGCTTATAATGCGAGGAGACAAATTATTGGCAGCACAGGATGAAGCTGGAGATGATTATTTACTAGCCATGCACATGAAGGTGAAGAATGAACCATTTCTCTCTCCTCATCCTGTCAAACCTGTATCTGTAACTGACTAAAATATGCTTAAAACCAACAGTAGGTGGCGTCTAAATGTTTATTTCAATTTAATTACTTTAATTAATTTTTTTTTTTTAGCCTGTGGCGGTTTTCTGCAGAATTACCGCAGCAAGTTTTCCAAAGTCTCCTCATAACGCAGACTGACACATGCCAACTTTTGGTTTCCAGTGCAGCGGTAAACACTTTTATCAAGTGCAGCGGCAGGTCTGTAAACATTCATGGCATGTGTGGCCCCGGAGGGCGTCCGAACCTGAAATCCTTTCACGTCAACACTTTCATTTCAACCCCCGTCTTTCACCGAGGCTCCTCTTTCTTCAGCCCATAACTCCATCAGAGCCGACAGTGCCAGAGCTGCAGTTTCCATAACACACTGTATCCTTCTCATCAACACATGGCCTGGAGGACGGCGCCTCTGAATGACGCCGAACACGGCGCGAGCACCTGCGCTATAGGGAGATGGAGCACGTGACGGATTCAAAGCTGAGCTTATTTGTGATGCTTAATTGATTTGGCAGCAGATCGCCTCTTTCCAAAAAGGGGGAGTTTTGAGTGAAAGCTAGTTATTTAGCCAACAGGCCTTGATATTGAGAGGGAGGGGATTGTGCCTGTTCAACTGTTTACTGTAAGCTGACTCGGCCTCCTAAGCTTTGCCATAAGGGGCTCTTGTCACTGTGTGATAATGGCAGGCTATTGTATGAGAATCAAATTGAATCTTTCACCATACTGAGCGATTCAAGAAGTTTGTGCTGAGGAGGAAGAGGAGGAGGAGGAGAAGGAGAAGGAGGAGTGTCGGTGCCGGCGTTGCTTTTGGCTACCTGTCATCTGCGGCTTTGCAAGAAAATTCATTTTGGACAGAATGGATGAAGGGTGAAATGGGAAGTGGTCTTTAGAAACGGACACTCATGAGGACTCGCCGGGCCAGAGGGCTGCATGCACACACACACACACCCCTACACACTCATGCACACACACCTTGCATGGTAGCCAGGGGATTGCTGCCAATGAGGGCCTGGTTCATCCCTGTGCTTACTCCCATCATTGTGTTCCTGAAAGGTGGATGGATCGCACACACACAAACACACACACAGACATTCACACATGAGGAGAAACATTTGTTAAATTATATAAATCAGCAGTGCAGACCTAACAGATGGTGATAGTGCATTAACATCCTGGTGGATCACAAGACCTATGGTAGTATGGCGTCCTGGGACACATTCAAGACCACCTACTCAACAGGAGTTTTATCTCATTTGTTCACTAGTTTGTGTTTGTTCATCAGTGCTAGGAGCCTTTTAAAATATTCTGTCTTTGTAGCTGTTAAATAAGAAATAGATCTATCAATCACAGGTATTTATTTATCTTTATTATTTTATATTATTCTGTCACTGCTTCAGTTGCAGTTACATTAAGGTGCGTTCAGTTCGTTTTATAAACTGAGCTTTGTCTCTAAAATAAAAAGAACTAACACCGGAGCGGAGATCAATACATGAATCGTAACTTATCGATGTGATTTCAGTGAGTGAGAGAGACTTGTTCAGAAATCTATTAAGATGCACACACACCCACAAAAAAAACAAAAACCAGTTGTTCTTGTTTCTCACACAACGGTAGGTGGAGATGCATCAGAGACAGCAGCTGTTTGTTCGTATACAGATCGTGAAGCTGAGATTGGAAGCTGGACACCTGTGTTCATGTTGCATAGGTTGAATTATAATCCCTCTATTTTGTATTTGCATCAAAGCTGTGAACATGTGAGCCAATATGTGGAATTGCAGTCAAACTGGAGCGACGGCAGTGTGACAGGCTGAATGCTACAGATTCCTGAGTACGTTTCGTGAACAGAATCACACGCTGTGAACTCAAACAGGTTTTCTTTACAGGCGTCAGAGTTCAGGAGGCTTGACTTCAGAACTTTAACAAGATCTCTAGAAATACAGGAGATTGTTTCTTCTATTTTAAATAAGAAATGAGAAAAAGTTTCACATCCATTTGAGTAAATGAGAAAAATGTAAGATGTGACTGTTGTTTTTTTTAGGTATAACATTTAAACTTTCAACCTTCAAGTCCAACATTTTCAAATAAATATATTTTTAATATGAAACCCACGAAGGAAGAAGCCATTTCAAACTTTAACTTTTAACTAATGATGGTATTTAACAAAAAATAAGATTTATTCAGCGTAAACTTCAGTAGAAAAGGCGCCGTTCACTATATTCCCTCATTAATTAGCGATTAAAATGCTCATTTTGAGGTTGGATCTTCTCCTGTCGAGACGCTCGTTCATTTGTGGCCTGTTTCGTTTCTGATTAAACAATTCACACAGGTTTGATTATCAGGTTCAGATCTTTTTTTAGTCATTTGCTGCTATAACTGAGGAGTGAAAGCATTGAATACAAATCTACACTTTGATTTGTTGATGCATCTCTAATAAAATTTGAAGAAAAATAATTTTTTTTCTTTTCTTTGTTTGTTAAATGTCATCAAAACATAGAAAACCAAGAAACTGGTGCATTTGCTGAATAAATAACTGATTGTTTGTAGTTTCATTTTACGTCTAACAACACAGCCAAGGATCTTAAAGCAATAACTTTAAATTGAACAAGAAACAATTAGGACACATTAGCACATGTTCCTATTATTCCGACATGTTAGTCAGAGGGATGAGCTGACTACATCCTCTAAAATAAGGAACAGAACTGTCACCTAATAAACTGGAAGGTGAGCACATTTTACCTTACTGTAATAAATGAAGTTTCACCGGATGAAGAGAGACTTCACCGGGCACTACTCACCCAGTGCTGAGCCCGGACGTCCCGAGGCTGGGAGGAGCTGGGCTGGCTGTGCTATGAGGAGGCGGAGTCGCAGAAGAAGAGATGGCGGCCGAGCTGACCGGAGTCATGGGGCAGGACGCTGAAGGAGACGAGCTGGCGCCTGAGAGGAAGGAGAGAAGAAGGACGGTGTTGATGCCTTGCGGCAGGTTTTGTCGCTGCCACTGTACAGGAGAGTTACGGCGTTATTACTAAATAAACACCGCGGTGACATCGCTCTTTATCAGGACGCTGAGCTTCTTGAGTGTCTTCCTTAACTCCATTCAACTTGAGACCGGAGAGAAGTTTGCGACTGGAAAGTATTAGACCTCGGCTCAACGGGGCAATAAACATCCAGCTGGGTTTGTTAGCTGTCAGCTCATCTGTCATATCGGTGAAACCTGGGATATCTCACCCTGTAGCCAAAGGTCTATAAATCATGAGGACGAGTCACGAAGGTAAACAACTCAAGATGGGACCATGTTGTCAACAAAACAGTCTTTCTCTCTTTTTTTTTAAAGTGATGATTCTTCAGCGATTCCTGAAGTCAGCGAAATACAGAAATATCAGTTTCTTCTAAATGATATCAGGTTTAATCTCTCCTGCGACAGACCTTGGGGTTCAAAAACACACCTGAGAGGCTCTGCTCTAACCTTTAATAATTTACTGACGAGACTCTACACGGGCTCAAACAGTAATTACAGCTCACCTGTTGTGCTGAGGCTGGTGGTGACCTGGGACAGACCGTGACTGGATATCTGGAGATGGAGAGGGAAAAGAGAGATCAGGAACTACATCAGGCGAACGTCTCAAATCACAGGGTGAGGCGTCGAGGCGGTACCATGTGCGGGCTGTAGCAGGGGGCTTTGTGCGTCATGACAGGCGAGGTCTGGCTGGGCAGGGGAGGGGTGGTGCTGCTGGACGGGTTGATGCGTTTCTCCTTCTGCCGGCGGTTGCAGAACCAAACGCGAATCACCTCCTTCTCCATGTTGAGCTGCTCCGCCATCAGCAGGATCTCCTCCGAGGTAGGCTTCTGGTTCTGAGGAGGAAAAAAAAAATAATGACTAATGAGAAAATAGACAGGTGAGGAAGAACTAAAAAGAAGGTGTTTTAAAACAGAGGCCTGGTCTGGAGCTCTTTTTATTATTTCTACTGTACTGAACATCATAGAAAAGTATGATGCAAATAAAATCAGTGCCGTTGTTTTCATCCATAAAATAAAAACTTAAACCTTCATTATTCTGTATTCACACTAACAATAAATCAATGCAGATATTTTTATGTCCATCTCAGTCTCCCATTTTTTTTTTACAAGTTGATGTCATACCGTGCAGAAGTTGCGCTCTAGGGCCACTCGCACGTTGGTCTCGATGCTGGTGCGTTTCTTCCTGCGTCGGCCGGGCAGACCCTCGATGCCCAACATGGGGGAGGACAGAGAGGAGGGGCTGGGCAGCATGCTGTCCACCGCCATTGTTTCTGTAAGACACGAGGAGAGGTGGACAGTTAAGAGAGAGGGAGGGAGAGAAAGAAGAAGCAGGGAGACAGATGCAGAGAAGCACAGAGAGACGTGAAGAGAATTTAAATCTGCCAAAAAAAAAAAAAGGAAACTGATTCGTTAAATATAGTTCCGTCGATCTGAGATCTGTGTCCTCTTTCGTTTCAGGGCTCACCTGCGTCACTCAGCCACTTCTCCAGCAGTGGTTTCAGCTTGCACATGTTCTTAAAGCTCAGGTTGAGAGCTTCGAAGCGGGAGATGGTCGTCTGGCTGAAGTCGTTGCCGTACAGTTTGCCCATAGCCACGCCCACATCGCCCTGATAGAGACGGATAATCAGCGTCGCCACATAAAATGCATTCAAACTATTTTTTGTTTTTTGCAGACGCTCGTCTCCAGCTCCCTCCTCTTTCTTACCTGGGTGAATCCCAGCTTTATGCGTCGCTGTTTGAAGGTCCGGGCGAACTGCTCCAGCTCCTCCAGGTCGCTGGGCTCTTCGCCCAGGTGGCCCCCGTGACCCCCGTGACCCACGTGACCCCCATGGCCCCCGTGACCTCCGGAAGTCAAACCAGAGCTTAGCGAGGACGCCATGGCACTGCTGGACGCGGAGGTGGCTCCTACGGATGTCACGACGCCAACGCCGCTGCTCCCGGTGCCGACTACAGATCCCCCGCTGCTTCCAGCATCACTGCTCTTCTCCCTCTGTAACATCAGGAAGAGGTAAACACGTCAGGCTTATTCAAGTGTCCTGATACTGTACTATCTGGGGAGCTGTTGAGCACATAAAGCCCAAAACATTAAAGAATCCCAAATGTTTGAATTTGACTTTCTAAGAACTAAAAAAACTAAAGACACCTGTCCTTGAAACATGAAGGAATCAGATGTGAAAATAAATAAATAAATGACCCTGTGTCTCTTAAATTCTAGACATTTGAAGGTCAGCATGCACAAGCCCATCTTTTATTCTTAACAGGAGAAAAAACATATTTAATATTCATAAAAAGCGTTGATCCTTTGCCTCCCACTATGTCAGCTGAGAATAAAACCCGCACGTCGTCTGTCAAAGCTGTGACCCCGCAAGCTTTCGGATGATCAACTAATTGAGCGGACGTCATGCGCGATATCTGCTGCCCGGCGGCTCATTTGCATTCACGTCCGTGTGCATAAAATAAAATGAGCAACGAGGGCACGCCTGCGTCTGACACGGCTTCATCGCAGCTTAATCAAAAATCCATAACGGCGCTCGGACGTGTGACGATGCATTCATGCATTATGTTACAGGAGCTAAAGGGTGAGGACGGGGCGAGGTGAAAGTATCCCCGAGGCCTTATTGGAGCAGAAGCAGCGTCTGTGATGAGGAGAACATGCTACGGAGGTACGTGTTTATTGAGCAGCTTTCTTAACGTTTTACTGGCACAAAAAGCTGCTGCAAAAACCTAAAGTTTGTTTAAAACACTAAATTACTCGTGCTGTTCTCAGCTAAAGCAGAAAGAAAGTTTGCATCCTGCACAGGTTTTGCAGAAGAAAACTGCTGATTTCAGTCTGATAGAAACCCTGCGGTGCAAAGATTCCTCTTCTACTTAATCACACTTGTTTTGTAGTTAAACCTCTTCACAGGTTATGCTTCATTTCTCTCTCTTCCTCTCTTTCTTCCACCCACTCACACACAAAAAAAAAAACATTTCGTACCTGTGCTTGGAGTCCCAGGCGAGGTGGAGTTGTCAGTAGTCCCCCTGGGCTTTGCTGAGGTAGCTGGATCAGATTTGGTGTCGAGAGCAAACCTGGGAAATGAAGAGCAACCGATTAATAAGCTGCTCATTTAAATTATTTAACTAGAAAGGATCATAAAGTGTATAAAGGGCACATAATGGCACCTTCACTAATTAGTAA
This sequence comes from Chelon labrosus, assembly GCF_963514085.1. Lineage (NCBI taxonomy): Eukaryota > Metazoa > Chordata > Actinopteri > Mugiliformes > Mugilidae > Chelon > Chelon labrosus. The sequence continues at coordinate 4,924,240 of NC_140349.1, forward strand.
TAACCACTCTCTGTGTTTAACATATATCACAAGAGACGAGCAGAGGCTTCCTCACCCTGCTGTGGCTGCTGGGCCTGTGCTGGCTGGGACAGGAGGAACTGTGCAGGAGACTGGAGGTGATGACCCGGCATCAAGACCAGCTGCTGGAGCTGCAGCAACTGCTGGATGTCCTGCAACATAAATTTCATCACCAAAGTGTTGATTTAGTGAAAAAGGCATCAAGAGAACTTAATTTTGTCGTAAAATCGATCCGTTTTTTTTGTGAACGAATGAATGAACAGACACATGCTGCTCATTACGGCCGATCATACCTGTGCTGTGAGCTGGATTGGCTGCGACAGAGCCAGCTGTGGCGGGGCTTGGAGAGTTTGCTCTTGTTTGGTTTGCTGTTGCTGCTGATGCTGCTGCTGTTGGGACTGTGATTGGTTCTGCTGCTGCTGCTGCTGGTTGGCTTGCTGCTGCGCGGCGGCGTGGGCAGCGTGAGCGGCATGGGCGGCGTTCGACTGCTGCACGGCCGCCGCCAAGAGCTGAGCCTGAGCCTGTTGGAGGAGCAGCTGCTGCTGGGCCGGGAGGAGAGCGGCAAGCTGGGAGAGAGCAAGGAGAGGAGGAGGAGGAGGAGGAGGAGGAGGAGGAACGATGGGACGGGGATGGGAATAAACATGCGCAAGGGAGGGGGAAGAAATGACAGAATAAAAAGAGATGCAGGAGAACGATGACAGAAAAGACAAATGAAGAGTAACAAAAGTCAGGAGAGAGAACAGAGAAATATCAGTGAAGCATTCCAGGAGTTGAGGTGCAGGTGAGTCTGTTAGCAGACAGTAAGAGCATGCCACAGCAAGACAAGCAAGAAAAGCCACCCACTTAACTTAAAGAAGACTTAGCAGAGGTATTCCACTGTACTCCCACTCCAGAACACTTTATTACAGGCTGTACATGTTCTTGACAGCTATATTCAGGGCAGCTAAACACACTGAATATTTTACCTGACGGCTAAAGAAACAATAGCTGTCACATCGTGAGCTGGAGCATGTCTGGAGCTCCTCATGGAGAATTTAACTCTTTAAAGTTTGTCACATTTTACTCGCAGGAAACAAAGCTTTAAAGTTGTATTACTGCAGAGCATCAATGTAATATTTAAGACACAGATGTGGACATCTTCTAGCAAGTTATCATTTTTTAAATCCTGGAGAGGTGACATAATAAGACAGGAAATGTGTCTGCTACATTTAGAAATACTACATGCTCAGATGGCCACTGTGAATTCTACTAATCCAGTTCCCCGTGTGTGTTTTCTCACCCCTGCTAGCTGACTGCCCGCCAGCATCAGCTGCGTGTGGTGGTGTTGAGTCTGTTGCTGTTGTTGAGAGGGAGGTGCCGGAGGAGCAGCAGGAACAGAGCTGTGTGTTATCTCGGAGCTCTCTTCACCCTTTCCCTAAACGAGAAAAACAAAAAGAGTCACAGTTTGGATTTGAATTTGCCAAAGAAACACGCGTCGCATCGCGCACACGTGTTTCATACAGCGGCGCTCTCGTCTGATCTCAGAGCTGACGTGAGAGGCCGCAGGCGTCCCGCTAATGAAAATCTTTTTTTGATGTTTCGCCGGTGCTCCGCCTCATCTTAAGGATTTATAACCTCACAGCGAAGGTGCATTAGAATGCGCGAGGAGCGATGCTGAACCTGCACACGAATACGGTGCAAGAAAAACGCCTGTTTGGTTACACACACCTCACATGAGTCTGCAAAAATCCTCCCGCAAGAAATTGAGGAAAACTCTAAACCGTTTCTGTCTGCTCTCTCTGCTTTATCACACATCCTAACACTAGTCTCCTAACTTTCAGCAGCTGCATAATTAAGAGTGCAACCGAGCTGAAGAGGTAAACGAGCACAGGACGAACTCTCTCAGACGCTCACAAATCTGACGAGCAGGTTTCTCAGAATATCGGAGCAAGAGCAGACAAACCAGATTATGCAGATGAGAAGAACAATGACACACACTTCTCTGTTTGACTTCATGCTTCTCTCTCGGTCTTGCTGCTGCTGCTGCTTACTTACCCCGAGTCACAGATTGCCGTCCATCAGCCCAAAAAGGACGAGTCAATCTTCCTCGTCTTCACGGCGTTTGAAAAATTTCAAAGCGGCCGACCTCTGACCTCTCGCTGTCGTTACCTGCTCACAGCCCTGTCATTTCCCGTCCATCACGGTTTGCGCTGCGCCGCGTCTCTCTGTCTTGTCTATCACTCACTGCCACCTCGTCCACATCCCTCTCTCTCTCTGTCTCTGTCTTTTCTCGGTGAGGCAGGTGCGGGCACGGCTGCATGATTTGAATATTGGATGGTGCCAGGGAGAGACGCCACTTGGCACGAGAGCGATGCCTACAGACGCAACGCGGACGCGTTCACGCCCATGCACGTTAACACACAACTGTACGTACGCGGACGCAGGGATGCACGTACTCAGACGAAACTGTTTTATGCAAATGTTTTGGCTGAAGCTCGTCATCGGTGAATTGACTTTGATGGATGGACACAAAATTAATTACTAAACCTCCTCTTGAGGAAGCTGCTGAAAGTATTTATTGTTTTTATGAGATGTAATGAGCTCATAATGACATAATTCATCCCCTAATCCACACCTAAAATTGAGCTTTAACTCTAAAAAGTTGTCCCTATAATGACAAAATGTCCTTACAACTTTAGTATTGTATAAAAACTGTCCCTCACAAGTATATAAAAACACACACCACACACACACACACACACACACACATTTCATGTCTGAACCGGCTCACCTTGCTGCCAGCTATTGTTGGGGAGAGGCTGAAGGGGCTCGCTTTCATTGTCTGGACCTGCAGCCAAACACACGAAATAAATCACACACATTCACAACATCGATACGAACGGATGACACATTCAGATGAAACGCCACGCTGTAATCTGCGGCCACGGGTTTCCAGCGTATCGCAGTTTCCTGGGGACAGCTACTCTCACCCTCGCACCAAACAATAACAATTAGAAACGGTTTCGCGCGGCGTGAGTCGACAGACGTGAAATCGCCGACGCTGCACACTCAGGACTGTGGACGGTGGACTTAACAGCGTTTTAAGAAATGTTAATCTGCACAAAATGAGAGAAAAATTCTCCAAAACTCTGCTACTTTATGAGACGGGCTCATAAATGGAGATTTATTCTCACAGTCATGTTGTGTCATTTGAAAAAGCAAAAGTGTTTAAAACTCTCTAAAGTGGATGTTAACAGTAAATGATGCTGTTATGATCTGATATTACGAAGATTAACAATGTTTTATTATTTACTGCGACGCACAACTGTAGCACAACGCACAGAGCACTTTTTAAACTCAGCTTTTAAGCTTTTTAGTGTTTAACAGACTTCTCTTGCACCTTGTTTTTTAAAGTATTTTTGCAGGTTTTATATTTCTTTTATTTATTCAGCATCGTTAGTAAAGGAGATTTGCAAAGTAAGTGCTGTTTTTACCGTGCCTATGACAACAAACATCTTAAAAAAATTAAGAAAAGGTGAATTATTTGTTATATTTAATCGTACAGCGATTAAAAACAAATCAATTCCAAAAAGAGCCAAAAGTAAAATACCAACCTGGTCATCAGGGCTGTTTCTGTCAGAGTCTGAAACACAAATAAACGACAGATTAGTCACAGTCTGCACAACTGTGAAGGAATCACTAGTCAGGAGAGAACGTGATAAGATCAGACTGTGGTTAACAGTTCTATGGAACAGAATAGTTCATGTTCACTCCTGCTTTAATAAATAAATTCTCAGAAAACTAAAACACGACTGAACTCGTGTCATTAAGTTTGTGCGCGTTGTACCTGAACTGTCCCCTGGATAGTCAGCCCCAGGCTTCTCCTCCCCTGAAGCTTTGGACATCCTGATATCTGCAGGAAACACACACACAGATCCACATCAGACATCAGACAGGGGCAGGGATAATACACACGGGTATGTAATGTAATGCTAGCACGGCTGACCAACAAGATACTTGCATTAATGTTAAATAAATAGGAAATTTGGATATTTGTCTTTTGAGAGGCAGGCCTGGAACAGGAGGGTTTGATTCGGAGGACTTGAACAACACTTCGCCCTTAGCATACGTACCTCTGAGCAAGGGCTGCCGTGCAAAAGCCTGTCTTCTACATTTGAGGACATATTTTATTATCATTTTATGTAAATCACTTTGTAACGTCTTGTTTTAAGTGTATTTATGTTTTAAATAATCGTGTTGTCTCTTTGAAAATCACTCGCTTTCTCACACGGTGCAGGATGAAGCTTCCAGAACGAGAGATCAACTTCCTCCTCTACAACTCCGAGGGGTCAAAGTTCAGCTGAAATCAATACCATCAGGAGTCATTCGAATGCGAAAGAACAGAGTGGAGATTACGTCTGCGACAAATGCTCATCACGAGTTCATTTATCTTTGGAGAGAAGACGCGGAAGCGGAGCCGTGATTAAGAGGCGGATACAAGAATCTCCTCCTGTTTTCATTAAACAGGACCTGACGAATCCTCTGCTAAGCAAAAACTTTATGCTCTGCAAGCAAAACGGATGATATCCAAGTCTAATTGAGCTCTTTGAATGTAAACTTTATCGACTCCGGAAGGCGGAGCTGGGATTAAGAGTCAACCTTTCATGGCAGATATCATCCTAACTACCTCTGCTGTGGCTTCTTGGTTGTGGTCACCTCTGGGCTTGCAGCGGTTAATTGGTCCAGGAAGCTACAGGAACTGCTTACCTGAGCACCAGACATTAGTCTAGCAGCTTCCACCTTGGATAAAACCCTCCTTCACCGCCTGCTCTGTGATTTAACTTTCTGTCTTTGTTGTGCTCACTCTCTACCATGTTGTGCTCAACACTTTTAAAAACCAACGGCTCATCTTTTGTTACCAGTTCATCCAGAAAGGACGCGGAAGGATGTTAAAACTTCATCCCAGAGTGATTCAGTGAACACTACAGTGAAAACTATAAAAATGATGACCGATAAAAACCAGTGAACGTGAAAGAAAGAATGAAAGAACGACTTGAAACTCAAAACGCATTATATACATGTATATATGGATGTTATATGTGAGCCCAGTGTGAGTGTCGTATGCGTGGTAATCTCATCATCAGGGTCACAGAGATGTTCAAGGTATGGTCAGAGGAAGTGGAGATGAAAAGATGAAAATAAATAACATAAAAATGGTGGAAAATAAAAATAAAAAAAAGAGCAGTGATACCCAGATGTATCTATAAATGCATCTGCTTGCTTCTGCTGCTTTGTTCGTCATATTATTTTTTTCCCCGAGCCTCTCTCTCCCGCCGGCCTTAAGCTGCTCAAGGTTTTTTCCCGTTTAAAGGGAGTTTTATTTTTTTTTTCCTTTAGCCAGGTTTCAGGCTTTGAGTTCTGTAAAACGTCATCTAGAGAAAACATGAATTGCTGTGTGAATAAAACTAAACTGTACTTGTGTTTTGGGTTTCCTCTTTTAACTCTAGAATACTTTATAATAATGCCAACATAGATGATGATTGTGCTCGAAATATAATCTGTTCAAGATCGTCATGTTGATAAAACTTTGTACCTGGGATCAAAATGCAAAAATCTAAATCTATCTGATTTCATATGATAACAGGAAAAATACACTAATAATACATTCTAATACAACGATCCTGCACTAAATCCTCCTTCATGATTGCTCTATTTTTCAGCTGACGTTGAAGCGGTGTCAGAAAGGTGGTGACTCGACTGGATCATCATTTTGGAGGATGCAGGTTTGTGTCACTTTTAAACAGGATTGAATTAAACACTAAAAATCTAGCACACTGATCAAAACGTCAAAAATACTACAAATCACAGGCTACAAAATGAAAACACAGCTGAATCAAGAGCTCTCTGGGTTATTTAAAATGAATGCTGAATACCTTCATGAAGATAAGATTTAGTGCAAGACTGATCCTAATGAAATGGCGAGCGCAGACTGAGTGAACTTTGTGTCTGCAGAGAATCATTTGCAGTTGCACATTAAAACCAGATGGTGGCAGCACTCGCTCAGACATGCTCTGCAGGAGGGTCTGAGTGTGTCCATACGTACAAACGGTAATAAAGCATCTTTCCTCTCCAGTATTAAGGACTAATAATAATAATAATAATAATATTCATTCATAAAGTGCAGAAATAGTTCAGCTCAGACATTTGATCTCTGATAAATGTAAAGGAAATGAAGGACACATGATAGAAGCTGTAATCTGAACCAGTGAAGATTTTGTAACTGCCGACCTTCAGCTACAAACCGTCTCCTTTTATAAGGTTTGAAGTACAAAAACACCAGAGAAGTATTTAGAAATACTCCATTACTAAATGTCCTTCATATCGAATTAAATACTTCACACGGCAGAAGTGTGTTAACCAGACTTTACTGGGCTTATAAATGACTAAATTGAACCAAAAATACTTATTATTAACACCTTAAAAATACTTCTATTGTTACTACTAGTATTACTGCTACTACTAAGATTACAAGTACTGATAGTGCTGTTGAGTACTACACCTGTTTCTATTGTTACTACAGAAACACACTATTTAAATGAAACATCCTCCCTATGAGGAGAGAGAGCCCATAAAATCATTTCATCATCTCCCCCCCCAACTCCTCCACGCCTCAGCTACCCCTAACCCCTCTGGCCATGGAGCCTTTTAACCCCCACCCCCCCATCCACCTCATGTATGGCAACAAATCAACAAATCAAACGCCCTGAACCCCTAAAATGTCACAGTACGAAGTCTTTGATCGGGGTTTGGAGCAAGCTGTCCCACGTCTGGAAGTCCCTCGGTCTCATTTTTTATTTTTTTCTAAATTTAAGTTACAGTCCCCAAAAACACCTCCACCTTGGATTTGATGGGAGTCGCTCAGATGTGAGGCCCCTCCCCTCTCCTTTTTCTTCTTGCTCATCCTATCAGTGCTAATAACAGAGAGGGAGAAAGAGGCCGATGGGCAGATGATGTATCTGTCTTGTGGGGTTGACATGGCCGGCCCGAGAGAGAGAGGGAGGGGGGGGGGGGGGGGGGCGCAGGGTCACTATCAGGGAATTAGAAAAGAGGGAATGAGTGGAAAAGAAGGGGGGTTAGCATGGCTGGAGGGGGTCCTAAACTCAACGCCACCCCCTCCTCCTTTTCCCCTCCACTCTCCCTCCTTGTTGCCCACCCACCCCGCCCCGGTCACGCCTGTCAGGGGCCAGTGACAGACGGCGCGTGGGTTCATTTGTGTGTGTGTGTGTGTGTGTTGTGGGTGGGGGTGTGGGGTGTGGGGCGGAGGGGGGGTCGCCGCCGCCGCTGTTTGGCGTGTGGATGTCAAAGGTCAGGCACATGGTCTCGGCCACCTCGCGCCCTCGCAGTCGCACACAAACAAGCTGCTGCCTTTTCCACCTGTCCCCCCCTGTCACATCCGCCACCAAAAACAAACGCACCCGCAGCGCCGACGAGAGAAAGGCCGCAACGGTGGAACATTTAAACGGGAAACGAGATGAAAGCTGCAGAAAACAATCATTTATCACGGACACTAATTAAACTTTTATCAGGTCTCACTTCTAGTGTTTTATGTTGGACGGAAAAAATGACAAGAAAGAAATAACCAGAGGAATAATCTGATATTTGTTGATTATTTATGTGGCTTTAAAAAGCACCTATAATCCCTTTTCTTGGATTTAATAAATAAATAAAATGTTCTATTCTCTTAATGCTATAGAGTAATATCTAATATAAAATGTAAGAGTTTAATTTACTAATTTAACAGATGCAGTATGAACGAAAGTCAAGGGCAAGGTCAGGGCAGTAACACACAGTTCTTTTCTTTGAATAAGTTTGATTAAATTTATTTATTTAACTCTGTACCATTGTACATCTTCTTCATATTCAATCCTTCACATAAGTTACTGTGCAGTTTGAACTATTCATAGTTCAGTTATTTTATATTTCATCTCTTTATCTTGTTCAACTTCTGACCTGCTCATTTGCCGTTACCTGCACATTATACAGAAATAAAGCCTTGATCTTTAAACATTTGATCTATAAAACAGAGGAAAACAAAAGTCTTTAAAACTTCCAGGCGTTTTAAACTGACTAACAGGTTTATTTATTTATTTTTTTAATGCGAGAAAAAGTTCAGCGACGTTTAAATTGAACCTCGTAGCCGCCGTAGCCGTAGTCGTGTCTCATTTTAATGACCGACACGCGGCTGAAGGCAAACAAAACTCAGAGGACAGAGCTCAGAGGACGTGGACACATTTGTTTGCGTTTAATGAGAATAAATTCGGCTTCATATCAGCGACGAAGCTGCAGCAGAGTCACTGTAGGAGCTTCGTGATCTACAATGACCTTATACTTTTAAATCATTCTACTGAGTTCATTTTTATTTAATATTCTACATTTGATGCCATAATTACTGCTCACAACACTCACAAATTGTTGGATATATATGTGATTGTGTATACAATCTATGTTTTATACTCATCTATATTTATACTCATACCTTATGATGCTCTTTAAACTTATTCTAATTACCAACATCCTCAGTCTGAAGAGAAGACAGCTGCTCTTCTAACTTCCACCCAGCTGAAGTAGAAGCTTCTTTCTACACAAATGATTAGTTTCATACGTCTTCCAGGGCTCTTGTTTTTAGAAAACTAAAAAAAATACAAGAAAGCAACGCTGTGCTGCTGACAGTCATCCAGGATGAGAAGCTAACCGGTTAGCTGCAGCATGGTTTCTGCCCCTTCACGCTGCCCTGACATCCAGACTAACCCAGTCTGTGCTCGGCGCTCCACCTGCACACGTCCGATTAGCATCCCCGCTCCTTCGCTTTGTCCCTCACCTCCCACCTCCCTCTGTCCTCCGCTCGGTCCATCTTTGATTTATTCTGATCCTTCCCTCTCTGCCTCCGACGTGAGCATCTCACTTGAACTTCTCCACAACCCTTCCATCTAAACCCCCTTCCACCCGTTTGCCTCCTCTTAATTCCTTCATTGCCGTCCGCCTCTCTCTGTCAAATTTAATCTCTAGCATCCCGTCTTTCCTTCCCCTCACGTTCTCCGCCTCTCCCTTTTAATATGTCCCACCGTTGAACGTCACTTTCTGTCCTGGGTTGTCCTCCGTTCTCTTTAAAAATATTTCCTGTGCTGCCATGAAACTGAATCTTAGTGGAGTTAATTTTCATTAAGTGCACCTTAGTTCTGGAAAACTTATGCAGAACGCCAAAAACATCTGAGGAATTTGTCTTAGTGTTTGGTGAGATAAACATATAAATATAAAATATATAGTATGTAGAAAGAATATATAAAAGGTCTGGATTTAATTAGTAGAAGAATAGGACAGATTTGATGCAGAGAGCGTAGAAAAGAAAAGATGGTTTAGTGTCATTTTTCAGCAAAACCTGTTATTTAATCAAATCCTCAGACAAATTATTCCTGTAAACTGAATTAAACAAATCATTTTCACACTATTTCATCTGAATTCAACAATTTTACCACCTGGTTTAAAGTAGTTTTTGAGAAGCTGCTTCTTCCTAACATCCTCCCCGTGTCTTTCTTCCTGCAGGCCTCGTCACGGTGACACCAGGATGCTACTCTGACAGATTAAACGTGCCTTTTTCAGATTTACACCAGATTATTTCTAATTTCCCTGTCATTAAAACTCTCTCTCTCTCTCTCCTTTGCCGCCTCTGCCTCTACACTGTAATCCCTCCATCCCTTCCACCTCTCCTCCTCCTCTCTCCTCCACCTTTCCTCTGCCTCTCCTTCAGCAGTGGTCAGCAGCAGCAGCAGCGGTCATGGCACCACTGGACAGCGCTCTGCTAGCACAGGACACACAGACCCGTTGCCAGGCAACAGCAATGAAAGATCACTGAGTGTGTGTGTGTGCGCATGTATGGGTGTCCACACGTGTGCAGTAGTGTGTGTGTGCGTGCCGCTCACATGTTCGGTGTGTACCTGTGAGAGTGTTAATCATTAAGAATAAACATGTTTCCCTGCCTGTAGCTGAGGCTTCGCTGAGAGGCAAACAAACCGCTGCATGCTAATGTCTGCGCTGCTGTTTACACTCTAACAGGATGCACTAAAGGCTTTCTTTTTTTGTCGTCCAGGTGATGATCACGTTATATCACTGTCACACGAGGGGGAAAAAAAAAAAAAAAAAAAGGGGGTGAAACCAGAATAGAAATCACACTTGACACTCGTTCTTAATGACGACGCGATCGATGGTTTCACAGTTGTCAAGAGCTAAAACGCTACGATGGATCGGGATGTTTAAGGTTTAATAGGTTGTCAAGGCGGTGTTTTCATGGTTGCAGTTTAACGTCAACGCAAAAGTCAGCGTTTTACAGATAATAAAAACAGTTTAAGGAGAAAGATACGGTCAGATACATCCAAGACGATTAAAACCATTTCAGGACACCTGCTCAGTTTTTACAGCTCTGTAAGATAATAATCTGATATCTTAATACTGTGCGCCTCCTCCGTGCACAGTCTACAGTATTTCATAAGCAGGCTGCATTAAATCTGCACCCCGGGAGTAAATGAGTAACACCGTGCTCAGACAATGATTTGTTTTTGATTCATATTGGTGTCTCAATGAGTTTATGCACAACTGGAAAAGTACTGCATCCGTATGATGTCCTGTGCTCAAGCGTACCTTTTCGTGAGATTAAACGTGTGTGTGTGTGTGTGCGCGTCGGCTGCATGCATGCATGTGGACGTGCACGGGGGGGGCGAGCGCTTTCCGAATATGTCTCTAGAGTGTTTATTATATCCGATACAGTACCTCTTTCTCGCACCACATATTTCTGTGCCGATCGATTCCTCTGACTCCCGACAAGACAATAATCGCACCGCCCTCCCTCTCTCCTTCCCTCCACCATTATTACTGCCCTCCCCAAGGAGCGCAATGAAGGGATGGAGGGATGTGAAACAGAGAAATAAAGCGAGGGAGGACAAGGGGAAAGGAGGAAATGGCCACTGTGTGCTACTTCCTTTTTCCAGAATCCCTGCGTCGGGGTCTAAAGATGGAGGGCAGAAAAAAAAGTGAGCGGACGAGGAGGGAAGAGGAAGAGGGGACAAATGAGCAAGAAGGATGAAGACAACGAGCAGGAACATTTAGGAAATTTGGGGGGGGGGGGATAATAGAGGAGACATGACAGAGATGGTTTCAAAGGGAGAAAACAAGGGGAGTTGAGGGACGGAAAATGGCAGGGAGGGCGATGGAGAGAACAGAGGGAGTGATGGTGATGGGACAGGAGGGAAGACACATGAGAGGAGACAAAAACAAAATAAACAGGCAACAGAAAATTTAGAAATCTGGAGATAATAGGTGTAGGTGGAAAAAAAAATAATGATGAGGGCTGCTGAAACAGAATTAGAGGCAAAAATACCCCCAATAAGAGAAGAGGAAGAGTGAACGAATGGGTGGATTAATAAAAACAGAGAACAGCGACTAAAATTATAAAAGATTTAAGGCGAAAAAATAGGCTGACGATAATAAATAAAACGGACACGGACGGAACAGAGAGAAGTGCAGCGTGACAGAGCATCCTCACAGGAAATAGGAGGAAGGAAAAGATAGTGACAATTGGACTAACAAAGACACACAGCCTCGCCTTGATGGTTTGTGTGTGTGTGTGAGTGATTGGATGAGGGAGGGAGGGGGCTAGATTGTGTGCAACGGAGTCAATGACAGAATGAACCCACAGGGTGGACAGAGAGATGGCCGCAAAATAAAAAAATAAATAAAAATGAGACGGCGGGAGACCTCAGAGACACGAAATAGGTCTCCGAGCGTGATTTGATTGAGATTTTAAGCAAGAAATATTCAAAAAAATGACAAAGAAAGTGTCAAAAATTTGAAAATAATGCCTAAAAGCTGCTAAGAGAAATAAAATGTGAGCGAAATAATATTAAAAAACTCAAATATTGACACAGAAGCCCGCGGATCAACTGGTTTTCGCTCGTGTTTGCGGTGAGGATTTGAATCGAAATCCTGCAGTCTCCCTTTCAGCTTGACCACCACATTTATCCGGCGGGGGCTGAAAGGATCTCATAAGTCCAAGCGTGGCAGAATTTTTTTCCTCCACCCATAGAAGATCATATTATCCTTCAATTTGGAGTTATGAGGTTGTCATGTGACCGCGGGGATATTTATGTTCAGAGTGTTTGGATTCAGGCTGAGAAAAAGAAACAAACCCCTCCACGTTTTTGTCACGGTGATGAACTGCGCGCGCCTTTAATTCTGTCTCGGTGAGCGAGAAGAAAACGCCAGCTCCGGTAGTCTGTGTAGCTCTACAAGTGCAAACGAGTGAATGAATGGATGAGTAAGGCGTGTTGAAACCAGCCCGCCACCGCCACCGCCGCCGCCGCCGCCTCCTCCTGCAGCCGTGGATGCCCGGTGATCTATGGTGCGTGCTGCGAGCCGTTAGATGGCTGGGTTTACAGGTTTATCGATTGGACCCGACTTTAAATTGGCTCCCAATTAAACAGAGCGCTTATTTGACCTCTTTACCCCTTCCTGTCCTCTCCTTTCCTGTCCCGTTAAATATCCCCCCCACCTCTCACACACACACACACACACACACACACACCTCCATCTCCTCCTTATTTTCCCCCACCTCCATCGACACATCCGTCTCTCGCTCAGTGTAATACCTCCACTCCCTTCCCCCCTCCGTCTATGGCCATCACCCCCATCCCCATTCTCTGCTAACAGCACCTACCCCCCTCTATTTAAACCCCTCTCTCTCTCCCTCATCACACGCTGCTGCATTTGTTTCCTCTCTCTGTCCTTTTCCCACCTTTCCCCAGATGTGATCTTTGCTCTGTTTCTCTCTTACACTTTCTCTCGGTCAATCCATCAATCTCTCCTTAAATAACAACGATGAATTATTAAGCATATTTATTCAAACAGCATTAATTATAAAATACAGGCAGCGTGTCTGTCGAATCGGCCGAGGATGGAGAGGGAGAAGAAGGAGAAGAAGGAGAAGGAGGTGAAGTAAGGGAGGGTGTTGGGAGGTAAAGGGAAAGGTGGAGGGTGAGGTGGTTTGTGGTTAGGGTTGAAAATTGGGGAGAGAAAAGAAGAAGAGGGAGGTGAAAAGGGGGGTTAGGAAATTGGTGTGGCTAGCGGAACAGCTTCCCTCCCTCCCCTCCACCATCCCTCGCTCCCTCCTCACCCTCCCTCCCTCCCCCCTCTTCCCTTCCCCGCTCTGCTTTGTATTCTGTGGAGATGACAGGGGGAAAGCTTTATTGCTCTGAGTTTGTATCGATCGGGGCCCCGCAGAGGGGGTAGCCAGACCCGCGCACACTGAAGGCCCTTTCGCAGAGGCCGCCGATTCCTGCCTACGAGCCCCGAGCCTCGCCCCGCCCGCTCGCTCGCCCGCCCGCCCGCCCACCACCTCACCTCGCAACGGCCAAACACACCCTTCCCTCTCCTCTTATTCCGCGGCTCCCTCTTTCTCTTTTTAAGATTGCGTGCTCCTTCTCTTGCTTCGAGAGGTCAAGAGACGATGGCTTTTATTTACCTGCGTGCAACACGAGCACGCCCGAATAAAAACGCGATCTCTCTCTCCCAAAAAAAAAAAAAAAAAAAAGACTTTCCAGTCAAGCAGAGGCGAAACGCATTTGCCTGGAGCAGCAGCAGCAGCAGCAGCAGCACTCACATGAATACGCTCACATGTAGCAGCAACACACATGCACAAGAAGTACACAAACACACACATATATATATATATATACACACACTGCCAAAACACAATCCCAGGCTGCAGGGCTGAGCTGCTGTCCTGACCAGAGTTGCATCAGAAATCCCTAATCTGGGAGCGTGACCGTCCTCAGTTCCAGCAGGCAGGGATCAGGATGCTCCGGGCAGATTCCGAATTTAAGGATAAGATGGGATGGGGATGCAGGTTCGGAAATCACCCCCAGGGATGGAAGGATGGGATGGAAGTGGGGTGAGGAGGGGGACAGCGAGTGGTAGGAATCACCCCCCCCCGCCCGCCCCTGAACTGTGCAGCCAACTTTCTAAGAGCAAAAGGGCCGAACAAGGGGGCAGACGACTCCCCCTCTTTCTTTCTTTTTTTTTTAGCCTTATACACACATTCATAACTGGCAGCTGCAACATCACAGCTTCCATTTGTCAGCTGGAGCATCTGGGTGTCAAACACAAAAGGAGAAGAGCGTTTCCTCGCGTATTCAACGAAAGACGCAGAACGCAGCTTCATTAATCTCCAAACAAAAATATAAAATTGAAAGGAATCATTAGCTGCTGCATTTTACGTCTTTAACAGACGACAGGGAACGAGTGAAAGGAAACCTGAGCCGTTGTGGTTCACGGTCGGCGTCTTAATCCTCCAACGCTCAAGTTTCTTTTTTTTCCAGACATTTATTTCCATCTATATATAGTGTATTTATCAGGAAGTGTAATAAAACAAAATAAAATAAGGTAATAAAAGCTGTGATTAATCATTTACACACAGAATCAACACAAGCCTCTGCAGATGGAGCATCGGCCTTTGACATTTAACACGTTGTGCCCCAACATGAGTGTACGGGGTCTTTTCTTCCTCTTAAAATACGTAGTAAATGAATCCTTTAATTATCTTCTAAGTAGCTGATTAATACTTTAGTTAAAAACTAAATAATAAAACAGAATGTCCCCGTTAGAGCTTTATTCAGACATAACCGTTAAGACGTATTAACTATTCGACTAAATTAAGATTAAATCAGTGTTTACCTAATAAAGAAACCTGTTATTTATTATATTCTGTTATAAATTAGCAAAGACAGAGTTGAGTATGCTTTGACGTCTTTGTCTTATGCTCATTTTACTTGCAGCAGTGTTATTTATCTTAAAAAGTTTGCTTCCACCCATTAATGTAAATGTACACGGTTTAGTTTTAGAGTTTGCGTACATCTTGTAAATGCTGACACACTAGCGATCAGCATCTAATCTACAGAGTCTGTGTTTTTTTTTTTGATATCCCTGGCAGACGTTTTTGAAATTAACAGCGACAGAGAATGACAGACCTCATCCAAACAGCGCCATGGAGACAGATTATGAGAAAATAAATCAAAGAAAGGAAAAAAACACAGAGTCGACTTTTTTTTTTTTCCTCTTTTTTCTCCAGAGATCTGGGATTCAAGCCGCCCAACTTTCCGGTCAATCGCCTGAATCTGTAACCGTCGCTGTCTTCCACTTAACAAACTCCATTTTGTTGAGGTGGGCCGAAACGAATCGGCGCGCCAGCCATGGAGAAAGAGAGACAGAGGAAACAGAGAGAGAGGTGGACGAATGGACGGCTGCAGGGAAGAATGGGAGCTCAAGGCCACCATGTTCTGACCCCCCTCCTCCTCCTTCAACTCTTTCGCTCCAGAGTGGCTGTTATCTCTCTATTTTTACACTCCTTCCATCAACAGACCGCCCCAGACCCACTTATGTTCACTCACCAAATGACAGACGGACACACACACACACACATACATACAGGAACACGCACAATTACAGATGTAGACAATGGCCGCGGCGCTGCTAAGCCACCGTGCGTCATCAGGCGAGTGTGAGGTATTTTCTTCTTTATGTGTGCGCGGTGTGAGTTTGCGTGTGCACTCCGTAACCTTTCACAGACGCCGCAAATCGCCGGGCCGCCCGTCGCAGTTTGACCGGCCGTTTGATCAGCCGGCGATTTTCTTTGGCATTAACGCCGCTTTAGAAATGTTCCTCTGAAATGTCGGGCTTCGCTTTTGTTTCATGTAATTATTATTTTTTATATGTGAGGTGATTTTATATTTGAGATTCAGTGAATCCTTTGGAAAAACAACAACAACAAAAAAAAACAGTAAAAGCTCAAAGGTATATCAAGATTGCTTTTTCTTTTTTTTGTAAAACATGTAAAAAGTTAATCACTTTTAAATCAAAAGTGCGGCGACGAAATTCCTGAAAATACACCGAAAATAAAAAATGCACTGGACATAATCACATTGGTGAGGTTATGGCGACACACACACACACACACACACACACACACACAGACATGACATGAACACACACACACACACACACAATTACAGGCTTCCAGAGCAGAGATAATTGTAACAACCATACAGAGAATAGGCGCATGTGTGTGCGTGTCATTGTATGGATCAAATCCATAGGGGGTAGACTATACAATAACGACCAATTTAATGGAAACGTCTATCTTTTTTCTTTTTTTTTTTTGTGGGTGGATTGTGTGTGTGTCTTTATATTGTAACACACACCAGGGATGCCAGCATGACGCCATTATACCGTTCACTATGATATTACGCTATATATTTTATTATTTGTGCAATAATCATGGCTTTTATTTGTGTGTGTGTGTGTGTGTGTGTTTGCACGCTGGTCCTTAGTTCCCTGCAGATGAAAGCATGCTGGACCACCACAGTGTTTTGTGCATGTAAGACACACAAACACAAACACACACACACACACACATACAGAGACGCTGCCTGGCTGACTGACCTACCACCATTTCACACTACTGACCAGTACAAATTGGATAAGGGTCCATTCTCTCTGCACCAGCACACTTTCACGCGCAGACGCAACGTGCACGGCAACACAAAATTGCACACACACACACACACATAAACGCGGCGTACACAACGAGCTCAAAATGGCCGAAATGCTGCGGTTAGGTTAGAGTCGCGCTCTCAGCGGTGAGTAAAGTTGCAGAGCAGAAAGAGGAGGAGAGGCCAGATAAGAAAGCGTGGCTTCTTCATCGCCGTCCTCTCGTGTAACTTTATCTTTATGTGTAACGCTGCTAGTTACGATTATTATTTATATGAAATTGGAAGAATTAAATCTGGCTAGAGGCCTTAAATGATTCAGAAGTTTGCAGCCTTAGTTGTTTCCTGCAGATCATTTTCTTGCAGCTTTAAAATCCCACATTGCTGTTTCTTGAGCAGCTTTTGTTAATGTTATTAACGGCACGACCTTGCATGGCACCCCCCCACCCTCTACAGCATATGTATATATATATATATATATACACATCTCAACTTTCTCACCTCTCCATTCACTACGATAAACCACTATTGATTGCGAGCCAGGTTTTCAATGCGGCAGCTCAGGTCACAATGCAGCACCGTGTACGGGCCACGCTACCCTTTGCTTCCTTCATCCCCTCCCTCCTCCCGCCTCACTTCATATAGAGCTATGTAATTACAGCGTGGCCTTGCCATGCCCCCCTATTGCGTCTAATTGTGTGGATGCCAGGGCCGCATGCTGTTAAGGAGCGGCTGCATTGTGTACGTTTCAGATGTTTGCCTTCCCGTGCAGGTCTGGTGTGCTAATGTCCACGCGAGCAGTTGAGTGGAAAGAAAAAAAAAAAACGGATTTATGTGCATTGTCTTCTAGTTAAAAAAATAAATAAAAAAAAGTTTATTTTTTAACAAAATGGAGACAATAAAGTGTGCCGTCATTTAACCTCACTTAATTTAGCATCTTGATATAAAGGATTTCTAATTTTTCTGCAATGTTTTCTGAATAATTTGACGTTACCAGAGTTTAAAGTGTGACTAATGTTTTATTAATTTATGTTGCAGAGGTGCTAAATGTTAAATATCCTCCAGAGTGAGTGTTAAAACTACATTTTCGATTTTCCTAAATAACCAACTCATAAAAATGAAACCAGTTGTACGATTTAGAAATTATGTGTTGACATGAACAGAATAAAACCACATCACTAAATTATCTTTAGCATACGTATGGATGAACCTGTTGCAGTTTTTGCACACCTAGGTGATTAAAAACGAGCCACGCGTGTCTTACATCGTGTAAAGGATGTCAGACTGTTAACCTGTTGCTGTAAAATCATTTGTACTGTAGCTGACCTGTAGAAAGAATCTGATCGGTGGCGTTAGAGGAAGCAGACAAGTATAGTTACTTAAAAACGACAAACCCTGGTTAAGTTTTTATTAAATACGCTTTGTAAATAAGTTTTGACATGGCATCATTTACTAGAAACAACTGGGTTTCATTTTCCTGTGTCCGATATTCATGACTGAAAATAGCTTCATACCAGATATATTCTATTTAGCATTAGTTTAAAATAACTGTGAGCTGTCGATTGAACTGTGTTTTCATTGTGGAGGATGTGGTTTGTAGTAATATTAAACTCTATTGTGTTGTAGCGACATGTGTTCCTATTATTTTGACATTTTAGTCAGCACCAAAATGATCGTCCAGTTCATCAGAGCAGTCTTGAAGGAGGATTCAGTGCAGGGCTGATATATTAGAATGGATTCATTTTTCCTAGTGTACCTAATGTTTTGTCGAGTGACTAAAGAGTCACCGTGGGATCTCCCACCTGACCGTCTGTGCCCGTGTGTTGGTCTAACGTAGCGTACATGTGTAAATCTGAATATTTGTCTAACAGCGTGCGTTTGTGCTCAGAGGCGAGCCACGTGGCCCGGTGTGTTTACATTTGTTGACGGGGCCACGCGGGGTGATATCTCACGGTAATCAATGAACAAGGGAACAAGAAGGAGGGGGGGAGAGGAAGGAGGGGTGGGGGGTAAAAAAAAATCGGTAAGGAAAGCAGGTTATCTCCTGTCATTAACGGAGGGATTCCCGTGTGGAGGGAAGGAGGGAGGGGCGGGCGGGTAGCGTCGGGGAAAGACCTGGATTCATTGAGAAAAAACACAGCGTGTTTGGCATGAAGAGAAAGCAGACAATTATCTATATTGATTAAAGCCAGCCAGCCAGCACAGAGAAGACAGAAAACTATGGCTGGATCAATAGCAAGGGAGGAAAGGAGGGAGAGAGGGAGAGAGAGCGGGGGAGAGAGGGAGGGATGTAGGGCAAAGGAAAGAGGGACAGTTGGAGACAGAGGAGGGTCTGAGGGGGCTTCAGGAGCGACACATGGAAAAGTAAGAGCAGAGAAAGTGTTACGAGTGGATAATAAAAGAAATGAATTAAAGGCAGATGAGGGAGGGAGAGAGAGGAGAGGGAGAGAGAGAGAAAGAGGGAGAGGGAGGGAGTCGGAGAAGAGATGACTGGCAAGAAATCTCAGCGCGAAGCTCGAGGTCGATGGATTTTAACAGAGAGATAGTAAAAGTGTTAATGAAAATGATGGGTGGGCATTTGATGACTTAGCAGGTAATCTACTTGAGGAGGAGAGTGTAAGGAAATCAATAAGCACAACTGTACTTGAAGAGGGTCGGATTTAAGGTGAGAGCAAAACCAAAGAAGAAAAAAAAAGAAGAGGAAGAGATGGGATGGGGAGGGGGTGGGGGATGGATGCTAGACGGGACAAGTAACAGGTGCTGAAAGCTACAGCTCCCATTGGACCAGAGTGTGTTTTTGTGCATGCGTCGGGGAAAGACCTGGTGTAAAACAATATCTGGATGAAAGAGACAAACTACTGCCTCATTCTGCAGCTTAATAAAGATAATATTAATATAATTATTCCCAAATTGGGAAATTCTTTTTCTGCATTTGACCCGTTAATTCGTTCACACAGTAGTGTGTCCACTCGGAGCAGAGGGCAGCCACTTGTGTAGCGCTCGGGGAGCAAGTTGGGGGGTTACATGCTTGCTCAACCTGGGACACACCGGTCCCAAGCTGCATCTAAGCTAAGAGACTAATGGTCGGCCAGGACAGTTTCCTTGGTCAAATGAAAATGGCTGATGGCGTCCTGACTCACATATATTTACAGCATGTTCCTCCTCTTTCTAGGAACTCCCTACCTTCTCATTCTTGGTAAATAGTTTAGAGTGAAGTTATGTTTTTGTAGAACTAACTTGCTTTACTTATTAATGTAAAGTTTGTTAATTTTTAACTCTTGCAGTCTGTCAGTTAAAAACCCTGGAGGCTAAAACACTAATAATGGCAGCTTGTCTTCCTCTTTCAGTCCCTTTCCTCAGCTCGCCCTCCATTATCTCCTAATTCTGTCTTAGTTCTCCCTTCTCTCCCCCACATACCCCCTTTTCTCCCACTTTCATTCACAATTTCTCCATCTCAATTTGCCTCTCTCTTCACTCCTCGCTGTTCGTTCCCTCTATTCCCTCTTCACTTCTCTCTCTCTCTGTCTCTCTCCTCCTCCTATCTCTCCTTCTGCGGGGTCAGCTTGATGGTCACCAAGGTGCTGTAGTGAGCAGTATGGAGGATTGTAGGTCTGGGGCGAAATGGCCCTTAAATGGCTCTCAAACTCTGGCTTTATTGATGCTCTGGCCTGACGCCAGCCGGCCTCGGTGCTGTGTGTGTGCGTGTCAGCGGGAGAGTGGTGCTGATTGCTATGTTGATTATACAGAATAGTATACCTCTCTGAAAGCTTCTTAACACAGGCGGCGTCGAAAGACAAGACAGAGACAGGTGGAAAAACACAAAACTGGCCTGACTGCTCGCGCTGCGCTCACAGAAATATGTTTGAAAACCACTGAAGGAAGCTTCATGAAGAAATAACTTGTGTTTTACACTTTTGAACTTACAGTTTTTATAGGACGCCCGATGCATCCATGCTGCAACGCGCTGTAAGCGTTGCAGCATGGATTCACGAACGTCTGCTCTGATTATGTATGTTTAATCTAAACTGGGACCGCTGCTCTCGGCTCGTGAAGTTTTCACGGTGAAAAAAAAAGAGAGAAAGAAATCGCCAGTGAAGGTTGCAGGTAGAATCTTCAGTGTTACAAGTCAACACGTTTGATTAGATTAACTTCAAAATATCAGCTCATGGCAACCTCATCAATTCTTCACGGTTTAAAGCAGCTTCGTGTGAGCTGGGATCGTGCTGAGAACAATTAGCTGAAGAACTAGTCGGATGTTTCCTCTGCCTTTTAACTGACCCAGACAACAAAGTGCTAGAGACGAGCCCTGCACTCTTCCAGGTGTTTCTGTCAGGGCGTTAAAATATAGTTTATAGGTGTAAAGCATATCTACATAGCGTTTCCATTCATTTATTCACATACTTACTACGTTCATACTTTCTTCTGACTGTATATATAATGGTACATATCTTGTTGTAAACATTTAGTTTTAACTTCTTCGATTTTTGATCTATCCATCTATCTTTAGCGATCCGCTCATCGTCAGTCAGTTGGTCACTAGAGGACGTTCAAGGCTCTGGGTAATCCTCTTTGGATATTTCCTACCTCAAATGAAACAAGCGTACGGACAGAGCTTGCTCGTCTTGATATCCCTGCTCTCTATTTGAAAACAAAATATTATCAAGGCCTCTGCCAGTCCATCTGGGTTGACCCGACGCTTGGTGATAGGTAACAAAGATATGGACTTGTGTTTCCTTGTGACGTTCTGAGGAAGTCCGTGTTTGAGATTATTTAAACTTTGTACAGCTCGCTTCATTTCACCAAAGGTTAATTTCTCCCATCATTGCTAAACCTTTCTAAATTTCTTTAATACATCACTGCTTCCTTTGTGCACGCCACTTAAAATGGGCCGAACAGATCAACTATTTTCAACCAAAAGGAACTTAAGGAATAACCTGAAACATACTGTGAACGACATGAATCTATTCATTAGTAAGATATGTCAAAACATTGATGATATGAGTTGGAGTAATTTAATTTTTGCCTTATTTAAGGAGGAATGAAGGAAAATCATGCATTTCGCTTTTTTGTAGATTATGAGCAACTATAGTAATAGGCCTGATACACACAGTACGATCTAGTGGGTTTAAAATACTATACTTTCAGATTATTATTCACATAATACAGTTGATTTTTTATACTCAAACTACTGTGATTAGAAAAAACAAATTGAGCTTTCAGTGATGCACGATATGTTTAAACAGAACAGACACATTTACATGAACACCTACAGTATCTTCCTCCTTCTGCGGTCCTGTAAAAATATGACACGAGCTGATAACAGCGTGCTGGTCATTGTGTGGAAAAAAAAACCCCCACTGTGGTGGCCATATCTCTCCCTCTAGTTCCACTCACTCTCTTCACACACTCACACACACACACACACACACACACACACACAAAGGCTACATATGAACGGCCTCAGTCAGTCATACATGGTTAGGAGTCTCATCCACATTCTGGCTCAACGTCCAACATCTTTCTCTTCGGCTGACGTTGGCACGTTACCGTGGACCTAATGCAACATAAGGCAGCGTGCATGCTAATACACAACACAACACAAGATCTGTTCACTGTCTTCTTGCTGTCTCCACACAGACAGACTTAAAGCAGGGGGGTGGAGGGGGTTAAAAGTGAAGAAAAAACTAAATTAATTCTTTTTAATACCTGTCCCATATGAACGCCATGCAGATGCGTTATTACCACATTTCATTCCAGCGAGAGAACAGATGAAACACTTTGATACGTCGCCACGAGGACGCCTCAGCAACTAGCCTCACTTTCATATTGCTCCTGACGTGCGACTGATGAACGACCGAATTCAATAACGCGCCATCTACTCTGGCAGGCTTGATGAAATTTGAAATGCAAACGTATGTTAAAGTATGTTTTCTATACAGTCGGTTGTACGCGGAGCAGTGGGTGTGTGATTGGGGGAGAGAGGAGGCGGTGGGGTGGGGGGTGCAAGGGGGGATCACGCTTATGAAAAATAAATTTCAAAAAGCCAGCATTACCTCTGCTCAGGCCCCAGCTCCAGCCTTTGCATTTCAATGTGAGGTGCAGCCTCCATTATTTATGACGCTTTACACCTCAAAACCACAGCCTACCTCGCTCACTCACTCTCTCTCTCTCTCTCTTTCCCCTTATCCCCATAGTAACCACTAGCCCTGGGTCTCCAGAAACACTCGGTGTGTGTAGAAGGAAATCAGCCAGTGGGATGGTTCGGTACCAGCTGGCGTATGACGGGTGACAACATGCAGGAAGTTCAAAAACTAAACTTGAACGACGAAGCTTGAACGTCACGTTTTAACATCTCCGGAGACTGACGGGAGGATTTTACCGCTACAGATTTCACAGACTGATGGCAGACAAATGGCTTTACTGAACTTTTTCTTTTGGCGTTATAATTCACAAGTTTGTTCGGGCTGTCTATCAGCATCTGTTACATGTCAAAAATGTTCACTCTTTGGTGAGCGCCTTTCTGTCACTCTGCCTGATAGGAGGCAAGAAGGGCTTTATCTTGACATGCTAGATGCTACACAGACAGAGGCGGAACAGTATATCCATGCTGAACTGAACACAAACTTCTGCTCTTTGTCTAAGGTTTGTGGAATAAAGATCCTGCAAAGACCCGAGGAAATGTATGACCAAATTATTGCTGGAAAATCAGATAAATATAGAAACTGAAAACAACCGCACGGCAATTTACCTTATGTGTCAGCGGCGACAAAATGTTTCAGGGTTAAGGAGAAATAAAAATCTATTCTGTAATTAATCTGACAACAATCTACAAGCGGAAAACACTCGTAGCGCTTCCCTTGAATAGACGCGTTTTAACTTTAGATCTCCCAAGGGGACATACCGGTATTTCTTACAATAAAAGAAGAAGAAGAAAAAAGCAAAAACATGAAAATGTCTACTCTGACAATAAGCAAAACAACACACCTGTTCCTTAAGAATCACTTCAGCTCAAAGTGCCTCTTCACTCTCTGCATTCAAGCCCTTTTCAGATGATGAATTCCGTTTCAAAAAAATCCAGAAACTTATTCATGAGAAAACCCCCAAAAAAATAAATAATTCTTGACAGAGAGCCACAGCGACTGTGGGATCAGCGGCGGAGTCAGAATTTCCCTGAAAAACCTCTCTGACACCGACTACATGCTGACAGGACAGCCACATATTTTCCGGTGTGAAAACAGCAGCAAATAGGAGGCTAAAGTGGAGACAGGGGGCTGATAACAGTTCTCAAAGCTGTTCAACATGATTTTATTTAATGGTGCCGTATCGTCCGGGAAATTCCAAGACTGCTGCCGTGATATTTATTTTAAAAAGCAGTCTCTTGTAGTGATCAGACTAGGGAAGACTGTCAGCTGAACCTGCTGGTGCTTTATATCCATTTCTAGCTAATTATTTAGCTCGTACAGATAAATGCCAATTCATTAGGTGCACTGGTGAAAACAATGCATTCTAATTTGTGCACTAAATCTTAGCTGCAGGACTCTTATAATGTTCAGTTGATATTGCGTCAGAAAGGTGGTGATTATTTTGCAGGATGTAGTTTGTGGTGCTGTTATTGAATTAAAAAGCATGCGCTACAAACCACAGCATCCAAAATGAGCTCTCTTTATTTTAAACAAATGCTGAAAACCAGAGCCTCTATGAAGATAAGCTTAAGTGCGTCTACGGACGGTTAGATTAGCATGCATTTGTTTGTTTTAGTGTACCTAATGAACTGGCAAGTGAGCGTATACCGTTTCCTCGAGGTGTCGTGGGCCTAACTTAACGAAACATCGGTGAAGGGAGGTGCAACACTTGAAAACCCCAATGACACGCTGCATACTGCTGTTGTTTAGGCCAGGTTCCTGATGTCTTTATTTTGCTTGGTAGCTATGGTTAGCTGTTGAGCGGGCCATACAAGCCAGCAGCGTTAGGTTAGCTCATATTTCACAAGGTTCGAATTATCCTCTGGTGCTCTGTGGGCTTACAAGCCAGCAGCATTTACTATTTACATTATTTAGAGTGTAGGCTAAGCTAGCCAGCAGCATTTGGTTAGCTTATATTTCACAAGGTTTGAGTTAGCGTCTGCTGCTGAGCGGGCCATACAAGCCAGCAGCATTTACTTAGTTTATTTAGAGTGTAGGCTAAGCTAGCCAGCAGCATTTGGTTAGCTTATATTTCACAAGGTTTGAGTTAGCGTCTGCTGCTGAGCGGGCCATACAAGCCAGCAGCATTTACTTAGTTTATTTAGAGTGTAGGCTAAGCTAGCCAGCAGCATTTGGTTAGCTTATATTTCACAAGGTTTGAGTTAGCGTCTGCTGCTGAGCGGGCCATACAAGCCAGCAGCATTTACTTAGTTCATTTGGATTGTAGGTTAAGCTTCATATCACATGACTATAGGTTTGTTAGGGTTTCTCAGTTGAACAGGGCCTCTAAATGTGTTTTGGCACAAGGGATTGTAACATCTAATCCTGTGTATGAATGAACGTTCACTCACAGATAAATCTCTCAAAGCAGCTAAAAACATCATCTGCTCAACACCAAACAGTTGACGGACACAGTTATAGAATAGCTAGTTGCACATAGTTGAGCATTAAGTGGCTAAAGAGCCAGATACAGAATTTGGTGGAGACCAAAAACGGAGATAAAAGTAAGTGGGTGGTAACTCGGATGCGTAAATAGGAAACGGTTAAACTTGCTTAGTTGCATCTGAACTCTAACGTACTATTATTCACTACAAGGATATGCGAGTAGTTTTAATAAAACGTTACCATACTGATAACGGCTAATGCTAACTTTATGGCCGCCACCAGTTTTCCCATTTTTGAATAAATCCCTTCAAATTTCTATCTTGGTGAGAATACACACAGAAATCAGCTCAGTGGATTCTCTATTGTAGATAAATGAGCATGGATCTTATTCTTTTGCTAAACAAACAAAGCCTTTCCGATTGTTTTTTTCCAGCATTTTGCGTCTTGAACTTTTACAAATGCCACCATCGGAAAAAGGCCACAGTCAGGACCACGAGACAGAAAACATTTGTTTCCTCTAAATAAATAAATGTTTCAGTAACATCGAGTTTTCACCGTGAAACATTACAGATATGCTGATTTCATCTACTATTTAGGACAGAGGAGGATGCTTGGGACTTTGTGTTCAACTCTACTACATGAATACTGACTTTACTTTAATAATCACTGAATAAAAACCACTCTGTTGTTAAGGATAAGCTTCACTGTGGTTAAAGATATAAGAAAACACGACATAAAACCACCATTTAAAGGAAGGGGAAACCTTGAGGGTCTTTTGCTCTATCCCTGAAATTCAAATGCATCTGAAACTGTCCATATTGTCCGGGGGGTTTGACATGCAGGGCGCAGGCTCGGTGGCCCTGCATGCAGTTAAAGTGTAAAATGAAACTAATGTAATAACCACAGAGCCCAGAAGGGATGAGGCTTTTCATAGCGGAAGATTTATAGTTTCTGAGCGCGCAAGAATCTCCATTTCCTGAATTAGAAGAGTACTGACCCTGGCCCGGCGACAATAGTTGGCGTGTAGCGTTAGAACATCTGCCAGACATTAGTCAAACACACCATCGCCCAAATGATGGAGCTTCTGAGGGGGTTGTAAATTACAATGGGTAAGAGGGGTAATATCCATCAGTCCATCCATCTGTGTGTGTGTGTGTGTGTGTGTGTGTGTGTGTGTGTGTGTGTGTGTGTGTGTGTCCAGACCCTCGGACAAAAGGCCTGCTGCTGCTGCTGCTGCTGCTGCTGCTACGTTGGCCAAAAGCTCTGCTGGTCAGACTTAATGAACCTTACCCTCCTCCCCCCTCCATCACACACACACACACACACACACACACACACACACACACACACACATATATATCTATACACACACCACCCATCCCCCCCCAGCCCCTCTCTCTCTCCTCTCCAACTCTACCTTGGCCTGCAGTAGCTCTGTCACTGCTAATATTGACGACACCCTCCTCTCTCTCTTTCTCTCTCTCTCTCTCTCTCTCTCTCTCAACCCCTCCCTCCCTCCCTCCCTCCCTCCCTCCCGCCTGCTTTGGCCGGCAACCGCTGTTGTCCACATCTCACCTCATCCATAGTAGACAGTATTGATTTTCAGCACGGAAAATAAAAAAGGCCATGAATTTTAATGCCTCACTGTCTGTCTGTCTGTCGCCCACCCTCTCTCCCTCTTTCTCTCTCTCTCTCTCCCCCCTAGTCTCTTAGTACTCATCTTTACCTCTTCTCCTTTTATTCTTAAAGCCATCTCTCTCTCTCTCTCGCTCTGTGTCTGATGTATCTCAGTCTGTCCATCCCTTCCCTTTCTCTCTGACGTTCTTTCTTCTCTGACCAGTCCTCTCTCTCTCTCTTTATCTTGGACGAACCAACCCACCACCATTCTCTCTTACTCTGTTTGTGTTTTTTTTTTTTTTATCCATTTCTTTTCCTCAGGGAAGGATAGGGGAGAGAAGAAAGTGGGGAGGCAGGTGTGGCGGCGGATGCAGTGATATTTGTATGTGTGTTTGGGTCATCTGACATTTCCAAGCTTTCACAGCACTTGTTAACTAATCTTTGCACGAGAGGGAGGAAGTTAGATAAACGTGCGAGGAAGATTTGGAAAGTGTGTCGATATTTGAGGATAAAATCGCGTTAAAACGTCGGCGGCCATTTGTTGAAGCCCCCCTTCTCCCCATGAGAAGATCACAAACTCTGGTTTTGAGACTAGCGAGCCGTTTCATGCTTCCTCACCTTCGACTAGAGCTGCAGCAGAGCCCTATCTGATTTTTCAGAAGGTTATTAAGGCTGAGAGGAGCCGCTGGTGACCACCGCATTTGACGCTAGCTAACGCTGAGCGAAGAAGATACAAGAGCAAAAAAAGAAAAAGAAAACACCTGGAATCATGGACTCATGTTTCAGCTAATAGGTGTTTTTTTCATTTCACACATATTCGAGAAAAATATTATATGTACTGTGTGTAATTTCATCAATGTGGAGGTAAAAACACACTACTGGGGAGGGTTGGGGGGTAGAAAACTGACAAGTTGGAACATAGTGATTTCACCACTCAGGAGCAGAAGAAAGAGAGTGGCAATTGCCATCAATGACAGGTTGCACGCTTCTGGCAGCGCCGGCCGCGTAGCGTCGTTGGCAGGCAAAAAGTCTGTTTTTGCAAAAAGCTCAATTTTCGGGAGCGATGGAAAGATTCTCAGCAGTTTATTTATTTTTTTTCCCCCCTTCGTCTGAAATTGTAATACCAGGTGTTAACTTTCATGGTTCAGATAACTCACTAAGGACGTAAATAACAAGCTTTCAGTTCGAGCGAGCAAAAGGAGGAATGCTAAAATGACCAGCTTGCATGGATCTCCCTGGACAGCGGTGCAATTTTAACAGATACAGAAACTAAACCATTTGTCTCTCCCGTGTGTCTCAATCAGTTTGAACTGCCAGCAGATTACATATGTTACATGTGCGCTGCCGAAACTTAACCTGTAATCGCACCGGCAATCAGACACAAGCACACCTCTGCAGGTTAGATAAATAAAGGTAAACGGTACAGAGGCACATGTTTGGTCACAAATAACCAAAACTGCAAAAAGAATACGGTTTAAAATATAAGACACAGGCATCGTTTATAAATTTACACTACTTATATTTGATTTGGTGCCATTTTGAAAGAACTAGCTTTACAGCATCATCATAAAAGGCCATGATCAGGACCACAACAGACATGTTGAGCATTTTTTGGATTCAAATTATAAATATATACGTAAACTGTGTAAACAATACAACAAATTATATAAGACTCGTGTATGTTTTACAGATTTAAACCCCTTACGTTTGATTTGGTGTCAATTAGAAACAGTCAGAGGGAATTAAAGACATAAAAAAGAGAGTAATAAATTACTTTTCTGGCATTCAAATGTTCACACACAGTTTGGGTCTCGACAAATTAGAAAATGCACCGTTAATAGTTTATGCAGCAGTGAAAGGATTTGAATTTTTCTCCCCACTGGAATCATTACACAGCCCTAAAAGGTCTGAGATAAACACACTGGACACACTTATGTCCAGATATATATATTAGTTCAGTGTCAAACACAAGGACTGTTAATTTCCAGTAGAGAAAGCGTCCAACTAATCAAATCATTCCAGACATTGATGGAATCAGTGTTTAAACTTGTGTTACGCTGATTAGTCTCAGTGTTTTATAACGGGCCTGAATGCCGCTTTAAAGCATTTTCCATTAATAACAATTGTACAATTGTCAGCTGTATGTGCACATAACAACAATGTAGACATCTTCTCTTGCCGCTTAATAGGGAGACGGAACAGGCAAACACTTATGCACTGCGCGAGGAGAAGGCACCTTCTTTCTTTACTCTGTCATAGTCATTTTCTTTCCTCAGCATCCAGACCTGGTTGATCCGGACAATATAATCATTGGCTAGTCTGTGCACCGACTACATACATCTCAGAACCACCATTACCAGCTGGCTAGCTTTGGCTCTTAGAGGGCAGAAGTCATTCTCCATTTGCTGGATAACCTTCAGGCCAGCTCAATCAACTGTCAATTGGGATGCTTTCAAAACAAACTCGAGCCCATTATCAGCAGGAATGCCTCAAACACAAGCAGCGGGTTAAATGTCAGATGCCTGAAAAAATTGTTTTCCCACTTAACGTATCCTTGGACTTTGTGAGGCTCTGCATCTCCTCAAGGAATGTCACTTTAAGCTGTTTCCTCGAAGAAAAGGAATAAAAAAAAAAGAAAAGAAACAAAACCAAACAAAAAAATCCAACTAAAATACAACATATTTGTATGTTTTGTGTGGATAATGTGAGCGGAATGTGTATTTGTACAATGCAAAGATTTATTTTTTATTTTTTTATTATTATTATTTCACTCTGAGTGGGTGTTTATTCGACTCACCGCGTCCTCTGCAGGCTAAGAGTGCTGCGCTGGGACAATGGTTGTGTTTTTCTGTTTAATGAAAGCTTAGTTATTTGCAGTGGATGGTTCAATCACAACATTCATTCACCCTTACACATACAAATTGAAGGACGGCGAGTGTGTCTATCGACGTGGGGCGCACTTGGTTTGTCAGTGGATATATTATGAGATGTGTCTGCCTCCTGATGAAAACAATAAATTAGCCGGCTCATGAAAACGCGGGCGAGTTGGAGGAGCGTTAACTTCACGACCCAGACTCAGACTCAGTCGCCTCCTCTGCCACAAATAAACTCATTTCTTACAAAACGCATACACAAAAAGATTGTTTCCGATCCTAAACATCCGTGGTAAAAAAAAAACAACTAACAACAAAAACAAACGTCACTTTCAAGCTTCCCCTCTACCGGCAATACACTTTAACACAAGGAGCCGCCCAATCCTGTTAATCCACTCATCCACTCAATGTCAAGTCCACCGTCTGCGCGTCCGTCTGTCTAGCTGACCCAGGCCCCACCCACCTTGACCCTGACCCCGAGCCAGAGCCCGCAGCACCAACCCCCCTACAGCAGGCCCCCGCGATGAAGGACAATGGAGCCCCTTCACAAAAAAAGAAACAAAAAAAAAAAACGGAACGATGTGAAGATTACGAAGGTGAAATTCTGCTCTGGTTTTAATGATTCACAGTCCAACAGCCGCCAGAGTGCAATGAAAAATACAACTGTAGAATATTAGTAGAGGCTAAATTATACGTGACGAGGCTGTTTTCTAGTTTATAATCTACTTCTTCTACGTAAACTATTTATAATTCAATCTTTATTCAGCAAATAAGTTTCACTTCTTCTCCAACTAATTGATCTTGTTGGTTTTATAGCAGATGAAATCCCCAGGAACAGCAGACATGTTTGTCAGAGTAGGTCTGACCCCAGCAGCTGACCCTAGCCCATCCCCAAAACACAGAGCGACCAGCTCTCACTGACCCCCCCATAAAAAAAATGAGCAGCCAAACATTGTTTCCTCCTCCCTCCCCCCACGATTCCCCGCTGCCCGCCAGGTCTGGTCTGCTGAGGTCTGGCCGGGGGCCTGGACGGCCTGACCCGTCCCGGGACTTGAACTTGAGACTTGACACAACAGCCTGGCCAGGCGTGGACAGATGAAAGAGAAGAATAGGTGGATGACGGGTCGCTTGCATATGAATTGTTGGGGCAACAGTGAGGGGAGGGGTGGGGTTATAGGGTTGAGGGTAAAGGTCAACCCCCCCGCATCCCAGGTCCATGCGCGAACCGCTCCCTAACTGACGAGGAGACAAAGGAGGTGAAGAGGGGGTTCAGGATGACACGGGGCGCTGGGCCCTCAGACCCCTACCACACCGGACGAAGGAGAGAGAGCAAGGGAGGGGGGGCTGGGAAATGAACACACACACATGAGGAGGATATGCACAGGCACACACACACACAGGCAGATGCACTATGCAAACACTGTTTGGCAAGTCACATGTGTCACAGCTGAAGGACAAAAGGGCTAATTCGGACACACGCGCTGGACACACACACACACACTTTAGTGTATTTTATCTAAAAACACACTCAAACGCTCGGGCCTCAACTCACATGAATGAACACACCGAGGGCATTTGCATCAATATTTCATCATGTCTAAATTCAAATGCTAACATTTGTGCGTACTGCTGTGAGGAACACAATGGTCGCTAATGATATTCAAACAGACACTTTCTGGATAAAAACTGACTACAAATGAGACACACACACACCTACAGATGAGTAGGTATAGATTTCAAGTGTTCACATGATCCGATCCAAATGTAGTGAATACATTTGAATAAATAAAAACGTATTATTATCAGCAGTCCCCACTAGAATCAGGTGATTAGAGAGAAACCGTCCCTGGACTCAGAGGTCACAGGATTGATTCCTCTTAAGGGTCATGCGTCCTTGGGCAAGAAACCAAATTTCTCTCAGTCGGCACCCTGACCCTAATAAATGTTTAATTTTACAATCCCGTGTGATTAAAATTTCCACACAGACTGTTTATTGCGTGAAAAACTTAACCACCTACTGAGCCGAATGAGGCAATACATCACTTTAATGGAGATTCATGTTGCGGTGACTTCATATCTTGTGGGACTGCGGTCGCTGTGATAATTACGCAGCTCTACTGAGGCCTTAACGGCTGCGTTACAATTAAGTGACACTATTTAGATGTTATGTTTGGTCACGAAACTCACATTACCAATCTGTAACCCACCACAGATCATATATCTAGATTCTAGTTTAAATGAAATGCTGCGTTAAGCGGTTAGTATTTAGAACAACCAATTATTAATGTGGAAGTACTGAGTCAGGGTTATGATGCAGTGGTTGTGTCAGTATTTCCCAGCTCTACTACTAAGGCCAACTAGGTGCAAATAAACTGAATGCTTTGTCTCCACCAGTAATGGATGACTGACAGACTGTCTGAGTGAGCTGCCATCCAACCATGTTCTCTGACCCCAACGAGACTCGAGCTGCAGAGCTGGTAGCGCAAAACAACCATGTGCATGTGTGTGTGTATATCTGTGTGTATATACGCGTGGGTGTGTGTGTGCGTGTGTGTGTAGCAGAACATGACGATGGTCGTCGGTGATCCCTCACTGCCTCAGGCGAACACTAGCTAAATGGACCTCACTCAGTCAGCGAGACACTGACACGGACAGAGGGCTCTGCATGTGCGCGAGTGTAAAAGCCACGCATCCAGATAGCGGTGAGCCACCATGTTTAAGCTGAGCTGCTGTGTTGTGTGCTATGACTGCTGCCGTCGCTGTGGTGGTGAGATAGATAGGAGGATTGGGGCAGGCCGGGGCCCTTTCAAACCCCCAGAGAGCAGAAAGGGAGTGAGTGCTGGGCCTAAATGCAGAATCTCCTTAGCTTATACCCCCGAGGGACGCAGACACAGGGCCATTTTCTGGGAGAGAATCATGCCGCCAAGCGGACAGCGGATTTACCATATTCATACCACTTTTAGAGAGGAGGAGGAGGAGGAGGAGGAGGGAGAGGATCTTCACCTGTCCCATTTCACTGCTATGACTATATGTGGCTGCAGCAGCTCGCATAGCCACTAAAACCCCTAGGGGGAACCATTAAGGAGAACCTCGCTCACTCCCCACATTTCTCTCCCTCATCCCCCGTTTCTGCCTCCCTCCCCTCCCCTCCCCTCCCCTCCCCTCCCCGCATCTTCCTGCCTTCCCTTTTTTTTTTTATATGAAGTATGAAGCCTCTCTCATTCATACGATATCCTCACTAATAAGGCGAGAAGGTTCAACCAGGGCTGAAGCTAAAATCCGGGCAATAACGTCCGTCTCCGTGTAGAAGTGGCTGAGAGAAAAGGGGAAGGGGGATGAGGGATGTAAACAGCTATTTTCCAGGCACAGGACCTGATGAAAGATGTGTAGCTGCTAAAAAGTACAGCTGCTATATTGCCGCCGCTGCCAGCATGGAGAAAACAGCCCAGATTCATATCAATAGCTTTGATTGAAGCACCGGGAGAAACCCGCCGCAGGACGGTTTGTCAGAGATGTCAACACGTGTGTGTTTGTGTGTGTGCGCGACGATTGGGATTTGTCAAAAGATTAGTTTAGATATCTGTGTGGAATGAAGAGTGTGTGACTACAGTGTCTGTGCATGCAAGTGCGTAAATAAGTGAGACAAGAGTGTGTGTGTGTTTGCGTACATGCACTTCCCTGTGTGTGTGTATGTGTGTGTGTGTGTGAACTGTGTGGATTGGGGTGGGGAGTGTTAGAGAGAGAGGGGCATGCGGGCTAACAGATTCATATCCAATATGAAGAGGTTAAAGTGACGAGTCCAATCCTCCCCACAGAGCAAAGAGAGAATGAGATTGAGATGCGGGAGGAGGAGGGAAGGCAGGGAGGACGAAGAGGATGAGGACGACGAAGGCGAGAGGGAGGGGTGTAGTAGTACAACAGATTAATTTCATTTCTGGTCTGAGCACTCCTCTGCTGAAGGGAAGGAAAAAAAAGCAGAGGATAATAAAAGAGGATAAAGAAGAAGAAAGGAGGGGAGCAGTGATAAGGAGGTGAGCTGGGACGAGAGAGGGAAAAATAGGGGTAAAGAAAAAGACCCGCCCCCCCTCCCACCCTCCGCCTCTTTTATCTGATGTAGTAAATGTGTGTGTACTGTATGAGATTGGAGCCACGGACTCTGAGGACGATTATGTGTTCAAAACTGCATGTGAGTGAGTCTGGCCTCTGTACGGCTAAAAGGGGGGACACGTGCAACTTCACAGTCCAACTCAGGAGCTTTAAGTCATCTAAAACAGCTTTGAATACGTCCAAAGACAGATTTTACTTTGTGGCTGACAGCTAGACGAACAAGCAGAACATAATAATATTGCTAGCGTATGGATGGAGCTAGCTCTTCTTGACGTACAGACAACTCCACCACCTCTCCTTGTGGGTTCATCTGACGCTCCAAGCCTCCAAGCTGCATGGTGAATGTGGTGGTAGGAACCCAAGTTGTGGCTGCAGTAAATTTTTGGGGAACTCCTACTGGTCGTTGCCCAAAAAGTTGCGACCCATCTCCAATGTTTCTGTATCACGTAATTCTATTTAAATGTGGTCCACTGCCCCATTATGACCACCTTCCTAATATTGTGTAGGTCTCCCTTGTGGTTACTCATCAGAGAATGGACATGGACCTTCTGAGGGTGTCCTGTGGTGTCTGGCAACAGGATGTTGTTAGTGGGGGACTTTGAGGAGAGGGGCCTCTGTGGATCATCCCACAGATACTTGATCAGTTTGGGATCTAGTGAATTTGGAGGCCAGGTCAACATCTTGTACTGTTCTTCATGTTTTTTTTTTTTTGTGTGTGTCTGTGTCAGGCTGCATCCTGCTGGGGATGGCTGCTGCCATCAAGGAGTGTCATTGCTATGGGGCGGGGGTGACTGGTCTGGTCTAGGTGGGTGCTACATGTCTAAGTAACATCCACACCAATGAATGAATTCCAGGTCTAAAAGTTTCCCAGCAGAAAATTGGATTGTCACAAGATGGTCAATGTTATTTACTTCTCCTGTCAGTGGTTTTAATGTTGTGGCTGATTGGTGTAGTAATTAGTTGAAAAGAGGTTTTAGGCTTTATAAATAGTCAAACGGACCGGGTCAGTTTTGACTTGGGAGGACAAGTTGCACTGTCGACAGGAAGACAATACAAGGTCTAAATATCTGTCCAGCCCTTAAGTTTGCTGGGTAATCTTCCTAATCCAACAGCCAACGTGTCTTTATGTTTTTATTTAGAGTAGAGTGGTGTAGTTATTTGAATACAATCAGTCTGAGATCCCATCTGAGCAAATACTGTAAGCAGCTTTAGAACTTGATTTATCATAACACGCAACACTCACACCGTTAACGCGCTGAGAGTCATTTGAAGATGAAGTGGCGTAATGTTCCCACTTTAGTTCAAATAAAAGCTACTTACACTTGTTCATGTTCCAGAGTGCCTTTCAATAACACACACAGAGAGAACGGCCCTGAACTGTCCCAGACTGTACTCAAAAGCAAGGACAGCGGTTATTATGTAAAAAAAAAAAAAAAAAAAACTCAACATGTCTTTACTTCATGCGACATCACATAGACCACACACTGGCTTCACTCTGTATAAGTGTTATACATTAACCTCAAAATGGAAAGTCTATAAAGAGGTTGTTGCTCTTTCCATCTGAGAGCCTGATGTTTACGCTTCAAGACAGGCGAAACATTTTCTGCTATTAAACTCAACTGTAGGCGCTGGAGACGTCTTAACGTGACACCGTGCCATCTGTACCGGGCTAGTTATCTATGACGAATAAGAAAATTACACCTTCAAGGCACAAAATGGACCCAGAAACGCAAGGTATATAGCCAACAGCTCTTTTATGGAGTGTTAGTGTGGGATTTTTTTTTTTGCTTTAATTCACCAGGCACTCAAAAAGCATCCAACCTGGATTCATTTTGAGCATTAGATGCAGTATATACAGCCCATCCAGGCACTTGTGGAGAATAGTTTACTGTCTAGCTTTGCACTTAGCCTGTTTTTATGCTCGTTGAAATTGCACTACTTTTACGTCTCTGCAACGTGCCGAAAGACAGAGAAACCGGAGAAGATTTTCAACGAAGCAAAAAGTCCGAATTGATATTAAAATACAAATAAATAAATAAAAAAGAAAAGAACTTTTGTTTTTCATACTTTTGTGCATCACATCTGGTGAAATGGTACAATTAGGCGCAGCATCAGCTGTACAGTCTGGCAAAAACATCTTCTAAAAGCCCTTGAGCTTGTCGTCTGGCGACAGCGTTTGTGGGTGAAAATGAGTCACGGAGAGTAAGTGCATGTATGTATTTGGTCGTGTGTGCATGTGTGTGTGTGTGTGTGTAATGTGGGCAGGGGGTTAGTTGAGTACAGGAGATTGAAGCACTAACCAGAGCACTCAGATTTATTAAAAAGGGCCGGACC
The DNA here is from genome assembly GCF_963514085.1 of Chelon labrosus. Classification (NCBI taxonomy): domain Eukaryota; kingdom Metazoa; phylum Chordata; class Actinopteri; order Mugiliformes; family Mugilidae; genus Chelon; species Chelon labrosus. The sequence continues at coordinate 4,960,324 of NC_140349.1, forward strand.
CAGCGCCTGTCCACCTCCATCCACCCCCTCCCCAACCATTCCTTTCACTCTCCATCCTCTATTGTTGTCACTTTACTTCTGTCTCTGTGCATACATACAGCCCCCCCCCTCCACCTCCACCTCCACCACCACCACCACCACCACCACCACCATCACTCCACCCCGTCCTGCATGATATTACGTTTTTTCACTAAAAACCCTCCACAGTCACTGCTGGTCCCTCAATAAGACAGGCTCAAGAGGAAGGAGGGGTTCGGGGGAGAGGAAGGAGAGGAAGGACAGGAAGGACGTGGTGCTCCTGAGGTAAATGGGGGAGGACCCCAACCCCTCCTTCATATCCATCCGTCCCCTCTCATTCTAACGCCCCCTTCTCTCTCTCTCTCCCCCAAGTTCATTACCATAACTCCTGTCTGCTAAATTAAATTGGGGGGTCTAAATCTGCCCTCTTCCCCCAAAACAGCACTGACCACCAGCCAAGGAGACGGACGGGTGGGGAGAGGAGACAAAAGAGGTGGAATCCAATCTGACTAACCCCACTTTTGTCATCTGACTTTATTAGCTAAATGTATCAGCGGCAGGAAGAAACGCATTGTTGGCTGCAGGGATTCATACCGCTCAGGAACACACACACACACACACACAAACAATGGCCGACATGCAAAAGGGCCACACAAAGGACACGCGTTTGCTCTCCGTGTGTGGTTTACTCGATACAAACTATGTTGGCGAGCATTAAATGTCCCCGCGGCGCTGCAAACGGCGAGATTACATTACAGTGGCGCACATAAACATGCAAACACTCAAGGAGGAGAGTGTACTCAGGCACACACCAGCGCAGGAATACACACAAACACACACAAACACACACCGCTCTGCTTATCCACGGCCCTGTCATTTTTAATCTCTAGAAAAAAAAAAAAGTCCTACACCTTTGAGATGGCAAAAGCGCGCATCAATGTGAGCTTACTCACACTTCCACAGAAAGGTTTTTGTGTGAGATCACACGCTGGCTTCATTATGTCAGAAACCTGTGAAGGAGGACAGGAGCCTTTTCCTAAGCCCTGTTCTCTCTATTCATGCAAGCAGGGGAACAAGATCACTGCCTTCAGGTTGGCACAAAAGATCAGCACTCCTGCATTACACACACCAGCAGCAGGCAGTGATGGACATTAGCTACACGGCAAGCGCACACACCTGCACGGAAATACAGAAAAAACCTTCCATGTGCACATCGCTACGCACTGAGCATCTTCTTAAAACACTTAAAACACAAACTGGTTTTAATTGTGGGATCTAAAATGATTACAGTGCATGGACAATTCTGTCTAAGGCTGTTCTAGACAATGATAGTTTCTTATTTGTTGTTGTTCTTCCTGGTAGCAGATAAAAAAAGTTGCTTTATGGAAACTTGTAGACACAAAGGTCTTTGGTCAAAAACATGAACAACAATGGTCATCCACTACCAGCACAAAGAGGTCCACAAAGACATGGTGGCAATATCAACATGAGTCTCCAGAGAAAGCCAAACCGGTGATGTCTGCTATAACGGTTGATCAAAACGCTCCACGACTGCTTGACAAAGTCTGTAAATGTAGGAGGTTGAAAGGTTCCACAGACATACCGGTGTTGATCTGGATCTGGGATTAAGAGGGCCGCGACACGCCAAGACAATGGTCGTCCGTTTTCTGGTGTTGGCCCGTTGCAGAGCATTTGTGGCCCTGGCTTTGGCATCAATTGGACCCTTTCAGCTACTTCAATACTGTGAATAGGTGCGTCGGTCAGAGAGAGATCTCTCGGACCGGCTGATTGGATTAATAGAATAAAAAAAGAAGGTACTTCTGGCACGACTTCCTGCTACCGAGATGCATGGAGGAGGAAAATAAATTGTAGAAGGATCAAGACTCCGGCAGCACTTGTAGTAAATGGAACAACTTTATGAGATCGATGCGTTTTGGCTCGTGGCCTTCATCAGGGTCATTAAAAAACACACTGCAATTGACAATTTAAATAATGTATGCTGTAAAAAAACAAACAAATAAATAAATGGAAACAACCAATTATGTACATGCAGGAGGGCTTGGTCATGTGGCATCAAGCCAACCAATCATATACCTCCACATACATACAGTATGTACCAGCCAGGGAACACCTAAAAGTGTGGGCTCATCTGATGAATGAACCGATGCTCGAGAAGAGAAACGAGAATCACAAATGAAGCAAATCTGCTGATCGTCATGATTCAGGAGAGATCAGCTCTCTAGGACGGTTTCTAGCTCCTTCTAGCTTCCTAGCCTCACAGCTAATAGTAGCTCCACCTGTTTCCTGGAAGAACTATTTCCTTTCATGCATGCACAGAATGTATAGTACATACTAGCAGGCTGTAGTCTCTGTGGTGTGTTCAAGTGTTCAACTTCAACTTTCAACTTTCTGGTCCAGAGACAGTAGACGTGAGGTGATGTCACAGTTGGCTGCTGTTGCCGATAGTTACTAGTGTTTTATCGTTTTTTTAGCAATTCATGTGAGTCCTGATATTTGGAGGTATGTGGACTCAAGAAATACATTTACTTGAAAATGTGTGGTCCTTTTATCCTTTTATCTTTTGGTTTTATTAAAGGTTTATACAACTTCACGCATTTTAACCTCTACAGCGTTTCAAAAGTTGTGTCATCTGTTAAATCGGCCATATTATACTTTATATATCGTGCTGATACGATGGAATCCCTTCAGTATGCAGACGCAATTACTGCAAATAACTTGTGCTACAACCCATAAAGGAACCAAAAAGGCCACTGAGACGCATCTTGGCTTCATGTATAGTGTGAAACCTAATTATTCTGCTTAATTAAAAAGGCAAGCAGCAGCCTTGACCTCAGAGCGGCCGCCAACACTTTTCAACAGCCCTCGCCTCTCACTCCTTTCTTTCTGCCTTCTCTCGTCCTCTGGCCCGAAACACACCACACGCTTCGCGGCGGTCCGAGGCATGGGAATTAGAGTGATGGAGAGACTGAATGGAGGGACGGCGAGGAGCGTGGAGAGAAGGAATGTGAGCTATGAGACGAATGAATAGGCACGGGGTTCTTTATGGCATTTATGTGCGGCGAAGAGAAAGCCTATCGACAGACACCTTGTCGGACAAAGGGGCAGCACACGCTGAGTGCATTCGATTAAGGGTGCGCATTGGTGTTAAACCAAAAAAAGACCCCCGCTGTGCCCATGATTCATTATTTGGCGGGGGTGTAAAATGGACACTGGTTGGTATAAACACACAAAGTACTGAGACTAGCCATCAGGGAAACACCAATTCCACACACACACACGTAAGTACTCAAGAAGTACACATGGTACTTGTTTTTACATGGACAAACATACAGGAAATGTATTCACAAATGGCTGCAACTACACACACACACACAGACACACACACTTACATATGATTGCCGATTACATACCCAAAGAGAGCGGGACACACAGGGAAGTCAAATATAGCCTGAGTACAGCCAATTTAGCCCTTAATGGTCTTTGGGACCATTAAGGGCAACCATCAAGAGCGTGGGCCTAAGATGACTGTCCAATGCAGGATGTGTTTATGTGTGGTGGGGGACAGCGTTTACCTGGAGTCTTTCCCTTCCATACGTGTGTCTAATGGTCTATGAATGTTTCCACGGTAACAATGAGAGTTTGAGCTGGTTGGATGGACTGACACACGGACAGCGGCAGAGGGGAAGCAGAGTTCATGCTGCCATATTTGGTTGTCGGGGGATTTTTTTATTTATTTTTTATTCCGTGCCTGCGCAGCGGGTAGTGTCCATGTTGTCGAGATGGCCGTTATCATGTGTACCTTACGACGACGACAACGACGAAAGTACTGCATGAGTGAAAGAGTAACGGACGGGTGCGATTGTGCTCCTGCATGCTAACCGTAGCTTTACATTTGCTTTTCAAACAGAATCATATGTTTGAATTTAACGAAAATGAAAAAGTAGTGAAAATAAAGTTTCTTTGAGACGTGAACGGAAATATATCTCATTTTACTTCTATACAGTTGTTAAAAATAAGAACTGAATGTGTAAGACGATAAGGTCAATGAAATCTTGGCTGCTACAAATCATTATTTTCTCAATCAAATTAATCTATCTATTTTCTGGAGCCTTTTTTCTGAGTAGTAGATTAATCCTTGGATAAACCACAAAATTATAAACTTCCCCTATTAATCTTTTATTCAAGTATAAGGATTATGACATGAGAAAACCCAATTTTTCAAGCTTTTATTGAGCTTTTATTGTTTGGACATGCAGCTCTATTATTTACTGGCGAAAGGTTGCTTAGACCCACTTAAGAGCATAACGTTAATGGAAATCTACATTGTTTAGTTTTAGGGTGTAACTGTGCAGAAACAAACTAAATTAAAACATGTAACGTCATTAGCATATGCTGTAGAGAGTCTCGTTGTATTTGAAGTTGGATAAACATGAGTTGAGATGCACATCCAGACTTTTTGTCGTTCAGATTTGGGCTTTTCCAGCATTCGAAAATGGACGTGAACACTAAAGCATCAAAGTGTTCCATGCAAATTGAAATATCCATCGCTTATTTGCGTGTTGCTGCAGCCCTACTATCCAACATAACACGTCAGTGAGTTAGTGAGAAGGGAAGTCAAGAAAAGGCAGCGAAGAAACACATAAATGTTCCAAAAAGTCTTGCTGACAAACCGTTAGATGTGATTTAATGTCTTCCGCGTGCATACTTTACTACGTGCTCGCAGCTACAGGACAGATTCACCCTCAGATGGAGTTTGTGTGTGTGTGTGTGTGTGTGTGCAGAGCCCAGTGTGGGGGTGAGGCGGCTTAACGCAATAAAGCATGTTGTATTGACATCTGTGTTGTGTCTATTGATTCCCCATTATGGAGCTAACAAACCCGCCTGGACGCTTTGTCATTCGCAATCACGTTAGCACCGGGACTCACCGACAACGCTGCCCCTTTTAAAATCTGATCCATACACACACACACACACACACACACACACACAGAAGCAGGTGTCGTCACGTGCACGCGCGCTCTTTCTCGCATTCCAGCACATCCAACGCGGCCCGTTCGTGTCGCCACACGCGTCTGCACGCTCCCAATTCAGCCGCAAATTCTCATGCACACACATCAACACACAAATGGGGTGGCGGGAGAGTAGTCAATGCTGGCTAATCAATACCGGTGGAAGGTTAAAACCACTCACACAATGGGCAGCTACGAGCTTCTTGTGGTTTCCAGATAAACCGCACATGCCGGAAAGATCCATAACTGACCTCAACGTGCAATTATTGAATCGTCTACCTGTCTGCTTGCTCACACACACACACACGACTTCTAGCTCCGCGCACACACACACTTTTGTCTGGATAACATAATTTCTAGCTTGCATGAATGTTTCCTCCTTTAAAAAAACAAATATTTGCACACTGCTTCATCAAGACGCCTTCTCGTTCACGCCCGGACATCACACACCTGTGAGCCTCCTGCATATGCACATATGACGCACAAGACAGGCCCGAGCAAAATCTCTGCCTTCCTCTCAGGATCACGCATGCTTCCCGATCCGCGCACAATCGGAACAGAAAGCGCGCTCTCACGTACACACACGCTCGCACGCAGGAAAGCCAATTAATCCAGGCACCGGGGCCTTTGCTCGGGCTCAGTTTGGTGTGGCCCAGACACCACAACCCCCTCCTGGGCTCTGCGAGGTGAAGATCCTGGGTGTGAGAGGAGGTAGTTATCGAGCAGCACGAAACGCTTTGTGTGTGCGACCGTGTCTGTTTTTCGTGTGTGTGTGTGTGTGTGTGTGTGGGCAGGAGGTTTGTGCTTTGAACTCTGCAATAAAAAGTTTCTCTGTGCTGCTGTTAAACAATAGACTACTACAACCACCTCGCCTTATTGTCTCGGTATGCGCCGTTTCTTCACTGCGGTAATTTGTAACCATCAGAGGCTTTTTTTCTTTTTGTTTGTGTTGCCCGTTTGCTTTGTTGTATTTTTAATATCGTCTCTTTCTGTTTGATAGCGTGTCGTATAAGAGGAATCTAATTAGAAGAGCAGGTAGAACGAAGCCGGTGCTGAATAACTACAGCTGAAACAAGAGGCCTATCAGAGTCGCCAACATAAATAAACCATCCCTCTCAATTCACACACGTGCTTTACTCTCTCACCCTCTCTCTCTCTTTCTCTGAATTTGACAGCTCTCAGTTTTATATGGGCCACGGTGGCCCTGGAGGATTTTACAGCAGTGTACATAAAATAAAAGAGCATTTAGATTTCCTTTGTTGTGGTGCAGAGCGGGGACAGAGCGGAGGCAGCTACAGGTCCCTCTCTGCCCTGCCTGCCCTCTGAAAACCCTCGCAGAAAGAAGAGGATATCTGGTCAGATCTCTGCGCTGCACAAAAGAGGAGCTTTCTCATTGTTGGCGGGGAAAGATGAGAGGCTGAAAATGAGCGAAGAAAGAGGGAATATGAATGTGCGGTCGACAGCAAGGTCAATGAGCTGTTGTGCTTTTTGGCGCACAAAGTGTATTTATTATTTTCTCCCCTTTCTTTTGTCTTCCTGCTGGTTCATGACAACACGTCAGACGTCAGTGTTCATACTCGTTCTTGTCTTGACGAGTCCAGCTAGAGATTTTTTGCACAAAACGAATAGTTTGTGAGTAGTATCGACAGCCATCACGATCAGGCCGTCTTCATCACAGCGATGCTACAGTGTGTCAGCTGTTTCAGATGATTTAAAGTGTTTAATAGTAAAAATAAAGTGCTCAAAATAGCTGCTGACGTTATATGTATGATGTTTTACTCAACAATACGCTAAAAACATAAAATAAAACAGGAAAACTACGTAAGCTGTGATCATGACACTCCTGCATGATGCATCAGGACTTAAAGTACAAATGTTTGCATTTCTATCCCGTGCATATTATTATTAGTTGTGGTCATTAATAGTGTGAGGTTATAAAACAGCATTCAGACATTACTCACAGGACATAAAAAACACTAAAACTCACACTCATAGATTCACTTTAGTGTTAGCAGTTAATAAGGCGACCCAACACATTGACTTCCTGCCAGGTGACACTATACCACCTGCAAATAAAAAAAAAAATGTTTTCTCACAATTATATCACTAAAATAAACCATGTGGGTAATATCTCCAATCTCCGGTAACAAACTCGATCCGGCTGCTGTTTTTAAAAGCGTGTTACTGTGGCGAGTGTCTTAGGCCCAGCTGAGCTGAGGCCAGTGGTCTCAACACTGCAGTGTTTAAGAGTCGAGCTGACAAAAAACCCATAAGCCTTCGGTTTAGATCCACTGTAGAGCCACTGTCTGCTAGCATCTGCTGTTTCTCTCTCTCTCTCTCTCTCTCTCTCTTTCTCCTTGTCCGCCGAACCTCTCTCAACCCACCTCAGACTTTTGACACTTTGCTCGTGCAAACACTCCCCAGGTGTGTGCACACGCTTACAGGTGCAGGCAGCCGTACAAATGCGCACCTTGGTCAAGAGATCAGAGACAAGACAGAGAATTGTGGGTAACAGACTTAGCTAAAGTGGCTTATGGGGCCCGGCCCAACCACATCAGGCAAATCCAATTCAACAAACCTCCCCGTCCGTAGGGAACGAGGCACAGACAGAGGGATAGACCGAGAGGGGGGAGAGACAGAGAGAGAGAGAGAGAGATGGAGAGAGAAAGAAAGAATAGAGGGGAGTTTGCATTTCACTGGAAAGGCTTTCATGTCGAGTGAGTACTTCACAGAAATGAGAAAGACAATGAGAAACAGAGGATTCAGAGTTTTTTTTTCTCTCCAGAGATTTGGGATGAAAGATGGAGAAAAGAGAAGAAATAACAGTGGAAAGGAGGGATAAGTGTTGGCCTTTGCTCTCGTACACAGTTTATTTCTCTCGTGTGCATCGGCTGCTTATCACAGCAACATGTTTAAATAAAGAAGCAGGCACTCTGACCCTTTCATTTTCTCACATGTGGAAAAAAACACCGGGGAGACCGAACTGCTGCCTCGCCGCTTCCCTCGCTCTTTTATTTATCGTTAATTGTACTTTATTACATTTATTCATATCTAATTTATGAATTCATGCATCCGTTCATTCATCTGAACCACACACGCTCCTCTTTAAATGACTGTTTATCCTTTCACTCCGCCGCCGCTCCTCTCACTGCTTTCTATTCATCCGGCTCTTTCACCTGTTAATTTGCTGATACTTTAACCTTCTCATTCATTCTGTATTCATTTATGCACTCCCTCATTCTGTTATTCATTCAATCATTCATTCACTGCCTCGCGCCCAGCCTCCACCGCCACCGCCTCTTCCTCTCCTTGTTCTCCCATCGCGTCTTTTACTTTAATTTCTTAAAGGACCGACAGAGAAACTGACCCCACCTCCCTCCCCCCCCCAAAAAAGGGAAACTGAAGCTAGCGGTTATATGTCGCCTGTCAGAGCCACCAGAAGCAGCTCTCATTAAAACCTCCACCGTTTTTCTCCTCCTGACACCTACTTAAGGTGATAGGCTATATTACCCCAGCACGGCTCGGCACGGATCACCATACGCACTACCCCCCCCCTTTCCCTCCCCAATCTGTCTTTTTGAAATTTCCGCCTGAATGGATGAAGGTGGTGGGTGATGGGGACAGTGGAGCCACCGGCACCATCACCATCACGCTTCAGGAAGCTCACTCAAACATGTACACTCCAAGGTTTTGCAAGGAAGCGCCGACCAAGACGTCACAAAGTTTGACAAGGTGGATTAAAATCAGCAAGATGGGATAAAAATGACGTGAAATCTGAAGTGGCACATCCTGCACATTCAGTTATTTATGCATAAACATTGTATCGCCACTGAATAATAAGCAAATATCACAAAGAAGAGAGAAGTACGCCCATTCAGGAACGTGGCAAAAACATTTTCCTGGAGGAGATGAAGAAACTACCACAAAGTGCAGCACTAAAGCAATATTCCAGCGATCGTGACGTATTAAAGCACAACCAGGTCATTACAGCAGGTAAATATTGACTCAAGTCCCTTAAAGAACGCCAAAATATATATATTTTTTGTTTGAATTTCTTAGAAAATGTCACTTCTCGCATCGTCTCCTGCTCAGCCAAACTTTCTCCCTCTCCCTCAACTTGACCGCACTCCTGTTTTCCCAACGTGGCCCCCAGTCGGGGATCAATACGTTCTGATCGATGGATGACCATGAATATTCCCCCCCAAACCTGACCGAGGAAAGACTGAAGGAGAGGAGGAGAGAGGAGAGAGGAGAGGAGAGGAGAGGGGACAGATGGGATGGAGGCTGAGATGGATGGATTGCCATGAATGAAAGGGGAAAAGATGAGGAGAGAGTGTGGCGCCTCTGTGGGACTGTGATGGATGTTAATGACCCAAACGTGCATACATTGCTTTTTTTTTTACATTTTGGATTCATATGCAAGTAAGTATTCTACCTAAACTGACTTTTTTCTAATTTATATTCTTTCTGAAAAGATAAGGAGGTTAAAATAAAAACTGAAAACACACACACACACCTTCAGGGCTAAGATAATTAGTCTTTAAATGTTTCTTTACAAAAATCAGTTATGACGAATCAAACGTGTATGAAAAAAGTTGATTCACATTTTACTTAAATAACAGATAATAAAAATAAATTGCCAATAATATATGAATAAGTGGCTGAAACTTTCACATATGTATAACTGCCAGTTTGTTGTATTTTATAAAGGATTAAAAATACATTTAATAATGTCATTTATTTGGTCTTTATATTTAAATGTTTAGTGGAATTTGAGGTGTGTTTTGTAGCTTAATTTAACAGGTTAGAAACAGAAAGAACTGAAGCTTTGACCGGGTTTGATTTGATCTTCGTGCAGGTGCAGAGAGGAGAGACTCTTACCGGGGCTGGACCGCGGAGCCAGCGAGGACTTGAGTCTCCAGGCGCTGAAGTCGGACGCTGTTCTCTGAAAGACGAAGGGGACCGGCAGGGGGACAAACATGGTCCTCTGTCGACCTGGGGGTCGTCGTTTTTTATTTTAGTCTCACTTTTCTTCTTCTCTTATCCGTCGTCCTGCCGTCGTTCTTTGGCCTGTTCTTCGTACGCTTTCCAGGTTTGTGGACAGCCGTGTGGAAGGACGCTGGGCTGGCTTTGGAGAATAGACTCTTTGAGTGTTTGGCTTTTTCTTCCGTGATTCGCGATTCTACCCTCCGCGGATTCACATCTCTTTACTTTTAGGGTTTTTCGTGCGGCTCTGCTTCACAGATGGATGTTACGGTCCCCTTTACTGGAGTCTTCCCGTTGTCAGCTAGTCCGGCACACACACACACACACACACACACACACGCGAACACGCAGCGATGTGCAGGGCGCGCAGCGAGGACTGTTTGGCTTTGGGAGGATAAATAAAGCTACCAGTGGTTATCCATACAGGCTAATACAGGTTGCAGGTGACTGGCCATTGGGTGATATCTGTTATCACTGCAACCATGTGAATGTAGTGCAGCCGGCGCTCCTCACTCAGCTGCTCTCTGCTGGATGCAACACAGACACAATTAGACTCAATTTATTGTGTCCAGACAGCTGTGCGTAAAGGTCGCGGCGGCTCTCCGTCTCCGTCTCTCCTTCCTCGGTAGGTTTTGCTTTGGTTTGGGTTGAGGAAAAAAAAAAAGAGGCGAATTTCTCCTCCTGCACTGTCATTAAAAGTCTCAAACAAACAGTGTCCACGGGTGAGTCCTGGGTAAGAGGAAAAACAGTCCGTGTAAGACTGGAGTTGTTCTTTTTTGGTTCTCCTAAAGATTTGGTTAGTAGCTGGCTGGTCTGCTGAAGAATACATGCACACAACGCGGCACAGTAATAAAATGCAAAAGCGTTATTTGGCAAAAGACGGAATTAATGAAATAATAAAGTAAGGCTACGCAGGCAACCCCGGTCTGACTTTCGCTCCTCCCTCTCCTCCCCTCTGTTTCTCTCTCTCTCCCTCTTTCTCTACCGCGGGTCACTAATTAAAGCAAAATCAATAGAAAAATAAATGAATGAATCCATATCAATAAGTACAAATGTCCTCTGGTTTCCTCCTCAGCTGATGCGCAAAGCGAGAGCAAGAAAAAAAGAGGAGGGGGGAAAGCGGCGCCCCTTTTCTTTTACGCTGTAGTGTCTTTTCTTTGGCTCTGCTCCGCCATCCGCCGGTGTGTATCGCTCTCTCCCTCTCTCTCTCTCTTTCTCTTCCTCTGTCACTCTCTCTCCTCTTTCGGTCTCTTTCTCGGTGTGTATCCTACGTGTGTGTGCGCGCGGATCAGCGTCCCTCCAGTTTATTTTGGGAACCCCGGTGGCTTCGGTCCGACACCGCGCAGCCTGAACGCACTCTGGCACGGCGAAGCTCTCTGGCCGGGAGACAAACTGAGATACCCAGCCCCCCCCCCCTTTTTCCCTTTTTTTTTTTTTTTTTTTACCCCCACTTCCCTCCCCTCTCTACCTCCATCCCCCTCACCCCTAGACACACGCTGAAATATACACACACATACATATACATATACACAAAAACACACACGTACAGCTTCTTTCCTGTCCTCTAATTGGTTTCTTTTTTAAAAAAAAACACTTCTTGTCACTTATAGTTCTTATATCTGACCTGTAAAGAGATGTGAAATGGAAATTAATATTATAAATCTACAGAAATATGTTTAACAGTAATATTCTGTCAGTGATTATACTAAAATCCATTTCATTTTGTCTCTCCGTGACATTTTAACCCCCTCCCCTGCACACAACCACACACACGTTTTTCTTTGACCCACCATAATCTCGTACAAGACGAGCGCAGATCCAACCAATTGATCCTCTGATTACTTCATTATAATGAAGCCAATAATCACATCATCGCCGGCCTCAGAAAAGAAATCGATCGCCTCTTCACAATGTGCGGACATGAATTCAAAAAGGGGGGGGGGGGGGGACCTTTGATGTATATTTCAGCAGGTGGATCTCTGCCTCTCCCCCTCTCTTGTATAGATTTACGTGGGTCTGGCCCACGCAAGGTCACCTGCAGCACTCAGCTAATGTATTTTTTTTATTTTTTTTTTCTCCACAGAGGTGGATAATCAAAGCCGGCAGAGCCACGGGTGTTAAATTAGTAATTATTTTGGGGCTCGGGGAAAGCTACGTGCGTGTGTGCGTAAAATGTGCGTAAAATGTCAGAAGGGCTGCATCTAAATTGCGCGTTTTTTCCTCGTTGAGGGTCGCAGAGAAGGTTTTAGTTGCATTTTATACATACACATATATATGTATATATATGTGTCCGGGTAAAGGTGCCTCCCGGCCATCACCTCTCTCCTCCTCCTCCTCCTCCTCTCCTCAGTCTTGCACCGCCCGGCTGTCAGACGCACCGCCCCAATCCGCGCTGTGCATTTACACTCCAGATTATCGCCAGCATGGATTTTTTAAATAGAAAAATCTATACGCTAAATATCGCAGTCAATAAAGGAAAATCGACCAAAACCACACACACCTTTCTCTCTCTCTCTCTCTCTTTCTCTCTCTCTCTCTGGCCCCCACTTCTGGATACACTCCGAGCTGAGACTGAGCTGTTAATAAGTTATCGATCAATTATGGCCCTCATATTTAGAGAGGCCTCGGGCTCTTTGCCAATGCTAATGTCCATGCAGGGAAGAGGAGGGAAGCGTCAGATAGCCTATAAACCACCTGCTACACGGAGGAAACATCATCAGGAGCCCTGCGCACTCACTTTACAGCTGCAGCACTGATACTGTCAGTACTGTGTGTACAGTTGATGGTATCACTTAAGAAAATCTCTACAACGCCGTCAGTGCTGCAACAAAACTACTTGCAATAGACTGTACTATTAGAGCTACTACTGCTCCTTCTACTGATGCAACTATTGGGAAACAACTGACCCTGATAATGCTACTAATGCTACTTTAATAACTGCTACTAGTGCTTGCACAGCTACTTCTAAAACTAAAACTACTATTCTTCCACTGCAACTAAGCAGATTTTAAAGTCCTACTTTAGTTTTAATAACATTACTGCTGCTGCAGGACTTTATATTTCTACTACAAATACTGTCACTACTGCTGCGGCCTCTACTGTAACTACTAGTACTCATAGTAATACTGCAGCCGCTTTCCTAACGTGTTTTCCAACTACTCCTTCGTTTAGAGTTACAACCACCTTGTACTACTACAGTGTTTATATTTAATCTTAAGCATGTGTCTTATGACTCAGAGCATTTCCGTTACCCGCTGCAGCTTTTGATGTGCACAGACACACGTCACATCACAAAGGAAGGACCCCCCCCTCCATAAAAAAAGAAAGAAAGAAAAAAAAAAACACTCCCCCATTGACAGATGACATCCGCGTGCCCAACGAGAGACAGAGCGGGGAGGAAAAAGAAAAAAGGAGCAGGAGGAGGGAGGAAGCCGTATAAAAAGAAGCGACCGGTTGTCCCTCAAGAGCCCCCCTCTCTCCGGATGATGGCGAGCGCAGAGGAGCCCCGATCCAAACTCCTTCCAGACAAAAGCAATTATTTCTTGTAGAATATAGTGTGTTTTGTACGTCCATCGCGGGAGGGGGAGGGGGAGGGGGAGGGGGGAGGTGTGCGCGCATGTGGATTTGAAGGAGAGGTGAAGAATATGGCGCACGGCGGGCCTCATCAATAGCAATATGTTCTTTTTCCCTCCTGTAATATCTATCCTTTTATAACTACTCTGCAACCTGCTGCGGTGGTTGCTTTGTCTGACATCGTGGGCTTATGGGCCATAGTGGACTTCTGATCAGTTACACACACACAGACACACACACACACACACACAGGCAGACACAGCGCTATAAAAAAGGAGCCGAAAATAGATTCTCTCCGTTACCTTTCAAAGCAAAACCTGTTGTATCTGAATCCGGGATCTATAACTGGAGTACCATTTACAGCGCGACAGTATTTAAATCTATTGACCTTCCAGGAAACATTAGCTTCTTTATTCATGGTTTACAATGAATACACACTTCTCAGTTTGAAGCAGAGATTGCTATATCCTCAAAAAGTCTAAAAAAAACGCAGAAAAGCGTCAATAACACTGACTTATTTTAGCCCAAATAATCAGAATAAGTGAATGAATCCTCGACGAGGCGAGAAGTCTATTGCGGGGATAGATGTTATTGCTCTTTATCTGTCTGCTTCCGTGTGTGTGTGTGTGTGTGTGAGAGAGAGTTCATTGTTAAATGGCAGTGTCATGTTGACAAACGAGTTGGTTGAATTAAATTCTCCCTCATCAATAACAAGGGGGCCCAATCAATACCAGCTTACAATTATATCACCACCTACCCCTTCCGCCGCTGCTGCTGCTGCTGCTGCTGCTGTAACCACACACACACACACATAAACACACACTCAGCAAGAGACGGTGAATGAAAAGGAAGAATCACTACCGGCTTAATAAACACTATAAAATATTCACACACACACACTGAAGGAGAGAGAGAGAGAGAGAATGTGTTATTTGGGCTATTACACACACACAGAATCACTCGTGTGACGCCGACCCTAATAAACACAACTTCTCTGTACATTTTTTTTTTTTTTTTAAGCTTTTGACATTTTATCTATTTTCAGCATCTCTCTCTCTCTCTCTCCCTTTCCGCCTATGTCTCTCTCCCGTTCCTCTCGCGGCCTGACTAAGTAATCAATGCTGACAGGTTGTCAATAGGCCGGTCCGGGCCCTGCCAATACCTCTCCTACATATCCATTATTCTTCTTAGGCCGCAGAGGACAAACAGAAAAGAGTAAAACACAATGCTGTCGATACGCCACCTTGATACGATCATTGAGGCAGATCAATGCTCTTGCTTACAGCTCATGAGCTCGCCTTGACCTCGAGCGCTCTGGAATCGGTCGGTGAATACGCGTTTTCTCCGGCTTGATGTGTTCTTATCTCAACAGGCGGCGGATTTATTATTTTATTATTTTATTTTTTTTCATGTATATTCTCTTTCATTTCACGCATAATTTTATCCCACCTTTGAAGACATTATTCCTCCCGTGAATTTGCCAGTGTTCACATTTCACACATGTTCCGCAAACCCATTTCATCCCGGATTGGTTGTAATGGCTTTAAGATGTAAAACGCAGGACAGCGCTGAAGTCAGGGATGGAGTGATGAAGGGGTGGGATGCGGCGGGAGGGGGGCGGGGGATCCTCAATATCGACTTTTTTATTTTTTTTTGCTGTCATTCTTTTTTATCAGGTTCACGGACAATCCTGTGTTCCACGCGCACGGACACAAATGTATATATGTACTTAGCGACACACACATGCAAACACACCGTAACATGCAACAAAGCACGGAAACGCCCCACACACACTCTCGGAATACATATTCACGTACATGCAAACACACACACACACACACACACACACGCTTCTGGTTCTTGTGCTCAAACAGCTTAGCTTAGCACAAATGCAGCATCAAGGCTCGAGGTAATGCCAATGACATGGATGGAGCTTTCCAGCCCGTGCAGCCTGGAGTGTGTGTTGATGTGTGTCTATAGGTGGGGGTGGAGGGGTGGGGTGGGGTGGGGTGGGGTGGGAGGGGGGCTGAGAGCCTTAAACACTGAGAGGATCAGACCGAGCTCTCCTGGACACCATGGAATACGATCAAGGAGGAAAGAGTGTGTGTGTACAAGAGCGATAGCGAAACATAAAAAATGCTAAAAAAGAAGTGAAAAGTATTGTGGTGCTGAAATAGCATGTCGCACAAAATCGGCTTAACGGTACATTTTTAAAAGGTACCACATCTGAATTACTTTTATAAAATGCTTTTTTTTTTTTTATAGAAAGTGATTTTTCAAGACGTTAAAAACCACAAAAAGATATTTCCTTAAACGCACTCCACAGATCTGCTCTGAGACGTACGTACATAAACACCATTGACTAAACTCTTGAATCTCTTCTCTCCATAGCTACTCTCTACATGTCTCCCTCTCTTTCCTTCATGCTGGCAGTCAGACCCACAGACATGTTCATGCTCGGCCTGCGTGGTGTTTCGCGCAGAGAAAGGGAGACAGACACAGACAGAGAGAGAGAGAGAGAGAGAGAGTGTGTGTGGGTAGATTTAGAAGTGGGGATCAATGAGAAATGTAGAAATCAATGCACTTAGCGGTGGGAAATCAATGGGGCCTAATCGGGATGCCAATGGCACAAGTCAAAACAATTAAGAAGGAAGAAAAATGTTTAACAACCCCTCAGCCCCAACCCGCCCCGATGCTTGCACAGAGGCCGAGGAGAGATGGAGGGAGCGGAGGGAGGGAGGGAGGGGAAAAAAAAGGAAAAGAGAGGGCTGAAGAAATGCGGAGAATGTCGAGAGGAGGATAGCAGCGATGTCTGGATCAACGGAATTAAATGTGTTTACCTTCTAACGTGCCTGGGAAGTTGCAGGTTAGATTCCAGGTCGCCTCATCGTTCAGCTGACTGTCAAGCTTTTGTGATCTGGTAAAAAGGAAGAAATTACACAAAGGAAAAATGGATTAAATAAAAATATGGAGCGATAAATGTGAGTTTAAAATACTGCATCAGGATGTGAAGATAGGGTTAGAAACAGGTGAAGCAAGGTAACCCAGATGTTCTTCTCTCTCTGTGTATTTACAACTCTTCCAGGAGGATCTTAAAGGATCTAAAGACCAGATGGCTGCATGATCACTCACTCAACCAGATGGAAGAAGAAATTCATGCTTTCTGTAACAGCAAGAGATGCTCTCCATATATTCAGACTTCAGGTGAATCCTCTGATACTTGCTTTACACCCGTCTGCTGATTGGAGACTGAACCAAACCAATGGGCCTCCTGCTTCAGCTTGACACTTTTACTACCGGTGGCCAACTGTGGGCTCTTCCACAATGGGGACTGTCAATCTTCTAGCCACATTTACTGTCCCCATGCCTTTAAAAGGTGAAGTTTAGCTGGGCCAGCTCCAACTCAAATCTTCCCAAAAGCCAGGTTTCAGTTGCTATGTGACTTACACTGCTCTCTGCTCCTACAACTAGCCTCGTGAGTAGTGTGTCCACACGGTGAAGCATCATTTTGTTTCATGTTTCATGGGGCTGAGCTTGAGCCCAGTGGATGCAGGACCATCGACCATGTGCTTGCTTCTAAGATCCCTGACTACAAGAAAAGTCCTGTTGGTCCAGAGGAGGACAAGCTCGTCTCTATAGAGTCCCATGCCTGCGGTCATGTCATGTGGATGTTAACCCTTTCAAACCAAATGTGTCGCCGCCGTGACGTCTGCGCAAGTGCACTCTGGATTACTGTAATTACGTCACGGTTTGCACTACCGGAAAAAATTTGGACGGTTTATAAGAAGCGGAGATGTTGCACTTTACAGTTAATATGGTGGTACACTGTGGTAATTTTACTAGCGCCTTTTCCCTTAAGGTTATTACACTCTGTAAATATGCTGTAAATTGTAAATAATGGGGCAAATTTACTGTAAATTTCAGTCATAAAACATTACCTAGTGTCAGTCTTTTTAAGATGATTAAATGTAAATTTATTGTATACTGATATTTTGATCATGAGCAGTATTTAACCCAATGTGACCAGCTCTACAAACACAATCGTCTTGCTATTATTCTTCACTGAGGTGTTGATTTCTCAGTACCTGTGCACTTGTGTCCGTCGTCATCGTAGCTTAGGCCGATCAGGGGATGGGGACGGGAGCTCTGGACATGTCTGCAAATAAGCACAAAGAAACAAGAACGAGGTCAGTTATAGTTACGGTCAGTCACTCTTGATCACATTTAAATTCTTTTTATTTCCATTAGTGACTACAAACGCCAGGTCACCAAAGCTGGTCAGCGTCCAACCTTCGCCAGAGTCTGGTCGAGCAGAGGGTTGAGAAGGTTGTCAGACGCAGGCTGAACCATTAACATCGAGCCTGGACTTGAGTTTGACCTGCATCGATGTGTCGGTCTGAACAGATGTTTAGTCTGGCTCCTCATCTTGAGACCGTTTTGCTTCAGGAGACTTGTTTGCGACAAGATGCATTCAAGTGACACGTCTGTGAAGGTTCTCAGCTCAAACAAAGGCAGCTGGACTTGTTGGGGTTTTCTTGGATAAGTGGACAAGTTCAGCTTTGTTTCTGGACACCCAAATTAAATATTTTTCATATGAAACATTCACCCTATGTAGGCTCGAAAGGTTGCTGTAAAAAGTTGTAATTTGCTTTGCTCGGAAACTGGAACTCTGATCTTTTATTCCAACCGTGATGTGATGATAACGGCATCGAGTAAAAACTTATATTCTGTGAAACACGCAACTGACCTCAACTTCTTTCTCTGCGCAGAATGAAACCTACGACTGCTTTACAGCCACCTTTCAAACCTACAGACGGAGAAGGTTTTTCCACTTTAATTTCACTTGAATATACCGACAGACATGAAAGGATGTGAAAGTATCGGCAGGGGCCAGAGCTGGTGGAAAAAGGAGTGAGAAAAGCAGTTTTGTTAGATGCCTCCTACTCCTTGAGAAGTCTGTCAATAAAAATATTTCACCGGATTGATGTAGATGACACTACAACATGACACTAATATACCCAGCGGCACACTAGAAAAGAGAGAGAGGAGGGGAGGCGGGAGGGGAAAGACACCGAAGGCGCGGTAAAGCTGCACGCTGTTGGATTGCGGATGGGTTTGGTGTGTGTGCGCGTTATTGGGAGGTGGTGGAGGTGGTGGGGTTGATCTGGGGCCAATCAATAACGGCAGGCTCTCTTACGACCCCTGAGTTCCTCCTGGCTTGGCTGGCAAGCTGGAAATCAATGGGCCGGGCCAATAACTCAGGATGGTGTGTGGATTAGTGAACTGTCAACTAATCAGAGAGTTACTGAATCTGACACTGCAGCTATTAACCTATCGATATGACACTTGGCACTGACACATACTCACACACATGGAGAGAGAGATATATATATATATGTATGTACTGATGAACACGCATGCGAATGCCTGAAAGCGGCTCACACGTTCTTCAGCGCCCACGCATATGATGCACACATACAAACATTTACATGAACATATTATTATCTCAGCACAGAGATAATAGCACCATAAAAATGTCCAGTATCTAAAACTATTTGGAAAAAATGTGATTAAATGAAACTAATAACAATTAAATATCTTCAGATTATTGACAGTAAATATAATAAATCTTTTCTTTTTAGCATTTAAAGCACATTAATGAAGATATAAGTTCTTGTTAACAACCTGTTGTGACTAAAGCCTCTTGTATATTCATAAAATTAAATGTGATAATAAGAATAAACTCCAACATGTCTTCCCTCGACAGGTTGTAACTGTTGACATATACTATGTTTTAATAAAGACTTAAAATGTCCTTATATATGTCATGTAATAGGGTTTTATGTGTTAATTAGTAAATGTTTAAAGGTAAAATAAAGTGAAATCAGCGCATTTTTCTTCATTTTCATTCAAATAACTGTAACCTCTCTTAAAGGTGACATGTCATACACGTATCCAGGTCGATATTTTGTTCTTTACAATCCTAAAAACTTTCTACTACTTCCACAAGTCGCCTGTTTGCAGACCTCTGCCGGTTTCAGAGGCTGTGTAAGTGCAGCATTCAGATTACTCCGCTTCTTAATATCATTCGGAAACGTACAAGACGACACCGACGACCCCGTGAACGGCTCAGCAGCAGGAACGGCCGAGGAACGATCTACTTTGTGTGTATGATGGAGGAAGCGGAGTTCACACCGAGAACAAAGCCTTCACAACGTTTGACCTGCAGGAAAACACTTTCTTTCAACTCAAGTTGAGTCGACTTTGACTCCATTATAGAAAATGACAAAGAGCATCATGTGTTTCCTCTGAACCCGCATCACTTCTATAGGTTATTAAGAAGAAAATGCACTTTGCCTCACTGAAATAGTAATCGATTAGAGAGAGAAGATGAACTATAGAGTTATTGTAAAGTCACCTGTACGCTGAAACAGGGTTAGCCGCGAAGGTATATTGTACTAAAGGCAAGAATAAATAAATATGTAATTAAAAAAATACAATATAGGATAAAAAAGATATTTTTTTGTTTTATTTGTTGACTTTCAGGACTTGTTATGTCGATTAGTGTGACAATTCACTGATGTTTTGAGCCAATTTTATGCAGAAATGTAGAAAAATGTAAAGCAGCACTTTACAGTTAATATGACAGGTCAGATAAAAGGTGGAATTAACATGTCAGTAGCTGAAGTAATTACACATAATCATAAAAATCTATTCATAGATGTTATAAATGCTGTTCATGAGAAAACCCCTGAATAAAACACTGTTTCTTGTTGAGCGGTACGTTAACGAAGAGACTGACAGATTAACTGATTGATGAAATAAAGCCATTCATTAAAGATAATAATTAGAGGTAGCCCTACATGTGATTTTAAGACATGAGAACCAAAGCTAAACTGAAACTAAGACCAGAATCTTGGCATGAAGACATTCCTCAAACACGTCTGAGGACAGTAGCTTCATTCAGGACACACAGAGAACACGCATTCAGCCGTCACAGTTCATTTATGGATAATTTGAAACCCGAAAGCCATCCTTCAGTTTTATTACATGCATTGTGTGGGCGCTGCTGCTCTGACCCCTGACCTCCGTGTAAGTGACGGCTATGAGCGCTGCTGAACCAGAACTTTCAATGTATTCCAGCGTCGCGCGCCTTTGTGTGTGTGTTTGTCTCGATATCCCAACTGTGAGCATGAGCCAAATCTGTGATTTCATAACACGCCGCCTCATGTTGTTCCGCAGGTTAAAGTCCTGGAAACGTACGTCAGCTGAAAACGGTGAGTAATCTCCATTCGCCGCGTGAAGCAGCTGAGTTTTAGGTGGCTTTACCGTGCGCTACATGCCAGCTTTTATCCACAGTTTCTATCCAGATGTAGACTCTGGTCTATTCATATTCTCATGTACCTCTGGTGTGGAACTACAGGCTTATTCTGCGTCAAGGGTGCTGCTTCATTTTACATTATTCGCCTCCTTTCTTCTGTCCTTTTCTGCTTTTTTTTGGAGGGGGGGGGGGAGCAAAAGGAGATTATTTTGGGGGGTAATTCCATTGAAACCGCTCTGAAATAACTTGACTTGGCATGTGCCTATACAAGGCTCCACAAAGGGCTCCAGGAATACTATTCAGTAATGGGGTAAAGCAAGAGAAGAATCAGGACAAAAAGCCTGATGGTGAGTGTGTGTGTATGTGTGTGTGTGTTACAAGAGCAGCTGAAATGAGGGAGAAGAGAGAGAACGAAATAACCTGAGAGAAAATAAGACAGCTAGCGGGAGGAGGAGAAAAAAAAAAGGATGAATGAGTAGCAGAGAAACTAGTGGGAGATAATCAAGTGTTGAAAAGAAAAGAGAAGAGGAAACACTAGTTCAATATCCTGCAAACGTTGCAGCGTTTTAAATTTCACCGTTACCATTTATTTGAGCGTGCAAATAAATCTGTGAAAAACAGATTCATTTGGTTCAATTTAAAGGTTTTGGTGCAAAGTAAAAGCTGCTCCTTCTCAAGTGTATTTCCCAGGAGAATTAAAAAGGTATATATATAAAAAAAAAAGAGAAATAAACGGAGAGTATAACCAGTGGGAAAGTGAAGGATAAATGCAGGAAATGAACAAAAAACCACAGCATCAGACAAGAAAAGAAGAGGTGGAAAGGCTCCAGAATCAGAAGATTGGTCGGGGGCAGGCTGGCCCACACTGCTGTCTGACGATAAGAGCTGCAGAGAGAAAGACAAGAAAGCGAGTGTGGGGCTAAAAGAAAGAGGAATGGAGGCAGGTTACGGCATTACAGCCACCGAGAGAAAGGCGAGGGCGGAGGCAGGTGAGGAGGGGGCACCGGGGAGGCGGGGTGGGCCTCCCACACACACACTCCGGATTAGGAAACATATGCAGTGGAGTAGCGAGGGATTAGAGGGTGAACGAGAGCTGGAAGAAGGGAAAGAATGCTTTTTGGGGAGGAGAGGAGGGGTGGAGGGGAGGGATGGAAACACAAGTGCTCGGCCAGGCGTATTTCCACCCTGCTTTTATCCTACATCCCCTCCTCCTCCTCCTCCTCCTCCTCCTCCCACCTACTCACCTTCATCTTTGAACCTCCGGGATGACGAGATTGGTGTGCAAGGACTTGAAGGGAGGCATGGGAGGAGGCCGCTTTTTGGCACCATCTTTTGGGAGCAGTTATTTGCTGCAATTTTGGAAAAAATTGTCATAATTAATGAGCAAACAACCTCGTCACTAAGTTTAAGAAATAAAAGTGACTGAGACGACTTTAAAGATTACAGCTACTGAGACTGGCTGTGGCTGAAATACAATAAGATTTAAAACATTTATCTCACCTTAAACCAGGTTTTCGAACAAAATTAAAGTCTACATTCTACATCTGGATTAGTCATCAAATTAAGTTATTCAAATTACATTTGTTAAGTGTAATATCATTGATGCAAATTCAAACTTTCTCGATAAATTTTGTGAATTTACTAGGATCCCTGCAACATTAATTAAATTAAATTAAAAGTTATTTACAGTAATTGAGGCAAAGCATTAAAATTATATTTAACTTGTAGCTAAATTTGGAGAAAGATAATCATATACACTGACTTTTCCTAGTTTAATCGAATGTAAAACTGCCTTAAAATATATAATTGCAGTGAACATCTTTTATTAGTAAGTACGACAATGTGTACAACAACAACCTTACAGTAAAGAACATCTGACACGTGTCGAGAAATGTGGATACTTGAAAGCAGAGTGCTGTAACGTCTGCAAGCCTGTGTGTGTGTGTGTGTGTGTGTGTGTGTTTCCTTTAATGAGTGTGTGTTGGGTTGTTACAGGGGGTCACAAGTCAAGGTCAGTTGATAATTTGCCGGTGAGAAGAAGGGATGGAAGGACAGTGGGGCAGGAGGACAGAAGAAAAGAAAATATAAAAGAGAGGAGGTCAATCATCGAGGAAGAGCGAAACCTGCAACTGCAACGCCGCTGATCTGTCATTGTTCTTTTTTGGCCAATTTTTTTTATCCACTCTGTTTCACAACAATCTGGTTTGAAAACAGAAAACACCACTATAATAGATAAACGTACACTAATCATAAATATCCTTTGTATATTCAGAAAATGACAATATTTCATGTCTCTCTTTATCATCAACCAAATGTCTTCCTCCCAAAGCACGCCCCCCCCCCGACCTTTCTCCACTCTCCCAAACACAAAAACACACTCCTGATCCCGGGAGGTCAACCTTCGGTGGATGAGGTCAGGCGTCTGGGATGAAACTGACCTCTGACCTGCAGGGCACAATTGCCCGCGTGCATCCTAACCAGCTGGACAATGAGACGGCCGTGTACGCCCGCTATGTGTAGCGTCTGTTTACACACGTGTACACCTATATTTTTCTATGTTTGTGCTTTGGTGATTTGTGCGCGTTTTAATGTTTTTCTGATGCATGTTTGCCCGTGTGTGTGTGACTACACTGAGAAATTGGATTTACCTCCCGTGCTTCAGAGGGACCGGGGCCGCACGCCGCTTGTTACCGTCGCCAAATAACAAAACAATATTGATCAGGGCCGAGGTCATGCGTTGACGAATCCTGTCTTCAGCGGTTGCCTGCGAACGCTCATCACTTCCCGTCGTCTTCCTTATCCGGGGTTAATATCTCATTAACGGCTATTATCGCCGCACCAGTCACCAAGGCAACAGCCAACAGGACATGAGCCGACAATTCACCCGTAGCGCGCATCCTGCGGATCAGACAAGCAATGACCAGATTATTGGAAATCAATCCTGGGGAGTTAGTGTTTCCTTGACCTCCCAAGCTTCAGTCCCGCTATTTTATTGAGGAACACTGGTCAAATGTCGACTATTGTAAGGGTTTACACATGTGTCAATACGTGCAATGATGAGAGTCAATATGCAGTGAGTGTGATGACTGTGGCTAATCATTTTGAGGTTCATAAATCAGATCTTACCTGGAAGCCATTTAAAGTGAAGAAAGAGGACCGAATGGATTTTAGATTTATTATTCATCCGCACGTTTGATTGCTTCATTTTATGCTGATTACAACGTTTTCTAAAGGTTTCCAGCACCTGAAAATGCCACAAAAAAACATATGAATCGATATCATCAGTAAATGTGAAGTTAATTCATCGCAAAGTGCTGAGATGACAGTGAACCGCGGGGGGTCGGAGCAGGTCTATATGTGAGGGGCTTTTCTTTCTTATCAGGCGCTCGGCAGTCCTGATCCTTATTTTCCACGGAGCAATGAGGAAATATTATTTAACAGCCTGCAGTTAGAGCTTTAGCTGCACAAGTAACAACTTTACTGCCACAATATTTTGATGATTATATATTTTAGGTCAATTCTTAATCACTCATAGACACATTAGACAACTGTCTTAATTTTTAACTTCATATTCTTGTTTCATATTTAAATCCTAATCATGGAGAGCCTTACTAGTAACATGCCAAATGAGGCTATTAGCTAATGACTGCATTTAACTGAGTTAGCTTCCTAAAAACTTATAAGCTAATTGGTGTTTTTATTTTACATTTACAGCTGACATTGTAAAAAAAAGCTTTATTTATATTTAATGATTAAGCCTACAGTTTATCTGTGACTTAAACATTGCTAAAAGGGCCCTGGTGAGGCTAATTAATACTAAACGTACAATGCGGAAGTGAAGCTTATTTACGGCGTTTAGCCTAGCATGGCTAACTACCGATTAAACTTTACGAAATAACTGTTCTTTTTTCAGCTCAACCCTTGGTATGTTTTGACATGTTGGCAACAGAGAAACTAAGGAGATAGTTTTGGTTTTAACTTTTGGATTTCAATGTCTCATAAAATGTACAGGTGGCTAAAAAAAAAGAAAAAGAAAAGCTAACGGCTAATTTAGCTATTAAGTACGCAGAACGCTCACCTATGGCCTTCCTGCGTGTCGCTTAGCAACGATAACGTTCCGGAAGTACACAGGCGGAGGGATACCTTCTAATTAGCACGAACTAGAGCCTTCTTAACGGCTCGGTTTATTTACACATTTTATTTATTTAGCTGTGGTTTTTAAAAAGCAGCTTCTAAAAATGCCTGCGGGCGTATTTGAGAAAACGAGCCGGTGTCGCCTGCTGCTTGCTGCGGCTGATGAGTTGTGGTAATGGCGGAGTGGCCAGCTGACCTTTGACCCCGGGGGTCAGGCCGGCTGCGGCTCTCGGGGCCGCTGCGACAGACGCTCCCTGCAAATTGATGAAAAAGGCAATAGAGTCTCTAATAAAAGCCGAGAGCGGCACGTAATCACATCAGGGCTTCAGTGACAATAATGATGCTTTGTTACGTGTAAGACTTGACTATATTTCCAATTGTTCCTGCAGATTAAGACAGGTTTAAGTTTTATTAAAGCTGTGATTTTACATTGAAAATAATAAAGAGAAGAGCCTCAAATAAATAAATGTCGCTGCATGTTCCTTCTTCTTTAATTTGTCTCAACAGAAAATTCCTGGATTGGCTTTCTTGACACTTTTGGGAATTATCTAACCAAGGTTAAATTTTACTTTTGATCATGACAGTTTTGCCTTTGACTTTATAGAAAGCGCTGGTGGACAGCAGGGGACATGTGGCCCTCCAGATATGAAACAGTTATTATTCATCAATTCAAATGAAAGTGTCTCAGTGTGGATGGAAAATCGATCGATGCCAAATGGAGGTTTGGAAGTCTTGACAATTTTCAGACACAGTGAGAAAATTTCCTCCATTTCTATTTATTAACTTTACTCACAAAACAATATTAAAAGATGCAGCTGATTTTAATGCAAATAATACATATTTAAATATATTTTTATTTATGCAAAAAAAATGAAAAAGAACAAACTAAACCTGATAAAATGCAAACAGCTTCCAAAACAGTCTTACCCATAAACGTGCTAGATTTCTTCAAGATAATTTATTCATGCTTTTAATTTCGTTTACTGTCATTTTTCTGCTTTTAATAAAACAATTTTCTCTCTTATTTTAAACATTTATCAGTCACAGATATTAAAAGTCTTTCCAGTTCTTCCCGTTAAAAGATGACAGGCCATTTACATCCAATGCATATTCAGAAATCTACCTAAATGAAGGCAAACGTGTGCAGAGCGAGCAGATAGTCGGTGCAGCATCGTTGCATTTAATTTATCATTATAAATTAAAGCCTAAGTTTCTGTTTCTGAGCGGGTTTTCTCGGAGTGTGGCTAATTTGCATATAAACAAACACATTTAAAAATCCTGCCATAAAACGGAGCTTGCTGCTTTTTGTTTAAATTTGCTAAAAGTAGTTCACGTTTTTAGGTCCAAAACGAAAAATGTTCACATTTTAAAATTTGCATTTCAATTATTTAAATGAAATAAAATAGAAAATAAAACCGCTAAACGTCTGTTTTTCTTTAACTTATCAAGAGACTTCAGAGAACAGATACACGTGCAATAAACTGCACAAAATACGCAAAAGGTGGTTTCAATTAATGAATACATTTATCAAATATTAAACTGTAAAATATAAAAAATAAAAAATGTGCAGCTTATTGCCAATAATTGACTCAGATCACACTAAAATCATGACAGTTTACAGTTAAAGCACATTAGAATAATATATTTTCATTCATAAATAACTGAAGTGATGCAGGAAGGTTAAATAACCGGAAGTGAACTAAGTTAAAAAGAAATGAAACACATTTTTTTTTTCTAGTAAATAAATGATTCTGATTCTTATGATGGAATTAAAATGGAGAAGTTGGAGTTTGGGACATTTTTTATTTATTTATTTATTTATTTGCTGGTTGAAGTGCAGACGTGCACATGTGCATGGCAATGAACTGATTACAGCCTCAGCAATTTATCGATCGGGGATTGAAGGTGTATTAGAGGGATCAGTGGCTCATGTAGCGCGGTGCTTCGTGCAGGGGTTCAGAGAGGCAGCAGATTTTGGACCGTGTGTGTGTGAGAGTGTGTGTGTGTTCACATCCCTGCATCCCTGACCGATGGGATTTCCATTAATTTACCTGCAGCCTCGGAGTTTGCAGGAAAAAAAAAAAAAAAAAGCCCAGACATATGTCACGGATGCATCTGCAGGGTGAGCCAGGAAACCGGAAAGAAAACGTGTCTTTCATTTGATGCTGTCACGTGTGTGTGTCATAAGCCAAACCGATGAGAGCTCGTCGTGTAAAATAAAGCAGAATAAATTCTTCTTTATTTAAAAAAGAAACGACAAATAAAGAGGACATCCCTCGTCTCTTCTCTCTCTCTCTCCCTCCCTCTCTCTGTTTCCTCCCCCCTCTCCCTCCTTTTAATTGATTTACCGTAATTAACTCAGTGTGTTCATCGATTTCCCTGCGACCGCCCAACACCTCCTCCAGATCGGCCACCTCATTATTTCCACGTTAACCCCGAATAATCCCGAATAAATACCGAGCACGTTCAATAACAATTAGGCCCATGCACCACTAAATAATCCCACGTCCCTCGGCTTCCAGGCCCAGCAAGACTTTGCAGCTTTATTCTGACAACTGAGGAGTGCAAAGAAACTTCTCTGCAACATTCTCTGCATTTAAGAGACACTACACTGTGTAGAAATTAGATATGAGTCACCCGCAGCCTCCAGGTGACCCGCACCTGCTAAAAAGCTGCTGATCTTCTCCACCGTTTGACCAATTAAGCAGATTAACCCTGTCAAAGAGCAGCTCAGCCAATTAAAAGGCCTTTGACTCAGGGCTGCAGCATCTCTCTGTCAGGTTCAGAGGCTTTGAGAGAAGGAAGGAGGAGGAGGAGGAGGAGGTCAAACTAGCCCGGAGGCAGCTTTTCAACCGGCCTGCACGTCCATGTTTCATCCTAAGGTATATAGACACTCATTTGACAAAATATTAGGAACACTAGTGGAAGCTAATCCATTCTAATAGAACAGTCTTGCTCTAAATCCTCCTCCATGACCGTTCTAACGTTGAGCTGATGCTGAAACAGCAAGAGACAGGTGGTAATTATCATTTTTTTTAATTTAATTTTTTAGAAAAGTGTTTCTTTAGTGTTATTTAGCCTTGCACCCTGACTAAAATAGGGTTGTAATGCAATAAATAATACAATTCCTTAATACTACAGTCTGTAGTCGCAGCTGAATCAACAGCTCTCTCAGGTATTTTGAAACTAAGCTGAATGCAACAACCTTCATGAAAATAAGATTGAAAGACCCTTATATTAGCATGCATTCATTTTCACTAGTGTACCTAATGAACTGGCAAGTGAGATTTACTTGTATGCATAAAAAAGCATCCATGTGTTTAAGTATTTAAATGTAAATCTACTTTCAAAGTGGTTCCACCGTTTCCCCTGCAGGATCTGTATCCTGAACTCCGCTGTGCAGCCTAAATGTGTTTTAAACCGGCATCACTGCACGCCGTGTGTCGCCTCTGATTAATACTGAGTAAAGAGACGCGTCCACGTGTAGCTGTCCAGAAGCTTTTATGCATTCTTGTTCAAACGCATCCACACGGTTTAGTCCGTAAATATAAGTAAAAGCAGCGTAAACGTGACGCGGGGTGCAAAACAAGAGAGCAAATGAGAGTCTAACAGAAAACATCAGAACACGCAGGAAGAAAAGAAGAAGAGGACGGGAGAAATAAATCGATAGGAAGAAGAACGGGACATGGCAGAAAGATCAGGTAAAAGAAAAAGAGAAAAAAGGAGGCTAAGTGAAATTTGACAAAAAACAGAACAAAGGCGAGCGGGGAAGAGCAGGAGAGAGAAGAGAGAAAGGAGTGCGAGTGAAGAGGAGATAATGGAGTGGAGTAGAATAGAGAAGGGGGCCAGAAAGGACAGGGGACAGAAAGGAGAGTTAGGGAGGGAGGGGACGGAGGTGGCCATGGTGTTGGTCACGGGGGGTTAAAAGAAGGAGGCGTCAAAAGCTTGTGAATTAAACGCTGTGAGGCCCTGTGTCCTCGGCACGTGCACCGGGCCTCACGGATAAAAGGAGCTCCGGCCCATCTGGCTTTTTTTTTTTTGTGGCAGGAAGAAAGGGGAGAGAGGGAGAGGTCGGGAGACACAGAGAGACAGAGAGAGAGAGAGAGAGAGAGAGCAGGTGAGGGAGAAAGAGGGAGAGAGCTGCTCAGTGGAGAGAGCGTGGCATTAATACAGCCAGGCGTTTAGGGCGTTCGATTCCCTCTGGGGGTCACTGATGGCAGAAATATAGGCTCTCACTGTAACGTAAGGCGCTTTAGAGTGATCTGAAAGGTGCTGGCGTCAGAGCGCGCAGGTGAGGCGAAAGGAAAGAGACAAAAGACGACGGGACGCGCGCCAAAAACAGAGAAAAGTCAAAAGATTTGTGTGTGTGTGTGTGTGTGTGTGTGTGTGTGTGTGTGTGTGTGTGTTGTGTGTGAGTTCAGCAGCAGCATCAATAAGAAAAAAAAAAAAAAAAAACACCTTTAATGTACACGTGTCCTTCACAGGATTTTTCTATAACTTCACAGTATCTCTCTCTCTCTCACACACACACACACACACACACACATCCCGTCAAACCTCTCCTGCACTCGGCATCTTAGCTGTTTCCATGGTGACGGAGTTGAGACTGCAGCTGGAAAAAAAAAAAAAGAGGAGTGTTGGGAGGGAGGAAGGGAGGAGGGGGGGGGGTACTTGTGTTTATGTGTGTGTGTGTGTGTGTGTGTGTGTGTGTGTGTGTGTGTGTGTGTGTGTGTGTGGACAGTAGCAGCAGCAGCAGCAGGTGATGAGGCTCAGCTCAGACAGTGTTTCAGCATCTGGGAAGGTGATTTCTCTCCCATCTAATAAAAGTTATATTAAGGCCAAAGAAGAAGAAGAAGAAGAAGAAAGAGCAGAGACACTGTTACCGTCATTGAAGGAGAAAACAGACCAGATGCTTTTCACATCAGTAAAACACAATCAACATTTAAAACCTCCCGTTACACCACGTCTTTATTTCCTAAAGGCCCCAGACGCGTCGTTGGCGAAAGAACCAACAGCAATTTGGTTGTGTTTTTACGAGACAGCGCCGCGAAAGGTGTTATTTGCGGCACAATTATCGTTATTATATTATTTTGCTTGCCTGGAAACTTTCCTGAATGATAAAAACATATATGTAATAATAATAATAATAATGATAATGAATGATGGCACACTGTGTCTGCAGCCGTCAGACAGTCCATTAGTGGTTATTTTCAGCATCCTGCAAGAGCTGGGGAAAAAAAAATATATATATATAACTGAACTAATGCATTGGCATTTTGAAACCAAATCTTGATAATCTTTTATTTTCATGTAGAGAAAAAGACAGAATACTTTTGATGAGTTCAGGATCTGCTTGTCCCCGTCAGAAATCCTGGTTCTCATTCCCTAAAGGCCTCAGACTCAGTGTTGGCGACGTAAATAACAATTATTTGCTGATTTATTTTCCCATTTTGCTTCCTGGAAACTTTCCTGAATGATTAGAAACCATGACAGGACACTGTAGCTGCCAGAGAGATGCAGGATCTGCTGGATCTGAACGTGACACCGGTGTTCACCGACTGCATCCACAGACAGGCCTTTTGACTCCACAGTGAGGAGCATGCAGGACCATTAACTGTAAACCTTCATTTAAACTCCTGCCTCAGAGCCTGGGCTGCTGCCAGGCTGGAGTTTAGTTTCTCTGTGTTCTGCAAACCGAGCGGCCCGTGTTGGAGTTGGAGGCAATAAATGTCGAACATCCGAAATCACTGCAACACAGAGAAGAGAGAGGAGCCGTCCTCCCAGCGGAGGGAGTGCAGGACGCAGAGGGAGGGAGGGAGGGAGGGAGGTAGTATCTGAGCTTGTCGTAATTCATTTTGGACCAATCACAGTCGTTGCGGTGTGTGAGATGCCGTTAAACGTGGTCACATTTCGGAGTAGCGCCGCCGACACAGAAACATAAACGGGACTCTCAGCGTACACTCCTGTGACTTAACCTGGTCACACAGGATCAGTGGAGCTACTTTAAAATGTAAAACAAGAAAAGCAAGACCACAAACTAAAGACAAACATTCTTCTGTGTGAGAATAAGAAACAATGAATTAAATCACTCAAGAGATTTTAATGAATTATTATATTTCTACAAGCACCAGTTCAGGCTGTAGATGTCTGTGCTGCCTTTCCAAGTGCCTTTTTTTAATATTTTATATTACATGAATCTATATTATATTCTACTTTTAACGACGTGTGAACGGCAAAGAAGAATTTCATGTTTCTATCCTGAGCAGGTGACACTAAGAACAAAAAACAAAGAAGAAGAGGCTGTTGTGGTTTTGAGAAATGAAATCAACTCTAAATTCAGATTAAAAATCCTGAAGAACGAAAAGATGGAAGTGTCTGAAGATTTAACCTCTTCCAAAGCAGATTTCTATTTAAAGACTGGAACACGTGGTGGCTTTCTCACATAATAATGTATAGACACTCACCTGCCAGTTCATAGTGAACGCACTCTAATAGAACAGCCCTGCACCAGATCTAACCTCCATGAAGGTTTAGTTTAAAATAAACTGCGGCACTGTGTTGCACTGACACACGTTCCTATTGTTTTGACATTTTGGTGAATTGTCGAGGCTAAATACCAGAAACACTTTTTACTTACATCCTCCAAAATGATCATCCAGCTGAATTAAAACACTTTCTGACGCTGGTTCAACACAAACGGAGGATCTAATTCAGGACTGTTATATTAGAAGGCATTCATTTTCACTAGTGTACCTAATAAAGTGGCTAGTGTACACACTGGTACTGGTCTATTAGTGGATATTTTTCAGCATCCTGCAAAACCTAGAGAAGCTAAAGAAGCTAAAAGCCAATGACATATAATTAAATTTTTGCTCTGGCATTTGAAACTAAACCTTGATCCTTCTTTTTTTTAATTATTTGCATGTAGAGAGAAAAAAAAATATATATATACAACAAATGGAAAATGCTAAACAACATTTACAATTGTCATCTTTGGATGAGTTCAGGATTTGCACGTCTTATCGGAAATCACGCCACTCTCTCTGCTCTTTCTGTTTTTTTCCACACACAACTTGTTTCCACCTCTTGTGTTTTTTTTCGTTTGTGTGTGTGTGTGTGTGTGTGTGTGTGTGTGTGTGTGTGTTTTCCCCTCCCACTGCGCCAACAGGGCAGAAACTTCCCGTCATGCAGCCTTCAAGTTCAACAAGGAAACGCTTTAGCCCGGAAAGCACCGCCGTACGACCGAGCTACGGTGTTTCTGTGGGACATCCGACTGGACAGTGAACATCTCTAACAGAGGACTAACCTGCGGGGCCACATGGGGGATGATGTGGAGATCTGTATAAATCAGGAGGGAACTCTAAAGGCCGTCCAGCATTATAACATTATCAGGTGCGTAAAAGCAGCCAAAACACTTCTATCACGTGCCAGAACTTCTTTGTGTGTGTGTGTGTGTGTGTTATGATTAAAGTGAATAAAAAGTTAGGATACAGTTTGGATTAAACGCTAAAAAAAGCTTCCGTCTTTAACTGCATCCTCAACTTCTTTCTTGCCTGTGCTCGTCTCAGGTCCCCGTTCAGGTTCTCGGTCACGCGGGCGAAGGGCTCGGGGCGCCACCGTGTGTTCGCATGGCCGAACTGCAACCGGGGTGTGACAGGTCTCCGGGAAGACGCGTTCGTCCGGGGCCTGAAGACCTGCTTCCTGATCGTCCTCGTCCTCACCGGGATCAGGTGAAGTCCTCCAGATAGGGAGCAGATCTGCAGGTTAATTCATCTATTAGTTGTTTGGCACGTGCACTCACTTGCCAAAACATTAGGTACAGTCAGATGCATTCTGATGTAGCAGTCCTGCTCTAAATCTGATCTTTGTGGCTGAGAGGTGGTGATGATCATCTTGGAGACTTTGTAGCTTTATTCTGACAACTGCATTTAAGAGCTACACTGAGTAGAAATAAAGTTAAACACGTGAAGTGGAAAAAAAAACCCCACCAGACCTGCTAAAACATCGCTGATCTTCTCCACCATTTGACCAATTAAGCAGATTAAACCCCGTCAAAGAGCAGCTCAGCCAATTAAAAGGCCTTTGACTCAGGGCTGCAGCATCTCTCTGTCAGGTTCAGAGGCTTTGAGAGAAGGAAGGAGGAGGAGGAGGAGGAGGAGGAGGTCAAACTAGCCCGGAGGCAGCTCTTCAACCGGCCTGCACGTCCATGTTTCATCCTGCGCAATACAGCCTACTCATTTGCCAAAATATTAGGCACACGAGTGGAAATGAATACATTCTAATATAAGAGTCCTGCGGGAAACCCCTCCTTCATGACTGTTCTGATGTTTACATTGAAACAGCGTCAGAAAGGTGGAGATTCAACTGCGTGATCATTTTGGAGGATGTAGTTTGGGGTGCTGCTAAACTGTATTCAATTAAAAACGCCTTCTCTCTTTCTGGCCCAGCTCAACGACTACAGTGCCAAAATAATAGGAACACAGTACAATTAAATAGTACTACAAACCACAGCATCCAAGGTTGAAAACTTGAACTTGCAAGTGAGTGTATTATTAGAAAGGGAGTGACTTCAAATGACGTGTTTCATCCAAACAACTCAAAGGTTCATTTGTTCATTTATCCGTCAACAGACTCGACGATTCATCGGCTCATTTTGCACCATAAATCTCATATTTGTTCACGGTTACAGATAATTGCATCTAATTCATCCCCTCTCCTCCTGACAGACTGTTCTTTGAAACATCTGTGAAGAGCCTTCCCTCTCTGCGTAAGTATTAAAAGCATCATTTAGAACGCAAGCCTAAATTAAAATGTTGATTTTTGTCCGTCTTCCTCTCGTCCTGCAGGCGATCAGCTTTGGGGTGTCGTGGCTGATCCAAGGTGGTCGTTAAGGAATCGCCAGACTGACTGGAAGGCCTTCCTGCTGCTGGCATTGATCCGTGAGTCTCGTTCTAAACCTGGATTTGCTGCAAAGTTTTCTCCAATGCACGTGGAGCAAAACGATAGAAATGTGTGGAGTCAGTCACACATGTAGTCGCCCAAGCTGCACGGAGGGGGGTGGAGGGGGTGGAGGGGGGGGGGGACTGTTTGATAACCCTGCAGTGGTAATGCAGGATATTGGAGGGGAAGGGGTCTGCAGTGCTGAGAGATTGGCTTTGCACGGACGCCTTGTGACTTTAAGATCCTATTTGGTCCACTGGCTTAAAATCTGAAAAAAGGAAATCTCGGTACTAAGGTGCTTCTCGACCAGATAAGTCGAGCTGGGTGTGAATTTGTATTCTGAAGCACAGCCGGGCAACATTATCACTCCCTTAAACGCAAAACCAGCAGCTGCGCCATGCATTTGTGACGCTTTGGTCTTTGTTAAAACTGTGAGAGGTTTGGGTCCAGCTTTTGATTCTACTGCTCGAAGAACTGTCAAGGTTTTGTTTCACTGTAAGGAGTAACCCTGACCCTCAAGAACTCCTGTCTAATGAACGGAGCTCTACTTGAGGAGGCTTTGACTTGACTTGGTGGTGGTGGTGGTGGTGAGGGATGTCAGACTCTTACCTGGGTGTCGTCTCGTCCTGCAGCTGCCGCCGCCGTGTCGTGGGTGTTCCTGAAGAAGACGGCGAGGAAGTTGAGGGAGAGAGCCTTAATAACAGAGCTGAAGAAACAGGAAGTGAAAACAGTCTCTGGTCTCGTCTGGCAGGGTTCACTAAACAAACCGGACCTGTGAACACGAGCCGTGAAAAACAGCACCGGCCTCTACGACGGAGGCCTTTCAGCGGCTTTTTAATTTAACAATGGATTAAAGAATAGAAACATTTTCACTTTCTGTGGTACTCTAAAAAAAAAAAAAAATGCTCAAAATCCTGACATGACAGCAGCGTTTTAAAGTGTTATTTCGGCCTCTAGGATTACAGAGCACTACTGAAATAAAGCCGAAGAGCTGAAGCAAAGATCATAGCTGCACAACTCTGCAAATAATTCTGCAAAAACCACAATGATCAATCTGCAGCGAGGGCAAAGGAACACACTCTTTCCTCTTTTTTTTTTCCTGCTGCTCACGTTGTTCTTGTGATTTTACTCCACTATGTTCTCCTTCACCTGTTCTCTAAGGTGTGTGACCACTCTACGACTCACGGGTAAGAGTGTGTGTGTGTGTGTGTGTGTGTAAAGATTTATGCACCCGTCACCCCCTCCTCCTCATTAAAGTTTTTATTTTTTTTTTTGAAATAAATAAACCGGACCTGGGTCGAGCCGTCGTGCCGCTGCTTGTTGCGACAAACAATCGGAGGAAGAACGAGAGAGAGAGAGAGAGACGGAGGGAGAGAAAGAAAAAGAGAGAGACCACATACAACACCATTCATTATTAACACACCCAATATAGCTGGACTGGACACCTCTCTCCCTCGCTCTCCCCGCCCCCCTCCCTTCCCATTAAGACAAACACACACACACACATATATATATATATATATATATATATGAGGAGAGGACGAGAGCCCTCCAGGACCCTCCCCCTGACCCTGCGACCTAGGCGCCATGGCAACCCTCTGACCCATCCCGCCGTTGCTGTGGTAACAACCTTGGAGCATGTCTGACCAATGCCCCCACCCCACCCCACTCCAACACACACACACACACACACGCACACACTCTCTCCCTATAGCCCTACAGCCGCCCCCTCCTCCTGCTCCACGCCGAGCCGAGGCAAACCGATCGATATTCTATCACACAGAACAGTGGAGCGAGAGAGAGGAGGCCACGGGCCAGCCAGATTACTGGGGAGGAGGGGGAGAGGGAGGAGGAGGATGGTGGGGAGGATGGTGGTTGACAAAAAGAGAGTGTGTGTGTGTGTGTGTGTGTCAGAGTCAGAGGAAACGAAAAGGGTTTTAGGGAAGGTAGGAGATGTGTGCAAAAAAAAAAAAAAAAAAAGAAAGAAAGAAAGAAGGGGGTTTTAGCGTGCGGGTGTAATCGGGTAGGAGATTGAGAGATGGTGTGTGTGTGATTTGGAGGAAAGAGGTAGTGGGTGAGGGATGGGGGAAGGATGGAGAGGGGGGGTGAGAGAATAAGTAGGTAGAAGATTGAGTGTGTGTGTGTTGGAGGAAAGGTGTTTTAGTGTGGTTGTTATGGGGGATAAGAAGGATGTGTGTGTGTGTGTGTGTCATAATGAGTGGAGTGGAGCTGCACTGCTATAAGGCATCTCCTGGCTTTTATATTCTAACAGATGTTTTTTAGTGGATTCCCGGCCGTGTGTGTGTGTGTGTGTGTGTCTGTATGAATAGAAAACTCTCATTCAAGTGTCAGCCCTCGTGGGCTTCTAATACATTACTTACATTACACACAGAGGTGAGAGGAACAAAAGGGAAAGTGTCTGTACTGCACAGAAAAAAAAAATACACTTTCAAATACCCTGCAGACAATTTCTGGTAAAACTTAAAGTCTATGTATTGTTGTTTTTTTGTCAATAAATTCTATAAAAAGATTTACAGCGTGTCCCCGTACCTTACGACACCATCACAGTCAACGCCACATATTCATATTCCACTATAAATACTCACTAAAAGAGTATCAGCTGGTTAGATGGGAATCATTTCTTAATACGGCACTTACTCCTAATCCAACTACGTTATGTTTCTGAGCCGTTTTAAAAGATTTTATTTTCTTTTTCTTTCTTATCCCCAGTAGAATCAATGCGTTTGGGGCTGAGAGGGTGGGGAGGTGCACAGAGACAGGATCGACATTTATCTGTCATTTCCAACAGAGAGGGATGTCAGGAAGACATTTTCAGCAAAGGTTCAACTCAGCAATCATTACAGGAATGAATTCTGTATCACACATGTGGCTTTCTGTCCTCCTCCGGATGGTATATATATGTTTTAATAAAGCAGCCACTCCAGGCTATCTACACTTCTTTACATTTGAGACGAGAACCTTCTTTCTGTGCCACCTGTTCTCAGTACAGTATATTTCTATTATTATTTGCAAGGCTGATTGTTATTATTCCAGTAAAAGATTAGTAAATCCATAAAGAGACATGTCAGTTATTAACATTACTAACATTAACATTCACTTGGATGCTGAAGCTTTCTATAGTTCTATAGTTTTAGTCCTATTGTACTTCATGTAAATGATTCTGAGTGATTGATGAGTGAGGAACAGGTATTATATTAATACTAGTCAATTCATCATATAAAATAATAACGGGTTCAATAATATCAAGTGAGATGAGCTAACATAAGCAAAGATGAGGTAAGCTAAAATAAGTTCAAATAAAATAAGTTAAATAAAAAAAAGCAAAAATCATATAAATTAAGACGAGCTAAGTTAATATAATATAAAATAAGTTTCAAAAACATATGCTAGACTAAGCTAAGCTAACATAGGTTAAAATAAAATAGAATAAGATAAAAAAAAGTCAGGATAGGATAACTAAACTCAGATAAGATAGGAAAAACTAAATTAAGCTAAGCTAGGCTAAAATTGTACAATTTAAACCAAGATAATGTGAACTAAGACAAAATAAAATAAGCTTAGACGAGTTAAGTTAATATAATATAAGCTAAAGTGAGCTTAGATGAGATAAAATAAGTTTGGATAACATAAGGTCAGATAGGCTATGATTAGCTAAGCCAATAAGCTAAGCTAACACAGGTTAAGATAAAATAGGATAAGACAAACTAAGCTAAGCTAGGCTAAGATAGCATAACGTAAACTAAGATAATATAATTTAAAATAAAATAAAACGAGCTTAAATTTGCTAAAATAAGATAAAATAAGTTTGGATAACATAAGCTAAGATAGGCTAAAATAAGGTAAGCCAACACTCACTTAAGAGAGGATTAGCTAAATCAAGCTAAGCTAGGCTAGGACAGGATAGTGTAAACTAAGATAATGTGAGCCAAGACAAAATAAAATAAGCTTAAATAAGCTAAGTTAATATAAAATAAGGTAAAATTTGCTAAAATAAGATAAAAAAAATTAGTTCAGATAATACAAGCTAAGATAGGCTAAGATTAGCTAAACCGAGATAGAATATGACAAGCTAAGCTAGGCTAAGATAGGATAATGTAAACTAAGATGATATGAGCTAAGATAAGATGCGCAAAGTTAATATAAGCTAAAATGAGCTAAGACAAGATAAATTCGGATAACATAAACTTAAATGGGCCAAGACAGAATAAGCTAAGCTAACATAGGTTAAGAAGATAATTTAAGATGAGCTAAGACGAGCTAAAACTAAAAATGAGACACGGTAGGACAAATTATGATGAGCTAAAACACACTTTTATAACTCCCAGGGGAAATGTCACAGCAGCACATGCAGTTAACATTAAATGTCATGTTGGAGTTTGTCTCTACTCATGATATTCATTAATATTATTATGTAGGATATTCAGCCTCCTGCCGCTTAAACCCTCATTTGCAGTAGTTATTTAAACCTGATGCAATATGTAAATATTTTTGTACCTTAACATATTTACTTTTATATAGTTTCTCTTGTCTTACCTTATTCTATTTTATGTATTTTGCAGTGTTGTTCCCTGCCGCTGTAACACCTTAATTTCCCCACTGGGATAAATAAAGTCCTGTCTTATCTTATCCTAAAAAAACAGCCTAAAAATAAAATATGTCTAAATGTGGGAAACGGCAGATTAACTGTAGTTAGTGAACGTGTGGAGGACGTCGTATCGAGAAAAGAGCAGAAGAGAGCAAAACAGGCTAACAAAAGAGGTGACCTATATCCCTGGGTTACAAGGGTGTGTGTCAAGTGGGCAGGAGCACTCATTTGCTCTGTGAGCCTTGTAATAGTATTCATGAAACATGAACACCGTTGCTCTCAGTCACGGTGTGTGTGCACACACACATAAAAAGACTCATCCGTTCACAAGTACCTTTGCAGCATAAAACTAAATGTTCCCTGTTCAAATTCATCCACCTGGATTAAAGTGGAAAAGATCATCAAGGAGCTACGAGATGAGTGAAAAGTCGGAGTGAATCCATCTCTGGATAAAGTGGTAATTTTAAAGAACTGAAATCACAACGACTGCCATCGCTGAAAAGGCTGCTAAGAGATGAAATATGGTCTCGACAGTGACGTGAAAGTGTCAGAGCCCTTGGTCTGAATCCTGCCATAAAGCTCAACAGTATAAAAATATATTAAAACCACATCCCTGTGACAATTAAAGAAGAATAAAACATGTGTAGCCCAGACAAATAATATAAAACACAGGATAAATGCACAATTTTTCTCTAACAATATTAGAGAGGAAATAGGTGTAATTCAAAATTCATTCTTTTGTACAATGGGCACAGTTGTGTTGTTATACTGGGAGAATTATTTATGTTTTGATACAGAGCAACAAATCATGTAATTATATCTATTTTACAAGATTTTTTTAACCATATCATTTCGATATTTTATTTATTTCTACAGGATCAATAATAATCCACACTGTCAGAGAGGGCACTGAGGGGACAGGGGCAAGAAAAAGGTCTGTTTTAACTAAAGGTTATTTAAGTGTGAAACACTGTTTCTATATGACATATCTTTGACATTTCTGTTCTGCTGTTTTTACAGTTAATGATATTGATCAGGATGTAGCTGAGATTTAGATTCCTGCTGTTGAGATACATTGATTTGAAGTGAAGCAGAAAGACTGACATCTTCTTTTCTTTTTTATTTTGCTAATATTCACCCAAC
Organism: Chelon labrosus; assembly: GCF_963514085.1. Classification (NCBI taxonomy): domain Eukaryota; kingdom Metazoa; phylum Chordata; class Actinopteri; order Mugiliformes; family Mugilidae; genus Chelon; species Chelon labrosus. The sequence continues at coordinate 5,000,075 of NC_140349.1, forward strand.
ATTACAGACAGTCAAGAATTTAAGAATATATATATAGTGAACTGGAGTTTTGTGTCTCTGAACTTTACACCGATCATACACCACAACATTATGACCACCTTCCTAATATTGTGTAGGTCTCCCTTGTGCCTTCAAAAACAATTGTGACTCATCAGAGAATGGACATGGGCCTTCTGAGGGTGTCCTGTGGTGTCTGGCAACAAAAGTGGGGGGCCCTTTGAGGGGAGGGGCCTCTGTGGATCATCCCACAGATACTTGATCAGTTTGGGATCTAGTGAACTTGGAGGCCAGGTCAACACCTTGTTTTTTTTTTTTTTTTTTTTTTAGTCGTTCCTAAAGTGTTTTTGTGTGTGTGTCTGTGTCAGACGGCATCCTGCTGGGGATGGCTGCTGCCATCAAGGAGTGTCATTGCTATGGGGTGGGGGTGTCTGGTCTGGTCTAGGTGGGTGCTACATGTCTAAGTAACATCCACACCAATGAATGCCAGGTCCAGAAGTTTCCCAGCAGAACACTGAATTGTCACAAGATGGATAATGTTATTTACTTCTCCTGTCAGTGGTCATAATGTTGTGGCTTTTTTAATTTATCTGATTAGACATGTTTTTGTTAACAGCTGGAATGAGTTCTGCTTGAACTCTTTAATGTGACAGTATCATGTGAAAGTCATTAATTGTTAATGCAACAGAACCAGTCAACAGTTGTTCTTCTATCTTCAGCTACATCTACTAGTTTGAATTTCTTTTTGATGATCAGTTCCGTGTGAAGACGTCCTCTGTGTGAATTTACCTGTGTTGTGATTCTTCTATTTGTTCTCGTGTTCTCCAGGAAGATGTCGAGTTTAAATCCAGCTGCACCAGTTCAGCTCCATACCAAGTGTCACGCAACAAGAACAAGACCAGACGTAAGAGAAACGCAGACACATGACCTCTTCCAGTAACTGATGACACCGTACACACTAAAGCAGTGAACATGATAAAGCATTAGCTGGGTAAAAACATATGGAACAGACTGAAACTTAAATACTATTTTTTGAGTTCATTCTTTACTTTAATCAACTGTCCAGAACAATCTGTTTAGTTTGACATTAGTGTTTTCCAGTGCTGCTATGACATTCATGTGAGCTTTCACTTATATATTTTCTTGTGTGTTGCTGCTAGTTTTTATTTTTATTGCTGCTGAACCAGAGGGCGGCTAAAATATTGTTTTTTTACGCGACAATGACAATAAAACTTTTCTATTCATCTTCTCTTTTCATCAGCTTTCATGCTCTTTAACCCGTTTGTCAATAACCTCCATTTTTCTGCGTGTTCTCAAGACTTCTATTCACTTACTGCTTTAAAAGGGTGAGACTGGAAGTTCATTCTTGAGTTTGAAAATAGCAGTAAACAATAATCTCACTACAAAGTCGCATTTAGAATCTCTTCTGGGGCTTTTGATCCCAGTCTATGCCAACGTCGACAGGAATTTGGTGAAGTGATCTGAAAAGTGGCATTTTAACATCGAGTTTCACCCTTAGAAAAGTCATATTGAACAGGAAACTCCAGAACAACTACTAGACGGACTCTGTCATTTTATCCAGATCATGGTAAAACAAAGACAACTGGACTTGTCTGAGTTCACTTGAAGTCTGAGTCCAAGTTTATGTTTGATATTTGAAATAAACACCTGTCAGACCTGAAGACACGTGGAGGAAACAGCTTCAAGAAAACTGAAACAAGTCTAGTTGTATTTGTTTTAAATGATCTTGTGAAAACAGTATTTTAACACCTGTTGTCTAATAATCACTGATATACTGTAAACCAACCAGATCCAGGTGTATTCAGTCCTCTTCCTTCTTCTTCCTCAGATGTTTTTTCACAGAAATTTCCAGCAACAACATTTCTACCAAACCACCCTGACTAAATGACGTGTAACATGTTGAATAACTGACCCTGACCTGGTGAAACTCTTGGATGTGTATAACAGATGACTTGACACTGCTGCTGTTAGTAAGAGTTGGTCACAGCATTTATTTCCATTTTCTGACAAAACTCCACACAAAAACAAACTGGAGACCAAGCTGAAAAAAGAGAGATCCTTCTATTTTATTTCATTTTCTTTTCTTTTTTTTTTTTTTTTTTTTCTTCTTGTTGTTGCTGCTGTTTCGCAAGTTAAGGTACAGTGCCTTGTTCCACATTTTCACAGATTTAAATAATGAAATTGGAGAGAAATCTCTTTTTCCGAGGACACAGAAAGATTGTATTTTCTTTTTTTTAACAGGGGTGAGATTGGTAGGAGGGGGGGGGGGGGTTGGGGGAGGGAGGGGGCAGGTGGGGGGAGAGGGCGGGAGGCAGGTAGTGAAAGTGGGTGGAAGTTTACAAGGACGGAGGGTTTGCACGGTGTTCACAAACAGACAGAGAAACGGGGACAGATAGACAGGCAGGGTGAGGAAGGGGGAGGCAGGCTGGAGGGAGGGGGGGAGGGAGGTTAGAGGAGGAGTGTGAGAGAGAAAGAAGAGAGGAGGACTAAGGGAGGGACGGAGTGCTTTGTCATGTCCGAATGAAAACAAGCAGCTCTCAGACCCGCTCCAAACTTAAAAAAAAAAGGAAGAAAAACTTTTACGAACAAGTTAGTTTTTTAAAAAACACCCAGTCGTCTATTAGAAAACAACAATAACACAAGCAGAGAAAGACACGGGGGAGGAGGGACGAAGGGAGGGAGGCAGAGAGGCAGGGAGGGAGGGAGGGAGGCAGAGAGGCAGGGAGGGAGGGAGGCAGAGAGAGTGACCTTTTTTTTTCCACCTTGTTGAGGGTGTGAGTGAGTGGTTCGGTTTACGGTGAGATTGATTCTTTATTGATAGTAGGAGGAGGAGGAGGAGGAGGAGGAGGAGGGAGAGGACGGCAGTAGAAGATTGGCAGTGACTAAATAGAAGTAGAGGGGGAGAGAGAAAAGACGGGAAATGAGGGAGAGAGGCCGTAGTGGGCGAAAGACAGGAAATGGCAGTGATTACGGAGCTGGATCCCGGCGGCTTTTCTCTGGCTGAATAAAAAAAATTAAAAAAACATGACGCCACCCAAACGCTCAAATGGCCAGCAGGTCGTCTAGACGGGAGCTGCCACGTGGTGTCATGGCGGTGGAACAGTTTTCACCTTCTCCTCTGTAATCTAATCATCCTGTACTTTATTCGGTTCCACACAGCGGTGTAATCTGAGTACACACGTGTGAAGAGTGGCTGTGGTGTAAGCATCGGCACAGACAGTGTTATTGGCAGACTAGTGCTGTAAAGACTTTGGATAGAAAAAAGGGACAGAGGGACATGAGAGGACGGGGAGGATTTAAAGACCCTCCCCCATCCTCTCCTCCTCTGTCATTGGTCCTCTCGTCATCTTGGCGTTTTAGTTTTTTTCTTTAAGAAATGAGGATTGGGGAATGGAGGAGAGGAGGAAGAGGGAGGAGGAGGAGTAAACATTGGTTTCTTGTACATTTTGAGTATGTTGAGAGGAGAGAAGAACGGAGGGAAGGAGGAGAGGGAGATAGAGAGGGAGGGATGAGTTCAGGGGTAAGAAGTAAATGATGCTTTGATAATTTAATAGTATGTCTCTTTTTCCACCCAGCCTGCAGAGACAGAAGAGAGAAAGAGGAAACAAGAAGGAGAGGACAGTTACCCAAAGGATATTTATCAGATGTCACATATTATTGTCACAGTGTTCACCTTTCTTATTCTGCTCATCTACCGTGTAATAAAAATTTTAATCTGCAATATTTTAATCACAATTTTACACTATTGTTTCTTCATGTTTGAGTGTGAGTTTACCTCCAGGGTTTCGGCGAAGGATGAGTTTTCGTATCTCATCGTAAACAAAGATGAGGAAACTGTATGGGAACGCACAGAACCACCAACTGGGCCTGAGAGTGAAGGAGAGGATGGACAGAGTATGAGTGGGGGTGGGTCTTACAGCGCTGACTGAAGACGTATCTAAATGCAGATCATCACTAACCATCGGAGACTTCTTATGTGATACTCGGTCTTTAGACTTTACAAAGGGAACTGAATTAACGGTACTGTAATTTCTGCATTGTGAACAGCCCATTACATCAGGGATGATATTTGCACTCTGCACATCCATCCATGTGTGTGTTTCTTACTTGAGTGGGTACATCCGTAGTGCCACATCCATGCCTGGGCAGTAGGACAGGAACGCAGCCAAAGCAGTTTCCTCAAACAGGCCAAAGATCAAAATCTTATTCCTGAGAGAAAACAAATGAAGAAGGAACAGAAACAATTACAGCACACAGCGGCACAGACCCAAGGACAAACTAAGCAAAGCAGATGTGACGACAGTGAGGAAATTCCAAAAGGACGATATAAAGAGGAAGAAACCAAAGCAAAGGACTCAGCATATTCTGTTACTGAAAACACTTCCTCTGGAGTACCAGGTTGGGCTGTGATCCTAACACACGTGACTGTGTCGGCTATTATCTACAAGCTGCTTTTGAATAAAAAAAAAAAGCTTCAGAGTAGACTCCCTGCAGGCAGAATCTGAGGACAGCTGTAGCGACACCGCTGTCTGAGTTTGTGTGCCTGGACTATAAATGCTACCTGCAGAACAGAGCAGCACAGGGAGAGGACAGACCGGATGAGTCCCAACAAGATGGAGGGAGGGACAGGAGCAAACGAACATATGGTATAAATTCAATGGTGTTGGAGCAAATCCGGACTTCTAGTGACATCTAGTGGAAGCTGTAGGAAACTACAACAACCTGACGACTGGTTATTATTTGTTCTACACTGAGATTTGAACCAAAAACAACAACTTGAACCAGTTGATAGTGATAATCTGCTAAAGAAAGGACACTTTGCTGTTTCTCTCCAGCATTTTCCAGATGAATTCATCTGTAGATATCTTTGTAACTTACTTCATGCCCTGCTGGAACACAGAGTTACGTCTGGTCTTGCAGATAATGACATCTGCCCACTGCACCACCACGATACTGACGAAGAAGGCTGTGTGGCAGGTAAACTCCACAATCTTACGTTGTTCATAGGTCTGAGGAACAGAGACAGGCTATATCATTGCTCTTTCCTTTACTTCAGGTTCACATCAAGTTTTTTAACCATTCAAAGATTATTGATATGAAATATTCTGGGGTCTTTGTATGAGTCACTTGATAAAATATCAGTGGACATAAGAAGGAAACATTTTTCTATGAAGTAGCTCCCCTGTGCAAGTGAAGGGAAGGGGACATTGAATCCATAGCAGGGCCATCTCATACCCATTGCTGCCCATAGCTGTCCTCCACGTCGTTGTTGGAGCGATCGTCCCAGTTGAGCCGGATGCCGACAAGCGTAGACGGCAGAAAACCATTTTCAGCCATGATGACAAAATATGCAAAGAAGCCACCAAGAGCCTGGATCATACCTGCAGAAACACACAATGAGTGATTAGATTAAGGAAGTCCAAGACACTCTATTGTTTCGACTGAATAAGAACTAATGGGTACGTGTTTACAGACTACTATTTTTCTACATAATATAAAGATCTTAAGTTGTTGAGTGCAGTGGAATCAGAGAGATGATATCTATGAGTTTCGCCACTTTCAAGGGATTATCCTCCTATGTCTGTTTGTGTGGGATAAGCAAACACTGTGTTTTACCCAAATCTACTGACATTATCCCCAGATATGATGCCAAGGCTCTAGTACATGTCAGAGGTCAATATTCTACTTTTTACATTGCTAAACACTTCCCTGTTAATAGAAACATGTGTCAGTATTTCACTTTAATTCATACAGACATCTGAATAAAGCATACATGAAGCATATAAACAAGAGCACATGATACTCAAGATACATGAGAGATGGATAACGAATAAACAGAAAAGGATAGAGCTAGCGTTCACAACATCAGCTGTTGAAACAAGAGCACAGGGACATAATTCAATCGTATTACAAATCACAGTCTCAACCCATCAACAGCTCTCTTGTTTGTTTTAAACTAATGCTCAAAAACCAGGACCTTTATGAAGATGAGATTTAGAGCATGACTGTTATATTAGAATGCATTTCTTTTCACTAGTGTACCTAATGAACTGACAAATGAGTGTAACTGTACCTACCAATCTGTCCATAGGCGATGCTGATGAGTCTCTCATTGACCAGTTTGTCCCTCAGTGGGTTCCTGGGCTGGCGCTTCATGATGTCGCTCTCTGCTGCTTCATAAGCAAGAGAGATGGCTGGTACCTGAAAGAGAAGAAGCAGACGTTGTTGTTACGTTGAGGACATTTATTTATTTATCTGTGTATACACAACTGGTTTTAGACACAGTGAAACATTTATTTCATTTTTTTCTAATGTTCTGCTGTTAATATTGTTTCCTTTTTGTCATGGCTGGTGTGTTAATAACTCACATGCTGTGTTGAACATTTCAGTCCACTTAGAGAAACCATTTACTCTGAAATAAGTAAAGAAACACAATGCTCCCACACTGCCACCTAGTGTCCTTTTCCATATGCAGAGATGACCTTGAACTCCTCTGTTACACGTTCACTCTGTTGTCATGTATCTTGATGCTCACAAACAAGGTCATCTATAGGAGGATGTGCCATATTATATTTGGGATATAAGTGATGACAAAGGATTAGTAAGTGTAGATGTCTTTATTTTGAAAAAGACTGGTTTACATTAGCCGGTAATGATGGATGGATTGGTTTCATGCAGCATTCTTGCTGAGATAACAATCACCAGACTTCATTTTATATATGTTCCACCTGGTGCCTGTCTGACATGGATGTATACATGTTGACTGAGCAGGCGTGAGTGTTCAGATATCAAGCATAGAAGCGTGTCAGTGCAGCAGTGCAGAATGAGCGGGGCCACCTGTGACTGGAAAGGTGGCTTCACACCAATAGCTTGTGTATTTTTAAAGCCTGACTGGACATGAACACATTAGACGCCTGCGAGTGTCTGTTTCTCTCACCATGTCAGTTCCCAGGTCGATGCAGAGGATAGTGATGGTGCCCAGAGGCAGTGGGATGTTGACCAAGATGAAAAACAGGAAGGGGGTGATCTCTGGGATGTTGCTGGTCAAAGTGTAAGCAATGGATTTCTTCAGGTTGTCAAAGATGAGACGGCCTGGAAGGAGGTGATGTTTAAATATAATCAACTGAACAATAGTTCCCTCTTCACACTTGTTCTCTCCCACCTTCTCTCATTTTGTTTATCTCTCACCTTCCTCTACTCCAGTGACGATGGAGGCAAAGTTGTCGTCTAGCAGGATCATGTCTGCAGCTTGTTTGGATACGTCTGAGCCGGAGATTCCCATGGCAACACCGATGTCAGCCTTCTTCAGGGCAGGAGAGTCGTTCACACCGTCACCTGTAACAGCCACGATGGCGCCCTGGCAGAAAAAAAGGAATAACATAGACTCACTCATCGGCGACACATAATAACTCTTGTTAACTTGTTTGCTCCTGTAGACAAGTGTATGTATGCACAGTAAACAGACCAGCCTCTGGCAGCCTTCCACAATGATGAGCTTCTGCTGTGGGGAGGTTCTGGCAAAGACGATCTCTGTGTGATTCCTCAAAATGTCATCCATCTGATCCTGACTGAGGTCTTTCAGATCTGTACCGTGGATGACACAGGCCTTGGCATCCCTACACAACGCAGACAAAGCACATCGATCATTTTGTATACAGAACTATAAATACATCTCATACAGCCACTTTTACAGAACTTCCATTCTTCCGTCCCCAACCTGAAACATCCTTCACCTTCCTGTCTTACCTGGGGTTGACCTGACTGACGGGAATGTTCAGGCGTGCAGCAATGTCTTCCACTGTCTCGTTGCCCTCAGAGATGATACCAACACCTTTAGCAATGGCCTTTGCTGTGATTGGGTGATCACCAGTCACCATGATAACCTAGAACGAAGATGGAAAAAAAGTGACGTTCAGTAAGCACAGACAGAACAGGAGAAAGAAGCAGAGAATGTTAAAGACAAAATGTTTCCTTTAAATGTCAGAACTGACTGGTGCCCACCTTAATGCCAGCAGAGCGGCATTTGCCCACAGCGTCAGGCACAGCAGCACGGGGAGGGTCAATCATGGACATGAGACCCACAAAGCAAAGGTTGTCTGTCTCGAAGTTGACATCATCGGTGTCAAAGGCGAAACCTTTTGGGTACTTGTCCTCTGCCATGAAAAGATGACAGAAACCTGGTGGCATTGACAAAGGAGGGAGAATGATGGAACCATTACTATATTTTTCACATTAAGGTTAGACACAGAACTAAGTGTGACCAAACATCCTTACCCAGCACTCTCTCCCCCAGTCCTCCCAGTTCCAGATAGGCGTTCTGGAAAGCCTCCTTCATCTCATCGTCCATAGGTTGCTCCTTGCCCTGCACCATGATGGTGGAGCAGCGGTCCAGGATCCTCTCAGGGGCTCCCTTCATCACCAGCAGGTAGCGGTTGTCATTTTCCTCCTCAGTTTCATGAATTGAGAGCTGACGGAAAAAAATATTTAAGCATTAGTATATTTAGTATACAGTGTTGTAGAGTGACGCCTGCTTACTACAAAGCCTTTGGTTGCAGTTCATGTTAAAATGTTTTTCCAGTTGTGTGAAGATGTGCACGGCCCTTACCTGATACTTGTTGGTGGAGTTGAATGGGATCTCCGCAACCTTCTTGTACTTGTCCCTCATGGTCTTGACACCGCCACAGGACAACTCAATACACTTCAGAAGAGCTGACTCAGAGGCATCACCGGCTACCTCACGCTTCAGGATCGGCAGGGATTCCTGACCTGCCTTGAACACAGCACGGTTGCACAGCGCAGCAACGCGGGCCAAAGACACCCACGTTGTTGAGCTCTTGTCGAAGGAGGTGCCTAAAGAGATAAAAAAGAAATTACTCTTTGTCCCATCTCAGATACACCCAGTCACACGGCTGTCTACGGTTACTAGTATTCTTAATATCTTGCATAAAGACACAGATATAATGTATAAACGCAGGAGGGAGGAAACGCTCACCAGACTGGTCCTCAGTGGTGTCAGCTTCATGAATCTGATTGTCAAACCACATGTGAGCAACAGTCATCCTGTTCTGGGTCAGGGTGCCCGTCTTGTCTGAGCAGATGGTGGAGGTGGAGCCCAGGGTTTCCACAGCCTCCAAGTTCTTCACCAGGCAGTTCTTACGAGCCATTCGCTTGGCAGTCAGCGTCAGGCACACCTGGAGAAGAAGAGTGACGCAGGAGACAGAAGCAAAGGAAAAGGTAGGAGAGGCAGGGGGAAACAGGAGGAAAGAAGTTGTTGATGACAGAATAAGACAAAAGAAGAGAAAGGACATAAATCAGAGTGAGCGAGACAAAAATAATTAGTATCTCTGTGGTAACTTAGCAGCACAGATGAGCATCTCCAGGCACTGAACTAACTTTAGACTATCAATAACAGACTGTAGCTGAAATATTTTAGAACCAAACTGACCAGATGCCTGGAGGCGTTCATCCTCCTAACCTAAACATTCACCTACGAAGCTAAATGCACTAAAATCAAAAATTCTTTTCAGAAACAAGAACACAGCCCAACAAGCGATGCAGATAGAACATGAGGCACGAACGATGCAGTGAAGCAGAGCAGCGGTGCATTACGTTATCATGCCAAGGACGGCGAGACCAATGTGTCTAACAGAACTAGCCAAGGCCAAGCAGAGGAGGCCGAATTCACTAGCATTGGCCTAATGTCATTACATTAGCTAGTCGTTGTCATTGCAGACAGCACCGCGACTGGCCTGGAAAAGAGAAAGAGAGACATACAAAGATGGAGAGAGAGAGAGAGAGAGAGAGAAACACATATGGGGCTGCCTTAGGAAAGAGAGAGAAATGAAAAGAGACAACGCCACACCGGCATCACCACAGAAAACAGCTACCGACAGAGAATGTTAAAGCACAACAACACACACATACACACACACACACACAAAGATGCACACAAATATAAAGCAACAGCATAGAAAACACTGCAAGTACAAGGAGGAGGGAAGCAGAGACAAATCAGACTGCACAACACGAGACAACACCAGCAGAATCACTGGACAACACACACAATAAGACACATTTTTTACATACACATATACAGAGAGACACAGTCTTCAAGTCAGACATGGATGAAACTGTTAACATCTTCAGTAACATAACAAAATCTATTATTAGGAACGTCCCAATCTGATGATACAGATCAGTATCTGGGTGATCCAGGCATTTTTAAAAAGGCTGGATCAGATCAGCTTGAGCACGCAGCTAAAATCAATCTATGTATTTGTTTTACAGCTGCCCTCAACTAAAACTGAACGTGTAAACGTCTGTTGTGAGGAAGTATTTCACACTGTTTCCGGCAGAGCCTTTCCTTTTAAAGGAAGTGGTTTTCTATGTAACGTGTGTGTCAACATTGTTTTATGTTGTTGTTGAGCTGAGTGCTAATCCGCTGGTCTGCAAAGTAAAATAAAGGGCCTGGTTCACAAAAAGTTGACAATCTCTTTTGTTTTATTGTTTTATCCTGACCAAAAGCTAGTCACCAGCAAAGAGCCAGGCCTTGATCAGGTGTCTCTAACAGAGTGTGACGGCGTACTGATAAATCTGGGAAGCTAACAACCACAAAACAATGGTCAGACAGAGATTTGGATATTGTGCAACATCCATGTTTTACTAGGTGGTAGTAATAGAGTGAAAGATCCACAGTAGATGCTAATAAGTTTGTTAGTTGGTTACTTATTTTGTTAAAACCATCCAGCTGTAAGTGATTTCGTGATAAGAGCCAATATACTTTAAGTTGCTTTACCGTTATTTATTTTGCACAAAGAAGGCGCCACTGTTGTTTTGCAAATAATATTTTAGAAAAACTTTGGAGACAGGTATTTTTATTCTTGATGGATTGAAGAGCTATTAAACTGTCAATCATATAGGGCTCCATTATTTGATTGACACGTGATTGGACTCCATCAGCTGATACTCGATATTAAAATGACTGGGACATCCCTATCTAGAATATCTTATTAATGGGAGACAAGAAACTATTAATTGTACTTTAAAGTCCGTGAACACTACTACTACATCACTTTGTGTTAAAAAGAATGTAATTTTTCTCTGACTCTGTGTAACTTTGTTCCTTATATGAAGCTACTGTTTGACCCACGTCTGCACAAATCACTATGAACCAGGAAGGAATAAACACACACCAGAATTTCAGACAACTGAAGGCATTCCAGTAACAACCTTGTAAAACAACGCACACTACATTACACAAACAACTCAGATGAAAAAAAAAAACACAAAACACACCTAATGATGTCTGACACACTTCCACCCTACACCTTACTCACAGTGACTGTGGCCAGCAGTCCCTCAGGCACATTAGCCACAATGATACCGATGAGGAAGATGACAGCCTCCAGCCAGCTGTAACCCAGGATAATTGACAGGATGAAGAAGGTCACGCCAAGGAAGACGGCCACTCCCGTGATGATGTGGATGAAGTGCTCGATCTCCTTAGCAATGGGCGTCTGAGGAGCAGAGAAAAAAATGAAGTTTAAGTTTCACTCAAACAAAAACTAACGTGTAACTGGTTCTAGTCACAGAGGTTAAGTGGGTTCCAGTAGAACACCTGAACAGTGATTATGAATGTGTTACCTTGCCAGTCTCCAGGCCAGAGGTGAGGGTGGCAATGCGGCCCATCACCGTACGATCGCCGGTGCACACAACAATACCACGTGCAGTTCCTGAAGAAGCAGAGGGACAGAAACAGGTACACATGCAGGCAGTGACTATAGATGATGAAGTTTATGTGACACTGTGTCCACCAGGGGGCTCCATACACTGCTCTTTTATATGGGGGCAGCATAATGTGAGTTTCTTGGCTTCCAAGTAATATGATGGACTGAACAGTAAATATCATGTAGAGAAAACATGATATTATAAATCATGGCTTTAGAAAAGATGTGATGATGATGGTAAACTTACCCTCGACACAGTTGGTGGAGAAGAAGGCAATGTTGCGGGTTTCCAGGGGGTTGTCATGGGTACAGTCAGGTGACCTGGTCTGGGGCTCTGATTCACCTGTGAGGGATGAGTTGTCCACCTGGACAGAGACGGAGATAAGTAACTGGTTGAATACATCCACATGTATGATACACCTGAGACACATCACTCAAAGGCAGCGTTGTGGAAAGTGCTGTTGTCTCCTAGGGTAGGTAATTACAGGAGAGAGTCTGTAGCTCACCTTGCAGCCATGGGAGGAAATGATGCGGAGGTCAGCGGGGATCCTGTCTCCTCCTTTTACCTCCACCAGGTCTCCAGCCACTACCTGCTCAGCGTTGATCTGCATCTTCTCTCCCTCACGGATCACCAAAGCTTGCTGGGAACACAGAGAAAGGAAGAGGTAGAAAGGGAAAGAGACAGCAAAGGAATTAGATGCTTATTTTATGATTGAAGAGAAGAAAAACGTGACAAGGTCAGACATGTATATATTACAAATATTATTGGCAGGTAGTAAAAAAGCAATGACCAAGAAATGACTGAGTAAAAAACACTTATATTATTACATGAAAGAATCTCTGTAATTGCTCTGTTTAGAGAAAGCTTGAGGGGAAAAGAATGGAGTAAAACTGTAGCAACTAAAAGAAAAAAAATAATAAAGAAATTTTCCATTTAACACATATCCACAGTACCTGAAAATCGCACAAACTCACACTCATTATGATCCTATTTCCTGCGTTCTTTAGTCTCTTAATTAGTCCCTCCACAACTTGCAGTGTAAATAATTTGACCTCATCCTTAAATGGCTATAGCTGGAAAATGAACAGTGTTTGACATGCTCAAATCCTCAAAAGACAAACGCTGAGGGAGACGGAAAGGTATTAAAACATTGTGTAAAAATAAGAACCTTAATCTTGCACATTTTATACAAGTGTTTTTGGTAAAAAAAAAAAAAAAAAAAAAACATTCCTGAAGTGTTAAGTGTGTGGTACCTGAGGGACCATGTTCTTAAAGGACTCCATGATCTTGGAGCTCTTAGCTTCCTGGAAATAGGAGAAGCAGCCGGTGATGATGACGACAGCCGACAGCACAATACCCAGATACAGCTAGAGGAGAAGAGATGGAGAGAGGAGGAAGAAAGAAACATGAGACTTCACTGATATTTAATGCAGTTAATCAAGTGATTTCACCTTGATCTAAAAATTACACATGATCACATCAGGACGAAAGGCAGGGAGAAAATAGATCACTGATCACACAGATGGAAAAACTAACTTTAAAAATTCTGACATCAAATAATGGAAATCAAGGCTTTAGTAAAGTTTGATTTCTAGAAATAACACATGATCTTTAAGCTGACAGCAGCACGTGGTTAGATTTAGATTCAATGACCTGGACGTGGTCTACTCTCTGTTCTGTTAGTGGTTCTATGACTCTGCTTGTCTGTCCATCATCTCATGATTTAATCCATCACCATCAGAAGGTCTAAGTCCTGCCTTTTAAAAACAATCTTTCCATACAGCACATCTATATACTGTATGTCAGTCACAACTGTATTCTGTTATCAAAGTGTGAATTTATGTGTTGGTGTGTAATACAGTGTTAGTCACTCACACTGACTCAACACTGTTGTTGTTCCACCCTAAGTCCTCCCTGTGGCCTCAACAAGTATTCTGTCCTTTCATGCTGTGTGAGTCAGAGCCGTTTAGCCTCCGTCCTAGGCTCTTCTCTGTGCTCTGACCCGGCATGAAACAGTGCTGACCCTCGAACACCGCTCTCTTACCCGGCCATTACCAACGCCAGGAGTCACACGCTCCCTGTGGCGAGCCCAAAACGGATACTAGCAGGACGGTGCCTGTCGCTCTAAAGATGGGTCTGTCAGCACGATTTGAACAAACAGCTGAGACAACCTTTGTCACCAACCTAGTCTCATCCCTCATCACTAGTGACTCGGCAAATATGCTTTATTTAGCTAGAGGACAACTCATCTGTCTCTGTCTACATATCTTGATATCTATCTGATGCTATTTAACTGTGATGACTATCATCTATCCACCAACCACTTAACAGGTCTTTCATCCCTACAGCTGCCAGACTCTTTAACCTCAGCATTTCTTAGCACAGCCACAACATATCTCTGTATCTCAGAAAACATAACACACAATGCAACACTTCTAATGACATTTCTGCACAATATTTGTTTTAAAAGCTGCTGAGGTATTCATGATGTCCATAGTGAATATTCTTTTTTCAATTAACTTGGTTGGTTACTTAGCTACTTAAACTTGTAGCCTTAAATGTTTATTTGTATATTGTTTTTTCTCTTAACCCTTGTGGATCAACAGAGTCTTATTTTATCTTGTTTCTTATCCGCTTACGTTATCCCCAGCGGGCTCGTCCTCTGTGGCGGCCTGGATAGCGTAGGCCAGGAAGCAGAGGATGGCACCGATCCACAGCAGGATGGAGAAACCTCCGAACAGCTGACGACAGAATTTGACCCACTCTGGGGTGGTAGGGGGTGGAGTCAAGGCGTTGGGGCCATCACGGGCCAGGTACTCTGCTGCCTTGGCATTGGTCAAACCCTGGAAGAGGCAAGAGGAAATGGAAAGAAGTTATAGAAAGAAATGCAGGATTCAAAGAAGGATAGAATGTGACTTGAGGAAAATAGGACAGAGAAGATACCACCCTGTTTAACTTTAAGGGGAAAAAGTGGAATGACTTTAGGGAAGGGATTTGAAACTTACCTGCACGATATCAGTGTTGTACTTCCGGCAAACCTCCTCAACTGACATTTTGTGTTCCGTCTACAAAGAACAAAGATGGACAATTAATCTGAGCATCTTCGTCTCAACAATAGTGAAAATGTTGGAAAATACATTAACTTTAATGCATGTTGTAGATCCCTGATTGACAGCAAAGTTAGGGTTTGCAACAGTTTTCTGTGTTTTACAAATGTTCCTCAAATAAGTTCAACTTACTTTTTAAGACTGATGTCATATACTGTAGTTTTGTGTCAAAGGGATTGCTGGCGGGTTTCCTGCCTCATACAGAAGCAAATCCTTCCACAAAAGGATTAAATTGCTCTGGCACGTTAGCTCAAACCACACACTACTATTACTGTACACCAGCTGTTGTGGAATACCACGTCTCTGTTATCTCCCTTTCAAACAGGGGGATTAGATCAGTTGGATCGTAGCTCAGTGAAAGCTGGAGTGAGGCCAGGACGCTCCACCAACAACTTCTCACTACTCATCTGGGACTGCTTTTGTTTATTCTGTCTACGATCACAGTTTGATTTCAGAAGAGATATTTGTGCATTCGTATTCAGACCCGTATGTTATTATTGAAAGAAGTGTAGTGGAACCATCCCAATCTGGAGCAAGGTCACAGGAAATAGCAGTGAGGTCACATTAAGTAGGAAGCAGTGTACGTACGATGGGAACTTCCTTCTTCAGGTCATCAAGATCCTTGCCTCCCTTCTTCTTGGGCGACTCCTTCTCATCCTTGTCCTGCGTGGTGGCCACGCGGTAGCTGTCCGACCGTCCATACTGTAACACAAAAAGATGAAATCATTACTTTCACATGACATTAACAATATTTAATTTCTTGCTGCAACATAAAAACCTTCTAGAAATACTAACACCTATAACACAGTCAATAACAAATGATTCTGAGAACACACGGCCGCCTGAATACCATTTTCTTCCATACTACAACCCAGTCAAAATATTCAGATTGAGATCTAAACTTAGACATAATCCCCTGGAGTGAGAAGGGGAACTCGACGCCTCCTGATTGGATCTGGCATCATTAGAGCACAGGCCTGTCTCAAGAGCTCCACTTAAACTGCAATTTACACCACCGCTATTCAGACTTCTGTCGCTCAGACCACTGCTGTGTCTGAGAGGAGGATCAAGGCGAACTAGAGGGCGAAGAGGTAGAAAGACAGAGAGGATCAACCGTGGGCCAGGATAGAAGAGAGAATCTTACAATAACTGTGGTGTGCATCTGGGGATATTCAGAATCACCAGTGCCCTACATTAGTGTCTGTGGATATATGTATGAGACTGTTACTCATTCATGGGAGATCTGGCAAAACCTGCCGTTTTATTTTATTTTCCTTCCTCCCCAAATATACAGATCTGAAGGGGTAAATAACGTTTAACCCCAAATGCTTATGCAGTGTTGCAATGATAAGACTAAATACTTACAAGTGCTTGTAAAATAATAAAAGATTAAAAGATTAGTCAGAACTTTAGCCACATCATGACATTTGAGGTGGTGAGCTATAGCAGCAAGAAAAAACATGAATCAATAGAGCAAGACACTGTCACAAAAACTCAGGAGACATTTGGCTGAATCAGGTTCTAGAGACTAAAGGGTGGCGAATATTCTGTAAATCAGAATTGTGAAGACGCAGCTACTTCTTTCTAGCTGCCATGTCAGACCAAAAATGCTACACCGTGTGTGTGCAGTCCCATAGACATATATACATAGACGCCTCATTGAGTGCTGGACCGTACGTCAACGTCGCCGCCATATTGGAGGAGGCAGCTCTGTCCCGCGAACCAATACGAGTCAATGCAATGAACTTTATTAAGCGTCTTCTACAAAGAACTATAAGCATTTACACATTCACACACCAACGTATATATTGAGGAAACCGATAGGAACTAAAAACAACGTCTAATTACATTCTGAGTAGTTAATGTTACAGACGTTGTTTTTGGTTCCTATCGGTTTCCTCAATATATACGTTCGTGTGTGAACATGTAAATGAGAGGCATTAACTTACAGCACTTTGGAGAAGACGCTTAATAAAGTTCACTCCATTGACTCGTATTGGTTCGCGGGACAGAGCTGCCTCCCCCAATATGGTGGCGACGTTGACGTATCGCAACAACGGGCCAACCCGCTCAATGAGGCGTCTGTGTATATATGTCTATGTGCAGTCCTACTCTTACTACCTCTTGGTCAAATTACCCAGCATGCACCAATCGGTAAGAATATCCTGAAGGTTTCTAGAACACGACAAAGTTGTCCGACGGCTGCGAGGCTCCACTGCTTCTCGCAATAAAAAGGGGAAAGTGGCAGAATGAAAACTTTGATTAGCGTAGATGAAGTTTTTATTTTTTACAAGTATTTTTAAGGAAGGACCGGAGGATTCAACAGTTAACCTGTACTCCCACTGAAGCACTGATGTAACATCATATTACTTTTGCTGTGTTCCTGTGAGATAACACCTACCTGGAGGACTACATCCAAGAAATCTAAATATCATGGTGTTCTCCACCTGTTAGCTGTAGCTACACTTTCTCTTGTAAACTTTAGTCATATTATTTCAAAAACCGTGTTTATTTTTAACAAAAATAGAGGATGACTAGTTACTAGATGAATGCTAAAATGCTAAAACATAACGACAGAGCCTTCTCTGCAGCTGCCCCCTCCCTCTGGAACTCTCTCCCCAGACACATCCGCGACTGTACCGACCTTCCTGCCTTCAAATCTCTGACAAAAACACACCTTTTTAAAATTGCTTTTAATGTTTCGCTCAGTTTATTGTGTTTTTAATGTTGTATTTCACATTGTTTTGCTGATCTGATGTTCTTTTTATGTAAAGTGTCTTTGAGTACCTTGAAAAGCGCTTTTAAATAAAATGTATTATTATTAAAACTAGAGCTTCAGTCCACTGTAAGAGCATGGATACATAATTGAGAATCAAACTACACTAAAGCTTTAATTATTAAAATCTATTTCATTTGCAGATGCAATCTTCGAATCAGTTTTTGTTGTTATTGTACTTCCCATTTTTAGCTGTGAGGCAAAAACAACAGCAATATGTAGAAAATCAATTGAAGCCCAGGAGTGAAAACAAGTAGATCTGAACGTTGCTACTGCTACTTCCAGCTGTGCTGTAGAAGAAATAAACACGATGAGAACTCTTGTTACAAACTAATTTGGTTCATTAAGCTGGATGAATAAAGTAAATTATGGAGAATTAAGAGGAGGAAGAGGAAAACCCTGTCACAGATGACATTTCCCGAAAGCATTTTCACGGCGTGCAAGAAAATGTGTTACTATTTTGTTCGAGGGAAGCATCGTGACATAATCCAGATGTGGGAACAGCTTTGCCTGTTTAACCTCGCACGATGAGAGGGGAGGCCAGACTTATTTTGGGAAAGCTCTTCTGTGGATTAGTCTGGACTGAGAGGCTTCACGCTGATTTGATGGCTGTTTTATGCTGTTTAACCGTCTGTTTTTTCACTCTGGCTGGATAGAAAGCTGGCAGGACGAAGGCTTGTTGACAGCCAACAAAGCAGATGAGAGAAGTGTTACATCCTCTTTCCTCCTGACATCTGCCTGTGAGCATTTAGTTTTATTTTAGAGTGTGTACACAGGTGAAACAGTTCTTAAACAGATGTCTGCATGAATGGATATTATTATCAAATATCAGGAATTCAGTAAGAGGCAAACTTTGGTCAGTTGTATAGTTTTCTTTGCACAACTAATTCAATTAGGTGTTTGGTATAATTTTTAAAACTTTTATTTTGAATCTTCCATTTTATGCCAACTGTGTACAGGAGAGTTCCCCCTGCCTTAGATAGTTGCTGACATTTTAGACTTCATCTGCTTCTGCAGTAAAGAAAAGGTGCATTAATGTGTGCGCTCTCATATAAATGATCAGGATCCAATCAGATTTTCATTAGTAACATTTTTGGTCTTGAAATGCTCACAGCTGTGACAATTCTTACACAAATGTGGCCAATAAATAAATAAATAAATAAATAAATCCACCAATGATTAGGGCCCTATGATTTCCGCGATCACGGAATCGCGGACAGAATCGCGGAATTGGCCGATAAAAACTTAATTTATTTTTTAACGCGGAATATCGCGGAATTCGACATAATTTGCTGTTTTCATGTGGGAGAGGAACGTATGTCTGGGGAAAACTGCACGGAGGGAAGCAAATCTGGGTGGCACAGCAAGCCTCTTCTAAAGACTGAGCCCCTCCCCCTTCAAAACATCGTAAGCACGGCGAAGCGGCTGCCTATGGCTCTGTTTTTGTCGGCAAAAAAAACTGCGAAACTCGACGCTAACCCCCCAGTAGTACAGAGCCGAGCAGTTCCCGAACGACTTATATGTGTCAGGCAGAGGTTGCGCTAGACTTTTTCGTTTGCTGCTTCTTTTTGATGCACTTTAATTTTGCCATATTGAGGTAACGTGTTGTCTGTCACCTCAATAAATTAATAAATTTTTATTTAATTTGTGTACATTTTAGTCATTTACATTAAAAACACACTGTTTTTGATAGTAAAATAAGAGTAAAAGGTAAAAAAAAAAAAATGGGATTCGCAAAAACTATAATGGAAAAAACAGAACTACCAAAAATTAAAATGGAAAAAACGGAATTTGGGAAAAAATAAAACGGATTTTACAGGGCCCTAAATGATGTTGAATACAACTAAAAAAAAAAAAAAAAAAAAAAAAAGTCAGTGG
Organism: Chelon labrosus; assembly: GCF_963514085.1. Taxonomy (NCBI): domain Eukaryota; kingdom Metazoa; phylum Chordata; class Actinopteri; order Mugiliformes; family Mugilidae; genus Chelon; species Chelon labrosus. Next base: position 5,019,581 of record NC_140349.1, read on the forward strand.
ATGTTGGACGATTGTGTGATGCCACTCTCTGCCTCTCAGCATTTATTTGGAATGAATGACCACATATAACTTTGTGTGCTGTTGCTTTAAAGACATTAAAGTAAATCATACAACTCTGTCTGTGTCGATATAAATTCAGCAATTGATTACAGATTATCAGCTGTACTCATGAATGCTTTCATAACATCTGTACACGGGTGTTTATTTTCTGCCTGACTGCAAATGAGAGCATTTTGTACTTGTGTGTCTAAATACACTGTATATTTATGTGTCAGTGTGTATTTTTTGGCCATCTGTCAGTAGGTGCAGCGTTCCCCGGACAGCCGCATACATCCAGCCGGCCGGCCATCAGATTACTGCTGTTTACTACGCTGACAGATTAACCTACTGAACAATAATAATCTCTCTCAGTCACTCTCTCTCTCTCTCTCTCTCTCCTACTCCCTTCCATCTTTTCAAGGCCAGTCTTTCATTCATCCTTACCCATTCACTTACCGACAACGTTGACCCATTATTTGTGTTTCTTAAGCATTAACACACTGAATACACTTGAATGTGTCAAAATTAACACAGGATCAGTCAGGGATTATTATTTCTTTCCATTTTCAAAAGGACTCACAGTTGGTCCTTCTCATTTACACATTTACACTCCACAGACTTCTTCACTTGTATCTTTACAGCTAAATATGCCATTAATAAAATACAGATTTTGTTTTTAAGGCTTTCTAAAAGCTGCACAGTTTATTTAATCCTTGGGAAAATCCCACATAGAGATTCAAGAACATCATTAATGCTTGTGTCCCAGGCAAAACATGTTCAGTGTCTAAATTTAACAGCTGAGGATTGTCACCTACAAACTGTGATAATATTTACTCATGACAATATCTCCAGAAAACTGTATTCATAAACATACAACCAGTCTCTACTCTCTGTCAGAGCAGAACTATCTACACATGATGGCAATCAGCAAAAAAAACAAACCACCGCAGAGCGAGTATGATTCACAAGCCCTGCGATGTGCACTGCACTCATGCTGCGTGGACGTGATGCACGCATCCATTCAGCAGGACGACTGCTGTGGCGACAAGGCCATTTACTCAGGCACGTAAATAAACCCTTCAGCGCTGCAGCCTCTTAAGATGTATGAAGTGAAAGGAGCCTCACGTCTGAACTGCAGGCTGGCATTTACAGCTAACACCCAGTTTTAATTTTTTGGTTTGTTTAGACGTCTTTTCAGTGGAAACAAGTCTGACAGATTTTCCGTCTGTGCTGCTTGTGTTGGTCCTTGTTTTATGTTACCGCCAACATTTTTTCCCAAGCTTGAGGCTAAACACTTGGTTCTTTGACCCACTTCAATTTCTCCTGTCAAAAATGAACTTCACATACAGGCCCAAGGGGGGCACATGTCACCTATAAATATTTCAGTCAAAGAAATATGCAGAGTGGAATTAAGAAACTCCTAATTATCAAAGGCTAACATATTTCCACTCCAATTTTCTTTTTACTGACATACACAACTTTAAAGAGAATATCTGATCAAGACCTAGCACAGAGTCTAAATTTCAGGATATGTTTTGAGAGAGGTGGTCTTATTTTAGCATATTGTCACATAGGAACATGTTTATTCCACGTTTCATGCATTATATTTCATTACGTACTTACAGAATATGCATTCCTTGCACTGAATTCATCTAGTGCATGCTTGCCCGATCTCTGTCGAGTTACAGGCTGTAAAACCTGAAGAGGTTTCAGCAGCAGATGTTCTGTGCTGAGGTACAGGACAGATAGCACAACATTTGTAGTCTGCTCTGTCTGCTCATACACCGTTATATCCAGCACGGAGGGTGGCACAGGGCGCCACAGGTTCGCAAAGGTCTGGATAAGGTCTGCGGAAAACACTGGTCAGATCTCAGACATCAGACAAGGATGTTTTATCAGTGTATCGTCGTTGAAGTGTTACATGTAGGGTTTAAAAAATAACAATTAATAAATCTGACTTTACGACTGAAAGCTTAAGAAAGAGATACATGAAGTTTCGATGCCTCAAATTACAGCGAGAAATCTGGTGAACATATCAACTACTGTGGAAGAGGATCCTCTAAATGAGCTGTAACTCAAAGATAAAGATTTCTAAATTAATTTTACAGTTCATGTTGTGCAGACTTGTTGATTTTTATGATTATTCACGGAGCAAATGTCTATAAATTCTGTCAGCAGCCCCCACACTGGGAGAAATATCCACCAGCTGGCACAGAATCATCTGGTGTTTAGCCGTGTTCAGCGTGTGGTGTTTAGCCTATATTTTCAACTAAATCTGACGACGGTCCAGTGACCAACATGTCACGTTTACAGCTCAGATTTTCCAGGGGAGGATCGTGCTGGTACATCGCCTTCAGTGGAGTTTAGTCGCTCCAGTGGTGCCTCAGTGGATCACGAAAACCACGCACACAAAGAAATGGATTATCACACAGATCAGTGGACTGACCGACCTAGAAAATACTGATGGACTGCATGTCTCACACACACACACACAGACTAAGAGGGGTCCTCCATCATTAGTCCCTCCCTTCACCATCCCACTTTGTTTACATTCTGCTCCCTCCAGGCTGCCCATCTGTCCCTGTGCTCTCCACTGCTCTCGTCTACTCATCTGCACAACGGTTTAACCAAGAGGAACCGTTCTGTACACCAACCGTGACGCAGACTCTGTGACATCTTAACTTTCCAGTGACTAACACCATTAAGAGTCACGGTGGGACAACAGATCAGCTGAATATTTAGTTGTGTTCCACCCCACCTCCTGCCATGCTGCATGTCCGAGACAGTGATAGAAAACGGCAGTAGTTGACAGGATCAGACCGAGTGCATCAACTTCCAATGAGCTGATATGAGGTATCCTAGCAACACCCAATCCATTAGTCCATCTAAAAACTCATCAGGAGGCGTGGGGTGATGGAGTCGACGTTCTGATCATCGTATCTGTACGGTAGGGCGACAAAAGGTATGAGGTAATCCCGGACATCCTAAGACACCCCCCATCCAAGCCAAGCAAACAGGAAGTGACATCAATGTGACCTCACGCCGCATTCAAGGAAACGTTCACTACACTGTCCAGGAAACAGAATCAGTGACACTGGAAAACTCTGATCAGTGATTTGCTGTTGTGTGGATCAATACTATTTCACACACACAGATGGAAACTAGAGGAGGCCAGGATGTTGTGGTATGAAAGTTGAAAGTGCATTAGCTGTTTGGCAGTGACATCAGACTTGTGAGAGATTCATTTGTGAAGCTGTTACCGTTCCCAAAAGCTGCGTTTACATCAACACTGGAGTATCAAGAACACATTAAGGATAATTACTTGGAGCCTAGAGTGATCCAGTTTTGGAGCCAACAGACTGTGCACACGCTGAGACAAAAGCTGTCTTATAGAAAGTCAGAGGATAGCCAGCCTGCCTGCCTACAAATAGTCAAGAGGTTCACTGTTTTATAGAGAAATAAACAGACAGACATCAGCTGAGAGGCTGTAATGCATCTGGCTGTTTTAATTGGGTCCATTTTTAAGTGATTTTATATTTCGAGGCATTGTTGAACTCGGTCCAGCTCTAGCTATTCAAATTAAATAGTGGAATGTTTTTTATTCATCCTCTGTATCATCGGTCATCTAAGCTATTATACAAACATTCACTTCATCAACAGTGGACCTTGTGTATTTATCACAGGAGACACGAACCAACAGCCGCTTTAACTAACAAGTTCATGACATAATTTATCAGAACGTGTCACTGAGAACTCTAATATTCAGTCTGTACCAAGGTCAAGACAGAAAACTAATTGAGTTTTACCTAATAAAACAATATAGGAGATTAATGAATTTAGACCGATGAAAGAATATATGTATACAATACGTACATTAAAATACTTGGGTCTAAAAACGTATTCCTGGTCATAGACACCGAATTAATTGCCGTATGATAACGAGCACTGGTTCAGAAAGCTTTCCTGCAGCTAATAATCATCAGGATGGAAACAGAGCCACTACAATGAAGAGGCCTCTTAATGTTGAGAGCTGAAGTATAAAGCCTCAGCTTCATCATCTATAGATTACACACTGTCAATTAGGGATGTGCGATATTTTATCGTTTACGATATATCATCAAAAACATTCGCCACGGTAAGAATATGTCAGCCCGCCATAAAAACGATAAATTCCCACTGATGACGTGTATATGTGCGCGACACACTCGCAGCCCAACACGTGTGGAATATTGACAAATTGACGACGGCGGAAGGCGGAGCAGATACGCCCATAGACATATATACATAGACGCCTCATTGAGCGGGTTGGCCCGTTGTTGCATAGTCAGCGTCGCTGCGCTACGTCCATATTGGAGGAGGCAGCTCTGGCCCTAGAACCAATACGAGTGAATGGAGTGAACTTTATTAAGCGTCTTCTACAAAGTGCTGTAAGTTAATGACTCTCATTTACATATTCACGCACGAACGTATATATTCAGGAAACTGATACGAACCAAAAACAAAGTCTGATTACATTCTGAGTAGTTATTGTTACAGACGTTGTTTTTGGTTCCTTACGTTCTGTGTAGATGTGCAAATGCTTATAGTACTCTGTAGAAGACGCTTAATAAAGTTCATTCCATTGACTCTACGTATTAGTTCGCGGGACAGATCCAATATGGCGGCGACGCTGACGTACGGTCCAGCGCTCAATGAGGGGTCTATGTATATATGTCTATGGATACGCCGGGTAGCGAGGAGCTCGTTCCCAAACGAGGCTCCACCTCCATTATCTGGAACCGGTTCGGTTTTAAAAAGTCTGATGCGGAGCAGCAAATTACAAAATGCAAGGTTTGCAAACAAATAGTGCATAAAAAGGACGGTAACACCACTAATTTGTTCCACCACCTCAAACACAAGCACAAACCAGAATAAGAAGAATGCCAGAAAATGCGCAAGGATGCAGAAGCAGCGTTGACTTCATCCAAAGAGTCCGGTAAAAAAAACAGCAACAACTCAGATAAAACTTGCCGATGCATTATAATCAAAAAGATTAGGCTGAGTTGGTGTTTATTTACCGTCATTTTTATCGTTACCGTGATAAATACCAGAAATTATCGGGATAAATTTTTTTGTCCATATCGCCCATCCCTACTGTCAATGCGTGAAGTCACACACACCACCCATTCTTCACAGTGAGTGGCTATCCTCATAAAGCTTCCAGACCAAGTGCATTATGGGATTTTAGCAGACAGATTCATCCTTGTGTATCTCCTTTTCTCTTTCTTTAGTACATGTGATGAACTCATCTCTCCATTTTTCTCCTCCGGCTCCAAAATCGTTCCCTCCTCTGTGCCATCACTGCACGAGAGCAGCATCCCAGCATCGCTTCCTGCATTCCTCCACTCCTCCATCTTTTTAAGTATTCACCCTTCTCAAGGTGACTCACCACAAAGGCATCTCTTTCTGTTTCTGTAATGCTCTCTCTTCCATCTCTTCACCCATCAACCCAATCATTGTCTCTTGCAGCAACAGACCCTATCAATTGATTGGCCTGGATCAAACGGCCCTAGCTGCCTTGTCAACTGAACCGCCCTCCGGTCTCCCAACCCCCAACCCCCACCACGGTCTGTTTCACTCGAATATCCTCTCAATCGTCACTCCACCGCTCCACCGATGGCAAATCACAGCCTGAACATGGGAGTTTCCACTGTCTCTCCCCCCCAATGTACAAACACACCACCCTCCTCCTCCTCCCTCTTTCTCTTTGACGCGATAGTCCAGAGATGTGTGCGGTTTCCTCCCCCTCCAGCGATTTAGCAGACAGCTTTACAAACCGTGACGGAGCGCCACCGTTTTCCACGACTCGTCCTGAGTGCACTCTCACCCCCAAAACCCCCTAAACCCGGATGTGGGGTAGAGGAGAAACCAATCATACTTCATTAGGAGTGATGGACACCATGGACACTGAAGAAAGTAAACATTAGTCTGATTTTATAGGCTCCACATACCAAAACAAATCTTATAATAATGATTTTCAGTAGGAATGACATCATGGGAGTCTAAACTCAGTGACTGGAACAAGATGTCCCTCATGACCTGATGGATCTGGGAGGTTTGTAAGACTCCTGGGGTAAAAGGAGACAGTGGAGGAGCCTTACTTAGTGCACCTTCCTTTGGGACCCATCAGTAGACTGTTTTTTTTGTGTGTGGGGGGTGAGGGGTGGAGAGGGGGGATTGTCAGTCGCTGAGGAACCATTTTGACGCACTTGTCTGTGCCCATTTGGTGCCCAGCTGCCTCTACAGATCCTCCTAGCAGCATCGCACTGTAGCATTATGTAATGTTTGAATGAAAATGCAGCAAATGGCGGGTGGGAATTTTTTAATGGTTGTGAGCCCTAGCCACCACCCTGTGAGGATCTAGATTTTCCATTTTGCACTGTGCACTCCGCACCTCATGCTCCAAATAACAATATAAATCCGCGGCTTTGTAGTAGCCCCCCTGTTCTTCATCAGGAATAGCTGACAAGAGGCACAACAGCGACTGTGGATGATGATGAAGAGTTACTGCAGTCAGACTCGGAGGAATGACATGGCTGCGGTTTTCCCCTAGCAGGTTACATATATATATATTCCAGTGCGTAATTACGCGCGTCGTGTGAATTTTACCAACAACTCTGACTTATTTAGTGGCTGTGGATTTACTCAATCGTTTGCAGCAGCAGCAGCGTTGAAAGTCAGCGCCTGGTGCCAGGTGCTCGGCTCGTGAACATTTTTTTGGAACAATAAACGACAGAAATCTCATCTCATTACCTTAAAATATATTATTATTATTATTATTATTATAGGAAGAGTGGAGTGAATGATTAGGAAACCTCATAGTGGGGGTGTTAAACTTCAATTTTGTCCGTTAAAAATTGACCAAATTGACAACACCTCCACCCTATGAAGGTACGATCATCTTCCACTGGGGAATACGGATCATCATCAGGTGGAAAACGCACATTTGATTAACCAGCTTCACGCTGGCGCTCACTCCATTGTCATTTGTCTGAAAGCTGCACAGAAGTGACTAGCACTAAAATACTAGGTTGGCTACACACGTTACTGTAACGCTTTACCACCCCTTGCACCGGGTCCCGTCGCACTGACAGGAGTCTGGATTTTGCGGAGGACTGACTCACAAATCTGGCGCATGTTCTCCCCCAGAACAAAAAAATTTAAAAAAATTTAAAAAAAAATTAAAAATAGAAATAGAAGAAGACACTGTGCCCATGCAACAAGCACCCCTTCCTCTTCCTCTATTATTATCCGTTAATCTCAAGCCGTTATCGTAATTGGCAGCGCATTGATTTGTGATAAATGATGGCTGCTGCTTAATGTGGTGACTATCTGAGAGAAATTAGATCCTGGAGAACACGAGCAGCAGCGGCAGGAGGATTGCGGTTTAAAACAGTCGATGCTAGCTCAATACAAGTCATTCATAATCCCACCATGTTGAATGTCTTTCTAACACCGTGCCTCCATGCTCTAATATAACCCTCACCTCAACGGTCAACTAACCGTATCCATCCGCTGGCTCAACCGCCACAAATCACCGCCGAGACGTGTATCTCTTACCCCCATTTCGGCGCTGTCAGTCGGGTCTCCTCAGAAGATGAACCGCTTCTAGGTTTGACTCGACCAGAAGAGTTGGCTTTAAGGCGTAGAAGACGAAGCAGAAAACTCGTAGAGGAAAGAAAATGCCCCCCTTTTTCAGTTGATAACGTTAGCTATTGCTCTAATGAGAAGAAAGAGAGAAAAAAAAATCAAACAACTAAGCTAACATACCCTAAAATATCACTATTTTTATTTTTTTTTCAAGACGAAAGGGCATAAGGTGACTTGACAAGGCAACGTTTCATCGAGCACCTCGGCAAAGCTTCACTCCGTTCAGATGAAAACTAATTACTAAAAAAAAGACTCGGTAAAACGTTAAAATGATTCGCAGCCGTTGGTGACGCTCCACCACCAACCTTCTCCTCCCCGGTAAGGCGCAAATGATGCCGGTGGAAAGTAGATCCGGGCGGCAGCAGCCTTCTTCTTCGGATGCAGTCTCCCTCCGCGGCTGTGCGCAGTCCACCGCGGCACTCAGGGATCCCTGGATGTCCCCTCCGCGAAGGAAAAACGAGCGCGACAAGTATTTTCACAGAGCCGGGTGCTGGGTTCAAATAACAGGAGGAATATTAAACAAGCAACAATAATAATCATCGTGGCATCTTAAGGAGTAGTATTATTAAGAGAAAATAACAATTTTCTCTTAATAATACTAGGAGAAGTGCATTTAATAAGCTGTATCTCTGATTTAAATATCAGCATGGCATATAAGCATGGCAGGGATGACTTTTTAGAAAGATCAGAGCAAAAAAAACAACAACCCTGACACTTTCTGTGCAACTAATTGAGTTAAATAATATGGAGCCAGTACTATTATTATGGAACAATGCTTAAATTGTATTATTTAAATGTACTATCACCATAACCACCCATACAGCAAACGTTTTGGGGCTTCTGGGGCCTGTCAGAGTTTGCTTCGTTCACTAAAATTATCTTTGTTTTACCCCACAAATGTCACTTTTCATATGAAATTGCACAACAGTAACATTTTGTTTCAGAGTAGTCATCTGGAGGTCATAACTCTTCAGTCAGATGTGTCCAGATGTGACATATTCTTCCTGGATTTTCTTTTTTGATTGTTAGCTGGCAGCAGCTGTTCCAAGTTTGCTGTTGCTGTGCTGGGACTTGTGCCACATGGAAAAAGCACCCATCTGCATCATCAAAGCCGTCATGGGAAAAGGCATGTCACATACGGACTGCTATTCTCAAAATGCTGGATGTATCTCTGGATCTCTGTTAAACAGACCCTGCCCCGGTGTAGCAACACCAGAACAGGAGGCTGATTTAAGATCATGCTGAGAAGTAAGAGGAGAGCAAAACAGCAGAAGAGGAGGAAATGAGGATAATCAGAACAAAAGGAGGAATGGAAAAAAACCAAGACAAGAAATCACGCCTGAAAATGGTTTAAGCTGTGCTAATTTGCATAAAACAAAACCTTGGCCAAGTTACACAAGCAAACTGAAAACAGAAATGATATGAAAACAATGTGATGTGTATGGCTGCTGTATATGAACCACCTGCTGTGAAAGATCAGGCAATACAGTCGTTTTTAGATCCTTCAAATGGAACAAGAGTCTATAAATATTGTGCAGCTGTCACACACACACACATGCACGCATGCATGCACCCCGCCAGCCCGAGGTGACTCAAACACTGAGCAAACGAATGACGAAGGAGGAACCATGTTACATGAGCAAATGAGACAGTGATTCAGTGCGTGTGCAGGAACATGTCTGGTTGTCGCTGCACAGGGGCATGTGTGTGTGTTGCCATGTAAATGTCTGTCTGGGAATGTGGGCAGGCTCGTCTGTACGGGTGCATCGCTGCGTCCAGATAGGATCGGTACTCTGCTCTACTATAGCCGGAGCGTGCCCTGGTTCCTGCACTGCTTTGTCATCCATCCACCATGCACAAACAAGTTTTATATTTCTTCTAGAACAGTGAGCTCTGTGGATCATCCCACAGATACTTGATCAGTTTGGGATCTAGTGAATTTGGAGGCCATGAGCGGGTGTTGCCATCATGTAGTGTCATTGCTATGGGGTGGGGACACCTGGTCTGGTCTAGGTGGGTGCTACATGTCTAAGTAACATCCACACCAATGAATGCCAGGTCCTAAAGTTTCCCAGCAGAACACTGAATTGTCACAAGATGGCCAATGTTATTCACTTCTCCTGGTCATAATGTTGTGGCTGATCTGTGTACAGATGAGCTGCGTAAATCCACGTTAAAAATAAACAGAAAGCACAATGAAGCGGTTGAGCCTCCTGCTTTTGTTTGGCCTCAGTCGCAACTTTGTTTTGTATCTGTCAACTCTTTGTGCTGACAGCTGCTCACACGGATTACAGTGCATTGCAGGCATAAGTCATCCTGTTACACTTTAAAGATTGTCTTTGTTTGATCTGTTTCATGTTACTCAAATCTCTGGCTCAGTTAATCCTCAGCGATGTCTGCAAGTCCTGCTGGGAAGATTCTCTATTTATAAAGAGAGGGAGACTCTTTTGTGTTATTCTGACAAAATAGCAGAACGGTTCTGAGGGTGGCAGTCAGTCCTTTGGTCCATCCTTAAATATCAGTCATCAGGGTATGAAGCACTTCTCCACTTTTTCTTATAGCACCACCACATTTAGATTGAAATATGGCCGCTAAATGTTTGATATACTGCTTTAAGTCTTCCTGTAGACATTCTTTGTGACCTTTGCTGTTTCATACAGCAACACCATTGCCTTACTTTAAGGAGGTGGTTCAGGCATCTGGTTTGGAAGCCTCCTGGGCACCTCCCTTTGGAGGTTTACCCCCGGGGTAGACCCAGATCTCTCCGGAGGGATTATACTATGTCCCATCTGGTCCGGGAACACCTCCGGATGACAAAGGAAGAGCTGGAATTTGTTGCTGGGGAGAGGGATGTCAGGAGTTCCTTGCTTAGCCTGTTGCCACCAAGACCCGACCTTGGATAAGCAGAAGAACATGGATGGATGGATGGATGTGTAGGGTTAGTGCAATACTTCCAATACAGCGTGGATTTGGTTAGGGTAAACTAAAAAAAAAAAAAAAAAAAGCACAATATCTAGGCTTCCACCATGACATCTTTACTGAAATAGCCCCAAGTTACAGAAAAAGTAATTGGATTGTGTCCATCTGTTTGAATGTCCCTATCTGCCATCTTGTTCTGGGTACCTTCCAGGTGTGTGAGAAACAGACGCAGCACACCAAACGCTCCGCAGATCTGTCCATAAAGGTTAAACAACAAAGAGGGTATTTTGAGGTCGGGATAGAAAAACAGATACACCGGGAGGACAGGAAAGAACAGAACAAAAACATTTCAGGGACCTGGTCACCATGGCAACTGCTGTCAGGTAACCGTGGCTCCCAATCACCGAGCTGGCACAAAACAAAATTGAGGGAAATTGGGTACGGGATGAGTGGGTAGAGGGAGATGAAAGTAGAACCAAAGGGGTTGAAAAAAAATAAATGTATAACACAATGAAGCGAGTGTAATCTTGTGTTTTTGTGGAAGATAACGCCGAATTAATAATCTACAGGAGAACACACTGGCCTAATGGATGTGATGGAAAAAAAAAATGCTTTATCACTGCTCCTGCCAGTGACAAAGGGGAGCTGTGATTCATTTGTAATCACAACGGATCTGAGGATTGATTTCTTAGCAGAGCTGAGCCCAGGCTGTCGCAGCAGGACACACACACAGAGACACACAAACTATAACTAAAGCAAAACCTAGAGGTGTGAAAAATGCATGTAATGAGGAGAAATGCCATCAACCAAAGCCTTTAATTCATCGCATTTGTGAAAGCAGTGTCCCTGTTTGTATTTTGAGCAGTCATTTTCTTGATGCTAACAGCTCTGATGAGTCTAAGCTTATCCCTAATCACCTAAAGACACACAAATATCTTACTGAGAGAATTAATGGGAAAAAAACTAGACCTGAATGCTGAAATTACACGACTGTCCTCCCAGTAGGTTGTTTATTATGAAATATAGTTGTGTTTTATTGCTACGTGACCTCTATAAAAACAGAATGAGATATTTCAGCACATAACCCAGGCAGCAAATGTTTATGCTGAAGTGACTAAGCCTTTTTTTAGCAGTTGTGGCAATCAGGATGGGAGTAAAACTGGATGCCAGCCAGTCGGTGTTGTTATAGCGATAGACAGGAGGAGGAGGAGGAGGAGGAGGAGGAGGAGGAGGAGGTCGGGGTCGATGGACGGACCAAAACATGGAAGGCAGCTGTCTCCTGTATAAATCTGTATGTCGAAGACAGATGTTGACCATGACCTTCCAAATCTCAAAAGAGTACATAACCTATATGATCATTTAGCATGAAGGATTTTACAGATCGATGGCACACAGACGATAGAATTTTCTTATAGTCGTCCTTCTAAACCCTTGAAACGCTTAAGGACAAGAGACAACATAATGTTAATGAAATTTGGCAATGATAGATGAAAAAAATCTCATCTGAAGTTGAACTAATCTCAACTTTGATGACTGAGGCAACGACCAACCGGAGTGACCCATACAGCTCCCAGCAATTTCCACAAGGAAGCACTGTCCACAACTTTGGCTCCTACCAGCAAACTCACCATGCTGATGGCAGGCTCGGACCATATACTTTTACGTCTTGCTTGTTTCCCTTAGAAACCAATTGGATGGGGAACATACAAGAGGCTTACCTTGGCAACCAGATCTACTTTTGGACCAACTGTCAGCAATAAAGGGATGGAGCATGAGCCAAACGCTTTATATTTGGATGGGGCTTAAAGGATCTACAAACTAGCATCTCCATGAGGCTGTACACTTAGGTACAACAGAGGGCTTTGATTTAAATGGTACTATGTCAGCCAAGTACACCATCTCTTTTGCTTATGCTATGCTAACATTTGTTAATCAGGACTAAACCACATACAGTAGAGACTGATAGGAGTGTCATTATTTTGACCTACCTACCTAATTTCAAGGCCAACAGTCTGATAATTTTTAAGAGAATTTACTCAGACGTACAGTCCTAATGGTGGCCCTAAGGAAAGGCCAACGGATTTATTGTGCCTGTCCATCAAACAGAAATACAGAATCACAGGTAAACTTAACTCTGGGAAGCCATGACAGTGTGTAGGCTTCACACTGCTGTGGCACGCCATGATGTGGCTGTTGAGATATTTGGGTTTGGACCAAAAAGCTGGAGTGACCAGTTATATTCTCTTATCTCTTATACTGTATAGCATGATATAAATACAGTATGCATACAGTATCTACTGCAACATATGTGTCTGGCATATGACCAGGGGGTTGTCCAAGAGAACTGCAGAGCAGATGGAGCAGCTGTGGGGTTAAGTGCCTTGCTCAGGGGATCTCTGTGGGATCCACTGATGCGGTGGAGGGTGTTACTCATTTCCCTTGCCAAGACTTTCCCAGCTTGTCTGGGGATTCAGGCCACAAGCGCCGACCTTTAGAGCACAGACTCTGTAAATGCCACAGTGTGAATGTCCTACTTATAGGCCTAATAGCACTGGTGCTGGATCACCAGAGTTTATTTATTTATTTAGTTTAACAGCAAGTCAGGTACCAAAGAAAAAGCATAATAATAATATACTGAAAATGGTCATGGAAGAAGTAATAATCGCCAAAAAACAACAGTTCTTTTTACAATAATATGCGCATTAGAAAAACATTCTTTAAAATGGCCGGTACTTTTAAGAAATGGGAACAGTGTGAGCACACAACCTGTTTATTTCTGTGAGGGAGAACCCTGGATATGGGCAGGATGCCATGCACGCTCTGATAAACATTATCCCTGCATCGCCGAGCACAGACGTGTCCTGCAGATACAAACAGGAAAAAAAAAAAAAAAAAGCACAGACACACATCTGAGAGGTAAACGACGGGCGCACACACAGCCATGCTAACACGACAGGTGTTCGCAGCACGGTCCAAGACATACAGGTACCTGGCAGCAGCAACACCTACGTCCGTGTACGAACACTCTTGTGTTCCTCTTCAGCTTGAAGTAGGAGGTGAACGCTTTAACACACAAATAACAGACACAGATTAAATGACGAAGACAGTGGCTGCCTGACATAAAGGTCAGCTGTCACTCAGTGAGGAATCTGTTCTTCACTTGTGGTGGTGCCATCCTACCTAGGTCTCAAAATGAAAGGAAATGAAATGAAACACTACGCAGGACATTTGTAATTGCTTGGCTTAAATCCTCGTTTTGAAAGTACACCAACACAAGTGCAGCTAGAATACATTTAACTTTTAACTCTTCATTGTACTGGCTGAATTAGTTGGAAATGACACCACAACTGGAAGCACAGCAGACAGGATCTGAATGAAACACGAAGAAGCAGATGTAGGGCCTGGCAAACGTGATGCTAAAGGCTACATTGCTAATGCTTTAAGTCCTTGCAGTGCGTAGAGGTGACTGATGAGCTCTTTCTACTGTACATGGACATACAGTGCAAGTCTTTGACTGGTTATGCAGGAAGTTCGAAGCTTGAGGTGTTTCTGTTCGGGGTAACCGAAGAACATCCGTCATCTGTTACCTCAGTTTCTAGGCTTTATCTCTTTAGGAAGAACAAGGACAAGATGCCAACTTATACAAAGAAGGGATCTGTACGAACCAAGGCTGGTGGTTAGTTTTCTAAACTGTACTTAACAGCAAACTCTGTTTATAGAGGGAACCGTCCTCCACAGCTGCAGGTTCAGCACCCTGGACAGCTCTCGCCACAAATCTGCCTTTAGAAGACGTCTCTGTAAATTCATTCGAGGGGCTGGAACCTATCCCAGCTGTCACTGGGCGAGAGGCGGGGTACACCCTGGACAGGTCTCCAGTCTATCACAGGGCTAACACAGAGAGACAGACAACCATTCACACTCACACCTACGGCCAATTTAGAATCACCAATGAACCTAACTAGCATGTCTTTGGACGGTGGGAGGAAGCTGGAGAACCTGGAGAGAACCCACGCAGACACAGGGAGAACATGCAAACTCCACACAGAAAGGAACCAGTCGGCCCATGGATTCGAACCCAGAACCTTCTTGCTGTGAGGCATCAGTGCCGCCCCTTATTTATTTATGAACACTCACAACTTCCTCTTTAGTTAACACTTCTCAGCACTAACCAGTGTTAGTTTCTCTCAACACTAGTGTATAGCGTCAGATATCAACTTTCTCATGGTGTCAGTTGTTGACTACTACAGGTGTTAACTCCATATTTACACTGGATGCAGATTCTTTATATTTGATGACCAAATAACAACTGCCCTGCCCCCTCTAATTCTCCTTCTGCTTCGGCTCAGCTAGCTCAGACTTAATAGCGCCTTCACCCTCACCATCACCTTCCACAGTCAAAGCTGTAGACAAGTGGCTTGTAGCCCCCCCCCCCCCACACACACACACTAATCCAGCGTCCTCCATCTTTCTGCCTTTCTTCTTTTGCTCCCTCTCCTGCTTTCCTCTCACGACTTGCATCCTCCCCTCCTCTCCAGCATACCTCCCGCCACTGTGTTGTTTCCGAACAATGGAAACTGGGGACTGTGACTGACTGCTTGAACAATGAGCAATTTAAAAAACCTCTCTCCCTCTTTCTCTCTCCGTCTAGAGTTTGAGCCTCTTGTCTTCCTGCCTCTTTCACCGCATTGTTCTTCAGGTACCTGCGTGGATTCCTCTCCCTCCCTCTCTTATCTCTACGTCCGGCCACAAACAAACCTTCTGAGTGCTGCTTCAGAAGGAGTGTGGGTACAAACCCCTTTTGGGACCGCTGCACTGCCCAATAAATAATTCACAGTAACATATGGAAGCTTCTATTTTAGTATTTGTACGTGTGTACGTGCATGGTTTTTAGATTTTACTGTTCCACACAAGAAAGAATAACGGCTCCATTAATTGACTGTAACATGAAATAATAAACTCCTAAAAGTATGTATAGTAGCTCCAGAGACTTTTGGCAAAAGTGCGGGGTGGATTTAGTACTTAGTTTTAGTCATTTTCATGCTTTTCAGATAACTCTTGCATGACTCAGAGATTCTGAATTTCAGTATTTAGCATTCTCCACAGTTTACCTCAGAAGCAAAGAGGCTCTCTGTGCTTTTCCGATGGATTTTTCCAGGTGATTGTTTGGTCTGCAGAATGAAATGACCATTAGTCTCCATAAAAGCTGGCGGGTATCATTTCACCCTCTATATTTCAGGAGCTCTGCATTTTTAAAAGCGTCATCACAGAAGTGTGGCATGTTACCCCCACTCCTTTAGGATTTACTCCTCAGCACTGACACTGTTTAAAAAGCAAATAAGACTTTCCAGAACAATTTTAAATTCACTCTTTCATCTGCAGCGGGTTTAAAAACCGTGCGTGGCTGCAGAGCTGCATGCTAAAGTGTTGTAACTATAAATACATGGTGGTTCAAAACAAGTGATCAATAACTTCTGAAGGACAGGAAGTCACTCTGACCTTGTTTTTTTATTTATTTGGGGGCACGAATGCATCAAACTGCTTATTCAAAAGCTGCTCGTGATAAATATTTCAGGAGAGGGAAAAAAGGCATGTTGGGAAAATCCAAAGGGGTGTGGAACAGAAGTTGTGAAACACACTCACGCCTCCCCCCAGCTGGTGCCTGGCTGTGGCAAAGATGGCTGCTGCCCGGGCCAAATGGAAACCCCACTACGCTGCTGCTGTCTCTTTAAGGCCCTGCTCTGCTGCGACGGCCAATCAAGAGCCAGAAATCGTGGTTAGACCGTCCTTGTCAACGACCTTGACGGGTGAGGAGTAAAAGGAACGGAGGATGTGTGAGAAGGGGATGGAGAAGATGAATGGAGGAGTAAGACAGAGGGAGAGGTTTATAAGAGAGGAGAGGTCTCCCCCTGAGTCTCTCTCTCTCTGTCTCTTTTACTGACACATATACTCTAATCTCCTTTCCTTCTCCATCCATCTACTGCATCGCCCCCATCACACTCACATTTACACACAGCCCCTGCTGACAGCCCCACAGAGTGTTGCATAATACCCAGCGTGGGGGAGGGAGGACCGGATGGAGGCAGGATGGAGGTGAGGAATGGCGAGCGATAGAGAGAGAGAGAGAGAGAGAGAGGCAGCAGGGAGAATGACTCACGATGCAACATGTACCACAACGCCACACTCAGCTAAACTGCTGAAATCATCTAATGTCATATACACCAATCAGGCATAACATTATGACCTAATATCCTAATATAGTATAGGTCTCCCTTCTCATCAGAGAATGGACATGGGCTGGGATCATCCCACAGATAATTGATCAGTTTGGGATCTAGTGAATTTGGAGGCCAGGTCAACACCTTGTTCTGTTCTTCATATTTTATTTTGTTAGTTGTTCCTAAAGTGTTTTTGTGTGTGTGTCTGTGTCAGGCTGCATCCTGCTGGGGATGGCTGCTGCCATCAAGGAGTGTCATTGCTATGGCGGGGTGGGGGTGCCTGGTCTGGTCTAGGTGGGTGCTACATGTCTAAGTAACAGCCACACCAATGAATGCCAGGTCCTAAAGTTTCCCAGCAGAACACTGGATTGTCACAAGATGGTCAGTGTTATTCACTTCTCCTGTCAGTGGTTTTAATGTTGTGGCTGATTGGTGTAGTTATTCACAACCAGGCAGTAATTTTATACTGCTGCCATCATTAATTCTTCTTTTGCTTATTATTATTATTATTATTTCTTACTGACTAATTAAGTTGCGTTCTCAGTTCAGCAGAGTGAGGCTGGAATTTCAATGTGGCGCTTGAAGTCGTCTTGGTTTGAAAGCTAATGAAGACTGAAAGATCACTTCTCAAAAGAGACGGCACAGATCACACATAAGAGAGGGAACGTCTCATGTCATATCACGACAGATTATCAATACATTGCGCCTATATGGCTCAGTGTAAAAGTTCCAGCCTTGAATTGTACATATACTGAATGCTTTGACGTTCAAAACCAAATCAAACGAACACTAACACCATCTGAATACCAATCACAGGATAAGTAGTTTGAACGTCTGACCCATGATGCTTTGAAAAGTACCAGAATATATTTTCACCTTTATCAATTAGTAATTGTTTTCTTTGACACAAACAGGGCAAAGCTGGTGGCAAGAGAGCAGAGAATACACAGAGCAGATCAGTGGGGGCCAGGGAGAGTTGAGTTGTAATTATTTTTCAGTTATCTGCTCGGCCCGGAGCCGCAGTGATGAGCTAGTCACGAACCTTAAAGTATGGACAGACCAAATGAAGGCCGACCGTCTTCAAAGTCTGGACCAAAAAGTTCACATCGCAAAGACTTCAGCCAACAGCTGTTGACTTCCTCCACACCAGCAGGTGGCAGTAGTCTGTATTCAAAATGGGAAACTGGAAGAGCTGAGGAGTCAGCCTCAAGTGGACGTTTGAGGAACTGCAGTTTGTGGCACCTCATTTAGTCTTGGTCCCACCTATAGACTGTATATAAATATGGACAATGTGTCACCACTTCCTTGTATTGGCCAAACTGATGCTATTTTCCCGGGGATATGGGCAGCGACTTTGGAGCCAGAGTCCGAGAGTGGAGCCGCGATATTGATGACCCGCCCACAATTCCTCCAGACTAACTTGTGTTTTTGTTTAATTAAAACAACGCTCTGTTCTACCTCCACCAGTTACAAGGAAATGTTGGATTATGCACTGTACTTACTTCTTAAATTTTGTTTTACAACTCTCACTCTGCTTTAGTTAGTCAAATAACTAACTAAAGTTATTAGTCAAATAGTCAAATATCTAACTAAAGCAGAACTTATCCAAAAAATTCGACACTTAAACATGCATCAACATTATATTAACTACCTAAAATGACAGAAACCATCTTTGAAAAAAATTATTTGACATATATTTTAGTGTTTTAGTTTGGTCCAAGTCCCATCCACTAACATGGAAGGGGCGGAGCTTATGAGCTATACTGCAGCCAGCCACCAGGGGGAGCTCTACTTGCTTTGGCTTCACTTTAGAGGAGCAGTTCTGCCGTCCATCTTTATACTGTCTATGGTTACGGCCCTGAACAGTGAGATTTCACACAGTGAGGACGAGCTGGATCATTCAGGTATAAATTCAAACCATGAATAGTTCTGTTAATTAAAATTCGAGCCAGGGACTGTTACTGACTGATTCATGTAGCTTTTTTGCAGTTGCAGTTCAGCCTCGTACCTACATTTTTTTTTGTGTGCTTTTTGCAGAACTTTAATTTACTTTCAACAAGAAGAGAAGAAGCACTGTTAATCACCGCCGAGCTGAGAGAGGGAGCTCCACGGCTGAAAGCTACTGATTCACTCAGTGATGAGGGTGATTCAGAGTAGACAGGCCAATTTTTGGCTATTTTTTTTGCCAGAGATAAGCACACAGACACACTCCCACACATGGCTGGTTGTTACCTATCTTCACATTCTGTGCGCCCTTTAAAAGATCATTTATTTCCCACTATAATGTAATTTATAACAGATTGCTGGAGACAATTTTAGGAAAGTTGTTATATCATAAGTACCTTTGGTTCCTCCGTGCTTCATTTGTTTTTCTCCTCCCAGTCTCTCAGATGTGTCTGGTTACTCACCAGAGTAATGAAGCCTCCACCCCAGCCATCCATCTCCTTCTCTTTCCGCTTATCTTCTATGATGCTGATGTTTCATTCGGCCGGCAAACAAACCTCTGTTTCCCTGGGAAATCACACAAACACACACACACACACACACACACACACACACGGATGTTTAGAGGTGTCAGGATGACCTTGTAGAGGAAATCACTGGCCGTTCATCATGTTGCGGCTCCAGCGGCGCGAGGAGCAAGAGATTTGATAAGACCATGAGATGAAATCGGTCGATTTGCCGCTGCTGGGCCACACGGGGCTTAGCAGCACCTGGAGAAAGCTGCAGACATTGAACTAGTTATCGTACAATATCTGTTACACGTCCCCACACTGAGATATATCATGGTTTTTTTTGTGCATCTGTGCTATTTATGAATAATTTGCATTTTGCATTATACCAAAAAAAAAGTTCTGTATCACAGGACGAGAGTAAGCAATGATATGAACGTCTACAGACTAAGCAATCCAGTCAGATAGTCCTTTTTATTACAGTGCACTGCAAAAGGAATTGCATGGTGTCAGTGTGTTGACAGATCTACATGTTATGAAGGAGCTGGTGTGTGCACTCAGCTCTGCGTTGCTTTTGTTGCTCACACGTTTCACAGTAATGACATAAGTGCTGTTTTTCTGTGAGAGCATAAAAAATTAATATTCAGCTCAGCAGTCACTACTGTGTGTTCATCAGCTTTTTATAATGGCTTTTCTGCACAACTGCACGTCTCCTATTATTAAATATCACTGAGGGTCTTCAAGTGTGACTATTAAAAATCTTTTTTTAAAAAGGGTAAGCAGGTTCGGGACCCTTAATGTTACTGGTTCAAATCCACTCTGAGATGTCTGGAGCAAGCACCTAAACTGCATCGAGTGCGCACACTGCTCTGTGTTCAAATGGATGGGTTAAACGCAGATATGTAGAAATGAAGGGAAGAATCACAGGTGTTTTTGCAAATAAATTGGTCTGCACCAAACCTTATGCATCACTCTGAAGCGAACTCCAGAAGGAAGCGAACAATGTGGTTAAGTCATTTTCTAAATGAGACTGAAGCCTCTGAGAAATCTCAGTCTGGAATGAACTCAGCCGTGAAACTACACAGTCATGACAAATAGTTCTCACCACGAACCTGTGAAGAAAACAACAACCTTCAGCGACACAAGCTGAAGCTACAACATGACAGAGCATCCTTGTGTTTCAGGTCAATCATGTTAGATTGTCAAGCTGTAGCTCTCCGTCGACATTCATACAGTCGGCCTGATTAGAAGCCTTTGAGGGGAGGGGCCTCTGTGGATCATCCCACAGATACTTGATCAGTTTGGGATCTAGTGAATTTGGAGGCCAGGTCAACACCTTGTGCTGTTCTTCATGTTTTTTTTTTTAGTTGTTCCTAAAGTGTTTTTGTGTGTGTGTCTGTGTCAGGCTGCATCCTGCTGGGGATGGCTGCTGCCATCAAGGAATGTCATTGCTATTGGGTGGGGGTGCCTGGTCTGGTCTAGGTGGGTGCTACATGTCTAAGTAACATCCACACCAATGAATGCCAGGTCCAGAAGTTTCCCAGCAGAACACTGAACTGTCACAAGATGGTCGATGTTATTTACTTCTCCTGTCAGTGGTCATAATGTTGTGGCAGATGTTGGGAACTGATTATGTTCCAGCAAATATCTTTTGGGCCAATCCAATCTTTTGGGCCAATCCAATCATTTGGGCGGGGTTTATGTTGTGATTTGATTGGTTCTAAGACTACTCATTTGCATTTAGAGGCATTTTTTTGGGGGGGTTGAAACACGCCCACCAGGTTCATAGTCTGAGAAGAATTTTAACATGGAGGTCTGCAGGGATTAACTCGCTTTTGGAGCGAATCCACTCTTTATTTTCTGCCCCAGGTTATTCTGCACAAGGGTTCAGGAAGATTCTTCCAACAAAATAGTTCAACACACAACTCTGTGCAAAACCACAAAGTATGACTTTAACAATCTGAGTAGCTGGAGGGAACATTTCTAATCTTCGGACAGAGCCAGGTTTGCTGTCTGTTCCTTTAACTGTTTCGGGAAATGTTTCAGTTCTTGATAATTTATTAAACGGTTGGATGAGTATAGATGAGCGGTATCTGCCTTTGTCTTTGCCCATCTGTCTTTATCTTTCAATCAATCAATCTCTCTCTCTCTCTCTCTCTCTCCCCACACGTCTGTTAGTCACTCTCTCCTCCCGTCTCACACATATTTTACCACCATCCTGTCATCCTCCACATCCCGTCCATCCATTACGCGGACGGCTGTGGTTACAGTCTGATGGGCTCTCCATTTTAACACCAGCTCCTGCACGGCACCGTCTAAAATGGTTCCCCTTTCGCGGGGCTGGCGGGGTGCGGAGGCTGCGGGGGTGATTTAACTTTGGGTGAAGGCAGCTATGACAGGAGCACTAATGGGAAAACTCTGTGATTTAGTGTTTAGAGGTTTGTCTTGGTGAGACTGTAAATCTCTGCCGCTGTGTGACACACAATATGAATATTAGACCATGAATAGGACATTTGAATATTTAATATTAATTGTATTAACGTGTAACCACCGTGTCTGGATGAAGCCTGGCTGTTAGATGAAGTGAGTTATTTGTACTGATTGGATAATGCCTCACAACTGGATCTCATGGCTCCTCGCTCCCACGCTCCTCCTCATGCATTCTTGTCATCTTATCTCACGCTTCTCCTCGCTGCACATCTATGAATGAATCTGCCAGAGAAAACGGGTGAGATGGAGACAGAAATAAGAGAGAGAGAGAGAGAGAGAGAGAGAAGGGGAAACGGTGAGTTTAATTTTAGACACGACACGTAATTCCCCCCTCTTTTTGTGCCGTGGCTTCTATAAATAAACTTTGCTCTCTCCCTCTCCCAGCCCCCCTGCGCCCACGCATTAATTGATTGATGGGCTGAGAAGTGATGCTGGTAGGGGGAGGGGTTTCCTAGCAACCGTATCCTGACTTGGCAGGTCATGTGCTCTGGAGATGATTGGCGCCGAAAGTGGTAGTAACGCACTTGTGCCTGGGAGCAGGGCACATGAAGGAATGTCAAATACACTCGCACACACACAGGAGCAGGCTGTCAAACATGAGGAATCACACGTGTAATGGAACTCATACACAGTTACTTCCTCTGTCTCATAGGGACAATTTATAGCCCGCACAGATATCAGTGTAGGACTAACGGTGATAACATATACTGTATGTTTTTAGTTTTAGACGAGACCGTCTGCTCAGCCCGGGACTGCCTGATGCTTTCAGAGTCTGGCTTGACTGCATTGTTATGTAACAGGGTGGACCTGAGGCATTTAGGAGGAGGGACAATGGGTGTGCTGTTTTAAATGGACAACTGAGAGAACTGCCTGGACTGCCAGTACCTGAGGCTCTCAGCACATGCCGCTAAACTGGAAAATGAATCACTGAAGACTGCTTTTTACAATTAAGATTCATTTCATTACAATGTATGAGGCACAGTTTATAATAAAGGGTATTTAGCAATAGCTCCCTGAAAAAGGCTCTTTGCTCCTGCGATGTGTAGCAGACTGAGTAAATGCTGATTCACCGTGTTTGTTTTATAAAATCTGTTTCACAAGGCGGTTCCAGGGAGGTCTGGAGGTTGTTTAATGTTGCACAAGCCAATCCGACATTTACGGTGTTTTGCCTCCAAACCAGAGCAGAGTCACTCATACGCGAGCTGCAGCAGCTTCAAATGCAATCAGTGATCTTACAGTTAAGTCCTTTCTAGAGCTGTGGTATCAGTATTCTTAAGTTTTATGAAGGAGAGAAACGAGCAAAGTGCAATGGTATTAAAAATAAAAAAGACATATTTTTGAATGGTTTACCTCCTCTGACTGTTTAGTTACAGTGATGCAAAATCAGGATCCTAATCATTTGTCTTGTCTTTGGTATCATAAGACACTTTGTTCTGCAAAATTGGAACGAAAGGTGTCCCAGGATTGAGCCTTGGGTAACACCGCTCCTTTAACAGTTTTGCAGTTGCCAGTGGATGCAAACGTTTGACTCAAAGCAGGGGGTCTCCATGAGTTAGTAGCAGCAATGACGATCCTAGATTCTTGGGGAATCCTAGGAAAAGATGTACATGCACAATCCCAAACTAGCGAAGTCTGCCATAGTGTAGACAGAAGAGAGCCCCTACTGTGGTTGCCATTGCAAAACATGCCAAAAGATAACTATTTACCCCCATTTCTAATTATTACTTTTTTTTTTAACTGGGCCCCAAACAGTTGCTTGGTTTGCCGGTTCTAGAGGTGTGTCCGTTCAGTATTATTATACCTTCAGTTTTATTTGGATCAAATGGATGAGTTGTAACTCTACTGACTCTGAGACTGCTATGAAACGCTTCATCTGTGAGTCCATATGATCTCACAGACGCAGTGCCATAAATGTGACGGCTAGTTGAACTCCGGGGCGAATTTTTATGTTAATTAGATGCCGTGCCATTTCGCTAACTGGCTCCCTCTTAAGGTAGATTTACGGTTCACGGTTTTGTTTGTCTTCTCCGAGCGAGGGATTATGGGAATTCAATCAGCGAGTAGTCGAGTCAAGAGCACATTACCCCTGGGTGATGACACTATGCACTATGGTTGAAAGCTTATTGGTTAGGAGGTTGGCTTTAACTGAGAAGTGAATGCAAAGCTCAACATAGCTGTGTGATAAAGTTAAGAAACCTGCTATAACAATAATGAGTTGGGGTAAAAGAACTTAGAAGAAAAAAAATGAAACTGAGCCATGTTCAGGTCCAGTGTTTTGTTGACATCATTGTTCCACTTTCTTTTTTTCCTGCTTTGCCCCCAAACCAGCAAACTATGGTCATAAATACTGAGACCGCTACAGGCGTTCACAACGAGAACACAAACATGTTGATGTTTTTAGGGCACTTGTTGAAACGACTCTCATTTTTCACGGCAGAACGGTCTCCACATAAAGGGCCAAGACGAGAATCGATGCGACGCAAAAACATAAAATAGAAAGGAAAAGCAGGAACCTGTCAACAAACCACCTTATGACAAAAGATTTCACTCTGTGATAGGTAGCAGTTCAAAAAGGGTGATAGAAATGGAAAACCTACGAAATTTTTTATGTTTTCCAGTCTGACGTAGGATGATCGATGTCATAGATTTTAGAGCAAACAAATAGAAATCAGCGGTAGAGAAAAGGGAAGAGAAATAGGAAAGAGGGAGACAAAATATTTTATTTATGTACAGACTGGTCGACTAGTTGGTTTGTTGACTTTGAGCGCTTTAAGCCTCGTGTCAACTAGTCGCCGATCATGTGACAGTAACAACAAGGACGCCTCCTAGAAGACAGGTGAGGAGTCCAGTGGGTCGTTGCAGCAAACTAGCAGCAGTTCATCAAGTGTGTGGAAATACTTCACTACAGATGTACTACTGCAATACATCTGAAAAGGCTAACGCTAACGCTAGCAGAGGAACGGTTCAAATCCTCTGGACAGCAGTCAGTCAACAACTTTACCAAACGTCCTGTGGCAACAGAGAGAAGGAGGCTGCACATCAACAATTTGTTGTAGACCTTTAGCTGCAGTACAGAAGACTTCTCTGAAGACTAAATGCTATTGATGGTGCTGAGTTGCTGCCTGTTTTTATACAGGCTATACATATCTGCGGCTCACAGTATGTAGCACATGAGCTGTCTGATCTCAGCGACAGTTCTCAGTGACCCGTTCAATATGTAAAAATAAAGTCAAAGGATGAGGAAGAGGAGAAAAGAGATCCTTCTGTGTGAGGCTGCATGTTTTTATACAGGCTATACATATCTGCGGCTCAAAGTATCGCATGAGCTGTCTGTTCTCAGTATCTTTAAATTAATATCATGCAAAGCATTACTTTCTACTGTGGTGGTGCAACTCATAGCACACATAAGTACATCAATGCTACACTGGGCCTTGCATCCAAAGATGGGTCAGTGGCTGCTGAATATCCCAGAGGCCTCCACATTACTTGATTGGAGTCCCCCTGCAGACCGAATGGGATTCAATGACACTGTCAGGAATAAGATCTCAGCATCTCTAATGTGACTCATCCATCTTGTTAACTGGCAGATGGTGTAACTTTTTTCTCATTAGTCCTGTTTGAACGGCTCAAAAGTAAATACATTTTTGGCTAAATCGCTGAATAATTCTCCACGCTTTGTTCTAAACGACATTTAAGCATTAGCTTTCATTAAGAAATACCCCCCCCCCCCCCCCCCCCCCCCACTGAGTTTCCATCCAACCAGGAAGTGCTCCTGATCACGCCTCCCTGAGCATTCACCTTGACGGGCCCACAAAGCCCCTGTGCGCCCCCCCTCCTCTGCTTCTCCCATTGGATGAAAGGCAGAGCTGGAGCGTGCTCTGATTGGTTGCCAGGACCCAGCCTGTTGCTGGGCTGTTTCCATGGAGATCACTATCACCCTCATCCACAGAGAGAGAAGGATGGGAAGAAGAGGAAAATCATGACTATTAAAGGAGAGAGCGATTAGATTAGAGAATGGTGGTGTAATGTGAGAGATGGGGGGGAGTGTGCGCGGCAGCGAGGCTGTAGGGGGATGTAAAAGAAAGAGAAAGGAGCGGAGGATGGGGGCACGGATTAAATGTTGAGGAATTCTGGGATTACTGCAGCTAAAAAATGGTGCACTTTTCTGAGATGATGCTTCACCCTGCATCCTAATTGTCCCTCGTGCAGAATCCAACATGATGAATTTATACGGCGGAAGCCACAGGCGTGATCTCACATACTAATTTTATGGCGCTTAATCCTGGAAATCAGGGTTCTTCTGCTCTTATGTGAGCATACCACACCACATGGGAGGATTATTAGCATTCAAAGAGCGTTCATTTATAGGGTTAGGTGTGTGTTGTCGAATACTATCCCACATTTCCTTCTCACTGCTGCTTTTTTCGTCACTGTTTATAAAAATCTAGATGGATATGCACTCTTAAATCAGACGAGGTTCTGCATTTTCACCCAAAATGAGCTCAGCTGTTAGGCTCATACAGTATATATATATCTCAGATTAATAGGGGCCTAATGTGTGTGATATTAGACGACAGAAGTGCCGGGCCCCGACATCGATTTGCCGGTACATAAAAACGTCTCCATGCAGAAAAACGTCGCCCCGGAGAGGCCGTTTCTGTGAGAGATGTTCGCGCTTAAAACGACGAAACCACGGAGAATTATCTCTGCAAGCCTTTCAGTCTATTAGACAACATCATAATCTGCTGTAATTATCCATCAGCCTCTCTCGTCTACGAGCACCATTTCCTCCGTCTGAGCTCTTTGCCGTATCTCAGCTGTATTGATGCATTTTAACAGCATCTGGTCTGATTCATCTGAACCCACGGTGTCAGTGCAGCGCAGCCCGGAGAAACCGGCAGCTGTTTTTGGCGAGACGAGAACAAAACGAGGTGCTGTTATTTAGCACGACGGCACGGCTGCTCGGAGACGTTTGAAGGATGCGAGGGAGATGGAGGGATTGGGAGTGACATATGGATGAAGGGATAAGCAGAAGGCAGGTGGCAGTGATCGATGGTACGCCAGGGAAAGGTGAGGAGGAGCGAGAGACTGAACTTCTGATAGAGAAGAGGAAGTGTGCATGTTTGATAAAGTAGCAGCAGAAAGGATTTAGTGTTACTTGCTTCAGGAAATCGCTTCACACGCACAGAGTTTGTGATTTACACCCAAGTGCCGATTTATGTGCTTGAAATCCATCTCCAAGCAACAAGCTATGAACACCACCCCCCTCTGAAGTAAGATGGCATTTCCTTTACCTGTTTTAAATCCTTTCATGTTTCCCCATAGAGCAGAATATTTGTATTATTTCATCTGCGGGGAAATCATCCTTTTAAGCCTTTTGAGTTCAGCTTTGTTAGAATAAAGGTGCAGGATCTGTTGCATGGACTCATGAGACGTCCGTCAGCCCTGCAGAGGGTTGCTCAAGGAGACACTGTTGGTGATTTCTCTGTCGAAAAAAAAGTTGCTTATTTATTTCTTTTCCCGCGCCAGACTTTGCAGCCATGGTGGAGATTAAGGATTAAAGGTATATATGGCAGTGGGACCACAATGCTGTACTGCTCATAGCGCTAAAGCTAAAACTATCCATCATGAGCACAGCATACAAACAAAACCAAAACAATCATTGCAATGTGAAACACAACAATGCCATCCTCTCCTACGTCCATCTTTAACTTCCTGATAAAATGTACGTCCAGCAGTTAAGAAGCAAAATCTGTATCATTTTATATCCCTCTTCTTTTATCAGGAGGGAAATTTCTCTTTGTTTTTAGCCTCCACTGTGTTCATCGACTGTTAACTAATTAGTAAGCGTGTAGTATTGGTGCAGAGTAAATATTTTCTCTATAGAACGGAGGGGAACTGCAGCACTGGGCAGAGGTTGCACCGACTAGTCGATAAGTCGACTTCACTGCTGTCAATAAAGTTCTATAGTGATTCATTTGTTGGAGGATGTTAACACTAGTGGTTGTACAGTCTAGTCGACTTCCCTGCTGATTGTTATTGTCGCCGATCACGTGACAATAACAACATGGACGCCTCCTAGAAGACAGGTGAGGAGGCCAGTGGGTTGTTTGTTGCAGCAAACTAGCAGCGGTTCATCTAGTGTGTGGAAATACTTCACTAAAGACGAAGCCTGTACGACCGTGACATGTCAGTCCTGAAATTCAACAAAAGTACTACTGCAATGCGTCTGAAAAAAGGCATCCGCTAACAATAGCAGAGGAACGGTCCAAATCCTCATTTAACAACTTCACCAAACGTCCTGTGGTAACAGAGAGAAGGAGGCTGCACGTCAACTATTTGATAAAGTTATTAGACCTTTAGCTGCAGGACACGGAGAAGGCTTCAGAGAAATACAAAGAAATACCCATCTAGCAACACGCTGTGGGGTATTAAATGCTACCGATGGTGCTGCCTGTTTTTATACAGCCTATACATATCTGCAGCGCACAGTATGTAACACATGAGCTGTCTGTTCTCTGCATCTTCAAAGAAACGTTATGCACAAAGCATTACTTTCTTCTGTGTTTTTATGAGAGACGTCATCAGAGACTAGTTGGTGCCGGCTTGACTTTTATCACATAACAGTCGATTCTAAAAAACTAAAAAACTCATGCAACCCCACAGAGCTGATGTACTGCTGTGTTTTATCTGGACTGTCATAAAGCGAGCAGTTATTTTCAGAGTTTTATTCTGAATGCTCTCTATTCATTTCCTCTGTCCCAGAAGAAATGAATAGAGAGTATTCAGAATAAAACTCCTTGAGGCGCCACAACACAATGAGCATAGTTTCTGTCTGGAATTTTATTTTTTTTCCACAGCAGGATGTAATGAACTCTACAGCAATGAGTTCAAATGATAGCAAGTCATTTGACTGAACTGTGCGTTCATCCGTTGAACATGAATAAAGAATGAACGACTTTCAGAAGAACTGTGGCCTGAGACAAAGTGGCTATTTACCAGCTGTGCAATTAGTAATAGACCTTCCCCGAAGCCTTAAATGGAGACTCGAAGAAATGAGCAATTGGAGAAAATGAAAGGGTCAACATTCAGTTCTGGATCTATTAAAAGCATTTCTAGTGAGTTTTTATTCTTGCCGTCCTAACTGCTGCTCTAAACACTCATAAAGGGCATGAAACAACATAAACAGGAATATTAAAGGCCAGAATAAGAGACACTAAAACTGATTTAGGGTGTGCTTCAGGAAGCACAAGAGCTTGTATCCCCTAACGGGCCTTATCCCTGCAACAGTGAGAGTTAAATGTGTTGCATAATGCCTGACGTCACCAGGTGGAGCCTTCACTTTGCTGCTCCGTCAACAGATCTCCGGCTGTGGGAAAGGAATTCAATTTATAATAAAAAGCCGTTTTGCTGCTGATATCTAGCCGTCTGATAAATGACAGCGAGGGAGAATGTCCCTCGTCCTTCCTGTTTGTGTGTCTGTGACCTTCAGTCGCACCTGAAGAGACATTTTCACTCAGCGTGGCGAGGTGTGAAGGAGCTCTCCCTCGTTTCCTCCAGACCTTTATCCTCCTCCTTCCCCTCCTCTCTCTCTTCTCTCTCTCTCGTGTCCTTGTCTCTGGTTCCTCCCTCTCCGTCTCCATCTCTGTCTCAACTCTGCAGCAAACTGCTCTCTCTGCTGGAGGACAGCTGGAACAGCACCGTGGACCTGTAGATGGAACCACAATGAGACAGTGTCCATCTTTGAGTTATTTTTATTTATTTATTTTTTTTTAATGTGATTAAAAAAAAATGAAATACAAACGTCAAGACATTTTCAGATACGCCACATTTTCACTTTCTTGTTCAGAAGATCAGTGTCTGCTAGCAGCTGGTTAACTAACTAAATGCCATCCTCTCATACGTCCACGTTTAACTTCCTGTTAAAATGTGCATCCAGCCGTTACGACACAAAACGAGTGTTAATTTAATTCCGATATGTCCTCTTCTTTTATCTCTGGCTTTGGTCTCCACCCTGGAGGGAAAGATCCGGCTCTTTAGCCTCCAAACGATCCACTGCGTTCACTAGCTATCAGCTAATGCGTCAGCGTGCGGACATTGCAAAAGATCAATTTCTGTCTGTTCAGCATGCAGCTGGGACTAGCACCTGATAAGTTGATTAGTCTCTTTTCCACGCTTTGTATTTGATTGAACATTGCTTTCTCTTTCCTTTCAGACACAGGAAATTTAACCTCAACATTTAAAGCCGTCTGTAGAAATGTTACTACGAGTCGTTGCGACACAAAATTCCCTCTTTCCTCTCTCTTTTCAGTGATGCAGTGATTTCAGTAAAAGTAACAGAAATCACCTTTGATTAAACATACACCGATCAGGCGTAACATTATGACTACCTTCCTAATATTGTGCAGGTCTCCCTTGTGGTGACTCATCAGAGAATGGCCATGGGCCTTCTGAGAGTGTCCTGTGGTGTCTGGTAACAGAATGTTGTTACTGGGGGGCCTTTGAGGGGAGGGGCCTCTGTGGATCATCCCACAGATACTTGATCAGTTTGGGATCTAGTGAATTTGGAGGCCAGGTCAACACCTTGTGCTGTTCTTCATGTTTTTTTTTAGTTGTTCTTAAAGCGTTTTTATGCCTGTGTCAGGCTGCATCCTGTTGGGGATGGCTGCTGCTATCAAGGAGTGTCATTGCTATGGGGTGGGGGTGCCTGGTCTGGTCTAGGTGGGTGCTACATGTCTAAGTAACATCCACACCAATGAATGCCAGGTCCAAAAGTTTCCCAGCAGAACATTGTATTGTCACAAGATGATCAGTGTCATTTACTTCTCCTGTCAGTGGTCATAATGTTATGGCTGATCGGTGTACACAGCGAAACAGCTGACTGAAAGATGCCGTCACACCACCACACCAGTATAAATGCTCTCAATGCCGTCCAATCTACATTACAGAGGATAAGCTTCAGGTGTTAGGTGTCACTTCCCGTGTTGAGGTTCTTGAGCAAGGCACCTTTTTATCTTCTGCAGATGTACCATGTTTAATCAATGCACATCTGAGGTGCTGGTAGCCAGACTTTTTGGTTTTTGGATAAAGTCAGAGTAGCTGTTTCCACCCCTCTTCCAAATTTTATGCTAAACTAAGCAAAGCTAATTATTCCACTGGCTCCAGATTCACGTTGAGCAGATGTCGAACTCTTGGAAGGAACAACATGAATAATGTTTCACCATATGTTCAAACCCCTCGTTTTTTATGTAAATCTGACTTTGGGCTTTTGGCAAGTGTTAAGTCTGTGATGTCTTGTCAATAAAGTTAGTATTCAACGGTAAATTATAACGGGAGATTCGGACGAAATGCAAAAACACCAGCAAGTAGCCAACGCTTCACTGAAGGAAGGGATCATCATTAATAGTGTCATGAATACATTCCTACATATTATTTAAGTGCTGCTTGTTGTTGCTGCAAACCAAGACGTGGCTGTGCTGCAATTTTATATTTCACTCTTGACTTGTAACTTATTTTATGCAGTCTTTTAACTTAAGGAACTTTTTGACTAAACTTACTTAACAATCCAACTCAACCCATGCGATGATTTGTTAATGCAAAGTCAGATTAAGTATTTCCTTTTTCTCTT
This sequence comes from Chelon labrosus, assembly GCF_963514085.1. NCBI lineage: Eukaryota > Metazoa > Chordata > Actinopteri > Mugiliformes > Mugilidae > Chelon > Chelon labrosus. The sequence continues at coordinate 5,051,014 of NC_140349.1, forward strand.
CTGTTTTTAAATGAGCATTTATCGATTCAATACAAGTCGGTTTTGAAAATGACTGTGAAATGAATTCACAGTGTGTCTGGCAACTTCCTACACGCATTAGCTGCAATCTAAATTACTTTTTTCCCCCCTCACAATGTGATTATTTCATTCAAGGCTGGATTAACCAATATAAATGTTCTCCTAACCTTGACGCAGATTGTGAAATATTCCCTCCGCGTCTTCTTTACCCCGAGAGCGCCATTAGAGCAACTGTTTCAGGCAGAAAATCTAATTCATGAAACACGCGGCCCGTTTTCCTTCTCGTCTGAACACAGCTGACTGATTGGTTCGCGGCTGAGCAGAAGCTCAAGCGTGCACGCAGAATGCGAATTACTGTCGTCGCGTTAATGACTCAAAGTTTGAGCTATGAACGAGAAGCAAGGGGAGCAATTAACCCGGAGAAATTAGCATCAAGAGACTGCAGTGGCTCTTAGATGGCAGAGATGATGGAGCATTACGGCCTCGGAGATGAAAAAGCCATCAGAAAACAGCGGAGCATGTGCCTCGCTGTGTTGATGTTTGATCCTAAACTTGATGAATCTTGCCCGATAATTTAATTTACGGAAGAGATTAGAGTTTAATGTCTGGAGATGTGAGGCAGCAACAACCTGTCTGTTATTTAACGGAACGATGCAGGTTCTTGTGAAACAGGATGAAACCAATTTAAGGAAAATACTCCCATCATTATTAATGTTGCAGATGCTGGAGGAGCTTTACATTTACACCTCATTACACACCTGTTCAAAGTATTTATCTTGCAACAGGACCTCTTTAAACTGATTCATAAATATTTCAGAATCCATATTTATATGACAGAGTTGTTACAAAGCTTAGTTTGTTTCTCTAAACACTAAAGACCGAACACGCTGCACTGTATGGCATGTGATATATTATGCATGCATGATCCCAGCAGCCAATTCTTTTCATTTTATGTCTTGTCTGTCTCCTAGCTGTGGTGATTCCTGCAGTGTAACTTTGCATTAGAGCTTTTATCCAATCATGTTTCAGCCGTCACGTGTTGCTGGAGTCAAAGAAATCTGCCTGGGCCTTCACAATTACAACTGCTGTTCCTTTAACTAATCACATTTCAAAGTCATATTCTTAGGCCTTCTCTGTGGCCTACAGTAGCGTCAGAGTTTTCGCATCCTCTGATTGGAGCCAAGCTAGCGGTTCATGTTCATCTGTTGCGAGCTGCACAACTAAATTGGCCCCGTTAACGCTTTGATAGCTATTTGTTGAACCCACGATGGCAGAAGGAGGAGAGGGTATCGACTTGGTTGCGGATCTTCCTAAGAAACATTTAGTTGGCAGATTTTGAAGGAAAAGCTGGATGTTGTGAAGAAGGGCCGCCCGATCCCAGAGCTAGCTAGCCTGACCGAGCTAGCTAGCTAGAATTGTTTCATAAGTTCTGGTGTGTAAAACAAACTATATTTACATCTTTTATGTATATTTGTATATGCTATATTATATAGTGTCTGTATGATGAGAGTTTCTACAGCAGTGGCACCATAACGATCATATTAAGTGGTTGGAGATCACTGAAGGCCTAAACATTATGCAACAAGTTTACCTTGAAATAACTGCTGTAGGATTATTTGGAGAATGTCTTTTAGACTGTCCAATGACAATTGGAGTAAAGATCAGGTGACGTGATGAGTTTCCAGGAGCGACATTTCAAACAAGTGTTCGAAAACATGAACGAAGCTGGAATCACTGTGGACAGCAACGTTAAAAACATTGAAACATGGTCATCTTCTTTTGTTGAATCAATTCAGTGTTGTCAATAAAGTTGGAGGATATTAACACTCGGGGTTGTACAGACTAGTCGACTTCACTGCTGTGCCATGAGGCTTTAAGCATCACGTCGACTAGTCGCTGATCACATGACAATAACAACATGGACGCCTCCGAGAAGACAGGTGAGGAGCTCAGTGGATCGTTGCAGCAAACTAGCAGTGGTTCATCAAGTGTGTGGAAATACTTCACTAAAGATGAAGCCCATACTACCGTGACATGTCAGTCCTGAAATACAACTAAAGCACTACTGCAATGCATCTGCAAACACTAGCAGAGGAACGGTCAAAATCCTCTGGACAGCAGGCAATTAATAACTTCACCAAACACCCTGTGGTAACAGAGAGAAGGAGGCTGCACGGCAACAATTTACTGATGAAGTTCATCGTCAGTTATTAGACCTTTAGCTTTAGTACAAGGAGAAAGCTTCAGAGAAATACAGCATTTTTACTGATGGTGCTGAGTTGCTGCTGTTCTTATACAAGCTATACATATGTACACTGCACAGTATTCAGCACATGAGCTGTCTGTTCTCAGTATATGTATTCAGGTCAAGATTTTATTGCTGCAAAGCATCACTTTCTACTGTGTTTTTATTAGTGACATCGTCAGAGACTATTTGGTATCACATATATCTCATCAAATCATTTTATTTTGTATCCGTGTAAACAATTAAGTTGGAATCAGATCAGAATAGTTTCACTCTGGTTTACAAAAGCCACCGTCATTTGACTTTAAGATGAAGCCAGCTCGGTATTCTCAGGGCAGACATCACCTGATGGTAATATTAATAACCATAACACTAATGATTTGCAAAGGGCAGCACCACAAATGTCAGCAGAAAATGAGTCTGTTTTGTTAACACGAAATCTTCTGTCCCTTAAAACAAGCTAATTGTTTTAACCTTTGCAGGAGCTCACAGGCCTGGTTTGCTCTCGGATGTGTCTTTATTTGCTCTCGGATCAGACTGCGATCTTTTCCCGTGCTAGACCTGGTCCTGTGCTCTCTCTCAATCTGACCAGCAATTTTAACTTGAATGAGACTGCAGTCATTCTTAATTGCTTTGAATTGCACTTGCTGTTTTCATTTGCTTTATTGTTATTACTGCATTTTGACACCTGAGAATTAGATTCAAAGGCATGATCAGAAGCAGGTGCACTTCCTCATCTCTAACACTGGGGGGCAGTGTTATCACAGAAGGCTTTTCCGTGGACTGACTGGCAATTACACACACACACACTCTCTGAGACACACACAGGCATGAACACACACAGAGTCAATAATGTCTGCCGCGTGTGGGTCTATAATGGTGGCTGACAGCATGTCCTCCTTGTTCTCCTTTCATTTCTCAAATTGCTCCTGCACAAAAAGAAAAAGCCACAAGCAAAGGTGTTTATCAACTCTTGGATTTATGAACGTGAAAGTGTGTGTGTGTGTGGGTGTTTGGAGGTGCACGGAACAGTTTACACATAACCACAGCTAAGTGCGCTTCTATTGTGCATGTGTGACTGCTGACTGTGTGGGTAGATGGAGCATGCGTGTGCGTTTGTGTTTTTGTTGAGTTAATACGGTTACGAGTATGAGAGTGCGTGAACAAGCGTGTGCAGGGGGCGGCAGAGTGTGTGTTTGGAGGATTTTATGTGAGTCTCTGAATGTCAACACGGTGGTTTTAGTAAGTGAGTGTGTGTTATGGCATCTGAGAGGCTTCTGTGCTTAGAAATTTCACATGTTGTTCCTGCTGAGAAAAAAAGAAAAAAAAAGGACCAATCTACCTGGATTTGTCAGCTTCCTAGACCGTGAATATCATGTATTGTACATGCACAATTTGATTGCTTGGCACCTGTTGGATTAAACTATAATTTACACCACACATGTTCTGTCTTTGTCTATGTGTTCTGAATCGAATAAGAGATTGAATAGCTTCCTGATATTTCACATGTGCATACAGGCAGATAATGGAGAAAATGAAAAATTCAGCTTATGCAAAGTCTCACGCTGCAGTTCCTCTAATGTCCACTAGATGGATGGCTCCAAAAGAGAGTCATTACCAAAATCAGCCCCCATCAGAAGATCCAATCTGGCCATGCTTGATGATTTTGCAAAGTGCGAAAATCACATAGAAGAAATTAATGTTAAAAGTCACTGCTAATTCTTAATTGGTCCATTATTTTAGTAAAAGTAACAGACAGAACATAGCACCCAGAACTAAAAAGCAGACAGCAATGAAACTAAAATGAGTTTGAAACACCTGAACGAAAAGTGGACGCCATGACAGCTCTTCACATGTGAAGCCAAAGCAAGTAGAGCTCCCCCTGGTGGCTGGCTACAGTATAGGTCATAAGCTCCGCCCCCTCCATGTTGGTGGGTGGGACTTGGGCCAAATTCAAACACTAAAATACACGTCAAGTACATTTTTGTTCATGGATGGTTTCTGTCATTCATGTAGTTAATATAACGTTGATGCATGTTCAAGTGTCAATTTTTCTAAAATTAGTTTTCGCTATTAGCCCCTATAAAAACAGGATGTGACATCATAACGATTGACAGTTACCATTGACAACCGCTCCATGAAGTGGTCTCGTAGGACAGCGAGAGTAGGAAAATAAAAAGTTTGAAAATAAGTGCAGCGTATAATCCAACACCTGAACAAAAAGTGGACGCCATGACAGCTCCTCACAGGTGACGCCAAAGCAAGTAGAGCTCCCCCTGGTGGCTGGCTACAGTATAGGTCATAAGCTCCGCCCCCTCCATGTTAGTGGATGGGACTTGGGCTGAATTAAAACACTAAAATACACGTCAAATACATTTTTTTCATGGATGGTTTTTGTCATTCAGGTATAATGTTGATGTATGTTCATGTGTCAATTTTTCTACCATTTGTTTTCGTGATTAGACACTATAAAAACAGGATGTGACATCATGACAACCATTGACAACGGCTCCATGAAGTGGTCTCGTAGGACAGCGAGACTAGGAAAATAAAATAAATTTGAAAATGAGTGCAGCGTATAATCCAACATCTCTTTGTAGCTGGTGCAACAGGTGCCAGACAGCTGTAATTCATTGATGTTTAAACAAAAGAAAGGCACACCCCTGAGAGAGTTATGGATGTCAGCGCATGTCAGACACGTTGCTTGCTGCGTTTTAAAAAAGAGATCCACTGTTCAAAGCACTGGGAATGACTGATTCTGCTCCTTAAAAGGGACCGAACCCTCAAATCAGAGTGAAGTACACGATCCACCATTGATTTTACCTGCTAAATCACGGAGGGGAGACGTGAGGAAGGCAGGAAGAGACGGCTCAAAAGAGGACTTTCAAACTTCCAGATAGAGACTGCGTCCTCCTCCGCCAGGGGACCTCTCTGATGCAGACTTCAGCGATAGTATCTCTGCTGAGCGGCGGCTGTTGTTCTGACTGCAGCATTTTCTTTATCGTTCGCCTCTTCGCCATCGAGAGAGAGAGAAAATGTCAGTTAGCAAGTGGGAATGTTGCAGCTGATACAGTTTCTAATAGGTTACAAGGCTTGTAAGGACATGACTAGACAATAAACTGCTTTTTTTTAAAAATAACACGACCTGCAGAGGCTGTTTTTTTTTGTTTATAGCTGCATCAATAAATGTCAGACTTGTCCGTCATACTAATCTACTGTCCACAAAACTATTTTTAGCCATACAAGCTCTAGGGGAGGAAATGTTGGTTGGTCAGTCCGTCTACTCCGGTTTGATCTATTGGATGGATTGTCACATTTTGTCGACAGGTTCATGGTCCACAGACGATGTATCCCATTTGACTTTTCCTTTCACTCTAACATTGGGTCAAAATTGCATTTGGTGTTAGTTCACAGTTTCCCCATCAGACTTAGTTCTACTTTCCGTTTGGAGATGAATTAGCATGCTAAAATGCACGATAGCTGCTAACCTGCTAACAAACAGATTAGCATAGTTAGCACACTGCTAACACCACAGATTAGCATTCGTCTTTCTGAGCATGCTTAAGTACAGGGGCTCTTAGCATGACTCACTATTCTTATCAAGATACTGAGCATTTCCATGTTTAGCTTAAATCTTAAGTCACTGCTGTAACTTTAAAATGTCACATATCTTTAGCAAATAACCACAAAGAGACATTTTGGCTATAAAAACTTCACAATTGGATTTCAAAACCATTAAGTCGAATATAGACAGTATAATTTAAATAAATTTGGAGTCATTAATTCATAGTCCAACCCTTTTGCCATATTTAAACGAAAAGATTAAGAAGTTCTGACCGAGTCTGCAGCTTCATATCAGAACACCTCTTTAGCACAATACTTACTCTCCTACTGACATTAAGGATTTATTGAACATATATCTCTGTTAATTTCCTCAAATCAAACTGGAAACCTTCTTTTCCTGTGGATCCCTGAGAGAACAACTGTCACTGTATCATCCTGAATCTGTACCTGTTCCCCATGATAAGCCAAAATAAAACAGACTTTTTCAATCACTCGCGGAGTGCCGTGGATTCTCATTTTCTCCGGGGCCATTTTTCTCGGTGGGGCTCCAAAACAACAGGGGGCGTTTTCCATCCTCCTACTCGGCGCCATTTTTCCTCTCTCATCGCACCTCTCCCACTTGCTATTGACTAGCTCATTGATTCACTCCCCCTCCGTCTATCTGACTCTCTTAATCTCCTCGACTCTGCCTCTCTACCTTCTTACACTAATCCCTCTATCTTGCAATTTCGTTTCTTTCCCTTTCTCACGTCTCCACGCTCAATCACGGACCCTTTTCTCGCTCTCTCGTCATCTGAGCAATCATTGCTTTTCCTGTGCCTTTTTTCTTAAGTCTGGCCCTCACTCATGGCATTGGGAATCAGAGCACTAAGTGGTTTCATTAGTGTGAATAATTGCAGAGAGGTGCTGGCGGTGGTGAGCTGAGGTTGGTTGCTGCAAAATACAGCCAGAATTCAATGGAAAGTATATCAACTAAAAAACTAAAACCTGATTAAGATTAATTAATAGAAAAAAAAAAACAGTACAGCAGGTCTATTGAACCTCTTACTGTATTGTTTTAGGACAACATAAACCATTGAATAAATGACCCAAGTTGCAATTAAGGATAAGGGCCTTCACACACTGAGCCAACGTTTGGTTTTTCTGGTGTGTCCCATGTAACCGGTGGGCTTCTGCGATGTGTTGGACAAATGATGACTTGACACACTGCTAGCTCTCTGAGGTGATCTTGGTTTATTATGATAACTGGTGAATTTAAACAGAAAGAACTACAGAGTCCTCCTTCTGTATCGGCTTGTCCAGCCGCGAGGTGTCCTTCTTCTTAGTGCTGCCTCCCCAGCACACCACGATGTAGAAGAGGACACTGGCAACGATAGTCTGGTAGAACATGTCCAGCAGCTTCCTGCAGATATTAAACCACCTGAGGAAATAGAGACGACTCTGACATTTTTTTTAAACTGAGTCTGTGTTAGCCAACCAGTCCAGTTTGTGATCCAACTGTAGACACAGGTACTTATAGGTCTTAACCACCTCTACACAAGCCCCGTTGATGGTTACGGGCTCCAGATGGGGCCTGGACCTCCTGAAATCCACTACCACATCTTTGGGTTTAGCTGTATTGATCAGAAGGCGGCTCGCTCTGCACAATTAGACGAAGTTGTTCAACAGACTCTTGTCCTCCTGCTCCTGTCCATCCCTGATACATCCCACAACTGCAGTGTCATCTGAGAACTTCTGCAGGTGACATGACTCTGTGTTGTACTTGAAGTTCGAGGTGTACAGGGTGAATAGGACAGGGGAGAGCACAGCAACAGAAGTAAGCAAACGATAAAGTCAAGAGGGCTGAAGGCTCTGAGTAATCACTGCAACAGACTCCAAATATTAGCTGGTTAGCTAAGCCTGGATAAGAGGGGCCAGCGGAATTTAGAGAGCTCGAAAGCGCAATAAATTACAGTTTTGGAAGCTTTATATAAAACTGCAATTCCCCAAACTGCCACCAGAGGCTGGCTCCAAAAACTAGTCAGTGTCCATTGACTTCCATCCAAACATGTCCAACTTTGCAGCAGAAATAAACATGTTTGCAGGATTTCACAGATCTTGTGATGCTCAGGAAAGTTGATTAACCGTTGAAGAGTTGACAGGAGAACAAAATTTGGACTGGTGTGAAATCATTTGGGCATTTAATGCTGATTTGAAACGAAACCAAAAGAGTGGACTACATGAAGTCATCAAATGGCTTCGTAGGTTGTGGTGGTCTGCTGCTGTAGTTTGTTGTTTGATAATTTCTACGCTTCGACTGCACTTTTTTTTTATAAGGCTACGCTAGGGTAGGCAAACTGGGAAGTCAAAGTGGAAAACACAATATCAGTCTCATATTTTGTGCAGTTTTGTGTGCAAATTATCAGTTTTTGACAGGTTTTTGTCTGGAAATCATCTGTTATATCTGGAAAACACTTGTTGCTGTCTGCCTACCGCGCCAAAAAGGACCCTAAAGCCCAGAGCTGAACGTTCCTGAGGGATTCATGTTGATGTGCACCAACTCTACAAGATTTTATTTTTTTTCATATCAGTCTCACTTCTTGGACTGATACATCCCGGCACATTTTCTCATCTTCCATCTCAGTGTGAACTCTGCCTTTAAACATTCTGCTGCTCTCAAATATCACACTTTTATTATATATTTTTTTTTAAACAAGAAAAAAATTTGTGAAGAAAGTCCTCCCTCTAAGGTCTGTTGAATTCAAACCACGCTAAAATCAACCAAAAAGCCCAGAGCTGAACGTTCCCGGGGGGATTTGTGGTGATGCGCAGCAAGTCGTGATCGAATTAATTTTTTATCATTCTTGCTCGTTGTGTTTATTCATTTATCCTGTGCCAAAACCCGCCCACCAGAGGGTCCAATCTGTCCCTGTGGGATGAATTCGCGAAAAAAGAGCGAAAATTACATAGAAGACGTTAACTGCAGTATTTCAATTAAAGAAACTGCTATTCCTAATTTGTCCACTAGGGGTCACGCTGTTTTCGTAAGAGTTGCGGTCATAACACAACACTGAGACCCAGAACTGAACTTTAGATGGCAGCAATGTGCAGAAATTGCACTTATTTTTCTTTTAAGAAATTAAGAAAAGGGAAGAATGTGGAGTTGTCGTTATTTATACTGTAGGTTAACATGTTATTATGTTATTGGGCCTTCCCGCTTGAGGTTAAATTGTTTGTCTGTATGTGGCCAACTAAAATAAATACGTTTGACACCCCTGCATTAAATATTCTGCTGCTTTCCAATATGCTTTTTGTTTTAAAGACAGGAACACATTGCAAAAATGCCTCAAAATTTCGTCGAAATCAAACAAGATACCAGCAGAGATCCAAAGATTTCAGCTCTGACTGATTTCCTGATGTCACTGGATGGCAAACATGTACATGAGGTAACGTTCAGCCTCTCTACAATAGCTGTGGCCCTCGGGTTTCATCATCCACGCCGCCGAATGTTTATTCCAGCTACATCTTCCGTCACATGGCAGCGTGTGTCTCGGCCTGATTTGAATTAAAGCCCTTCTGATGCCCGACTCTCTTCTCACTCACTTTATATCTTTGTCAAAAGCGAAGCCCAGCAGGGACCAGGATGAACTTAACGATACGGTTAATTAGCCACAAAAAGTGAACAAATGCTCGCTGACAACGAGTGTGTCTCATCTCATCTGATCTGACAGGGCTCAGCGGAAGAGCAGAAGCTGCACTATGGGCTTTAAATGAAGTGCAGAGCTCCTGCCACAGAACAGGAACGTGAATCCAGTGATAAAATAAGATGAAAGACGTTCATAGATTTGTCCTTTTGATAGTTTATAATTCGATAATGCCCGCTGCAAAACATCTTTACCAGACAACGTTTTAGGTAGAAAGTCATACATTTGAACTACAACAATTGAAGCGCATCCCACAGATTTCACAAATACCTTTTTTTTTGTTTTTACCTGTCAAAAGATTCACTACTGTGATGTTGCTGCAGAGCCTGCAGAGGCCTCAGATCTGCTCCCCTCAATGACAACTGTGAACATAAAAGGGAAATGCAAACGTTAACCTACAGAGAGCAGGGAGTCAACTCATTCAGGGTCAACTGAACTCACCAGCAACAGATGAACCTCTTCACCGCGCCGGACGGTTTGAACATCACAGCCGATGATTCCTGAGTACTGTGGCGTACCCGCTGACAGCACTTTTACTTTGAGTATTGGTAGAATATACAGCGACTACACAGTCCAGGTTTGTGAATATATTTTGCTGCAGTCTGATGCACCCCTTCAGCGGAAAAGCACATCCGAGCCCAGCCTTGGTCAATGATTAGTGTTGAGTGGAGCTGCTTTTATGACAAAAATGTTGCAGAGGAGGATGCTTTCCTCTGGACCAAGCGCTCATTAAAAGCATTTCAAGTGGACGTGGATGTTCTCCTTCCATAATGTGCTGGCCAAGTACCTCACATTTAAGCATAAACAGATGGCATCATAATGGTAAGAGACAGTAAGCAGCTTCACCTCAGAGTGGATGTTTCCTTGATGTGGAGAAAACATGCTGCTGCTAAATATGTAGAAATTATTTATGTTCTTGACCAAAAAGGTACACTTGGAGTGCTCACAGTTTTTCCTGACTTGCTGCAACTAAATATGTTTTATACAGCATTGTATACTTAATATCTACATGTAGATCTTACATTTATATATCTTATATATAGTATCTCACTATATACTGTACATGATATCTATACATGTATATGACAACAAATTTTCATTTAAAGAGGATAATATTCTAGATAAAAACAATTAATGACTGATGGGTGTCTACAGCCTGGAAGCCAGCCATACTTCATTCATTCATTTTCTGTAACCGCTTGTCCTCTGTAGGGTCACAGGGAGCCTATCCCAACTGTCATTGGGCAAGAGGTGGGGTACACCCTGGACAGGTCTCCAGTCTATCACAGGGCTAACACAGAGAGACAGACAACCATTCACACTCACACCTACGGCCAATTTAGAATGACCAATTAACCTAACCAGCATGTCTTTGGACGGTGGGAGGAAGCTGGAGAACCTGGAGAGAACCCACGCAGACACAGGGAGAACATGCAAACTCCACACAGAAAGGACCCAGATGGCCCATGGATTAGAACCCGGGACCTTCTCTCTGTGAGGCATCAATGCTAACCACCTCGCCACTGTGCCGCCCCTGTGCTGCAGATATTACTGCATTTTGTCTCTATTTAGCAATTTCCATGGATAAGATTATTGTAATTATTATCAGTACTTTGAGTTTTTAAGGAGAGGCTCTGCTTCATGTCCAGTGTGTCAGCTTCTGTGTTTAACATGATCTAGATACATGGTGTGTTTTCTGAGTATATTTTGGATTTTAGCAGCAGATAAGCAAACAGCTCTGATGACAACAGACACACTGATCTGTGAGTGAGCTCACACTTCATGAATACCATTTTAACTGTACTATCATTACATTGTTTCTGTGACTGTTTGTTTTGGCATGGAACTAAATAAAACTTATCTTCTGTGCTCAGTCAGGTGAAACTTAGTGAATCAGCTACAGAGCACCAGTCTACTTATATCCATGTGTTGGGAACACTGAGGCCACATACTCTGTGATTTCCCCCTGTGTTTTATCAACACTGTATCTGCTGGAACCAACCAACAATTAACTGGACCAACTGGTTGAGGAGCATCTTTATGTTTTAGTGATTTCCTGCTCAGTTAACAAACCACCATCACTATGTACCTGGTTCCTCTAGACTTCATTTCACCTATTCACACCTGTCTCACTCGAGAAAACAACATAGCTTCAATAATACAGTACTTGACTGCAGGGACATGTATTTAAGGTCTATCTGTTATTCTAAATATATTCACACACAGTACCATGAGAAAAACACTGAATCAGTTTAAAACAAGACATGATTCGGTCAATGAGTCACAAGAAATCTGAATATTTGCAAACAGTTTTTATGTCTTATAAAGTAACTCAGTGGTTGTGATTGTCAGTCAGGTTTCTGGATTCAGATTCTCAGAGAGTTCAGAGCTGTCTTCAGGATCTGGAAGGTCAGAAACAAAGAGAGAATCTACAGAGAATCCACTCGTGGAATATTTCAGTGTGTGTTTCACTGTCAGAAAAACAACAATTATATGTTGTTATGTTAGTAACACATATGTCAGGCTCCCAGCCTGCTTTCCTTTGAGCTTACACCTACATGTACTTATACCAATACCATGTACTTCATGCAGGAATTGGATTCCAGTGTTTAGAACACGGTCACTCTGTAAATTATTATGGGTAAATATCATATACATAAATGGAAATGGATTAAATCTTATTATACATCACTGAAGTATGTCAGAAACATCTTTCTTAGTCTTTTCAGTTGCAATGTGTTGTGCATATATTTTTATTAATGTTGTGGATTTGCCATTCTATGAAGCCAAGTGTTGATGTTTCTGGTCTGTGGTTTCCTTTGGTTATTAATAAAATGATAAATAAGTGTTTTTTTCTTCAGTAACTGCTGTGTGTGTCTTACTTTCTTGTTATTTGTCAGTAAAGTTATGTGGTCTAAGGACCAACAGGTTGAGCTAGTTTTGATGTGTTCACTAAAAGTGAAACTAAACTGTTTTCTATTTCTTCAACTCAAGAATAATTAGAGTTTTGAGTTTTTAACAGGGCCAATTTGATGTTAAATGTTGAAGGACACCTCTTCAACTTCATAGCTTAGAGACTTGTAGTATTTATGTTCAACACAACAGGCCATAGCACTGACACAAGATGGAGAAGGAAAGAATTTGCTGAAGGAAGAAAAACACAATGCAACTCTGAACTAGAAAACTATGAAGATTGCAAATACGTTTTGAGCTCTATGAGTGAGTCCACGCTTCATGAATGCCATTGTAAGGTGTGTACTATCATTACATCAGTCTGTGACTGTTTGTTTTGGTAGTGAGTTAAATAAAACTTCTCCTCAGTCAGGTGACTGAACACAGTGAAAAATATCTTCTCAACTTTGACAACAAAACATTAAAATGTTGAAATAAGCTGCAGAATCCAGCTTCAACCAACAAACAACAGGATCACAGACACAAGATAAGATCCAGAAACATATTTATTCAGGCAAGACTGTAATTACACAGATATACTGTTGATATTCTTTAAAGTTAACCAAAAGAACAATAGTAGTGATAGTGCTGCTCACAGTCAGCTGTCAGGTCAACCTAAATCACAGTATGAACTAAAACCAGCTCAGATGATTGGTTCAGCATTTAAACATATTCATTAGGATCTTCATCCACATTAAAGTTCAATCAATACGCTGAGCTGCAAGAGAACAAGTAACTGCTGCGAGAATTCAGGTGAGCTCAGCAAAGATCATCATCATAAGGTGTGGACTGTCCTTGATACCTACTAGAAAGATGCTGGAAAGTTTCTGTAGAGATTGAAAAAATAAATGAAAACATGTCTTTTGTACTTAAACATCTTCTCAATTATGACATCAAAACATTTTAGAGCAGCAAATGACGCTGAGTTTGGTTTGACAGACTAATGAGTTATGAAACGACTCAGTCAGGTTTCTGGTTTCAGTTTCTCAGAGAGCTCAGAGCTGTCTTCACTATCTGTAAGGTCTGAAACAAACAGAGTTAAAGGTCAACTCATAGTCTGGAGAAATCAGAAACAGTTTGTTAGATCAGTTGAAACAGAATAAAATCAGTTTTACTTACCAGGTGGAGCCTTTTGGTCTGAAATGAAAAGTAAAGACAGGTCATTTCAGTTCCAGTTGTTAATGTCAGAATATCTTTCATCATCTTATCTCCAGTGAATATGATCCTCTTCTACTCACTCAACCTGAAGAATAAATCCACTCTGCTCTTCTGTTTAGTTCTCACTTTGTTTCTTTCTTCATCACTTCTCTCCCTCATCATCATAGTATAGTCATGTTCTCCTGACTTCTCCTGACTCTGAGACTTACTCAGCTTTTACTGCTGGATGCTTCAAATTGTAGGATTCAACTCAAAGACTAAATCAAAGTAGCTCACCTTGTTTCTTTTTATGAACCATGAATCCAGCAGCTGCTGCAAAGACGACAACAAGAACAACCACTGCAGTGATGATGATGGTGATGATGGTGGTGGTGGTGGTCTCCTCTGTTGAACAAAGAACAAAGTAAAGATTAAGAACAGTCCAGATAAAGAAGGTTAGAACAGAGGTACATTCCACCTCATTTACTTTCCATCTGTATAAAATGAAACTCTTCTTCTAACATTTTCTGTGGCTCAAAGCCTCATTACAGTCTGGTTAGATAAATTACCAACTAACCTGCAGGACAAGGCCTGAAATATCCAACAAACCACAGTCACTCTTACCCCAGTTGGTTCTGATCTGTTCTTCATCCAGTTTGGTGATGTCGTCCTCCACACCAGAGAGATGAAACACACAATCGTACCTCCTCCAGTCTTCAGGTGAGACTGATGAAATGTTCAGGTCAACATTCATCTGGAAGGATCCATCATGGTTGGGGAGGATCTCTCCATGTTCCACTCCTTCATGAATCTCCTCTCCATCTTTCCTCCAGAACATCATGGCTCTGTCAGGGTAGAAACCTGTAGCGTGGCAGCTGACTGGAGAGGAGGGAGTCTTCTGGAGGAGAGACACTGAGGGGAGGTCTGGAGAGAGAGAGAGAGGATCAGCTCCTAATGAAGGTAGTTTTTGACCATGTCACACTAAAACAGCTAAAAATATTCACTGTGTTAAAAATGTTCCAGAGTCTAAAACCACTGAAACACAGTCTCTTTTTGTCCATGAGAAGGACAACCACTGGACACCATCAGGTTAACAACAGAAATAAAAGCTTTCACTGCTACAGCTCCATGTAAAATACTCTGTTGTAAATCTCCTGCCTCTGTCCAGTTTCTTCCTCCACTCTGTGTCCTCTTGTCCAGACAGTTTACATTTATTTAGTGTTTAGTAACCTGTGAATTTCAAGTGGAATCAACAACATTTTGTAATGATTCTACGTACCTGTTCTCAACAGAGAGCTCTTTCCAAAGTGTAAATACATCTTCAGCCACTCAGGACAAGTCTGAGTGAAGAACTGTTCATTGTCTCTTATTCTACCTATGTCTGAATCCCATCTCAGTTTGGTGGAGACGGCCTGAGGTTTTGGAGCGATCCATGTCAATGTCTTCAGATCCAGAGCAATGAAGTCTTCACCATCATAACCATACTGTCCAAAACCAATAACCTCTCCAGTCTTATCATCCCATTCACAGCCTTCCATAAGCTGTAAAATGTGAACACCTATAAGATACAGACAACAGAGATATAATGTATAATGAGCAATAATGTATAAATAAAGAAGAGGATTTTAAAATAATTTCTTATTGTGATCCACTGCTATTTTCCAAGTCTTGTGTTCTCCTGAGTCAAGGACATATACTCAGTGAACCTTTTCTTATCCTCAGTGTGGAGAGTAAAAGTTGGATTGATTGCTGTGATATCAGTTCTGTCCTCCATTCTAATCAAACTGAGTGTTTGTGTTAATTCCTGCAATGACAGTATGGCTCCATTACGTTTCCATTTAATGTCATTTCTCCACACTTTCACATTTCAGAGGAGGAAAATAAATAAATATTAATCTGAGCAATCACAAAATATCAACAGAAACTGGTGTTACATTTGTAGTGTGGTAATGTGATAAGCTACTAGAACAGACTGATTACTGAGGGCAGGTCATGACCAGAAGCTGGACTGCACCGGCTACATGGTCTGACCTCTGACCCTGCTCTGTCCCAGCCTCACCAACAAGAACCGCACTACAAGAGACTGTCCCCCATAAAGTTTAGAATCAAACAACCATCAGACATGTGCTGGAGTACAGGCTACATGTGTCCAAGAGACGCATAAATAAGGTTGATCATTTCTGTTCTGATCAATCCATTTTACATCTAACACCTGAACTCTGTGGCTATGATCATGAGTCAGTTTAGTTTATGTTCTATGATCTATAATGATCTGAGGTCAGGTACCCACATACAACACACAACATACTGTACCTTCACTTTGGTTGAAGACCTGCTTCAGACTGGAAATCGTGGCTTTGAAGAAGTTAGGATACACTGCAACACATCGGTCAGTGTAGAACTTTAATTGATCAGGATAATTTTCAAAGACTTTTTTCTCCCAGTCCAGTTTTACTTCTATTTTCTTGTTTCTGCCGTCACAGTATCCAATCTGGATGTCATCAACCACTGCAAAAGCCACAAGTTCTGGAAGGTTTGGGACTCCAGAGAATCCAGTGGAGTAATATTTCAGTGAGTGTTTCACTGTGGAACAAACAACATTTATAATGTGAGTGAAGCATATAAATAGACTCATCGTCACAAATATGGTAGATTTCTGTTAAAAGAAAAACTAGAAAAGGAAGAAAAGATGATGAAGAATGTGAATGAGATCTTACCGGTTGATGAAACACGACAGAAGAGAAGCAACAAAAGTAAAGTTTTCATCTTGTTCTGTTTCTATAAAGACTTTAAACCAAGTCACCAGCTGGTTGAACTGATTTGAATGTGTTTAACTGAAACAAGCAGAGTGCATTTGTGTTGGGTGTGCCAACCAAACCAAGTCAAACAGGTTTTGTGTGACAGAGCATTACAAAATGATCTTTGAAATCTCACTTCCTCATCCATGCAGACCTTACAGAGAGAATATTACAAAGTAATCATCAAGGAAACTACTGCTGAGCTGCGGATATGTCTTTCATAAACGAATCACTATTCAGTGATTTCCATCATGGGTGCTTTTTAAATAAAGTTATTCTCAGTATTCTGAGTTGTTCATGTGAAGAACTGCATCATGTTCAATGTGTATAATTGTGTGTGTTACCTGAGCTGGTGTGTTTTGGACTTTAGCAGCAGACAAGTAGAGACAGACAGCTTTAGATGAAGCAGCAGAGACACAGACACATGACAGGATGCAGAGACACATGCCAAGACTGTAATTACTCATATATACTGTTAATTAGAGCTAAATAAAACCCTGGCAGGCTCCTTCAAATTGTAGGATTCATCTCAAAGACTAAATCAAAGTAGCTCACCTTGTTTCTTTTTATGAACCATGAATCCAGCAGCTGCTGCAAAGACGACAACAAGAACAACCACTGCAGTGATGATGATGATGATGGTGGTGGTGGTGGTCATGTTACTGGGCTTCTCTGTTGAACAAAGAACAACGAGAGAATATTAAGAACAGTCCAGATAAAGCAGGTTATCCATCAATTTATTCATCAGTGTCCTTTCTGTCCATCTCTACTGCAACTACAGCATGAAGCAAATGCAAAATGTCAAGAAAAGAAACCTCCTCTTACCCCAGTTGGTTCTGACCTGTTCTTCATTCAGTTTGGTGATGATGTCATCCTCCACAACAGAGAGATGAAACACACAGTCGTACCTCCTCCAGTCTTCAGGTGAGACTGATGAAATGTTCAGGTCAACATTCATCTGGAAGGATCCATCATGGTTGGGCAGGATCTCTCCATGTTCCACTCCTTCATGAATCTCCTCTCCATCTTTCCTCCAGAACATCATGGCTCTGTCAGGGTAGAAACCTGTAGCGTGGCAGCTGACTGACAGGTTGCAAGTTGTGCATTACATACATTCATGTATGTATATGTTTTCTTTCATATATCCATATGTAGATATTATGTAGATAGGTATAATAATAATAATAATAATACATTTTATTTATAGGCGCCTTTCACGACACTCAAGGGACCGTACAAAATTGTTAAAATAAAACACAATTAAAGTACACACAAGCATAATATAGAACATATAGTTATACACAAATGACAGAATGGCAGCTAGAAGTGAAACTATGGAATGAAGTAGGCTTGTCTGAATAAATACGTTTTGAGCTGAGATTTGAAGGTGGTGACTGAGTCTGAATTTTTTAAGTGCTCCGGGAGGGCGTTCCAGAGGCAGGGGGCTGAATGGGAGAAGGCTCTGAACCCCATGGTGGTCAAGCGAGCAGGTGGGAGGGTGAGTTGTAGTGATGACGATGACCTAAGAGTGCGGGCAGGAATGTTTATGTGGAGCAGGTTAGTGAGGTACTGAGGGGCGAGGTTGTTTAAGGCCTTGAAGGTGAGAAGTAGGATTTTGTAGGTGATACAGAATTTGACAGGAACCCAGTGGAGTTGCCACAGGACTGGGTGATATTGTTAATATGAGAATGGAAAGAAAGAGTGGTGTCAAGGATTACACCAGACTCCAGAGAGATATCAAATGAACCAATCAAGAGGTGTGTCAGAGATACCAATGTAGGTTAGTCTATGAATGAGAATGGAGTGGGAGACAGTGTCAAATGCTGCAATTAGATCAAGGAGAATGAGGATTGAAAGGAGTCCTGAATCAGCAGCCATAAGGAGATCATTGGTGATTTTTAACAGGGCTGTTTCTGTGCTGTGTAAAGGGCGAAAAAACAGATTGAAACTGTTCATATAGGCTATTGTCAGAGAGGCTTTGTGTTCCCATCACTTGAATTGAATTGATTTGCAAAATAAAGTGATTTGGCAGTAGAGTTGGCTCTGCCACATTGTTAAGTTGGTGTTAGTTTAGGTTATGCAACACATAGACTCAGAGTCTCTTGCATGCTAAGCTAACCATCTTTCCTCTAACCTGGCACCTCATAAAACTCTTATCACATTCGACACATGCACTCAGCCAGCACATGGTGCTGACCAAGTAGAGTGTCTCTACTTGGTCAACCTTCTTGTTTTCATTGTTCAAGGCCTTACTTTTATTCTTGTAATAAATATCTTTTAAACATACCTGTAGTCTGTTTAATGTTACACAAGAGAGGATTTTGCCAACCTCTACTCTGTCAAGAACTCCAGATTCATTCAACATTAACTAGTTGTTAATGTGGTAATTGTGTTTATAGTTATTAAGTTAATTATTAATCAGAGTATGAAACTGACAATTTAGTAAATATTATAAGACTGATTTGATCAATTGGCTATCTTTCCCCTTCTCAGAAGGGTGGTGTCCCGAGGTGATCTAGTGTATTAGATCCAATTATTTAATAATAAATAATTATTTTTGATAATTATTAATTGTTTTTGATAGCCAAACCCCAATATTTAGTGCCTTAGTACACAGACCCAACATAGGTAACAGGCTGGGGTGCACGAATCTTCTTCTTGCAGCGTGGATGTAGCAGTCCGCTGCTGAAGGAGCTGCTTAGGTCTCCTATAGTCTGATGCAGTGGGTGAGAGAGGTTGTCCATGATTGATGTCAGCTTGGCTAACATCCTCCTCTCACCCACCTCCTCGATGGAGTCCAGAGAGCAGTCCGGGACAGAGCCGGCCCCTCTGACCAGCTTGTTCAGTCTCTTCCTTTCCCTCTCTGAGCTCCCACTGCTCCAGCAGACCACTGCATATAGGATGGCAGAAGCCACCACAGAGTCATAAAAAGTCCTGAGCAGTGACCTGCACACTCCAAAGGACCTCAGTCGTCTAAGCAGTTGGAGATGACTTTGGCCCTTCTTGTACAGGGCGTTAGTGTTGTGTGTCCAGTCCAGTTTGTTGTTCAGGTGAACACCCAGGGACTTGTAATCCTCCACGACCTGGATGTTCACCGGTGCAGTGAGTAGTGGTTTCCTGCTGAAGTCGGTCACCACCTCCTTTGTCTTGCTGGCGTTGATGTGCAGGTGGTTCAGAGACCAGTCCACAAAGTTGGTGATGACCTCCCGGTACTCCAGATCGTTTCCCCGAGACACACGCCAGACAATGGCTGTATTGTCAGAGAATTTCTGGAGGTGACAGCTGTCAGTGTTGTGTCTGAAGTCCGATGTGTACAGGGTAAAAAGGAAGGGAGTAGCGCAGTACCCTGCGGCGCCCCTGTGCTGCAGACTACCACAGACACACAGTCGCGAAGCCTCACATACTGCGGCCTGTTGGAGAGGTAGTCGGTGGTCCATGCAGCCAGGCTACTGTCAACTCCAGCTCCCTCCAGCTTCCCCCTGAGCAGTGATGGTTGGATGGTGTTGAAAGCACTGGAGAAGTCGAAGAACATGACTTTCACAGTGCTACCGGTGTTCTCTAGGTGAGAGAGACATCTGTGCAGCAGATAGATGACAGCGTCTTCCACACCTATGCCTATAAGATGTGCAGAAAAATCCCACAGAGATGATCTGCACAGTCCTTGAGGAGTCTGGAGATGATGCCATCAGGGCCAGTAGCCTTCCTGGTTTTAATCCTCCTTCGCTCCCTCCTCACCGGGTCTGTGGTTATGGAGAAGTTGGAGGGGTAGTGTGAAGAGACGCCTGTTGTGTTAGGTGGGGGTGAGGTGAATGGATCACCCCAGCAGAATGTAGTGGGGGGAGGTGTGTTGTAGGTGATAGTCCTGAGATGTTGTTGCTGACAGAGATGTTCTGGGAGGGTGGGGATGGGGAGTGGTTTAGGGGTGCCGTTTGGTCTGGGCTGTCGTGGGTGAGGGAGGAGGCAGGAACACTGTCAAACCTATTGAAGAACAGGTTCAGTTCATTGGCCCATTCACGGTCTCCCACTTCTGGGCCCCTTCCACTGTCGTTCCCGTGTCCGGAAATGGTTTTCAGGCCTCTCCAGACCTCTCTGGTGTTGTTATGCTGAAGGCGGTCCTCCAGCTTCCTTCTGTAGCTGTCCTTGCCCCCCCTTCCCTCTCTCTTAAGCTCCTTCTGCACCCTCTTCAGCTCCTCTTTGTTCCTAGTTTTAAAAACACTCTTCTTCTCGTTCAGCAGGGTTTTTAATTCCGGGGTCACCCAGGGTTTGTTGTTGGAGAAGCACCGTACCTTCTTCATAGGTACAGTGTTCTCCACACATGCAAGGCTACAATGTTTAGCGAGCTAGCTATGTATTGTAATTTTATTGATATAGCGTCAATAACAATACAAACTTCAACAGCTGAAGACAGATAATTCAACATAGCTGGTGAAAGACCAGACATTTGTGGAAACTGATTATCTGTAGATCATTGATAGACTAACAGGAGATCACAATTGCTTTTGCTCCTGAACGTGACAGACTTCACAGAGTTAAAGCCAAGAACTAAAAAGTCCACAAAGATTTTCCCAGGATCGAAAGAGCTGATATTAGTTCGATATTCGGACTTACCAGTTCTTGAGAACTTCAGATGAACTCTCGCTCCTGGGGAAGCTGCCAGAGCAGAGGCAATGATCACCAAGGCCGCCTGTCTTTTTGGTTTACAGTTTATTTGACAAGACAATGATCTGTAAAACATGTACAACAGGAGTCCCCCAAAGCATACAAAACGATATTTGATCCGTGATACATAAAATAAATGAAAGGAAATCAATCGACACTCACAGAAACATGATCATATCTCTAGTGTGTGTGTGTGTGTGTGTGTGTGTGTGTGTGTGTGTGTGTTTTCTAGCGTTGCCATTATCAATGTCAAACACATCCCCGTTTGTGTATTCTTCCGCGTTTCATCATCCGTTCTACTGTCAGAGAAGAAATGTGAGAATTGAAAAGCTAAAAATAACATAAAGAAGGCACGTCTGGCTCCGTGATGAAAAGCTGCGATGACAATGGACGAACGAGAGAGATCGGGAGAGGGAAGAAATAAATAAAAAGGAGGGGAAATGAGAGGGAGGATTCAGACCGAACCGCGTTATCTCCGACGTTCACGGCCTGTTTCTCTGGCATTGAAACCCGTAACGGAGGGAGTGGGGAAACGGAGCAAAGCACCTTTTGGCCAAAAATGCAACGCCGCACATCTCACAGAAGGGACGAACCCAGAGCCTTTATCAAACAGCTAATCCATCTAAAATGATCACAGCAAAGCCTTAGAACTGTAGCAGATTCCGTTTTAGGACTCTTTTCCTGGTGATGTTAAGGATACCTCCCGATGAAGCAACTCTATTAAAAGTGAAGGCTCTGGGTAAAGCTGAATGATCCCCCCGCCCGCTCCCGAAATGAGACGGCAGAGCCAAAACTCATAACCGAATGCTTGCTGAGTCACTGGTCTCTGATATAATGGCTCCCAATGATTGTCTTTTTCCTTTTTAACTCAATCCATCGTGAGCGGGCCCTCTGGCAAACACATAAAACACGATAATCCACGGGAAACTAAATATTCTTTCATTCTGGGAAATTAATTTGCAGACAAAGAAAAGCAAAAACCACCACATTCATAAACTCGTGATAGTTTTTTTGTTCTGTGGCAGGGCTCTGAAATATGTGTGATTGTCTGACACTGCACCGCGCGTGTGAGCGGGTCAGAAAGCCGTAGACTTGGTAACGTGGCGTGACCCCTCTGGCTAAAATACGGACATAGCTAATTTTTTTTGTTCGTTTGTTTGTATTTTTCTTTCCTCCCATAGGTCCATGCAGCATGCAGACATTCCCTTTAATGAAAGTAAACACGTGAGATGCAAGAAGCAGATACACCAAAGAAACATTTACACAGTTTATCCAGCATCAGTCCTGGATTTAGCAGATTAACATTAAATAAAAGAATCAAATATTGTAGATAGCCAACCTGCCAATATCCACAATATGCTCCTTATAATAATAATCTGCGAAATAAATTCAGTTTAGGGACGAACTGTAGGCGTGCAGCAAAAAGTGAGACTTCTAATAACTTCAAATACAGTATATATATATATACACTACCTGGCCACCTGGACTTAA
The DNA here is from genome assembly GCF_963514085.1 of Chelon labrosus. Lineage (NCBI taxonomy): Eukaryota > Metazoa > Chordata > Actinopteri > Mugiliformes > Mugilidae > Chelon > Chelon labrosus. Next base: position 5,073,561 of record NC_140349.1, read on the forward strand.
CTAAGCAAATAGGTAGGAGCCTCCTATTGGATAATTACTGCATGGGTGATTAACTTTCAGCTGGCAACAAGTTATTTAACCCCAACTGATGCAATGAGTAGCTTCTCATTTCGAAAGACACATCCCATGATCGTGGAAAAGATATTTGAGAAGGGTCAGATCATTGGCATGCATCAAGCAGAGAAAACATCTAAGGAGATTGAAGAAACTACTAAAACTGGGTTAAAAACTGTCCAACGCATTATTAAAAACTAGAAGGATAGTGGGGAACCATCAGGGTAAGAAGAGAGGCAGATGAAGTGATGCACCCATCATGCCTAGTGTCTACTGTACAAGCCTGTGGGGGCAGTGCTATGATCTGGGGTTGCTGCAGTTGCTCAGGTCTAGGTTCAACAACATTATGTGTCCAAAGAATGAGGTCAGCTGACTATCTGAATATACTGAATGACCAGGTTGTTCCATCAGTTGATTTGTTCTTCCCTGATGTTCACGGGCATATTCCAAGATGACAATGTCAGGATTCATGGGGCTCAGATTGTGAAAGAGTGGTTCAGGGAGCATGAGACATCATTGTCACACATGGATTGGCCACCACAGAGTCCAGACCTTAACCCCATTGACAATCTTTGGGATGTGCTGGAGAAGGCTTTGTGCAGTGGTCAGACTCTCCCATCATCAATACAAGATCTTGGTGGAAAATGAATGCAACACTGGATGGATATAAATCTGGTGACATTGGAGAAGCTTATTGAAACAATGCCACAGAGAATGTGCGCTGTAATCAAAACTAAAGGTGGTGTGACCTTTTTTTTGGGCCAGGCAGTGTATATATATGAAAAAAACAAAGCCAAAAAACTTATGATTGTCATAGGTGAGTGAAAGAAAATTGCATTTGGTGCCCACTGTGCAGAAAGCTGTGATGAAATTCCTCTTTTATTGTCATTCCTTCCTTCGTATTACCTCCTCGTTCCATCACCCTGACTCCCTCATGTATGCGCCCCTATCTCTATCTGCCGCCTCTATCGCCTTTTATCTCGCACCTGTTGACAAACCGCCTCTCAAATCTGCAGTTTATCCACCGTCTACGCGTTTTGGCGGGCGAGCCCTAAAACCGGCGGCGTCGCCTCAAAAGCCAACAACGATAACTCTGAAGGATTTGTGTCGTTCGAGGTCTCAAGCGAGCGCTCGAGATTAAGTGCGGCGAGGAGTGGGGGGGGGGGAGAAAAGGGATTTCTGTTTGTTTTGCACTCTGAGGCCGTGAGAGACGACGATTCCACGCTGGCTGCGTTTTCAGATTTGCGCGAGAGACGAAAACAGGAAGCCTGAGGAGCTTTACTACGAGGACAAAAATAAAAAAATTGAAGAAGTCCTGCTCTCTCAACTTAAATTGAACTTGTGCTCGTGATGATGTGGCTACGACAGACGCGTTACATTATTTTCTGACGTTCGGAAAAAAACAAAACCGTTGATACTAATGAAGATTATTCTGCAAACAGCCTTGGGAAAAGTGTTTTCAACAAGCCACCGATCATGCCATGCAGAGTAATATGAACAAGGAGTAAAATCCACACCATTGCATTTTTATATACTCGAAACATTTTAGTATTAAGTGACAACCTTAATAACCCGTGAAAAGCAAAATAGTACTATACAGTTTTTTTTTGGTTGTTTTTTTTTTCGGCGCTCATTTGACATTTAACAAACTTCCTTCCCCTGTACAGAGGCACTGATAACACCTACACTTGTTTTTTTTGTTTTTTTATGTGTACACATTTCACCAACAATATATTATTCATCAATATTATCAATACTATTTACACTGTTCATCATTTGGTACCATGTGACATCTGTGAAGACCAATTTTTTATTTTTTTGATTCAGGCATAGTTGTTGTTGTTCCCTTTTTACGGAAGAGTATTGACTTCACTTGAGAGAATAATGAATCAAGTCTGTTGTTGTGTTACGTTTTTATGAGAACAAGAAAGTTCTGTTTTCACGGAGAAGATGTTTTCAATCAAGTTTAATTTTTTGCTTTGGGCTGAAGACACAGAGAGATACTTCTGTCTTTAAGTTACATTGATGGTGTTGTTATTAGTTTGACAGCCAAGACTTCTGGGATCGATAACTCACTAATAAAATGATGTTATGACGCGAGTGAAGATTAATCCCTCTCGTGGTTAGGTGGACAACACTGCAGCGTCCTTGGGCGTTTTCCACAGCTCAAGCATAACATTATGACCACCTTCCTAATATTGTGTAGGTCTCCCTTGTGCCTCCAAAACAGTTGTGGCTCGTCAGATAATGGACATGGGCCTTCTGAGGGTGTCCTGTGGTGTCTGGCAAAATAAGGGGGCGTTTGAGGGGAGGGGCCTCTGTGGATCATCCCACAGACACTTGATCAGTTTGGGGTCTAGTGAATTTGGAGGCCAGGTCAACACCTTGTGCTGTTCTTCATGTTTCTTTTTTAAAGTGTTTAAAGTGTTTTTGTGTGTGTACCTGTGTCAGGCTGCATCCTGCTGGGGTTGGCTGCTGCCACCAAGGAGTGTCATTGCTATGGGGTGGGGGTGTCTGGTCTGGTCTAGGTGGGTGCTACATGTCTAAGTAACATCCACATTAATGAATGAATGCCAGGTCCAAAAGTTTCCCAGCAGAACAATGAATTGTCACAAGATGGTCAATGTTATTAACTTCTCCTGTCAGTGGTTTTAATGTTATGGCTGATTTGTGTATTTTTATCTCACGAAAACAGATTTTTTTCTCTTTCTCAGAAAAACCAGGCTTAATTTTTTTCTCTCAAGTGAATGCACATGCTTCCATACAATTTTTCTATTTTTAATTTTTATTTTTTCTCCCCCTTTCCGGGTCAACATTTGTCTAAAACTCATGTGTTTCCTACTGGGGCTAAATGTTCAGCATATATCAGAGAGTATGGCCACTTTAATGTGTTAAAATGGCTGTAATGGCAGTATTCTTCTAATATATGCTGATCATTCACACATTCTGAAATACATTCTTTGTGTATTCTCAAACCTACATGTGATTTATTAAAGAAAGGCTGAAAACAAATAAAAACAGTGTTTGTGTGTATTTTATATATATATCTATATATGTGAACCCTGTGTGTGTGTGTGTGCGTTGCTGTAAACAGGCTTCCACCACCCCGACACACAGACTGGCCAAGTCTCCCAATTAACAACAACAAATCTGCATCCCATGGTTTTACTCATGTGATGTTGCCAGGTTACAGAGCTCCAGGATGATGTCACTTCCTCTTCGTTAGCGCTAACGAGTGACCCCGCGGTTCTGACAGCCGCCGGGGTCAGAACTGAGCGGAATGTTTCTTTATTGGACCGTAGCCTGAGCGTAAAACGAGCAACTGTAAGAAAGCTAAACAGTTTGAAACATCTGGAATGATTAAATGAAGCTTTGGAGAGAGCCAGATGATCAGGCTTTGGTATTAATTAAGACCAAATTTGAAGTAACTCAAGCAGAGGAGGAACTTTTATTTGAAAGTATTTCAAAGGTTTTTTTGTTTTCTTTCTGTAGACTAGAGCTCAGGACTGGCATCTTCACATTTAACAATAACTCTGTGACGTTGTATGTACATGGCACACAAAGTTGCATATAATATTTGACACTCAATCCACTGGAAATAAGAAAAAACAAAAAAATAGAAGAAGCTGTTATCTTGCTGTTTTAGGTGGAACGTTTGATTTGCAAGCATCACACAGACAGAGCGCCGTGTATTAATCTGCTATTAATTAGTATTCCAGTTCACCTACATCGCAGCATCCACTGGACCATGTAATTAACACATTGTAAAAGCCTCATCTTATGCAGTGCTCATATGATTTCAATGGCTCTCTGGCTTGTCAGATAGCATGAACTACTGTGTGTGCGCATCCTGAACAGCTTTCACAACCCACATCACTTGTAACAGACAACTCTGATAATTTTGTAATTTATGTTTTCATTTTTTGAGGAATAATCGCAGTATAATGACGCCCCGGTTTATCCGTGTTTAAGAAAACAAAACAAAACCCCCTATACCTCTGTAATCCCAAGTGGCTTTACCGAAAATGAAAATGCCGCTTTTTATGTTAACCATTAACTCCCACTAAATAAGCCTGGTAAAGAAAGATTAACTCATAAGTGGGTTAAAAATTTTAAAAGCTGATATTAAGAGTTTTTCTTTTTTTTTTTTGTTTTAATGCGGACACAGGTGTGCTCGTATTTTCATGCTAATTTCGGTGACCTGCTTCCGGTTTCCTTCCCCCCCGTCTACACATACATGGGGGGAGACACGAAGCTCTCGCCGCGGGAAATGTTGGCCGCCGGCGTCTCGCGGTTGGTCGAATCCAAACCGTTGCCGTGGTGACTGTCGGCCGCGTGGTCCTTGAGCTCGTTGACGTTGTCGTACATGGCCGTGGCGTCCAGGACTGGGGGGGCCCCGCCGTTCAGGGCTCCGGAGGTCTCATCATCCAGGTTCTGCAAGAATTGGAACAAAGCAACACTTTCAGATGATGGTCGTTTTTTAACATAATTATTGAAATGTGAACTTGCTGACTGGAGTTCACTTGAGGCAAACTGAACTAAATGGACATGGTTTAAAAAGACACACACCATCAGCCACAACAGTATGACCACTAACAGGAGAAGTGAACAACATTGACCATCTTGTGACAATTCAATGTTCTGCTGGGAAACTTTTGGACCTGACATTCATTCATGTGGATGTTACTTAGACATGTAGCACCCACCTAGACCAGACCAGACACCCCCACCCCATAGCAATGACACTCCTTGATGGCAGCAGCCATCCCCAGCAGGATGCAGCCTGACACAAAAACGCTTTAGGAACAACTCTAAAAACATGAAGAACAGCACAAGGTGTTGACCTGGCCTCCAAATTCGCTAGATCCCAAACTGATCAAGTATCTGTGGGATGATCCACAGAGGAATGTCCCCTCAAAGACCCCCTCCACTAACAACATTGTGTTGCCAGACACCACAGGACACCCTCAGAAGGCCCATGTCCATTCTCTGATGAGTCACCAGTCACACAATATTAGGAAGGTGGTCATAATGTTACGCCTGATCGGTGTAAGATAACACAGTTGAAACCGAGGCATAAAGTGCAAGAAGCTGTTTGTAGTCCTCCCCAGTTAAGCTGTGACAAGGCGTAGATCAGAGTAAGTGTTTAAAGATAAAAACTGCTTCAATAACTGTGAACTTCTGGAAGGACGGTGATACCAGCCGACCTCCATCAATCAGGACTTTATGGTAGAAAAGCAATAAAAGACATGACAGCCTGCTTGAAGTTTATAAGCACCATTTATAGGACTGTATGAGCATTCAAGGCCAAACTCTAAACACGGTGGTGGCAGCATCATGTTATCGAGAGGGAGACTGCTCCGATCAGGAAGGATGAATACATCCATATGTAAGCCCTTGAATAAATCTTGCTCCAGAGTGCACTCAACCTGAGACAGAGAGGCGATGGTTCACCGTTCAGCATAACAGCTTGGTTCTAGTCTATGACTGTCCCCAAAGACAAGACTTAAACACAACAGTACATCTCTGGTCATCACCTGAATATGATTCTCAGATGTTTCTCATCCGGTCTGACAAATCTAACAGAGCTTGGTGACCAGTCTAAATCCAGGTGTGTATACAGGCATACCCAAGAAGACTCAAAGCTGTAATGGCTGCCAAAGGGCTCTAGCCACAGAGTACTGAACTTAAGGTCTGAATACTTAACGTATACACTGATCAGGCATAACATTATGACCACCATCCTAATATTGTGTAGGTCTCCCTTTTGCCTCCAAAACAGTTGGGCTCATCAGAGAATGGACATGGGCCTTCTGAGGGTGTCCTGTGGTGTCTGGCAACATGACAAGGGACTTTGAGGGGAGGGGCCTCTGTGGATCATCCCACAGATAGTTGATCAGTTTGGGATCTAGTGAATTTGGAGGCCAGGTCAACACCTTGTGCTGTTCTTCATGTTTGTTTTTTTAGTTGTTCCTAAAGTGTTTTTGTGTGTGTGTCTGTGTCAGGCTGCATCCTGCTGGGGATGGCTGCTGCCATCAAGGAGTGTCATTGCTATGGGGTGGGGGTGCCTGGTCTGGTCTAGGTGGGTGCTACATGTCTAAGTAACATCCACCTTAATGAATGCCAGGTTCAGAAGTTTCCCAGCAGAACACTGACTTGTCATTAGATGGTCAATGTTACTTACTTCTCCGGTCAGTGGTCATAAATTTCTGGCTGGTCAGTGTATATACATGTTTATGCGGCAGTTATATCCATTTTAAATCTACAATGCAATAATATATACAGGAAGTGAAGAGTGTTCACTGTTTGTATGTAAATCAGATGACATGAAGATACAGATGTTCTCTTAACGATAAACGATAAAGAGGACTGTATGATTGATTGATAACGGGATAATACACAGAGTTGTGTGACTTCATGTTTTAGACCTACTTTTATTTTTAAACAGGTTTAGTAATTATATACAGCTTAATAATAGTGACGTTTGATTGACTGGTGCAAAGTAAAAGCCCCATGTCGTCCCTGCAGGAGCGTGCAGCTGTCCAAACAGATACGAGGCCCACAGTGGCTGAGCGTGGCTCATGTGTGAACGCAGCAAATCATCATTTTTTTTTTTTATATCTGTGTGTGCGAGCTGGTGTGTATGTGCATATCTGCGTGTGTCAGTTACTGTGACGGGCTCTCGTCCTGTGGTCTCGTAGTAAACCTCTCCTGGGCTGAGAGGCACCGTCTCTGTGGCCGTGGGAGGCCCTGATGATTTGTTCAGCTTCGCGTGCGGAAACCGCCACCGACGCAGAGGAGAGAGCAGAACAAGAAGCAAAACGATGAAACAAGAGAGGTGGAATCATGCACAGATATAAGATTATGTGAACGAGACAACCAAAGACTGTGTAACCTTTGAAGGACTGGCACAGTTACGACAAAACAAAAGAGGTTGAAACTGACAAAAGTTATTCCCGTCCACATTTAACAGATTTTGATTTTCAGTGTAACATATTATTTTAAATAATGAAAAGGGCATAGATTTTTTTATTTTTTTTTTTAGATCCCATAACCCAATATTTTTTAACTTTCCCTTTGAGGCAATCAAAGCAATCAAGCACTTTTTGTATCCTTTAATGAAACTACACCTCTCAGCTGTTGTTTGACAAAACGGCACCACTTCCTTCAGCTTTAAAACTTCCAGCTCAGACTGTTTCCATACATTGTAGGGTGCATTTAGACCAGGGTTGTCAAACATGCAGTCAGTAAACCAAAACCAGCCCACCAGAGGGTCCAATCTGGCCCGCAGGATAAGTTTGGAAGATGAAACTACTATTCCTAATTTGTCCACTAGGGGCTGCACTGTTTTCGTAAGAGAGAAATCACTGCATTCCAGTTTATTTCAAACCAGGGAACACACTTAGGCAAAGACTGGTCCACCCTAAAGACAAAACACCCAGGCAAAAACAGAGTAATGTGGTGTATGCTGTTCAGTGCAGTGAGGAGGGTACAGACTTATACATTGGGGAAACCAAACAATCCATCCATAAACGCATGTACCAACACAGGAGAGCCAGCTCATCAGGAAACGATTCAGCGGTCCACCTACACCTTAAGGACAAAGGGCATTCCTTTGAAGATAACAACGTTCAAATCTTAGCCAGAGAAGACCGATGATTTGAAAGAGGAGTAAAGGAGGCCAAGCCATTAGCTGCAAAGGTTTCTGGTTGTTAACATAACAAGCAAGTTTCAGGAGGAGTTCATATTTAAACCTCAACTTCCCACCAGTCCCCTAGAACTGCAGAAACTACTCGAATGAGTGGTGAAACGACTTCTCAAAAAACTCTACAAGTCCAGTTGCCTTTTTTGAACTTTTTTGGATTTACCATGACATATACCATGACCTGGATGACTGAGAACCTTCACAGACAGTAAGAGTTGTGGACATAGCACAACGCTGAGACCCAGAACTGAACAGCAGACGGCAGTAACGTGCTGAAATCGCACTTAACGGATTGTCCACATGCTGGAGACTTCTTGAGCAAGACACTGAACCCCCGTTTGGCTGCTTGGCAATGGAGTGTGTGCTTGTGTGAGCGAATAGGTAGATGTGTCACTGTGACTGTTAAAGGGCTATAAAGGCTGTTACATGCAAGAAGCAAGAAGTTTGTTCCCTCAGCCCTCGTTTGGGAGTTCTCGCAGCTTGTTCTTGACACATCAACCGGGTCATTTTTCTTGTTTGGTGTCCAGCAACTATTCTGCGATTAGTCAGAAATTGGAAGTGGGCGTGGTTAATGCGGAAAAGCGGAAATGCTAGCGGCCACTCTGTGAGCTCCCAGATGCTAATGTTAGCAGTGTGACCGCTAATCTCTCCTGGGTACAGATCGTAATACTGTGTGTGGGTGCATGCTGAATGAACGGTATGATCCGACGGACGTGGTTGTCAAAACGACCGGCCAACATCTGAAAATAATAAGAATATTGCCTCTCGTCGTCCATCCCCCCACATCTCCCACAATGCTTAGCGTGTGTGATGTTTGCTGCAGAGGGCCTGGCCCTGCTCTCTAGAGATCAAACTGGGCTGGATGAGGCCCCTGAATTAAAACAAGTTTGACGTCCCTTGATGTAGATGGATGTGAACGTGATAAACATGAGTCCATTTGACGGAAGCAGTCATTTGTGATTCCTAACATGATCCTCTAGCTTTCAGTCCTACCTTAGAAGAGAAGGATACTTATTACAATCACGTTGGTGTTATATCACAACGTTATCAATCAGTCACGTTGTGGCCGCACCTCTAAAGAAACACATGGAGCCATAAAATAGAGGTTTCTTCTTTTTAATCTTCCAAATTAAGAGTTTACTGGCCAATCTGGTGAAACTTTAACCTTTTTACTTCAGCTGCCTTGTTTCAGGATTTCAATTACAGCACTCTGATGCAGAATGCAGCCCCAAACTATGAACATTTTTAATTGGTAATAAGCTTTAATCTTCATTTTAAAAGATAACAGAGATGCAGACTTGGATTAACTTGAGACGCGGCTCCCTCAAAAGTTGCATTTCCCTGATCATACAGACTTTATATTTAATTATTGGGCTTAAGCATCGAAAGAACGCTATCTCCGTGAAAAAGAAAAACAACTTTAAAAGCAAAATGTTAAAGCTTGCCTCGCGGACTCGTGACTTGACCCAGACGTGGCCTCAAAGACACGAGGCTCCATTTGAACATAAAAATAGCGCCGCAGAGATAATGCAGTCTTCTGGTCGCGCTCAGCAGATAGTGCTTTGTAGGAAACCCCCGTAAATGTCTAATAAACTTTCACTGTTGAACCCCCGTGAACCTCCCTTTTCATCCGAGGCATTTATGGCCATTTAGGCGTCTTTTATGCATCTAATCAACATAAAATTACAGAGTTTTAGTCACATTACATAACGTGGATCGACCACGGCAAAATGTGTCTGAATGATGGACTCAAACACCGGACACAGAGAGGAGAGGAGTGCTCTAATGGAGCTCTTTACAAACCAAGCTAATTATTTCGGCACACATAAGCCAACTCAGATCTCCAATCAATAGCCATTAGCCCCATTATGACGGCCCAAATGGACTGTACGTGTATCTGTGTGTGTGTGTGTGTGTGTGTGAGTACAATATAACAGCAGTGACAATAAGGATTGATTCGAAGCCATGCCGGCCACTCACCATCTCCGTTGAGCTGCTCGCCTTCATAGGGGGAGGGGGCTTGTGCTTGGGTGGGCCCCTGATTGGACAAAAGACAAACATAATTCGCTATTGATCTTCATTAGGACATCAGACCTCTTTTGTATTTAACACAGAGACATCTTGGGCTGCTCGTCTTGGAGTATCGAGCTCCGAGGGCGCCCCACTGTGTTGTAATTCAGCCCAGATTCTATCTGTATACAAAATTCAACGATTATTGTGACAAGAAAAAAATATCTGAGTGTGCTTTAAAGATTTTTGCACTGGAAGAATGAAGCAGCCTCAATACTGATGGAGAAATTCTGTTAAAGCAAATAGCAATGTCCAGTTTACCCAGTACCACCACCTCTGTGGTTCTCAGAGCGTTACAGTAATATACAACATGATGTAAATGTGAGTCCAGTATTCTCCATCACTCTGCAAAGTGTCAGGAAAACTAACAAGCTTTGATTTTCTTCCATTTCATGATGAGAAGGCAGCGAACTGTGTTTAATATATCAGAGATTGCTACGTTGCTGCCATGAAAAAAACTGATTTGGCTTCTATTCATAAAAATTTTTGCAATTATTGTGAGAAAAATAAACTCTTTAGCGTGGCTTAAAGATTTTTACACTGGAAGACAGAAGATGTGTCTGTGTCTGCATGCACTCAGGCCCACAGAGAGAGTCCTGGTGGAACTACACAGCTCAGAATACACCGATCAGGCATAACATTATGACCACTGACAGGAGAAGTCAACAACATCGACCATCTTGTGACAATTCAATGTTCTGCTGGGAAACATTTGGACCTTTTGGCATTCATTTGTGTGGATGTTACTTAGACATGTAGCACCCACCTAGACCAGACCCCTGCTGGTGACACCCCCACCCCATAGCAATGACACTCCTTATCCTTGTAGAGTTTCTTGAAGACGTTCCGCCTCTCTTACTTGACAGGTAAGTATCTAGCCGTTAATGGACACCAGTCGTGAGAGTTTCTGGTCGTTAAAGAAACAAGTCAAGCAACTTTTCTGATGGGCTACACCCACAGATGTTCCTTTTTAAACTTCACCTTCCCACCAGTGCCTTAGAACTTAAGAAACTACTCGGATGAAATGTTTTCATGAAACTCTACAAGTCCAGTTGTCTTTCTTAAACTCCTTTTGGATACACCATGACCTGGATTACTGAGAACCTTCACAGACAATGACTTTTGGACCTGGCATTCATTGGTGTGGATGTTACTTAGACATGTAGCACCCACCTAGACCAGACCAGACACCCCCACCCCATAGCAATGACACTCCTTGATGGCAGCAGCCATCCCCAGCAAGATGCAGCACAAGGTGTTGACCTGGCCTCCAAATTCACTAGATCCCCCAAGTATCTGTGGGATGATCCACAGAGGACCCTCCACTAACAACATAAGACCAAACTGGAGACTATACTGTACGTTGTTTTAGATTGACTGATGTTTTCTTCCCTTGAAAGTTCTGTATTAAAATGTCTCTTTTCCCTTCAGTTATCATCTAATTTAGATAATATAGTACCTCCACTGCTGATATATTAAAAACTGTTATAATATTAGCAACCAGCTCATGTAGAAAGCCAAAGGTCTGGCCTCTAAACAGGATGGCGGAGAGCAAACCAAAGCTATAAACAAGAGTAAATATTGGACTTGCATTCACTGTGAAGCCAGAAGATGATGATATTGCTTTCTGTCTGCTGCGTTAGAAGGTTGTTAATTGTTGTTCAGTCCATGCCGTGCGCAGTGGAAGCTTCGGTCCGGGTTTTTCCTGCTTTTAAAGTTAAAAAATTCCCACTCTCGTTCTCAAGACTCACCGAATGAAAAATGAAATAAAGCATCTATTCATGAGCTGTCTGGTTTGAGCAGAGCCTCCTTTGTGCTTCTCAGTGCATGCACACACAGCATTTCTTTTACAGTGTCAAGTCTTTGAACCGCATGAAAATGTTTCCTTGTCTCACGGTCACCATTTCGCATGAATAGAAACTTGAATCTGTAGTATTTTGATGGTAACTGTCATAATCTCTGACTCTGATTAAACAGCAGATGACAGAAAGGTAAAGTTAGCAGCTAGATAGGAAGTGTACACAGAGGGGTGGATCAGGCATAACATTATGACCACCTTCCTAATATTGTGTAGGTCTCCCTTGTGCCTCCAAAACAGTTGTGACTCATCAGAGGATGGACATGGGCCTTCTGAGGGTGTCCTGTGGTGTCTGGGAACAGAATGGTGTTAGTGTGGGGGCCTTTGAGGGGGCCTTTGAGGGGAGGGGCCTCTGTGGATCATCCCACAGATACTTGATCAGTTTGGGATCGAGTGAATTTGGAGGCCAGGTCAACACCTTGTGCTGTTCTTCATGTTTTTTTTTTTTTAGTTGTTCCTAAAGCGTTTTTGTGTCTGTGTCTGTGTCAGGCTGCATCCTGCATCAAGGAGTGTCATTGCTATGGGGTAGGGGTGTCTGGTCTGGTCTAGGTGGGTGCTACATGTCTAAGTAGCATCCACACCAATAAATGCCAGGTCCAAAAGTTTCCCAGCAGAACATTGAAGTGTCAAAAGATGGTCGTTGTTATTGACTTCTCCTGTCAGTGGTCACAATGTTGTGGCTGATTGGTGCATGTCCATAGTCTATGTCCATTTACCAGAGAAAATGTAGAAAACTGCGTTCAATAAATGTATGTGCCTCTCTATTATTTTAATGATGATATAACAGTTTCTATGAACGCTAGAAGACATAACGTGTCTGTCACCTTTTATTGTTTCTTACTTATGTTTCACGGCTCTGAAATACAAATCCAAGGAACTGGAGCCATCATGGTCCAGTGTAAATATTTCTCCATCTACACCTTTATGCTTTTGGTTGTACTTTAAGTCCTTAATGAGAACCACATGGACAAGCAGTGTTGGAAACAAATCACCCTTTGAGGCTCTAAGAAATAAAGAACATAAATCAGATTTAATTGATCCCTCGTGGGTCATTAATATAGTAGATATACTGTATATACTATGATCCTGAACTTTATTATTTATGGTCAATAATTAATGTCTAGTAATTATCATGAATGACATCTTCTTCCATGACTGCGTCACTCTAAGTAGCTGCACATCTGAGCATGCCTGCAACTCAACTGAATTCATCTCTGACTCAGCAAGCCGGCAGGAAACAAACTGCACATTTGTTAATTTACTGCATGCCTCGATGTTCTACAAGGAGCCTCCGTTTGCAAAATCACTTCGTCAAACCAGAATTAAAAGCGGCGGAGGTTTTAATAAATCCCCATTTACGACTGCGGCCCAGGGGAGGAGCTGCCAGGGCTGAATGAGGAGCTTAGATCGGAGCATTTTGGGAGTTAAATCTCTCAGCGGCCTCGCGCTGTAAACTTCAGGTCGGGATTTGTCACCGAGCCACCACTGGTGGGTCCCCTCGTGACATGTAATAAGTTTTAATGAGCCTCAGTCCCCGAGAGGGAGATTAATTTTTGCTCTGGAGGTTAAATAAACGATGGAGTAGATGCAGAACTGCTAATGATGACTTACTCCCCGTTCTCCTGCCACTTGCGGATGAAGAAGATGGCGCCGACGATGGCGGCGATGAAGATGAGCGCCCCGAGGACGCCTCCTATTACAGCACCTGTTGGTGGGCCTTCAACGAATTTACGTTCCTCTTCTTGTATGGGTGGGGGCCACAGGAAGGGGAAAAAGAGAGAGAGAGAAAAAGAATGGCACATTAATGTTGCTCATTTGCAATGTTTGAGAAAATTATGCAGCTTTTTGAGTGTTTCATGAAGCTGCAGCTGAGCAAGGCATGCAACATTTAGTCATTCATTAATTTTCTGTAAGTGCCTGTCCTCTGGAGGTTCTCGGGGCTCTGGAGCCTATCCCGGCTATCATAGGGTGAGAGGTGGGGTACGCCCTGGACGGGTCTCCAGTCTATCACAGGGCTAACACAGAGAGACAGACAACCATGAACCTAACGAGTCTTTGTCTTTGGACGGTGGGAGGAAGCTGGAGTACCTGGAGAGAACCCACACAGACACAGGGAGAACAAGCAAACAGAAAAGACACACAGAAAAGCCCAGTCAATCGATGGATTAGAACCCAGAACCTTCTTGCTGTGAGGCACCAGTCCTAACCAGGCATGCAACAGTCTAATTAACTATCTCCAGACAGCGAAGAAGAAATGAAACATGGATTTAGGTGATCAAAAGTCAATTTCTGTGTCAGTTCCAGCTCTGAGCACGTTTTCCACCACGTTGACACTAAAACGGAGTCGCGCAAACCCAAAGAAAAACCATACGAGCTCCAGTACTAAACCAGTTGTCAGATATATATATGTACACCAACTCTTCCGGATGCCTTCCACCCTTCCAAGCCTCACGCTGACCTCGACATTTGCCTTCAATTAAGAGCCCCTTTATAATTTCCAGTGGGTGGCGAGGCTTCTGAATTGACTGTAAAAGCCTCTCATTACTGCGTGCTCTTAAGAAAAAAACAACAGAGAGAGAGAGAGCAGTGAGCTGACAGCAGCCGCACACAGCCACCACCACCACCACCACTGTGAATTGCTCAGCACGATCATCTACTGTCGCGGGGAGCTCGGCGGAAAAACAACAAAAGGGAGGGCTCGGTGGTTTTCACAGGTTGTTTGGTTTTAGGGAAACGGATGTAATCACTACCGCCGGAGTAAACACACACACTTCTGAGCCTGATATAGAGACGATAAAGGGATGATTACCACCGTGATTACCGCTCATTTAGCAGATGTTGAAGTATTTAGCTTAAAAGATTAGAACAACTTTTGCTGCCGTGGGTTAAAAAACAAACAAACAAAAAAGTACTGTAGTTACCGCAGATGCAAACGTTTGAATCTAAACTTATGCTGCTGTTTTTTGGTTTGAAACACTATTGAAATGCGATTGTAGACATTTAAAACACATTTGGATTGATCAAAAACAACAAAAATTCCGTTAACTATTAGCTCTGAACTGTTTAGAAGAAGAAGCATCTGGATGCAAAAAATTAACACAAAATTAAAGGTTTAGTTCGTACAGATTGCACTTTTCTCCTTAAGTCCACCTTAAATAGGTGGAAAATTCATTTTAATGGCAGACATATGTGTTTTAAAGGCCTCTATTCATGACTTTTAACGATCTTTACTTTTCGTTGAGGGTTGCAGGAGAGTGGGCTCAGAAATTAGACTGCATTTACCTTCCTGACCAGCAGGTGGCAATCTATCTCAACCTTCATCGATAGATAGATAGATAGATAGATAGATAGATAGATAGATAGATAGATAGATAGAATTACCATGTCTTCCACAGTGGTCACAGACAGAGGAGGTAGCAAATCTCAATTATGCATGATCGCGAACACAGACTGAGGGGAGAAAGAGGGAGAGGAATGAGAAAGAAGACACAAAGCACAAAGAGAGAGGTGGATGGGAGCTGGGGACGAAGGTGGGGGGAACAAGAAGGACGCCGCGGGGAGGGTGGGGACAAAAGGTAGGAGAAGAAGGAATGGATCCGAGGGAAATTGGAACGAGGAGGGTTGCACAATGATGGCAAAGAAGAGACAGATGGCAGGAGGAGGGAGAGACACCGAGGCTGACGCCGGGCCTTTTTCCTCACAGCTGGAAAATAATAAAATATGCACTCGACGCATGTGAATAGACGCCTCCTCCTGTAATCATGTGCAGAATGTGATGTTTGTTATTAAAGTTTACCCCGGTCAGAAACAAACTGCCTTCTCAATAAACAATGGGTCCCGGCAGCTGCATGGGAAATGGCACCAGGGCGGCTGAGGGAGGAACGGGTGGGGCGCGCAGGATGTGCTGACCTGACTGGACAAAGAAAATGAGGGCGACGGACGGAGGACGGGACAGAGAGCAGATCTCGGAGAACACTCTCTGGCTCATCCCCAAACACACAGAAAGCATCAGCATCATTATCCTCCATCCAAAAACACCTGTTGTTCTCACCGCAGGCTAACCAGAGGTGTTGAATAGCACGCTGCAAACAATACGCTTCCATCCACCTGTTCTTATGAGCAGTTTGAAAAACTGAATGCAAATGCCTGAAAGCTGAATAAACAGCCGAGTATCGTTCAAAAAAGTTTTTTTATATCAAACTGTAGGAAAAGTTTTATTTTTATTTTTAACAAATACCACTGGTTTCTAAGATTTTTCTTTCATTTCCGACTACCGCCCACTCTTACGCGAGTCTGTCCTTCCACAGTGGCCCCAAATATAAAGAATTAAAAGGGCAGAAAATGTCAGGCACAGGAGGGCCGTTCATTTCCATAAGTATGGAAATACATTAGTAACAAAACTACTGAAAGAGCACGAAGAAAAAAAGAAAAAACAAGCTGTTACCGGCCGCCGAGCCAAGATTATCACTGCCCAGGGTCAGAATCTGAACTATGAGAGCACAGATTTTTGTGGATGTTTGATTTTGCAATCTGCTTTTGGGATTTTGTCTGACTGTTTGGTTAGATGAAAGGCAAATGAAAAGGTGAGGGCCTGTGCCAGCTGCTTTTAAAAGCACTTTGCCTTACGGGACCCTCAGGTAAATGGAAAAAAAAATAAAAAAAATAAAATAAAATGCTACCGGGAAGATGCTTGATGGTAGTTAAAAGGGTCGGGTTTAACAGGACGAAGCTTCACTTTCAACTCAACTCCAGTAGAGTTTGCTCTGTTCTTAGCTGGAGTTTGCATGCAGGGGGAAAATACAAAATCTGGTTTGTTCTCTGAGAAAACAGAAAACAAATTAAGGCAGGTTGCTCCAAAAAACACCAGCTGTGCCCGCTCGCAAAACTTAACACCTATCAGCGTGTTAACGGCACACTGTGCTGTTGCTCTTTGTAAATACAACAGTCAGGCTTGGCCCTTCGTCCACAGCTAGAGGCTGAATGAATAGAAGGAGCGGCGTTAGCGAGAACAGAGAATGTATTCAAGAAATAAAGAAGAAAAACAGTCTTTATGAGTCCATGACAAAGAGAAGAGATAGCCGAAGGCGGGAGTGTAACCTTGACGATACTTGTCACTGTTTTTTAATTGAAATGAACTGTTTATTTCTAGTCAGGATACCTTCAGACGTACACTGACTACTCTAAACTCACTGAATGATGTGATTTATCATCTGTGTTTAACCAGGATCTTTCTCTAACCTCCACTGCTGTGTGGTTGCTACCTGTACATACTATACCGATCAGGTATAACATTATGACCACCTTCCTAATATTGTGCAGGTCTCCCTTGTGCCTCCAAAACAGTTGTGACTCATAAGAGAGAATGGGCATGGGCCTTCTGAGGGTGTCCTGTGGTGTCTTGCAACAAGATGTTGTAAGTGGGGGGGCCTTTGAGGGGAGGGGCCTCTGTGGATCATCCCACAGATATTTGATCAGTTTGGGATCTAGTGAATTTGGAGGCCAGGTCAACAGCTTGTGCTGTTCTTCATGTTTTTTTGAGTTGCTCCTAAAGTTGCATCCTGCTGGGGATGGCTGCTGCCATCAAGGAGTGTCATTGCTATGGGGTGGGGGTGCCTGGTCTGGTCTAGGTGGGTGCTGCATGTCTAAGTAATATCCACACCAATGAATGCCAGGTCCAAAAGTTTCCCAGCAGAACATTGAGTTGTCACAAGATGGTCGATGTTGTTTACTTCTCCTATCAGTGGTTTTAATGTTGTGGCTGATTAGTGTATATTGGGCTACAAAACTTTATTTTAAACCATGTATTTATGAGCACCATGTTTGTTTGCTGCAGCCTTCCAAATCTCCTGCATGCATGTTTCATTGGTGGTGACTCAGTGTTGACTCAGCCTTCTTGTTTGTCCCGGGCTAAACACACGCTCGTCATCCTTCAACACCAGCAAACCTCGGAGAGCTGCACCTTTCACTTCCACTCACCTCCACCTCCATTAGATCCCGAGTTTATCTAACACACTTGTCGGCGAGTCAGCGCTCGTTCTCAGCGCCGTGGTAGAACATTTGTCACAATTATCCCACATTTATGGAGCTGAATCAATAGCCTGGGCTTCATACCGCAGGAATACTTTTTAGATGTAAAAACGAGTGGGAGGGAAATCGCTGGCGCACGCAGGCGGAGACCTTCACTCCTGTTCAGCTTGGTCTATTTCTGATTGTTTCTCACTCCACCGCCTGGTAGCGAAGGACCCCAAATCTGCAGATATAATGCTATTATCTAAGTGACACTCAAGTGGTGAGAAATTGCTACTGTATCACATGCAATTTAAATGAAAGTGAAACAACAGTCCCCGTCTAAAGTGCTCCATTGCTCTCCCATATGAAACGCTCCAGTGTGTGGGCTGTATAAGCCATCAGAGAAAAACATTGTGCCCAAGGCCTGCACTTAACTATCTCTCCCTGATACACGGCATGGAATAAAAAAAAAAAAAAAAAGAAAAAACTAAACAACGCTCACTGTCTCACACAAACACAGTCTCGCTTCACAGAAAAACAAGAACTTCTCCGTTTATAATGCTCATTGTTTTATTCCCATGGAAGCCATTATTATTTTACACAAGATGGACAGCGAAGCCTCGGAGGATTCGCAGAACAGACGACACATAAGATGCGCAAGGGAAGAAATAAATTAAGATAATGAGAGAAATTGAAAAGAATTTGAAAAATCTGGCGTTGGGACTGGATTCATGGAAACTATTATCAATTAAGAGATAATAAATCGCAGTCTAGCTGGGAGGGTTAACAAATTAAATTCAATTAAATATTATTTATACAGCATCTATAAAAATATAGATGATTTACAGAGGTCTGAACCCCTCACAGCAAGCGCTAAGGCAACGGGGGCAACCTTGAGCAGCTCATAATGCATTCTTCAGTATCACACATAGACTGTATATAAATATGGACAATGCGTCCCCACTTCCTTGCATTTGCCAAACTGATATGCTATTTTCCCGGGGATACGGGTGGCGCCATCTTGCAAGTTTGGAGCCAGAGTCTGAGCAGTACGGTCCAAGAGTGGAGCCACGTGGAGCCACGCTACCGTTGACCCAGTGTGGACGGGTCCATCCAGACTAACTCGCATTTTCGTTTAATTAATACTACGCTCTGTTCTACCTCCACCAGTTACAAAGAAATGTTGGATTATACGCTGTACTTATTTTCTTTTTTACAACTCTCTCGCGGCCCAACGGTCCCCCTTCATGGAGCAGTTGCCATAGCAGCTGGTCGTCACCGTGACATTAACCATACATTGCACTGTTGTACATAGACATTTCTATTTATTCACTATATATATCCAGAATGTTTACTTTGTAACTGTTTTACTGCCAAATTCCTTCACATTTCGTCTATTTAGGTTTTTTATTCTTATGTGTGAGAGAGAGAAACGTTTTTTTCAATTTTTCTGTATGTCGTGAACGTATTGAGAAACTGACAATAAAGAAATCTTGAATCTTGAATCACATCCTGTTTTTATTGCGTCAAATAACTAAATTTGAAAAAAATGGATACTTGACTTATAATGAAAAAAATATGACGGTTATTTTAGTGTTTTAGTTCGGCGTAAGTCCCACCTACTAACATGGAGGAGGCGGAGCTTATGAGCTATACTGCAGCCAGCCACCAGGGGGAGCTCTACTTGCTTTGGCTTCACTTTTGAAGAGCAGTTAAGTTTATTTACAGCCTATGATCACACCCTGCTGTAAACTGAAGATGCTATAAAAGAAAATGTGCACATTTTGCATTTAAAACAACACAGTTACATGAAGATAGCTTTACTTTAACCTGATGAACTTGACGGTTTGTTATGGAGCACCACACGGGAGGAAGGAGTCTGGGAGGAAAATTGTTTGGAGGAGGACTACCATTTAAAAGAAAGTAATACTTGGAAGATGATTGGTTGAACCATCTGTCTGAAGTGTGAGGAGCTCTGAAAGCTAGCAAGCTGTCATTGCAGCTAGCTATGTAATTAGCTAGCTGTGTAATTAGCATGTCGGAGGAGGATCTGTGCATATAATTTGAACTGTCGTGTCTCATTGACACCTAAAACACATAAAGTGGTTTTACGTCTGCCTTGTCTATTGTTTTAACACAGCTCTCATTCATTATCATTTTCATAACACCTCAAACATCAGGCTGATTTTAAAAGTCTGAATGCTGCCTTGCAAGGTAACCTTCACTTAGCATCCTCCTGGCATTTAATATGATGTTCAAGACTCATTACTCCAACAGCATGGGTGTAGAGAAAGCACACGAATCAGACCAACTCCCACCAGCACCACCAGCAGCAGCAGCATTTACATCTAAATAAAATTTAGTATTAACACTCGTACGGCTGATTCAGTCCTGCCACTCCAGACACACAGGAGAAATTGGGGCCATTATAATTCGGCGACTTCAAAGCTAACACTTGAAATGTGAAAGAAACACTCGAAATGAAAAGATCGGCGCCATAATCAGTGTTGTTAGTTACAGTCTGAACCCCAGATCTTCTCTTGTGAAAATGGCCCGTTTATTTCTGCACCGGCTGATTTTGCACTTTAAATGAATCGAGCAGAAGGCCTGATGGACTTTTTCTACCATCAGAGAGACGCAAGACTGAAAATATCTGCTCTGGTCTTGTCTTTTACGAGTTTTGCATCAATAAATTTCTGTCTAGTAGAACTCGGAGAGATGTGGAGATATCAAAGCCCAGCGGTCGCGCAGAAAATCAAGTCACGAGAACAACAATAACCGGCGAGGCAACGTTACAGTCTGAGCCGAAGACCGGTGCTGTTGCTCACCCATCCATAAAATGCCATTTCGAGAAGAGGGCGCTTTTAAACTCGGAGCAGATTGAACGGGCCGCCTCAGACTTTTTAAGGTTGTGTTAATGAAATGCATCGACGAAAGGCCTCAGAGAACTTAAAGAGGAAGCGCGACGCCTACAAAACGCCGAGGCTATACGTGCCTGAGATGTTCAGTGACGCGATGCGATGCGACAGGACAGGACACGGAGGAGCCGCCACATTCAGCGACTGATAATCTACTTTCGCACACGAGCGAGAAACAATTCACACACTCCCCTCACGTACAGTTAGTCAGTTTATAAATAGCAACTTCTGGAGGGAGGACGAGAAAAGAATACGAGGATCTGAGAGGCGGTGTGAGCGAGGAGAGAGGAGGTGGGGGGAGAAATTTAAGGAGCAGGGGGAGGAAGGAAGGAAAACAGGGAGAAGAGTGAAGGTGAAGAAGTGATGGGGGAGAGAAAAGTGAGTAGCGCCGGGGCTCAGGGAGGAAGGAGGTGGAGGGATGAGGGAGGGAGGGGGTGATAGGAGTGTTAGCAGCCTGCGGAAAAGAGGAGATTTTAAAGGTCTAAACACTCCCGAGGGAGGCCATGAGTGACACTGGAACAACAACTGCCTCTCTTTCTCTCAGTTTCTCACAATCCTTCTCCCACGTCGTCCTTTTTTTTATTATTAGTGATGCAGTGCTACGCAATGCAAACTATTGACCCTCATAGCAAAGCTATGGGAGTCAATAGTTTGCAGTGCGAAGCACTGCAAACTATTGTTCTTCACTACGTTTTTCTTCTTATTATTATTATTAAACTTTTTCCTACGGCCGATTTTCGAAACCTTTCAACTCAAATACCGTTCGTCGCACACAGACACAAAATACATCAAAACGTGCGTCTCGATCGGACTCGGTGTGCTTCTATACAGTTCTTTCAAACAAGATTTTTTCGCGACTACGTCGCGAAAAAACTGCGACAAATTTCCCAATTGAAATGAATGGAGAAGCCCGAAAAAAAAACAATTTCAACAGACATTTTCAACAATGAACTGCTCTGGCATACTTTAACCGAGAGACTTCATTTCAACTTTAAAACGTAGGTACTCTTGCCTTCTCTTCAGAGATTCACTTCACTTGTCGGCAACTTTTACCGTTTTTAAACTATGAAGCCTCAGAGTTGTGTAGGTTTTTACTCAAATTTCAGGGTTTATAATGGGTGTGTATTGCGCGGAATGTTTGTGCTAGAGTGGATGACATCATCAGCTAGAGTGAGGAGGGGAGAAGAAAGTTAGTCAAAAAACTGCACAGAAACTGCTCCCGTGGCCACAAATTTCACACGACAGACATAATTTATACATAGAAACGTAGGAAAATGTGTCTTCTCACTCAAATTCGTCTGCTAAAGCTGTAAGTCTTATAGTTTTGGCGTCAGACACAAAGATGCGCCAGCAACACCCATCCACAGCTCCATAGACTGCCATGTTAAAAAGGCAGGGAAATTTCTGGAGGAAAGCAGACGTAACCTTTCTTTGAATCGCTTGAAACAGGTCACATTTCTTCATTTTACCCACAAATTACATATCTAGACGTTCAGGAAAGCCTCAAGATGTCCAAAGTTAAGTCGGTTCAATGTTTGGAAATACGGTTTGGCCACAAGTCCTTCCTGTTCGAGGCGATATTTCAGCATTTTCTCTCTCTCTCCCCGTCTTCCAACTGACATTCTAACAGGAGCAGTTGACCCTGGTAGCCATGACAACCAGACCCCAACCAGCTTACACACGTTCACACACGCAGCTGCAGGGGACGAGAGGCGGGAAAAGAGCTCTCAGTGGAAAACATGATCTGCCAAAAAATTAAAACCCCCCAAACCATCCCTGTCTCCCATGGTGCTTTCACACAGCTGCTGGGCCTCTTAGCTATAGCTCTTCTCATTGACTGAATGACAACTTCATGTTTGACCTTTTCCTTTATTTTAAACACAAATTATATCTGGCTGCTTTGCTGAAACTCCTGACACAACATCCCTGACCCGTTTCCTTCATCTTATTAGGTCAGTGAATAGCTAAACTGCTAACAGACGCTAACGACTAGCCGCCCAGTGATTTAGCCGACGACTAGCCTTCCAGCATAGCTCATGTATGTTAGCAAGCTAGCGGAGCTAACGGAGCTAGCTAGCCGCTACCTTAACGCCGCGGACTCAACCGCGGAGTTAGCCTCGAGCTAACCGCTAACTAACCGCTAGCTAACCGGGATTTAACCGCGGACCCGCGGGAGTTAAACACGAATTAGCCGCGGCAGTTCGCCGTGAGCTAACGCGGAGGCTAGTGGGGTTAGCCGCCGGCTAATTCGCCGCCTTGCTAGCGGGTGCTTATCACAGTAATAATGTTGAAGTTTTACAATTTAAAGGGAAGATATTTTTAAATGAAACTGTGTCAAACTGAAAAATATATTATTCCACCACATAAAGTAGGAAACATTTATGGCTTGCAACAACATTAATCACAGTATATATATAATTGGAGTAATTTAATATAATATGATGTTTTTAATTAAATAAATAATGAGCTGTTGAACACTCATAAGAGTTATATTAAGTATGTTACATAACAGTATTTGACATGTCTATTTGTCTGCCTATAGTTTTCCTCCAGCTGATCCAGACAGACTGCAGTGACGTCCAACATGAGACAAAGAGCTGGACTCGCAGGACAATTTGAAGGTCTTCACTTCATCGCTGATTCCTTGTTACAGCCTGGATGTGTTAAGTTTAATATTATTGTTTATCTAACTGTAAGACTGTGCCGTAAACTGTTAAACTATTGCTCAGGTAGGAGTAATGAGTTTTATTGTTAAAATTATTATGATTAACGATCAATTGTTACGATTTGCTCGTTCTTTGTCTGGGGATCCTAGTGAGATCCCTCCCACTCTCTTCCTTATTTGATGCTGGCTTTCAGGTGGAGCTGGGAGGGCTCTGCTGCCTGTACCTGCCCTTCAGTTTGTAGAAGGGCGTAAAGGACGACCCTTCTCAGTGTCTCTCTCTCTCTCAGCCAGGCCTACTGCATCCTCCTCATCCTGTTTGGTTTGTTGTACCC
Organism: Chelon labrosus; assembly: GCF_963514085.1. Taxonomy (NCBI): domain Eukaryota; kingdom Metazoa; phylum Chordata; class Actinopteri; order Mugiliformes; family Mugilidae; genus Chelon; species Chelon labrosus. Next base: position 5,097,172 of record NC_140349.1, read on the forward strand.
TGCATGACATCAAACTCACACCCATCCAGTCAGAAGGAAGCAGGCCTTAAATGACTATTTGAGTTGTGCTTTTTGTTATAGCTGCTGCTCATGGTAGTAAAGACATGCTACTTAGTAAAGACATTCGCGACGTAAGTCGCGAATACTTTCATACCTGTCTTGACCTGACCATTACTTTTTGTAGTCAAACATGGATTATATTATGACTATATGAACAGGTGATCATTAAAGCATCATAGCATGGTAGCATCATTAAAGCATCTTAGCATCATAGCATTGTAGCATCATTAAAGCATCTTAGCATTGTAGTATCTTAGCATCATAGCATCTTAGTATAAGGAAAACACACACTTTATGACAACTACAGATGTTTAACATGTGTCTGCTTTGTTATTAGCTTGTTGCTTACATTTACTTATAACATTTGAAAGACATTTCAATTTTTTTGCATTGTCTTTGATAGGATTAAAGGGTTCCTGTGCTTCGACAGCTGAGAGTGATCATCGTTGATTCATCGCCCTCAACCATCACAGAGCAGTATCGCCACCTCACCCACACACATACATTCACCACACCTTCATCTACACAGATTTAATTTAAGTATAACATATTACATTAATTTGTCTTAGATTAGATTATTTTACATTAGGTAGTTAGAGTTTAGGTAAAGGTTAGGGTTTAGGTTAGTTTGATAGGTTTGATAGCCTGTTAAGCTTTGAAAAGTATTTTGTCTTGTTTTTTTTTTCTGTCTATTTTTTGTCAGCAGGATGCCTAGGAAGTCCAGACGTTCCATGGCGGTGAAGCAGCGCTGGAGGAGGCTCGACCTGGAGGAGCTGAGGTCCACCCCTTCCCCCCTGGAGGTATTTACACAGTAGATAAGCTTCTGTGCCACAATGACATCTGTCTGCGTGAAAATGGCTCTAGAAATGTTACATCTATTGTTTTCTCCTTAACTGCTGAGTTCTGTATGTGTTTGGTCTTAATGTTTCATCAGACGTCCCCCCCGGCCGGAGAGGAGCCTTCCCACCGACCCTGCTCTCAAGCTCGTCCCCCCGTTCGTGCTCGTGAGTATCTCTCAATGATAAATAAATTCATTCATTCATTCAGCATTGTAGCATCTTGGCATAGTAGCATCATCGTAGCATCGTAGCATCGTACTATCACAGCAATATAGCATGGTATCGCAGACTGCTGCGGCCACTGCATCACTCTCGCGATTTCCCGCAGGGGAATTGTCTAGTTACTTTTTGTCTTCTCTGTTATTTTTCTGAGTTGACTCACCCCAATAGTCGTACGTGACCTCTGCAACACTTTTTTCTTTTCATTTCACACTTTCGTTATCATCTTTGAGCCCCTCGTTAAGCTACGCCTCCAATTAAGGCGCACTCTCCGAGGTGTGTTTCATTTATTTATTTTTCCAGGTTTACTGCTCTGTCGCATTACACCGATCAGCCACAACATCATGACCACTGACAGGAGAAGTGAATAACATCCACCATCTTGTGACAATTCAATGTTCTGCTGGGAAACTTTAGGACCTGGCATTCATTGGTGTGGATGTTACTTAGACATGTAGCACCCACCTAGACCAGACCAGGCACCCCCACCCCATAGAAATGATAGCACACACACAAAAACGCTTTAACAAAAAAAAAAAAACATGAACAGCACAAGGTGTTGACCTGGCCTCCAAATTCACTAGATCCCAAACTGATCAAGTATCTGTGGGATGATCCACAGAGGCCCCCCACTAACAACATCCCGTTTCCAGACACCACAGGACACCCTCAGAAGACCCATGTCCATTCTCTGTTGAGTCACGACTGTTTTGGAAGCACAAGGGAGACCTACGCAATATTAGGAAGGTGGTCATAATGTTATGCCTTATATATTGCAGTATGCTGCTCGTTTGCTCTCTGCCGGTGAGCCGACATGAAAAATGCCTGTGCCGCTTTGTCCTTCCTTTACAAAAACACCTATTCTACCCAAGGCCCCCCCGCCGCCACCAGCTCTGACTCACAAACAGCGACATTAGCACAACCCAACTCTGAAAAGACAAACCGACTCGCACAAAACATAAATCCCTAAATACGGCGTGCAGCGCGCGGCCGCCCAGCACTAAACCGACCACTACATTTATGAGTGCACAAAAATGACTGCAATCAGTGAGCAATTACGATGAATAAAAAAAAAAAAATGAATGATTATAATCTAAGGGGCTAAAAGCATCCTTATTCCTTTGAGAAAGGACCTTCAAAAAAAAAAGAGGCGCAAGAGAGAAAGAGAGAGAGAGAAAGGAAAAGGTGAGGGGGAGGAAAAACACTGCGCTCCACGAAGATCAGCATAATTGAACAGTGTGTTGCACATTAAAGCTGATTTTATGTATTACTGCAGCTGTTTTACATTGCAAAAAAATCTCTCCGCCGCACAGATCTCCTGTAGTTGAAATCTTTAGTTTCCAAGGTTAAAAACACATTTAAAACAACTGGGGAACTGAACAGCACGAGCTGCACATAAAAACAAGAGTGGTTTTAGTTCAGGGGCCACAACGCTGTCTGGTTTCAAGGGGGCCAGAGCAATAATAACCTATAAATAAAGATAACTCTAAATGTTCCCTTTGTTTCAGTGAAAATGTTTTAATTAATAATAAACTATCCTTTTACAAATTTAAAAACTTCTTCTCCTTCCCTTCTTCCTTCTCCTTCATATTTTTCTTCTCCTTTCACATCTATTTCCAGGCTGAAATGAGGCTGAAATGTGATTTCCCATGCGCCTTGTCTTGGCTGTTCAGACAGACAGAGGAAGAACACTTTAGATTTGACTCAGCAGAAGAAGATGAACCAAGATGTCTCCACGTATCCAACGTCGCTGTCCACACTGACTCCAGCTTGGTTCATCTTTTCAAACAATTTTCTTGTTTTTCTACCTCCAAGTTTCTATCCCGGGCGGCACAGTGGCGTGGTGGTTAGCACTGATGCCTCACAGCTAGATGGTTCGATTTCCCTTCGTGTGGAGTTTGCATGTTCTCCCTGTGTCTGCGTGGGTTCTCTCCAGGTACTCCAGCTTCCTCCCACCGTCCAAAGACATGCTGGTTAGGTTCATTGGTGATTCTAAATTGGCCGTAGGTGTGAGTGTGTGTGAATGGTTGTGCGTCTCTCTGTGTTAGCCCTGTGATAGATTGGAGACCTGTCCAGGGTGGACCCCGCCTGTCGCCCCAATGACAGCTGGGATAGGCTCAAGCCATCCCACGACCCTCCAGAGGACAATCGGTTACAGAAAATGAATGAATGAATTAATGTTTCTGTCCCTTCCTTAAAACTTGTCACCTGATTTTACCCCACGTGGAGCAGACATGCTCAGAGAGAATGGATTTATTCCAACCAGACAGAAACCAGCGGATTGAGAGTTCACATGGTTATTCAGAGACCAAATTATCAAAGGTTTACACTGCCACCTCTCAATCTGAAAACTCCTACTAATTCTGAATGAGGTGGTTACATGAGGCATTTTTATTCTGATTATTAGTGGAGTATCTTAGTTTTTCTTCTGTAACTGCTTGTTCCGGTTAAGGGTCGCGGGGTCTGCTGGAGTCTACCTGGAGAGAATCCACACAGACACAGGGAGAACATGCAAACTCCACACAGAAAGGCCCAAGTCAGCCGATGGATTCGAACCCAGAACCTTCTTGCTGTGAGGCATCAGTGCTAACCACTGTGCTGCCCATGTCCTAGTAATCATGGCCCATCACTAACAAATACTTCAGGAAACTTGGATAAAACAAATGTTCAGGAAGATGGTACAGCTCAAGTCAACAGGCGTGATTAAACTTAATTTGTATTTTAAGTGCAAGTCCAGTTTAATGATGGGTAAAGATAGTCTAACTTTGATTAATGACTTCTATGTTGGATCAAACTGCACAGAAACAGCTGCTCTTCTGCTTTTTTTATTCAACAAATTCTCCAGGATACTCTGTCGGGCTCGGTTAGAGTCACGCTTTAAATTAATTATTTAAAGATTTGCAGTTTCTTTAGGTTAAAGCTCTGATCTGGTTCCTGCCTTCTTTGGAAGATATTTGCACTAATTACAGGAGCAAGAGCTGTTACCACCCAACAAGGCTGCTTTATTTATTTATTTATTTTACAGAAACAAGTCCAGAAAGCTGAACATGAGACATATTACAGTTGTTGTCAAGGAACTTTCTGGCTGCAACAATGAACATCATCCTTCTTTGTTCTTTTAATTGGGACTTCGCAGCTTTGCAATTTCAGCTCAGGTCTCTTTTTTTTACTGTTGTTCTATTCACGACATCATTTCAAAAGAGGAATATACACACCGTAAAGCCCTCAGTTTAAAAGAAAAGCCACTCATGAGAGAGCGACGAAAATGAGGAGGCCGAGAAGTTGCATCGAGCGCAGCCGCAGCGCAGAGGAGTTTCGTAACAGAAATGGTTTTAATGATCAGAAACGTCGATGCTAAATGTCAGGGTTTGGTGTCAGTCCCCTCCCAAAGCTACGGCGGCATTGATCAGACAAACTCTTCTGTGTAACTGTGTCTAAGTATGTGAAAGGAGAAGGCCACGTTTTTATTGGATTTCTTTGGCCTTTTAATGTCTGAAGAGCACTTTTGTAACAAAAGAAAACGAGGCCAGAGGAAGGATCAGAAATAATTTGCCAATTGAGGACACATCGGATGATGACTGGGCTGACGAGAGCAAGTGGGACACCGGAAGAATCATGAATAATTTCAAGGAAGCTCCATCACGGCTTGCTCAGTGTAATTAGCCTTCGGAGACCAGACAAGAGCCTTCCAACCCGTGGCTTTTCTCCGACAGGACGTGGCAGCTGCGGCAGCCTGCAGAGCAAACTAAACACACATGCGCACCTATCACTAGCAGCAAAGCAGGTCTGATGGGATCTTTAAAATCCCATCCCGGTGTGTGCGGCACACACACACACACGCCTGCACACACACATAAGCTCAATCACAGCGTGACCTTTTTGAATAAATCTGCCTATCAGTGCTCTGTGTTTGTGTGACAGATATCTTTGGATATGCAACACTTCACAACCTTATCTGAAGCCAGAGATCCTCTTTCATTTCCTGACAGCTCTGTGTGTGAGCTTTTTCTGTCCTTTCTCCCCATATGTCTCTACCCACTTAACAGATTAAAACACACACAAACACACACACACACAGACACACACACACACACACACACACACACTCTCTCTCTCTCTCCCTCTTACACATGCAGACGCATTCTGTGCCTTGCTTCCCCAAATAACATCCAGGGTAGAGAGGGTGGGTGGGTGGGGTTGGAGTGAAATGGCATTGCTCTCTAAATGATCCAGAGCAAATGAGTTTATCTCAGAGACAGACAGCCCCAAACCATCCAGGATCAAACTAGGTCACACTCAGATAGGGAGAGAGGGGGAGAAACAGACCGAGGGGGAAGAAAAGTGGGAGAAAACGCAAATGACGAGGGAGAGGGCGACATAAAAAGGGAGAGAAAAGGAGAACGACACCCCGGCTGAATTTATCTCCTCTCCTTGATTTTGTTTCCTTGGTGACCCTACCGCTCCTACTCGCCATGTGTAAACACGCCGCAGCTGACATTTGGAGTTGTCCCCCCTCTTTCATAAAAGAGCTGTCACCTACCTAGTCAAATTACATCAAAATCACTTAGAGGTGGGGAAGGAGGGGAGGGGAGGGGAGGGGAAGGGAAGGGAGGCGAGCAAGGTGCATCAAAGATTTTTTCAGCGGGACGGAGAACTGAGGACGTGCTCGGTGTGGAGTGGAAAATCTGCCGTTTAAACCAACAACAGAGTGAATTGTTTCTCTGTGGAGGTACTTCAGACATGTAATGGGATTAGACCACAGGGTGAATACAGTGCTGCATCAGAACTTTGTTGTACGTGCACTAGGAAGAACAAACTTTTAAAGGGTTTTCAGTGATACAACATTTGGTTACGGGTAGGGCCCGAGGCAACAGTGAGTTTGTGTGTGTGTGTGTTACTGTACACACAGTAAAAAAACATAGCATATTTACAATTAGCTGCACAGAATTATGGTCCAAGCATTAGAGCGACCCTGGTTTATCACCGCGTGTTAATTATTTGGTGGTAAATTAGAGAAATGCAGATTTATTTGGGAATAATTTCACATTTTTAAAGGGCCAGCGTGTGGCATTCAGTGCCATCTAGTGGTGGGGTTATAGATTGCAACCAGTTTAAAACTCCTCTTTTAACCCTCGTGTAGGAGAACCTTGTTTAAAGTAAAATCTCTCTAGAGTTAGAGTTCACCATCTCTGTTAAAGAAGAAGGTCTCATTCTAAGCTAATAAAAGACAATGGTTAATAATTGCAAGTGATTTTACACAAATTAATCAGTGCCAATATATCTCCCTTGACTCGACCTTTAAACACTTAATCAACTATAAATGTAATGATTGGCCTTAAGTTTTTATAACATTTTGCCTTACAAGTTTGTTGCTAAAATGTTGGACCTGACCTACTTTTATCAACATATGATAAAGAAAAGCATCGGTCCTGACAAGATGGAACCCAAACACGTTTCTGCTGTATAAGTGGTTATCAGAATAGTTGTTGATCAGTCAGTATTTCAGTTCAAGCCCTTAAGTAATGCATATTCCCAAATACATTTGCATTTTCCCAGGCTCTTCATGAAACCCATTGACATCCACTCTTTCATAACGTATGTAATAGTTGGGTTGCCATGAAACCCATTGACATCCACTCATTCATAACGTATGTAATAGTTGGGTTGCCATGAAACCCATTGACATCCACTCGTTCATAACATATATAATAGCTGGGTTGCTGTGAAACCCATTGACATCCACTCTTTCATAACGTACGTAATAGATGGGTCGTCATGAAACCCACTGACATCCACTCTTTCATAATGTATGTAATAGCTGGGTTGCCATGAAACCCATTGACATCCACTCGTTCATAACGTATGTAATAGTTGGGTCATCATGAAACCCATTGACATCCACTCGTTCATAACGTATGTAATAGTTGGGTCATCATGAAACCCATTGACATCCACTCGTTCATAACGTATGTAATAGTTGGGTTGCCATGAAACCCATTGACATCTACTCTTTCATAATGTATGTAAAAGTTGGTTTCAGATGTCATTCTTGAAACTGTTCCAAGTTCAACCTTAAAGAGTATTTTACTGAAGTTCACCAGAAGTTTGAGCAATCGTGAAAAACAAGAAATCTTAAAGCACTAAAAATTCCTATTAACAAGACTTTTGTGTTGTTCCCCCTTTCATGTCAAAGGAGCTCATGAACTCGGTGAACTATTTTTTTTCTAGTTTCTAACATGTCTTTTCTCCGTGTGTTGAATCTCACATTTTAAACTTTAAATGGCATTAGCTTCTTTTTTTAAACCAGGCATTATGTTTGATGTAATGAGTCTAACCTTTGACCTGCAGTTATTTACCACAAACTCTATTCTGTCACCTCTGGGAACAAATAGAATTCATTTATTCAAAGTAGGTTTGACATTAAAGATGCATAAGACAACTGCATCCCGTCCAAGACACATTTTTTCCAGATTATTACTGTATCTTGTTTTTCTTCTGACTTAAATTTTAAATTACTTTAAAGCCAGGGAGAGACTGAGGAGTAGCTTACGCCCATTTTATCAAACATTATACAAGTTATAATAGATTTCAGGAGAGAGTTGGGGATTATTGAAGAAAGAGGAGAGAGAGAGGGTAGAAAATTTCAAAGCTCCGTGTGTTTTAAGAAATGCGAATTACAGATATCGATTTTCAATTTCAGCTGCTGAAAAGATGCATTGCTATTATTATCAATGCCCGCTCGGGTATTGAGGGATTCATCCATTGCAGAGGGTTTAAACATGTTAAGGGCTTATTACCTTCACTTTTGAATTAAGACTGGTGTGTGTATCTTCAAGTTTATTTTCTATCTCTGTGAGCTGTGCTTGTATTCTGTTCTGTTACTAAAGCACACTTCTCGCCTATTGTGCCCGAGGCTGTCAGAGGAGAAGAAATCAGAGTTTTCTCAGACAACATTTCGGACATTTTTTCTCCCTCTTACGTTCCAAGGACATTTTTCTTTGTTTTGTTGGAGAGCTCTGTCTGATTGCTGTTGTGACCTTTTAAAAACCCATTTAGAGAGACATTGTATCCAGTAGTAAGTCATATAAAGTTAACAAAATGAGTAGCAAATTGAACCATATACTGTTTATTTACTTAACTTCATTCTGAAGTCTCCCTTCTTGCTGCAGATTACCATAAAACATCTTCCTGCAGCTGGAAGTCAAACAACTCTGGGGTTTGTGGACATTTTTCTTTGAAAACTGCAACATGTGAAAACCGAAGCGGTCTAAATATATTCTATGATACTCTATGTTGACTGGTGATTCAGGAGAAGCCAGCTCACTATGACTGTTTGTACGACTCTGGCTTCCAAATCATGGTTTGACAAATCCAGACTACTACCACCAGCTGGTATGGAAGAGCTGCTTCCTTTCTTGCATGTGCAGAGATATGCCCCAGCTGGCCATTGGCTTTAATCAGTGTGATACACAGATCAGGCATAACATTATGACCACCGTCTTAATATCGTGTAGGTCTCCCTTGAGCCTCCAAAACAGTTGTGACTCATCAGAGAATGGACATGGGCCTTCTGAGGGTGTCCTGTGGTGTCTGCAAACAGAATGTTGTTAGTGGGGGGGTCTTTGAGGGGAGGGGCCTCTGTGGATCCTACATGATACTTGATCAGTTTGGGATCTAGTGAATCTGGAGGCCAGGTCAACACCTTGTGCTGTTCTTCATGTTTTTTTTAGTTGTTCCTAAAGTGTTTTTGTGTGTGTGCCTGTGTCAGGCTGCATCCTGCTGGGGATGGCTGCTGCCATCAAGGAGTGTCATTGCTATGGGGTGGGAGTGCCTGGTCTGGTCTAGGTGGGTGCTACATGTCTAAGTAACATCCACACCAATGAATGAATGCTAGGTCCAAACGTTTCCCAGCAGAACATTGAATTGTCACAAGATGGTCAATGTTATTTAATTCTCCTGTCAGTGGTCATAATGTTGTGGCTGATTGGTGGACGTTCAAGTGCAACTTTTGGTTTAAAAATCAGGCGACGTAAAGCAACATCAAAGTTGGTTGCTGGTAGTTATTTAATGTTGTTTTTATGTGGCCATACCTTGAGGGTGGTTTTAAATCTAAGGTGTTTGGTTCAGTTGAACTTGAAATTGATTGTAAATGTCTGAAGATGTGGGTCTTTGTCTGCTTTCAAGAAACCTCTGTGATGCAAAGGGCTGTATAGGATTTCATGAGGAACCATTTTTATTGAATTTATCTGCTAATTATCAACAGTGATCTAGAGACATGAAGTCCTGTCTTGGTGTAGCGGTGGTGATATCTGCAGATAACTAATTCAAATTAATTTTCAGCCCCCGTATTCTCAGGGGTCCTGACCAAATAATTTCCCCCCCATTTTAAACTGATGATGAAGAGATCAGACCTGAGTCACACTGTATCTGACTCTGCATTTGCCAGCTGCGCTTTCATCCACTCCTCTTTGACTTTTCATTCATTCCACGAGTGCAAAAGAACTCCAAAGTCAATTTGGCACTCAATAGCAGCTGGCTGAGCGGCACAGTTGAGAGGTTAAGCTACTGGGGTAATACCTGCACCAAAAAAAAAACAAAAAAAAAAGGGTGAATGCGAAAGTGGGTTGTAATATTTGAAGGACTTGGGGTGCGCTCAATTTCAGCCGTGCCAGAAACTTGGAATGACCTCGAGTGCGGAGAAGAGATCATATCAAGCGCTCCCCGGGTTATTTCAAGCGCTTGGAATATATTCAAGTGCTATTTTGCCCAGGTCTGCAGCCGAGGGAGCTCTTTTAATATTCAACCTACTTTACCGTTCAGTTCAGTCACTCCTGCGCACACACAGCACACGTCACTTCAAGCCACTTTAAACACACTTCATGCTACAACTTCAAGTCCCGCAGGCCCAAATCGGGGTCATGTTCTCCAGACAGCCAATCATGAGTGTGACTCTCTATCACCGGGGCTTAGACCATGTTTATTTAGTGTGTGTGTGGGGAGAGAGAGATAAATAAGCGAGCCAATCATCGACAGCCAATCATCCGACATTCAGATAGCGATTTGGACACCTGGGTGCCCGAGCAACGCCATGGCAACAGCAGTTGTCTGTTACCAGGTAACTGCGCACAAGCGACAAGCTCCGGGTACAGGCTAGAACAGAGAGGCATTGTGGGAGACGCACGGGTCAAGAGGGGCGCACACGGGAGAGGGTGAAAGGTCAAATATGCAGACAGGTGGCGTGTGGAGGACTCAAGATTCAAACACACGCGCGTGCACTTAAAGAAGTACAAAGACGCACATAATAGAAAGAATAAACATGCAGACATCAACCTAAAAGCCTACACACACACACACACACACACATCGGTGCAGAGGCCCAGAGCAAAACACACACACTTTTAAAAATGACATCAAGGAAATGAAACACATAAAGCTACCATAAAATATGCAGACGCACACAAGTGAGCTGATCCACTCACACTTAATATATCGCACAACCATATGGCATACATACTCACACACACACACATGCATACAGTACACACTCACTCTGACTAATCTGCTCACCCTTTTAGATGGTCTGTCACATTTAAACTGTCTGGGGACCGGGGTATTACACTAATGGATGCAATATAGTCTGTGTGCATAAGTGTGTGTGTGTGTGTGTGTGTAAGAAACCTAAAGGGAGAAAAAATATAAAGAGAGAAGTGAAATGAAAAGATCTGGTGTGTTGTTTTGTACATTTCTTCTCAAGTAAACCTCTGAAGCAGGAAGGTTTTTGGGTTCGAATCTGCAGACGGCCTTTCCATGTGGATTATTTTCCAGATGCTCTGAATTCCTCCCACAGTCCAAACACAAATTGGCCTGTAGGTGTTCAACATAAGCAGGATGGAGATCTGGCTATGCTAGCTAGAGTAGCATGGTGAAATCCATACTACAGAGCAGCCGTCCGTTGTTTTCCAGTTACGTGTTTGGGTTTTCTTCTGAGTGCTTCCTCACGCGTCGCACAGACATGCATGCTTGGTTAATTGCACGCCGGTTAACGGCCTTGAGCTGCCAGCGTCGCACCTAGGACGCCGATAACAAGGCCCCTCTATGCGCCACATAAACGTCGTATCCTGAGCAGAACCGGGATAGTAGGGCTCATTAGTCAAACCCATCGCACCCCTCGGATTAAATATTTGCACATAAAGGGCCGTTAAAGGCGTACAGTCCGATTGATTGGAGTAGATCACATGGGCGGAACGCTCTTCGGTCGCCTTGAACAACAACATCATGTATTCATATATTTTGCATCACCCCCGTTCGCTTGTCTAGAGATTAACAAGCTGCAGCCGCGAGAAGGTTGAGTGATGTTAATTGTCTAAATGCAGAATGCAGCAGCATCAAAGGACGTACAGAACACTACAGAAAGGTTGAGTGCGGTGCAGCTGCTTCAACTCAATGCCAAGCTCTCAGAAAGTACTCTTTGAAATCAAGGCTTGTTAAACAATGTATTTCTGAAGGATGTGTTGACAGTGTGTGTTCACTTCTCCTCTCCCTGCGCTAAATGAGCGTTAATATTTGTGCGAACGAGGGAGGTCTTATTTGTTTGTTTTTTAGGGAGGTGTTTGTCTGGGGCTGTGTTTTCTTGTAAATTAGTTTGTTTGAATGACGGCTCACACCTCTGTCTGTGTGTAAACCCATCTTTTGCGTTTCTTGTGTACGTTTTGGGCTTTCTGTCTCTCCTGTGTGTGTGTGTGTGTGTGTGTGTGCCAGCGTTTAGACATAAGTGTGTGTTTGTTAGCTCCACTCCCGGTGACACTGTTCTCTGCTGGCGGGGAACCGTATGCTTCCTGTCATCCGCTGCCACACCGAATCACTCGCACACAAACACAATCCACAGAAACACACACACACACACAGACCCCGGGGCCTCTGTGGCCTCCCTGTCCTTGGAACCCTATCGGTCATCTGTCCCCTCATGGCCGACCTGCACAAACACACACACACACAGCGAACCCACGCAGGCAAATAACAACGAGCTGAACGAACTCACAGCTGCAACCCCAATAGTACACATCATTATATCATGATTAATACTAATGAGTGTCGTACTATTAATATAGAGAAAATCAATAGGAGACACTAACACGTACACTAAGTAATCAAGGTATAATTTGCAAAGCCATGGCTGTAAACAATAGTTTATAGAACGAAGGACTATTATTATCGTGAGCTTGATTTGTTCAGGGTTAAGGTTAGGATCGCGTCCCGCACCACCGGCACTACTCGAACCCCTGTCAGCAGCTTTACAAACGATTCAGCACGTTGAATTAGCCGTGGAACCAGTTGGTCGGACAGCTGCTGTCTCTAATTGAAGTGCAGAAACAGTAGCGACGAACGCAAACAAACGGACAAGATTCAAACAGGAGGGCTCCTCTACTTTGTCATCTTCATCTCATCTGAAAATTTTTAATATTATATGGCATAGTGGCGTGGTGGTTAGGACTGATGCCTCACAGCAAGAAGGTTCTGCGTTCGAATCCATCCCCAGTCGGACTTTCTGTGTGGAGTTTACATGTTCTCCCTGTGTCTGCGTGGGTTCTCTCCAGGTTCTCCAGCTTCCTCCCACCATCCAAAGACATGCTGGTTAGGTTCATTGGTGATTCTAAATTGGCCGTAGGTGTGAGTGTCTCTCTCCGGCTGATCAGTATGACTCAGGAAAGGCAAGCTCTGTGCAACGGTTGTACCTCTTCTTGGCTTTCTAACATCCCAGCTTCTGTTCTGTATTCTTTTGAATAAAGAATATAGACTACTGCCACCTGCTAGTATGAAGCGTTAAATCCATTACACAGGTGCAGAATGTACAGCGTGGCGTGAAATGACTGGCAGAATAAGCCATCGTTGTTGATTTGATGTTAGTTTGTTATGTCCGGACCTTCAAAGGTGGACAGGTTGAGGAGATCGTTTGTCCCTCAGGGCCATACGACTATACAACGCCTCCCTGTGAGGAACCTTCTCCCTGTGAAGGGTTGCGGGGGTTGCTGGAGCCTATCCCAGCTGTCATCGGGCGAGAGGCGGGGTACACCCTGGACATGTCTCCAGTCTATCACAGGGCTAACACAGAGAGACAGACAACCATTCACACTCACACCTACGGCCAATTTAGAACCACCAATGAACCTAACCAGCATGTCTTTGGACGGTGGGAGGAAGCTAGAGAACCTGGAGAGAACCCACGCAGACACAGGGAGAACATGCAAACACCACATCTATCTATGTAATTACATCAAAATATTTATCTGGTGGTCTCATCAAAGGTTCAGTGAAGCCTAAACGGCTGTTCAGTAAAGAGGTATAGTCTCGTAAACAGGCATTTAACAAATTCACCTGCAATAAATTGTAAATTGCAAAGACATATTCCTGAGGGTAGCTGCACCCTCATAGCGCGCGGGTTATTTACGTAACCACCACCATCACCAGCAGGCCTGTGAAAAAATAATGAGTCTGCCTCCCGGTGAGAATCAAACGTATTTAATTGAGTTTGTTGTTTGTGTGAAAGAGGATTTAAAAATAGCAGTAGCCATGGTGCGATGTGGGAGGAGCGTGTCATTTAACGGCAGTACATATAGTTCAACAGCATCACATACGTTTGAATGAGCGTTACAGCGAAACAGCACACATGTCGGTGTTTTCTGCATGTTTTACATCCCACATCTGGTTCGTACGACGCATGTGTGCAGGTATTCGCAGCCTAACGTCTCACTGTTCTTTTCACAGGAGATGGCCTTGATGTGTGTGTGTGTGTTTGGCTGAAAGTGATTTGTTGCAGCCCCAGCAGCTACAAATGAACTTTCTGACCTGAGACAATATCCTCCCTTGACTCAAAGCTCCTGGGTGAAGACACGCACACATCTGCGGACGCACACGTACACACCGCGGGGCTAACAGCTGATTTTTCTTCACTGGCTTTTGGCACCGGAGCGACCATTTTCTCATTGCGTACACTTCCTGCAGAGTCATCCATCACCTCGCACCTCTGTGAAACACTCCTCATCTGAAGTCTTTCTCTCCTCTCTCACTCTCCCTGACATCATTCCCTCCTTGTATCCCTCCTCCACCTCTACAACTCCACCTTTTTAATGCAGTCTTTGTTTCTACACCTTGTCATCCAACTACTCTATCCTCTACCTTTTTTTTACTCTCCTTTCATTTCCTCCTCTCCCCTGCACCTTCCACTAAGGCATACTTGTATTGTTGATAAATAAATTATGTATTAAAAAGGGATGGAAACCCATTTCTCAGACAAATAATTGTGTAGGCTGGGGGTTGTTGTCCTGATGAATAGCTCAGTGTCAGTTGAAAATAGGCTTTTGGAAGTTATAAAATGTCATCAGTGAAATATCTGTCCACCACTAGCTTTCAGAAAACGTCTCCACGTACTGCCTGGCTTTTGCATCTAATGCGCTTTTATGACTCTTTCTAGTTTTATTGCCGGGCGCGTTCATTTGTTTTCTGATAAAAGCATGAAATATGGCCGACATTAGCTGACATTAAGGAACAATAACAACACGAACGCAACTAATCATCTTGAAAGCGCTCCAGCTTCAGGTGGAAGTGGTTCTTAATTTATGCTTTGCTTACGCCCGGGCTCGTAATCTGGATGGAAACATGCCAAAACTGTCCATCCCCTTCTAACAGAAACACTAATTCCACCGAGAAGGAAGCGCAGAAGATAAGGCGGAGAGGTAGAAAGTACAAGAGATTACTGGAAAGGATCAAGGGACAAGAGAGAGGAAGAGAAAAGCCTTCTACTCCTCGGCACTTGAAAGAAAGAAAAGTATTAGGTGTGAGCTGTGAAGGAAGAAAGAGAAGGGGGAATAGAAAATAGATAAAAAAAAACAACAAGTGAGCATGAAGAAAAGCAAAGAAAAAAGAAAACAGGAGGCCAGAGGGAGATGAGCTCTTCCCTGAGAGCTCTTAAGCTCCTGTTGTGTACTGTAATGAGCGATAGTGTTTGCAGGGTTAACAGCCCAAAGCCCCGGGATGGAGGGAAGACACGGCACAAAACACACATCTATACACAAACCTAGAGGGAGAAGGACAAGGGCAGAGTGATTGTACGCACACACCAGGGAGGGAGGAGGGCAGCAGACAAGGCTAATACCCCAGAGGATACAACTGAAGTCCATCTAATGGGGAGAGAGACAGAGAGGGGTAGTGTCGAGGGGAGATGGAGAGAGAGAGAGAGAGAGAGAGAGGAAGGGAGGAGGACTGAGTGACCACGAAGAGGGAGGTTTGGAGCCAAGATATTCAGATGAACAGCCCGGTCAGGTCAATATTTATAATCAACATCATTTCAGGCTGAAATCTGTTTTCTTTAGAGGAGCTAATTTATTCATAGAGGTCGAGGTCACATCTTTTGGACTCGGATATTTCCCAGAACATGCTTCCTCTCAGTGAGAGGTAATAGCATCACATTATACTCTACTAGCTTTTTGGTAGCTGGGTGAGTTGCACCCCGAATGTCTTCCAGGCTGGAGTAGTGGCAGTGGACAGTGACAGGCTGCTGAGGAGGTCGTTTGTCCCTCAGGCCATACGACTCTACAACGACTCCCTGTGAGGAACCAGCTGCACTGTGGTCACTGATGCTACTACTGTATGTTTTCTACACAGCATTATACACTATATTGCCAAAAGTATTCACTCACTCATCCAAATAACCGAATTCAGGAGTTCCAATCACTTCCATGTCCACAGGTGTATAAAATCAAGCCCCTAGTCATCCAGACTGCTTCTACAAACATTTGTGAAAGAATGGGTCACTCTCAGGAGCTCAGTGAATTCTAGCATGGTACTGTGATAGGATGCCACCTGTGCAACAAGTTCACGAAAGGTCATGAAATTTCCTCGCTACTAAATATTCCACAATGAACTGTCAGTGGTATTATAACAAAGTGGAAGCGACTGGGAACGACAGCAACTCAGCCTTTCTGCAGAGTCAACCTATACAGACCTCCAAACTTCATGCAGCCTTCAGATTAGCTCAAGAACAGTGTGTAGAGAGCTTCATGGAATGGGTTTCCATGGCCAAGCAGCTGCATCCAAGCCATACATCACCAAGTACAATGAAAAGCGATGGATGCAGTGGTGTAAAGCACGCTGCCACTGGACTCTAGAGCAGTGGAGACGCGTTCTCTGGAGTGATGAATCATGCTTCTCCATCTGGCAATCTGATGGATGAATCTGGGTTTGGTGGTTAGAACGGTACTTGTCTGACTGCATTGTGCCAAGTGTGAAGTTTGGTGGAGGGGGGATTATGGTGACATGGTATCTATCTAGTCACCTGAACACTGTGGAAATATAACACAGTCAGCAACTAGCTGTGATTTGTCACAGTCTGATCTTCACAACACATTTGTGGAAGCTTGATGGCACGGAAACTTTCAGCAGCATCAGAACCTCATCCCGTCTGTGAAACATGGGGGGTAGGGTGGTAATGTCCCTGTTTGGGCCTGTTTTGCTGCATCTGGACCACAACGGTTTACCATGATGGACAAATAAATTCGGAATCATAGACCTGATCTGTCTGTAAACCAAATCTGATGAGAAACTGGGTCAGTCAGCAAGAAAACGAGCCCAAGAACACATCGTTCAACAAACGAACGGTTAAAAAAGAACAAGATGATTGTTTAGGAACGGCCAAGTCAAAGTCCTGAAGTTAATCCAATAGAAATGTTGTGGAAGGACCTGAAGCAAGTAGTTCATGTGAGGAAACCCACCAACATCTCAGAACTGAAGCGGTTCTGTTCTGAGGAACGGGCAAAAACTTCTGCAAGCTGCTGCAAACGACAGATCAGCAGTTACTGGAAATGTTTAGTTGCAGGTACTGAAAACAGGGTTCCCTTACTTTTTGTACTTCACAGATATGTAATATTTGTAATATTTTCCTGAATAAACAGAGACACAAGTACGACATTTCTGTGTCATTTGTGTGATTAGGTTCTTTTTTGTCTATTTTCAGGAGAATCCACTCATGTTTTGAGTCGTTTTTAAGCAGAAATGTAGAATATTCTGAGGGGCGCAAAAAACGATTTACTCCATAAAGACTTATTTAGTTATTTGCTCTTTTAATGCTGATAAATCAAGAGACACTGAAAAACTCGTGCTTCTACTAAGGCTGCCAATGTTAAGGGTTATTAACGCGTTGACTCATATTCTTTTTAACACCTTTTTTTTTAACACGCGCTCTGTTGTTTTGACCTCGACCCAAAAATAAAATAAATGTAGTTGAAGAAGTAAAGCCGTGGAAGCAAACAGAATTTGAAGTGAATAATTCAGAGCGAAAATTGCCAAAAATCCCAACAGAAGAAGGAGAAAGCGAGCAGAGAAACAAACAAGCAGAAACAGATGAAGAATTGAATCTTAGGAGTGTTTAGCTCAGCTTCAAAGCTCGCTGGCCGAGCACACCGCTGCCCTCACCTCGCCGAAGGTCGGCCGAGTCTGGATAGATGCGATGGAGATGCAGCACATCTTTTAAACATGCACCACCTTTGACGGTATGTCGGAGAATACTGTGGACAACGTGTTGCACAATAATAAGAACGTATTTTTCATGCAGCAAGCATGATAAAACGTGGAAAATGTCCCTTCAAGATGCATGTTAAACTGATAGAAATGCATTAATTGCACATAAACTATGTTTAATTGCCATTAAATATTTTAGTCTATTGACGGGCCTAGTTTATGTACTTGCTGGTGGAACTGGGAACAGAGAAAGTTTTCATTTATCATTAAAAATATTGGAAAAGGCCAGCCTTATGAAACATGTTGAAATCCACATTCATTGAACAGGAAAAAAATAAAAACAGGGAAGGAAATTGATTTTAGGGAATTGTTCATTCTCACTCGGCGAGCACACTGGGGGTTGGGTTTATGACCAGAATGAAAAACACACTGATGCAAATCCAAAATCAATCCCTAGACTGGGAGGAAAAAAAAATAGCCCGGCGACGAGGATCCATTTGAGAACAGCGTCTGGACGTCGGCGATCAGAGAACGAAGATAAATAAAATCATAAATGAAGCGATAAAATAGCTCGCCGCCGGTTATGATTCTCTGAAGCCACTTTGAAGTCGTGTCAAGTGTTTAACGCGCGCAGCGGCGAGGCTTATCTGCAAAAGCCCATCTTGTTTTTTTTGCAGAAGATTCAGCAAATTACACCGCCGCCTTTAACGGCATAAAACAACGATTAATTGTTTACCTGCGACGCCGGTGGAATACTAACAGCCTGATTGCGTGGAAGGGGGGGGGGGGCGTAGAGCTCACATTTTCCATTAGCTTTGACTTCAAGGAAATAGATGAGAGAACATAAACCAAGCAAAGAGCCCCGTATAAGGCAGTGAAACACAGAAGAGGAGAGAATGAGATCAGCTGCAGGTTTCTTGGTAAAAATATGTTTGCTCGTAGAAGGAATTCAGCTTGGCGGTATCCCTCCCTGTAGGATCCAGCTCTGCTGAAATCAATATAAAATTACACACCACAGCAGGAAACCAAGGAAATACAATGGTGGGGAGCTATCAAACACAGGAGAGAATTAATAACAGTAAGGGCGATAATAAATAGTTAACTGTCAGTCCATGGCTGATAAAAATGACAAAGATGCTGCCTCAGAGGAAATTGAATTAAAGATTAAAATGCAATAAATATGGGTTTTTTTTTGTTTGCTTTGTGTTTCAGCTTTTATTGACTTCTGATTTTATTGTCGTTCATGTTATGTGCACGGTAACTTCTCCATCCACTCAGTAACCCAACAACCAGCCAAATCTATCAGTCCCGCCATGAAATGCTGCTTATTACAGTCAGCAGGTGGTAGCAGCTTAAGGCAAAGCTGAGAACAAAACTGAAACTATTTTGCAGCTACAGCAGACCACGACTCAAGCGCTCAAGTATTTATTTCTCATTTTATGTCGTAAAATTGCTCAGATACTTGATTTAGATGCGTCTGATGTCTGACAGACCTCAAATGCCCAGACAAGCTGCGCGGACATCAAAGCTCTACCAGCGGCCAAGGCCGGCCGCGACATCGCCTCGGCTCACCTGTGTCTGCGGGAGTTATAAAATATTCTTGTTTATCTCACACCGTCGGTCCGTGCAGTGCTCCACCTGAAAAAAAAACGGTCAATATTTGTTCCTGACTCTTCAAATCCCCAGACGCACCGAGACAACATCAAAAAAATAATAAAAAATACCAGCAGCCACACAAAGGCTCACCCTTGAACACACCACAAACACTAACAGTCAACAGCTAGCGGGCACACACACTGATCTGCAATAACCACCTTCCTAATATTGTGTAGGTCTCCCTTGTGCCTCCAAAACAGTTGTGAGACTGATCAGAGAATGGACATGGGCCTTCTGAGGGTGTCCTGTGGTGCCTGGCAACACAATGTTGTTAGTGGGGGGGCCTTTTGAGGGGAGGGGCCTCTGTGGATCATCCCACAGATACTTGATCAGTTTGGGATCTAGTGAATTTGGGGGCCAGGTCAACACCTTGTGCTGTTCTTCATGTTTTTTTTAGTTGTTCCTAAAACGTTTTTGAAGCTGCATCCTGCTGGGGATGGCTGCTGCCATCAAGGAGTGTCATTGCTATGGGGTGGGGGTGTCTGGTCTGGTCTAGGTGGGTGCTACATGTCTAAGTAACATCCACATGAATGAATGCCAGGTCCAGAAGTGTCCCAGCAGAACATTGGACTGTCTCAAGATGGATAATGTTATTTACTTATAGTGTCAGTGGTCATAATGTTGTGGCTGATCGGTGTACGTTCTGCATGAAGGGGAAATAACTGTCCTTTAAGATCTCAGCAGCTGGTGGTTGAGTTCAGATGGATTCATAAAAAGCCTTTGGGTCAAAATGTAGCTGGCAGAGCAGTGGAGGTAATGTGGTCACTTTCACGTTACCAACGGCAACCCTGAATCCGATCTAGGCAACAGCACCTACAGTACATCCTGTTCACATGCAGTGAACTACACACACAGACACACACGCACAGTCGTTGTCTTTAAAATAGAAACTCAACAAAAGCTAGTTACACTAATCACCTCCCTTGGGGGAAAACCATAAAGGACTGAGCATCTCTCCCTCCCTCCCTCTCACACACAGCTTCCTATACTCCAGCGTACGCTACGGTATTGACGCCACCCAAACACAGCCCCAGTCCCCGGATAATCAACATGTTTCTGTGGAGGGATACAAAAGGAACCGCTAATGAATACCCAAAGAAAAATAAATTTAACGGTTGGCAGGGTACAGCGTAAAGACCAAACAAATAATAACCACAGGAATAAATAAAAATGTTGGGAACTTTTGTGTAATTGAGATTAAAAAGAAAAAAAAAAAAAGAAAAAACGCTCCATTTTCCAAATTGATGACCATGTAATTATCACATTATCACGTATTAGCGACGGCTCGGTTTGGTCACGGAACATTTCATCCTCCACACGGGAAATAATTTCTATTGTTAATTACAGCGGGAAGGGGACAAAACGGAGAGATGGAGACGGAGCACCGAGCCCGTGCGCCGGATTTACAAACTATATGAAGCCATGAATACGTAAAGAAACGCTCTCCAGTGTTTCCCCGTGCAGCGAGGCTCGCAGCCATACCTGACCTTTTCTTTTAATCTCTGATTCTTTGAGAGCCACTTCAACCAAAGGTTACCCCCATGATTTGGAGCCCTGCAGCGGGTTTAAATAATGGATTATATGTATAAAATGTGTCGATTTACAGGCCGTTTATTTATTATTTTTCAAAACCACCGTTCTATCTGTTGTGTATCCGCCTCGCTGCGGAGGCCTCGGATGCCGCTTGTGCCGGTGACACCAGAGATGAGATCTATTAAAGCAATTTCCACGGCAGAAGCAGATTGTTGCTCTTTGTCACAAACAGAACGAAGACTCCCACCATAAACACAATTACCTCTGCTTCTAATTAGAGCACTATTTTAGCCCCCTCTATTCAGCTTTCACTGAATACTGGTTAATTAAGGAGCGGGAACGGCTTGAGCGTGGAACACATTCTTCTGGTGAGGCAGTGGTGAACAAGGCATGGATTTACTTTTAATTAATTAACCATCACTTTTAGTTAATGACACATTTTACTGAGAGACTGCACGGCATTATATGTGGTACAAATACACTTGCAGCAATCATGTTCCATTATTCCCTCATATACCTGCTTCACAAATAAGCCATACTTACTTTGCATGGTTCTGATTAAAGCCCAGCTTAAAGAGGAACTACTGGGATTTTCTTTATTTTCCGTCATACACTTATTTATTTATTTATTTATTTATTTGATAGGGACAGTGCACATTAATGAACATCTATTCAAGCAGCAAAGGACGTAAATATGCCGGATTATATGAACAATGCTAATTTGCATAAGCAGTCCCTAGGCAGGTAACACAAAAACATGATAAGATACAGGACAGGACAATCACAAGACATTACTAAGAAGATGAAAGTCAATGGTTACAAGACTGGTTTGCTTTCAACCACTGCTTGAGGTGAGTAGTGGAAGACTGTTCCAGATCTTACTGGCCTTTACAGAAAGAGCATTATGTCCAAAGTCTGTTTTTCTGTGTGGGACCTCACAGTCCCCTCAAGAGGAGGCCCTGGTCCTGAGACCGCTGTCTTAAGAAAGTCAGACATGGCAGGTGGGGCATGTCCGTGTAATGCCTTATATATCACACAGGAAAATTTAAAATTCTGGAAGCTCAGTAGGTTGTAATTTTTTAAGATGTTACAGACATGGAATGATGTTGGTTTTCGATGTTGCCAATTTGCTCATGTTGTGTTTTCATGTCCTGTGTGTTTTGTCCATGTTGAGGTCTGTGCATTTTAATTGCCCAGTGCCCAGTGTTTTTGAATTTGAATTTGAATATGTGCTCTTTCGGGGAGGTGGGCCTTGATACAACGCCAAGCCAGAGGAAGGCCGTTTGCTGGAGTCAGCAGTTGGTGTGCGACCCCGGTTTTGGGGATGTGTCTTTGCGCCGTTGGCACTAGTTGGACCCTTGACGACGGCTTTTCAGCCCATTCAGCTTCTTTAAACCAGGAGGGTGAAGCCTGTCAGGATATGTTCAAGGGCAAGTGTGTTTTTGTCCAGACACAGGCGACGTGAGGCAACGTGACATTTGGCCTTTGTTGCTAGAAGTCGCGAGACATTTAAAGAGACAGAAACTAATATTTTCAGGTAGAGAAGTGAGGGGCTGAATAGGCAGTATGACATGAATTCATGTGAACCGTGCACAGCTCCTCTAGTGGAGTTGGAGATTATACGGAGCTGGAAATGAGCCTAACAGATCCCCGTTCTCACCAAAACATGTTTAAAGGTTAAATAAACCTTATTCACTAAGCAAAGGTTTTGCAAAGTTATAAGTCGTCTTCTTTCTTTAGCTCTGCATCCTTAGAGCATTACACTGTAGATCACTGTGAAACTATAGACAGGACTGTGTATCATGTCACCTGGTGCTCGTGCACATTTATCAGCGGGCCAAAACAGTCCACGGGGCATTGTTAAGAAAAGATCAGATTGATGACACCAGGAAATTGGCACTTCCTGGAAAGCAGTAATGAGTTCCTAGGCCGCATAACATCCAACATCCAACATCCAGTCAGTGCAGAGCTCGTACCGCCCTTCTGTCCGTTCAGTCAAATCAAAGAGCTTTTCTCCCCGTAACCAGTGCTTTAAGTGGGCCGGTACGCACCAGTACGGAGTACCGGCACTTCTCAATTTTAGCCTCTGGCGTACCGGGACTTTTTATGGCGTACCGGGACTTCTCATGAGCTCATAGTACCCTGTCCTGTTCTATTTCGCTTTGCGATTCGTGATACTCATGCTCCTATACTTACCGTAAATTCCGGACTATAAGCCGCTACTTTTGTCACTTGCTTTGGACCCTGCGGTTTATACAACGGCGGATGGATTTTTACAGCTAACGGTCACCAGGGGCGCACTATCATGTCATAGACGATGACACGAGGATTAAGAACTGACTTTTCTGGTATAGTAGGCTGGTTATTTTGATACAGTAAACGGCCGTGTTACTGCACCTTTACTGCTGTGTTGGCTGTTTTCGAAAAAGATTTTGTTGAGCAGCCGGGTTACTGCACTTTTGCTGCCGTGTTACAGGCAAGCACTTTTAAAAACGAATTAAATTTAGCCATTTAACGTTATTGCCTCGTCAAGCGTTGTAAGCTTTGTTTTTTGTTATACTGCACTACTACGGTACTATGACTGCAGGAAGTGCACTAGGAGCGCACCGTTGTATTATTTGTGCACTGCATGCTGTTTGTAATGTCAAAGATGTGAAAGTTTGATTGATTGATTGATTGAAAGATTTATTTCTCAAATGTAAATAAATGGGACGCTTTGCCTTTCCAAACAGTCATTTCTGTCCCGACAATCCCCTCCGTGGTAGAAGAAACCCTTACGGTAATTAAACATTAAAACACCAGCGGTTTATAGTCGGGTGCGGCTTATATATGGCACAATCTGTAGTTTCCCCAAAATTTAGCTGGTGCGGCTTATATTCAGGTGCGCCTTATAGTCCGGAAAATACGGTACTTACTACATTACCCAGTGTGCACTGGTCACACCGCACTCCTGCCCCTCGCGAGAGGAGGTCTCGCGAATCGAGTGTGCCGGAAAGGAATGGGCCACCATTAGAACAGTTCAGTCCACAAAGTTATGTGATGTCATAGCTGGCGAAGGGGAGACGAAGCGCAGATGAGAGGGAAGGTGAAGCTCCAAGCCGTTCGAGCAAAGATGACCCCAAGACCTGCTGGAGCCTTTTTTAAGTAGGTTGAAATATAATCACAATTGTCTTATATACTCATAGTCTACTTCTTTTGACACATCTGTACAATATAATGTCATCCAGAACAGCAACATTGCCATGAATTCTGCTTCAAAAAAGCTTAGTAGTTTTTAACATTTTTGTCTGGAAAAAAATTACATATATTGTTATGATAGAAACACAGGAGTATGCCATTTAATTGATTTACTTGTCAACTGCATAGCTTCTCCAATTTTCTCCATCTCTTATCCATGTCTGTCTTTGATGTGTGTGTCCACAGGGTATGTTCAGTACCTGTTGCCTTGTACGTCAACCTCCTTTCCAGGATTTGTTTGCATTTGTGTAAGTATATGAAGATCTTATTCATCAATAATATCAATGTTATGTTGTAATATATTTAGGTCTAAAATAATAGACAGTCATTGTCTACTGATTTGTTATGATGGAAACAAACACAGGAGTATGTCATTTAATCAATTTACTTGTCAACCGCATTGCTTCTCCAATTTTCTCCATGTCTGTTCTCCATCTCCTCCAGGTGCCAGTTAGTTACCTTGTTCATCAGCCTGTATGTTACCTGAGAACAGCCTCCCTGAAGACCTTCTTTTGGGCCACATGCAAGTGAACAACATAATTTGTCTGGAGAGTTGAAAGTTCAATAAAACGATTTTCTTTTTAAAAATCAGCATCGTGTTCTAGTATTTGAATATATCACTTAATGATCTGCTGGAACCGACCGCCCACCGCCTAATTTACCTGGCAACAGTTGTATAAGGGGAGTACTGGCACTTATTTTTTTCCACTTAAAGCACTGCCCGTAACTAATAGCCCCGCTGGTTGGCATTTAATAATGAACATGCACCTAACCCAGTGCTCTATTTCAAGGCAGTAATATAATTTAATGGAACCTTTGAAAGAAAGCAGACCTGGTGTTGGTGTAGCCGACAGGATGTGGACCTTCAGGCATTATACACTCATCCATCAGCCCCCACCCCGCCGCCCCGAGGACTTACTGCAGCGGTAGAAAAATACCACGCTACTCCCTGCTTTACTGCTGAATGTAAATACTGTAAATGAGGCAAGCAGGAAGTTAAAGGATAACCATAAGAGGTCTAGAATACAAGAAGTTCTCCTTCTAGTTCTTGTTCTCTTACTTTCTATCTCTGCATCTCAATCCTATTACCTTTTATCTCCTCTCTGCCCCCATCCTCTCTCTCTCTCTCTCTCTCTCTCTCTCTCTCTCTCTCGCTCTCTCTCTCTGTAACTGGCTATTTATCATGCAGCGAGCACAAGCAGAGTTGCCTGGTAATATCTGCATCCCCTCTACTTCTGTTTTTCATATCTATTACTCTCTCTTACGTCTTTCTCTGCATCACACTCCCCGCTACTAAGATGCCAGAAGTGGTGCTCGCTAATGTCTGTAAATGAGAGAGAGCGAGAGCAACAGGTTGCATTACGTCTGAATGAAAATCAGCACAGCGGTGGCGGAGAACGCCTCCGACAGGCGCGCACACGCCGCGCACGTCCACGTCGCCCATAAGGAGGGACTGTACCTCATCTCGGGCGCACACGAGAGCGTTGCAGAGTAAACAGTGGAGGTCCATTAGTCATGCTCAGAGCACATTAGAAGGAATACTGTAATCACATGGGAAGCACGAAAGGTATACAGACCGCAGAATGGAGACGTGGAATATATTAAGAAGCATTTAATATTCAGAGGCAGACGTATAGAGGAATATAGAGGAAAGATTTGATCAGGAAGCACATTTACATATCTTTGAAAAACATACACATCCCTACAGCGCTCAGGGCTGTGGTTTGAGTATACTGGGACTGTGATAGGAGATGACCTACTGCCACACAAGAACTTTAATAGAGGCACTAATTACCTTAATAAGTACAAACACAGTCCAAGACAAGCTTCATCAGTTTGTATCAAAATGTGAAGGAGCTTCTCCTTTAACCCCTGCAGCCAGTCGGAGCCTCAGTGGTCAAAATCTGTTTCTGGTTGGGACACCTGACCAGGTAAAGATTGGTTCCTGCTTAGAGATGAATGTGCTGCATCCAAAGAATACTGAGACATAGAGTGTGGAAAAGTGGTGCCATACCCTGTGTCTTTTGGTTAGTTACACTTTCTGTCTTTGTCTGTGTTCTATGTACATATACACCGATCGGCCACAACATTATGACCACTGACAGGAGAAGTAAATAACATTGATCATCTTGTGACAGTTCAGTGTTCTGCTGGGAAACTTCTGGACCTGGCATTCATTCATGTGGATGTTACCTAGACATGTAGCACCCACCTAGACCAGACCAGACCAGGCACCCCCACCCCATAGCAATGACACTCCTTGATGGGAGCAGCCATCCCCAGCAGGATGCAGCCTGACACAGACACACACACAAAAATGCTTTAGGAAGAACTAAAAAAACAACAACACGAAGAACAGCGCAAGGTGTTGACCTGGCCTCCAAATTCACTAGATCCCAAACTGATCAAGTATGTGTGGGATGATCCACAGAGGCCCCTCCCCTCAAAGACCCCCCAACTTACAACATCCTGTTGCCAGACACCACAGGACACCCTCAGGAGCCCCATGTCCATTCTGCAATGAGTCGCAACTGTTTTGGAGGCCTATACAATGTTAGGAAGGTGGTCATAATGTTCGGTGTAAAAGGTTCTTCTTCTTTAAATTCTTCTGTCCAACGGCAAAATAAAACAAAATAAAAATACTGCCTTTGCTTTAATTTATGTGGAAAGAAGTTAACCAACAATTATCTCAACTTGTGAGCTGCCCCCCCCCCATGGTGATATCCAATCACAGTGCTCTTTAAAACCTCTTTTTAATGTGATTAGGTTTTAATACAGTTGTTTGTACTGTGGGAGCAGATGGTCTGGATATCTGTCTTTAAATAGTCCTGGTGGGAGTGTTGGTGGTGTGTGTGTATTTCTTTCGCTTCTCTCTTTGTACAAAGTTTGAAATAAAGACGTTAGAAGTCTGTCGCCTCTGCCACCGCTCACCACTTCATTCTCCTCTCCCGTACAATTTAAACCGTGCAGTCTGTAGCTCCGTAAAATCTATGATTCAGTGGCTGCAAGTGGCTTACTGCTGCTGTTTGTGCCTTTATAAAAATCACACCGAAGATGACAACAAGCCCGGCGGCTAGGGTTTGGCATCGGCAAGAGGTGTCCCCACTGCGAAGATGAGCAACTCCACAAAATCTCTAATAAACACAGAAACGTGGCAACTCCCAAACCACTCTGGAATATAAAAACGAGCTAAAGCTGGACGTGAAAGGGCACAAAGTGAGAGCGGCAGTAAATAACGCGAAGGCAAATCTGCAAACGGAGCACAGCGGCGCATTCCGCGCAACCCGCAGCTCCGCATTACGACACAATGCGAGTGGAACCGCAGGGAAGGCAAGACAAATGAAGAACTGGACGCTCTCCCAACACGCGGTGCCAAAATCTCTCTAAAGCATTTTAACACCCGTGAGAAGCTCCTTTTTTTTTTTTTTTTTACTTGCTCGCGAAACATCACACAGAGGCGGTTTGGCCGCAGCAGAAGAGGAGCAGGTCCTGCCTCGAGCCCTTGGCAGCTCACATCTCGTGTTGCAGGAGGCAGACAGTAATTAGCTCTTCAACTTCACAAGACACACACTTAGCCAAGCAGACAGCCTCAGCCTGCTTAAAGGAGCGGAAAAAGAAGAGGGGTGCGCTGACACGATTTAGATATAGTCAGACAACGGGAGCATGCACGAGCGCATCCACGCACCGACACATGCACACGACAAAGGTACTAATGGAGACACAGAAACTATGCTATGCAGCTCTGTGCTTGTGTGAAGCTAGCGGCTCGTTTGATGTTTTCTTGACCAACCGCGTTCGTCCAACGTCGTTATTAATGACAGGCTCGATGAGCTCTTATCAGCTCAGGGCCACAGTGCGAGCCTGTGTGTATCATCAAGGCCCGTATCATGTTAATGGGGGGTAATGATACGGACTGTAATTGTCATGGTGGCTAACCTAGCATGAAGGGAGGCATCTTCTCTGAAATACATCCTCTACACAAACACACACAAAAACACAAACACTGAAGGATTCCTCCAGCGGCACCACGAGCTGATGTAACAAACAACCGTGTTCAATGGATTTAAGCCAAATATTTGCATCCTTGCTTATTAAGGGCATCTGATAAAGAGGCATCTGAAGGCCTCGGAACTAAATGCAGAAGTAGAAACAAATATGTGCTCTGGAAATTCATCTTCTGTAACTGCTTGTCCTCTGGAGTGTCGCGGGGGGGGGGGGGCTGGAGCCTATCCCAGCTGTCATTGGGCGAAAGGTGGGGTACACCCTGGACAGGTCTCCAGTCTATCACAGGGTTAACACAGAGATTTAGCCAATTTAAGCCAATTTAGAATCACCAATGAACCTAACCAGCATGTCTTTGGACGTTGGGAGGAAGCTGGAGAACCTGGAGAGAACCCACGCAGACACAAGGAGAACATGCAAATTCCACACAGAAAGACAGATGGATTCAAACCCAGAACCTTCTTGCTGTGAGGCATCGGTGCTAACCCCCACGCCACTAAAACCATAATAAACAGTAATTAACCTGACTGTAATTAGGTGCCGTAATTACACATCTAATTGAATTCTGGTGTAAAAGAATATTTACAGGCGGTAATGAAACTTTTTGCTAGATCTCTTTCACACTGTTTTTAAAGGAGCCAGAACTGTGTAGCATAGTCATTAACAGTGTCAGTCAGTTCAAATTCAGCGCTCGAGCTGGCTGGCACGTAACGCGGCGCCAAAAACGGAGCACTTGTGAAGCTGTGGCCTTAGGGAACGTCACACAGTGAGTCAAACGTACAGCAGTGGCACAGTTAATGGTCCAAACATTAGTAAAAATAAACCAACTTTAAATCATCTCTGATTTAATAGTATAAAGCTATGAAGTAAATGAAGATCTGACTGATGCACGTACAGTATATATCACTCAGTATACTGACGTAACCGCATCCTGCCGTCACCACAGAGCAGCTGATCAAAGCTAAATAGCTGTGCACGAGTTGTGATGTGTTTGCTGACATTTCCAGAAACGGCGGAGGAGGATCAGAGAGTTTTTTTTTATATGTTGTTTTTCCCAGAGGCCTCATCTTTTCATTGTGTCTTTGCCATCTGGGATCGCTTCTACACAGCGAGCCACCGTATGTTTGAAGGTTTAACATTTTGTGCATGCCGTGACTTTGCATGCCGCAATCTTGGTTTAAGGAGTTCCATTTGCCGGGACTGGATGGTGCACGGGTGCATGGGCTTAATTGTCTAAAAGAGCCACTCCTGAGAAGGTGTGCACAGAAGGGCATGCTGGGAGAGGCCTGCAGAAGCTCATTTTAGACAGTTAAGCCCATGCACCATGCAAAGACACGTGCAGTGTCACAGCAAATGGAACAAATGAAACTCCGGTGCCTTCGTTGAAAATCAACATGTAGTGCTGACTTCTTGCAGGACTTTCCAGGGATGCCCATTAAGCCCATGGGACATCCAAAGACCCTTGCACCGCCACTGTAGTTCCAGTTGGTGCAGAAGGGCGTAACAGTAACGAAACAGAAGAGCACATTTCTTGGTTTAAATTTAAATGTCCTCACCTGCATGTGTGCTCGGCCACCAGCGCATCTGCAAATACGTGCCCATGCACATAATTCCAACTACTACTCGCTCAAATTGATTGTTAAGTTGCTATCTGAACATACTTGACATTTATGTTTGAAGTGATTACACACCGGGGACTTACAGCAGCGGCCTCAATGCTGCAGCCTCAACCAGCCCTCATTAAACCAGTTAGAGCTGCTAAGTGTACCGTTTCGCCATCAATAAATCTTTAGCGCTTTCATCGAGACATTAGTGTTATTACGATACACAAACGAGAGCATCGCTGACAAGATCGGCGGCCTCATTGACTCCCAGCCCGACAGCGAGGAAGAAGAGGGTTTATGGGAGAGGTGGTGCCGGTACTGATAATCTGAAGGCCAATTGTCTCTGCTGGGGTCTCCTCTGTTTACCGTAATTACGCCGAGATATCACAGCTAATTTGACGATGATGCATCGGCGTTTCCACTGCAGCGTTTAGCAACTTTTAATGTGAAATGAACTGCAGCTGGATGAGTCGGAGTGAAGCGAAATCTCTGCTGGAGTCTCTGCCTGCGTTACCTGCAGTACAGCAATGTGCCCGCGGTGCCACGGTGACAGCTGACGAGTCTGTTTACAAAGGGAAACATACGCTTTGCAGAAGGCATACGGGCTCTGAGTGGAAATGCGGAGGTGGATGTGATAAACCTGAGCAGGGGCATATACGGTTACATCTATGTGGAAACCAGCAGGGACGCATTAGAGTTTCAGTCTCCTTCACAGAAGGCACAACACACACACTAACACACTAACCCGTGTGTGCTCATAAGATGCTTCATTAACATAATAAAAGGGTCTAATGTATGCCGACTTATCCTCTGGTCACCTTGTCACCTTGCTGACAGAAGGCATCCGTGGAGGTTAAGGGCTTGTGTGTGTGGAAGAGAAAAGGAGTGAGATAAAAAAATAAAAGACTAGATTATTAGACTAAATGTGTTCTGCTCTGGGAGAAAAAGGGAAGTGATGTACAACTCTGCACTCAGGTGTTTTTTTTCCTATAAATCCTGTGACATTTTCTCCCCAGCTGGTGTTTGCTTGCAGTTGTCGGGGCAGATGTGCTTGTGTGTGTTTGTGCTAGTTACTTTGCAGGTGTGTAGGCACAAGTTTCTCCCCACCACCACCACCACCAACACCACATTGCCCTCGGGGTGTAAGCTGTTCAACCTGCCAGCTTGTATAGGCTGTAATCACAACTCTCAACCTGTGAGAGAAAATATAGCTTCAACACACACGTGCGCGGCGGGAGAGATGGCCATGGAGTCACTTAAACTGACGCGCACAGACCGAGAGGCAGCTGCGTGTGCACGCAGAGGAGCGCCGCTGAAACGTGCGGGCTAGTCATTCGCACGTTATTGTGAAGGGATTCAAGGCCTCAACAAGCCCCTGACAGTTGGCTGTTTTCTGAAAAGCCTGTCAAGCTGTCTTCACCTGTGGTCTCTGCAGAGGATGTGATAACACACAAAATGACACACACGAGAGAACAGGGGGAGACAAGGACAGGCGAAGTCACGAATTCTCGGAAAACACACGGAAAAATTGTGTGCAGGTGCACGCTTGTCTGCAAATGGGCGAGTTGTATGAAAGCAGAGGAATGAATAAGTCGACTCCTTAAGCACACTGACACACATCGTTCATTAACTGGGATGCCGGGGCTGACCACACTCGCACAAATGCACACTCACAGAGAGACAGATGGAGACCTCAGGCTTCACAGGCAGCAGCTGCATTTCAAGCAGGTACCGCTGCCGACGGCCATCGCAAAATAAAACCGGAGGGGGAGAGAACGAAATAAAAACACGAGTTAAAAGTGTCGCACGACGGCGCCACCCATCAGTCCCCCCTTCTCTCGCCGTAATGTTTCCTTCACTCACCAGAGCGTGAGGCCCCTCAGGTGCACCACACTCGTACGGTACGCACATATAAACCCGGACACGCAGGCGCAGGTACACAAACACAGCCATCTGTCATATTAACGTTGACGACATTTAAAATGATAAACAGTAATAAAAAAAAAAGGCGGTTTGTTTTTTTCCTGGTGGCAAAATGTTTGATTGATGAGAGGAGATGTTTCGGATAAACCTGCTACTTGCAGCATTTTGACATCAATAAACACCAGCACTGATATCTGTGTAATTACTGTAAAACAGCTGTACAGGCACTGAGAGGATCAGCTGCTTCTATCTGCCTACGCAGCTGTAGTTTGTGTAGTTTTGCTGTTTCTGATTAAAATAAATAAAATTTAAAAAAAACGCAACTTCACTCCAGTTTCTATTGTTTGCTTTGTCTCATCCTCTTTTACTGAAGCTCAGAAGGACAACAGGCTTAAGATAGAGGGGCTGGGACGGTATTCTGTTTGTGATAGGAAAGCAGGTGGCATGATGGGAAATGTAGTGTAAAACAGAAACATGTTTAAATGCTGCACCTTTTGTCAGATTTTTTGCAAAAAAAATACTCTGCTTATGGAAAGTTTTTTACGTTTTACTTGGACGTGATGGGAACTAGAGCAGAAAACAGGGCAGAGCTTGAGTTATTATTTTTTTGATGTCATGCATGAGTTTATTTGTTGCGTTAGCATGAGAACACGACATTTACCTCGAGTAGGAACCGGATGACGATGGAAAACTAGAAAATAAACCTGAGTTCAGCCTGTAACAGCGTTGTTGTGACCATAGGGAAGGAAACCTGAGCAGCAACAAATGGATTTCTGTTTGCTGCAGTTACAGACGTCATAACCGACAATAATCTTTTTATCAAAGTCAAATGTCATAAGAAGAGTCATAAGAAGAAACTACCTTTTTTTCTTGAATTGAAAATGAATTAATTTGTTTAACGGCGTTAAGTAATTGCAATCACGACCGTTCGT
Source organism: Chelon labrosus (assembly GCF_963514085.1). NCBI lineage: Eukaryota > Metazoa > Chordata > Actinopteri > Mugiliformes > Mugilidae > Chelon > Chelon labrosus. Next base: position 5,129,686 of record NC_140349.1, read on the forward strand.
ACGTTAAAAGAAAAAATACACCACTCTTCTGCGCGTATGCTAAATATGGAGCTACAGCTAGCAGCTAATTAGCTTAGCGTAAAGGCCGGAAAAAGAGGAAAAATCTGCCTCTAGAGTGTTTATTACCTCTAGAAAGATCTTAGGTTGCCATTTAAGAAATCTAACGACTGTCTCGTATTTCACAGACACGCACGTGCTTCAATCTTCTTATGAAACAGTCTGCCATAAAAAAATCAGATAGGTTAATTCCTCTCATCACAGCATCTCCTCTGTCATAATGAGTGTGTTGACCCAGGCTGCGCTTCATCGATTCACTTCTTTCCGTTCATTCACTCAGAGATTCAAGGAGGAGGGTGCAGCGCGCCCCAATCACGAGGCAAGGGGGAATGTTCCGGAAAGGTTGTCAGTCAATCAAGGAACATTCGGCACTTGATTTCCGATCTAATGACAAATAAAATCTGTCAGCTGAGGTTTCCATCCGTCATGAATGGCACCTCCGACTGACAGCGCTGTGATTTCTCTGAAGTTAACTGCAAACGGCGCGCTTACCGCCGTGCCGTGCTGCAACATTTTAAATTCAGCACGAGCTTCCTGCCCCGACAGATGGTGGGTGTGTTATGTGTGCAGCACATGAACTGTTGATTGCAACATTTGCATGAATTATTTGACTTCCCGTTCTGCCTGAAATTTTAGTTTTTAGTTTTTCCAAGACACAATCTGCTGCACAAAAATCCCCTTGGCAGTCCAGATAACAAAAACGCAATATCCAAAATAGAAATGCACAGTACTAACATGGCTCAAGGAGAGAAGAGCTGTTTTCATTCTCAATCAATGCTACAGTTACGTCCAAAGTCATTTCTCTCGACTCATTGTGAAACCCCAAGGCCATCGGATAACGGAGCTTTCACAAAGATGAAAACACTGAACGCTTTGTTTGTGCATATTTACAGCCGTGCTTCCCGTGCCGTAAATACGTTCTGTGTAGGTTTGCACGTGGCCGTTTCATTTGTGCATGCTCTCGTGTTTGTATTTCTGCAGCGCAGAGTCAAAGATAACGAATAAAGGGTCAAACACCCACAAAAGAGGTGAAGAGTTTGAGTGGGAGGTGAGCGTGCATGCGCTGACACAGCCTATACCAGCATAAGCCGTGGCAGAAGGAGGGACGGAAGCTGAGGGGTGGATGAGGTGGGGCAGGTGAAGGCAACGACATCAAACAGAGAGGATTTCTGTCTCCCTGCCTACTGAGCAGCTAATTACAGTTGAAATTCAAGGCTATGTTCAGTTTAGCTACTGAGCCGAGAGGCACCCAGAGGTCCCCCTTACATTTGTATGTGTGTGTGCGCCGGTGCATTGCTGAGCGTGTGGTGAAAGTCGAGAAGCAGAAAATGCACGTCTGAAGTCGTTCTGGAGCTGCATGGAGCTGCACAACATACTCCGATTGTGGTTTCCCAGCAGGGGCAGCTGGTAGGAGAGCAGCGGCGGCTTTAGAAGAGAGGAGAGAGAGAAAAAGGGGAGCGGGAGAGAGAAGCGGAAGAAAGGTTATGAAATTAAAGCAGATGAGAGGAAGAAGAGAGGGAGGCGGATGAAAGAAGGGGAAAAGAGAAGGAGGTGAAAGGACGGGGAGATAAGGGAGTTGAAAGAGGAGGAGAGGTGATGAACTAAGAGCTGATGAGAGGAGAGCACATGAAAGAAGAGAGAGTTGAAATAAAAACACAGAGGAAGAGAAGAGAGGAGGAGATGAAATGAATAATAATTGGGGCTTTAGCTCTGCCAAGGTTAGGCCAGTCCCACTCTGGCTGCCCATACTAACAACGCACACGCCCCCTGTCCTGTAAAGAGGATAAATCCCTTCACTAAACAGTAACAGTTTTACGAGGTGCACAAGTGTAAAGACACACGGTAAAGAGCTCCAGCCCCCCCCCCCCAACCCGACCCGCATCTTGTTCGTCTCTGTCGTATTATGCAGATGAAAAGACGTGGTGCTGTGACCGCAGGCTGCTGTGACATCTTTGTGGATGACAGATGCCCTCTCCTGCAGCTTCCTTTCTAGGCCAACGTCTCTCAACCAGTGCACATCCTGCTGTTTCACAGTTTCTCTCTGAACTCAATTTTTTCCCCATTTTTCATCCCCTCTGCGCCCAACATCTGTCTCCACCAACACAAAGAGTGACCAACACAAATGTGAGAATTGATTTGGAAGGCTAGCATTTAATCCTCTCTGACAAAGGTAAAGAGACGCCACTGTCAGGCTGGATTAATGCCTCTGCAGCGGATCTACGGTGCAGCCCTGTATCCTACGGCGTAGCCTGATGTGCACCTGTCCAGAAATATAACCACAGGTCGCGGTGACGCGGGCTGCAACAGCTGCGATTGGTCCTAAATTAATTTCCTCGGCTTCCAGCAGCGAGAACAAACGCAGAAAATTCGCCCTCCTTCTGTTGCGTTGAGGTGATTTCAGTGAAAGTAACTGTTGTTCAACATTTATTAGTTTCATCTCATGACATGAGTCGCTCAGTTCCAGTCTGAGAGAAACGAAACACAGCTGACTGCCATTTTAGAGGCTTAATTACATAATGACGCTGGTGCCGAAGTAAAAATGCTTAAAAGGGAACTACTGTTTTTTACAACCTGGACCTTATTTCTGGCATAAAATACGACCGTTTACTCACACATATAACTTTTGTGTAATTTGTAGCGTATATCCATATAGTGGGAGTGACTGGGGCACCGAAACACCAATATTTTGTTATCGTATACTATTCCTCGTTGAGTCCAGAGTCACCTGTTATCATCATCATCATCATGTCTTCTGACCTGAATGATAACAGGTAGCCTACCTCCGGACTCAACAGGGAATAGCACTAGCGTACAACAACAAAATATTGTGAAATGAACAAGTTTCGCGGCAGATAATGTGTTATTTAGAGGATGCATTTCGGTGCCCCAGTCACTCCCACTATATGGATATACACAGATCTAATTATCTCCTGAAGGACTACAAATGACACCAAAGTTATATGGGTGAGTAAACTATCATATTTTATGCCAAAAATAAGGTCCAGGTTATAAAAAAAACAGTAGTTCCCCTTTAAGGTGCCATCGTAAACTAAGCGTATAAATCTAGCTTTAGACTCATAACTTAAACATAACTAAACATCTAAAGGCAGCCACCTCCCTAGACCTTCTCCCTGGGTACCACACACGGCTGCCTGGTACTGCTAGCTACACTGACTGCATGCTAGCTTTCACAGGTCCTCAGACTGCAGCCAATTGTCTTTAGCCCATTAATGGTGACAATCACCAGCTAAGCATTTTTCTTTTTAAACTGTCGGTCCGTTCACAAACTGTTACTAAAGACGACCACCAGGTAAAACACGTAAATTTAAAGATTAGTTTGGTGTCAGTTTAGAGTGTGTTTAGAGTCCAGATATGAGATTGGTTTTAGATTTTTGGTTCAACAGCTACTGGACAGAAAACAACCAACTAAATGCTCGATCAGTGAATCTTAGTTTGGGGAATTTTGTTTTGGATGACTTCTATGCAGTAAAGCTTCTCAACAGATTTTTCTGTCTCTACCCGGCCGGCCTCAAGCAGATGCACCCCCTCCCCCGCCCTCCCCGCATCAGCTGGGTTCTGCTCAAGGTTTCTTCCTGTTAAAAGGGAGTTTCTTCGCTCTTGCTCTGGGGGGGTTTCAGGCCGGCTGTTCTAAAGTGCCTTGACACAATTTGTCCTGTTATTGACGCTATGTAAATAAAATGTAATTGAATTGAATTGGTCACAGCTCTCCCCTCGAGCTAACTGGTGTAAAGAGTCAAAATGCAATCAAAGTACAGTATGTTTTTTCTCATGAGCCACTATAAATAATCTTTTACGCTCTACACAGAATTGTATGCAAACGTGGAACCATTGTGGCAGGAATAAGCGATGTTTAACAGCCGCGGCTTTCTAACCTCCATGTTTCCACTCCACCATGTATGCACATCAGCGGGAGCTTAATAAATGAATGATGAAGCCAACAGCAGCCAGATTTGTGTTCAGTGAGGGGAACTGTTAAGCTCCGAGATCAGATCTCCATGAGCCCGATATCTGACTACAGCGTATAGGGCCGTCCCTTTGATCTCTCTGCCTCTCCATCCATAATCTCTGTGACCCGGTGTTCACTGAAGTCCTGGAAAGTGGAGAATAAACTGTCACCTCCTGCACTCGCAGATGTCACAAAGAGCTGACCTGCCTTTGTACTCCCCCCCCATATTTATTCCACCTCCATCTGCTTCCTTCCTCTGCTGCTTCTCCTCTTTGCCACGTCTTCGCCATCTGCCTCCTATGCGCTGCGTGCATGCATGTTTACGTCCCTCCCGGTTGTTATTCAGGTTTGCATGTAACATACGATACGAACATGAATTTGCTGTGTTTGTGCCTTTAGGCTCGTTGCGTGCACGTCACAGGACCTCAAACGAAGTTGGTGTTTTGCCCCAATTCTGTCAATTTCACTTTCCCTCTCATACATACACATTAGTTTAAATATATAGTCAGGAGCACACAACGCGGTCCTCGCTGGGCTGAAATGTTAATTACAGCCACAGTCGACTAACACACATCCGTGCTGCTTTACGGAAACGACAACACACCTTTTCCTCTCTTTCACACACACACACACACACACACACTCAGGCATAACTCTGCATCCTGATTACAGCAGGGGAGATAGGGGGAGGGAGAGGGGGATACGTAAAACCCTCCATAACTTTTTGTTATTTCATAGGCAGCCTAGGGTGAATGGATTATTCATGGCCGGGGAAAGGGGGAAAAGAGCAGAGAGATATAGAAAGCAAGAAGAAACAGAGTGAGATGTGAGAAAGAAAGAATGAAAGAAACAAAGACAGAAAGAAAGAAAAAAAAGGGCCGGTGTGAGAAATTGACAGTTTGGAGAAGCTGTAATCATTACACCCCTGATGATTTTGCCGCTCGAGCTCCGAGTCAATCACACCAACACACACGCTGAAACACAAACCTGAATAAACATGATTCACTTACACTGATCCATCAAATCCACACACACACACACACAGGTGCATCAACACGACGCAGCTAAAATACCTCACGGAAGCACACGGATACTTTTTACTTGATTTAACTCCCATCAACACTCATGTGTATTCAGCACATTACTTGGATGCTGAGTTGCAGCTGAGAGCCGAGTTGTTTTTTTTTGTTTTATCTTCGCGTGTTGAGTACACAGTCGCGGTTGAAGTGTGCGTTGTGTACACACCAATGGATGCTACAATGCTGATAAGGAGCGCTTACGCCCACATCCGCACTCAGCTCCACACGGGGTGGGCACTGAGAGCTTTGCTCGGCGACTGTATCGTTCGAGCGTGATGTAGAATGCGCTACCTACACGGGAGCACGCTCATAACTAAGTCAACGCGCTTCGCAGACGAGGAGAGTCGAGCAGCGGAGCGAAAAACACATAAGCAGTGACATAAACATAAAACGGCTTTCATAATATATACGAGTATACAACAATATGCCATCCAAAAAAAAATGTTTTCACACACATGAAGACACAACGGATTGAAGTAAATCACATAGGGCAGCGACGGCAGTAATCTCAGTGTCACTACGAGCGCGAGGCCCGAGCAGAAAGCCAATGACCTAAAGGTAAAGCTGGAGCGAGATGAGATAGAAGCTGACAGGACACACACATTTAAATAATGTACATCCTTCAACGTTCACAGACTGATATGTGCACGAGCACAATGCACAAAGACACGTAGATACGGGAGCAAACAGAAAGAAAGACATAAACACATAAACAATCTCTCTCACACACATCAACGCAAAAAGGTCAGCGTTGTAATTCTTCGCCGACAGAGTCTGCGCAACTGTTCTTTTCACTGTAGACAGAGGCGAGCTGACCACTTGTAATTTGTAGTGACCTTTGCAGTGTCGACTAACCCAATGAAGAGCCCGTAGGCTGGCATCTGCTCTCGCTAATATGTGCGCGAGTGTGTGTATGTGCGCGCTGAACATATGAGGTCTCGACAATCTGTGAGCTGGTGGCAAGAAACAATAATAAAAAAAATAAAAATGTAAGAAAGTTGCAGAAAGTTCCCAAAAGGAAAATTCGTGCTACATCGACTGACACGGGTGGCACGCCGGTTCATTTCCTAGTGCAGATCGATTAAAGGAGCGAGGCACCGGTGCCGCCCGGGTCAGAGGTTTCATCTCCACTAAGGTCAGCCATGATTGAAAATGTGTTCACTCGTGACCCCGCCTGGCAGTCGGGGGCTGAAGGTCTTCACTTTAGATGCTATTTATGTTCCCTCTCTTTGGACGACTGGTCAGATCTATTTCTGAATGTAACCTGTGTCAGTTGAAACCATGATTTCAGGACAGACAGAGGAAGTGATCCTTCACTTTCCTCCCGTTTGACCCGATTTGCACAGACTGGCTTTGGTGTGCACCTTCACCCTTTGACGGGCGAGACGTACCAGAATAACTGTGATTACAGGCTTGATGATGTGAAAGCAGCAGAGTGGTTTAAGCGTGATTTATACCTCTGCAGCACATAGGCGGCGAGCAATTTGTACTGGTGTGCTTGTTGGTCTGACTCGCTCTTTAAAAACGAAACCCAAACGCTAGCCGGCACTGTTTTCTTTTTTAAGACAGGTTCATTTTTGTTTCTACTTCCCGCTAGGGGTTGAACGATTTCTGATTTTTTAAAGTCAACTAATATGTGGTCAAAGTAGAGTCAAAAAAACACACAGTTAAAAAACAAAAAAAAAAAAAACAGTAGAAAGTAATGCTTTGCAACAATGAAATCTATAATCTTGACCTGAATACATATTGTACTGTTTCACACAAAAGAAGCTACAGAGGCTTTTCTGCAAAGAAACAGAAGCTTGAACACGGGCTGCTGTCGGTCGTAGACCACGTCAACACCATCAATATTGTCAGTCTGACACTTTTAATATGCGGCTCTCACTCGGCAAACTCTCAGTTCTACCACAACTTCCATCTCTTGCGTGGTGCATTCACTGACATCAAGGACAAGAAACACACTCTACAACCACTGCAACAATGCCAACTAATAGAACACAACAGAACTGAACATAAACACATGAGCTTATCAATTATTAATGTTTAATAGTACTTCACAGTGTGTATATCTTGTGTGCTGCAGCTAAAGGTCTAATAACTTTGACAGTGAAATTAACCATCAGATTGTTGATGTTCAGCCTCCTTCTCTCTGTTACCTCAGGACATTTGGTGAAGTTGTTAATTGACTGCTGTCCAGAGGATCGTTCCTCTGCTAGTGTTAGCGGATGCCTTTTCAGATGAGTGTGCATTACAGCAGTACTTTTGCTGTATTTCAGGACTGACTTGCATATTCTGCATGTCACCGTAAGTATTCCCACACACTTGATGAACCGCTGCTAGTTTGCTGCAATGACCCACTGGGCTCCTCACCTGTCTTCTCGGAGGCGTCCATGTTGTTATTGTCATGTGATGAGTGACTAGTCGACTTCCTGCTTAAAGCGTCATGGCACAGCAGGAAAGTTGACTAGTCGGTGCAACCCCTACTTCCTGCTTCACTTATCAACAATGACTGAAAATTTCACCCAAGACAAGTCATACAAATGGTTGTATCTCCGAACTTCTGCAGTTAACCTTTCCTTGATGTGTTCCATATTTATTGGATCCAAAATAATTACTTTGAGGCGGCACGTCAGGCTATGGCATTAAAGTTTGCGTAGGGTCTGGGCTGTGGCCGTAGCTATGGCGTCAAATTGACGCAGATGTATAAACTGTGCATTACCGTTGCCTCTTTAAACCCTTCTGGGACTCTATGTCTCCATAGTTGAGTTAACTAAAGACTTTCATCACTTTCATCCATTCATACAATACCATATTAAAATATGTTGTCTTTAAAGCATTACAATTGTTTTCTTTTCTTTACCTCAACTGAGAATAAGTCTGTAACTAAATTTGCACTTCAGTTTATTTATTTATTTTTTATTTTTTGCCACTCTCACAGGATTTTACAAGGTCAAAAACTGAGCTAGATCGTTTGTGCCTTCAGGTCTTAGATGAGTTCTAACTTACATCCAGTCTCAGGGTAATCGGGGCCATATCACGGACTTACTTTTTTGGACTTCAGTCTGGCTCCAGCTTAAAGTCTTCAAATCTAGAAAGTAGGCATTTAGAGGATGAGCCAGTGTTTGACCAAACTGTTCATCTGGCACAGACCAAGGAGGCTAAAGTGCAGCAAAAGTTTGTCAAGCCCCATCCGGTGCACGTAGCACAAATCGCAGAAAGAGACAATTTACAGATGAATGGAGGAATGTGTCTGCCTCCCTGATGCATGTTGGAGGGTGAAAGCCAAAGAATGGACATAGAAATAAATGGGTATTTTATATTCTTAGCCTTCCTAGAACCCACAAATGGGTTGAGTGAAGGAAGAGGAGTGAAGACAGGATGAACAGATGTGCTATACAGAAGTTAAATCTATAAATTAAGACAGAAAAAGCCTGGCTTGACCTTGGAGAGGCACAATAAACACAACTTTTAACTCCTATGTATTGGTGTCATGGAACTAAAGACTTCATTCAACTATTTTTTAATAGTTAACTCGTGAACTTTTTGTTTTGTTCATGGACTGGAGTCTCAGAACATTATCAGAGTGAACTGATCGTAAAAAGAAAATCTTGTGCCACATCATCAGGTGCTTTGGTTGTTTTAGCTGTTCTCATCACAAACATTCAGAGCTTGCACTCATCCAGCTGCAGAGAAATATTCTGCTGCTGAAAGCTCATTAGAGAAATGAAACATGTCTGATTGACTAAGTGCCAGTTTGAAAATTAACATGCAAATCGAGCATCTCCTCTTATCACAAAAACATCTGATTGGGCCGCGGGTCACTGGTCAAGTGCTTTTAACCGCTTCTTTGGGAATTTTTCATGCGAGGGCTCGGCACAGACACGGACTGTGCAGCTTAATTTGTAACCGGCATGAATTCTTTATGCTTTTTTCCTTAGCAACGTAGCAACAACTCTGTGTCTCTTTTTGGAAGAGCGGTGCACCCAGAAACTCAATATTTGAAAAACACGTGCGATTATATCCTCAAGGTTATCGGCATTTAGCGCGCAGAGGTTCCTCACAAAAACTCAGTGCCTTAAAAGCGGCCAGCGTGATTCATATTCATGCCGTCAATCGTTTTTTAAATGGGGTCAGCTCCTCTCAAAAGCTCTGTGGCGCTCCTGAATGAAAAGGTCTTCGCATGACTCACGCCTTTAAAAACATAACCCACTGACTGGTTCTCCTGCACGCTGCCAATAACCATCTAATAGCAGAAGACAAATTCTTTTCCAAACTGAAGATCTCTCATTGGAGTTTAAAATTAAGAGTCGGAGCGTTTCACTGCTGCTGGAGTGGAAAACACACACACTCAAACGAAACACAACACTGCAGACAGAAACCAATCCTGGCTCTTACAAAATATGTTACTGCAACTACAACTATTATTAATTGGATTTGAGAAATATGTTTGGTAGGAAAAACAGATTGATTCGATAGATTGGGTTTGCTTCCTGTCCGGTCTCTAATGATTTTGTTATTTGAAAAAAATCAGTATTTATATTTAAATTATAGATAAAATGAGTATGTGTTGCATACGTGATTGGACAGAGTTATCACCTCTAAAGGCATTTTAGTGTCTTGAATCTCACTGGTTTAGTTTTGGTAGCTAATTTCAGTGAGGAGCTCCAATTTGTGTGCACTGCCTGTTACTTGCTGAGCTCCAAAAGGCAGACAAGCAATGTTAGTGAGAGTTTAGTGAGAGTATAGCTGCACACAAGTCCGTAAAGGTAATTAGGTAAAAGCATTTTACAGTATGGAAGATGCTCGTCTGCCATGGGGAGTGACTTTGGATTCTGTGTTTTGTTCAAAGAGACTTCAGCGTCTGGAAGGGTCAAGGCCGTCGACTCTACTCTACCACCTGAGCCACACGTTTAATTCAATTCAATTCAGAGGCAGCCTGAAGGCGACGGTGGCAAGGAAAAACAAGGTAAGATGACATAAAACGTTGATCCCCGCAGAGTAAGCTGTAAAGTGGCAGCAGAAATAATAATATGTATAAACGGAAAATAATAATAATAATTATTCCCTAATTAATCCCACATGGGGAAGTTCTCTCTCTGCATTTGACCCATCCATTCATTCACACAGCAGTGTGTTCACTCAGGCCAGAGGGCAGCCACTTGTGTGTGTGTTGGGGGAGCAAGTTGATGATCAGGCGCTTTCTCAAGACACCTCAGCCATGGACATGGGGGGAGGCGAACGTGGGACCCACACGTCCCAAGCTGCATCTGTAAACACTACTCAGTTATAAACTTACTGTACTGTACAGTTGTATCTTCAGCGATGTATCTTAATTTCTGCAGAATCTGTGCAGTATGACATAACAAATATGTGCAGTATCTTCACCGATCAGGCATAACATTATGACCTAATATTGTGTGGGTCTCCAAAACAGTTGTGACTCATCACAGAATGGACATGGGCCTTCTGAGGGTGTCCTGTTGTTTCTGGCAACAGCATAATGTTAATGGAGTCCTTTGAGGGGAGGGGCCTCTGTGGATCATCCCACAGATACTTGATCAGTTTGGGATCTAGTGAATTTGGAGGCCAGGTCAACACCTTGTGCTGTTCTTCATGTTTTTTTTTTAGTTGTTCCTAAAGTGTTTTTGTGGCTGCATCCTGCTGGGGACGTCTGCTGCCATCAAGGAGTGTCATTGCTATGGGGTGGGGGTGCCTGGTCTGGTCTAGGTGGGTGCTACATGTCTAAGTAACATCCACACCAATGAATGTCAGGTCCAAAAGTTTCCCAGCAGAACATTGAACTGTCACAAGGTGGTCAATGTCATTGACTGTGGTCATAATGTTGTGGCTGGTCGGTCTAAGTCCAATTGTGCAATGTTTGCGATAAGAGAAACAGAAAATCCATCCATCTGCAAACACTGTACATGTGCCAAGCTACAATTTGAACAGTTTACAAAAAAGTGATCCGTATTTTTAAAGATTTATTGTTGCATGTCACCGAGAACCATGGGGTGGAGCACGATAGTGGTTAGAGAAAAGCTCTGCGAACCATATGGTCACTGGTTTGAATCCTATCTATGTCCATGAATGAGGAGCCTTGAGCAAGCTTCCCTGCTCCCTCTCCTTGCATGGCTCTGAGTGGCTTTCAACTTGGGTTAAATGGAGAGAACGTATTTATAACACTGCTTCAATTTAACCTTGTATTACTCTTACCTTTATATAAACCCTCAATAATCAAACCGTTATCCTCTTCACCCGCTAATACCGTTGCTCATCAAACAAACGTGCTGATATAATCTTACATATTAAACACCTGTTGACCCGCCTGCTCTTGTCAACAGAACATTTCTCTGCAAACAACACGGAGGTAGCTCGTTCCATTTAAGGGGGGAGGGGGGTGATTGGTGCTAATGCAATTTAGCTGAACATGAACAGAATTATTAGGAGACTGGTTGACAGAGACATACAGAACTCCTCCACAGACTCCAGGGGGAACTTCATGTACACACATACAGCTGGGTTTTTTATTGTTTTGTGTGTGGGTGTGTGTGTTTAAACGTATCTCCAATCTATACACACACAGGTGATTTCCCCACAGTCTGCCCCTGATTGGATTTGGTTTAATTCAAATAAGCTGAAACCTTGATTTAAATGGAAAGCACTATAGCCTATTATGCAGCACAGTGGAGGACAGTCTCACTATATCAGCTCGGAATTGCATTAAAGCTCTCACTCGCACTCACCCTCTCCCTCCCTCCCTCCCTCTCTCCCTCCCTCAAGGTCGCTGCCTGACTGACAGGCTCGCATTAACTATGGAGAGAGAGATTTTTCCCAACATAAATCTGAGTATTAGGATGCAAGCCATAAATGTGCGTGTGTGTGAGTGTTTACGTCGGCATGATGAAAAGTCACCGAACTTATGGAGGCGCCATGAAATGAGAACCAGGGGCTGCGATAAGCTATGATAGCTCTGGTACCGCTGTTCGCCACCGAGGCTGGAAGGGCGACACTACAGGAGTTTTATTGCAAGGGTGGGGGCGTATGTGGTGTGTGTGTGTGTGTGTAATAGAGATCCAACAGGTGGGTAATTGTCCTGACGAGACAGAAAGTCCCATTAGCCCTCTGTCAAAAAGAAAAGTAGCTCCCTCCACGCTGGTTGCTGATATAGATCTGTGAGAGAGGGAGAGAGGAACGGGAAAATAGAGCGAGGTAGCATTAAAGTGTGTAAGGCACAGACGAAAGAGAGAGAGATAGAGAAGAGAGGGGTGGGGAGGGTTATAAAGTCCAGAAAGTGGCAGAGAGAGGAAGACGTAGAGTGCAGAGGGAAAGAGAGAGAGAGATGAGCAAAGTCAGAGTGAACAAACAGGACATGAAAGTCAGCTGTTTGATCATCTAAAACTAGGATCACATTACTGTAGCTCCTAATGGACTACGCCTGTCTCACACACACGCACATTTCTTTAAATAAACACACACAGTGATACAAGTGTCTTCTTTCTAATGATAATGGACTCTACTGAATACTGTATATAAATATATAAATAAATATGTATACAGAGGCGCACATTTCCACATCTTATACGTTATTCCCTAATGGAACCGGATCCTCTCTGGAAACAAACACACACACACCATCACACACCATCACACACACCGAGCCCATTTCTCTTCTCTCTAATGGAGCCGGACCCCTGAGAATGACAACCAGGCTGCTACGCATCGGTGGCCATTACCCACAAGGCAATGCGTCAGGGCCGAGGGGCCGGGGCCGTCCGCCCACTCTCTCCGCCTTTCACCCCACATCCGTCAAAAACAGGTACACACCGCTCCCTGTTTCTCCACCTTCCCTCTTTATCTCTCTCTATTTATATATATATATATATATCCATTGTCTCTCTTCCTCTCTTCTGTCTGTATCTGCAGGGAAGAAAGTCAAATTTAAGACTTTTTTTTTTCCTCAAAGCCTTGTTAAAGCCACCCAGCCAGGTAAGAAAGAAAGTACATCTTCTTCCGGAAGACATTCACTCAGATTTGAAAGGAATTCGTTCTCCTCTGGGGGGGGGGGGGGATTTTTCTTGACCTATGTATTTATCAGTCGGTGTATCGGCAAGTAAACAGTCTATTTGTCCTCAGTCTCTGACGTTCGTCTCATTTTTAAATCTCCATATACCATGACATAAACAAAGATACGCTCCTTCGCTGCAGGCTGCACAGAAACCATTTCACTCTCACACTGGGAGGAAACTTCTCATCACGACTTGTCATGAATCATCTACGGCGGCCCGCTGGGGACAGTGGACGCATTCAGGAGAAAAGGGCAGAATGGAGAAAAAAAATAAATAAAAGGATTCGCTTTGCATTTCCGGTCCTCTTGTTGTCGGCCTCAAAGGCTGTGTTAAATTTCAAATGAGGTTTTAGCCGCGAGCCTTGTTAACCTCTGACCCTGAGTGAATTCAGTACCTAATTTGAATAGCTAAATAATAAAATAAAGCAACAGAATGATTAGAGGATTCAAAGCAGCTTGTTATCATCTGAATGCGGCTGATTAAAGTCTTGAAACTTAATATGGACCGTCAAAGAAAACAAACAGGAAATTAATTGTTAAGGGACGCGAAGTCCAAACGTGTTCCATGGAGGGAATTAAGTGAAAATGTAAAACAAACGATGCTACGCAAGAAAATAAGGAATGACCAAACAATGTGATAAAATATAACACAATAAAAACACAAAGGATAAGAAACTCCTTGTTATAAAAATAAAAACAATCTGAACTTTACAAGTAGGGGAAAACTGATCCAATGAGCCGGATCCGTATGTCTGCTTCAAATGTGACCAATGTTAAATCCAGTTAAAGCCACAGAGCTCTCCGTCCTTATGTAAACACTAAGAAGGATTCAAATGATTTCTATAACGTGAAGCATGTACATTTGAGAGTACTTGTTTTGCAGGAGGTAGATTTTACAGAAGGCTAAATGCAGCCTCTGTCCACATATAAAGCAATTTGCTAGTGGATGTTCCAGGCGTTGGTTGCCTAGGCAACCCTATTCCCATCCCAAATATTGCCAAATATGTCTCGAGCAGAGAAACGAGCAGAGCGTGAAAATATTGCCTGCGTAAGGACAGAGCTAGCCTAAGATACGACAATGACAATTCAGACTCTTCTAAATGCCATCAGTGATCACCTGATTCTACAGGCCCACTACCAGCGTGGTGAGTTTGGTGGCAGGAACCAAAATCGTGGGCGGTAAATGTTTGGATCATACGTCAACCAACGACTTCAATCAATCCTGTCGGACTTGATCCTGGCCCACTTTGCACGGCCAAAGATCTTTTCTTTCACCATGGCTATGACTTGCTGAATTTCCTTGATGGCAGATGATCTCTTGTTGCCAGGTTGCCGTTAGTCTCTTTCTGTTTTACGCCTCTTTAACCAAACCTACTACAGCATCTGTCATGGCCCTCTGTAATGACCCAGCATGTTCAGACAGACACTGTTAAATAAATAAGATCCTTTCATTTATGTAGTAGCAGGTGCCAAGGGAGACGACCCTGGCCAAAGAAAAAGAAACAGAAAACCTTGCTCAACTCAACGCAGCATCATCTGTGATGTCGTTTTACATCTACGCTGGAGGCCAGCCCAAACTTCCTCTGAAAGTTGGTCTGGAGATTGCCCAATTTGGAACAGATAAACTCTGGCCGGACCAGTCAAATCATTTGGGAAGGCTTTATGTGGTGAAAGTATTTTCATTATATTATCATTATTGATATCTACAGAACTGTAAAATCCTGTCTCAAACTAAATGGATAAATTGCCAACTTCCTGGATATTATTCCATCATCTTACTAGTAACAACATATGAAAACTTACAAAGCATGTCCGTTAATAAAGATGGATGACGGAACTGCTCCTCAAAAGTGAAGCCAAAGCAAGTAGAGCTCCCCCTGGTGGCTGGCTGCAGTATAGATCATAAGCTCCGCCTCCTCCATGTTAGTGGGCGGGACTTGGGCCAAATTAACACTAAAATAAATATTTTTCATGGATGGTTTCTGACATTTTAGGTATCTAATATAATACTGATGCAAGCGTCCATTTGTTCTGATAAGTTTTGTCTTAGTTCGTTATTTGATGCTAGAAACAGGATGTGACATCATGATGACTACAAGTTGCCATGCCGACCGCTCCGTAATTGGACAACACTGCACAGACTCTGGCTCCGAACTTGAAAGGTGGCGCCGCCCGTATCGCCGAGAAAAAAGCGCCAGTTTAGCCAATGCAAGGAAGTGGGGACGCATAGTCCATATTTATATACAGTCAATGCTCTGAACACAGACACGCTAAGAGGTTTACAGTGTAGTACTATCTTTATAGATGAATATATAATATATAATATAGATGAACCTTGACATACTGTAGAACAAATTAACAACGCTCTTGTTTTTTTTTTTCTGGTTGAATAACGCCTTTGTATTATAAAGCTTTTCCATTTTAGTTTAATCAGTTAAACCTTTGTCTTCATTTATAGTTTCAAATTTTGACTCTTTTTTAATCTGTGTCTTTGTTCCATTTTCTGCCTATTTTTTTGTTAATCACCTTCCCTTTTGTCTCCTCTGTCGTTCTTAAACATCTTTCAGTCATTTCCCCCCATATCTGCCTTGTCTCTCTCTCTTCTTCTGCCCCTCTCTGAGATCGGCCTATTTTTTTTATTTTTTTTGTCCTCCTCTCCACGCTGCTGCCTCTCCTCGTCATTTCCACTTGTCAGGCTAAAGGGAGCAGACAAATGGATGGACAGATGAATACCCAGATCTGCAGAGGGGCAAAAAGAATGATGGAGTGATGAAATAAAGGAGTGACAGTGCGTGACGTCCCTTCAGCTGAGCCCAGGAGCGGAGGAGTAAAAGAGAGGAAGGAAGGAAATGCAGACAAAAGGGAGAAAACTGAAAAACAGGAAAGTGGAGGAGGAGGATGGATTTTGAGGAAATGTCTGCTGTTCTGTATTCAGTAGTTACGGTTACTAATTCATGAAACAATGATGCAAATGGGCGTTATTGTTTTTTTTCTATATATATTCTTCTCTGCCACTTCATAAACAAGACAATGAATTAATCCTTTTGTCTTGAAAGCGCTTATATGTTCGGCTTTAAACACCCACTAAGCCGGAGTCGCACATGGTGAAAAAGAAGCAGTTTATTCGATTTTTTTGTGACTCTGCAATAAAAAAAAATAACCAATACAACTGATGGTTTGTTAAACCTGTCAAGCATTCAGCCCTCGCACAGCACATATGCACTTTACAGTGGCAGTGGGTGATCAGTGGGTCCTGAATGTCAAACAAAGGTAGACAAAGGCAGCTTTTCATTTCTGGCTGGCGTCCGTGAATTTTACTACAGCGACTGCTGTTGCTGACAGACTTTATCAGGAAAGGAAAATTCATTTTATTAGTTCTGTGATTTGTTTTTTGATATCCTGTCTGGTTGAGAGTAGTAAAGTAAAACTAGGAGTTAAAAACATGTTAAGGGTTCGTGCTGCCCAGAGGGAATTATTGTTCAGCTGCCTGTTAAGCTGCTCTTTGTTTTTAATACGGAGCAACAATCATACTACTTTACTCCTGGAGAAGGCCATACACCAATCAGCCACAACATTAAGACCACTGACAGGTGAAGTAAATAACATCGACCATCGTATTACAACTCAGTGTTCTGCTGGAAAACTTTTGGACCTGACATTCATTGGTGAGGATGTTACTTAGACATGTAGCACCCACCTAGACCAGACCAGGCACCCCCACCCCACAGCAATGACACTCCTTGATGCAGCCATCCCCAGCAGGATGCAGCCTGACACAGACACACACACAAAAACACTTTAGGAACAACTAAAAAAAAAAACATGAAGAACAGCAGAAGGTGTTGACCTGGCCTCCAAATTCACGAGATCCCAAACTGATCAAGTATCCGTGGGATGATCCACAGAGGGCCCTCCCCTCAAAGTTTTTTCTAACTTAAACTCATTATGCACTGCTGCTGTATTTAAAACGGCCCTGCGTCCCGTTTGCAATGGTATCAGTAATCCGTATGCAATGGTAATTCCATAATTACTGGATTTAGGTACAAAGCTACAGCTCCAAAAGCAGCACCCTCTATGGCTGTATTTTCCTTTTTCTCATTTATACGGGAACCAAAGTCGTCGCAGTCTCATGAGAGGTGGGCGACATGACACAAGGAAATTCCTGAAAAACAAGTGCATTCATAATGTAACATGTCAGGCACACTGAAAAAAATCACAGTAATCCCCCGGAGAATGTTTTTCTCTGGGATCACAGGTTGACGACTGACACCTAAATGCACATAGTTGCAATAACAAACATCCTTCGGGGGATTACGTAACTGTGTTTGCGAACTGTTCTCGCACAAAAATCACAAGAACAAAGGACAGACTGAAACCAGACGGTAACTGTGAATGCTTGGCTACAGACGCAACAGTTCAGGCTTTCTGCAAATAGCAGAAAGGTTCAAGCCAGGTGAATGGTTACGCTAACCATGTATTATTTGCTAATGCAGAACTGATTCTGTTCTTTTGGGCAGCTGCAATTTTTTTCATTGTTCTTATAATTATTAAAGTATAATAAAAAAGTGCGCTTGCTTTGCAGGAACTGGAAATGATCGTAAAGCTGATCTCTGTTACTTTAGAGCAAGCACCTTCCCAGCATGAGAGCAATCCTTAGTGACGCGCTGTGAGTTTAACTAAACATCATAAACCTTGATGAATCGTTAGCCTGCAACCAACAACCCTTAACACTGGCCTTAAAAATTCGAACAAAACGCAGACATACTGATTTTATTACGCCGCTTATATGTGATCTGAGTTATTCTCCATTACCAGCTGCCAGACGGCTACTATTTTACTTTACTACTGCTGCAGATGCAAACAGAAAAAAAAAGGCCTTGAGAGTAGACGGTTCTCAGCAGAGCTCCGCAGCGTGTGAACAGTCGGGATACATATTGATATATGAGAAAATAATGAGCTCTGAGATCTGAACCACGCCAACGTTATCGATGTTAAAGTCTCATTTAAAATTGGAACAATGGAAAATATTTCATATATGATTTGGTTTTTGCTTCCCTGCACTCGTCTGTGACATATCCTGTCTCCAACTCTGTTGAAATAAGGTCAAATATAAGGGCATCACATAGTTTGGCCCAGCAAAATACTTTAATTGCCGACTGTCGTGCTAATTCAGTGGATATCTCCTCATGATCTCTGCAAAGCTCAGTTTCTGCTTTGACAGACGGGTCCATGGTAGGGAAACCATTGCATCCTCTCAACTAATATGCATGTGTTGTTGGCATACTTTGTTGGTGTAGTTGTGTTTGGAGAGCATGTCCCTGACCAGAGCTTCTGGCAAAGAACTGAAGAAAGTGAAAGCAGAGTTCACTTTGTCCTAGTATCACCACTGGCTTCACATCATTAGGGACATTTTTGTCCATTTGGGCAATTTTTTCCTCTTCATCTGGCCATCATTTTGGATGTGTTAGTGCATATGGCACATTTTTTTGAAAAAAAAATAAAAAATCTAATAGGTCAACAGAACTTAAAATGACTTTAAGTAATCAGACTGGCATTTAAAGGATTAAAATCCTCAAAATGATTGAACTGTTGGTAGTTTTGTAAAGTGCAGAAGTGGTTTAAGAGATTTATGCAGAAAAAAAGCAGTTTTTAAAGCAATTTCTTGGACATGAACTGTTGGTAGTTTTGTAAAGTGCTGAAGTGGTTTAAGAGATTTATGCAGAAAAAAAGCAGTTTTTAAAGCAATTTCTTGGACATGAACGTTTTTGTCCTTAAAGGGAATTACGGTCTTTTAACCTGGCATATATTTCTGGCATAAAATATGATCGTTCACACACCCATATAACTTTGGTGTTATTTGGAGTCGTTTGGAAGATATTTAGCTCCAGTGGAGTGCCACATATATCCATACAGTGGGAGTGACTGGGGCACCGAAACACAGCCTCTAAATCGTTCATTTCACCAATATTTTGTTATGATACGCTAGTGCTATTCCCCGCTAAGTCCGGAGTTACCTGTTATCATCATCCGGGGTCCATAGATTTAGGTACTGACCTCTGACCTGGATGATGTCATCTCTGAGCGCCGTGCACACCCGCGAAGGTCACTTCTTTACCTGTAATTTGCTACTGCTAGTTTTTTGCAACATGGCTGAATATTTTTCCGATTCTGAGGTTGTGGACGAACCATAGCAGTAGCATTGGTGTGAAATAAAAGAGTTTCGCAGCAGATAATGTGTTATTTAGAGGCTGCGTTTCGGTGCCCCAGTCACTCCCACTATATGGATATATGCTGATCTAATTATCTCCCCAACGACTACAAATTACACCAACGTCATATGGGTGAGTAAACGATCGTATTTTATGCCAGAAATAAGGTCCAGGTTGTAAAAAACAGTAGTTCCCCTTTAATGACTCAAGAGGGTAGAAAATTAAACTGATGCCTGATGGTTTAGACTGGAGGACCTGTACACCTAGTCTGGATGTGAACACCCTCAACACACACAAAAGGCCACGTCCTCAATTCAAATCCAAGCGACAATAAATCGTTGAAAAGCAAACACATCACCACACGGGCACAATTCTTACAGACGGCACTGCGCTGCATAATGCTAAACAGTTTGCACTGTCAGAGGTTCCCAGTGAAAGGCAGTCAAGCGTGAAAAAAAAACACTGTGAATAACTGTTCATTAAAATTCATGTGTGTGTGTGTGGGGGGGGGGGGGGCACTGCTGTTTTATGAACTACACTGAGACAGCGCTAACTGGTGCAAATCACTCGGCCTGCTACAGTAAGTGGACAATATGAAGCATTAATAACACATTAGTATAAACTTTATATTTCATTATTTATAAACTACACACCGTCTTATAGTCTGAGAAGTAAAATACAAGAAAACAGAGACAAACTCATTTTTACCACCTTTTATCTCGTCTTTGAAGTATCTCTAAGAAACGTTTGACCTCAACACAGTGCGCGGCTACATCAGCGTAAGTTGTGAGAATTTGATTTTCAAACAGCATAAAGGTTCTTTTTTTTATTCATATATACATATACTACTGCTAACACAATGAGCAAATGAAAGTATTAGAGACGAGTCTGACACTTTGCTCTGTGGCATTGTGAAATATTCTACAGCATAAAACAGACAAGGGCAAAGAGGGAGCTGTTTTCCATAAATGGAGCTTAAAAGACAAGTCTGGTGATATTATAGATGCTTCTCTTCTTTCCGTCTTTATACAGCTGATATTCTACACCACTGAGCTCCACCATGATATATCCCTTCATCACCATAAACATGGGCTGTTGTTTATCTCAGATCAATACTACTTACTTTCCAATTTTTTTTCTAGTATTAGATTAGTTTTGACTTTTTTTAGTTGAGTTTAATTGTAGTAGCCTTTAAGTGAATCTATAGCGGCGCCGCTGAAGCATCCTTTGACATCTGACACTCATCCATCTCTCAGAAGACCTCCGCACAAATCAATCCTCCACAAATGAAAAAGGTCCGACAGAAATCCTATAAAACTTTCTAAGTTCAACCACTAAGTGCACAGCTAACTTCTTAACTTAATCTACACCGATCAGGGATAACATTATGACCACCTTCCTGATATTGTCTAGGACTCCCTTGTGCCTCCAAAACAGTTGTGACTCATCAGAGAACGGACATGGGTCTTCTGAGGGTGTCCTGTGGTGTCTGGCTACACAATGTTGTTAGTGGGGAGCCTTTGAGGGGAGGAGCCTCTGTGGATCATCCCACAGATACTTGATCAGTTTGGGATCTAGTGAATTTGGAGGCCAGGTCAACACCTTGTGCTGTTCTTCATGTTTTTTTTTTAGTTGTTCCTAAAGTGTTTTTGTGTGTGTGTCTGTGTCAGGTTGCATCCTGCTGGGGATGACTGCTGCCATCAAGGAGTGTCATTGCTATGGGGTGGGGGTGCCTGGTCTGGTCTAGGTGGGTGCTACATGTCTAGGTAACATCCACATGAATGAATGAATGCCAGGTCCAAAAGTTTCCCAGCAGAACATTGTATTGTCACAAGATGGTCAGTGTTGTTTACTTCTCCTGTCAGTGGTCATAATGTTGTGGCTGGTCAGTGTACATTGTACAGGGACCTAGGATTGAGTCCAGCTTGGGTTTAGGGTTAGGGTGCCCGGAGTAAAACTACGCAAACACAGGGAGAACATATGAACTCCACACTGAAAGGCCCTGAGAATAGAACCCTCTCTGCCCCGTAACAATCGGAGTCAGAACGTCGGAAAAGAATTCAATAAACGTCGTTGTTGCTATTCATATTTTCATGGGACTTATTGACACTAGGAAAATTGAACAACACCAGCCTCGTCCTTGAAGATGTCAGAGTTTCTCACGGCGGCAAATTCCAAACAGCTTCCGCCGCTTTTAATCATGTTCGCCGTTATGGAAACAAGCCGCAAGAGCGAGAAAAGGAAATAGTTCGCTGCGGATGAAAAAGACAACAACAGACAAAGGGGAAGCCGCGTCACAGACGAGAGGGGAACATCCGTAAAGTAAAGGTCAAAAGAGAGTTCAGTGCTATTAACAGTAATTGGAATACAACAAAGGTCCTTTTGTGTTAGGAAGGTCAAAAGGCAACGAGAGATGAAATATTCAGAAATAAGAGGGGAAACTAAAAGAGGTCTGTCAGTTTATCTGTTCTTTTCTTTATAAATCAATGTTCTCTCATAATGTACTTTAACTGTTATCTAAAAAAAAACAAAGCAACAAAGTGCATAAAACTAGGCGTGTTGTGTTTCTTGAAGGCGTTTCATCTCAGACTGAACACATGCTCACCTGTGACTGGATGAATCTGATTTAATCTCAAGTTTCTGGGTTTGAATCCATCGTCCTGACTGGTTCCTTTCTGTGTGGAGTTTGCATGTTCTCTCTTTGTCTGTGTTGGTTCTCTCCAGGTTCTCCAGCTTCCTCCCATCATCCAAAGACATGCTGGTTAGGTTCATTGGTGATTCTAAATTGGCTCAAATTGGCTAAATCTCTGCGTTAGCCCTGGGACAGACTGGAGACCTGACCAGGGTATACCTCGCCTCTTGCCCAATGACAGCTGGGATAGGCTTCAGCTGCCCCATGACCCTTCAGGGGCCACTCCAATACCCAATAATGGCCAGAGACTCAAAATGTGAACAGAGGGGAATATTTTTGTGGAGAGACGTTGTTAGATTATATCATCATCCACCTCGCCTTGTTCACAGAGGGTTTCTTTTGTCAGTTTAACATTAAACATCTGTCTTCTCACCCACACGTTCCCAACTTCCCACCAGTCATTTAAAACTGAAGAAGCTGCTTGGATGATGGTGAAACCGTTAGTTTTTTTGGATAAAACACAATCTGGATGATTGAGAACCTTCATGGACAGGAGTTTTACATCTTAATTGCACGATTTTACAAGAATATTATTGAGATTCCATCCGCTCAGAAAGTAACTTAATGCCTGCAGCGATCTCTCTGTTAATGTGGTTATCTGTGAGTCCATCCCTTTATGTGCCAAGGGATGGACTCACGAGTCAGGTCCAGGGGTGAAACGAGAGGAAAAAACATAACACAAGGCTACGATGTATTCTTCTCTGCGTGCGGAGACGGATGCAGGAGTTAGTGGACAGATGGATGGATGGATGGATGGATGGATGGAGAGGAAATGAAACCCATAACCTGTGTGAAGACGTCTCCGAGTCCGACAAGAGCAGATATATTATCGAGTGCGTCGGGTGGAGACGGATGAGTGGAGACGGAGAGGCCGAAACAGCGGACGGCATAAAGGAAGACGTGAGTGCGTCCCTGGAGCGGAGAGTTTTTAAAATGAAAAAGTGTGCATTCGTGTCAAATAGTGCCTTTTTGGTGGAGGTGTACTCTAAGTGTGTCAGATGTTTGAGTGTGTGTGACGTCCAGACATCCAGGTTAAAGAGACAGATGGAGACTGATGAGAGGAAGATAATGTACAGAGCAAGGGGTGAGGAAGGGAGGAGAGAGTGATGAGACAGATGTGACAGATGGGAGAAAAGATGCACTCTCTCCATCCCTCTCTCTCTCCCCCTCCTCCCCCCTCTGTCGTTAATAAAGCCGATGAAGGGCCCTGGTAAACAAACCAGAGGGCTTTCAGTCGCTTGGAAGCAATTTTAAATATCACACATGTGTCAAAGATGGATATTGATTTCCGAGCAAACGCAAACAGACCAATGTGCTTTATTTATTTTTTTATTTTTTTATTTAATCCTGCTGCTCAGTGAACGAGGAGCAGAAATAATTAAAAGAGGCCCCCACATCCAATAAAGTTGCAAAAACATGTATAGACACAGGCAAACATTTTAATTAACTATTGACAGATGGAGTCTGTCAATAGTTGTATCTGTTGCATAGACACCGAAAAGAAATAACTTTCTACCACACAAAACTATAGAATATATATTAAAAAAAAAAAACTATGGGAGGACTTTACAGTAAGTGGACAATATGAAGCATTAATAACACATTAGTATAAACTTTATATTTCATTATTTATAAAATGTCGCTCCTACATTAATAGACATTGGGAAGCAATTTATAAATGATTTGTTCTTAGTTCAGAAGCATCTCTATAAGATTTTTATTATAATTGTATTTTCCTACTTTACTAATGATCATTCAATCGCTTTTCCTGTGATGGGTCGTCATTGGGCGAGAGGAGGGGTACACACTGGAGAGGTGATTTAGCCAATTTGAGCCAATTTACAATCACCAATGAACCTAACCTGCATGTCTTTGGATGGTCGGAGGAAGCTGGAGTACCTGGAGAGAACCCACGCAGACACAGGGAGAACATGCAGACAGAAAGGAACCAGTCGGCCGATGGATTAGAACCCAGAGCCTACTTGCTGTGAGGCATCAGTGCTAACCACCACAGAGTGTCTTCTCTGCAAATTGAAAATAATTTAATAGCAGGCTCCACCACAAACCTGCACAAGGACATTTATAACGTTTGTTTACTGAGTTTGGTTCTATTTTTGCTTGTGTGGATTTGATTGCAGTGTTTTGTTCATTTGTTTGCACAATTAAAGTTTTACTGAAACATTAAACAAAGGTAAGAACGCTTTTGTGACAGAATAACAGCACAAAATTAGACAATTAATTGGCTTCTCGTTAAAACACTGAATGGAAAAGGGCTTATTAACACACAAACCACACGTATTTGCTGCGTTGGCTTAAAATATTAAGCTATAAACGAACAAAGAGACGTTCGGGAGCCGAGAGAGCCGACTCTTCTTTGGGAACCGCGGCAAAAGAGCCGGCTCACAGAAAAGAGCCGAACTGCCCGTCATTAAGGTGAGCTACTGGTGTGTGTGGAGAGTCTGATAACATTTCCGATTTGTTCTGAGACTCTGGCGGAGTAGATTAGACCCTGGTGGGCCACCATAGAGTTAGCATTGTATGGGAAACTCTGGATCACTAGTAAAGTGTAAAAATAGAATGATTAAAGCATTTATAACTGCATTTATATTTACTAATGTCTATTAATGTAGGAGCGATACTTTATAATGAAGTATTTACTAATGCTTCTAGTGTGTATTATTATAAAGTGTTACCAGAATGTCTCATTTGCAGCAGATGTTCATTATAATGCCCTTATAATATTAATTTAAAAGAAGAAGTATTTGTTTCCCCTCAAGTATCGTGGCTGAAATGAATGACAGTTATTATTCTAATGGTTTTGTAGATATAGTTAATAACTGCAGGAAAAGGCTGTGAATCATACGACCGTCAGACCTCGAAGACAACTCTGTTATTTCCGAGCATATAAATAACACCGACGTGACAAAAACACAGAACGAGCTCAGCAGCGAGGTGACGGCTACACATTCTGTTTCGGCGCCCTCAAAGGGAATCCATCCCGTTTCCATCCCGTCTCAATCGTCTCTGGAGGGTTTCTGACATCTGCCACTCTCGCGTCACGCTTCCATCCACCCCACGTATCAGTTCAGCTTTTTTTTTCTTTAACCTTCTCACGTCTATTTATTTCCCTGCAGCGTGCTCGGTGAATCACAATCTCAGCAGGCGGCCACGCAAATCCCTCAAATCTCTCAAATCTCCCACCACGAAGTTCAACTTTTTTTCCCCCTCTGATCAATCGAGGCGCAGAGCTCTCCCAGAGATTCTCAGGTGTGATTATGTTTGTACACTATAAAACTCAGGTGGGTAGAATCAATGAATAAAAACATCTTACCTGTTTTCTCCCTGTTCACTTTAGGTTGAATCAACTTTTAAGCTATTTAGCCGCTAAAGAGATCAATAGTTTTGATGTTATTTTGGATATTAGTCGGGCTGGTAAAGACACCCACGATAGCTACACTGGTAAAAAGAGTTTGGAGGAAGCTGCTAAGAGGCCTGTGTGTTTGACTGGATAGATTGAGCAGAGCTGAAAGAGTAACTTGACACTGAAGTCACTTTTTGGATGACTAAATTACATGTTCTGTCACACCGTCTATTGATCCTGGTCCCACTGCAACAGGAGTTAATCACATTTTTCCACTGAACTCAATATTTTTACCCGGTTGGCACAAAGAAAAAACCTACGACATACATCCTCAACTAAAAGGGCTTTGTCACATTCACCTTAAGAGAGCGGGGAGCACTCCTGAGGTCCTTTTATGACTCTGTGGTCGCGTCATGGAGTGGTCTCCTGGAGTGGCAGACAAAAAGAGACCGAACGGACTGGTGAACAACTCTGGCCTCTTGAGCCTGTGGAGGGGGTGGGTGATTGGAGGATGATAGCAAAGCTGTCAGCTCTGATGGAAAACCAGTCCCACCCTCTCCAAGGCGCTATAACCGAGTGAAGGAGCGTTACCGTGGGTTCTTCCCTCTTGCTGCTGTGAGGCTGTAAAACCAAGCCTGCTCCCAGTAGACCACACATGTCAGGGGTGTCAAACACAAGGCCCGAGGGCCAAAACCGGCCCGCCAGAGGATCTAATCTGGCCCGTGGCATGAATTTGCAAAGTGAAAAAGCGGAAATTTCATAAAAGATTACTGGTATTTGGGACGGTTCATTAAGTATATGGAATGTCCTATGTTCAACATGGTTCCCGAAGGCACCATTTTCTTAATGGTATGCGTTTCAGGTGTCAATCTGTTTGATTAACCAATTAGTGATGTTCAAGTTAAGCTACCGGGTAACTAGGTGGGTGGGGCCGAGAGGAAAGAGGCGGAGCCAGAAAAGTTAGTGTGATTTAGTTATGTGTCTACCTGCACGACTTAGTGTATTTGTTTGCTGGAGAGACTGGACGCTCAACAGGAGACTTTTCCTTCGGGAATTCTACTTAACTGATGCTAA
Organism: Chelon labrosus; assembly: GCF_963514085.1. NCBI lineage: Eukaryota > Metazoa > Chordata > Actinopteri > Mugiliformes > Mugilidae > Chelon > Chelon labrosus. Next base: position 5,156,190 of record NC_140349.1, read on the forward strand.
ACCGTGACCACACTGCAGACTGTTGCTAGTTAGCTCCTCGTGCTAGCAGTATGAGAGACTTGTTCTTGGGAAGTACTCTAATCCACATTGACTGCATTGAACTGTGTCCATATGTTTGTGGCAATTTATATCTTCTGTCCTCTCTATCATTTGCTGAGACAACATCCAGCTACAAACAGCCCTTGAACGACCACTCTGGCCTCCACTTGAGGAGGACTGGAGCGACGGTCACTGCTTTGAATTTCAACCGAGCGAATGAAATGAAACCAACGCAGAAGTGACAAAAGGTTCCTTGAATGTCCACTAGATGCAGGCTTCACATCCCCACAGACCTTCATGTTTTAAGACTTTTACAGTGGACAGTAACATGTTTGCAGCCTGGTACAAAAAACAGTTTTAGTCTCTAAGGCTAACTCACTCGCTCATGAATGGTGACAGTCTGTTGAAGCTCCACCTCCCGACCTCTGCTCCACTGGTGCTCCAGCTCATTGACCGTATTTGAATTAGTCGGGAGTTATGCGGCGTCAAACAAGGCCCATGTCCATTCTCTCACAACTGTCTCGAAGGCACATGGGTCAGATCATCAATGTTGTGTTCACAATTACCGGAACATCTGTAGTTTCAAACATACTTTGTGGACGTACAGGTTTGAAGGACACACACAGACACTGCAGGACGACTACAAATCCACCTACACATCCGAGCAAGAACAACAAATCCCCTCGGCTGCTATAAAGTTCAATTTCAAATCCAGCTCCATCACACAAAGATACGTATACAATACTCAACAAAAACAAAAGAACACACACACACACACAAATACACCCACTCACACACACACAGACCCGTCCTCCAGTCCGCCCACTCTCTCCCCGGATCACACTATTCATTTCATCTTTGATTCCCTTTGCGGAGATGATGAGTTGGAAACATGAAAGGCATCCAGTGAACTGAGGAGAGACTCATTCTATCGCTCCATCTCCCTCCCTGTCCTTCTGTCTCTCTTTTCCCTCTTCTATTTTTTTCCTCCTCTCGCTGCTTTTTCCCTCTAACTGACTCCGTCTTGTTTTGCCTCACCGTCTTGTTCTTCATGTTTCGGTGATTATCTAGTTTTCCACCTCCCTGTATCTCTTTCATTCTCCCTCTTCTCCTTACATCTCCACGCACATAATCTCTTCTGTTTGTCTTTCTCACTCTCTCTATCTCCCTCCCTCCCTCCCTCCCTCCCTCCCTCCCCTTCTTCTCCTGCTGCTTCTCCCTCTCTTTCCTTCTCATTTTCTCCACCCCTTCCCTTGGGGATCTGGCAGATAGTGGATGTTGCCACTTGGGAATGACGAGGGCGGCGAAGCGGTGGATTAAACACTGAACGATCTGCGGAGTGCCTTGAGTCAAAGCACTTCCCCGCAACACACATGGTCGCGTCACGGCTGCTTCGGTCTCCAGGATCTATTCTTAGAAGCAAGAACATCCTCTTTCCTTTCCTACTTTCCTTCCCTCCCTGACACACACACACACACACACACAAAAAAAAGCCAATATCTCGCCAGGGTGACCCATAAACCCTTGTCAACATCTGAGTGACCCACCCCGCCTTTTACTCTTCACCCCCTTTTCTGCCTCCGCCTCCCTCCCTTCATCAATCTTCTCCGCTCGTGTCAGATAACTCCATTAAGGAGCTCCAATTAAGGCCCGGGCAGATTGGCGTTTGCCGCAGCGACCGCCCCGCCACGCTCATATTACGGTCTGGCCCAGGAGAGGTGAAAAGAAGGGGAAAAAAAGCGTGAAAGCAGCAAAACACAAGAGCCGAATTATTATTATGAATGCTTTTCATTACTTTCTTCTAAGGGACCGTACAGAAATTATTGGAAGGGAAGAGGAGGTCAGGAGAAGCGAAAGGATGAATATATATTTGCTCTTTTCTTGCTGCAGGGGAAAGTAGTCGGACTATTTCGGTAGAGCTAAGATGGATCTTTTTATTTTTTAAACACCGCGCATTTATATTTTAGCTTTAGCTCACGGGATTAATAAAAAAAACAAAAAAAGGGAGTCATATAATTGCAAACGATGGCTTTATTGTGCACTGTGGCTCTTGAAGGTGAGCCTCCTTACACGCGGAGAATAAAATCTGTTTCAAATGATTTTTTTCCTCTGCCGTCGCACCAAATCTACCGAAACATCAGACCCTACTTTTTTTCTTGCATGATAACAATGAACTAATTTAGATTTTGTTTCACTGCATCGGGACATGGCTGAGTTCCATTTAGCGTCTCATTAATCTACATCAGCGAGCTACCGTGCACACGGTGCCTGGTAGGGGATCGGCTAAAGGGAATGCAGCCGTCGTTGCTGTTATCGGTTCAACTGCGCTTCAATTTCTGGTTAAAAGTGAGATTAGCAGTGAAAAAAAAGTCTCTTAATGAGTTGATTTTATCAAATTTTAAAAAAGCAGGATGTTTTTTTTCTCTCAAGACAAAGATTTACCTCCCCTCCCCAGTTCGATTTTATACGTTTAAAATCCTCTAAAGCAGCTGTGTTTCCATGTATAGAGTCCTTTAATTTCCTCATGTATTCCTGTTTTCTAGATTATTTATCACGGCCCAAGACAAATCATAAAAATTTATCACACTCCACACATTCCTATTTCTGTTTGCGCCGGAGTCTCGTATCTGTAAACCAGAAACCCCAAAGATCAGATCAGATCGGCGCTATCCGGCAAACATCCGTGCTCTTCCCTTCCTCGTTCGTCATCCGTATTTATTCCACATCTCCCCTCCATCTGAGAATGTCTGAACGTGGCACTCGGGCCCCGGGGAAAGCGGCGCTGGAAGCTGCAGGAGAGATAACTAAAATAGCCGCCGTAAAGCCGTGAGAGCTAATTTAGGCCGAGCAACGGTGCCTGAACAAATGGAGGCTAGCGTATCTCTAAAAGGGAGAGAAGAAATTTAAAAGATGACATAATGTGAAGAGGACACGTAATGACTTTAAGGTTCATGAGGGGTGGAATTAAAAAAAGATGGAAACTGTGCTGATTAATATGAAAGTGAATGGATTTTTACGGCTGATAAATGAACGACTGGATTAAAACGGGATTGATCTGACAAACCCAGAGGCCGCGTTTGAGTAACGCCGGTTTAATCGCGCCAGTTATTGTCCAACAATCTGCGCCGCAAGCTTTTATCATCGGACACGACGCCGCAGTGGTCTGTGAGTCGGTGAAAGAACAAGTCCGACGTTTTCGGCCGTGCTGCCTGGAGCTGCTGCCCCTGGGATACTGTTGTGGGGTCTGAGCCGTTTTGAACTCGAGCCGGCGCTTAACACAGCGAGTTCTCACTCAAACCTAGCAGAGCCACAGCACATGCGACGTCTATGCTGACGCCAACGAGATTATTTAAAACAGTTTTGAGCGTGCAGAGAAACCAAAACCGCTAAACTAGGGCAGCATTTGCAATCAAGTTAAATAAAGACAATTGTTTCTTTTGTTTTCCTCCCTGCACCCAAACTGTCTGTGGGTGGTGCATGGGCTTGAGCTGGGTTCTTGAAGACAAAGAACACTAATTCGGAACCCAGATTAGGTTTGATGAAATTCTTGCTTCATACAGTATTAAATTATGTGTTTATAGATATAAAAAAAAGCTAGTGTGTAGGTCTGGATGTGGTGCACAGCTTGACTTTCCACCTTGTTAAAGAAAGAGCACATTACTACCTGCACTGTAGTAATCACTGACTATTTTCCCATTAATCTTATTAAATTATTCTCAGCTGTGGTGCTTCTGGTAGTGTAACTTTAGATTAGAGCTTTTATCCAATCATATTTCAGCCATCATGTGTTGCCGAAGTCAAAGAAATCTGACTCAAATCCTTTTACCAATCACATTTCAAGTTGGTAGTTTGCATTGTTAGGCCTTTTTTTCTTCTTTTATTTCGCCGAGCGAGAGCTGCATATTACAAGTGTCAGACTGACGGTGTTAATGGTGTTGGCGTGGGCTACGGCCGACAGTAGTTTGTGTTCAAGCTTCAGAAAACTTGCAGAAAAGCCTCAGTAGTTTCTTTTGTGTGAGGCGCTACAATACAGCATGCATTCAGGTCAAGAATATAGATTTCAAATCTGAAGTTGTTCAACCCCTAGCCTGCAATAGTGTCAGCGTTTTCACGTCCTCCGATTGGAGGGTCAGAGAGCCGCTCCGTTTAAGCCAAGCTAGCGGTTCATGTTCATCTGCAAATCGTCCCCGTTAACGTTTTGATAGCTTTTGAACCCATGATGGCAGAAGAAGGCACGGCTATCCGTTTGGTTGCAGATCTTCTTAGAATGACATTTTCACGGCGGACTTTCCATGAAAAGCTGGATGTTGTGAGGAAAGGCCGCCCGATCCCGGAGCTAGCTAGCATGACCCAGCTGGAGAAAGTGTGTCCCCGCCACTTTCAGGTCAGCAACTATGAGCGCTACCTTTGGCTAAAAGGCTCTGAGGACAACTCTAAATTGTTTCTTAAGTTCTGGTGAGTAAAATGAATTATATTTACATCTGTTATGTATATTTTTGCCATTTTATTGGGTCGACATTGATGCTTCTGCTTTTTGGGAGACTTTTTGAATTGTTCTGAGTGAGTCAATATTTTAACTGGAGGAATTCTTTGCTGTCAGACTTAAGAAATGACTCAAGTATGTCGGGGGTGTTGCTCTTTCAAAGGCAAAAAAATCAAACGGTTATAATGTAAAACAACAGTAGATCACAGCATTCACTCCCTGAGTTGTCGACTTTTCAATAATCCGTCCAGATTTAATTATCTTTTCCAATATTATATTACTGGTTATCCCACATCAAATACGACCTCTGTGTCAGATTTTCCAGAACGAACCAGAGATCCGCACGCAGGAATGTTGACATTAGTGATAGATGTTTAGCTTTGGATCAGTGTTGACCTGACAACGGGACGGATATCCAACAAGCCGAGGATATTTGTGCACTCCCGAAGGCTTGTTTGTCCAGCTTTGCTCCGTCGCCGTGTGTGTGTGCGCGAAGACAGAAGCTGGCAGTGGTCAACATTTCTGAGCCACGCGCAGCAGACTTACAGAAGACAAACATTCTGCAAAATGTAATCGTCTACTATAAAAAAAAAAACAGGTTAAAACACTTGAGATGAGTTATTTGAAGCAGGAAATCATGATGACTTTTTGTGTCTGTGAGGCTCAGCGACAACCATTCCAACAGGTGGAACTCTATTATACACAAGCATCCTCTACCCGCCAGTTGCCACTGCTTACATCTTTCCAGATCTAAAGTCAAGGCTGAAATGCGCCATCCTCTTTGATAGATTTTTAAGCCGACGCCTCGAATGCGCTGAAGATCTCTGACTGATATCCGAGGATGTTTTCTCCTCTTTTAAACTAAACGATTACACTTTGCAGTCACTCCCCAATCAAGCTATTTCCCGTTTTTAGGTTTTTTTTGCCCCGACCAGCCTTCTTGCTCACCTCCAGCGGCACGGCATCAGAGCCGCGCGGAAACTCGCTCAACTAATCCAGCAACGCGCTGAACGGTTGCTCAATCTGCCGTCCTGCTGCGCCCTGCAATTTATTTGCCTCTATCCGTATTGAAAAGAGATGAATCACGGGGAAAAGGGTACAATCCCACTTTCAGCTCTCCACTCAGCGCCGCCGCACACAGATGCACACTGAGGAAGTGGATATGCAGCAATTCTTTCCTGCAATTTTCTCAAACACAAATAATATGAATATGGTTTTTGAGTGGCTGATGTTTTAGTGTAAAATAAAAAAATAAAAAAAAATGATCTGACTTGCATTTTAAACAGATGTTTGCAGTCTTGTTTGACAATTTGGTTCATTTTCAATTGTGAATCATGCCTTCAGGTCATTGATATACTTTAATAAACTTATTTTTACCAGAGCGTATGCATTATAAGTAAACACTGTGATCTTGTCGCTGTTATCCACATGAATTATACAGGATTATACAGAAGCAGTGACCTGACTCTTCTGGTGCACCAACATGGGACCACAGTTCTGAAAAATTATCTATGGTAGTGATTTTGATGTTTTTTTCAATTCAAAAGTCAACGCTGCAAGTCAAGAAAGTTGGAGTTTATCGCAAAATAAGTCATCGTTAGTCCGGGTTCTAATCCATGGGCCGACTGGGGCCTTTCTTTCTGTGTGGAGTTTGCATGTTCTCCCTGTGTCTGCGTGGGTTCTCTCCAGGTTCTCCAGCTTCCTCACACCGTTCAAAGACATGCTGGCTAGTTTCATTGGTGATTCTAAATTGGGTGTAGGTGTGAGTGTGAATGGTTGTCTGTCTCTCTGTGTTAGCCCTGAGATAGACTGGAGACCTGTCCAGGGTGAACCCCACCTCTCGCCCCAGTGACAGCTGGGATAGGCTCCAGCACCCCCCCGCGCCCCTTCACAGGAATAAGCGGTTACAGAAAATGAATGAAACGATATCAGAATTTTGGACATAGTAGCGAGTTTCACATCTTCTGATGTTATTTTTTTTCTTGAAGAACAAGCTAAAATGTGCTAAGGTGACAGTAATAAGATGCACATAGGAAATAAGGTAATATTGATATAACGCAGACGTAGTTCACTAATTGACTCCGTATCTTTGAGATGATTTCATTTGCTTCTTGTCATCCGGTGTATTTACATTTTATAAATACGCTCCACTTCTTCTCTCTACTGGCCAAAAGTGGATAATGTTCCTTCTTGCTTGTGCATAGTGGAAAATAAACCACGATTAAACTACCGTTGATGAACATTCACCCTAAACTTTAACCTTTCAGCATTTGTGCCTTGCTCCAGACCTTATTTTCTGACACTGCCCTGGGTTTACACCGTATCATCTTAAAAGATAATTAGGAGTCAGTTAATGCAGTTTTAAAAAAACACCTAAAACCTGCACCAATTCCACCTGTGTTCACATCCATTTGCGCTCCCTCTAAAACAACATGCCAGCATTTCCACACAAACATCCCGCCACGCTCAGACTCCAACTCAAGCACAAATTGCCATCCCCTGACTGTAATCCAGTATAGCTTAGCAGTGAGTTATAGCCCATTATTCCCTCGCTATACAACAGGCCTCAGACTATGGAGGTGGGAGATAGGGCTCCTCAGGCGCTTAGCACTCACACAGAGCTTATTCTGCCTTGTGTATGAGAGGCAGCCAGGGAGCACCTGGGCTGCTTATCAGTATATATACTGGGCCACAAATGGAGGGGTGTTATATGTGTGTGTGTGGAGGAGGTGTGTGTGTGTGTGAGTGTGTGTGGGTGTGTGTGTGTGTGTGTGTGTGTGTGTGTGTGTGTGTATTCGTGAGAGAGCATCCATCCCCGAGGTGTCAGAGTTATCTCCTGAGGCCAGAAAGAAAGAGCGAGAGACAAGGAAAGCGTAAGACAGAGATGGATGGAGAGAGGGAGTGAGAAAGAGAGGAAGGAGGGGGGGAGACGAGACACACACCGAGAGAGAAAAGTGAAAGAAATAGAGAGAGAGAGAGGGTAAGTGCTGTCAGCGATGTGCAGGCAGGCGTGTAAGACATGGTCAGTGTGTCACGAGCTAGATCTCTCTCACACTTACATGTGAGCTGGACACACACATCCCCACAGACAGGACTGAGACACCAGCTGATGCTCACCATCACACAACATCCTTACCATCTAATCTCCACCGCCTCAGTCCGACTTACGTGACAAGCTCTCCGCTGAAGAAAAACAGCACCAAGTGACCACTGAACATTTAGTCGTGACACAGATTTAAGGTTTTTCAGGTTTGTGTTAGACATTTACTGATGGGGTACGTCTGCTGCTGGAAGAAGAGCAGTTCCTCAAATGGCCACTTGAGGCTGGCTCTAAAAAGCTTCCATGTTGTCCAACTTTACAGCCAAAATAAAAATGTTCAAGCCTGAATTGGAGTTTACTCTGCGGGACATAGACACCCTAACCTACGCGAGCCATTTGTACTTGTGCTCTTGTCAGTCTAGCTCGCTCTGTAACAACACAAGTCGGCGCTGTGTCTTTTTCGCCAGTTGGGTTAATTTTTGTTTGTACTCCTACTCCACTTTCTACAATGGCGACTGAAGCCTTCACTGAAATTTCGCCAAAGACAAATCATACAAATGTTTGTATCTCTGAACCTCCTCAGTTAACCTTTCCTCCATGTGTTCCATCTTTATTGATCCAAAACAATCAATTTGAAAACTGTGCATATGGAGAAGCAGCTGGAAATATTTAAGAGGAAACACGCTACTACCAAGCGGACCAATCACAGCTCTTGCGGTCTACGTCTACCTGCATCAGTTCGAACCTGTAGCTACGGCAGCAGCCCAGACCCAATTGCCATAGCCTGACGTGTACCTCCCCAAAAATGTAACTATGGGTCACAGCGACGCAGATGGCAAGAGCTGTGATTGGTCCGCTTGGTAGTAGCGTGATTCTGCTTTATTATTATTTATCAATTTAGAGATTTTTTTGGATCAATAAAGATGGAACACATTGAGGAAAGGTTAACTGGGGAGGTTCAGAAGGCGAAATTTCAATGAAAGTTTCAATCGCCATTGTTGAAAGTGAAGCAGGAGGTAGAAACAAAAATTAACCTGACTGAAATGGCTATGAACGTAGGTTACGCCGTCTAGTCCCGCAGTACCTTAAATGAGCCTTTGGTTATATTTCTGGGGCGGTGCACATCAGGGTACGGCGCTGGGGTGTCTGTAGGTTCTAGCTACAGTGTCAAATTGACGCAGAAGCCTAAACCTCCTACTGTAATTAAGGATGTGGCCACATTGAGCCACAGATGGGTGCCCTCACAGGTTGCTAGCCATCTGTCTAGACATCATCCGCGAGTCACATACACGATATCAAGAGGTGAACGGGCGTGTGCAGTGGCTTTGAGGAAAAAGACAGGAGGAAGAGCTGAAGATGTTGAGGTTTTTCTCTGGGTGTGACCAGGATGGATAGGATCAGGATGGGTACATTAGAGGGACAGCTGAGATGGTTTGGATATGTCCAGAGGAGGGAGAGTCAATAAGGATGCTGAGGTTAGAGGAAGACCAAAGAGGAGGCTGGTTTCGGGACGTAGTGAAGGAGGACATGAAGGTAGCTGCTGTGAAAGTGGAGGACACAGGGTGAGATGGAGGCAGATGAAGGGAACAGTCGAAAGGAAAAGAAGAAGAAGAAGAAGAAGTCTGTTCCAGATATAATCAGTTTAAACAGTAAAGAAGATTATGATGAAGACAGAGTCACGTTTTCATTGCGGCCCACATCAATACCACCTTTATCCATCTTTTCAGTTTAAACAACTGGTTGTTTTGCTACCACCACATCCCGTCACCTGAGTGGATTTATTCCAACCAGAGAAAAACGATGAACTTCTAATAACACGGTTTTTAGGAGCTAATATTTTCCTATTGAGCAGATTATTACAGGTTTACACATTCCCTCTCAATCTGATTTAAGTCCATGTAAATGCAACAAACGTCTTCCACAGAGACACAAAGAAATGCCAGATTAGACTACCTCCATCCTTATTATGATATTCTCTCTTGAATATTAATACAGCTATAATAACATACAGGGGAACAAATAATATAGCGACATCTCATATTTACCTGGCTAGAGGAAAAAACATATTAATTCCAGTGTCTAAACACCTCACCTGACTGTGACTGGCTTTCAGAAGTCACAGTCAGGTGAATGGAAGAAGCACCGTTTCCCTGCAAGCTCCTTTATCTTGCAGAAAAACATGCCTTCTGGTTTTAGCATCAATGGTCAGAGGCAGCTGAATATTTCACCGCACACATCAGGATAAACACAAACACAGTCGCACATGGCGCCGGGCAGCAGACCCGAGCAGACACCTGCTCCCTTGTCTGGACTTGTTGTGAACAGGTGAGGAAAAGCTCAACTGCTGTGACAAGGTAAACACAACAACAACAACAACACTCCTCTGGGAGGCAGAAAAAGGAAAGAGAGAGAGAGGTGGAAGAAGGGAGGTAGAAAAAGAGAGAGAGAGAGACGCCAGCTGGGATGCAGGTGGGTGCAGATTCTGTGCATTCTGCCTGATAATGATGGTGGAAGGAGGGAAACGATGAAAGAAGACGGGAAAGCAGTGAAGGAGAAAAAAAAGGAGAGAGAGCTAGAGAGTGACTGACAGAGAGAGAAATTCGCTGGAGAGAAAACCAGACAGGGGAGGTTAGAAGTCAGCAGGTAAATCCAGGAGGGAATAAAGAGATTGACACGGAGCTGAGTCCATGTGTGTCAGTCTCTGCGGCCCGAGCTGAATGACCTCATGATCGACTGACCGGCAGGAATCCTCTGATGATTACTGAGAGACTGACTGAGAGGCTGCTCAGTGGCTGTTGATACCACTGATTACACGGCTACTTGATACGTGAGGAAGAATTAGATTAGAAAAGTATGTGGGCATGATACGGCCTCCGCTTCTGTGTTCCAGTTAATGGCATAAGATTATGACCACCTTCCTAATATTGTGTAGGTCTACCTTGTGCCTCCAAAACAATTGTGACTCAACCCACAGATACTTGATCAGTTTGGGATCTAGTGAATTTGGAGGCCAGGTCAACACCTTGTGCTGTTCTTCATGTTTTTTTTTTAGTTGTTCCTAATGCGTTTTTGTGTGCGTGTCTGTGTCAGGCTGCATCCTGCTGGGGATGGCTGCTGCCATCAAGGAGTGTCATTGCTATGGGGTGGGGGTGCCTGGTCTGGTCTAGGTGGGTGCTGCATGTCTAAGTAACATCCACACCAATGAATGCCAGGTCCAAAAGGTTCCCAGCAGAACATTGAATTTTTTTGGTTGATGTGACTTACTTATACTGTCTGTGGTTTTAATGTTGTGGCTGATTGGTGTATCCATAGCACCATAGCATGTTGTTCCTAGAATTACAGAATTACAATTTTCCAGATTTTCTTTTGTCTTGTGAAACGTTGACTACAATTATTTAGCTCAATGAACCGCAGGAAACTGAGATATCTCTAACAACTTGTTTTTTTTTTTTCTTTCAGCAATGAAGTCTTTTGCTGCCTTTAAATGGAAGTCACTCACGATTAAATAGGAAGTTATGCGAGCAGCATCCGGACGACACTTTAGGGGTTAGGTGCCTTGCACAAGGGTGCTTCAGCCATGGATGTAGAATGGAATAGAACCAGTGACCCCATAGTGCCGAGTCCAGTTCTCTAACCACTAGTACTGAGATACACCTCATGGTACAACCTGGACACATCTTCAGTGATGTAACCGGGGTTACAGAGTGTTTTGGTTCTTACATCAGACACCCTCACCCGGGTGACCCAGCCAGGGGGGATCAGGCCCCGACTTGCGTCCAGCTGGTGCACTACACCACGCATCCCCCCTCCTCAACCAGAGCCAACATGAAGCCTTTTTAGCCACTTCCATGATGTTCTTCATGGCTCTTTGCCTATGCAGTCTGCAGATCCCTAGGAGTCCCAGGACCCCATGTAAATACTGGCCTGCAAATCTCCTGCAGCCCACCAGGTCAACGTACTTGGCCCTCTTCTGTTCTTGAGCCTCCTCCATCCGCTCTTCCCAGGGGACAGTTAGCTCAGGTAGCGCCACCTGCTTGCATGCCACAGATATCAAGAGTGTTGTTGCTGCAATGACGTCTGGGAATCTCAACTGTGTTCCAAGGACGACCAGGAGCTGCCAGTCTCTTGCTGTTGCAAGCAGTCAGCCCCCCAGGATTTTCTTTCTCGCCTGCTCGAACAAACGTGATGGTACACTTGGAGGGGTGTTGCCGCTTACTGTTGTTGATGCCAGTACAGATCGTGTCTGCCACTGCCCGCAGAACCCACCCTTCTGGAACTAGCCACTGATGCTAACAGGTTAGCAAGCTGACAATTGAGTAACTTAATGCAGCAAATGCATGAGAACAATTTCCTCAGACATTTTATAAAATTAAAAGGAAACCTTTGTACAACGTAATTAGAATAAGTTAACGTATCATCTATCGCCTCCATGTCAGCAAACGTGTCACAACTCGTGAACTTGGAACTTAATGAAACTCTACAGTTACAAGGTTGTGAATACACGACAAAACGTCCCAATTTTAAAGCTGAAATTAAAATAGTAGGAAACAGGTGTTAACAGTGATAACAGTAATTTCATCTGGTTTAACAAAGTACATCTGGAAGGTTTCTGATGACCGTCTCAGCTTCATCTCAGGGTCTCAGCTGTTGGACTCTGTGCATATTATTAGTCTACTAACACACCTCGTGAGTTGTTTGCACTAACAGGGAAGTCCTGGTACAGTGTGTCCTGAAACTCTGTGTCAGCTGTGATGTTCCTTGTAATGCATCACCGCCAATTAAACCGAGTCAAGTTCCATTTGAGCCCGTTGTAGTTGGCGCGACGACACCGCGCTGATCGCGACACTGAAGCCGGCTCCTCCTCTCTGATCCCTTTTCAAAAGCAGACTGATCTACCAGGCTGTAATCCAACGCTTTTGGGAGTTGCAGTAGGTGGTGCTGAAAGTGTTCAAGTGACCAAGTTGGGAGAAGAGCTCTGGCAGACGGATGGACCACCTGCTCCGCTGGTCGGCTAGTCCGTCATGGCAGTGGAAGTGGTTGCACAAACTCTCGTCTCTGTATTGTTTCTGCATTATTTGCTTTCTAATCGTGAGCCATATAAACCCTAACTACGCACACATGTCCTCATAAATGTTTAATGTACAATCAGAGCTTGGGAAGATCTGCTGGTGTCTTGTATTTAGACTTGATGTCTGTTCTGAAACAGATTTCGACAATGACAAATGGAGACGCCAGCAGCAAAGCAAATAAAAAGATGTTCTGCAATGACCTTTACATGCAATTCTTTACGTCCCCCACAGACTTAGACAGCCCGCTAATAAAAGGGAAATCAAAAGGTCAAAAGGCTGTTTTAACTGAAGTTATCTTGGCTTTTTGCAGCATTCATTTTGTCCACCCTGCGCTTTTGATAGCCCTTTAATTATCTTCGGTTTAGTCCAGCTCTCTCTGCAGATTTTCCAGCATCGTTACAAACCGTCGCTGGAGTCTGTTAATTTGTGCATCCCAGTCAAGCAGAGTAATCTAAAGGTGTGAAGAAGCTGGAGTAAACATATTCACACACCTCAAAAAAAAAAAAAAAAAAAAAAAAGAAGGCAATTGCCTCATGTTTCACATCTGCCGCTGCCTTAGCCTCGTCAACCTCAGCATTAATTGCTGCCATGCCGCATTGCCCGTGCAAAACTTTTCATGCCCAAGCACACGTTTCCATTTATGAGTCGTCTTCTTCACTTTCGCCATCCTCACCTCGTGCGTCTCCGTGCAGTTTGTTATTTATGAAGGGTGTTTCATTAGCTATTTATGGCTAACTGCACGAGTTAACAAGGTGGGATGTGAGGAACCCGTTTGTAAAATTACAGCCTGATTGAAAACGACAAGTGGAAAACTGCGTGATTAAAGTTTACAGAAGGTTTTACGGGGCGGGTTACGGGTCTGTATTTTAGTTTTTTAAACTTCTGCAACCGTTTACTGTGGAACAAATGCACATTTATATATATATATATATACCTGGCTGCAGATCATTCCTCGTCTGGCAGGTGACGTTTCCAGGGCGAAGAAGTGACTAATACCGTGGCTAATGTCTGTAACTGGCACGCCGAGGGGATTTTTAAGAGCAGACGAGATGGGGTGAATGGAGGAGAAGGGGGAACACACACACATAGATGTAGCCTGAGGTCCATTAAATGTAGCTATTGGAGAAAATGTCAATAAGATTAAAGGCAGATCAGAGAGATCCCTCAGATCATATCGCTACAACAGAGACTGACTGGTATATTGATGCAGAGTCAGTCTGTCTCCTGCAGTCGTACAGTCAGATCATGAAATTACACAAGACAGGCAGGTAAACAGATATGCATGACGTGCATTAGTCAGTTTATCTCTTCAAATGAAACACTTCAAATGCAGAGAAAGTTTGCAAACGTAAAAGCTACCTTCATGTTCTGTGCAAAGATTTCCTGACAGCATTAGCTATGTAAAGTGGTCTGAAGATCTTAAAAGCTTTGAGGGGGAGGCGGAGGCGGAGGGGGATACCTGTGTACCCAGCTGAAGACAGCTGAAGTGCTTTTTACATGACATAAGCTTTTTACATGACAGTTTAAATGAAAAACTCCCCTCCAGGGCGAGATGCGCCCCGTCTCTTTAAAACGCAGTTAAGAGTTGCTCCTGCCGCAGCTTGATGTGGCCGAGGTGTCTGAGCCGCCTGTGCCGAAGAAAAAAAACAAATTGCTGCCATTGCGGCTTGATGAGGGAGGGAGGGTGAGGCTGCAGTTATCGCACCTTTTCATTACTCAACGTTGCTGACAGCTTATCTGCCCCACGTTTAAAAAAATAAAATAAAAAAATCCCCTCCCTTCAAAAGGCTTGAGAGGCTGAGTCAGGCGGCTTTAACAGTCACAGAGACAGGGAGGGAGGGAGGGAGGTGGGGACACGATTGTGGCTGACACACAAAGAGAGAGAGAGAGAGAGAGAAACGACCCACTATGACTTGCTGTCGTCTCAAATACAAAGTCTTTACTCTTCAGTAAATTAAACACAACCCATAAATTCACACAAGCTGCAAAAAAATGCCAGGCTCAAATTAGAGACGACTTGCAGCATTTATCCCCTACAGGAAGGTCTCGCACCGAGCACTTTAATATGCATGCTTTTCAAAATACTATCAGCAGGGGGTCCCAGGACAGAGGTCTCTGGAATGAATAATAAATAAATAAATATATACATAGAAAACTTTAGCCAATGAAACATTTCCTAGTGCAGGGTTTCCTGTTAATACTACGGCGGCCCGACAGCGTTGAATTTCCTCCGCCACGGTCTCATAACGAATCGGAAATATCTTTGCACGTTTCAAACAACGTTGTGCTTGTTTCTCCTATTTGCCCTGAAAACATCTCTCGCTCCCTCCCCTCCCCGAAGGCGTCTCCCCCGCAGACCCCACTCCACACACGCAGGCCGCTCACCTGCTCTGTGATTTAACCCGACAGAGAAAACGTCAGGGTCGACTCACGTAACGTGTGAAGCTATTTGTGTTGTTCGCTTATAAAATTTGACGTTACGGACACTTTTTAAAACCCCATGTTCGTGCTCTGATTGTGTTAGACCATGGAGATTTACAATTATTTTAAGAGAGTTGGTCAAAACCAAAGGAAACGTCTCCATACGTAACGTGAGCTAGCTTAACTTTATAAGAGCTAGCTAGCACAGTTAAAATGATAACTCAACTGTGTACTATAAATTTAATTTATTCACTGACACATTATTTAATCATTTGCTCATATAATTCCACTTCTCAAAAGCATTTTGTTGAGCATTCATGGAGATGAACTGCACAGGCTGCTGCTATTTGTCGCTAAATCCAATATCCGCGTTATTACGGACTGATGCAAAACTCATAATCTTATTCTATGTGTCATATACTGTATAAATAGTTTTTAATAGTTGGGATAGCATCATAATTAGGAAAAAAAAACACCAGGGTCTCATGAAATTTTGTGGGAAACACTGTTAGTGTACATCACTGGTGATTACTTTGTAATGAGAACAATTAATTATAGGACGGGCAGATCGATTGTTGAAGTATTGATCAAGTCCTGTTTTGAGTATCGGTGCAAATGTCAGCAAGATGAACGAAGAGCGTGCCTCAGATCAGATCACATTAGGAACACTCAGCTGCTGCTGTGGGCCTAACTGCAACCAACCAGCTCCTTGTTCATTGAGGTATTATTACATATACAATGCCTGTGTTCTGGCACCGGATACTCTTTCGGTTCAAATGCTGCGTTCAAGAAAACTGGGAGGTCTGAAACTTGAACCTGGAGGTCCTACTAGCGATGTCGGGGCAAATCCATCTACCCCGACTTCACTGAGATGCAGCAGCCTGACGTCACAGGACAACGGCGGCGCCCATGGAGATGCAAACTGTGAATGTTAAAACAATTAATTTACTAGACTATAAAATGCATTTATCTGTTTGTTTTTTTGGTCGCACTAGATATCATCATATGACACAACATGACTTTTGCGTGAGGATATGTCGCTGTAATCTCTGTTATTAGATGAAGTGTTGCCTCACGTTAAAAAAAAACCAACAACAAACAAGTCTGACAAAAAGAGAGGAGGTTTGTTGAGCGTCTACCGTTTCCGCTTTCAGCACAGAGAGAAGTATATTACCTGCTGCTGGTGGAAAAACTTTGGGAGACCTCAATTTCGATCATTGTCAGTAACTTCAGAAACAAAAAAAATATCATCTTATCGCGGTCGGCCATGTTTGTTGTTTATGTTCAACTTGGTTCTCCTGGAGCGCTTTGAGGTCGCATCTAGTACACTCCAAGCGGGATAAATCCGACATAGCACCCTACTGGAATACAGCAAGAGATCTATTACTCCCAGCAGCGTGACCCTTTCTCTCATGTACCTGGAACACCGTGCCCGGCACACTGCATCCACTGCTTTTTTTTCCTGTAGTGTTATTTCTGGTCTTGCTAACAGAGCTCCAAAAAAGTCATTTGTGCAGAGTGCAGGTGCATCTACTGTACGAAAGATAAAAATGTGGAAAAACATGGAGCAGAGGCAGAGAGTCTCCATTTCGACCACACGACAGATAACCTGTTTCCACGGCTAGTTCTATCTGATGTGGATAAGGAAATGTAATCTCACTGCAAAAGTACCCAGTACACACTGTCATCTAGAAAAAGAAAAAAAAAAGGGAAAAAGAAAAATGATCAGAGCTGCCAGACTAGTCCCCTGTAGGTGATCACACCTCAGCAGGTCAGCTGGGTTACATACACGGTGTTCACATTTGTGGCGAAATTTCTCCGCGGGTGAGGAACCATCAGCGGCGCTGATAAAAACCGTCATCACCAAGTCATCGCCTTCACCGCTAAGAGAGAGACAAGGTGTCTAGAGGTGCAGGCGAAGTCTGTCCAACACCTGACGAGTTTATAAACCATGCTCAGGATATTTATTTACCGCTGCTGCAGATTCAGGCTTTCGTCTGTGTATGTGGAAGCTGAGACCACACAGAGAGCTGCAGACCCGTGTGAGATTCATTCTTATCTCATTACAATTTAAAACAACTCTTCCCCCAAAATACCAGGATTAATTCCCCTGAACAATGTCTCGCCATCACAGAAAACAATAAATAAACAGCAGAAGATAAACTGACAAAAAGTCGAACAACTTTTAATTTTGGTGTTTCGTGCCACGCCATATGGAGGGAACGCAACAGATGGGAAGGATTCCTGAGTTAATGATCTGCATGTCACCAGATGAGTCAGGATGCTCGCGTGAAAGTTAAAAATACTCTGCACTGACGATATAACGTCACATCCACATACAGATTAATTACGCTGAATGAGGCCGAGGTCGGCTTTCAACCCCGTCCACAAAGACGGTTTATGGTTTACGGTGAACGCACGCATTAAAGATCAGAAACCTGCACTTATGAAAACAGGCTACTCCTCGCTGTGTTAATTTGCCATTTCTGCAAACACATAATAATACAATCGTCTCCCCGCCCGCCCCCTGGAAGCAGTCTACCATGAAACAGCTACAGGAAGCGTTGATTATTTTCATCAGCAGCCGAACGGCAAGAAACAGCAATAAACTAGTCGAACAGAAAAACACTGAGTAAAAAATAAAAGGCGCTGATGTGAGTAATAAAAAAAAAAAAAACTGGAATGATGAATTCATTGCTGTTCAGGAATCTAGTATGAGGTGACCCCCACCCACCACATATCCCACTGCTACCTATGGTTC
This sequence comes from Chelon labrosus, assembly GCF_963514085.1. Lineage (NCBI taxonomy): Eukaryota > Metazoa > Chordata > Actinopteri > Mugiliformes > Mugilidae > Chelon > Chelon labrosus. The sequence continues at coordinate 5,174,003 of NC_140349.1, forward strand.
GATTATTTTAATAAAAAGGCCTCATTTAACCAGCTCAATCAGAACAGAATGAATTTTCAATCAGATGAGGGAGAGGGGGGGCTGGTGTTAAACCTTTGATAATCAGTTCAACAGGAAAATATCAGCTGCTAATAATCATGGGAACACTGGATCCATGTGGCTCATCATCAAAATCAATTAAATGTCAAAGTTGGAAAGAAACCACTTTATTTAGTGTCCATGCCAACAGTTAAGTTTAGTGGGGTTGAAGAAATATTGTTCATTATACACCGATCAGCCACAACATTATGATCACCAACAGGAGAAGTGAATAATATCGACCATCTTGTGACAGTTCAATGTTCTGCTGGGAAACTTCTGGACCTGGCATTCATTGGTGTGGATGTTACTTAGACATGTAGCACCCACCTAGACCAGACCAGGCACTCCCACCCCATAGCAATGACACTCCTTGATGGCAGCAGCCATCCCCAGCAGGATGCAGCCTGACACAGGCACACACACAAAAACACTTTAGGAACAACTAAAAAAAAACATGAAGAACAGCACAAGGTGTTGACCTGGCCTCCAGATTCACTAGATCCCAAACTGATCAAGTATCATGTAGGATCCACAGAGACCCCTCCCCTCAAATGCCCATTCTCTGCTGAGTCACCACATGGGAGACCTACACAATATTAGGTAGGCGGTCATAATGTTATGCCTGATTGGTGTAATTGTACCAATTACAAAATTCACTCTTCCATTTTCTGTAACTGCTTGTTCTCTGGGAGGTCACGGGGGGGGGGGGGGGGGGGGGGGGGTCCACCTTGGACAGGTCTCCAGTCTATCGCAGGGCTAACAAAGAGAGACAGACAATCCAGAGAGAACCCGGAGAGAACCCACGCAGACACACGGAGAACGTACGAACTCCACACAGAAACCAAACTGTAAGTGAAAATGGTGCCGGAGGTTGCTTAGGGACCAGTGGTACTCTTTCATAGCGCATATACCACGGCAGGAACTGAGAGAGATTCTAATAACTGTTTTCTGAGTCCTTTTTTTAGTCAGGGGTCTAAGAGGAGCCTAGAGTGACGTAACAGTACAGTGACTGGTTGAGCTCCTGAATGCAACAAAGACTATTAAAAAAGTTGAACATCTCTGATGAAGAGGAACGCACCAACAGAGGAGTCCGGGCTTTCTGAAGCGCACGCGTAACGTCGTTGGCGTATGAACAAGCCATTGCATCACGTCAGTGTTCCTATTGGCTGAGCGCCAGAGGGAATTAGATCAAAACGACTAAAGAGAATGGGAGAAAGGTGGCAGGGTGGTCTCATCCCATGAAATCAAACCCGCCGCTTTGATCCTACCCACGACTTAGAAGCATTTTCTCATGAAAGACACTGAACGCCTACTTGCCTCCCCTCTCTTTGTAATCTCTACATCTGTGAAATGTACGTGCATACGTGCGAGTCGGGGGGGCAGACGCAAACATGTAAAGAGTGCACTCATAGAGAATCCTCACGGTGGATTAGGCAGTTCACCCCCCCCAAGGCGAAGCTGCATGGCAGGGAACTCCACACTCTTTTATTTCCACAGCAGTGAGTGGGTACACAGAAAAAATAAATTGTATATAATACTATTTTTTTTCCCTCTCGACCTTCATGAACCTCTTCTTCATTCAGTCAGCAGCCTCTTCATTGCTGCAGCTCACAAACACACAGTTTATCCACAGAACTTAATGTGCACACGGCCGACTATTCCAGCTGATTATAAAGACTCGTGTGAAGTCGTCCATTGTCACGTTGACTTCAGGATCTCCGTGAGAGGCAGCCTACAAGGACGCGGCGGAGTAAAATGAGCAGCAACGTTAAATTTACCCTTCAGTGAAATACTCGGGAGGCGGGCCGCGTAAAAAGCTCTCGCGGGCTCGGTCGTTCCTCAGGCGGATTCTTCCTCTGTTTGTGTTCTTCCGTGACCGTAATTGGCCCTTTATTGTGCGAGCTGAACTAAAATGAAGCCGACAATGACGAAGCGTCGCAGAGGGACCGGACCTGTGGATGTTAGAAGCTGCAGCCCTCCAGTAACCCGTGCTTCCGTTAATGCCTCTGCTGTCATGCTAAAGCCAGGCTGTTTATTTCCTGCACTGTTTTTCTCTTAACGAGGCTACGATACGGTGCTAAATAGTTCTAGAGGAGAAGTAATCATTAGTGAATTAAACAAGTGACGCAACATGATTGAAGGCACTTAAAACGTCAGAATGAATCAGAATGACTGACACTGGGAAATTATGACAATTAATTAGGCTTCACATGGTGTCCCTTTTATTTTATTAAGTAAATGTACTCTTAATTTTGAAAACAATTTATAGTTTTGCTTGTAGTTATAATTATAACATCGATCAGCCACAACATTAAAACCACTGACAGGATAAGTAAATAACACTGATTATCTTGTGATAATACAACGTTCTGCTGGGAAACTTTGGCATTCATTGGTGTGGATGAATGAACAACATCCTGTTGCCAGACACCACAGGACACCCTCAGAAGGCCCATGTCCATTCTCTGTTGAGTCACAGCTGTTTTTGGAGGCACAAGGGAGACCTACACAATATGTTTTGCTTGATCAGTGTATGTTCAAACCAGAAAGTTGTCATCTTGCGTATACACCTCCTCTCTGACCTCAACAAGACGGCTCTATTTCTTCTTCTCAGGTTTCATCAGTCGTCCTTTCACTCCATCACTAATAACATCACCATCATCCTTTCATGCGGCTTTGTAAAGAATGACAGGACACCTGCAGACGCTGTAGCAGTTCAAATTAGTTTTTAGGACACAGTATTCCTGTTGGAACAGAACATGACCAGCCAGGTTCAATATTAGGACGTAATGTTATGCCTGATCGGTGTATTAGTTATTAGTTATTTTGAGCAAAGCATTGTGAAGCGTGATTATTCATGTTGTCACTGAAGGTAGAAAATATTCCTCTGGTTTCTTTTAATCATAAATGAAGTACCTGCAACTAAGTGGCTATTACTGATGCTGATTATCCCTGAACTCATTCATTCATTCGTTCGTTCATTTTCTGTAACCGCTTGTGGGTTGATCAGGTTGATCAGACTGAACATGTGTGTAGTTTGAAGGAATGCAGGAATGCACGTAACTCACTCCATGAATCTTTATCCGTGTCTTTTTTAAAAAAAAACAAAAACAAAACAAGGAACAACAACAGAGCTCTGCACGGTTTTATAGTGCAGCAGCAGCAGCAGCAGCTTTAACACAGAGAATAACAGTAATTTTATTCACCTGTTCACCCGCAACTTTCCCTCAATAAACAACATCCACCCTAAGTCCTCACGACGTGATCCACGCCAAGAAAAACAAACGGTGATTATTCCGTCGTTATAAATAAATATTACATAATTACATTACTCTAATTAAACTAATCATTAAACTCTGTTTGTTCTATCTGAGTCCAAGAGAAGGTTATTAGTGTGCATGTTAATGTGCTCATTAACTTTATAAGAGTGTTCGTCAATATGAGTTTGTGTCTCATATGTGTAACATCTAAGCCTGTTGTGTTGAAGCCTGGCACGGATGTGAGAGGTTTCTACTTTGTTTTGTAGGAGTTTTGTATAAATCCAGCCGGTGTGTTGTCATGGTAATAAAGTCACACTAAATTTGTATGGCAGCAGTTTGAATAACAAAGCAAACAACTGTTCCAGCAGTTAATTAGCAGCCGTTCTGATGCTCACTGCACCGAAGCTAACCACCCGTGTAACCTTCCTCCCCTAGGTTTTCATGAAGACAGAACGATGGCTAAATAATGTGTTTGCTGATATTAGAGATACGTCAGCAGAGAACAGGGTGGACACAGCAACGTCACATCTTGAGCTTCTACAACTGCATCCCAGCAGAAATGTCAGTGGTCATAATGTTGTGGCTGACAGGTGTAGGAGACTTATCACATAAAAATGACTTCTTTAAACGTCTTCTGTTCACTTAAATGTCTATTTCCGTGTTCAGTACTTGCATGGCTGCCTGAGACGTCATGGTTAACAAGCTCTGACTGGGAAGTCCTTGTAGAGGAGAGGCGTGTAGTGAACGGTCAATTTGCTTCCACGAAACCAAAACACAAAGAGGAACTACTTTGTTTTCATGTGTTTCAACAAGATCCTCACCACATGACAAAACCATTTTGTTTGCCTCGGCCTGAGAGAATATCACGAACGCGTGACAGTCATAAGACCCAACAAACACGCCGATGGAGATACATGTGCATTTTGTTTACAGGCCTTTGATAAGCTACGTACACACTGTGGCTGAAAAAAAAAAAAACCCTAAATGATTTACCCAGAACACCACAAACCTCCTCACTCATGTGAGAATAAATAACCGCTGCTTTCAAACCACAGCGACAGCATTATTAAACACCGAGCTCCGCTGTGATGGAGCGAAATTAATCTCCAGTATTAAATTGCGTGCTTTCTCAGGAACAATGTGTTAAAGGATGACCTATCTAAAGAAAGAGATAATATTTGTGCTAATATCTTCTCTTGATTGATTTCTGTATGAAGACAATTATGTAGGAGATGCGGCCGTGCGTCAATCTTCCTTACATCCGCCCACGCGCATCAACTGTAGGTTTCCACACTCATTACGCCTGTTGTCGTCTACACTGTACATATGCACTGTATACATTCACTTTTATCCTCTGCATTTACTCAACATTTTAAAGTCGGCCGTCTTGTCAGAGTTTTCATTTTTATGCGACACTGATGCTTCATGGAAATTTAATGCAAAGCGTGGCGGTTGTCACGGCGTGGCAGTAAACAGGAATATCAGTAAAGAGAAGCTTAAAAGCTCTGACAGGCTGATGAATGAAAAAAGGCAGCACTCACCCTTTGAAAAGCTGTCTATGGTTCTTTGCAAATAACGTGCATGCATTACAAGTTAATGCATATAATCAGAGGAGCAAACACAAGGTGAAGAGTAGTGCCACCTGCAAGGACAGCTATTAACTCTGCGTCAGACAGAAAGGAAGACGGGTCCTTCACAAGCCCCAAAATAATGTCAGATCCGTTCAGCGGAGAATGAAGGCTTGTTCAAGGGTGCACACGCAAACTAACACGTGCCCAACAAAACGTGTCAGGGTGACAATAGTGGGATTAAAACTGGAAGTGGAAGCTGCACTGAAATAATTTTCTAAACTGCGAGCGGCTCTGAGGATTTCATCGTACCCTCTGGTGTTTGTCAAGTGTCTATATGTTTGGGAAAAGGGCCCAGCAGCTTTCATATGCCAAAGCCACAGATGCATCAAAATCACAGCGGCAACAACATGAACAGAATTGATGAGACGCTGAGAGGAGGAGAAAATAAATAAATAAATAAATAAAAAATCATCCACAGCTCTGAAGCGAAATTGAGTAAGAAGGGAAGATCATAGGAAATATTTGGCTGCAGCAACAGCGAGGAACTGAAGAGATTAGAGGATTATACCTTCCTGGATGTTACTGATGCATCAAAGATGTGCATACAAAAAGGTAAGCCTTTCAGAAATAAAGAATGTTTATTACGCCCCATTGATGCACATGCATTCGTCTTTATGGGATTTCAGAGTCGTTCTGTGGCCAAAGGGTCACGAAACAGACTCAAGAAAACCTGCGGTTCATGTAAAAGCTGTATTTTTTTTAGAGTTCCAGGAGGTTCTGACGGTTAGGGTTTAGTCAGAGTTTGGACATGACCCTTTAAACAAACTATTTAGGGAGATGGAGGATCAACCCACGAAGACTATTTGGTAAAGTGGTAACAAGATGGTATTTAATACTCCTCCGTACTCCTCGCAATTTATTTAGCAGGTGTTATTCAAAGGTCAAATGGGGTTTATTATTATCATTTCAACCATATATAGCAGGTGCAGTAGATAGCGAGATGAGAGGACGTCCCTCCAGGACCATGGAGCCACATGAAGACATAGGACTGAGTACAATACAAGGGACTGAGTATAAAGTGCAAGCTAATGCAAAACGGTGCAAACGGTGCAGAAAGTGCAAGAATTGAAGATGCAAAGACAATTATTATTAGTTCCTTTCAGATTTAGATTACACATGAATTATCTGATAATCAATGCGTTGTGCAAAATGAAATGAGAAGAACCCACTGAAGAATCATCTCCCATCTATACTTCATTAAGAGCTAATACCTATAGTTTTTAGATAGCTTAACAAAATGCACATTACCACTACCAGCAAGAAGGTTCTGGGTTCTAATCCATCTGGGGCCTTTCTTTCTGTGTGGAGTTTGCATGTTCTCCCTGTGTCTGCGTGGGTTCTGTCCAGGTACTCCAGCTTCCTCGTTCCTAATATCCTAGCTCAAAGTGGCTAAATCTCTGTGTTAGCCCTGCGATAGACTGGAGACCTGTCCAGTGCAGAAGAACTTTGACTTTCCCTCCTCACACACTGGCAGGATTTCTGCAAACTACTTACGTTCAGACCGTTTTTATTTCAATAAAGGTTTGACTGCAGGACTGGACAGATGCAGTAAAGCATTTCTGAGTTTTTCCTTTTAGCTTCATTCACCATAATATAAGATCAGATGCTGAGTAATACGTCACTTCAAATCTTCTTTTACTTAATTATCAGATTGCAGTATAAGCTCAAGCTGCGCAGCCAAACATTTAAATAATATAAAAAAAAAAACATAATTTGACTTTAAATCTTAGCAATCGTACAGTTTCCGGAGATACCCCAGTATGTCTGACTGAATATTTTTTGGCAGCCCGCATCCAGACCTCTACGTCTCCATGTCTCTGAATTCTTTAATGCAATTATGTCTGCACGGTTTTGTGCTTATTGACAGATGGTTTCCCAGTTGGAGACACAGCCGAGCCTCTCGGAGCGCTGGGGATGGGTTTATTTTTACTTTTACAGTGCAGGAAAATAAATATGTGACAAGGATGGATGACAAGTGCAGGTATAAAGTTATATGATAAAAGTTAGAAACAGAAAGAGGAGACACAAACCGGTTATAGACTAATAATTCTGAGCAAAATTGCAATTAATTCTCATGATCAGGCCAGAGCTATGGGAAATACACCTAGAGCATTTCCATTAAATGCAATATACAGATTACAGGGTTGGAGAATTTACCTCAAAGGTGATTTTTTTCCAGGAAATGAAAGAGGGAAATTGGAGATTAAAGGTCATGAGTAAGGGAACAAATAGAGGAGATACGCTCACTGCGTGTCCGTCTCCGCCGCGTTCACTCAAATTTAAATATGTCATTCATTCTTTGCTGTTACCGTGCATCAAATCCCCTGATGTCTTATTGTGAAACCCAATTTCCTATTGTTTACCGGCGCATCAGTGCCGCTCGCACCATCAAAGTCCACACGGTAAACTCCAATTCCTTTTTAAATCCGCTACCACTTTAATAATGCTTCAATTCAAAAAATAAAAAATAAATAATGCGGCAAGGGCAACGTGGAAAGATGTGAAATGAGAAAAAAAAACAGGAGAAGAAGATAAAGGCAGACAGTGAAATCTCTCTCTCTCTCTCTTTTTCTTTCTGCACAGAGCGTAATGATTGATAGATACAGAGAGCATTCGTTCAGCTTCTCGGATGGTGACGGCTCCAGTGAAGGTGACTGAGGTCCGTACAGTAGATAAATATACATGTTAATATTGAACCGCCTGTGGCTCGCAGACGTCACTCCGCCGTAAACTTGTGTCAGTTAGTCGTCAAACTCAAACACAGAGACACTGAACTGTTGCACTGATGTGATTATAGAGAGCAACAATATCTACGGTGTGACTCATTCAAAGCTGCCAGGAGAGATTCAAGTTCCCTGTAATGATATAAAACATAAACAGATTAAAAGTTTTGAGGTCTACTGGCAACCTTTCTATAAATGTGTTTTCATAGTGTGTATGGGGATATAGATTTGGGCCACAGGGGTGTGTGTGTTTGCACCCGGGTGAAAAGAGTTCAGCTATTTTCTACCAAGGTCCCCCCCATCCCCTTAGCAGAAAAGATTTAAGAAGTCAGGTGAGGGATTATAAAGAGTGACAAAGCTTGTAGATGCTGGAAGTTGTGGGAAGAAAACGCAGGATCTTCACATGGGTGACTGCGAAAGTCAATGGTGGCTCAGTGCTTTTAGACTTTTTTAGATTTTCAGGTGACACCTTTGTCTATTTGCACTCATCTCTCCCCAAGATCCCTCTATCAGAAAAGCTTTAAGAAGTCAGGATAGACAATACAAGAGGGACACGGCTAACAAATGGAGAAAGTTGTGTGGAGAAAAGGGGCCAAACGCAGGATCTTCACACGGACGACCACGGTTCATGTTCAATTTGAGGGTAAAAGTCAGTGTTGACACCATGTTTTTAGACTTTGTTGACTTGTTACTTTCAGTTTCCAGCCGCTGTCTGGTGACATTTAGCCATCTATAGCTTTTGGTTGCTGCAGAGATTGGAAACTAATCATGGCTTGGGTTTAAATAAACAAGAAACCCTAAACAGATGCAGAAAACATCAGATTTTAAAAAAACCCACTGAAGGAGGTAAACTGGCACCAAGACTAAGTGGGGACATATTGTTCATACGTGACCCCTCTAGCAGAGAGGCTTTAAGGAGTCAGGTGAGGGAGTATATGAGTGATGCAGCTTATAAATGCAAGAAGTTGTGGGGAGAAAACAAAGGCTCTTCTAATGGGTGACAACGGTTCATGTTCAGTTTGAAGGAGAAAGTCAATGTTGACTCAAAGTTTTTAGACTTGGTTGACTTATTATTTTCATATTCCAGCCTCTGTCTGGTGACATTTAGCCATCTACAGCGCCTGGTTACTGTGGTGGTAGGAAACTAATCATGGTTTGGAGAATTTCTAAACGTTAAAAATGCAGCAGAAAACCTAAACAAGTAAACTGTATTACAGCAAAAAGCCACTGAGGTAAACCGGCACCAATACTAAGTGGGGACACACTGACCCCTCTAGCAGAGAGGCTTTAAGAAGTGGTGCAACAAATGCTTCCCAAACACAAGTCTCCGCAGTGTAATCGTGGTTTAGCCTCAATTAAGTAAAATTCCTGACGGAAAAAGGCTCAAAGTCCGGTCTCTACAGCAAACAAATACACTAACTCGTGCAGACAGGCACGTAACTAAATCACACTAACTTGAAACACTTTAGCTACTGAAGTTTTAGAGGTGACTTTCTTTCTTGCTCCTTTTCACCCACCCGGACACCTGGTAGGTTAACTTGAACATCACTAACTGGCTAATCAAACAGATTGACACTTGTCCACACCATTTACAACACAAACATTTGTAAACAATAAAAATGGAGCAGAACACCTAAAGAGATGCAGAAAACAACAGAACTGTATTACAGCAAGCTAATAAATGCAGGAAGTTGTGGACAGAAAATGGTCCAAACGCAGGTTTTTCACATGGCCGACTACGGTTTATGTCTAATTTGAAGTTGAAAGTCAATGCTGACTCAGACTTTGTTGACTTATTATTTTCAGTTTCCAGCCTCTGTCTGGTGACATTTAGCTGTCAAGAGCTCTTGGTTCCCGTAGAGGTAAGGAAACTAATCATGGTTTGGGTTTAAATAAACAAGAAAACTTAAACAGATGCAGAAAACAGCTTTTTTTTGCATCTTCATACATTTGCACCTGGGTGACAACAGATAAATGTTGGCTGTATTATAGCTACCTGCACCCATCTCACCCAACCACCCCTCCATCAGAGTAGGTAGTCAGGCGAGGGAGTAACACAGCTTGTAAATGCAAGAGAATCTGAGAGAAAAAAAGAAAGTATTCAGACACACATTTTCACTTGAGTGACGGCCGTTCATTTCCCATTAGAAGGTGACTCAATGTTTTTACACTTTGTTGATTCTCTATTTTCAGTTTTTAGTCCCAGTCTGCTGAGGTTTATCCTTTCATTACATGCTCATTAAATAAGAAAATATTTCTCCCTGAAAGTGATTCCGCCAAATCCAAACGGCATTAGCATCAAATTAAGATTTCAAAAACTGTCAGAAACTGGCACTGAGGATGGGTACTGTCACTTCCTTCATACTGTTGTCATGTGTTTAAACGGCTTATTTTAACTAGCTCATCTAAAGTTAGCAAACAAGCATCATTCACATGTGAGCTTTAGCATGTATAGCATTAGCATTTCAGTCCTTTTACGTGTTCATCACAGTGATGGTATTATTATGCTTAGACAAACCCAAAATAAGTTTTAATCTAATCTAAAAGCACTATGATGAAATACTACGCTGAGCAAAGAGCAGTTCTTCTTCTTCTTCCGAGGCTGAACTGACAGAGGGCCAGACAAGGAATGATCAGCACCGGGGGAGAAGAGTGAAAAGGATTACAGTGATTATGTGTCGGTGCAGGAAGAGGAAACCGGAAAGCGGAGGATGTTCAGGAGGAGTTAAATACAGAGGTTAAAGGAAATACTATCTGAACCTGGTTGGTCATGTTCTGTTCCAGAGGGAATATTGTGTCCTAAAAAATAATTTAAACTATAGCATCTGCAGGTATCGTGTCATTCTTTACAAATCTGTATGAAAAGATGGTGATGATGGTGATGATAATATAATTATTAAACCTGATCGAGTCAAGGAACGACTGATGAAAACTGAAGAGAAGAAATAGAGCGTTCTTGTAAAGGTGAGAGAGGGCATAACATTATGACCACCTTCCTAATATTGTGTAGGTCTCCCTTGTGCCTCCAAAACAGTTGTGACTCATCAGAGAATGGACATGGGTCTTCTGAGGGTGTCCTGTGGTGTCTGTTGTTAGTGGGGGGGCCTTTGAGGGGAGGGGCCTCTGTGGATCATCCCACAGATACTTGATCAGTTTGGGATCTAGTGAATTTGGAGGTCAGGTCAACACCTTGTGCTGTTCTTCATGTTTTGTTTTTTTTAGTTGTTCCTAAAGTGTTTTTTTGTGTGTGTCTGTGTCAGGCTGCATCCTGCTGGGGATGGCTGCTGCCATCAAGGAGTGTCATTGCTATGGGGTGGGGGTGTCTGGTCTGGTCTAGGTGGGTGCTACATGTCTAAGTAACATCCACATGAATGAATGCCAGGTCCAGAAGTTTCCCAACAGAACACTGAATTGTCACAAGATGGTCAATGTTGTTTACTTCTCCTGTCAGTGGTCATAATATTGTGACTGATCGGGCAGTGTTAGCACTAAATAAAGTACTGCAGTTAATGCAGGTGACGGAGGTTTTAACCATTCTTCCATTCCATCCTCTTCTATTTTAGACGACCGCTGATTGAGATGCCTCAGCTTCTCCGCCTCTTATCACGAGAATAATCATTTTTATCCAATTTCTGTATAAGGGACCTCTTCTTAGTCAGTGTCAGACAGAATTAACCCTGAATTACAGGACGACAACTGTGTAATGTGGCTGAAATGACCAGACAAAGAAAGTGGGAAATCAAAAGCAACCAGAACATTAGACACAGTAGCTACAGAGTCTGCAATACTCCAACATAAGGCCGAGGATGTCCAGAACAAATGGACCATGTGATTGGACCACATCACTGAATATCTATATATATATGAAACAAAACGGGTCAGTGACGCGGGGACCACTGCAGATTTTTAGTACGTTACTTTGCTGCATCGTGGCTCCACACATTCCTGGTGACAACACCAAATAATTGCGAGGCATGTCAGCCATTTTACTTTTCTTCTTGCTACAGATAGCAGCTGTCCAACTGCATCCTTGGAATAATTTCTTCCTTCAACTGTAATCAAAAAGGATGTTTAAACCCCTGCAGACCGAGACCAGAGCCTCTTTCATCTGCAAGAACCGACACAGAGACTGGTGGAAAAAACCGAGAAGAAGAAGAAAGAGAGAGAGAGACAGACAGAGAGAGAGAGAGATCGCTCTGGAATCTTGTTCTTGTTAACGTGAGAGACGAGGTGTGTTGGGTGGCAACAAGATAACAAGTTTTAGTTTGTTTGATAGAAGAGGAGAGACACAGAGGGGTATGAAAAGGAGGAATAATGAGGAGGAAGACAGGAAGGGGCGGCTTGGGAGAGACGAGCGGAGGAGATGCAGGAGAGAGACATCGTTAATGCAGATTGCAATGCAGAGCTCGGCTTTGAGGTGCAAACCCGTGTGATGATAAGGAGAGCGTCTCACTGCTCAGCCTCCTTTAACCTGGAGTGCCCTCGGATAAGACGTTTAATGCATCCTATACACACAGGCAGTCTCAAACATTTTAATTGGGTTAAAAATTATTCTGCTGTTAAAGAAACTCCATTTGCCAGATCAGAAAATCAGGAAGATAAGAATAGAAATAGAAAAATGAGACAAATGAGAGGATGAATGTATGTTCAAAAGGTAAATAACTATCAGTAAGAATGCAAAGAAGTCTTTTAAATGGGTGCTCTGTGTGCACAGTAGTGTTTTGAGCTTAATGCTAATGCAGGCACGCTAACATGCTTACTGTGACAGTGTTAATCTTCTAATATTTAGCCAGTGCATAGGTCACCATGTGCTCATGTTCTCAAGGGAGGATCTGCCAGGATTGGACCAAAATAATCAGGATTCATTGTCAACACTCTTGAGCTGAAATCCTTCCTAGATGAGATAAGAGGTGTTTTACTGCATAAATGAATGATGATTTGGACTTAATTAGAATCATCAGAAAAAAAAAAAAAAAGATTCATATCACCACCTCATTCAGAAGAGTTTGGGATGATCAGAAGAATTTTTCAGTCGGATTGAGACGGTTGGTGTAAACCTTTAACAATCTGTTAAATATTAGTGTCCAACAACCGTGCAAACACTCAACTCTCATTGGGATAACTACATTTTTTATTTCTGCATGTATTTTCCCCATGTGGGGTAAACATCATGTGTCATGAGGAGGTTTAAGGAGGGACAGAAATATGGCGGTTGCAAAAGTTTTTCTTTCGTCTGATTGGACGCTTCACTGTGGGCAGAACCACTATGAGTTACATGAGTCATGTCACCTGCAGAGGTTCACAGATGACACTGAGAATTGTGGGGTGTATCAGGGTTGGAGAGGAGCAGGAGGACAAGAATCTGTTGAACAACTTCGTCTCATGGTACGGAGCGAACCACCTTCTGGATCACAAACCGGACTGGTTTGCTAACATAGACTCAGTATACACAAAAGGTCAGAGCCAAGGCTCTATTTCCTCAGGAGGCTAAGGTCGTTTAATATCTGCAGGAAGCTGCAGACTATCTACCAAACTGTCGTTGCCTCCTGGGGAGGCAGCACTAAGAAGAAGAAGAAGGACACCTCGCGGCTGGACAAGCTGATCCAGAACAGAGCTGGAGATCGGTGGCAGATGCAAAGGCCCTGAACAAAATCTGGTCCATCATGAACAATGTCCACCACCCTCTACAGGACACCATAGTCAGGCAGAGAAGCTCGGTCGGTGACAGGCTGCTGTCTTTGTCCTGCTCCAAGGACAGGTTGAGAAGGTCGTTTGTCCCTCAGGCCATTATCTGTCTGTCTGTCTGTCTGTCTGTCTGTCTGTCTGTCTGTCCATCCCTAACCCTAACCCATTCATTAGGATTCCAGCAAATAGTTGAACATCCCAAATCCAAACCAATTTCACAGTGATGCTGCAGAGGAAAGGCTACGATCACAAATGTCTGCAGGATCCATCATCTGAGGACCATGAATTTTCACGGACCATGAGTCCATTCTGTTGTTGAGAAAGTTCAGTCTGAACCCAACTGTTGGACTCACAGTCATATTAGTCACTAGATGCATCGTGTATATTAGTTGCGAGAGGAAGTTGCAACCAGTTTCATTGCCAGAGGCTACGTCATGCAGACTAACCTGAGAAATGATCTGGGGCTACCTGAAATTTTCCAAAAAACAAAAACAAAAAACACAGCTCTCCTTGAACATTTCCACACAAATCACAAGTTCAGAATAATGTGTTTTCCTTGCATGAACATGGCAATCATTTTGTCAGGAAAAGCGTCCCCAATTTGTTTTTATTTTCTCTCAGATGGATGCTCTTAGCTCATGCAGCCTCTCAGTAATAATGACTCAGGCCCCGTATCCTTACTAACAGATGATTATTTAACTCCCATGGCCATTTAAAGTGTATCTGCCTTCACTCCCACTCCTGTATTATTATTATTTTTTTTAACTGAATATGTTTCACAGAAGGAAAGCGGATGGATATGCATCAGCGAGGATCCAGCAGTAATGAGTGCAGGGTCGAAGGCATTTTAAAGTTGTGGAGATTGTAGGTAACAGAAATATAAACGAAAATAACCTCGGAAGAGGAAAGGAGAAGGATTGTTTTTCACTGGTAGATAAGAGAATATTGTGAGTGAGTAGGAGAGCATAACACAAGGTGTTTTTTGAGATAAGTTTGTAAGTTTTAGATGCGAGTGACTCAGCTTCTCCGACTGCAGTGGAAAAGTCAGAGAGCCGCAGGGAGAGTCAACGTACAATTGGACAGAAGGACTAAAGCGATGAGCATACTGATAAAATAATGTGTGGGCTCCTGCTGCTGGCCTCACCAGCCTGTAGGACTTGTACAAGATAAAGGTATAACACAACATGAGTTAAGATACAACAAAAAAACAACAACAATAAAGCTTAATATTCCACTATCTTATAAGGCAGGACGCTGCTACTAGCAAGCAGTTTGCTCAGTCTCATTACCAGGGGGAAATATTCTTTTCCTTGTTAGACTGGAGCAATCCTGGATAGCTTTCACCGCGGTACTGTGATCGTGACATGCGTCAATTTGATGCCGAAGCTATGGTGACAGCCCAGACCCTAACGTCACAGCTGGCATGCACCTCCCCCGAAATGTAACTAAGCTGCACAGCAACACAGACTGCAAGAGCTGTGATTGGTCCGCTTGGTAGTAGCGTGTTTGCGCTTTAGTATTTCCGGCTGCTTCTCCAACTCTGCAATTTTCAAATCAACTGTTTCGGATCAATAAAGGAACACAATGAGGAAAGGTTAACTGAGGAGGTTTGGAGATACAAACTTTAGTGCAACACGTCTTTGGCGAAATTTTGGCGAAAGTTTCAGTCGCCATTGTTGAAAGTGAAGCAGGAAGTAGAAACAAAAATTAACCCGACTGCCTTAAAGAAGATACAGTGCCGACCAGTGTTTGGGTGGGGCTGTTACAGAGCAAGCCAGACTGACGAGCGCAACTCGCGTAGACTACGTACGTAGGTTAGGCCTTGCATGTCCCGCAGAGGTAGGAACTGCGCTTTTCTCTTCTAAATGTCTGGATTGCACTAAGGTGTATATCTGAACATAGACATCCGAGTATGCAAAAAAAAAAGTGATATGATGCTGAAACACATATCTGTTGTGAGGCTAATGGTTCTGATTTTCAAACCGGACAAGCACAGGAATTTGTAGCGCTCCTTACACTATCATACTACTATTAAATGTAATCCTGGTGTTATTTTACATTGACAGTTGCCTTCCAGTTCTCCTTTCAATAACATGCTATGATTTGAGGCTCTAGCTAGCTACATAGAAATGCAATAGAATTAGCCACAGCCTGCAACTGTGAGCCCACAGCTATGGTTAGCAGAAGGCGAAACTATTGGCAACACAGCCACTCATCACACGCTTCCATCTAAAAGTTCAAATTTAAATCTAACGACGCCACATTATCAACTACGACAATTTGGATATCGCAGGGAATTAGATGAACAACAACAACTTGTGCTGTTCTAAGCTAATCTGATCATGACGCCATCGTGGAATCACCCATATGTATTTTACTGTGTTTATTGTGGAAAACTCTTTTTTTGGGGGGATGTTTTATAGTGTGTTTCTGCCAGTGCTGGATTTTAGGGATTTTATTCCACAGAATCAGTCACATGTTCATATTACTTTACAAATTGATCTGATTCAAACATAATTTCAAAGAGTGAAAGCTTTTTACTTATAAACTGATATTTGAATAGCCAATCCAATCTGACTCTTATGTCTGCAGTCATTCACATGGAGGGAAACGAGCATCAATTCGAGGCACTTTACTGACAGAAAATATAAGAAAACGTGACTCTGAGTCTTCTCACAGTGTCCTGACTGACAGGTGATTTGCAGTGAATAAACAAGTAGTTTTCAGCAGCAAGGGTTTTGCAGAAAGACCACATGAAATCAGTGCTCTGTGTTCTTTACAAATCTTCTCTTGTCAGTTATTGGAGAGAAGCTCTGGATGTATCTGTGGAGGCTTGGCCAGGAGAGGCCCAGCTTCCCGTCTCTGGAGAAATTGTATCGCATTAGAAAATTAAAACTGTATGAGATGATGACTTCCGTAATGAATTGAGGGACTAGGTTTTATTCGGGACATTATTCCTCTGAGAACCTCCACCAAGACTTTTCTGTACATTTATTGTACTTGGTGAACAAAGTGCTTCTGATTCTGATTGTAATTACTCAATCAGCCCTGCAACAGCAGCAATTACACAATATGATTCACAAAGACCTTGACTGCTGAATGTAGACGGTTCTACTGGAAAGACGTCAGTCAATATAGGTCTATAATAAATATTACAATATATAATATAATTAAAGGAACACTTTTTAATCAGAGTAAAACATCACGTCAATTCAATTTCTGGGATATTGATCCGGTCAGTCAAGCAGCAGAGGGGGTCAGCAATGAGATGACCCCAAAAACAGGAATGGTTTTTCACTAGTTTTGCATTTAGCTAGTGTCAGTGTCACTACTGGTAGCATGAGGTGATACCTGGACCTTACTGAGGTTGCACAGACAGTCCAACTCCTCCAGGATGGATCATCTGTACATTGCCAGAAGGTTTGCTGTGTCTGGAGGAGATTCCAGGAGACAGGCAGTTACTCTAGTACAGCTGGAGCGGGCTGTAGAAGGTCCTGAAACCATCAGTAGGTATCTGGTCACTGGTATCTGCTTCTTTGCGCAAGGAGGGACAGGATGAGCTCTGCCAGAGCCCCTCAAAATGACCTCCAGCAGGACAGTGATCAAAAACAGACTTCTTGAGGATGGCCCGAGGGCTCGATGTCTTCTAGGCCAGGTCAACACCTTGTGCTGTTCTTCATGTTTTTCTTTTCTTTTGAGTTATTGCATCCTGCTTGGGATGGGTGCTGCCATCAAGGAGTGTCATTGCTATGGGGTGGGGGTGCCTGGTCTGGTCTAGGTGGGTGCTACATGTCTAAGTAACATCCACACCAATGAATGCCAGGTCCAGAAGTTTCCCAGCAGAACATTGAGCTGTTACAAGTTGGTCGATGTTATTCATGTCTCCTGTCAGTGGTCATAATGTTGTGTCAGATCGGTGTAAGTGATTAACATACACACAGCAGGACCTGATATTTTACAATAATCATGATATGCAGACAAGGCTGACTCCCTTAAAGGCAAAATGCTCGTATTTTCTTGGTTTAGAGAAGATAAAAAGAGCAGAAATGAATAAAGTAGGACAGTTATTCTTTCCCACAGAAGACTTGATGGAATGTAAAATGGTAGCAGTTATGTTTAATGTAGATAATCTTTTTTTCCTTTTACTCTTTCTTTTCCCTCTGTTATTTCCCACCCGTTCTCCTGGCAGAGCCGAGCAGAATACAGGAGGGACCTGCAGAGGATGAAACAGCTGGCGGAGAAATGAAAATTGCAATTTAAAAACAATGTGTTTTTTTAGGGAGAGAGGCACGATGTGTAACCACGACACAGCGACGGAGGCCGGGGCTGCAAATCGGAGGCCGGGGCTGCGTTTATTAATTGAACATTTTTTTTTTTTTTTTCTCAATTATCTTTCAGCGCTCGCTTTGTCCTGCTGGGGAGAGAGAGACAGAGAGATAGACACGGCCTTGGGCTTTTTATTTTTAGAGCGGTCCGACTGGCTTCATATCATGGAATGATTGAAACCTTTCTAAATATCAAAGTGACCCCCATTTTGATTTTGTGCTATTTTTCTATGCAGCAATTGCCTTTATTTACAACGTGTTACAAGCTGCAGCAGATATCAGGACTTGTCAGCATCACCACCGACACCATCAGTTCCATGTTCTCCATTTCTACTTTTAACGCTCTCAAACCTTCAAGCACAGATTTGTCCTGACGTTACCCAGATCCTAAAGTGTTTTCCTACTGACTGGAAGAATTAGGCTGAGAACACGACGTCAACTTCGGATAAAGCCAGTGTTGCAAAAAAAACTAAGCCTCTTGTTTTCTATACTGTAGCTTCTATGTTAAATATAGTGCCAGTACTTGGCGCAATAAAATGAGGCTAAATCCCCGTTTGGCTGTACTTTCCTCCAACAACAAAGGCTCCAATATGAAACTTCTAACCCTGGAGGAGCCTCTAAAGAGACGAGAAACAGACACGGATCCATCTCCGCCTGTAATATGTTCCTGTCTGGCTTTATCTGAAGAACTGCAGATACCTTCTACAGGCCAGACGCGCACTAAATCAGATTGAGACTCTTCTGGTTGCACTGTGAAAGATGCGACCATCCACTTCCTGCTACCCCGAACCACTGCTCAGGATTCTGCTCCGTGTCTCTGGGTTTCTATAAATACTCAATCTGCAGGTATTATATGAAGTTTCAGTGTATACCAACTCCATACGCTAAGAAAGCTGTGTACAGCACTGTGCACTGCATCCAAGTCGAACTCGAGCGCCCCGATGTGTTCGCATGAAAACATAATGAGGAGATGATGTTCGGGGAAACAAGCGGCGGCATGCTGAAGCTTCAGAGAGCCGGAGCTGAATCGCTCTTGGAGACGGCAAACTTGTAGAGCAAGCGTTTCGACAGCTGCTAAAAATCAGCGTGTCTGTCAACTACTTTATTATTATTTTTTTATATGATATTTTTATCGTATCATCTGTCACTTTGAAGGCTTGCAGCATCTTGTAATTGAGATGTCTGGCTGTGTACTGAACGCGGAGAAGAGAAAAAAAAAAAAAAAGCTTACACATTTTACATTTTGAGAAAGAGTAAAATACAGAGAATACATCCAACAGTTGAGTCTTCCCTCGTCTCATCTTAGTATTTTTTTATGATGCACAGGATCACTGGAGGTGTGATGAACAGATACAAACACGATATATCCCGCACGTCTGCATGAAGTCGTCATTAATACTCAGAGGAAAATGCAAACACATGAACTGAAAACACGTCTGCAGATTATGTCGACAATAAAACCCAGTCAGCTGTCAGGTTTGTTCCCTGAAGAAAAGCAGTCTGCTACTCAACACACACATACACCTACTCGCCTGTCAGACGGCACTCTGCAGTAAAGAAGTTAGTTCGCTTCCTCATATAAAACACACTTGAACATTTTCCCAGAAACCTTCACACACATTCTCTTGAAAGTGAGCGTTTCTAATCCTGCAGCAGAGAACCTCTCCTCCTTAACTGGGCGGCTAATCAACACTTCTGACTTGATTCACTCAATCAAATAACACAAACACACTTCAGACGCACAAAAGACAGACTGCAATATAAACCAGTGAGAACGGAGAGCGGCGCCAAAAACCTCTCTGCATCCGACGACTGATTGCTGCCGTGAAACTGGACCACGGAATTTTTTAATCAGCTGAAATCACTGATTAGAACAAAGGAATCGTTTGACATTTTGGAAAAATATGAGTTCAATCAAATCAGTTTTCCTTTTAAGAGTCAGAGGACTGAGTTCCAAAGTGCGAGGCACTGGTTGTCACCGTTTTGACAGCGCTTGACTCCGTCTAACTCCTGGCTAATGCAAAAAGGGCAAAGAAGTGAAGCGTGAGCGGAGCTGAGGTGGGATATTGATTCCTAGGCAGACAGCTAGCAAGCTGAGACTACACCCACGTGTCAAAGTCAGAGCAGCTATCGTCTTAATCCAGCGCGGGGTCAGAGACAGGTGAGTTAGATAAGGATACACCCACATACAGTTGTCATGAATGGAGAAAAAATAGCCAGGCTGGAGACATTTATTGATGCTGTGCATTTTAACCATTGATTATATACACCGATCAGGCATAACATTATGACCACCTTCCTAACATTGTGTAGGCCTCCAAAACAGCTGTGACTCACCAGAGAATGGACATGGGCCTTCTGAAGGTGTCCTGTGGTGTCTGGCAACAGAATGTTGTTAGTGGGGGTATTTGAGCGGAGGGGCCTCTGTGGATCATCCCACAGATACTTGATCAGTAAGAGATCTAGTGAATTTAGAGGCCAGGTCAACACCTTGTGCTGTGCTTCACGTTGTTGTTTTTTAGTTGTTCCTAAAGTGTTTTTGTGTGTGTGTCTGTGTCAGGCTGCATCCTGCTGGGGATGGCTGCTGCCATCAAGGAGTGTCATTGCTATGGGGTGGGGGTGCCTGGTCTGGTCTGGGTGGGTGCTACATGTCTAAGTAACATCCACATGAATGAATGCCAGGTCCAGAAGTTTCCCAGCAGAACACTGAATTGTCACAAGATGGTCAATGTTATTTACTTCTCCCTCCAGTGGTCATAATGTTGTGGCTGATTGGTGTATACAAGAATGCAGGTCTCTGTGGGACTTTACTGACTTATGCAGGCAGTCTTGAGGGGACATTTGAGTGAAGAGTTAACATGGCTATGATTCATTCATTCATTCATTCATTCATTCATTCATTCATCTTCTGTAACCGCTTACCCTGTGAAAGGCCGTGATCTACATTACCTGGCTAATATATAATATAATTAGGAGTGTCATGATACAACAAACTGACACAAACCTGGAGAAGACTACTCATGAAAAAATACTCTATAGCCAGGCACATCAGGCAATGCCAGAGCTAAAGGCCCAACAGGGTCTTTAAGCCTTACAGCTTATAGACTTACTCAGACTCCCCGTCGCCACACAAGCTGAGCACACACACTGTATATCTGTGTATTTCCTCCACCTGGATGATCTGGAGTGATCTGCTCATTCAGCAGCTAAACATATAACCACCGCCCGTCTCTCTTCGTCCCTGCAGGAAAAAAAAAAAAAAAAAACACCACGGCAACCAAATATCTGCCCGGTCATCAGCGTTGACCTGACATGATGGTTTCTTGCCGCGATACGTACACCTCTGATAAGGAGGCCCAAAGTATGAGCAAAATAAAAAAAAAAGTGTCAAAGTCTGACACCTACACAAGGATTTGGTTGGAGGCTTATCTGCTGCCGGCTGCAAGAATTGAATGTCAGGTTGCACATTAAGAGTTTCAGCCCAAGAAAGCGAGATGTTTATCATTTGACACGGTTTCCACGGAAACTTTTTTGAAGTAATGGGTCGTTCAGGTGTTTCCTGGGATAAATACTCCTCTCACGGGCTCAGTACTCCATATTTTGCACGTACTGAAGAGAAATCATGCATTTTGAAACACAGACTGAAAGGCTCTAGAGCACAGGTGTCAAACATACGGCCCGTGGGCCAAAAGCGTCCTGCCAGAGGGTCAAATATGGCCCGCAGTGTGAAAATTACATAGAAGACTGTAATTTTTCAATGAAAATAACAATTTTTTCCACTGTTTTAGTCAGAGAAGTGGACACAACACAACACTGAGACCCAGGACTGAACAGCAGACAGAAATATGCCCAAATTACACTTATTTTTCTTAGGAAATCTCATTTTTTTAAAGGATAGTTTATTAAATGTAAAAATTCCCCTAATTTACTAGTTCTTCTTTGCACTAAAACAAATAGAAAAAATTTGGAGTTGCCGTTACTTATAGGTTATCATGTTGTTATCTTACTGGTCCGGCCCGCTTGAGATCAAATGTATGTGGCCCCCAAACTAAAACAAGTTTGACACCCCTGCTCTAGAGCTTTTGGCTTGTTATTGTTTTATTCGCTCTAGTGCTACTTGGGTGTAACATTTGGAAATTAACGCACAATTCTACCCCCCTTTATTAACATATTTCCTTCTGTCTCGTGTTAAAGAGTGAGATTTTCCGTTTTCACTCCCAAGAGAAGCAGGGGAGATGGAAGCTGGGCTGCCGTCCAACACAGCAGGGCTTCACGCTATAAAAAACAAAAAAACATCTGTGTTTAGAGGAGTGGTAATCTCCTAGTCAGTCACAAAGCCAGACTTTTATTGGAACGAGAAAGACTCGCCCATGGGGGGAAGTTAACCTCTCTTGTTTTCATGCATTTCTGCTTGTTTAAAGAATTTAAAGTTGGACACAATACAATTTAATTATTAAAAAGTCTAGAAATAACATAGCTTTCTTTAAAAAAAAAACTACTGTGATGTACACCGATCAGGCATAACATTATGACCACCTTCCTAATATTGTGTAGGTCTCCCTTGTGGTGATGGCTGCTGCCATCGAGGAGTGTCATTGCTATGGGGTGGGGGTGCCTGGTCTGGTCTAGATGGGTGCTACATTGTCTAAGTAACATCCACACCAATGAATGCCAGGTCCAAATGTTTCCCAGCAGAACACTGAATTGTCTCAAGATGATCAATGTTATTTACTTCACCTGTCAGTGGTCACGTTAATGTGAATGTTCTGGTTGATACTGAGTGAATAAGTAAAGGTTCTGAGACTCGAGATCAGATTTTAAACCTATATGACTTACAAGGACTCAACATCTTTGGTCAGAAGTGGTATTTTCTTCTGCATGGACACCACAGAAGCTCCACTGTGAAATCCCTTTCAACCTTTTCTTTAAGAAAAAAACAAACAACAACAAATCTATATCTCAAGTTTTCTTTACTGATCCTTGGGCAGACCTAGGTCCACAGAACCGAGACCTCTCAACAGATCGAGTTTAGATATTTTATTTACAAAAATCAAAAGAGCTGTTTCTTCAAGTCCAACCGGTGTCAAGGATTCTCAAGGCCGGTGAAGACTCGGGTAATGAAGTTGGCCTCGTAGGTCTCGGTGTGAGCAGTGTCTACTTTGATTTCACTTCTTAAAATGTGATCCAAAACCACGCGGCCTGAACGCGGCATTCTGATCCGTTTGCTCCTCAAGGATGAACCAAACGCTGAAAGCTAAGTGGGCTGCATTAAGGCTCGGTGCCAATTCATTTCAGCACTGTATTAATTCACTGTCACTTGTTTAGCTGCCACCGCAGTCAGTCATTATTGCTCTGTGGAGTGTGAACCATGTGTCAGGTTTTAGTGGAGTCAAGAAAAACGTGGCATGATGGATTATTTTTGGGGCAAACGAGTCTGTGACAGAAAAAAAGGTTCTTTCAGGAATATAGCTGACAGAGATTCAACTAGTTATTTATCCATCTCTGTATTTATTTGTTTGCATGAGCAATGATCCAAATGACTGGGCTTCAATGGGGCCCTGTAGTTTTGTCATTATTGTTGGTAAAGTGTATTTCCGTACAGACAGAGCTACAAAGACTGCAGCTGCAAACCATAAAATCTTACTAACCTGAACTCCATAACGGAACATCTGCAGTCTTGCAACCTGGGATGTTAAACACAAGTGGGCCATAAACAGTTTGAGTGCCTTGTTCTCGTGCCGTTGCCAACTTGTGCAACTCTTGCTTGAGCAACACATTGACTGGTTACGCGTTGAGATCTGAGAGGCGTCATCTTTAAGTGTTAATTTAATATGAAGCTACACCCGGTTTCACAAAGAGTTCAAACTTGTGTTACATGAAAAATTTGAAGTGAAGTGATGTCAGATCTGCGGGCATGCATTTATTTATCTTTTTATTTTTTGGCACTTCATAAAACTGGAACTGATTCCTGCCAAAGTTGGAACGTCAAAAAGGCTTTTTTATATATTCAAAGTGGAGAGAAGAGACTTGGGGTCGTCTATGCGGGAGGAAATAAAAGCCTGAATATCTCCCACCGACCGAAAAGATGAACGATTAAAAATCTCTTCACTGGGGAAATGAACTAAAGCGGCCTCCTTTGTCTGAACATCAATGCTAAGGTCACCATCAAAGATGAAGTCTGGCGTCTCCGGCTGCCAGGACTGTGTCAGCTAACACAGTGCCACACTCGTTTCTGAATCGGTCAATTGCTCGGCTATCTGGCATCCAGCTATCTGGATTTCAAGGGTCAGAAACAGCGGATGAGAAGGGTCGTTCGTTTAAGAAATGCTCCAGGAATCTTAAGTGCTTTCCATTTTTTATTTTTATTTTTTTAAAACTGGAAATATCTGAATAGGAGACGGCTCCACGGTTTGATGTGAGGAAGCAGAGCACCACTCGTACTGAAGAGCCTGGTGAACAGAGAATGATCCGAGAAGAAGAATAAGAGACGAGGACAAAGAGCGGCTGTCAGTCGTCGAGTTTTCTTTACAGTTAATGAACAAGTGCTAAAACTCGATTTGATAAAACCCCTTTTCTACCTATTGTAATTACAATGAATTCATACATGAAATCACGGTCAGTATAATTTGTAAACAAATATTTGCAAAAAAGTCTTCTCTCATGTCAAAGTGAAAACTGATTTTTACAACCTAATGTAAATTAATTAAAAATATATAGTGTAAAATAAGGGTGTGCAGAAATATCCCCCCCCCCCCTCCATCTAGTGGACCACTAGTCACAATTAGTGAAATGGGGCCAAAAGAACACTCCGAGCGACTCAGAGAAAATATCATTGAAAAATATAAGTCAGGAGACGGCGACAAAAAGATTGCCAACTCACCGGACATCCCATGGAGTTCAGTTCAATCCATCATTAAGAAATGGAAGGAGTATGGCATGAAGGAGTTTAAATCTGCCTAGAGTGGACCGTCCTCACAAACTGAGAGAGTGGGCAAGAAGAAGACTGGAGAGGGAGGCCACCTGCAACCACTCTGAAGTAGTTAAAAGCTGCAGTGGCTCCGATGGGAGAGACTGTGAATACGACAACTGTTGGCTGGGTTCTGCACCAGTCAAAGCAAAGAGAAAGCCTTGCCTGGAATTTGCCCAAAGGCACGTGGTAGACTGCAAGTTCAATTGGTCTGATGAGCTTTTTGACCATCAGACTAGACGCAATGTTTGGCGAACACCAAACACACCATCTCCACTGTGAAGCATGGTGGTGGCAGCATCATGGTCTGGGGATGCTTCTCAGGAGCAGGCCCTGGATGGCTTGTAAAGGCAGAGGCAAATCCTGGAGGATAATTTGACTGAAAACTACAACTTGGGAGAAGATTTATTTCCCTCTATAACATCTTTCAGTTCATGGTTTTTATGTTATTTAAATTAACCAGAGAACGTCAGCGAATAGAGTCTTACTGGCACATTTAGTGCATATTTTCCTTGGAGGCTGGTGGTGAATAAAAACAAGATAAAATGGAATAAAAAAAACACAACTATGACTCCAGAATAGCAGGCAAGCACATCTTCATGCATGTATGCACAAACACAGGTAGGTGCAAAAATCAAAGGAAGAGGAGGAAGGAGTTCATCTTCCTGCGCCTGGTTATTGAAACTTAGACAGCCTACAGGAGGGAGGTCTCCCACCTGGAGGACTGGTGCAGAGAGGACCACCTCCTGCTGAACGTCAGCAAAACAAAGGAACTGATAGTGGACTTCAGCTTGCATCCACTTATTATCAGTGGCTCTGAGGTGGAAATGGTGGACACTTTCATATACCTGGGAGTGACAATCTCACAGGTCCGGTCATGGACTCAACACCTGAACACCATCGTGAAGAAGGCCAGACAGTGTCTCTACCTCCTCAGACGCCTCACAGACTTTAAGCTCAGGAACTTTTTACACCTGCACCATCGAGAGCATCTTGCGTGGGAGCATCACCACCTGGATGGGAAATTGCACCAGGCAGGACTTCGTGGCCCTCAAAAGGGTGGTCTGTTTAGTGGAGCGGACCATCAGCACCCCCCTCCCTAACCTGAGGGACATTTAGACAAAACGTTGCAGGTTACGGGCCAAGAAGATCTTGCAATCAGGCTGGCGTTTCCGCTGTCTTAGGACAAAGACTGAGAGGCTGAAGAAGAGTTTCTATCCCCATGCCATCCGTCTGCTCAACTCTGAGCCTTAACTGGACCAAGTACCACTGCATCACTGCACTTTAGTCACACATCTGCTTTAAAATATTGTGAATGCATGTATATACGAACCGCCCCCTTCAAGTTTACATTTCAAGTTTACAGTAGCAGGTACAAAAATGCATTTCACTGTGCATTGTACTATGTATAACTGTGCATGTGACAAATAAAACTTATCTTATCTCTCAGTGAACTAAGCAGACACCCATTTGAAACGAATGGCCATTCAAAACCGAACTCAAGTACACAAAATCTGAAATAACCCGGACTAAAAAAAAATAAAAAATAGGCCGTGACGAATTACACCCCTAAGTATAGCGCAGAACACTGCAAGAGCAGCACAGTGGGAGAGGAGGAAGGTATCCAGAGGAGCAGGAAAGCAGGACAGCACTGCGTTAAGCAAATTGGTTACAGAGCACGACGAGGCCTCATCCAACCGGTGTCGGGAGGAGGAAACTTCATCCACATCTGCTGGAGTCTCAGCTGGCCTGGCAGAGGCTCGGCTTTAACTGGATTAACAACAAAAGCCAAGCTCAATAACTAATAGGCCTCTCCTTCCTCCTCTCTCTCTCGCTTTGCTCCAATCTCCTCTCCTCTCCTCTCCTCTCCTCTCCTCTCCTCTCCTCTCTCTCTCTCCGTCTTGCCGTCTTCCTTCTCCTTCAGAGCGAGGAAGAGAGATAATGCGGAACACTTTTATGCCTTCTGCTGAATTAAACATGCAGAGAACAGCTTGTACTGGGTGCTAAAGCTGAAGCACAGAGACGAGGGGATATGAAAAAGGAGGATATATACAATTCCGCCCCTGCGCAGGGGTCTCTGGAGTACAGCTGAACATTTCTTTACAATTAAAAAGATCTGTCGCAGAAAGACGGCGCTCAGGAAAGCTAAACAGGACGGCCTCTTTTCACTAATTGGCTGGGTTGAGGAGGACTGTCAGTTGTTTCTGGGGGTGGAAGTGGCCATTTGCCAAGTGGAGGGGTGGCACGGCACTCGGCGATACTCCTCCAAGGCTTCCTGCCCACCTCCAGCTTTCATTGTCAGGGCTGTAAATCCCATCTTGCCAATCTCCTATTCCTTTCACACACTCTGTCATCTCGACGCCGCAGCCAACCAATTGGGCTCCACAAGTAACAAATCTGCCCATCTCTGACTCCAGGCTCGATGGTGAATAATTGACAGTGTTTCAAACGTTCTCGGTCTCAGGTGGTTTGCACAAAAAAAGAAAAAAAAAAACCTGGTGAAGTCTTCTCATCCTCCCTGCAGGGGCTGGGGTTTCACTTTCTGTTCTGCCTCTCAGATTCTCTGATCTGAAAAGAGAAAGTCTCTCTTTTTCCCTTCCTTTCTCCCGGCCTATTTGGTATTCCCCAGACGGAGCGCTGAACTACCGCCCTCCATCCTCCCTTCCCTTCGCTCCCTCTGTTCCAGCCTCTTTCCCTCCGACTGGGCCAAGTGACCTGTTACAGCGTCCTCTGCTTAGCATGGGCGCCACACTCGCAGCACCAGCCGGGACAGGACTTTACAGGGGTTGCGTTCAGGACTGCAACCTCCCAGAGCACCGGACCATGCGAGGCGGGGCGGGCGAGCTAAAGATCAGAGACAGACACTTGTAGCTAACATGACCTCATTTTCGGCTCACAGGACTGACTCCCGGGACCATCGCTCACCGCAGAAGTTCAAGAGAGTCATAGTACGCTATTTTAAGATGATTGTGTTTAAGTCAAAGATAATCATCTCAAGCACCATCTGAATTTATTCATCAGATTTATTACAAGGTGCCATTTTTTACCTTCTAGTTAAGTTACTCTCTAAAAAGAAAAAGAAGATGTACCTCTGCAGTCTCTTTTTTATCTCCTTAAATGAGGCAGTAAAAAGACCAGAACTATACATCTTGAATTTCTAGTTTCTCTGCTCACAGAAACGCTTTATTAATATTAAGGTCATGTTTTTCATAATGCTTTATTTTTATACCATCAGTTCGTTTTTCTTTTTTCTTGCTTTTCACACGTCTTCCTCAAGTGAAAGCACATTTTCTTCGGCGTGAAAAAAAAATGTGATCTGATATCTGGACGAGGAAAAACTCATGTTAATGCAGATGCACGCAGAGATGCACAAACATCTCGCTGTTTGACATGGGTTTGCGATCAGACCTCATGCTGTGTTCTGCTAAAGTCGGAGGCCGGAATTCCCCGGTTAAAACTTCCCGATTTCCAACCGCTGAGCATTTTAAAATGCGTGATGCCAAAAGTAAACGAAAAACAAACTGGTGCTTTTTTTTGTTGTTGCAGTAATTAGACAACTGAACTGTTGCAGGAAGCATGCAGCTTCCTAGCATTGATAATATTGTATTGTATTATTTTATTTAAATATAGGGAAATACACCAATTAGCCATAACCTTATGACTACCTTCCTAATATTGTGTAGGTCTCCCTTGTGAATTCAAAACAGTTGTGACTCATCAGAGAATGAACATGGACCTTAGTGGGGGGTCTTTGGGTCCTATGGGTTGAGGGGAGGGGCCTCTGTGGATCATCCCACAGATACTTGATCAGTTTGGGATCTAGTGAATTTGGAGGCCAGGTCAACACCTTGTGCTGTTCTTCATGTGTTTTTTGAGTAGTTCCTAAAGCTGCATCCTGCTGGGGATGTCTGCTGCCATCAAGGACTGTCATTGCTATGGGGTGGGGGTGTCTGGTCTGGTCTAGGTGGGTGCTACATGTCTAAGTAACATCCACATGAATGAATGCCAGGTCCAAAAGTTTCCCAGCAGAACACTGAATTGTCACAAGATGGTCAATGTTATTTACTTCTCCTGTCAGTGGTTTTAATGTTGTGGCTGATCAGTGTTGCCTTTTAGTCAATGGCGATCTTGACTTCTGAGTTGTCTGGAAAGCAGCAACACCCTTGATGAAAATGCGATGTGTGCTATGTGATTAAAATCCACCAAACAACTACAGAGATTAAGCTACAAATAGCTTCAGCTAACCAGTCTCCAAAAACAATAATTTAAATAAACCTTTTCGATTTGACTTCTATGTTACACCTTAGGTTGGTCCACCTTGCTTGTCAACTAAAAATACTTATTAATAACACGTATAAATTCAAAGTCTGGTGGATCCTTCAGATATAGATCTCAGCCGTGTGTGGAGCTTTGCCTTGTGCCGCATAGAAGGACAGAAGTGTTGGGTTGGCAGGTGTGACTGCATGCAGGGAGGTTTTCGTGACAAAAGGTCTGCACTTTTCCCTAAGTTAGCAAAACCAGAAACGTGTTCAGTGGCAGATCCGTTGAAGAGGCTAAATATCCCAGTGCAGGTGCACAGCACTACACAGTCTATTTATAAACTGATACCACAGCTCAGCTTAATTAATTACCAGTCCTTCCGCAGAGAATCGTCTCCAAATGGTTTTCTTTTATTGAAAATGGGTTGTGCAAAAACAAAAGTTATGACTGAAGATGAGTTTTCTCGCTAAGGGTGCATCCATGGTACAAGAACCTGGGATTCATCAGGCGCTGGGAGGAACCCCCCCGGAGAAAAGACGACCAAATAAGATGTGCTAAATGTGCTGGAGGAGTAGGAAATAAAGGTGCTTCCAAAAAGACAGGCCTTTTATTTTCAGGGTGAAATCATTAACATACAAATCCTCAATTATAATAATAATAATAATAAAAGGAATTCAGTTAATTTATTCAAACATAACACGAATTATTGTAACTTTTATTTTTGTTCTCCAGAGTTTAAAAGTCTTGGTCTTGGAGCATGCATGCACCCGACAGAGTAGAAATCACACTTAAAATGCTTTAACCCGACCTCCCCAGAGGTGAGACAGTAAATAAGTCCAACTACATGTGATACGTGTGACGACCAAAGTTACAGATTTGGCTGCTTCTCGGATACTTGGAGATTAATTGGCAACTTGTCCAAACACACACACACACACACACACACACTGTGAGGCTTTATGAAATGCTTCGTAACATAGCAGATACAACGGTCTCATTTACAGGACAACAGATTGCACGGTGTGTAATGATCAACAAGAATCAACAACCAGAGAGAGAGACCTTCTCAGGATTTTGAGGTGACGGGGGGCAGGAGAAGAAGCGCTGAAACGGTCCTTCCTTAAAGCAGTTCTTACCTTTCTGGCATGCTGCACAGCACTTAGTAAAAATTTGAACGTAAACAACTCCGCCTCCCTCCAAAGTCCCACCCTCTTCCCCCTGCCTGACCTTTGACGCTCCCCTCCTCCGAAGACGCATGTGGTGGGAAAGTGGAGGTAGAGGCGAAGGAGCAGCGCGAGTGAAACGGGTCAGTGGAGTCAGACTCAGAGGCACCGGTAAGTGAAAACAGTAATTAAATAAAATTTGATTCTATATGTGGTACAAAATGTGGTATCTCTGCCAGAGAGGCGCACAACTCGCAAGCGGTGACAGCGTTAGTCAGCCAGAAGGGACGCTGCGATGGATGACGGCCAGGAAGCTCAGCAAATGATTGGTCAGGCTTTTAGCAGGAAAATATGAGACTTGAATATTGATGAGATTCGATACCTGGTGGATTTCTTTTACATTTTAGCGTGCCTTACGCTTATTAGGAGCATTTTAAGATTACAAAAAGTGTAAAAATGCCAGAAAGGTAAGAACTGCTTTAAAGGGGAACTTCCATTTTTTTACAACCTGGACCTTATTTCTGGCATAAAATACGATCGTTTGCTCAACCATATAACTTTTGTGTCATTTGGAGTCGTTCGGACGATATTTACATCTGCGTATATCCATATAGTGGGAGTGATTGGGGCACCGAAACGCAGCCTCTAAATAACGCATTATCTGACGCAAAACTCTCCAACGAGCTGCTCATCCGTACACTCTGGCTCAAAACGGTAAGGACGTCCATCATAAACAAAGTCTTCGTCCACTACCTCAGAATCGGAAAAATATTGCCATGTTGCAAAAAACTAGCAGTAGCAAATTACAGGTAAACAAGAGATGACATCATCCAGGTCATAGGTTAGTAGGTCAATCGACAGACCCCGGATGATGATAACAGGTAACTCCGGACTCAACGGGGAATAGCACTAGTGTATGATAACAAAATATTGGTGAAATGAACGAACTTCGCGGCAGATAATGCGTTATTTAGAGGCTGCGTTTCGGTGCCCCAGTCACTCCCACTATATGGATATACGCGGATGTAAATATCGTCCGAACGACTCCAAATGACACCAAAGTTATATGGGTGAGTAAAGGTCTGTGTTCAGATCTTTAACACATGCTGGGTAATAATATGATATATTCTTCCTCCGAGACATGAGTGAATGAGGCCTGTTCACCCACCGACCATCCCCCGCGTTACAGATCATCGTTTTCCCTTTCTCAGATCATTCCTCGTGCTGATATTTCCAACACCCCCCGAAAACTCTCGATCTGTGTCTGTAGATATCTGGCTGTTAAGCATACTGTTTTATTTCTGCGTTTACTCACTGTACCCTCATCTGCAAAAACAAAAAAACCCTGCACTTCACAATCAAACACAGCACGTCTACAGTGAGCGGCTGTGCGGTTGTGCCGCGACATAGCGAGCCTGAAAAGCGAAGGGATGTGCTCAGTTCTGCTCCTCAAGCATGTAGCACCTGTCTACTTTGCTCCTCTCTCCTCGTGCTTTCAACGCGTCCTTGTTCTACCTCTTTTTTTTTTTTAACATCACTAGGCTCTCCATGCATCAGCAAAGAGGCGTGCTTGTGTTGCAAAAGATGGCCCTGCACGGATTCTTCCATCGTCACCTCTGAGGCTTTCCGACATTTAAAAAAACAGACATTTAATTAAAAAAAGAAAAGAGAAAGCTTGGAATCAATAAGGCAAAAAGTGTTCCAAAAACATAAAAGCTAAGTCTTCTCAATGTTTGTTCCAAATCTGTTGCAATGAGAGAAAGAATTTTTTTTTTGCATGTTCAGCAAATCCTCTGCAAAAGTGTCGTTCCCATGAACAACAAGTGTCAACAGATAAAAAGTCACCTGTACTTTCGCAGCGTACAAGAAAACCGAGGCTGGGGGAGCTCTGGGATTTCATTTCCGATGAACTTCACGTCCTTGGACCTCGCCTTTCCGTCCAATCGGAACACAGAACGCGAGCTAATCCGCCACAATAGCCAAAGAAACATCCTGCAGGACAAAATGAATACACGGAACACAGCTGCCTCCAACAAAGCTGGTGAATATTTTTGCCTCATTGAATGCGACCCAGATAGGAATATAAATACGAGTTATCCCCTTCTCCCCGCGCGCAGACATTGGCGGCACTTGTCTAAGCCGCCCATTATGGAAATAAAGAAAGCTCAGAAAGATGAGAGAGAGGATGAGTGGCAGGAAAACATACAAAGGAGATGGTATGGAGGGAGGGAGAAAGAAGAGAAATTAGAACAGAGACTTAAAGAAGAGACTTGGAAAACAAAGAAAAGTACAATTTAAAAAAAAATTAAAAAAAAACATTAAATGAGTCATTACCGCCCGAATGTGGAACTGTGTGAAACCCCCAAGGCTCCCGGTGCGTCTTTTCCATAGCGAGATCAACACCATTACACAACAGTGACAACAACAAGAACAGCAACATCTACAACAACAAGAACAATAACAACAACTGTGCTATAGTGAGACGGCGCCCAATATATAGATGATGCACACCATTAACACCACAGCCAGCCACACATTAGCACACACTGTTATAAGTCTGTTATGTATCTCAGTCTTAGCGGGCCTCGCTTCAGCGGCACCCATCAGGAGAACCAGGCGGTGGCGCAGGGTGCAGCGGGGAACCCCGAGTCACTGAAAACAAAGCCGTTTCGGTCTTTTTTATCAAGTTTCAGGTGAAGTCTCGGGCGCCGCCGCTGCTGCACGTCATGCGGCAACATCCACAGAAGCCTTTTAGGTGCAGTTTAACACGGAGCTCAACAAACCGATGAAGACGTCTATTCTGCAGCAGGAAGGCGAGTTATTTGAATCGTGGCGTTTCTTGTTGGTTTTTTTTTTGGAATACTGATTAGCGTGCTCCCGGGTTTTGCAGATTACGTTTTCTGGTAAAATATAAAATACAAACAATTGAGTCACTCGGCACATGATCACAAACTTGCGAAGCTGAAGAAACAAGAACGTAGCAATAAGCGGCGTTGCGTCAAGGTTGCTATAGTTTCTGCTTTTTGAACTTGGCAGTATTTTATTTTTTTTTATTTCTTTTATTTTTTTTTTTCATTTTTGTAACGTTTGACTGACACTGAATCAAATCCGTCTCCACGTTAACACAGTTAAACACATATTCGGCCACGGTTCACTATTCCCACCACGTGTTTCCTTTCATCAGCTTCACGGAAACTTCCTTTCCACTTTCTGTCCGCGTTTTATGATCCTTTAATCCTCTTTTCTAGAATTATAGGAAGTTGAGGATATATCTGATGGCAACTCTTTAATCAGGTTTAATGTTAAGCGTGTGGGTGTTCGGCTGATGGAGGTGATGTGGATTTATCTCGTGGTGGAAGAGGGCCGGCTCGGACTCCACGTCGTCTCCCCTCCCCGTTTTCAGCCCTCGCCTTTTCCTTTCTTCCCCTCCATCCTCAGACGTAAATGGCAGTCCGGGAAATGACAGAGCCGTCTCTCTGAGACTCCATGTCGTCGTCGAGGTACACGTCCATTTCTTCTTCTCCGCCGTGGCCTCTGTGGACGTGATAAGCAGGAGGCAGCATGTTCCCGCCTCCCCCGACGCCCTCGAATCTATCGTAGCGCTCCTCTTCCTCCTCCATGCTGTCGTCCAGGTCAAACTTCCTCCTCTCGGCTTCCTCCATTTCGCCACCGAGGTTGTGGTGGTAGTCGTTGGCCTTTTCCGTTAGAGTTCCGGTTGCGTCGCAGCCCTCCCGGTACGTGTAGATGGGCCCGTTGTTGTTTGCGCCGGTCCCGTTCTTGTTGCTGCCGTTCCCGGAGCCGGCAAAGAGCAGGCAGGCTTTGTTGCCGTAGTCGCCGCCATTGCTGCCGCCGCTGCCTTTTGCTATGGAGTCCCCGCTGGTGGTGTAGCCACGCCTCTGTTGCCGGCGGCTGCGGGTCAGGAGCACGGCAATGAGCGCCACAACCAGCAGCAGGGCCAGAAGGGAGGTGATCACCGCGGCCGCCACTACGCCGGCACTGGACGGATCCTCCAAGGCTTCTGCAGAAGGGGATGGAGGGGTTGGAAGGAGGGGTGGAAAAATGGGTGGAGGAAAAGAAAGAGGAAGGAATTGATGGCTGTTTCGGAGGAGGTATTCACAGTTCTTCTTGCATTGTTAGTGTGCTGTGGTGATAGCGGTAGTGTCTTCTTCTACGTGTGTTTCAATCCTCTTATAAGTGTGTAGTAATGTTCTTCTCAGTGTAATCCCTTGGTGAGGGTGCAGTCAGTCATTGCTGGGATCAGGCTGAATGGGACTCATTCACTCTCCCAGCGGCTCGGTGCTCTGCATTTTGCAGACATTTGCTCTCTCTCTCTCTATACATATATATATATTTGTCCAGCTGCTGGTACTTCAGTTTTTGTCACCCTTTCCCCCCTTTTGCCAGCTGGAGGGAAAGCGTTTACAACTGCAATGGTCCTTTGTTTTATACTTCATGTTGGTGTGAGCCAAGTTTGCCTCCCCGCTCTTGTTTCAGTTGGAGATTGAAACAAAAAGAGAGAGAGAGATGGGTTTACAGCATCAGCAAAGAGGGGTTTGTTTTGCGCCTCGCGCCGTCTTTGCCACGGGTTAGAGGTTTGAGGCCGGCAGAGCCACACAGACGGACACAGAGACAGAAACACGGGACAGACAGGCAGAAAAAGGGGGGTTACTTGAAGAGGGTGAAATGAGCACACAGTCGTGCCTGGAAAGCGCCACGATGTCCGACATCCTCCAAGCCCCTTCCATTAGACAAATAAAGCCCGTTGTTTTTATTCCGGCTCTCCTAATTACACCCACCCGTCACACCCTTTCATCCTCCTCTCTGTCGCCGCCTCCGCTTACTCGGCTTCCTTCCCCCTGCCTCTCTTATCGGTCGGCCAGTCAAGCCGCAGGGCAGAGTGGTCGCCCGCTGTCAAACCCAGGGCCGAGCCCAGAACGAGTTGATCGGCGGCACACAAACGTAAAAAGGTTCACGCGGCGCAGAAAGACTCGCGCCAGGACGTTTTCTGCAGGAATGTGAGAGAGGAACAAAAAAGAAAAGAAAAAGGGTCTGGCTCAGATAGTGTAGGATTTGTACGAGGGGGATTCTCGCAGGGCTGAAAAGATGAGAAAAGAA
This sequence comes from Chelon labrosus, assembly GCF_963514085.1. Lineage (NCBI taxonomy): Eukaryota > Metazoa > Chordata > Actinopteri > Mugiliformes > Mugilidae > Chelon > Chelon labrosus. The sequence continues at coordinate 5,209,213 of NC_140349.1, forward strand.
AGTCTTAAACAAGGCGAGGAGAAGCGCCGCGGCTACAGTTCAGAAGTGCGCTTTTTTTTTTTTCTGGGAAATACATGCTGATTTTTCTTTAGGGTGCAGCGAGGGCAGCTGAACGCAGAACAGCAGGGAAATCTGAACCCCCTTCCTGTTTTATGCAAATAACAGCGCCGTTCTGCCAGCACTCCTGGCAAACACAGCGGTGAACGCCAATCAAACAATCTGAGGTCGGATGAAATGAGCCTCGTGAAGGGGTTTACGTGCCAGGGCAGCGTCGGTGAGCGAATGACATTTCTTTTTCTTTCAACGAATGGATGTGGAATAATGATGCGCACGGAGCAGGCGAGTCCCTGTAGGTGAGCCTGGATTGAGAGGCGAAGAAAAAAAGAGAGGAGCTGAGAAAGAAAAGGAGAGAAAAGGAATGACGAGGAGGATTTTGGGAAAGAGAGAGGAGCAGGAGAAGAAGAAGAGTTTGACTTCCAAACACTCCCACTCTGGTCTCAGATGGGCATGCATTAGGGTTATGCCAGGGTGAGACAGACGGGTGGGGGCGAACGAGGCGGGGCTCTTGGGACAGGATATGATGTCTAAATTAGGGGACGGTGTCTGCTAATATCCAATTGAAGTGGCAGAAGGCATTAAGGATGATGAATCCAACTTTCCCTGTCCTAGTTTTCCTCTCTCTTTTCAAACTTACAGACTGGCATGGAGAAGCAACGTGTGGGCCAAAGCGTTATTTATATTTATTGTGCCATTTATATTTTAAGCATTAGCGGCATTTATCAAGTGCCCGAGTGAGAGACAGCTGAATAATGGCCTTTTGTGGAGGGTCTTTGGTGGCTGTCATCCTTCTGTTAATCAAGTGCTTAAAAATCTATTATTCTGTAGAGCCTATGAAGAACAATGCTCCTGAAAAGGGCCCATTACAGGCGGCGCGTTCATTTTTCAATAAACGCGAGGTCACACGCTAGAGCGGTGTGATTTTCTTGCCAATTTTCCCTCCAAGACCAAAGCGAAGAGACGATGGCTGATATTTAAACACAAGTGTTCTGATGGAAGAGAACGTGGCTGCCTGTGTGACGACTGGAAGGCAGCTGTCTCCTTCCCTTTGTGTTAATGAACGGCTCTAAAATTGGCTACTGTCAATAAAAGCGCGGAGACCGTTTGCGGCTGGGTAACTCGTTTGACAAATGCCTCGTATGAAACTACTTCGCCATTCCCCAAAACTAATTGCGCGGTGTCTCACTCCAGAGTCAACACGGAGGAGAAGGAAGCATCAGCTCAAAGAAAACAACACGGATGTAATTTAGCCCTGAGACTCTGTTCAGGAGCTTTTAGCCAATACCTAAATACTTCAGAGTTAGAAATCTGATGCTGACGTTTTTGTTGCTCACACAATTAATGGAGGCTTACATTACTCTAGCTCCACAGTAATTATCATTAATAACATACACCGATCAGCCACAACATTAAAACCATTGACAGGAGAAGTAAATGATACTGACCATCTTGTGACAATTCAATGTTCTGCTGGGAAACTTTTGGACCTGGCATTCATTCATTCATGTGGATGTCACTTAGACATGTAGCACCCACCTAGACCAGACCAGACACCCCCACCCCATAGCAATGACACTCCTTGATGGCAGCAGCCATCCCCAGCAGGAAGCAGCTTTAGGAACAACTCAAAAAAAACATGAAGAACAGCACAAGGTGTTGACCTGGCCTCCAAATTCACTAGCTCCCAAACTGATCAAGTATCTGTGGGATGATCCACAGAGGCCCCTCCCCCACTAACAACACCCTGTAGCCAGATACCACAAGACACCCTCAGAAGGCCCATGTCCATTCTCTGATTAGTCCCAATTGTTTTGAAGGCACAAGGGAGACCTACACAATATTAAGAAGGTGGTCATAATGTTATGCCTGATCGGTGTAATTATCAGCTTTCACCTTGAAGGAGATGCCTTCAGACAAAACATTACTTGCCGTCCCAGCTCTTTCCACTGCTATGCTGACGACTGTCAAACTTATAAGCCTCTTAAAAATGACGATGATAACCCTGTCAGAGTCAGTGTCTTAATGACATAAAGGTCCGAAACTTTTTAAACTTTAACGATAAAAAAGACTAAAGTGATGGTTTTTGGTGGCACCAGTCCGACCCCCTTCTGCAGACCTGTATTCCCTGGCCCGGTACACAAAGCCAAACCTGGGGGTTAAAGTGGGCTCGGATCGAGGCGGTTGTCAAGTCCAGCTTTCTTTCCACCTGAGGCAGCTGGGAAGAATAAAGCCAGTTCTTTCGAGGGAGCTCTTTGCGACGGTAATCCGTGCCTCAGTCACCACTCAGCTGGATTACTGTAATGCACTGTATGTTGGGGTAGCTGGTCCTCTGTTGCCCGTCTCCAGATGGAACAGAAAGCATTTGCACGTCTTTTAACCGGCACACTTAGCAGCACATAGCCCTCATTCTAGCCTCAGTCCACTGGCAGCCCATACGTTTTAGGATCCGTTTTAAAATGATTTTATTTGCTTTTAAGTCTCTCAATGGTCGCACCCTGAACCTACTTCTCCGTTCCGTGTTGCGGCTCCGTAATGGTGTGATGATTTGTCTCTGTACATGAGACGGGCCTCTCATCTCTAGCATTGGATTGAAAAACAAAGGAACGCAAAAGGCAGCGTAGTTCAAACCACACACACTGGAGATGTGTGATCACTGTGCGGCTGCCAGGCAGGCGCCAGAGACCAGATATCACTGGGTCGCTGAGATATATTTACAGGATGTGACGCCCTGTCAAGCTAAAATCATTTGCTGTATTCAGACTTAACAAATAAGTTGGAGCATGAACTTTGGAGGAAGGGTTAAGGTGATAATAACCGGGCAGAGGACGGTATACGTTGACCATGTGGCTCAGTTTATCAGTGGAGTTCATCAAGGATGTCAAAAGCCACGTGCCAACGCTAAAAGTGCACTCCCGTTCTCTTATCAGATCCGGTGACATCGTTTATGAGTCTAAAACACGAACGGATCATAAGACAAAACTGTGCCAAATCCTTGTCAAGACGTTTTAGTAAACACTGTTCTGTGAGCACATTCCACCCCCCCCCCCCCCCCCCCCCCCCCCACAAAAAGTTTAAAAAGGGGTAAAAAAGCAGACTACCGTTGGCAAGAAAATAGGCCATGCTTGTCATCCCGCCTTCTCATCAACAGAGGCAGCCTGCCTGCATTAAGAAGCACGGTGATAAATGTCACAGAGAGAGGCAGGGGGGCTTATATCAGTCTCTGTATTAGTGTCATGTACATGGAGGAGATTAAGGGAAAGGGGGAGAGAGAGAGAGAGAGCGATGAAAACGATCCATTTCTACTCAGTTCCACTCACTGCGGTGAGGATAATCTAAATGAGAAGATTTGGGATGTGTGGAGGTGAGGTGGGAAGAGATAGAAGTGCTGAGCAACAGAAACAAACAAAGAGAGAGGTGAGCAAACAGTCTAAGGGGTGTGAAAATAGAGGAATCTGGATAATCTTTCATGTATCTCCTTGTTTTTGCTCTCAGAACTGAAATCAAGCCTGAAAAAAAAAAAAAACGCACTCAAGCGATAAGCCAGAGGCCGTCACAGCGGCAGCTCCACAGCGGCGGCACGGATCGTCACGAAAGGCGGCTTTGGGTCAAGGACGTGTTAAAATGTGCTCATGAATACACTCCACAACACCTGAGAATACGAACGTACCAACCATTCTCAACGACAGAGAGGAACCTACTTAGAAAGAAGAGAAAATAAACTGTATGGCTAAAGAAAAAGGTCACACACTTTTTTCAGTTTCGTTGGACCTCCTTCAGCTTTGATTACAGCACACATTCTCTGTAGCATTGTTTCCACAAGCTTCTGCAACATCACCAGATTTATCTCCATCCAGTGTTGCATTCATATTTCACCAAGATCTTGTATTGATGATGGGAGAGTCTGACCACTGCACAAAGCCTTCTCCAGCACATCCCAAAGATTCTCAATGGGGTTAAGGTCTGGACTCTGTGGTGGCCAATCCATGTGTGACAATGATGTCTCATGCTCCCTGAACCACTCTTTCACAATCTGAGCCCCATGAATCCTGGCATTGTCATCTTGGAATATGATCCATTGGTGGAATAACCTGGTCATTTAGTATATTCAGGTAGGCAGCTGACCTCATTCTTTGGGCAACATAATGTTGCTGAACCTAGACCAGAGCAACTGCAGCAACCCCAGATCATAGCACTGCCCCCACAGGCTTGTACAGTAGACACTAGGCATGATGGGTGCATCACTTCATCTGCCTCTCTTCTTACCCTGATGCCCCCATCACTCTGGAACAGGGTAAATCTGGACTCATCAGACCACATGACCTTCTTCCATTGCTCCAGAGTCCAATCTTTATGCTCCCTAGCAAACTGAAGCCTTTTTTTCCAGTTAGCCTCACTGATTAGTGGTTTTCTTAAGGCTACACAGCTGTTCAGTCCCAATCCCTTGAGTTCCGTTCACACTGTACGTGTGGAAATGCTCTTACCTTCACTATTAAGCATAGCCCTGAGTTCTACTGTTGTTTTTCTTTGATTTGACTTCACCAAGTGATCTCTGCTTGATTCATGCCAATGATTTGACCCTTCTCAAACAGACTAACACCTCTCAGCTGAAGTATAATCGCCCATGCAGTAATTGTCCAATAGGAGGCTCGTCCCCATTTGCTTAGTTAAGTATTAAAAAGTAATACATAAACATTTAGCTGCTTAGTGATCTGCAGAACAGTGTGTTTCTATGCAATTCAAGCAACTCCCACACAAAATGATTTTAACAGGTTCAAAATGCAAGTAATTGCAATGTCAAGACAAAGGTCTTCAGAGCTGATAGACGGAGCATCCTCTTGAACAGCGCTTCCTGATGCATAAGCAATACGACCTTCAACCTGGAACGCTGGCTGTGCAGCCCTCGTTCAAAACAAGACCTAACCCTGAGGCACACATAATGTAAATGAGTTAAGTTTTACTTCATGAGGTTAAAACACGTGTCAATATCACGCTGCTACTTAAAATTCAATCCGGCCCTATTAAGTCAATACTGGGGCTCGTTAGTCAGGCTTTCACTTTTCACACCATTGTGGTTCTTGAGGGCAGCTGCTGACTTTACACAAGGAGAAATGCCATGGAACAGAAAGCAGCGTGCACTTAGAAACAACTGTTTTCTAATCTTGAAAGGAGGGATCACCATCATCGGTATAAAAACACCTTTTTTTTTTTATTTCTGAGTACAAGCTTCTCTACATTTAATGCTAGTCTTTCATCAGGTCTTTTTTGCCAAAGGCATAAAGCGAGAATCTCCTCAGTTTTTACATAAATCAATAAAAGGTTTTCTGTTCTGTACCTGTGCTTTAAACACATTTGACCTTTTGTTTTCTCATAAACAATCAATAAACATGAGTTTTAGTTATCATGTCAGAGGGAAACCTTACTAACTGAACCTGCTTGAGCTGCAAAGTTGTGTTTTATAGGATAAAGCCATAAACAAACACACAAAAAAAATTAGATTTCCTCACACACAAGCAGTCTGGGAGGCACAAGCTCATAATCAAAGCGGACGTAAGCAGAGGTGGAGGAGGTGAGGCTGAGGGTAAATGTTACCGTGCTGGGTTAATGGGACCCGGAGGCAACGCAGACAGGAAATCACAGATGTACAGTAGGACAAGGATACGAGAGCAGCCTCTTCACCGACCCAACCGGCAGAATCTAAATATTTCACAGTCGGCTTTGACAAGGTGCATATTTGAGGGTTGCTTCTCGGATTCGGTTTTGAATTTTTAAATTGTGCCTTTTTTTTTTTTTCCTTTTAACTGAGCAGGCAGGTGGAAACAATGCACGATGAAAGGGACGCACACTGTACCTCTCACACAGTACCTGACTGAACGTGATTAGCATTTGTTTGTAGAAGCAAATCAATTGTGCCGCTTTCCAGGAACGTGGCGCGTTCCTCGGCATATGGTGAAGTAGTCCTGGGCCATTAAACTTGTTTATGTTCCATAAATGCAAACTTCACTGAGTGGGTACGCTCGAGAGTAAAAGCCCTTGAAGTACCATGGTAGAAGAACAGTTCCACAGATAAACATAGCAGCAGGATAATAACCAGGCACAGATCGCTGTTTTTTTTTTGTCCCCCTCTATAAATCACACACAGTATTGTACAGAATACATTATACTGTATGTACCTATTGTACTTGTATCTGGAGACTATTGTGTAAATTATTGCTTCAGTGTCTAATAAGCCCATGTGGGCTGGGCACCATGGTGTTTGACACTTAAATGAACTTAATCAATCAAAAAAAAAAAAAAAAAAAAATGTACACAACAACACAACATCAAGTATGAACATACGTCAACATTTCATCCATTCATTCATTCCCATCTGCTTATCCGTGGTCTGGTTGCGGTGGCAACAGGCTAAATGCTAAATAAGGAACTCCAGACGTCCAGTCCAGTTCCACCCAGAGAATCCTGAGGTGTTACCAGGCCAGATGAGATACTTAATCCCTCCAGCGTGTTCTGGCTCTGCCCCGGGGTCTCCTCCTGGCTGGCTGTGTCCGGTAAACCTCAAAAGGGAGGCGCCCAGGGGGCATTCGAACAAGATGTCTGGACCACCTCAGCTGGTCCCTTTGGATGCGAATGAGCAGCGGTTCTACTCTGAGCTCCATCTGAATGTCCGAGCGTCTTACCCTATCTCTAAGGCTGAGACCAGCCACCCTTCTTTCAGTAACTACCCACAGTTCATGACCACAGCTGAGGATTGGAATGAAGATAGACTTATAAATCAAAAGCTTTGCCTTACTTAGCTTAGCATTACTGCAGCTGCTGCACCAACCCCCTGTCCATCTCTGCCATCACTCACGAACAAAACAGCACCCCGAGATACCTGAACTCCCTCAGCTGGGGCAGGAACTCACGCCCAAATTGCACTTCTTCTACTCTCCACTTCATTCATTCATTCATCTTCTGTAACTGCTTGCATCTTTGTTCCTGTGAAGGGTCGCGGGGTCTGCTGGAGCCTATCCCAGCTGTCATTGGGCAAGAGGTGGGGCCCACCCTGGACAGGTCTCCAGTCTATCACAGGGCTAACACAGAGAGACAGACAACCATTCACACTCACACCTACGGCCAATTTAGAATCACCAATGAACCTAACCAGCATGTCTTTGGACGGTGGGAGGAAGCTGGAGTACCTGGAGAGAACCCACGCAGACACAGGGAGAACATGCAAACTCCACACAGAAATGCCCCAGTCGGCCGATGGATTTAAAAGGGTAAAAATCTGAATAAGAGGTTGCTTTTATTTTTTTCTCCATGCATTCAGTTTGAGTCGGAGATTTGAGTTTCCTGCTCAAAAATGTCAAATGAAGCCTCAGGCTACTAGATTCAACCAGGGACGAGGAGCAGATAAACTATTTATCATTTCATCGGAAAGGTTGGAACTCCTGAGGTCCATGAAAACAACATTTAAAGGCAGAGTTGAGGTGTTCTGCTAACAGAAAAGTTAGCAGGTTAGCCGCTCCCCGTGACGTTAAAGACAAATGCATCAGCAGCTCCGGCCCCACGTTGAACGCCTTGACACAGGAGCCGTGTGGAAACTTCCCAGAATTCAGAACTACTCGTTTATCTTCCATCCCACCGGTACTGAGCTTAAATTGTGTCGGGGATAAATTAGTTTTTAACTGCACGCAGAACAATTTGTGCTCCGGAATTAATAGCACCATCGTGAGCTAATAACTAATACGCACAAGTTCATAATTGCAGCGCGATGATTAACAGAACGTAACAGTAAAACATTTTAACTTTAAAAGAAAAAAAACAAAAAAACCTGTCGTTGATAACGCAGCTTTGATGAATAAAACTTTACCGGGAGTGGCGAGGAGACATTAATTTACCGTCACACTGACTTATATATTAATCTGAAAACACAACTTAACTTTGCAAACAAGACACGAGCTACGTTTACTTAACACCAGCCCGGGCTGCGTGTATTGTTTTACAGTTTATGATGATCCTTTACCGTCTCAGCGGGAAATGCATCACATTAAGGAAGTAATAGCTCTATGTGTAATGGGGCTTTAAGTTAGTTTTTTTATGTCCCGGTTTGTGCACCAATTATTGCGCTATAATGAAAAACATTCAGTATGCAGGTTTTCTTTTAACCTCTGCACACACACACGCAAACACACACACAGATGCATCCGTCATACTCGCATTACACACACACACACACACACAGGAAGGAAACACACACAGCCACACACACACACACACAAACTGTATAAATGATTAATGCTCTTCATTTCTTTCCATTCACACACACACAAACCTCAATAGCACCTCTTAGCCACCAGACACTAAAAGCCTTCAGTGTGTATCTGTGTCACATCTCTAACCCAGCCACAGTGGTTGTACATCTCTCACACACACACACACAAACACAAACACACACACACACACACACACACTGCCTAATTACCCTTGATGACACACAGACCAAAAGCCACACTGTCTATTCAATTAGCCCCTGATTACCCCTGCTTTTCACGAACACACACACACACACACACACCGGCGTCATTTGCCCCACAACCAAAATCTTACGCAGGACCGCCATCCCGGGGCGTTTCCATGACGATCTCAATCATTTCCTCATGCAAACCCCCTCCGCCCCCCCACCCCTCGTTTGCCACAGCGAGGGAGGAAATTTCCTGCCTAAATCATCTTCAGCTCTGTCTCTTCATCACGGATTCTAGCCGCCGCTTTTCATCTCCGGCTCTCTCGCCCCCTCGCTTTTCATCAGCGAGGAAATAATCAGAGGGTGGTCAAAGAAGAGTGAAAAAAATGAAAAGAGTATAAAAGAAAAGAGCAAAAGAAAAAAAAAGTGTAACTGTAAACTACGCAAAAAGACGGAAAAGAAGTTAAAATGACTTTTTTTTTGTTTTTGGCCCTTTGAGCCTCACCGTGCTCTCTCCTCTGAGACGGATTTTAAATGGATGCCTTCTGACACGGAGCGAGCAGATGGGACGAAAAAGCACAAACAGACGGGGAAGGTTGGGGGGGAGGAGGCAGTGGTTGTGGATGGATACATGGATCTGAGTCAAAATAGTCCATTACCTCTGTTCACCTCCAAAACTCATCTGTGCTGCTACAAGAAAGCACCCATTCAAACTCACTGCATCAGTGCAATCCATTCCTATGTAAAACATTCACACACATTCAGTCTAATTACGTTTTTTCCCCGTTCTGTGGCCCCCTTGCTGGGTTATGAACTTTAGGAGGTTTCCCAAGTACCTCCCCACTTTCCTCCTCCAGCTCCACGCTTGTTTAGCATCCAGCTGCTGCACACACTCACACACAAACACTCAACGACTGACTCCCTCGCAAAACACGTTTCCCCCGCCGCTCCTGTCCCTATTCACCTCAATAACCGCCCTCAACCTGAAGTGCAAATGCACAAAAATTACAGAGAGAGAGTTTGAACATACAAAAGCACCTACACTCACTTTGGACAAGCTCTTGGCAGCTCGTATGCGTATCTGCACACAGCCAGATTGCCGGTCGCCGTTCTGCTCTCTCGCTAACAGACACAAACACACATCCCACTCTGACACAACGCCACAGGAACGTGGGGAAGTGAGTGCTAGCCAGCAGTTTTACTGAGCGCAGATTAACTGTACAGTTGTAAAATGCAGCCATAAAAAAAACACGCTGCAAGGCAACAAAATGGACGGAGAACAGGACTGAATATTGATTTTGAGGACGTCCACTAACAACAGTCGGGTGAGTCGAGAGCATAGACTGTAAAAACATGGACGGAACTGGAACAGGTTCTTAAAGGTGAAGCCAAAGCGAGTAGAGCTCCCCCTGGTGGTTGGCTGCAGTATAGATTATAAGCTCCACCCCGTCCATGTTAGCGGATGGGACTTGGGTTGAAGTAAAACACTAAAATGCGCGTCAAACATTTAATTTTTTTAATGGTTTCAGTCATTTTAGTCAGTTAATATAATACTGATGCATATTCAAGTGTGCATTTTAGTGAGAAGTTTAGTTTTGACGCTACAGAGCAAGAAGGAGTGGAGGTTCAGAGGTCCTGAGGTCCTTTGTTGGACATATAACGGACATAATGCATTTGTCTATACCAGCTCATCCCTGTATTACTTCATGTCATTTTGGTGCAGTATTTGGTGCAACTCCTATTGGAGTTTGTCTTTATTCATGATATTCATGAATGTCATTATGTATCTTCAACCTTCAATTAACACTAGTTGGTTTTTCAACTTTTTGGTTAGCTACTTTAAACCTCATGCTATATGTAAATAATTTTTTGTACCTTAACATATTACTGTCGTATAGTTTCTCTTGCCTCACCTTATTTTAATTTTTGTATTTTGCACTGTTGTTCCCTGCCGCTGTAACAGTCCTATCTTATCGTATCTTATTGAAACGGGCTTTGACATCCCGATGACTACAAGTTACCATGCCAACCACTCCATGAAGAGGTCCCAAAGGACCATGAGAGTTGTAAAAAATAAATAAATCAAGAGTGAGTCTGGAGGAAGTGAAGGCGGGTCAGCGATATCGCGGCTCCGCTGTCGGACCGTACGGCACAGGCGCTACACGTTTCCCCGGGAGAAAAGCATCAATTTGGCCAGTGCAAGGAAGTGAGAGTCCATATTTATATACAGTCTATAGTTGAGAGCATAATATCAATGGCCTGCAGAACAGAAACTGAACCCATTAACGGGCTTAGCCGTGCAGTGATGGGGTGACAATTAAAAAAGAAAAAGAGAGATGACAGCCAACTTTAATTGCATACAGTCAGTTTAAGCTTTTGAATTAGCTAAAACAATTGTTTTTAGTTTTCTTGCTTTAGTTGAAACATAGTGTAGTTGCTTACATGTACAACACGTGAAGTTCATCAGCAGATGATGCTCAAAACACTTCATCAGGCAACAGTGGCCTGGTAACAACCCTCCTGAGCCCAACCACATAGTCGAAGATGTAAAGGAAATGTCTCCCTAGCACAGCCCGGCACATCTCAACTTTTCTCTGCCTTCTCCTGTATGATTAACCCGGGTCGTGTGACATGCTCTCGCAGCAGATAATTGGACATGCCTTAGAAAATGTGTGTCTCCTGTAAGATGAGCGCTTTGACCTTAAAGGGGTCGAGAGCCTCCGGATCACCGGCTGTCTTGTAACACCGTCACGCTCACTGTAACCGTCTCTACAATTAGCCTTTAAATCTTATTACAGGTAAAAGACTGCAGTGAAGTGGTGTGTGCATTGTGTAAGTCTGATTTAATCAAAGCCAGATTACTACTTGCAAAATGAGCACTTACTACCGACAGGGTCAACAAGGGGGGAGGGGACTATGATTACAGACACAGACCTATAATATAAAGACAGTTTATTGTAGAGTTCTGCCTCAGGATGTGATCACACCTCCGGTTTGTTTTCTTATCTAGAAGGCTTTTCTTTTTCCTTATTTTCTTTTAATATGGTTCATTTATTTTCTCGCCGCCTGATTACGAGAAAACCGCAGCTTGCAAAAGACGGTCGCAAAACTCAACCAGCTTGTTTACTGGATAGTTCTGGGAAGCCGACACACTGCCAGGTTAGAGAGAGATTTACTGGAAAAGAAAAGGAGAAAAAAAGGAGGGGATTTTTTTTTTCTCTTCCTTGTAATAATTCTCTCCCTCCCTGAGAGGATTAAGCAACACTCATACTGGACCGGGCTGCAGTTTCTCATGGATTCAATTTGTTAACACTTTAACAGCTCGCTATCAGGCATCAGCGTCAGCAAATAAATACAGCCACGACCTTTACGTTAAGGATTTTCCTACAGTTGAACGAGGACAGAGAGTCTTAGTTTTAACGGCACTGAAAGCAGCTGAGAAATAAAAACTTGCACGGTTTCAGTGCTTTTTTTTTGGATTGCTGTCAGTGGAGTTGATATGATATGAATGATGCCAAGCTACGAGGGGGATGATGTTTTGGAGTTTTTATCTCCAACGCTTTCCCCGAAACTTTGAACCGGCAGAGACGGTGAAAAATAGCTTTGTCATCCGGCCGTGTCCACATCAAGAAGCATTTAATGCAAATCTGTGGTGATCCATCACCAAACTGTGGTGCACTTCCAAGTTGTTTTCACACACACACACACAGACGTACACAGGGCTGTCAACTTGAGTGGGTTCAGTAGTTTAATGAACATTATTGATGGTGAGGCTACAGCACTGCTGGTGTAATTAGTGTGATGTCTCACACCTACGTGTCTGTGGCTTCATTAATTCAGTGCTGATTCCGGCTAATACGCACGGACACATGCATGCTCACATGTACAGTACGAGCCCCAGCGCGCTCGTGTGTCACGATCCGAAACCCTGGTAAGTGCCTCGGCTTCTACGGCCAGCCTGTGCTGCATTACGCATCGAATTTGCATCGCTGCTGCTGCTGCTCAGTGTGTGTCTGTGTGTGTGTGTGTGTGTGTGTGTGTGTGTGTGTGTGTGTGTGTGTGTGGAGGCCGGCTGTGCACTGTCAAATATATTTTTAGTCTTACTCTGCTTGGTTGGATGCAGGGAGCTGATTGGATCCAGACCTTGGCTGCTGATACTGATCAACAAAACCGGCTGAGTGAAAAACAGCCATCAGTCCTCCCTCACCCTTCTCTCCCTCTTTCTCTCCCTCTCTCTCTCATCCACTCTCACTCAATTCGTCTCCCACTTTAAGTCACCCTCCGCTCCTCCGCTGCTCCCTCCCTCTTAAATGGGGCGATTTGTGGTCGGGTGACTCATTTCTAAGCAAATCTGGACCACGGTGAAAGACAAGGGGGGGGGGGGGGGATGGAGGAGTAGGGGGGGTTAAAGGGGCCCAAGAGAGCAGAAAGAACGAGGGGAAAGAGAGAGAGAGGGAGGGAGGGAAATGAATGTGCGCTTGCATGCTTTTGCTCATTTCAGATGGATCACTTCAATCCTTTCAAAACAGTATAAAAAAAAAAAGAGGAGGGAAGGGAAGGGGGAGAGGGAGATGCAGAGGGAGGAACAGAGCAAACCCAGTGTGGACAGGATTAAAACCTCCCTCTAAAGCCACTGCTCTTTTTGCTCCTTTATCCACCTCTCCCCCCCGGGGCCCCTCCTCTCCTCGACTATTCTTGTCCGTGAATGTGATCAGGAGCATGAAAATGAAAAGTAAACACGGAGGCGGCGGTGAAGCCCTCCACTTCCGATTTGTCTCGTGCCTCCGTCGCGTGTTGTTATGGGAACTGCCGCACAGCGACATCAAGACAAATCCAATCCTCCGACCGAGCGTCGCTGCGGCGCGACACGGCGCGACACGGCGTGCGTTAAAAGTCGCGCAGCTATGCGGAAAGTTGAACGTTTGATTCCACTTTCTGAAAGAGAAGCCGCTGCCAGTGTCAACTATAGAAACTCCGCAACAAAGACGAGATGCTTCGAGCAATTTAAGTGGAACCGTGTTCCTTTTGATCCTCCACGGCCCTCTTTGCACTCTCTCTAACCTTACTCCCCCCTCCTTCTTCAGCTCCCACTCCTTCTCCCTCTCCATGCATTGATCAGCTCGCAGTGGATTAGCTGCAGATTGTGATAGCGGCGTGACCTCTCTGGACCCCGGACAAGTCCTGCTGGCTAATTGAGAGACAGCACGCTGGTCTGCAGAATTAGAGATGGTCCGTTATAATTACACACATGCACACACGGAGAAACACAAGCAAACATAGGCGGTTCATTGAGATTTCTGGATGTGTCATACCAGATGGGAATAGCTCCCTGAGAAAAATCCTAAATGTGACTAAGCCATCGCCACAAACTCGTGAGCGTGCACGCATATGTTTGCCTCCGTGCAGTTTGAGGCCGCTTGTGTTTGCGTGCACACACTCCGTCGAGCTTATGTAAGTATTTGTGCAAGTGTCTGTCTGTATTTGTGGCTACGCGTCTGTACCTGTGTCGGGAATGAAGTGCATTTAAAAGAAAAAAAAGAAAAGAAGAAAAGCCGAGTTGAGGGCAAGGGTCTTAAACATTGAAATGGAAAGTCGCTGCACACAACACGGAGGTAATCAGGAGCCGCAGCCTCGCCGAGCTCCAGCTGCAGGTAACACGACTAACACATGACCCTGCGGTTCCAGTGAAGAAAGAGCCTGTACATGGGTTCAATGCCAAATGTGAACATAACATAACAAATCTGTGTGCAGCAGGAAAAACATGACAAACATGTGTGAGCATGTAAACTGCAGGATATGGGGATTTACGCATTTGTAACGCATAATAAAAATGCAGACGTATGTACGGAGCGCAGAGGATATATGCAGTGTTTGTAATGCAGCAGCGTAGTGAAGCATTCCTTGTAATTCTCCCTGGAGCCAGACGGCTGAAGGAAGAAGCTGAGACTTGGAAGGCCAGATTCAGAAAACCACAACTACTGAAAAGAGCGAAGTGATGAAATGGAAAGAAGCCCAGGGGAGGCGGATACAGCACAGCACCACTGTACGGGTAAGCGTATGCTCGCTTGTTCATTCAAGGGTCACCCACATGCTGCCTCACCCTGATTGAAACCAGCAGCAGCCTTGGCTTGGCTTAGCCCGAGCCATGAGCTCACCCTTCTTCTCCGTTGACTGGAGCAGGGATGAAGGGGGAAAGTCTTGAAATCTTGACTGCATCAACCCGCACGGGCCCCAAATGTAAAATATTTAGGCGAGGAACGTAGAGAAACAAGGACCTCTCTTTAAAATATTTAGGCTATATAGGCTACGCTCAGCCGCCCTCATCACCTCGGCTACAACTCTGCTGACTGCGAATCAATAATGAATCCCGCTTCGATAGCACGGATACGTTTCCAAGTACGGATCAGAGTTTGGTTGTTGGGAAGTCGATTTACAACAAAGTCATCACTGCTAAGACTGAAATACTCAAGAAAGCTCCATCAGTTTCTCTCTCTGAGCTTCACACATGTCCATTAAAGGTCACGCAATATCAGTTTAATACAACAAAAAGCAAACCCATCCTTTTGAGAATGGTCTTTAGTAATTCTTGGGCAAAAAAAAAATAAAATTACGTCAGCAAATATTTATGTGTCATGATAGATACGGAAGGATAATCCCCGATTTACAAAAATAAACATTTTCCTTAATCTGAGCTAGACCTTTACTTAATCCCAGTTGGTGGAGGGTTTTGTCTGCCTCCTCTTTCCTCCGGCTTCCTCTACTGACAAACGAACAAAAACACCAGAATAAAGCCCTCCGTTCCTGACGCCTCGCTGCATCTCGGTTTAATTCTTCGTCTCGGGTGGGGACTGCTACCGTGTTGAAGGACAAAAAAAAAAAAAAGAAAAAAAGAAAAGGGGAGCCCTCCGCCGCCTGCTCAAAGAGTCACACCACCGTTTGGCTTGCTTCCCGGAAAATAATCTAGCAATGAGACTTAATAGGAATAACCAGACTTTACTCTGTGGACGCCCCCTTTTTCCTCCCGCTGTCACCTCTTGAACCCTGTTTCTGTTCATTCTCAGTCGATCAAAGGTCTAATCCCCTTTGTTAATTCCGCTAATTTGTTCCTGTGCCACCCAACCACTCGACCAAATTCACAGCTATTACGCTCTATGGAAGTATTCTGTGTTTTAAGCTAATTATAGGCCTAATCCTAATTAGGTGTCACTTTTGAACATACCACAAAGAATAGGACATCCCTCCCCACCACCTCCCGACAAATCCACCTACTTTGCTCCAATTTCAATTTGCTTCCCGTTAATTACAGTTTTGGCTAAAAAAGACGACGTTCTTCGGATCAGACCAACCTTTAATCGTCCTGCAGCTGTTGCAGTGACACGTACAGAACTGGTACGGCGGGTGTATCCGCGGTGGTTCTGTGATCTCCCGCTAAACAAAATGCTGCAAACTGTGCATTCTGCCGAATTGTCAAAACATGCACAGTCAGCAGTGAATCCCGCGCGGTATTATTTGACATTTAAGTTCTTCAGCGGTGACTGCAGGCTCACCGAGATGCAGCGATTCTGATTTCGTTTCCTCATCAGCAGCTCTAACTAGGATGTCATTCTTCCTACTTTTCATAGCAGCAGAGCAATACCTATTTTTGTTTTAACGAAAACAATAATAAAAAGTCTACTGCACTTGCATACAATTGTTCAAAATCCCCGCTGAGCAGAAGTCGCCTCGGTCTTGCACTGGGGGAGTAATTGCCCTCCATTTCACATGTTACTTGAGAACTGTGAGGGACGGAGCAGATAATTGCCTACTTAAGTGTCAGAATTTACCAGGTCCCTCATAATGTTCCTGTTTACGCTCGAGATCCTCATCCACTATTCAAAAACATAGCGTGCTACGGTTGTGCTGCACTAAAGTCTATTTAGGTGTCGGAGAAGAGAAATAACGTGATTATTTGGACGTCTCCTGTGACAGATTTCAGACTCACCCGTGTGATTAGGAAATGTTCAAAAAGAAAGAAGCGTCTGTGTTTGACTCTCTTAAACTGACACCGACTGATGATATGAATACCGTGCACATCTGGGGTTTCTAATGCCGTATAATTATGTCGGTTGAAACATTAAAAACAACTCAACAAAGTTTAATGTGTCGCAAAAGGGATATTTTACCCACAATGCAGCTAGAGAATCAGCCGGTGAGTGCAGAGAGTCCTAGGCAGTTCAGACTTCTGCGGCGACAGCCCGGACCCTACGTAGACCCTAGCGCTGTAGCTGCGACAGCGCAGACCACAAGAGCTGTGATTGGTCCGCTCGGTAGTAGCATGTTTCCGCTTTAGTATTTCCAGCTGCTTCTTCATCTCCACATTTTTTACACTGATTGTTTTGGATCAATAAAGATGACTCGTCTTCTGCGAAATTTTGATGAAATTTTGGATAAAGTTCCAGTCGCCCCAGTTCTTGAAAGTGAAGCAGGAAGTAGAAGCAAAAATTGACCCGACTGCTAAAAAAGACACGGCGCTGACTTGTGTTTGGGTGGTGTTTTTACAGAGCGAGCCAGACTCAAGTATAAACTGGTGTAGGCTACGTACATAGGTTACGGCATCTACGTCCCGCCTTTCCTCTACGCCAGGGGTCTTTAAGGCCAAGGACCCCCAAACTGACGGAGGGATGGAGCAGGGACCCCCTTCTTATGTATGTATTTAAAGACATTTAAATTTGTTGAAAATATTGCAGCGGGGGGGGGGATATAAAAAAATAAATCTTAACAACCGAAACGTTCACGACCTTCCTGCAGTACCTCCACGGACCCTCTAGGGGTCACGGACCCCCTGTTGAAGACCTCTGCTCTACGCTACAGACGTTGACCACTGAAAACTAGAGATGAGGTGATTACTTCACACCGCTCCTCCGATAATACAAACACCTCAGCGAGCGCCCCCTTTGATTGCCCCGGGTCAGTCGCCGAATGAGCGCTAATGATAAACAACACAGTGGAAACTCACACAGCTTCCTCTGTTTTCCTCTGGCGCCGCACACACCAGCGGCGGTAATCTGTTGACTGGAAGGTCATCCCGCTGCGAGACAGATCGAGAAACAGACTAAAGTAACGGCTGCTGGGCATCCGGTGATGCCGAGGTGAGATATAAACCTCCCCCACCTCCAATCTCTCCACGCGGGAAGGTTTCATACCCCCACCCTGCGTTGCATGTGTACGTGCGTTTGTGTGTTTGTGTATTCCCTCCAGGTCTGTGTGAGTGATAAGCCGTAGCCCGGAGGCCCTCTACTCCGCTCTTATCTCCCTGACAGACGTTACCCCCGCGTGGCCACGACCCCGGCAGCCACAACCGAGGGGTCGCGGCAGAGCGCTTTCTGTGATTTCTGGAAGTTTCTATCAGATTTCCTCAGCTTTGTTTTCCGATTGAGAAATATTTTTATATGCAGGCGGAGCTTTCGTTCTCATTTTTTGGGGAGATTGAGTGCACGGCGAAACCAGTTCAGTGTGGAAATGAAACTCATCTGGATGAAATCATCCCTCGAGTTTCTGCCAAGGTTTGGAATCAACCGAGTTGTCAGAACAACACGACTGATAGGAGATCAGTAATTATGTAGCCTGAGAGTCACTATGAAATGAAAAAGGATTTGTTATCATTCGATCACAAAAGATATCGACGGCATGCTCTTTATTTATTTATTCTTTTATTTTATCAATCAATTAAAATCTCAGAAAGACATTAAAACCCCAGTAGAGTGTTGTATTCAAACTTTTCATCCATCCGACCCTCAGCTTCTTCTCTCGTGCACTTAACGGCATAATGGCTCATTTACACCAATCAGCCACAACATTATGACCATCTTGTGACAGTTTAATGTTCTGCTGGGAAACTTTTGGACTTGGCATTCATTGGTGTGGATGTTACTTAGACATGTAGCACCCACCTAGACCAGACCAGGCACCCCCACCCCATAGCAATGACACTCCTTGATGGCAGCAGCCATCCCCAGCAAGATGCAACCTGACACAGACACACACACAAAAACACTTTAGGAACAACTAAAAAAAAACATGAAGAACAGCACAAGGTGTTGACCTGGCCTCCAAATTCACTAGATCCCAAACTGATCAAGTATCTGTGGGATGATCCACAGAGGCCCCTCCCCTCAAAGGCCCCCCCACTAACAACATTCTGTTGCCAGACACCACAGGACACCCTCAGAAGGCCCATGTCCATTCTGTTTTGGAGGCACAAGGGAGACCTGCACGATAGTAGGAAGGTGGTCATAATGTTATGCCTGATCGGTGCATACTTGCACTTTAACAATAACTACCAGAGTTTAAACCGAGTGCTCAACATCTACACTGGTTTAAGAGCAACTGGAAAAGTTTTAATGAGCACTAAATCACTATTGTCTCTAGTTATAAAGGAGCAAAACAGACGTTTATACACACAAGAAAGGATTGCCGATATGATATAGACTGGGTAACGTGTAAGGAAGGTGGTCATAATGTTATGCCTGATCGGTGTACTTCACATATAACAACACTGGTTTCTGAATCCTTTTCTATGGGACGCCTCAGCTGTGGAGAGACCACACAGAGGAGATCCGTCACTTGTAATTCATCTCATATTTCTGCAGTCTTGAACGTCTCTCCTTCTGCGTCCCACTCCAAATTCTTACAGTATTTAAACAAGAATATCAAAAACAAGAGATCACCGAAATGCCATTTGCCAAATACTGACTAAATGAATCACAGCTGTTTGCATGCATAAAGAGAGACCAGTCAAACGCAGGAAGCACGCAATAATACGGCAACAACAGTTTGACAGTTTGAGTAACAGAGTACTAACAGATCTGATGGGGAAACTTCAACTCAGTTATAGCATAACCAAACTTAACATCCACATCCATGGTCACAGTCTCGTGGCCTGGGACCCAGACGGGAGGAAACTGAATCAGCTCAATTTCGATATGAGATCAGATGAGATCTGACTGGAAGTCTAAACAGGCGGACACTTCCTGTCTGTTATTGCAGCAACGCGTGAGCTTAGCTGGAGGCCCCCGAAGAGACGCAGAGACGTTAGCCGACGGGTCACGTCTCCAAGTGTGTGTGAGACAGAAGTCTGCACTGCGTAACTGTCACAGCGTGGTATTTTTAGCCGCAGTGTTCTCCCTTCGTTTGTTTTCTGTTGCTTTTATTGAGACACGTTGTACAGTATGTTTGAGTAACCCCACCATGGCATCAGCACCGCAGAGGTGTGAAACTTAAATTCGAATCTTCTACTTCTCTATTTCAACATGTTGAGCCCTTTCTTTTTGTTTATTTTAGCTTCTCGCGTACGATTTTGGTCCGACAAAACAAGATATTGCGAAACATTTTACTGATTGCTGCAAAACACGGAGTAGAAAATGTTAAGTGCTTTAAAATATGTGACCCCGTTAAAACTCTTCCTTAACCCCTTCCTCGTCTGGGTTTGTGTGCATACAGTATGTTCATTAATCCCGTGCAGAGGACAGTCGGGGTCGTGAGTCAGAGAGCGTCGGTGCCAGCTCTTCCCCCCCCCGCGGCTACATCCTCTGATTATTTCACGCGCAGAGCTGCACGGTGCAGTTCGTCCGTGCGAATCCGCTGCGTGTGCGTCTACAAAGTGAGAACACGTCTTTCCAGCGGACAGCTATCTCGCCAGCCGCGGGCGATCCAGGAAATGCTTCTCCGCTGGTTCTCTCGGATGCAACAGTAACTGTGTGTGTGAATAAGGGCTTGAATGTATGTGTGTGTCTGCTTGAACAGCAACAACAGCCCCCAGCCCAGTGCCAGCTGGACTCCCCATGAAAGGACTTTTTTTTGTATGGAGGGGTGGGGTTGGGTGATGGACAGAGGGGGAGAGGACAGAGGGGGTCGCAGCCTCCTGCCAGCTCGCTCTTTGAAACTGGACCAGAAGTCATCACAGTTTTCAGAGGACTTTCCTGCAACTCCTCTCCTGCTGTCACCTCTGTTTATTCTCCTCCATCACTCCGCTCTTCCGCCCCCCACCCCTCGCCCTCCTCCCCGGCCCGAACACTCGCCTTTATCTCAGATTTCAGCCCTTCTGCAATCTCTCTGTCTTTATTCTGCTGCCCACCGTCCAGCTCATATCCCCTCCCATCCTCTAGTCCAATCATTTTTTCTTTTTTTCTCCCTGCCAACATCCACTCCGACTCCCTCTGTGAACGGTGCGCTGGGCAGATCCAGCTGGCGCCGTGGCAACCAAGCGAGCCATGCATATCTGGCATCGGACGGGACTGAGGGTGGGGCTGTGGAGTGCGTGTGTGTGTGTGTGTGTGTGTGTGTGCGTTTTATATATATATGTGTGTTGAGTGGTAGGAGGTCGCCGTACACATTTCGCTCTCGTCAGCAAACCACTAAAATCGCGAGCTCGACTCTAGTAGCATTTATTCCTGAGAGCTCGGCGCAGATGAGAGACTGTGTGAGTGTGTCGGTGACTCTCTGTGTGTCTATTAGGTCTCTCGAAAAGCCTCCAAGTGCCATCCATGCTCTTTCTTCAGCTCTTCTTCATCCCCTTTCTCATCTTCCTCATCCCTCCCTCCCATCACTTTATTTTTCTCGTGAAACCTCCTCCACCTTCTAAGTCCACGGACCCAGTCGTGACAGGTGATGGCTGCTCGGCGGCACCAGAAAAACCAAGACGGCGCGATGCTTTAATCTACCATTTAACAGAACAGAGAGAGGCCGTTAACATTTCTCGGCAGGGAAATTACCGGGGTGTGTTGGGGTATTAACCGTTACATTATCGAGAGCCGGGGCCTTACGTGCCTGACAATTTAGATCTCACGCTGAGAGACTGGAACGGGCTTCTATCGCTGCAGTCGGAGGCAGGCGATGGATTGGCGACGGCAACAAAAGATGAATCGCTGCGATCAAAAAACCATGAACTGAGACGGTTTTCTTCTCGGATCCCTGCGCTTTAAAGTTAAAACAAAAGGCATAGTCGTCTTACGCTCACATTAAACTAATCTCACATTTCCTGCGAGGCCCGGTCGAACCACACCACTGCATGCCAAGCCACGGTTTTATTAATTTTAGCTCCAGCCTCCACAGCAGAAGAAGCAGCAGCAGCAGCAGCAGACATCTGCGCTGACCTTTGCTACTGTCAACGTTCTTGGCGGAAGGGTCAATGATAATGATCTTGTTTCTCAACCGGCCGCTGTGTCTTGTGCTGAACTAATTGGCTCAATGCATGCTCGCTAGTGAAAGGCGATCACGGTTTTCAAATGTCGCTGTGCTCCAGTACACGGTGTTTCCACTGTCCGACCACAGGGAGGGTTTCACAGCGAGCAGCCTGCATGAAACGCGAGGGTCACTGAGGTTTTTTTTCCCCGTTCGCAGCGACGCAGCTTCACGGGAAGTTGTGACATTTCCAGGACTATATTTTGTTAGCAGATGATCTGTAAAAATTGGAGGTAGGAAAGGCCACGGTGAACTGGTTAGACAGAGAGAAGAAAACCAAACTTATCAAGGCGGAAAACCACATCTGAAGATGTCTTTGCTCGGTGCTGCATGGTAATCATAAAATGCAAACAAAGGGAGCTGGATTCACTTTCTTTCTTTGCAAATGTTAATTTTCTGCAAAGACCAGGCAGCAGCATGCTTTGCTTATAACACGATTAATGAATTCGCTGTGTCCAGACGTTTAACTGCTGCCGTGTGCATTCATTATTATCACACATGTTAGTGAGTGAGTCATTGGATGATTTTCACAAAAGGTGCTTTTCCTCAAATGCTGGATTCCTGTTGTGATTCACCACCAGTGGCAGACGGGCCATCTGGAGCGTCACGAGTTTTCCCTTTGGGCTTCTTTTAGAACGAGGCCAGAGGAAAGAGATAGGAAATCAAAATGGACACTGGGCCGAGGGTCTGATGACTGGCCCAGAGGAATGAGACGGTTGCCCAATTTATTATTAAAAAGACACGTGTTGTAAATCAGTGTTCACCTGCTTTTCATCCGATCAGCCACGACATTATGAAAATCTTGTGACAGTTTTTTAATGTTCTGCCGGGAAACTTTTGGACCTTGCATTGATTCATGTGGATGTTACTTAGACATGTAGCACCCACCTAGACCAGACCAGGCACCCCCACCCCATAGCAGTGACACTCCTTGATGGCAGCAGCCATCCCCAGCAGGATGCAGCCTGACACAGACACACAAACACTTTAGGAACAACTAAAAAAAACATGAAGAACAGCACAAGGTGTTGACCTGGCCTCCAAATTCACTAGATCCCAAACTGATTGAGTATCTGTGGGATGATCCACAGAGGCCCCTCCCCTCAAAGGCCCCCCCACTAACAACATCCTGTTGCCAGACACCACAGGGCACCCTCAGAATGTCCATGTCCATTCTCTGATGAGTCACAACTGTTTTGGAGGCACAAGGGAGACCTAGACAATATTAGGAAGGTGGTCATAATGTTATGCTTGACCTGTGTCTTAGGCTGCAGTATAGTGGTAAAGGATTAAAAAACCATAACAAACTCAGATCTACTTTATGGGGATATATGATTATCATCTAAGACCTTAAAAGAATGACTTTTTAATTATGGTGCACCTGGTCAGACAAAGCTTAATCTGGGAACCCAACGGCTGATGTTTCAGGGCTGTGTGCCGTAGTATGTGTCGGTCATTGTTTATATTTAATCTTAGTGGCATTTAACGTTGAGTGATGTGTTAGCTTCTTTGCTAACAAGGTATGACAGGCTGGTGGTGGTTTGCCTCTCACGCCATCCACAACGTTTACTTCCATACAAGCAAGCTAAGGCCGCTCAAATATGTAATCGGGGAACACTTCCCGGCCTATCAATGGACACCAGGAAGTCAAAATCTCACCCCTTGCCAAAAGATTCTGCCTATTCCAAAACCAGAAATCTGTTTATACAGATTACCCAAAGCTCGCGTCTATTGAGCTGATATTTTGTGGACTCATTACATCTGAAACAGCAAAAACAACCACAAAAGAAAAGCACAGTACGAGGAAAATAACAAGAACAAGCAAGGCAGGGCGTCTGAGGAGGCTCTTGTATACAAATTCACAGCGTTGTCAAGGTCGCTCTTATCTGCTCTTCGCTAAAACGCAACACACATTCAGCAAAGTGCTCTGGGAGCCCACAGCACGCCTGCTTCGTTCTGGCGTTCACCTTGTATCGGTAATTGTTTTAAACCGAGAGATTAATGTTTTTTTACTTCGCACCCGTCTAGTTGTTTTACTAGAAACACAAGCAAACCAGAGAAAACACGGCGGACGCGTTTAACACACGGGAGGGTGAATCACAAAATCTGGGCTTGATCTCAAGTACTTAGGAAGATAAAACATTTGTGTGAGCGAGTCCCTCAAAGCGTGTGCACGGACTGCGCGGCGATTCAACATGTGTCTGGAGAGGATTTCAGTGTGTTTAAGCGTTACGTTACGGGTGTTATATGCATGCGTGTGTGTGTTTGTGCTCGAAGGGGGAAAGCGTACCCTCCCTGATACTTTGAGTCAGTCACAATGCTACGCTTCCAGCAAGAACAGTAGCAGCTTAGCCACTTCTGAACCTCCCACACTCCCAGCACACCGCCCGGCTACAAAGCATCTTTGTTCTCAGAGGAGACAATTCAAATCTCCAGCTCCGATTTCCCACGGATTTTTCTAAATGTAGCTTTCTCGCTGTCTTTTTGGCAAAAGAGTGTACCATTTATTCTATTTTATGTTGTTTTGCTGTGATTGTTTTATCTAATTCCACAAAAAAATATGATAGAAGAAGGAAGAAAATCTTTTTTTGACCAGTCAAGCAGGCTTCGGCGAGTGCAACACTCTGGAAACACATACAGTGATAAAAAAAAAGACAAAAAAAAAGACACTAACAGGTTTCTAGGTCTGCCCGCTGATGTGCATTGAGGCGTTTCAGCATGAGAACATGTTCCTGGGTTTGAGTGCAGAGAGATGTGTGTGTGTGTGTGTGTGTCGGATCAATGTGTGAAAGCGTCAGAGGGCAAAGGAAAAGAAAGAAACCCCCTGACCGACCTGTGGCAACGGCAGCCCAATCACCGGGCTGGTAAAAGTCAAGACCCAGCAGAAAGATGGAGGCGGCATGCAGACACAATCACCGTACTCTTACCAGACGGAGGGGCGAAATTCAAAGGTAAGGAGAAAAAATGAAAGAAGAAATAATAAAGCGCTCATGTTTAGGAAGTGTTAGTAAGAAAAATAATGTGGAATAGAAAGGAAAAGGTAAAAAAAAAGAGGAAAGGAAATCTGGGCAAACTGGCTCACACCAACTTGAACCCTTGGAAGAATTTGGAAATCCTCCAACATATCCCAACACCATCAAATCCACTGCAGGGCCAAAAAAACACCCTAATGAGGGCCTCACTCTCAAACTCACACCACCACAACTTTCATTTAATTTACATCCAGCAGAGCCACAGTTTCCCAGTTTGCTGCGTGGTTTTTACAACCCGCGATTTCAAGAGTAGTGGTTTGAATCTGAAAGTTATCAACACTGGCCCGTTGTCCTGCAGTTTGACCCTGCTGTGGGGGAAAGGGCCAATCAAAAGCCTCCACACTGTGAGTTGCCGAAAGTTCGCCGGCGAAGAGGAAAACATTCCAGGCCGACATCCCTGCAGCTCTCAGATCAGCCCTGATCCCAGCATGTGTGCATGTGAGAGAGAGAGTCCTGTGTTTTTTTTTCTTTGTTCTGTTTTGGTGCATGCATGTGTGCGAGTGTATCTGCCTGCTGGAGGACGGAAGTTGAACGTACGTGCATGCAAATGTCCATCTGTGTGCACACGCCTGCACGGGATAACGTTAGCAACATCTGGGAACTTGCACGACTCACGGTACGTGCGTGCAGGCAGTGTTTGCATGCCGTTTGAGAATCCTCCCTGTTGCGTTTGATGGGATGCTGTGCTGTGTCACCTGTGTGTGTTTGTGTGTAAATATAGGAGGATCTCTACTTGTGTTCGCACTTCCCCTGCGCGCAGAGCGGGCGCGTGTGCATCGTTTGAAAGACTCACCGCTGACAAAGGTGGTGATCTGGTGCCTGCTGGCCCCGTGCTTGTTCTTGACCTCGCAGATGAAGGTGGTGTTGACGGCTTCGTCGACCTTCTTCACCGTCAGCCTGCTGCCGTCCACCTTCACCGTCTCCGGCAGAGGACCCGAGGCCCTGCAGGGCGGGGAGGAAAGAGGCGCAAAAGTGAGGAGAAAGCGACGGGATTGATAAGAAGAAAAAAGAGAGAGAAATTGAAAAAGAGATGAAAAAGGAAAACGACCATATGTTGAAATATATTGAATAAAATCACATGAGGCGATGGAAAATCAAAAGATAATTTGATGAGAGAGAAAGAGGGAGAGGAAAATGAATAAAAAGAAGAAACAGAGAAAAGATAGATGGAGATGAAAAACTGAAAAAAAGACACAGTGTGTGGCTGCGATATTAAAAGACACGATTAATGTGAGAAAAATCACAGACATGTGAACAGCCGCTATGTCTCCCTGCTCAGTATTCATCAAGAAAACCACACACACACACACACATCACAACGAGCCATCTGTCCATCAGGACGAGATGTTAGGAGCGTTTGTGCTTATCGAAAAAATTCACTCTGAAATTATCACTAAAGCGAAAAAGAAAAAGAAGAAGAAGAAGTTTGTTCGTCACGTTTCTGTCGTGATTAGAGCTATAAATAGAAACTCTTTCTGAGGGAGACAAACGGACTGAACAGATGGACCGAGTGCGGCTCTTACACAGTCCAGGTGATGGTGCTCGGTGCAGGGTTGGCGTTGGCCACGCAGGTCAGCTCGGCATCTGGACGGCCGACGTACCAGTTATTGTCGTAGCCCTCTATGGACACAGAGGGGGAGTCTGAAAGACAACAAGTGGTGACTTTAAGTTATCTTTAAATTTCATTTGCTACCAGTGAAATAGACCAAATGGAGATTTACTGAGATGTTTCATGTCATCTGGCTTGCTCAGAATAACGAGGGCACTGTTGTAAATCCAGGAAAAGGCCTATACACTGATCCGGTATAGCATTATGACCACCTTCCTAATATTGTGCAGGTCTCCCTTGTGGTGACTCATCAGAGAATGGACATGGGCCTTCTGAGGGTGTCCTGTAGTGTCTGGCAACAGAATGTTGTTAGTGGGGGACTTTGAAGGGAGGGGCCTCTGTGGATCATCCCACAGATACTTGATCAGTTTGGGATCTAGTGAATTTGGAGGCCAGGTCAACACCTTGTGCTGTTCTTCATGTTTTTTTTTTAGTTGTTCCTAAAGTGTTTGTGTGTGTGTGTCTGTGTCAGGCTGCATCCTGCTGGGGATGGCTGCTGCCATCAAGGAGTGTCATTGCTATGGGGTGGGGGTGCCTGGTCTGGTCTAGGTGGGCGCCACATGTCTAAGTAACATCCACACCAATGAATGCCAGGTCCAGAAGTTTCCCTGCAGAATATTGAATTGTCACACAATGGTCAATGTTATTTACTTCTCCTGTCAGTGGTCATAATGTTGTGGCTTTCCTGTTGCTCATCAACAGAAAATACGGCCATCGGTTTTAACTATTCGTCTCAACTAAATCACGATGCTTCAGAGTGGATCATTTAGCTTCTAAAAGCTTGTTGATTGAATCTGTGGTTTCTGAGAGGCTTGTTGGAAATAATATGTGACTTCTCTCCTTGAGTGCTTGTTATATTATGGCAATTGCTACACAGCTGCTCATCCCTTGTACTGACGCTTAAATACTTGAAACGTCACAACGTCTGTAGTTGTGCAAATAAGCATGCTAATGGGCTAGCATGGCAGCTAGCAGTTAATCTTCAGCTGCGCAGTTCTCTTTTCCAACATGAAGTCTGATGCATACGTAACATATGTAAAATGGCAGCATGTTGCATCAGTGAACTACAGTAAAATTAACTTTAGTATAAGACCATAAAAAATAAACCCCTGTTTTCTCAGTCGGAAATTGAATGGGACCAAGACTATTTTGCAGGAGTGGGATGGGGCCGGGCTTGAAATCTACTCCCATGTCGCTGTTTATCAAACAGTCAAGAATATCAGTTCACTCCTGCCTGGCGTTAAAATCAAGTCAAACAAAATGTGTGTAGGAAGTTAAAGGAAGACAAAAGGCTTTCAGTGGCTTCCTTTAACTTCGTGTTGTTAAAAACGTACAGACGGTGAGAGAGAGAGAGTCAGAGGAGAGGACAGCGTGTCAAAGCGGTGAGGTGAAGTGTGATGTGTGTGTTCTTCCTAGAGAGCGCTGACCTGTGAAAACTGATGTGCGTTACACAGCAGACAGGAGACATGATCTCTCACACCGTCACTAAACTAACACACACACACACAGCGATGAATCACAGCGTGCACGAGCGTGTGCCGAAGGTCTTCTGTCTTTTGCGAGTATTTAGCTTGAGGATGTTTCCTCACGTGACGAAGGGTTGGCCTGAATCAGGTTTCAAGTTTGGGCTGCAGAAACAAGAGTCCTCGCGGTTACACCGACTAGTTTGTGTGCGCACGGCCGTCTGCCTACACACTTTATATACGGTCCATGTGCATAAACGCCTACGCAATTTATGCACACACGTACAGTATAGATGCTAAATCTCATAGATCAGATGTACGTGTCTTTCAGAAGCCAGTAATGACAATCTGGCAGCTTGATGGGCAGGCGTTTCCCTGCGTATGTGGTTTCGCGTACAGCCAGGAGTCTTGTCTTCTTGTATGTATTCCTCGTTATTTCTCCCAACAGCTTGACAGGCTGTTTGACTGTGCATGTACGCCAACGTTTTGTGTGTGCGTGTGTGTGTGTTTGTATGCATGTAAAAATTTGGAGATTAAAACAGGAGGCGGAACAAAGACAATCTGTTCCATCTTTGCAGTAAACGACAGCAAGGTCACAGTTGAGACGACGCCGTCAGCATCCCTAAATCTCTTTAAAGCCACGCTGAACCGGTGTAATATCTTAATCCCATGTAAATTAGAATGGAATTTAATGGATTAAATGAAAGCAGCGTGTGTGTGTGTGTGTGTGTGCGCATTTGTGTGTAAACACGTTCGGTTTTTTCCCGTACTGCTGAGGGCCACAGGTCCTTAAAAGAATAAAAAAAAAAAGATGAAAATTCTGTCGAGCGTGGGTCATTTTGTGCAGTCGACTTCATAAGCGCTGTTTGAGTTCAACGCCGAGAGTTACTACACACGTCTGTTTTATCCGTCATGGAATCTGGAAAGACACATTTGTCTCAGCCTGCTTAGAAATGAACAACTGCAGAGAAACAGCGGAGGGACACAGAGACCCTTAATCTAATCAACAAAAGATTATAATATTACTAGTATTATTATGCGTATCGCATGTAGTAAAAGGCTCTTGCACTAGTTAACATACTAGTTAGGCAGGTAAACGTGTGGTAAACATACACTAATTCTCATTCCCATATACACCAATCTGGCATAACATTATGACCACCTTCCTAATATTGTGTAGGTCTCACTTGCACCTCCAAAAAAGTCATCAGAGAATGGACATGGGCCTTCTGAGGGTGTCCTGTGGTGTCTGGCAACAGAATGTTCTTAATGGGGGGGGGGGGGGGGGGGGGGGCTTTGAGGAGAGGGGCCTCTGTGGATCATCCCACAGATGCTTGATCAGTTTGGGATCTAGTGAATTTGGAGGCCAGGTCAACACCTTGTGCTGTTCTTCATGTTTTTTTTTTTTAGTTGTTCCTAAAGTGTTTTTGTGTGTGTGTCTGTGTCAGGCTGCATCCTGCTGCCATCAAGGAGCGTCATTGCTATGGGGTGGGGGTGCCTGGTCTGGTCTAGGTGGGTGCTGCATGTCTAAGTAACATCCACACCAATGAATGCCAAGTCCAAAAGTTTCCCAGCAGAACACTGAATTGTCCCAAGATGGTCAATGTTATTTAATTCTCCTGTCAGTGGTCATAATGTTGTGGCAGATCGGTGTATATGCTGTATGTTTCCTGTGCATTGTGGACCACCAAAATCCTTGTGTGCATCAACAATAAAGATCATTTTGATTCTGACCTTCACGTCAGCATCAGTCTGCGCTCATACACATCATGATCCCAGACGTGTTTCTGCAGGTCTGATGGACTTCATGTACAGATATTATAGAAACACTTGAGGAAAATCTCCCTGGATTAGTGGTGAAGGTCCCTTATGGCAAAGCTAAGGCCTAAAGGTTCTCTGCAAGTCACTTATCTTTGAGGTCTCATGATCTTTGAGAGTCCTCCAGCTATGCACCATTCATAGTTATATTCAAGAGGACAATGTAGTGAAAATAAATGTATGTAATCTGGTATGTGTGTGTTCCTTACACTCCACAGACAGCTTGACAGTGTCAACCCAAGGCCGGTCCTGTGTCCTCTGCTCAACCATGCAGGTCACCTCCCTGCCGTTGTCCGCTGCAGTGGGGACCAGCCGATACTCGCTGCGAACCGTCACCGTGCCATCTGGCCCGTTCGTGGTGCTGGTTGAGTGGTTGCCGCCGAGCGAGTCCAGCCACTTGATGGAGGCGGCCGGTTTCCCATCCACCGCTTCGCACCTCGCAACCACCACCGACTTGGTGCCGGCCTGGACGGTCACGACGTTGAGCGAGTTCCTGGGCTTGGCTGTGGGGGCAAAAAGACGAAGGGGTTAAAGTCAAAAGATGATAGGAATCCAGACAGGACAGGAGTGAAGACGGAAGGAAAACAGAAAAATAAGTGGCAGTGGGGGGACGGAGATGAAAAAATAAAGGGCGGTGAAAGGAAAGAGACATCAAACGAGAGGCGGGCAGAAAGCAGAGGAGGAGAAGGTTCAATCAGTCTGTTGTACATATGTACTGTGGCATCCTACTGTGGCTGTAATGAAACTCTGAGAGGAGGGCGAGGCGCTCCGGTGTGACCCTGGACCAGTCAACATCAGAGACACACAGAGTACAGACAGATCCTTAAATGTCTCGACACAACCTAATGCAAGGACTTACAACAGCATTATAATGTTTAAATCCAGTTATTATAAAGTTTTGGTAACACTTTATGATCTCTGCACACTATGAAGCATTAGTAAATACTTTATTATAATTTCTAAAGCATTACTCCTACATTAATAGACATTAATAAGCAGTTTATAGTTATAGTTATGCTGCACTAGGGCTTGGCAGCTGGAGGACGCTGCACTGAGCACATGTCCTCTACTCTCTACTCTCTCGCACCGAGCTCCT
The DNA here is from genome assembly GCF_963514085.1 of Chelon labrosus. Classification (NCBI taxonomy): domain Eukaryota; kingdom Metazoa; phylum Chordata; class Actinopteri; order Mugiliformes; family Mugilidae; genus Chelon; species Chelon labrosus. Next base: position 5,239,949 of record NC_140349.1, read on the forward strand.
GTCCTCTAATTTCTTTACTCTGGCACTGAGCTCCTGTCCTCTAATTTCTTTACTCTGGCACTGAGCTCCTGTCCTCTAATTTCTTTACTCTGGCACTGAGCTCCTGTCCTCTTATTTCTTTACTCTGGCACTGAGCTCCTGTCCTCTAATTTCTTTACTCTGGCACTGAGCTCCTGTCCTCTTATTTCTTTACTCTGGCACTGAGCTCCTGTCCTCTTATTTCTTTACTCTGGCACTGAGCTCCTGTCCTCTTATTTCTTTACTCTGGCACTGAGCTCCTGTCCTCTAATTTCTTATCTAATCTCTCTCTAATCTCTCTATTACTACTCATGCAGTTCTGTGGCACTACTGTATAGCACGTTAACCTCCTCCTCCATCTTCTTGTGAGTTCCTCTGACCTGTGGAGCTCCATCTGTTGTTGTTGTCCTCATCAACCCATCCACTCTTCATGGCCGCCTGCAGTTATCCACTCCTACCTAAATGAACAATCCTCCAACCTGGCTATGATTCCTCTTATATTCAATCATTGTAGCAGCTAACTCACATGTGATAGAACAACTTCTGTTGCTAACAGCTTTATTTATATTCATTATCAAACTTAGTCAGATGTATGTATCTATGACAGATGTATGTTTATCTCGTTCCTCCTGCTGCTCTCTTCTCTGTCTTTTCTGTTTCTACCCGGTCGGCCTTAGGCGGATGGGTTTGAGGCTCCATATGGGCTTGAGGTTCTGCTCAAGGTCTCTTCCTTGACACCGTTGCCTTCAGGCTTGCTCTGGGGGTTTCAGACCAGATGTTGTAAAGCATCTTGAGACAATTTGTATTGTTATTGACGCTATATAAATAAAACTGAATTGAACTAGATCATATATTTCCGGCCATAGGCAGATGGGTCCCTTCATATGAGCTTGAGGTTCTGCTCAAGGTTTCTTCCTGTTAAAAGGGAGTTTTTCCTTGACACAGTCGCCTTCAGGCTTTCTCTGAGGGTTTCAGGCTGGGCTATTGACGCTATATAAATAAAAGTGAATTGAACTGGATCATATATTTCTGGATTACTCTGCTTGGTGTTTGTCTCGATAACCGAGCCTTTAAATCTCCTTTATAAATGCTTCATGAGGCATAGATAGTCCTCACTTTAGATTAGCTCACAGAAATACTTTACTAAAAACTACCAAATGGTTTAAAACTACCTGAATTAATCATTTATAAACAATTTATAACAACACATGCTTATTAACTATTAGCATGTGTAAATATAAAGATGCATAAATGTACATTTAAATAGTTTATTAATCATTACTTACACTTTCTACTGGACTTTATGAACCATTGATAACTCCTTAATAACTGGTTACTTTAAAATTTAGTTAATAAATGATAACATGTTCATTAGTATAGTATGAAATAAAGCATGTATAACTGTATTTATAAACTGCTTACTAATGTCTATTAATGTAAGAGTGATTCTTTACTATTTACTATTGCTTCATACTGTATTTATTCTGCAGCCTAAATGCTATTTACAGGACGAAGTTCATCCCTTGCCCAAACCACAGCGGTCCTCCTGCCTTCACATAAGCTTTTTTAAATCCACCTGAATGTCATAAAGTGCTACTCTCCTTAAACATGCATCATCTTCTACCACAAGATGTGGTTTGGTAAATTACCCCATAATGCCTTTCAGTCTGTTTTATCTGGCCACAGGTATGTAGTACAGAGACATTTTATTTATCAAGAAAAGGCAATATTGGCGTCATATTATACTAAATTTGGTCAGAGATCCATGATAAGAAGAAAAATACACTTCTGACCAGCAAAACAAACCTACAAATGTTAAGTACGTCCTCAGCCTTTGCAGCAGTGTTAACGTTTTCCATTAAAGGCCCTAAAACACTAAAATGACTTTAATGTATCTATTACTCGTCTAATTTTTGAAACACGTGTAAATCATAACGGAGAAATCATGTCACATACGTAATTCACTCGTGTTTCACATCAAGTTCAGCTCTTGAACTTTCTGTAGCGACACAGAGCCGTCTTGACAGCACTGACCTTCAAGAAAACAGAGCGCTGAGGCACTGGAAACACAGGACGCAGCCGCGGCTTATTATCTTTTTGTACCAGTTGTATTTAACCTTCTTTGTGGAAGTGTAAGCTGCTCCGCCAAAGAGAGTAATGGCTTCGAGACAGCGATGAGACAGGACTCTACAGTGCAGACCACAGGTATTTGGACAGTTACACCGTGCCTCTGCACATTCACTTTGAAATAAATGAATGGTTGCACCGCAATAGAAGGCAGAAAGAAACAACAGTGGAAGATAAATCTCTTTTACCTGTGCCCACATTTAGTGGTTCAGAAGTTGCAGAAAAGAAAAATCAAAGTATTTTTTTTGTGGACAATCCCATAGAGGTCTGCAGGCCTTCAGCTCCTGCTTATTCTCTCTGCATTTGGTGCATAGACTGTATATAAATATGCACAACGTGTCACCGCTTCCTTGGATGGGCCAGACTGACGCTATTTTCCGGGGGATACGGGCAGCGCCATCTTGCGAGTTTGGAGCCAGAGACTTTACAGTACGGTCCGAGAGTGAAGACAGGCGGAGCCACAAAATCGATGACCCAACCATAGTTCCTCCAGACTCACTCGCTTTTTGGTTAAATTAATACTGTCCATTAATCCACCAGTTACAAGGAAATGCTTATTTCTCAATTGTTGTTTTTACAACTTTCAGAACGATTGGCATGGCATTGTGATTATGTCGCATCCTTTTTCTATAGCGTCAAATAACTAACTAAAACTAAACTTATCCAAAAAATTGACCCCAGAACATGCATCCACATTATATTAACTACCTAAAATGACAGAAACCATCCAGAAAAATAAAGTATTTGGCGTATATTTTAGTGTTTTAGTTTGGTTCAGTTCCCATCCACTAACATGGAGGAGGTGGAGCTTATGACCTATACTGCAGCCTGCCACCAGGGGGAGCTCTACTTGCTTTGGCTTCACTTTAGAGGAGCAGTTCAGCCGTCCTTTTTTATGTCTGTCTATGATCAGAAAGCGAAATGCATGCTCGTTTTGATTGAGATCATGTGACTGACTGGGCACTGAAGAAGAGTCCACCTCTTCACCCAGAAAAAGCTCTCTGATGGTATGTTTTGGATCGCCGTGCTGCTGAGTGATTAAATGTCATCCAATGCATTTTGATGCGTTTGGCTGAACCTCAGCTCGCAGGGTGCTTCTGTTTACTATTCATCCTGTTGCTTCAGTCAGTACCACTGGCAGTCATAAGCTGCTGCTGCTCCATGCTTTCCTCTTTCTTTCATTAGCACCGAGAACCTTGTGCCAAAACTCCACCGGTGTCTTCTTATATGTTTCTGAGCCTCAACAGCAGCTCGTATCTGGAGGTGGATCCTGTGAGGTTATGAACATGAAGTCCTCTCTCCATCCCAGCGTCCCAGGGAGCATTCCTGACATGCTGTGCCATCAAGAGGGGATTTTCCTCCCCGTGTAAACACCAAACACGGGTGCTATTTCCTAATTATCCTGTGCACACCTGCTATTCTGGAACCGACCCAGCTGATTTTGGCATACTCTCTACTTTTTTTTTTTTTTTTTTTCTCTTTAAGGCTTCATTCCTTCTTCGGTTGCTATGGTCACTCCTTTACTCCTCATACTGAAAGACGAGTCAAGTGTGAACTGTTTTGTTCCGACACCGAAACAACAAAGAGCGGCCTAAGATTACATTTTATATCCAATTAGACTGGAATCCTTGAAATTTAAGTACTCTGTGCCAAAACGACTGCACCTCTTATGCTGCTCTTTTAGTACTGATGTAAACCCATTAAAATAAAAGCAGCTGGGGCTTTTGTGTAGCAGCCAGCGTCAGATTTTCAATTGAATTTGCTGAATTGCAGATACTGTAGAACGAATAGAAATAAGATACCGGAGTAAAAAGATTTACAGTAATTTACCTGCAGCCCTACAACTTCTAGAAGTGTTTCTACCTCACTCTGAGTAGTGAGAGTGTCAGATACTACTGACTGTGGTTGGAGGATGAGATCACTACCACGGCGCTGGCTTTGCGTCGAGTGCCATGAATCAATCGCATGCGAACAAAGATTTCTCAGTCTTTGGGAATCACGCATCAGAGGTTAGATGAACACGATCCTCTTTGATTTGGTGAACAGCTTCACTTTATCTCCGCACGAGAATCTTGTAGCTCCTCTATTTTCCCATGATTACGTCTTTATTCTCAGTCAGCCTCCATCATCAGTAGCGCATGATTGTGTCAGCTTTGTTATTTTTGTTTTCTCTGCTCCGAAGTTGATCAGAAATACAAATACACGCCGCATTAAAAAATCTTCCACATTGTCTCTGTGATGGATAAACTACAGGAGAGAGGGATGCAACAAAGAGAAGGAATAATGGAGCTGAAACCAAGTGAGACAAGAGAAGTGAGACATGAAAGAGATAAGCGGGGGGAAAAAAAAAAAAAGGCCGGAGGAGACACAAACAAAGATAGCAACAGAGTAGATGAAATACTCAGTGAGAGAGAATGATGCAGAAAGGAGGAGAGAGTGAAGCCGAGCGTCAGAAAGGGTTTGAATTGATCACAGAGCTTAAACAAGTCAGGAGTATCCGTCCCTGATGTGTTTCGTGACGCTGCATCCAATCGAGGTCGTTGCTACTCCTCACGTTGGTCTGAAACATTCGGAGTACAGAGTAATTAGCAGCAGGAAGCCGTGCTAACAGAGGTACCCCGCGGTCACGTCGACAGGCTGGAAGCCAGAGACTGACGGCGAGAGCAAGAAAAATGCACTAAAGTAATGTTGCCAAACACCGTTAACTGCATGAGGTGTGTTCGGTTTACGAGACTTAGCACTTAGAAGGCTTCAGAGACGAAGAAGCAGACGTTTTAAGAGTTCAAATTAGATCTTGATTAGTGTTTGGTTGAGGGTTGTGGTTTTACAGGAGTCTTGCAGTAATAAACATTTTCCAAATAATATGGGGACATAATTTGCTCTCTAAAAAAAATTAGACTTTTAACTATTACATTTCCAGTGCAGGCAATAAGCTTTGCCTTTCTTGAGAGAAGCATTTATCGTGAAACTGTTCCCGCACTGATAGAGATTCTTCAGCGGGGCAGTTGCAGATGGTCGACTTAATCTGAACGCGGGACTTCTCTGACGCCGTCTTACTTTTCACAAGGCCTTCGACTGGAAGATTGCCAGTTTGAGTCATAAACAAGTTGGGAGTATCTGCCAGTAGCAAAGATTTGTAACTGAGCGTGAAGCCGGCTGTTGCTGAATTAAGGTGGCATTCGCATAAGACAGCTGACATCTGTCATAGTGACGGGGAAGAAACCAACCAAGCAACCAGAAAGCAAATTAGTGAAGCCCAGTACTGACCCACATTATCCCTCATGTTTGGCTGCACACTCTGCAGCTCAAGCACACTGATAGAGTCCTTGCAATCTGGCAGCGACAACGACATAACCTTGAAATTGTCCAGAAGTGGGCAAGACCGGAGCCAGACTATAGCATTTGAAAAAAAAAAAGCTAAACAAGCTCTAAACCAGATTACAAGTGTACTGAGTGCACGAGGCAAGGATTTGACATGCTGCTTGGACAGAAACAAGCTATTTTGGGAGCACATTAAAGGGATTTTATAGTTTGTTTGAGATAGAGTTGTGTATGACTATTATCCATAGACACAGTGTTAGTTGCTACAGCTGGTGGGCAGGGTAGCTGGAAAGGGCCCAGACTGGAAGAGCAGACCGGCACGGTGGATGGGGTCAGCAGCACGAAATATTTAAGCCAACTAAAAAGCCAGAGTGGTGCAGCAGTACAGAGACTCAAGCGACACAAAGTTGTCCAATGCTGGTGTTGAGGTGATGACTGGCAGGAAGTGGAGATGGTTCAACAAGGTGAATCAAGAATGCATCACATGGGTGTCGTAGGACGAGATAGGGAAGACTGGGATCCTTTACAAATTCCCAAAATGGGACCAGCAAAGGAAAGGAAAGGTGTCGGCTAATCCGGGAAGAAATGAGAGCAGCAGTGGAGAAGGACCGGTCCTCCAGGGCTTGGTCAAGATGGTAGATTGCGATGGAGAGGAGGGTGACCCGGGCTGAGCTGACCTGGGGCTACAGTAGCTAAGCAGCTATATGGTCAAACACTGGATTGCCTGGAGGAGAGCGCATGATTTTAAAAGACCTGAAACGCTCAATGAATCATCAAGGAACATCACTGAAGATGTGACCGGTAGCATCAGCCGATCAGCTACACCTGAACATAAAAACCTTTGGACCTGACATTCATTGGTGTGGATGTTACTTAGACATGTAGCACCCACCTAGACCAGACCAGGCACCCCCACCCCATAGCAATGACACTCCTTGATGGCAGCAGCCATCCCCAGCAGGATGCAGCCTGACACAGACACACACACAAAAACACTTTAGGAACAACTTAAAAAAGACATGAAGAACAGCACAAGGTGTTGACCTGGCCTCCAAATTCACTAGATCCCAAACTGATCAAGTATCTGTGGGGTGATCCACAGAGGCCCCTCCCCTCAAAGGCCCCCACTAACAACATTCTGTCGCCAGACACCACAGGACACCCTCAGAAGGCCCATGTCCATTCTCTGATGAGTCACAACTGTTTTGGAGGCACAAGGGAGACCTACACAATATTAGGAAGGTGGTCATAATGTTATGCCTTGCAGTACATGGGAGTTGCTGGTCGACTGCTGTGTCACTTTAACATTTTAGCTTTAGTTAACTCAGACCAGACCTGACATGTTAACACGCCAAAGTTACACAACAACACAAAGAAACTAACTACCCAATCCAACAGCAGCAGACCTGCAACTCCCTGCAAGGTAAAAATCCCTGTTTTCGTTAATAGAGTCTGGCGGCATTGAGAAGAGTACAGATTCCAGCGCATCATCCATGAACACTTGAAACTGGTATTGATTCTATTTTTATTTTATTATTTTTTACGTCAGCCTTGCTTTGTCATGCCATTACTCCTTTCTGCTTCTCCAGACTGTGGGTGTGTGCTGACCACCAGCTACTGCAGCTAATATAACACACAGACCATGGATAAGTACCTTGTACAACGTCACATTAAAAAAATAAAACAGAAGTATCCATTTAACCTTGTCATTGCCATAACTGGCCGATTTATGAGACGCAATCTGTCCACATCCCCCATGCTGATGAAGTCTATTAGCACAGATCACAGCTAACCGCACTGAGAGCCTGCCTCTGTGAACGTCAATGTCAAGCTGACGACTTTCTGGAGATCTTGACGTGGCTGTAGGAGCAGTAGCTTTATTGGCCTGTACGTGTGCAAAATGGAAGCAAACGCAATATGTCAGCGGTTATGAGGCGGGTTTTTAATATGCATTAGTGTCACAGAATGATGTGTGCTAACACAGAAACAGAGGCTGCAGAGATTTAGCAGCACTGGCAAATATCAGCGTTTTCCTCTCTCTCTCTCTCTCTCTCTCTCTCTCTCTCTAAATGTGGACTTACTCACTGCTTTACTCTGACGAGGAGCAGCAGAGAAAAGCGATGTGTTTTGTTTTATTATTTTCTCCACTGCTGCATACATTAGAAAGAAGAAAAAAATCAATAAAAGCTTCTGGATCTTGTTAAGTTTTTGGAGAATTCATGTCTCACCGGCTGCCCAGGTTTGTAAACATCTATTCTCGGATGCCGCTGAATACTTCCAGACATTGTTGGAGGGAACATCTGTTTGGCTCTAAACGTCTCTTCAACTATTAACAATACATGAATATTCAAGCGACAAAGGAATAGTTTAATCTGCAATTATTCTGTGGCGAGTGTGTGTGCGCGCGTGTGTGTGATGTTTTGACAACTCATCGTTTGGCTCCGTGTAACGTTGGCAAAATGCATCATTTTAGGCTTGAGACTAATTTGGCTCGTTTAAGCAAAGTGCCTCAAATGCAACGAATGATAAATAAGATGCTGCAGAGTTGCTGATGTTTTGCAAAAACTCAAAGTAGAAAGACCTTGACTTCTAAACTCAGCTCACGCCTGCTGCTGCTCCTGCGTGCGAAATCGAAACGCACCTCGAGGCCTCACATTTGAAGACCCTTTGTACTTCTGCGTTTAACAGCGTTTTGACTGATTCGGTGCTTCTACTTGAGGGCAAATGTAAACCCCTGCGCTTTTTACCTTCCCATATCAGCTAACAACTCAAAAATAGGATAGGGGATATTGTTCCAATTCATCTCTGCAGTATTTCGTTACTATAGCTTCGGCGCTTTTGCTGACTCATACGTTTTATTGGATAGGAAGCAGCTCTCTGCTTGCTTTGTTTAGGTTATCTTATTCCACCAGAAAGGATCCCTGGAAGACAAGATATTTTTATTTAATTAAGAGTTGTTTTTTGGAAAAACGCCCAATAAACATACAGAGCAAGTACTGGCAGTCAGTGCTGGGACCTCAGATCCACCGAGAGCCGTCCGGGTAGGCAAAAAGGCATTACTCCCATAATAATTTCTGTTTAACCTTTATTCATCCAGGGAGGTTCGGTTTCGCACGCACGATTTCTTCAGTGCAAGACCCCATTTTTTACTTTGTACACATATATTCACTTGGGAGCTGCCTGGTGCAACCAACATCCATACCTCCGTTGGCCACTGAGCAGCTGGGGTCATTGTTCTTTACTAAAAAGGCCTGAACAAAAGAAGCTGAATAGGAAGAAAGCAATTCAGTTCTAGGTTCACGTTCTGAATAAAAATGTTTTAAAGGTGCAGAACTGTCAGGCGGAAGTCATCTACTTTAATGAGTTGAAGCTGAAGAAACCCAGGACAAAACCTTTTTTAATCATTTATTAGCAATGTTTTTATTTATCCAGACTATGAAACCCCAGATCACCATGAATTGGGTTTGCTAATTAGCTCACCAAAGAGCTAAAGGTTGATCTGGGAATCTAGCCCGGTGCATATTTCACCAAATTTGCAATGTGCAAGCAGCAACTATTATGCTGATTAATATTATTCCTTTATTTTGCATTAACTTGACAAATAAAAGCTAATGGGAAAACTAAGGACCGCCTCTGAGTAACATCTGATCGGCCCCAAACTTATTCTACGCCATGACAAAACACTGAAGATGCAACAATCCTTGATGACCAGGAAGAGCAAGCGGCCCCCGCAGCAGATGGCGCGGCCACCCACAGAAACCTGTTCTCAACATCATCCAGTCAGACTGGGATTACGCTAAAGAAGCCGGAGCAATTAAGTGTGTCTGAATCCACAGAAGCCGCGTGGCGAGTTCTCCCAGATGCTCGAGACAGAATACCTGCCAAGTACCCTGAAGAACTGTGGGGCCGAGGAGAACTGCGGTTGTTTTAAAGACGAGGGGTATTGATTTGATTTATGATTTTTCCATTCACTGCACTTCAAGTGAAGTCAGCTCATAAATAAATACTATTCATGGCACTGTATGTGATTGAAAGCAGCTTGCCTTTAAATTTACTGCCTGAAGAACCTGCGCAGTATGGTGGTTCATGCACGCCGCACAGCACGTACTGTATATTTAATAGGTGACATACTATCACTGCTTTTGTAGATGGGCTATACTTTAAAGAATAAGGTATACAATCCAGACAAGGCTTAGTATACACCGATCAGGCATAACATTATGACCTCAATCCTAATTCCTAATAGTGTCTAGGTCTCCTTCCAAAACGGCTGTGACAGTTCTTCGATTAGAGTACCTTTAAAGTGAACCTTTATGCCTAGGAACTTTTATCAGGGAACTAAATGTTTTCTTCAAAACCTTGCGACGCAAAACACTTTAAATCACAGATAACTGTCATATTTTGCCACCGTATTCGAGCTGTGCTGCTGCGGATTGTTACACCGATCAGGCATAACATTATGACCACCTTCCTAATATTGTGTAGGTCTCCCTCGTCCCGCCAAAACAATTGGGACTCATCAGAGAATGGACACGGGCCTTCTGAGGGTGTCCTGTGGTGTCTGGCAAGAGGATGTTGCTAATGGCGGTGGGGGGGGGCTTTGAGGGGAGGGTCCTCTGTGGATCATCCCGCAGATACTTGATCAGTTTGGGATCTAGTGAATTTGGAGGCCAGGTCAACACCTTGTGCTGTTCTTCATGTTTTTTTGGTTATAATGTTGTGGCTGATCGGTGTACATTTCCTGCTTGTTGCCTCTGACTTTGGGTTTCTCCGAGACTAAATCAAAGTCACTTGCTCCCTGCGTTAAAGCGAGCTCCACCTCTGAATCATTTGGCAGGGAGGAATGTTTTCACTCCACTCTGCATTTATTCTCTGTCCTGTCGCCGATGGACTCCAGCCAGTGACCCTGCAGTCGGACGTCCGCTCCTTTAAGCTCCGCATTCGCAGCCTCTCTCTTTAAATTCAAAAACAGTCGGGACGATTTTTCACACTCAAGCAGCGAGACCACTTATTACAGAACACTGATCTACTACTCTCCCTCAGTGTCGTGGTATTTCCATCCAACTGGCTGCACTATATCCAATAAGATGAAGTATAATTGGCCACCCTTCCTTTTGTAAGGTCCCCATCCAAGACAATATGATATCATTCACTGCCAAGCGAGTGATTCTTCATTCACAGCACAGTAAGTGGTAATATGATTGGCTGGCTATGCTGCTGTTCCCAATAAGTTATAATGTGATAGGGCTGTTATGATTATGTATTCATGTTTAAAGAAGCTGTGATATGATTGGGGTGCTGGTGGTTCTATATCCAATAAAATGTAATATGATTGGGTGCCAGGAGGTGTGGATTCAATAAGGTCTAATGTGATTGGCTCATATGGATTCTATATCCAATAAGGAGAATATATAACAGTTTTCCGCTGAGTTTTGAGGCGCTGCGTTTGCCAAGTGCATTTACACGGACAAGACTCTGTCCTGCAGAGCTTGGCGCCGCATCAACTCCAGACAAAAGGCAAGTCGTTGAGCTTTCCAGCAGGTATTTCCCAGTCTGCTTCTGCTTTGTGCCAGCAGCAGCAGCAGTTTAGGAGGCTTAGCTCACCTGCAAGCCAGCCAGAATGTCTTTCCATGTTTTCTGTGCAAGGCAGCCAAGTTCTGCATCTCCTGTGTTCTCTGTTCTGGGTGAGAGAAGGTTCCAGAGCGGACTTTGTGTTTTTGTGTGAAGGTTTACTTATATAACTGCTGACAGAAACATGAATGGCCCAGCTGGGAGAACACATGAAGGAGATGTCGAACCACGAACTATAATAGCTGCAACAATTGAGGTGCTGTAATGAATGTCTTCACATCTTTGTTTGATTATCGTACCGCTGATTGAGATTATATGTGTAGGATGTTGTAGGTCAGAGAGCAGCCAAACCCACATCCAAGGTTCCAGCCAAACTAACCGTTCAGTGCTGTCACGCCAGTCAACGTGATTTGATATTTTTTCCAAAATCCAGCAACTCTTTCAAATTTTTTCTTTTGTACTAGGACAGAAGGTTCTGAAAATTGCAACCAATTTGTGCAAGAAATAAGTTCTCAAACTTCTCCCACATTTCACCCCGAGTGACAAATTATGAATAAAAGGACCAGGCAGATTGAGTTGAACTGCTCACTCTTTAAATGCAGTATCTCAATTCAAAGTCAATCATCTTAGATTGCTCCTTCCTCCTCGTCCCACTGCAGGAGTGCTGAAAGTACGAGGCCTTTGTTGTGCAAGCGCTGCTGTTACTGTAACTGCTGTTATTCCACACACAAGCATGGAGCCTCCTTGTTGCCGTTTAACTGCGAGAGCAAGACACCAGTCTCAGATTCCTTTGTTAGTGGAGTGCAAACAAGTGGACATGTGGGTGGATGACTACCAACAGCTGTCTGCGATTACAAACAGGATGTGTCCCCAGATAACGGCGAGGAAACATCCACCCAGTTTCAAAAAATCAAGACACTGAGGTTAACTTTGAGCATTTTTCCAGATGTCGCATTCCTGGCTACAAGTGGCCTGCAGTGGTGCAGAGAATTAAAGTATGCACAGACTAATACCTTATTAGTATATTTTGTCTTGCAGATATAAAATGTATTAATGACATTTGGTCAACAGGCACCACTTATTGTATCCTGGATGACTCGTGTTCCTGATTCTAACGTACCAACACATACAATCATGATTTTGAGACGTCATTTCCATAATTTCAAAGCAGATTTGTGGCAGTTAATCTGCAAAGGACTTAAAAGAAAATAAACTAAAACCCAGATCAATTACAAAACAAAAGCCACAGACTGGTGAAATGAATGAATTGATCATTTTGTCAGAATAAACGTACTGCTGGGAAACCTTGGCTCCTGACATTTATGTCGATGTTACTGAATATTGATGCTATCCTCAGTGGCAATGGCATTCCCCGAGGGCAGCCGCCACATCACACAAACTGCTCAAGAATGGCTCAAAGAACACAACAAAGAGCCCAAGACGCTGACACCAAACTCCTCACATTAAAAACCTTTTGCATCCATCTGTGGGACTTGCCAAAACAAGCCAGATCCAAAGAGACCCCACACCGCAACCCATGGAGACAAAGGGATGCCCTGCTAACATCCGGACTACACAGGACTCCTGCAGAAGTCTTGTGGCAGTGGGAGATCTTTGTTCAGTACTAGCAACTTGATTCAACCCCGAGTCCACTCAGGCCATAGGTTGCAACGAAGCAACAAATTTGACAAGTGCAGAGAAGAAGTGGGATTTTTAATGTTATCATAAGACATTCAAGGTTTCTTAAGGACCTTGGCTGACTCAGTGTGCAGTCTGTTATCCAGGTCATGGACTTATAAAGTTTCTTGAAGGACAAAGGACACTCCTTTGAAGACAACAACGTCCACATTTTAGCCAGAGATGACAGAAGGTTTGAAAGAAGAGTAAAGAAAGCCATCTTTGTCAAATTGGACAATCCTTCTCTGAACAGCGGAGGTGGACTGAGAGATAAATCTGCTATCGGTTTACAATACAGTGTTAACTTCTGTTGCCAAGAGGTTTTACCCCGATTCTCACCTTGAGACTGGAGTCTCAGACTGATAATGGGTCATTAAGCTTGTTATATATTCTGCGAGAAGCATGAAATTTGTTCTCGCTCATCGGCTGCAAGAACAAGAACAAAGTTTGTTCTGGCCGGGTCATTTATACTTCACGAGAAACTCAAGTGCCGAACTCCAGGGAAGTCCTCATAGGCCCCTCCCACTGCAGCATACGTCACATGCGCTAAGCATTGTGGGAGATACGTGAGATGAACATAAACTGTCCATAAAAGAACGACGAGAGGCTGTTCATTCAGTGTGCACCCACACACAGTATGCCGATCTCTACCCAGGAGAGATTAGCGGTCACACTGCTAACATTAGCATCTGGGGCCTCACACAGTGGCAGTTAGCATTTTTGCTTTCCCGCATTAACCACTCCCACTTCCAATTCCTGACCAGTCACAGAACAGTTGCCGGACACCCCACAAGAAAAAAGATCTGCCCGGTTGATGTGTCGAGAACAAGCTGTGAGAGCTAATTTCTTGCTTCTCGTGGAGTCTGTAAGAGCCTCTAGAGTACCGTTCATTGGAGAAAGAGGACAGGGACGAACGGCCCATGCAATGACAGGTAATTATCTCTAGTCAATCAAGTTTCTGATGGGCTACACCCACAGATGCTCCTATTTAAACTCCAGCTCCTCAGCAGTGCTTTAGAACTGAAGAAGCTACTCAGGCGAGTCGTGAGACGTCTTCAAGAAACTCTACAAGTCCAGCTGGTTTTCTTTAACGTTTTTGGATATACCGATGACTTTCCTAAGGAGCTGGAAACATCCTCAAGCCAAGTTAAGTTACGCACTAAGTTTGCCTTGTTTTTTAAAAACATGACATACGGGAATCCCTTTCAGGATCTTTGCCTCATGCCTCTCCCTCCTCTTCCTCCTTCAGACCTCCTGCTGCTCTCGCAAAGGCACACTTGAAAATGTCTGAAGTAGAGTTTTACACCGTTATTCGTTTAATTTCCCTCTCTCCTTTCTCATTCCACTGATATGGCTGATGGTGTGATTGAAAATATGCAATGGGAAGCACTTCATTAGTTTGAGTAATGTACTGCAGTTGGTGTGATTTGGTCATAAAGTCTCAGCAAATGAGTCACAATTAAAGTCAGAAGCAATGATTGTTTGCCACTCCTGTTGGGGACATTTACGCGGACAAAATATTCTGATTTCTGGTATAAACGGCGACGGCGCAATTATGTAAATCATATTCTTCTGATTAACACTATTGTGGTGCTCACCAAGTGATTAATTCGGTCTCATTTCCAAAACAAACCAGATTGAAATTTAACAGAATTTAACAGAAGTCAAAGCAGAGGTTGAGCCTGATGGTGTGTTTACGTTCTGTGGAGGATTTTGTACTTTTAAAAGTACAATACAATGTTGAATTAGCAAGTCAACAAAGACAACAAGGGGGGGGAAAAAACGGGTACAACAACAAACTGCCACACACAATTAAAAGTTCAGAAGTATCAAGCACAAAACACGCGCAAAGACTCAACCTAGTAGTGTCGCCTGGAATAAGCACCTCGGGTTTATCTCATCTCGCAGACTGCCTACTGATCAAATCACATCAACAGATTTATGCAAATTAGCTCAGTTTCCTCACATAACGGCCGATACTCGAGATGAAGTGGCACATCTGAATCAGAAACTTTCCAGGCAATCGTTCTTGTTTTTCATTCTACATCTAACTGGGCTATACCCTGAGAATACTCGTCAAATGCTTTAAATTGCCTCTTCTTAGACTTTGGATCCAGTGGGGACTTCTTTTATAGAAAGCAGTGATAAGCAGATGGCTGGGGAGGCGCTAGTCAAGGCTGATGCAGCAGAGCAGCTTTTGAAAGCCTGTTTCAAGCACGGCTCTCTTTCGCACAAACGCTGTTGACCATTTGGTGCTTTAAGTACTCGCATGTGGACGGGAAAAGTTCTCTGCTACAGCCGAACTACACATGTGGCTTCTTTTGGAGTGAGCGACGGCTTATGTAACATCTCCGTACTCACCGAGCATGGTGAGGGTGGTCGTCCCTTGTTCGTTTCCAGAAGGGTAGGTGGCGTACTCGCAGGTGTAGCGGCCAGCATCGGACATCCGTAGCTGAGAGATCCTAATGGACGGGTTCTCCAGAGTGTTGTGAAGGAACACGACTCGGTCCTTGAAGGATGGGTTGGGGAAACTCTGCCCGTAGACCGGGTGGTACACAGCAATGTTGTCCCTCTGTCCATCAGTGGGTTCCCAAATCCAAGACACCTGGGAAGAAATTAATTTGTTAAAACGGTGTTTATAGTTTCCCTGCTTAGTTTTTTTTAGTTACACATAAGTACAATTCATTAAAAAATCAAATCCAAGAATTAAGCTAACTTTTGATTGAAGCTCAAACTAACAAGGTTCTTGAATATTTAGCAGCTCATTCAAGAAGGATCA
Organism: Chelon labrosus; assembly: GCF_963514085.1. Classification (NCBI taxonomy): domain Eukaryota; kingdom Metazoa; phylum Chordata; class Actinopteri; order Mugiliformes; family Mugilidae; genus Chelon; species Chelon labrosus. The sequence goes on from NC_140349.1 coordinate 5,255,442, forward strand.
TTGAATGAAAAGGTTGTCTATAGACCAAAATTAACCCCAAAAAACCAAAGATTGAATGGAGAGGATGCAAACAGGAAGCCCTGTACCTTGGGCCCCATTTTGGATCCCTGTTTGGGTTTTTTTTTTTAACCATCAACCAGTTTGCAAATGCAGTTCCAGGCATTGTGATCGAAAATAGGTTATAAACTGGTTCCCAGGCACATGATAGACTCATGAAATCAGACAAGCAAACCAGAGAAGAAGCATGTTGCCGTGCTCTAAAGAAACTCTAATTTTAATGTGAATATGGGCATTTGCTTGAGAACCAGTCAAAAAGCCCCGTCTGATACTGAATACCAATTGTCATGAAGTTCTGCAGTTACCGGAAGTGTATTTTTCTACTTTCATTTTTCACTCCTGCTTAGAAAAATATATTAATAGCAACAGAAATCAGAAATGTACACCAGTAAAAGTAACACTGTGCCTCAAGTTGAGTACTTCCGAGCTTGCACTTGCTTGATTGAATTCACACTCACGACCGCTAACATGTGGAGCATAAGGACTGCCTGGATGGTGCATACATACTCTGCTCCATAAGTCAAGTGGGAAACAGTGAACACTTCTTATTCTTAATGGTGGCCATCTTGGCTAGATAGAAGAAGTTGGAATGACGCACACAGCACCGTATAAATGTTAAGCTGCAGGACAGAAGCCGTGAATACTGACAAATGTGGCAGCTAGCTTGTGTGTGGTAGCTTAGCTGGTCAAATGTTGCTATCACCATGGCAGGTGATTGCATCTTTTACTGTGTTCGATTGGGAACAACACTGCAAAAATCCCTGCACTGGACAGACGTACACGAGGTCCAAGTCACATACAATCTAGAAATAATTATATCTATATTCGGACGTCAAGCAGGATTTTTTTGCAAAATGTTGCACCAATCTAATTTGTAATATACCCTACCTCGCCTCCATGAGCAGTGTGCTGCTGCCACTGCTGCAGATCCAACTGTTGACCATGTCGGTACGGTGAGTGAGCAAAATCAGAGAGCCAGAATACAACTACTTTTTATTGTTTCTGCACCATACCCTTTACTTTACTTACTTTAATAAACCAACGGATTTTGCAAATTAAACTCTAAATATATTCATAAACCGTATAAGTTCTGACATTTCTCAGAATATGAGTTGCAATCTGCAACACCTGCAGCATGAAATAATTTCACTTGTAGCAGTTAAATGTCAAACTCAATTAAAGCTGCTAAACCAAGAAACTCTACGATATTAAATGAAAGGTCTGTCAGACGTGCAAACGCGCTCTCAAGGACTCTGCTGCTATTTCCAACAATATAATTTGAGAGAGTCACCTTACAGGCTTTTCTTTGTTGGATTTCTGATATGTAAAAGATATTGATGTGGCCATACGAGCCTCTGTCGCGGGGGAGAACACTCTCTGACGTTAAACCAAATTGATTTTATTTTTCTCTGCAATTTTGCAAGTGACAGCCAATGCAAACTGCTGGCTACAGCGGCAGAACGGGAAGGAGAGGGAACAAAAGTCATCAATACACGTTTAGCAAACATCTGCTGAATGCATGACATCTACGAGGAAGCAAGAAAGCAGAGAGGGCTCAAGGTTGAAAAGAGGAAGAGGAATTTTAACCCATATGTCAGCACAAATTAGTGGATGAGACTCTTTCTTCAGCTTGTGATCGTAGGGAAACTATCATACAAGGCAAGTCAGCCCGTCTGCGATTTCAGTTTTTATATGTGAACAAATTACCTATTGATTCCATCCACAAGGAAAGGGGACAGCTCACACCGGATCAAACTCACAAACTGCTCGGAGCGCTTTGCTTTTGACTACGCTGTGTTTGAAAGGAAATCAGAAGAGTTCAGACGGTGTCAGATACGCCGTCAACTGGGATTGTGATGAAATAAATTGACTTCAGATAGTTAGAAGACGCACTTTTGTGCTGTGCGCACTCAGCTCAAATGAAATGAGCCGTGAGTGAGTCGAGCCTTGATAGCTACGCGTCTGATAACTACACACTGCACGGATAAGATGATTCTCAATGATGGTCAGTCAAGTTAATGTTTTATATTACTGACGCTGACATTTGTAAAACACAAGTAACAGGATGTCAGATGGAAATCGCTGAATGAGTTCTCTGAGACATTGTTTATGATTTGCTCATTTGCAGTTTCATTTCTACACGCTGAGTAGACATCAAGGTTCAAGATGTGCTTCGGTTATCTTCACAGAAAGATGGCAAGCGACACTGTTAGCTTTCTAGCAGTAAATCCAAGAGAAATACTGTTAGCATCCTGAATATCGTTCCGTCACAAGCTAGCCATAAACGAACGCGTGTTTTTGTCAAAGTGGCAAAAAAGGAGGCCATAATCACGTGACAAATTAGTGCAAGAAGGCACCTTTGATTGGACCTTAAATAAACTCCTTCTGCTCCCATTCTGCATAACGCTAAGGCATAGACTGTATATAAATATGGACATTGCATCCCCACTTCCTTGCATTGGCCAAACTGAAGCTATTTTCCCATTGATACAGGCGGTGCCATCTTGCAAGTTTGGAGCCTAAGTCTGTGCAGTGCAGTCCGAGAGTGGAGCCACGCTGAGCCTTCGTTAACATTGACCCGCCTACACTTCATACTGTACTCTGCTCTACCTTGACCGGTTGGATTATGCACTGTATTTATCTACGATACTGCTTCACGGAGCAGTTGGCATGGCATTGTAGTGATCATGATGTCACATCCTGTTTCTACAGCGTCTAATAACTATCTAAAATAACACTTCTCAGAAAAATGGACACTTGAACATGCATCAGAATTATATTAACTACCTAAAATAACAGAAACCATCCTTGAATAAAAATGTATTTGATGTGTATTTTAGTGTTTTAATTTGGCCCAAGTCCCATCCACTAACATGGAGGGGGTGGAGCTTGTGACCTATACTGCATCCAGCCACCAGGGGGAGCTCTACTTGCTTTAACCTTCACCTTTGAGGACTTGTTCCATTGTCCATCTTTATACAGGTCTATGGGCTAAGCTGTTCCCTGACAAACACACATACATAGATGTTTCCTCCTGCTGATCCTGTGATATCTGGTTGACTGAAAGGGTCAGGTCGCTTCAGATGGAAAAGAAGAGGAGGTTCACTCAGTGTCAGCTGTGTCCAACAGTTAAACTTGTAGAACTGAAAATCTGACAAGCAGAGCCAGAACATGCAGAGACTGGGCAGGTGTGTGGAGAGGCGAGATGAGAAAGGAGACAGGCTTTGAACTTTACTTCTAAGACCTCAGTTTTCAGCCTCTCCATCGATTTTCTTTTTGTGTTTTCAGATGAGTGCATCACTGATTCCTTCGGATCCTGCTCCTGAGAATGGTTCTAGACCCCCCCCCCCACCACCACCACCACCACCACAACCTTCAGTTTGAGGAAGCCCCTCTCTGCGTAGAATAACAGTTTGACTCTCGATACTTTCACTTAGTTTTTAATCTATTTAGTAGCTAATGATCTCAGAAGGTTCTTCTAAATCCTACAACTTTCTGATTATCTCCAGGTTTAGATAAAAATGTTGATGTGATTGCAGACTTTTGGATCGCGCTGTACATAAACAATGCTTAAAGCGTTGAGCATCTGCACGTTTCTTTCTTTGCAGAATGAGACAATCGTGGTGGAGAGGCTGACCTGTTCGACCCCCCAAAAACAAAACCAGCCTGCTCTACATATTCCTTCCTATTAATTCACTCCATCAGGCGCCACTACGCTGTCAGTCTTACTAGTACATTATGAGCCTTCCAAACCTATTAACAAAAAAAACAAGGTTGTCATTCATGTGCCGACCTGCGTGAGCTTGGTTCCTCCTCCGTCGACGAACTGGCAGCGGAGTTCGACGGACTCCATGGGATACGCCTCCACTTCCTCCTTGACTCGCACTTTCTGCGCCGCGGTACCTGGAGGCCGGCGAAAAAGAGAGGAAGAGGTTATGTAATCATCCACCAAACCAATTCTGTTGGAATATTTTAACATGTTTGCTTATGCTAAAAGTAAAAAAGAACTTGAACAAGTTGACCAAACAAAGAGGAGATGGAGAGAGGAAATTTTTTTTTAATTAATTTGCTCCAATTTTCTTTTTCCTCCCACTTCTTTTGTTTGCTCACGACAAAACCTCCGCTATTAAAGCCAATTTAAAACAAGGTTACAGAGAACTATGATGCAAACAAGGAGAGGGACAGGAGGCACTGAGAGAACTCAACAAGTTCATTAAAAAGAGAGAAAAGAATCTGAATCATCAGTCTCTGATAACAAGCCTCGGGCAGAGTCTGAGCCAGCATCCTTTAGTTAGGCCTTCCTCATTACGGTGTAGCCCGTCTTCCAGAAGGCATCGCTAGGGGGCGAGCCTCTAGGAGCGCCGCGGCGGATTTGCGCGCCGTTCCTTTCATGTGTTTGTAATTCAGCGGGAAAACACCTGAAACTCTTCGCTTGAGCTTGAAGGTCCACCGGGTCGGCGCGGGTTCACCAAAAAGCGAGCCGGGAGGAGCTGCCCTCGCCGATCAATCTTAAACAGAGATGAAAGCTGGATGGTCAGAGCGGCGTCTCAGCAACCCGCTGACCTGCAGGCTGTGTCTGAATTTTAGCTTAAATTGGACAAGCAGTACGAGGTTTCTTAACATTGGTCTCGTATTGCGTGAGTCTGCGTTGCGCGGTGGTATTCTGCAGAGGCGCAAATCCCGAGCCGAGTTCTTTTGAACATAAATAAATGTCACTTTTCTAACAAACTAAATGTCTCAGGTCTCTGTGTTCAGACTGACTACACAGGAGACCCGGACTTCCTCTGAATTTCGCAAATAAAACTGATGTAGTAGAAAATGCATTTTGAGGCTTTCAGCAGAAACTTCAGCAGGAAAACCGCGCGTCAGACAAATTCTGCAAAACAACAGGTTTGCCGAAGTACCCCCTGAATCCACTTTGCTCCTGCCTCGTCTTAGCGGCGGCTCTTTCTCATTAGATTACTTGTCAGGAAGCACTTTTCAGCCAGCAAGATAAATTGCTGCAGTTTTGTTTTTTTTGGGTTTTTTTTTAACAATATGTGAGCAGAGCCAACGCATTACAGTCGCCATATTATATTTATTGAAATTAACGAACTTTAATGAACTTGTAATCCTCGTAATCACGAGCGGGAGAAAGAGAGAAGAAACGTCTCAAACAGAAGAAGAAAGGAAAACAAAGGGAGGAAGGATCAGAGGGAGCGAAACAGAGAACTTGTAATCCTTTCTTAATGCAATCTGGTCCGAGTCCAGCAGTGCTCAATGTGTTTGGCAGCATCCGCAAACAATCACGAGAGGCTGCAAGTGACATTTTTTAAAGACTCTTTCATTTTTCACGCCTGACAATGAGCTTCTCCGTCAAACCTCTCGACGCTCAATTTAGCAACGCCGACGTTTAACGAGGCCGTGCTTTTATTTCCCGCCTTTTCTTTCTGCTCGTGCCTTGCTCCTTTAGCCCGACACTCACGCAGTGATCCAGACCCCTGCCATCAACCCCCCGCTGACCCGGGATCAAACCCTACCAAGGTCTTTTCTCCTCCTCCGCCTCCTCCTCCTCCCCTCTACTCTCTTGCCCTCTCAGCCAGCCTCTGCGCCTGTAAAGATAAAATTCTTGCGGGGAGCCGGCCTCTCGCTCTCTCCACAAGAAAAGGGGATAAGCACTCGCTAACCGCCAGCTAGCCCCGGGTGGTTCCACTGCAAAAGCCTCTTAGTGTGTGAGGGATTGATTAGGACAATATGCTACATGCCTCAGCGTGGAGGTGAACGGGCTGGCTGAGATTTAGCCTGCGAATCAGCTGTAAAACACAGCCGCGCGAACAAAAGAAGGAGTGTGAAGCGGCGTGCGTTGGGTTGTTTGGGATTTACAGTGTGCATGCGTTCACGTGTCCCCCCCATGTGTGCAGGAATTAGTGTGTGAAGTCATACGTATGCTTCACGGTACATGCGTGTGTGTGTGTGTGATTACTGTACATCAGAGTGTGTGCATAAATCAGAGCATCTCACTGTAACGTGAGTGCATATAAAAACTGACTCAGTCACTGAACCACGGTCTTTACCCTGAGGGAAACAATGGGCTGTCAAAGTATTTATCCATTACCACTGTAGGTCAGACACACACACACAGATGCAGAACACATAAATGCACTACTGGCTGTTAGACAAGGGTTTTTTTTTTTTCCCCGAGAACAACAAAAATAGCAGCAGTGAACCGAGGGTTTGTCTGTTTTTCTATTTGCTTCTCTTTCCATCTGATTTTCCTTCTCCTTTCTTGTTTCCCCTCTCAAACGCGCAGATTAATTTCCCCTAATTAAACCAGCATCAGCACACCACCGCCACCAGTCAGTCGTAAAGAAGCCGAAACGCAAAACAAAACAAATGAAATGCAAGAGTACGCACACGAACCAGATGGCCCCGCCGAAGCCATGAACCACATGGGTTATTCATAGTGGTCAGTGAAATTTATTGTGTGACGCATGGGAGAAAATAATAAAATAAAAAAACGAGAGGGGGAGAGGAAAGAAAAGAAAAGAAAGTAAGTGGGGGAGGATGGAGGAGAGAGAAATGGAGGTGGTTTAAGATTAAAAGAGCTTAACACTGACAGAGGAAAAGTCGGGAAGAATATGAAAAGGAGATGGAGGAAAGATCTTAGAAGCATTTATGGGGAAGGATAAATACAGCAGAATAAAAGAGTGACACAGAAATCCGGGAGAATGATTTATAAAAGTAAAGCGACTAAAGGAACGACTAAAGCAGAGGAGGCAGTGGAGCGGCAGCAGGGGTAGACTGGGGGGAGGGAACAAAGAGAACCAGAGAGAGAGTTTGAAAACGGTCAAAAAGAGGCATTTGGAGGAAAAAGTGAAACCTTGAAAGAGGAAAAAAAAAAAGAAAAAAAAAAGAGGAGCGGAGGAGATCAGATCAGAAATGATTCATTCCCTCAGAGGTTGATTCCAAAAAGCTTCACGGACACTGAGCTGAGCGGCTCAGCGAGGCGAGGCGAGAGAGAGAGAGAGAGAGAGAGAGGACGTGAGGGTTTTAATTCTCACTGTAAATACAGAGCAGAATAAAAGCAAGGTTTAGGCTTCTACGTCAGTTTGAAGCTGTAGCTACGGCGTCGGCGCGGACCCTAAGGGCGTAGCCTGACGTGCTCCTCCCCTTCAACGCAGACCTCAAGAGCTGTGATTGGTCCGCTTGCTAGTACCGTGTTTCTGCTTTAGTATTTCTGGCTGCTTCTCCAACTCCGCAATTTTCAAATTGATTGTTTTGGATCAATAAAGATGGAACACATCGAGGAAAGGTTAACTGAGGAGGTTCAGAGATACAAACATTTGTACGACCCGTCTTCGGAGTAATTTCGGCGAAAGTGAAGCAGGAAGTAGAAACAAAACTTTACCCGACTGGCAAAAAAGACACAGCGCCGACTAGAGTTTGGGTGGAGTTGAGCCAGACTGACAAGCACACAAGTATATATGGCTCGCAGCGGCGTGGGCTACGTACGTGGGTTACGTCATCTATGTCCTGCAGAGGACAGTAGTACATCACATGTCTGCAAACAGTCTCTTAAAGTCATATTTCATTGGAGTTACAGGGAGCTTTTCCAGATAACCCTCAAAAAATACTTGGATGTCAGAGAAATGCTCACACATGCTCTACAATAGAGAAAGGAACACTATAATTTATACAGCTTGACTTTTATATTCACAGCTCAGGCCCCTGATTCTATCAGCAATAATATGCCAGCTTTAGAGGAAATACAGCCTCTGACGTCTTTGCAAGAGAATGTAAAATGTTTACCCAAACTCTTGTTAATCATCAGTTTACACACAGACTTCCTGGTTCAATATAATACTGAAATACTCCCTGTCCTTTGGTTTGTTTAACCCTCTCATCCATTCTGCTTGTTCATAGCCAAAAATGGCAGCTAACAGATTGAGTCTGTAAATTTTTTTATGTCTTTAACTGACTCCAGCTTCCTCTCACCATCCAAAGACATGCTGGTTAGGTTCATTGGTGATTCTAAATTGGAGTGTGAATGGTAGTCTGTCTCTCTGTGTTAGCCCTGTGATAGACTGGAGACCTGTCCAGGGTCAAGTGGTTACAGAAGATGAATGGTTTAATATAAAATATTCATTCAGCGTGTGCAATTTTGCACTTATATTATCAATAGTAGAGTCTGAGACATGTAACAACAACAATGATTATTATAATTATTATGCAATGTTAAAGCTCCCTCTCGGCATGGCCACCACCTGTTTGCATTCCCCAAATGCTATAAAGTGAATAGATGGAAATGGGGGAAGGTGCAAAATAACTTCTGATTCTGATCATCCAAGTTTTGAGTTGAAATGTTGACAGCTATATCTATTATTATTATTACCATAATTCATAGCAGCCCCTTCGACTATCTTCCATACAGCTGACAAATTCATACCTGGATATTTGACTCTTGATCCACAGTCCGGTCCAAATATGAATTTTTATCTTCTAATAATTATTAAGGACGATTATGCGGGGCAAACGTTCTCTCCCGTGAAATCACATTTAATTGTTGACAATGGTTATCTTTATTTTCTCCGGGTCAGTATACTCATCCCGCTATCAGGGGAATTGGTGTCGACGTGCGACTATAATCCTTATCTTTTCTATCCTTTCCATTATTTGCTCGCAACCCCAATGATCCTGTAATTTGCAGCGGTTCTGCCTCTGCACTCAGCGAAGTCGCTCTGGATTGGAGCATCGGCTGAACGCAAATGGAAAGTCAAAGAGGGGACGCGGCGAAATGAATGGCCACACTCTGCCTCCCCTCCCGGCGCACCCGTGAGATGAATCACAGTTAATTGACATTTAGAGGCTTGTGGCATTTGCCTGTTTATGTGGAGCTTCCCCATGTAGACAGGCATGCAGAGCGAGCGTGAGGAATACGCTGATGGGGAGCTCACTCATCCCCATTAACATCCAAATCACATACTTATAGAAGGCAATGAAGCACAGCTGTTTTGTTTTGGGGTTGTTGTTTTTTTTTATTTGTCAGCCTGTCACGATGTCAGTTATGTCAGCTTTTATCTACGAGATTGCCAACAGCTGTCAGACGATAATGCAGAAAGAATGGATGCGTGCGAGAAGCTAGCTGCTGCTGCACGGAGGACGACTTTCACAGGTCAGGACTGAATGATGAGCTGGATCTGAGGCAACTGGACCTGAAAACGTTCACCACTCACGAGTATCGGTGGCTAATCAGCCGCGTTGAGTCTCTCTGTGTTCTTCAATCAGTGGCAATTGTTCACAACGTTGAGCACTAGTTACTTTTATCCACAAACACTACGGTGCAGAGAAGACGTCTGAGTGGATGGTGTGTAAGAGGCAGAAGGAGGGAAACGTCCACGCTTATCTGGCCACTGAGAGACTGAGTGGACGAGGAATTTGGACACATCACAACTGTTGAGGTCAGGCTATTGCGAAGGTATGCTAGAGATCAGCTTCAGATATTCAGAAGCATGAATCTTATTTAAGTGTATGAGTGTGTATCCAAAGTTCCTTGAACCTTATTACTAGGAACTTTTATCATGGCGCTAAATGTTTTCTTCAAATCCTTGTGAAGCAGAACTCTATAAATCACAGATAATGCCATATTACGCCACTGTATTCGAGCTGTGCTGCAGCTGATTGTTACACCGATCAGGCATAACATTATGACCACCTTCCTAATGTTGTCTAGGTCTCCCTTGTGCTTCCAAAACAGTTGTGAGTCATCAGAGAATGGACATGGGCCTTCTGAGGGTGTCCTGTGGTGTCTGGTAACAGAGTGTTGTTAGTGGGGGACCTTTGAGGGGAGGGGCCTCTGTGGATCATCCCGCAGATACTTGATCAGTTTGGGATCTAGTGAATTTGGAGGCCAGGTCAACACCTTGTGCTGTTCTTCATGTTTTTTTTGAGTTGTTCCTAAAGCTGCTTCCTGCTGGGGATGGCTGCAGCCATCAAGGAGTGTCATTGCTATGGGGTGGGGGTGCCTGGTCTGGTCTAGGTGGGTGCTACATGTCTAAGTAACATCCAAACCAATGAATGCCAGGTCCAAAAGTATCCCAGCAGAACACTGAACTGTCAAAAGATGGTCAATGTCATTCACTTCTTCTGTCAGTGGTTTTAATGTTGCGGCTGATTGGTGTAGATAGCACTTTGCAAATTAAGTCATTGAGTCAACACTAGAAAAGAGATTCTAGACTTAAAGTTAACAAATCAACAAACTAATTAAGATGTACATAGAGCAAATGAATGCTGAGAGTACCCAACCAGTCAGAAATATTCAGCATAACAAGCCGCTCCCTTAATGTTCTTGTATTTTCAAAATGTGCTTTCAATTTCACCTAAGCAGAGACTTTTTGGTTGGCCTGAACTTAATTTAGACCCTGGTGCCTGCAGTAGAAACACATTGAGCTCCTCCACAGGCTCCTTGTCCCTGGGGGAAAGTTCCTGAGGTGGAAATGCACCTTAAAGCTTAAATAATGTCATTCTACGCATGGGGGAAAAAAAAAGGAATTCATTTCTGTGCTCATCCAGGAGTGAAACAACATCTGTCTCTGGCAGAACCTCCAGGTAAATGGGGTTAACTGTGCGATCACTTAATCATATCGTCACATCCTCCAGCTTCTGTCAGTCAGGTAGAAATGCAGGTTGACGTGCGACACGGCGTCTAGACGCTGCTGACTGATCAAGCATAAATTGAGCTTAAGGCCACCGATATAACCGAGCTGCTAACAAGGGACGGGGAAGCTGTGAACGAGTCAGGAGTGACTGTGTAGCTCGTGGCGCTGCTATAATTTCATGGGAAGAGTTCCAAATGCAGTTTTTTAGAAAAGTGAGGGTGAGCGGTAGGAGAGTTACAGTTGATTTGGCAAAGACTTTTGTGTAAAATGTACAGCCACAACATTATGACCACTGATAGGAGACGTGAACAACATTGACCATCTTGTGACAATTCAGTGTTCTGCTGGGAAACTTCTGGACCTGGCATTCATTAGTGTGGATGTTACTTAGACATGTAGCACCTACCTAGACCAGACCAGACCAGGCACCCCCACCCCATAACAATGACACTCCTTGATGCACACACACAAAAACGCTTTAGGAACAACTAAAAAATAAAAAACATGAAGAACAGCACAAGGTGTTGACCTGGCCTCCAAATTCACTAGATTCCAAACTGATCAAGTATCTGTGGGATGGTCCAGAGAGGCCCCTCCTGTCAAAGGCCCCCCACTAAGAACATTCTGTTGCCAAACACCACAGGACACCCTCAGAAGGCCCATGTCCATTCTCTGATGACTTTTTTGGAGGCACAAGGGAGACCTACACAATATTAGGAAGATGGTCATAATGTTATGCCTTATCGGTGCATGACTTAATGTGTTCCCCTTCAAATGCATGTGATCCATGGTCAACTAAAAACATTGATTTTAGTGGAATTAGATTTAGCCATTCATCATAGTATTAATCTTTATGTCTAATCTGGGAATCAGGACATTAACATCCATTAAAAGAACAAGCTGGTGACATTCACACATGCAAAAAAAAACAAAAAAAACACATAAATCTTCAAAGGTGGCGTGAATTAGGAGGGAAGAGGGGAAGGCTGGTGTTGAGTGACTGTCTCATCTACCACACACTGAGGGAAGTGAATTACCGGTAATTGGCATTTGACAGCTCATAATCACGGCATTTTGCGCCGGATTTTCAGTAACAGGACACTGATCAACAATGTAGAGGAGGCAAAGGAAAGAGGGAGATTAGTTGTCACGCGGACGGCTTTGGTTTCACACAAACAGTTACCGTTGGCTGGCAGTCGACGGCTCCTGGCATCGGCGAGAGCGCGAGCATTTTTTTTGATTTCTTTTTTTTTTCTCGTTACCAAAAACATGCTAATACAGCTGAAATTAATTCCAAAATTGGATCTCCACCGCTCAGTCCCAGTCAACAGAAGCAGAAAATTGCAGAATCCTCCTCTTGTGCTCGAATGACTCAGCTCCCAAATCTGAAATTGTCAACGTCCGCATTTGTTTTCATGAAATTTTAATTAATTATCTCGGTGGTTAAATTATAGCAGATGGTTCCTTAGCTGTGGCTGCTCTTTTATATTAAGAGGTTTTTGAAAGAAACAAACTTTCAAGTGTAGGAAGCAGCGTGGTCGTATTTAACAGATAAACAACTTAAATAACCAGCAATGAGATGTGATTAAAGACCAGAGCTGGTTGTGATATTTACTGAAAGATTCTGAATTAAAAAAATGATTAATCCCGTTATAAAATGATCAAATGAAAGCAAATACTCTATCATCTTTAAGGATGTTTGATGGCTTATCATCTATATGAAACACTGAACCAAGGAAGACAAATATGAAAGAGATGTGCAACCGCTAAGATCCTAACATGGACCATATCCAGAAAGTTTGCAGAAATAAGCGACCCAAGATTACCTCTGACTGACAGTGAAAGCTCCTGGTCTTTGTCTGATTAAACGTAGCAACGTGCGGCGAAGGTTGAATATAGAGTTTAAAAAAAAAAAAAAAAACATAAAAATGATTGTCTCAGCTGGAAGTACGCTCGACAAACTCTGCAAATGTTTAACCGCAGCTTTGTTAATGTGTGATCTGCGCGATTGGTTCTGTTAAAGGCTTTTTTGTTCTAGGATACCTGTGGCTTGCGTGAGGTGAAGGAGATGTAGATATGTAGCACTTAAAAGATAATAAGCTTCAAAAGGAAATCAGAAATGTGCGTCAGAAAGAGTTCAAGGAGGTCAGCAGCTACTGATCGGAGACTTTGTGGAGTAGTCACAGGCAAACCACCTGCTCCTGAATGTGGACAAGACCAAGGAGATGGTCATTGACTTCAGGAGGAAGAGGACACCAGTGGAGCCCATCACCATCCAGGGCCTGGAGGAGGAAGTCCATGTGAACAGCAGACTGGACTGGAGGGACAACAGTGATGCTGTGTACAAGAAGGGCCTGAGTAGACTCTACTTCCTGAGGAAGCTTAGGTCTTTCAACGCATGCAGCAAGTTGCTGGAGATGTTCTACCAGACTGTACTTTGCTGTGGTTTGTTGGGGGAGCAGCACCAGCGAAAAGGACATAAGTAGGATCGACAAATTGATCTGAAAGGCTGGTCATATTGTTGGCAGTGAGTTGGAGACGTTTGTCTCAGTGAGAGACAGGAGGACACTGGACAAACTGCTCTCCATCATGGACAATCCATCTCATCCACTACACCAGACAATAGAGGGACAGCGGAGCTCATTCTCCAACACACTGATCCAGCTCCACTCCCACAGTGAACGCTACAGGACGTCAATCAAAACCTACTCTTTTATTTGATCTTTCTTTTAGTTGTGGTTCTTAAGAGTGTTTTTTATGTGCAACTAAGAAGCCACTTCGACCAAGCAATTCCCCTCGTGGGTCAATAAAATGTATCTAAGTCTAAGTCAAAGAAGTGCATTTTGAGTCTTTGCAGAGTACCATATTTAGAAAAGGGAGGGGGAAGTCTTGTTAAAGTCACAATTAAACATTCATTTTTACAGTATTTGGGAAGGTTTTACTTTCTGAGATTCAAGGACTCACAACGATTCATTTATTTGGACATGAGTCAGTGAAAGAAGGACAGTTTTATGTGAGAACAATGTAGGATTAAGTTGTTTATAAAGATTTTAATTTGCAGGAAGTAATAATTAACTAATGTTAGACATTATTATTATTAGCGTTCACAGTCAGACAGGTATGCGGCGCGATAGACTGAGTCACAAAGGCAAAAAAAATAACATCTTAACATTAATGGGCGGCTGACAGCTCCAATAACTGGCATGTTTACGCTGTGGGTGGCTTTCCAGTTGTTCCACTGTTCCGACAACCTATTAACTCCAGTTCTGGTTTTTATTTTTTAAACAGGAACTGAAGGGCTGCATAATCCTCCGTGGGCTGAGGAAATGATACGGCCTGTGGGCTTAAGAAACCGTTTCAAACTGTTATTTCCAAAAATGCACAGTTACTATCTCTCAAGAAGTCTGCTGGCATTCGTTCCTGAAAAGTTGGCATTTTACAGATGCAAGGAATTCACTCAGCCGTGTGATTACAGCATTAATACAGCTCCACGGTCGCAGTATATAAAGAGAGAGAGTGTATGTGTGTATATGTGTGTGTATGTGTCTAACAATGAGAGCTGACTCACCAGTAATTGGCGTTTGACACTAGACTACTGTATATAGTCCTTTAGTCTGTTCAGCGATAGCCGGGGCTTTCCTCTCTCTCTGCCACCTTTGCACCATCAAGAGTCTGATAAGGTTCCTGATACTCCACACAAAGGTAATTGTTTCCATAATGAACGGGTGGTAGATCTGCAATTTAGTGACATGGTACAATCTGCAGGGCAACTGTGTGTAGATGTATATTCAACTCCCATCTGTTCAGGTAGGTCAGCAATGCAAAGCTGGCGAAGCTTAGAGATGGGTGTCCACGTGAAATTACTTCATGCTCTGTTTTTGCGTCCGATTAATGACAGCCGCCCCCACACACACATTATAAACACACAAGCACTTCCTCGTAAACAGGTGGACTTCATCACAGTGAAGTTAAGAAAGTTTATCCAGTCTGACTTGGAACTAGAACTAGCTACTGGACAGCCTTACAACCAAAGAAAGATATACTACGTTGCTGTTACTCTTCTGTCCATCACCGCGTGAGGTCAGCCCAAACGATTCGATTGACCCAACAGATCGTTGCCGGACCATGATAAGTTCCCAGCAGTGTCGCTCCACGTCAACTCTTCGCCCCAAAATGGTCAACTTGAACACTTATACAAGATTAGGCATGACATTATGACCATCTTCCTAATATCGTCCAGGTCTCCCTTGTGCCTCCAAAAAAAGTCATCAGGGAATGGACATGGGCCTTCTGAGGGTGTAAGTTGTTAGTGGGGGGGGGGCTTTGAGGGTAGGGTCCTTTGTGGGATCATCCCACAGATACTTGATCAGTTTGGGATCTAGTGAATTTGGAGGCCAGGTCAACACCTTGTGCTGTTCTTCATGAGTTGTTCTTAAAGCATTTCTGTGTGTGTGCCTCTGTCAGGCTGCATCCTGCATCAAGGAGTGTCATTGCTATGGGGTGGGGGTGCCTGGTCTGGTCTAGGTGGGTGCTACATCCACACCAATGAATGCCAGGTCCAAAAGTTTCCCAGCAGAACACTGAATTGTAACAAGATGGTCAATGTTATTCACTTCTCCTGTCAGTGGTCATAATATTGTGGCTGATTGGTGTATGCGCAAATCTGATTTAATAAAAAAACACGTAACAGATGTTCGGGCTTACAAAGCGTGAAGTGCATTATCTTGCATTTAGCAGATCTCTACTACCTTTTACAGTTTTCTACCACACTTTGAGTTTTCTACTGTGCTTAATTAAAAACCTTGTTTCTTTTTCTACACTCAGCAAAAGAAACAGTAAAGCTTTTTGCAGCTTCGTAAGCACCGACTCCGAAATTCACAAGCCATAGCTCAACGTTTGCACCCGAGAATCCTTGTGCACGACACCTTGTTCAGTGGCACAGAAATAGTCCCGAGAAAGCCTGAATAAACCAACAGGAGCTGTCACATTGACAAGTCACGACACACCTAACAAGACACATGACAATTCCATCACACTTTCCCAGTGTTTCAAAGACGACAGTACAGCAGCGAGCTTCTGACTGAAAATTTGCTGGTATAAGTCCAGGGGCCTTTTCTCACGAAGCTGGATTCCCATGCTAACTGGATAACTTTGATGAGTAAAACCCGGAACACCCTTCAAAGCCGGGATGCGGTTTGAAGTAAGAAAAAGGGCTGTCGTGGGTGTTACACGGTACCCAGATAACTCTGTAATCCTGCCTTGTGAAAATGGCCACTGGACAGGCTGAAAATGTCTGGGCAAAGTGAATAAGAGACGTTCTTTCTTTCCCCAACAAATACTGCGGCGGTCTCTTAAAGCCGCTAGGTGTCTTGTAGTGGCTGTTCCTCCCAGATGCTGAAAGTGCATAAAGGTGGGTGCAGGTTTGTGCTAGAACAGAACGTTCAAGCTGAGCAATCTTTCCAGACAAAAGTTCAGCTCTGTTTGTTTGTGTTAGTTTTCTCAGGTGTTGCTTTCAGCATAATGCTCAAGAGACAAACCCGAGTACATTACCTGCAGACCAAAGCCTCTGCACTGTGGGTTACGTTTACACATTAAATAAGAAGAGCGCCAACAGAGGCGCCGAGGTAAAGAACAGCCGGTTCAATATTTCAGGTCTGTTTTCAAAAGCTCATCTTTACTGAATGAGTTCTGAGCGCCTCATGTACGGCATCCAAACACAAACTTTTGAAAGTCAACGATAGAACAGAGGCACAACAACATCTTCAAGTGAAAACAAATGCAGTGACTGCTCAGCGAGTTCAGTTAAAGGGGATCGGTTGTACTCCGTTTTAAGGGAGAACCCAAGGTTGAAGACGGGTAAAAGCCGAGCACAACAACGTAAAGCTGCATGTCGAGCTGCGCTAAAATGATATTTCACGAAACAAAACAAGGACGCCACAGCGCCCGCATCGGTGGCTTTTCTTCCGCGCTTCATCTCAAGAAGAGGCTTTTCTTTTCATGCCTTGTTGATCAAGGCCGTGCGTCTCTTCTCGCCGTTCCACTGAAGAGTTTGCCTTCGCTATCTGATGTGTTTCCACTGCTCAATGCACTGCTTGCATTCTGCTGCAAAGATCAAAAGGCCACAGAAGAATTCATCAAAAGAAATCATTAAAAAAAAGAAGACGAAGAGGATCAAAATATGAAAGACATAGCCCGGAACAAAATAGATGGTTATCCAATATTGGTAGAGAGGACAGGCAAAGGCAATGGGGCGCAGTGAGTGTAAAATTGGGAGAGAATATTTGGAAAATTCTAACTATTTGGCTTTAAACTATATGTATCCTATTTAATTTGTCATTGTTTGATAAATCAAAGAATGTACAGACATTTCAGGCTGATTCGAAAACAGCTGAAATGTCTGCCTTTAAGCTTCCAGCAGACGCTCACGTGTTCTCTTCTCGGCGTCCTTGTGCCATTCTGGAAATGATGGGAAAATAGCTGACTGATGTAATTTGACAGCAAAAATAACAGCTGTCCTCTTAAGGTTGAGGCAGGCTGACACCAGGAATGCAGAAGTCCAACTAAAAGCCTGATTTGAAAACACTGCCCATTATTGTACAAGCTAATAACATTCAGTCAGTCCTGTCGTGTCCTCAAGGAACTGCATTTTATCCCCACTTATCAAGGAAACCAGAAAGCGTGCACAGAAAAGCATCCAAAGAGAAAACTTGCTCAACTAAACGCTATCAATCACACTTCTATTCATTAATCTCACTCTGTGCTGCACAACGCTGCGCAGTGTCGACATGGAATATGAAATATCATCCGCTAAGTCATTAAACGATGCATCACTGGTTTCTAAATAAATGTCTGGAATCTTTATCCATCGTTTGACTTTGGAACAAAGGACACACGAGTGCAGAAACATTTTTGTGTAGTCTGCAAAAGTGCGTGAGAATGCCAATGCAAACTCCCAGTACCCAGTGTGGTGTCTGTGTAGACTGCTATCGGAGCTACAAGACACAAATACCAAATCCCCTTTTAAATAAATGCATTAAATGATTAGGAGAGTATTAAAATTGTGGACTACTTATTTGTCAATCAAGCAATCAATTAGTTGTCCAATTGATTCAGAGAGACTGCAGGTACTGGCATGCAGCCTTGCTCATTTATGATTTTGAGTCTTTGCCAGGCTGACGCTGGCGGAGAGACCCCCCACACTTGTCTCCCGGCAATCACCAGGATCAATTTTCTGGTCCCCATTTTTTGTTAAGCACCCTCTTTGATCGCTCGCCCAGCTCTGAGGATGCCGTCCAGGTACGCACCGTGCCAGTTCCACCATATTACGTCCATCAACACCACAATCAGGTGCGTCTAGCAGCCCACTCCTGCTCTATGATCATCATTTTACATCGTTGTCTGGCAAACTAAAAGGTTTTATTTTTATAAAAAGGCGCAGTGACACCGTCTTTGTGTGTGTGCGCTTTTGTGTGGCAGCCATCTTTCTGAGGACCACTTTGAGTTTTATACCATCGGAGTGAGGACATTTGTGCAACCTCACGTTTTTACAAGGTTGTTTAAGGGTTAAAATTAAGTTTTAGGGTAAAGGTTACAATGACGTTATGGTTAGGATTAGGGTATGGGTTAGGGCGAGGCACGTAGTGGAGAAGATTAGGGTAAGGGGCTAGGTAATGCATTATGTCAATGATATCCTCACAAAGATAGATATACAAGAGTGCACACACACACACATAAGTTTGTATGGCTATCTTTCTGAGGACCAGTTTGAGTTTTGTGCAAAGTGAGGACATTTTGGGTGGTCCTCACTTCCATACAGGAGTTTGAGGGTTAAGACTTGGTTTTAGGGTATATGGTACAACATGGTTATGGTTGGGATTAGGGGTAGGCACTAATAGGCAGTTTAGGCTTCTGAGTCAATTTGACGCCGTAGCTATGGTGACAGCACAGACCCTACGCAGACCCTACGCAGACCCTAACGCCGTAGCTGATGTGCACCTCCCCATAACTGAGGACATTCTGGTGTGTCCTCACTTCCTTACAAGGCAGTTTGAAAGTTAAGACTCAGTTTCAGGGTAAAGGTTACAGTTAGAATTAAGGAAAGGGTTGGGGTTAGGCAATTAGTTCAGAAGGTTAGGGTAAGGGGCGAGGGAACT
Organism: Chelon labrosus; assembly: GCF_963514085.1. NCBI lineage: Eukaryota > Metazoa > Chordata > Actinopteri > Mugiliformes > Mugilidae > Chelon > Chelon labrosus. Next base: position 5,274,286 of record NC_140349.1, read on the forward strand.
GCCAGTCTTTATTCATCCACATTCTCAATGTAAGAAAGAGTTTCTTACTTTCTTATCTAGACTCTGTTTATTTTCCAGGATGTAATTAAATACATTCTCCATATCATAACAGCCCATGTGTCAATGTGGCCTGTGAGTACTCCAAAAATACAAACTTGAAGGAAGTGACTTTAAAAAAAAGGATTTATCGCTCTCTTTCCAGCATGAAAAACAGCCCAAAATAATCCATGTGACTGCCTACTGACACCATGAATATGTATCACGGTTAACAGCAAAGGAAAGTTTAATTATCAATTATAGCAGGAAGCCAAGAAGCTGGAAACATTTAACATCTTACAAGCAAAACTAATTTATCACAATGTCTGAACCATATTTTATCAGGTTTCGCGGATTAGATTTGTTTCTAATCAAAAAACAACTTGTGACTCATCTCTCCTGGGTCGGCTGAGACTAGGAATCACTGAAATAGACGGGTGGATTCCAACAAAGGGGGGCGGATTTGGCTCATTTCATTTCAAAGTGACACGGGTCCATTTTAACAAGCACTCTTCAGCAAAACACTAAGAAGAGCGTAATGTGGCCAGCCATGCACTGAGCAATAATTACTGGGGGTTTTCTGCCAGGACGAGAAGGAAGTGGCAAATGACCGGATTACAAAGACGAACACAAATTAATAAGGGGAGATCAAGAAACCAATACCGAAATCTGCTTATGACAATAGCGCAGATCGGATGTGGGAGGGGGAGGAGGATGCCATGTACAAAAAGCAACCAGCAAATCAAACCAAAATGGAGCTAGGAGATCACTGAAGGCTCTTAAAGGCTTTCCAGGGAATTCCAAACAACAAGCAACAAGTATATTCACCTCGGCACCCACATTTAAAAAAAACGTACATCCGTAGAAACAACACATGCAATGTGTAATCAGTTGCTATGTCTCTATGGGCCTGTTCAGACCTTGTATTAATATCTAATGCATTTGAGAGATCTCTGACCACATTTGAAGACGGTCTAATTATTTTGGTAGTGTGAACGCAATGCATCCTAGGTCGCATTAGGGACTGCCTATACTGCATCAACAGAGTTCTGCCTCATTCATTCAGAAAGAAAAAACATATGACCACTATAATAAACCATCGCCTGAAAAGGAAAAGACAGCATTTTAAAATGTTCCGTCCTTGTAGCTGTTAACTCACTAAAAAAGAAATACCACCTTTATTAGATTACGGTGCGTATGGAAACTCCCAGGGTTGGAGTTACAATCTGAGTTTCGTGCAGGTCTAACTAACATCAGGGCGGAGGTCAATAACTATAATAGCTTAACGTGAGAAGGCAAAGTCATGGCGCACACACATAAAACATGTTCTCGGTTCTGGAGCAGCGGTGGAGATCCAGAGATCCATGTTAATGCGAGGTATGAACACATGTACCTAAAGCTGGCCACTTGCGATCGGATAGCTCAGATCGGATCTTAATGCAAGCTCTGAACAGGCCCTATGAGTCAGTTTGGGAAAGTTTAATTCCCATTGGTCATGACCTTAAAATTCTTGATTAAAAAATCTTGTTTATGCGGCAGAGGTGATTAAGCCTTTTACGATTTTCATTCCGGTTGTATTTCTGGGCTCGTTAAAATAATAAATGTGCTGCTAAAAGCTAAAAGCATTTGTAGCCAAAATTCATCGTTCTGTTGAAAACACACAGAGAGAACAGCACACTCAGGAAGGAATCCTGTTGAGCTGGAAGGCACACTAATCACTAATAAAGCAGGTGATCCTGGTGAATGCAGCACATTTATCCCCACGGGCATACCTCCTCATCTGAATCCTCATTACCCACTCAGTCAGTTGTCAAAACACTCAAACACAAGTCGTTCAATTCACTCTCTCTCTCTTTCTCTCTCTCCAGGAAAAAGCCTGACTCTCTCTGAAGTCTGCGCAAGTATCGAAACAGTTAGCTGGCACACATTATCAAGTAATGGATTCATTACTCTTATAATCATTATCATAGTCTGCTTCCAACCAGATAGAACATTAAGCTCCGTCAAATACTGTTCCACATTAGTGATGTTCACTCACCAGAATCCAAAAGTCAAATTTCTTTCTGCACAATCCTTCAATTGAGTCGTAAACCTCGCTTTTTAACATCCAAATGTTTCACTTGGAGCAGTAGACATTCTTAGCAATGCTTTTTGAGACCCACAGTGAATGTCTTGATAGAGACCCAAGTTCTAACATTTTTAATCTTTGAGTAAGTCTGCAGTAAACTGAGACACCAAGGGCACAGAGGCATGATTGATGCAGGACTTCTTAGCAAGCCTAAAAAAAGTCTCAGAACATGAGCGGCACAGTGGTGTGGTGGTTAGCACTGATGCCTCGCGGCAAGATGGTTCTCGGCTGACTGGGGTCTTTCTGCGTAGAGGTTCTCTCCAGGTACTCCAGCTTCCTCCCACCGTCCAAAGACGTGCTCGCTGGGTTCATTGGCGATTCTAAATTGGCCGTAGGTGTGTGTTAGCCCTGTAATAGACTGGAGACCTGTCCAGGGTGTACCTCGCTTCTCGTCCAATGACAGCTGGTATAGGTTCCAGCTCCCCAGCAAGATTTTTCTTCTCTAATTCCACAGAGTTACAGATGTTAGGCCAGATGTGAGATCATGTCTGAAGCGATTTATGAACTTAACCAGACCACAGGTAATTTATGCTCATGTAGCCATGCAGCCCATTTCATCAACAACCAATCATTAAACACGACTCTACGGGAAACCATAAATATAGTCCAACACAAATAATACCTAACTCCTTCCCGGTTGTGTTTTTGTCTTCTTGTTAATGATTGAAATGATTCAGTTTCCTTTGGCAAAGTTATTGATTATATCCCCTCTCGTACTGCTCCAGTTCTGGCCGTGGAACTCGGCCATTTTGACTCGCAATCGACCCAGTTTCCCTCTAGCATTTGACACGACTGATTTTCACAAAACAAACCAGCCCTGACATGTGCACAAGTACGTGAGTTTGCTGGGTAATGTAGGTGTCGTCACCTGCATTCTAAACTAAAACACTGACACACAAGTAAAATAAGGATAAAAACAGAAAAACGAGAATAAAAATAACAATCTCCTACAGGAATAACAATATAAATGACGTCGCAGCTGACAACTCTTGCTCTGGAAACCCTCAGTGACCTCAAACAACCAGACGCACAGACAGAGAAGCCTCAGCAGGCGAAAGGGAAACCTACAATGCGGAACAAAACAAGAATGCAGAGCCGAGGAGAGCCGAATACGACAGAAGCAGAGGAGAACGCGACAGAAAATAGTTTTACGGAGCGGGACGACACAACGGAAACAGGGAAGCCAAAACGGTACATCCGAGCGGTGTGAGGAGGGAGGAGGGAGGAGGGAGGGGAGTTGTTGGAGATGCAAACGAGAAAGAGACGCATAGAAAGCGAGACAAGAGGGAAGAGTTGGTGCTCTTTGTGTTTTGAAATGAAGAGAAATGTGGAGAAATGGATGCAGGCCTGGAGGGAGGGAGGGAGGTGAGAACACGGTGTACCGGGACATTATAGTCTGAAATTACACAGGACACAATCTCTCCTCGCTCTCCTCACTACAATTCAATTCATAGCCAGGGTTCCTATTTGTCTCTCCATCGCCCTGCTACAACTGAATTCATATCCTAGAACCTATTTTCTCTTCTCTCTCTCTTTCTCTTCCTCCTTCTCTCTCGCGCTCTCTCTTGGCGCAGTGATGACAGCTCTACCATATTAAGAGTGTGAGAACTGCTGTGACTGGGCATCTGCAGGTGGTATGTGTGTGAGAGTGTGCGTGTGTGTGTGACCTCTCCGAATCTATTATCTCTGCAGGTATCGAGAGCACATCCAACAGTCATGCGGGCCGACCAATCACTGCCAACACGGCCTGGTTTATGTGTGTGTGTGTGTGTGTATGAGAGTGTGTGTGCGCGCATGATCTCCGGCTGTCCTTGTCGCGCCCCCCATCTCTCTCTTTCTCTCTAGTGTAAACACACACCACACACACACACACCACACACACAGGGCGGCCTGTGTTGGCAGTGACACACACACACACACACACACACACACATGCAGTGAGAGCCCCCAGCTGTTTTCAGTCTCTCTCCTGTCGAACTGACAGACACTAAGCAGACTGATCTCCTCAACTCGAGCCGTCAGCCTCTCCTCCCTCCCTCCCTCCCTCCCTCCCTCCTGCCCTCTGACTGACTCCCTCCCCCTCTGTCTTTACGTCCTTCTTTATCTTGCTTTCTTGTCATCCGCTGCCCTTCTGCTCCTGTTTTCCGTCTCTCTCTCTTTCTCTCTCTCTCCATATCCCCCGTTTATTTCTCTCCCCTCACTTCCCCTCCCACCTCCTTCTTCCCGTTTTCTCTCGCCCACCTCCTCCAGAACGGCAGACATTCTTTCATGTTCTCTATGTCATTGTTTAACTGCTGCTATATCAAAGTGGGGACTTAAAAAAAAAAAAGCATGAACGGAAAGAAAAGACGGAACGGCGAGCGAATCAGGTGACTCACTGTACTCAACTTTGAGGAAGTGAAATATAGATCTGTGAGAAAAAAAACATAGACTTTAGTGTGTGTCGAAGCTGCAGGTCCACCTCATTAGTCTTCATTTATTCCAACTATTATGTGAGGTTGCAACTTAGAACAATGATGCCTTAAACAAAGCACTAAGCTAATATGCCAACAATGAAGTTGTTGAAAAAAGTTCTAACTTTAGTAGAATTTGCTGTAGTTCCTGCACAGTTTGCACCGTTTTGCATAAGCTGAGCACGTTATGCTCAATACCTTTGAGCTGAGGCTGACAGAAAGGCTTCGATTTTGCAGGTATTTTGTCCAAAAAGTACCAGACACATTAACAACATAACTCGGTGGTGCTGGATTTAAAAGTCACAGGGTAATCGCTTGTCCTGAGGAGACTATTCCAGCTGTCATTTGGGTGAGAAGCAGGGTACACCCTGGACAAGTCTCCAGTCTATCTCAGGGCTAACACAGAGAGACAGACAACCATTCACACTCACACCTACGGCCAATTTAGAATCACCAATGAACCTAACCAGCATGTCTTTGGACGGTGGGAGGAAGCTGGAGTACCTGGAGAGAACCCACGCAGACACAGGGAGAACATGCAAACTCCACATGGAGTTTGGAGTTGGCTCATGGATTAGAACGAGGAACCTTCTTGCTGTGAGACATCAGTGCTAACCACCACATCATTATGCCGCCTGCACCTAGGAACAACGATGCCTTAAACAAAGCACTAAGCTAACATGCCAGCCAATGAAGTTGTTAAAATGTTTTAACTTAAGTAGCATTTGCAGTAGCTCCTGCACAGTTTGCACTGTTTTGCACAAGCTTGCAAACGTGCACTTTATGCTCAGTCCCTTGTCTTCATGTGACTCCATGGTAATGGAGGAACATCCTCTCATCTCACTATGTACTGCACCTGCTATATATGGTTGAAATGATAATAAAAAACCCTTTGGCCTTTGACATTTGAGTTGAGGCGGAAAGGTTTGAGTTGACGGAAAGGCTTCGATTTTGCAGGTATTTTGTCAAACAAGTACTGGACACATTAACAACATAACTCGGTGGTGCTGGATTTAAAAGTCAGGGTAACCAAAGTTTATATAATTCCAGTTATGCATGAAAGTATGTGCTACATGGCCGTCTATCAAATAACAAATTATTTCAACAAAAGATATCGGGATTCATCTGGCGTGAAACCATGACAGGTCTGAACACAAAGCTGTGCCTGTCTGGCAAATAGAATATATGTCAGAGGACAGACAGAAAACTTTGACCTTCCAGCGGCACGACGGGAAAACACAGACAATCATCAGAGTCATTTGGATTCATCCTGTGAGAGCCACGAATCTAATCAACATTTCTTAACAACCCAGTAGTTTGTGGACAGACGCTGCCACGCATACGGACGAGGCTGAGGAAGACTCAGACTCCCACGGCTGAGCTCGCGAAGACGTCTGCAGCGTCTGCTCAATATCTCGAGCACCGAGGTATATCATCAAGCCATACAATGTTAAATAATCCCATAGGCCTAAAATGAGGAGATTAAAGACAGAGAAGGAACCAGCAGGTCATCTGTCTCCTAATCAAGTCACCACATCTTCTGTTTACTTTGCTTTTCCCCCCGTGCACTCCTCTCCCTCACTTGCACAACGCAACGCGCCGCTTATTATCGGTCTGCTGGCCTCTTGACTCCCACATATGTCACCGCATTCTGCTTCCCGTCTGACAGCCTCATCGGCTTCGGGGAGGACAAGCTGAACTCCTGCAGTGGGCGGTGGAGCTGCAGCCTCGTTCACGTTTGCCCTGGAAACGCCGCGTTTTGCAACCGTCACAGGAAATGCCTTGAATTGTGTTTTTTACCGTCTGCTCGGGAGAAAACTTTCAGAGGCATGCAAGTAACGTAAAAACATCCACTGAGCAAAGCCACGGATGCTTTCATAACTAGTGACATGCAGTAGTGAAGTCTCTCTCTCTCTCTCTCCGTGTGAATATGGCTGCAGTTCATAAGACTGTCATTTGTCCCGTCCTTCCCTCAGGCTCATCCAACTCTCTTGACTCTTCCTCTCCTTCCCCGACGCCCCCCCCTCCTCCTCCCCTCCTCCTCCATTTTTCTCCCTGTGTGTCTCTCCCTTTGCCCACATTTCTCAAGGTCATCGTCTTGCCCTCCATTGTCCCTCTGCTGCTCTCTTTCTCCCCCCCCGTTCCCTTTCATCCCATCATTTTGGATGTTCCTCTTCATCTCCTGCCCTCCACGCCACTTTCCTTCTGCTTTCATCTGCTCCTAGCCTTGAGTGGTCCGCCTTCAGATCCGGTGGCCTACTGCATCGCTCCCTTTCCTCAAAGCCCTGCTCCCTGTATCGCCTCTCCTTCAGTTCTCTCTTTTTTTTTTTTAATCTCTCTGAGGAGCAATCACCCACGTACTCTCATCTCACAGTGAGACAGTACGATCTTAGTTAGGTCCTTCAGGAGGGGTTTTGACCTGCGAGGCAAAGAAATCGCCTTGAATGCCGTGAAACGTCGCCATTGTTACCGAAACGCTTTGCTTTTCAGAAACACATTTTTCTTCATTTGTAACTTGACTGTCTGCAGATTATCCGTGCCCACCTAGTTTCACCTTTAGCTCCTTTCACTCGGCAGCCTGCGTCTCCGTTCAGACATCCATTCGGGTACAGATGGAAGCGATGTAAAAACATTTCCCAACGCTTTCACAACACAGCTGCAACTGAATTCTGACCGGAGTAACACGAGGTAAAATACAGAGAGAGATTAAATGCACAATCTGTTCTGCTTTAGTGAGAACACTAGAACAGTTACAGCCCTTACTTTTAAATATTGCTGTAAAACACTTCAAACCCTGAAATTGCCATCAGAACATCAATGTGGATGACAATGCATATCCCCAAAAACAACCAACCACTTGCCTCCTTATCAGTATATCCTATTTGTGTTCGTTCGTGCGGCGTGGAAATGAATAGATATCAAGCTAAAAGGCTTTACATACCGCATGTGATCAAAAAGAAACTGAACGAGAGCCGACTTCATGAAGTGGGCGGCACACTTCACCACCTGCTCATGTTAATTGATGAGAATTTTTATCAGCGGATACACAAGCGAGGGGCCGAGGCAGAGAATCCCTCGAGCTCATTGGTCATTAATTAAGGCTTCAAGAGCAAGAAAAGGAGTGTTTTAATTCATCACCGCTGAAAGCATGCGAGGACAACTGAGAGCACTTCTTGGGGATCATTTCTTATTTTGTGGGACTCTTTGAGCCTTTATTTGACAGACGCAGATGAAAGATGTCAGAAGGAGAAGGATGACAGAGGATAGGATGTGACAAGCAAACGAATGGCCTCCACCAGATGTGAAGGATCAATGAAGTTCATGGTCAGATGTTTAATACCTGGGCCATTAACCTATGGTGCCCCAGAATTATTGAAACTTTTGTTTTTTAGTAACAAAAAGGGACATAGAGCAGCAAAGTAGCAACAAGACACACATAATATTAAAGAGTGTTGATAGCGATGATAGGCAAAAGAAACTTTGGCAACGGAAAGTGTACAGGTACCCAGGATAACTCATATTTGAGGCGATGATCATTAAGCACATCTTGATATACAAAGATCAGCCACAACATTAAAACCACAGCCAGGAGAAGTAAATAGCATGGATCATCTTGTGCCAATTCAGTGTTCTGCTGGGAAACTTTTGGACCCGTCATTCATTGGTGTGGATGTTACTTAGACATGTAGCACCCACCTAGACCAGACCAGGCACCCCCACCCCATAGCAATGACACTCCTTGATGGCAGCAGCCATCCCCAGTAAGATGCAGCCTGACACAGGAACATGAAGAACAGCACAAGGTGTTGACCTGGCCTCCAAATTCACTAGATCCCAAACTGATCAAGTATCTGTGGGAAGATCCACAGAGGCCCCTCCCCTCAGAGTCCCACACTAACAACATTCTGTTCCCAGACACCACAGGACACCCTCAGAACACCCATGTCCATTCTCTGATGAGTCACAACTGTTTTGGAGACCTAAACAATATTAGGAAGGTGGTCATAATGTTATGCCTTATCTGTGTATGACGCAAACACAGTTTTTGCCAAAATATTTTCCACAAGACAACATTGTCTAATACTTTGGTTCCTGGCTTTGAAGCGTTGAATTTTCTTTTCAAATATAGACCAGAAGGAGCTAGCGCCATCTGTACACTAGTAATATTTTTATGTTTTGCTTATTTCACCAAGAAGCATTTGGACATTTGAACGTCCACCAGAGATCAACTGTCAGCTACAAAGAGAGGATGGTGTGTTTTGCCTAAAAAAGGCACCTCAGCAGCAACTTGCGACCTTTGGATAAAGGTTTCTCTAAAACGACTCACAGCGACCAGGTTGCCGCTTTTCAAACTGGACAGGGTATCTCCGGAAGGTAGTAAGCCCCCGTGAGTTGATTTCCTTCCAGCATAATGTAGTTGATCGTAATGAAGTGAAACCAGCGGTTCACTGAAGAATGATAGAGAGAGTTTCAGTCTAAAAACTTCTGGCAGACTTGGGAGAAATGATCAGCGCTAATGTCTGCAAAGCGGCATGATTTGCAGTTAATGGGCCGGAACATGCAAAAGCATCAACATGGTTTGGTAAGTAATGTCTCATCTCTTATCATGGTGCTATTCCAATATAGTTATATAGACATTTAGACTTTAACTTTATAATATAGTTGTCTTTACTCCATCATTCACAGCTCTTTCACCATGTCACCTTTTTTTTCCCAATCTGTCAGTGTCACAGATTTTTTTTTTCACTATTTCTGTCTTTTATTCACGACTGTCGCTCTCATTTCCCCCCTCTGTCACTCCATTTCCCTGCCACTGCTTTATTTTTATCTGTCGGTCTCTAAGTCTCTTTGAATTCCTTCTCCTCACAGCTATCGCTTTCTTTTCCTCTTACCCCCCCACCCTCGCTTTGTCTTTCATACCTTTTTATGGTGTCATGCTTTTTTTTTCCTCCCCGTGTCACTCCCAGTCGCTTTTCCACCGTCTCGCTCCGTCTCCCTCTCCCCTCATTTTTTATTTCTACCTTTATGCCACTTCATTCTCATCATTTGTCTCCTTTGAGGCAGAATCGCTTGTACGTGTGTGTGTGTGTGTGTGTGCGCCGCATTCATGTGATTGGTTGTGCTCTTAAGCCACATGAAAAGCAGCATACTGAGAAAATTAAAAAGAGACTTAACGTTTTTTTGTGTGTGTGTGTGTGTGTGACGGATGGAAAATGAAGTTGGACGTTGGTGCGTGAAAACAAATTCTACGGTATTATTCTTCACGGACATGCATGCATTTGTGTGTGTGTGTGTGATTGACAGAGACCAGTAGCAAGGACAAGATATGATGACCAACAGAGTCCAAGAGGGAATACCAGCATGTAGGGATTTGAGCCTGATAAGAGCGTGACGTACAACCAGTGCAAGTGAGTGTGCAGGCATGCATGCACACATCAGTGTGACATACATGTGTGCTGAGGCACATCACATGAAGGGATCCCGCATCCCTGTTGAGGGCTAAAACTAAATCCCAATTATTAAATTTTAAGGTGGTGACTTGGTTAGATTAAATCTGGGTTTAGTTTGAGATTAGGGCAAAGGCTGGGATTAAGAACGTAGAGGTCTCCTGGAAATGAACGTAAGCCAGCGTAATGTAATGTGAACTGTGTGTTGTTACTTCATCGAAACCAAAAAAAAAAAACTGTTAAACACACATGCACAGACAGAAATGTTAAAATGTTAAGCACAACAAACCTCCAGTCCATTTAAATGCCCTTTATTTCACAATCCTGCAAAGTCTCAAGGCATCCAAAAGGCTGCTTCTCAAATAAACAGAAGACGTGAACAAAAAAAAATAGCTGGTTTCTAAAGAAGGTTGGTAAAATTAAAATAACACTGGGAAGATAGTCAAAATTCCACACATGGCATGTCACAATGATCATGTCACACTCTGCTCCTCTGAGTTTATCTTTTCAATGAAAATACTGACATAGTGAACAGTTTGTTAAACTCAAGAATAGAAAGATAAAAAAGTTTCCTATTTATGACTCATTTGTAGTCATTTACACACATAGATTTGGAGAACCGGTGTTACTTTCAAGTAACTCCTGCATCTATTCAGACTGAAGCTTTGCAATCATCCTATTTCCACTTGAATTCACTCTGCAGAGGAAACTGACCAGCAACCAGTCACGGCGCTCACAGGTACCACATGACACTTGCTGACTTTGTATCCCATAATGTGCAGTTAGAGTTTGCATAACATGCAGCCTTGGAGGTTACGCACTGCACTTTGTCTTGTAGACGTTCGGTAGACGTAGAAAGAGTACAGTTGGTATTTAGAGCCTCATCTTTTATATATACACATCATCGCTGTTAATATAAAATATAACTTTTGTGTAATTTGTAGTCCTTCGGGAGATAATTAGATCAGCGTATATCCATATAGTTGGAGTGACTGGGGCACGAAACTTGTTCATTTCACCAATATTTTGTTATGATACGCTAGTGCTATTCCCAGTTGAGTCTGGAGTTACCTGTTATCATCATCCGGGGTCTGTAGATTGACCTACAGACCCCGGATGATGTCTTATGACCTGGATGATGTCATCTCTGAGCGCCACACACACCTGCGAGTTTCTTGCAACATGGCTGAATATTTTTCCAATTCTGAGGTTGTGGATGAACCATAGCAGTAGCAAATTACAGGTAAACAAGCTGACTGTCGCGGATGCGTGCGGTGCTCAGAGATGATATCATCCAGGTCAGAGGACATCATCCGGGGTCTGTAGATTGACCTACAGAGGTAACTCCGGACTCAACTGGAAATAGCACTAGCGTATCATAACAAAATATTGGTGAAATGAACGAGTTTCGTGGCAGATAATGCGTTAATTAGAGGCTGCGTTTCAGTGCCCCAGTCACTCCCACTATATGGATATACACAGATCTAAATACCTCCCGAAGGAATACAAATTACACCAAAGTTATATGGGTGAGTAAACGATTGTATTTTATGCCTGAAATAAGGTCCAGGTTGTAAAAAAACAGTAGTTTCCCTTTAAAGAGATACTTTACTATATGCTAAATTTACGGATTCAAAAACAAAATGAGAATTTGTTCCCGACTGTATGAGATGAATCATTCTCAGCTTGAGTGCTTCATTGTTTTGTCTGACTGGTTGGGGGGGAGCTTCAGGGTTGAGGTTGATGTTCTCCTTCTGTCTAGATGTTTCAGCGTAACTCCTCTACCAAGGCACTGGGCTATAAGTGCAGTCCATTAACCATTTAGTATCCCCCAGATGCATACATGCATCCAAAAAAAGCAACTAAAAGCAGCCAACTTGAAACAAGCAGCCGGCTTGGCGCTTTGCTGAAAGGCCGAAGGGTTTTTACGGCGCCTAATCACCAGGGGAGCGATGAAATATAGCTTCACTCGAGAAAGCGAGTGTAATAACAGCACCTGATCTTTAAACCTCACCCGATGATTACAGCAATACTGCGAGCTTTAACGTAACGGCGAGCACATCAAAGGACGGGGAGCAGGTTGTACACTCCCTCTGGGCAATTTGTCCACATTTAACAAGACAAGTAAATCACTGTATTCCTTTCAAGTTCTCCATGAAATATAGAATCTGAGTTAATTACCTCTGATGCATGTGATAAATTAACCGGAAGGAGAGAGGGGAAGGGAAGGATGCCCACCACCTCCCCATCTACCAGCTACCTCCACTTTCGACTTGTCACGTCTCCCAGAGTGCTTAAACATAACACTAATTACTGTAGCCTCCCTAACCCGAACCCAAAGTCCAGAGACCTCAAAGGAAAAGTTAACAAGCTGACACTTCCCTGCACATGCTGGCATTTCATTATTTGCCACAATGGCTGTCAGCATGTTTAATTTTGTGCATTTGTTTGGTTCAAGAGGCAGCATGCACACCAACTCACCGCTGACATCATAAGAACACCACTCTAAACCTTCAGGGATCCTTTTAAATGGCTAGTTTGCAAGTGTTCAATTACAATCAGACAAATTTTTTAATTTGTAAGTTTTAATTCTTACAAGTCGTCAATAAAAGCTTCAAAGGAAAGCTAGTCGGACAAGCTAACGACTTGACTCCGGGAGCAAACGCCTGACTCACTTTGAAAGGTGAGAATCCAAGGAGCCTTTTTCTCCCTCAACCGAAGCCGACGCTCTGCAGCATCTCCATGAAAAGACAGATGCGGCCAATTAAAATTCAGAGCGAGGCGGTTGCCGTGGTCATGCAGAATGCGAACGAGTAGCCGGAACACAACACTTTGTTGTGTCTGAGAGAGCTGTCAAGCCATGATGCATCAGCAACCGGTGCTCCAAACAAAGGGAAGGGAGACCTTGAGGTGAGACTTTGGCAAAGGACTCCGGCGTTTATTTGATTTCGATTAGCTCTCCAACCAAAGTAACTACCACGGATGCACATAAGTGACCACACACGCTGCACACACATAATTCCCATTCAGCCTCAACACTGACGCATAACTGAATGTTCTCTCCTACAATTAAATTCTTAAATAAATAAAACACTGCATCCATCTGGTAGACTGAGCTCTGTCTAACCCACTAAGGCCTCCTGCAGCTCTCTCAGCACAGCTCTGCCACGTCCCTGACAAATGCCGCGCCCTTCATTGAGATGTATGCAGTCGCAGAAACTTATACATGCACACTCCCACGCTTCTGCCACAGTAAGCAAAGAGACAAGCACACAACACCGCAAGCAGACACACTTCACTTGCTTAGAAGCCTACTTGCATGTTCCACATTAATAACCAATGCTACACCTACACTCGCTCAAACACAAAGCAAATAAAACTGCATTACGCTCCATATCTCAGCTCCTGCAGACGTGCACACCGGTGCAACCCGGCCGTGCATAGGCTCACCTAATGACACGCACAGGTGACCATACACCCGTGGTTGCATAAACAAATCTGCAGGCCCAAGACAAGACAAATGAAGACTGCATCTCGTTTACTAGGCAGTGCAGACAGGCCCTTATAAAACATGCATGGCATGTGTTCCCCGGCTATCTTCCTCCACATACACACTCAAAACAATCCAAACACGGGCTGCAGAAAGTACCGATTTGTGCTTGGCTGGCATGCTCCATCATCCTTTGACAGGCAATTATTATATCACGCAAACACGGCGGCTAAAACATACACGGGGTGCTAATGCACGATCACATCCGACGCGAGCCGAGGCGTGCGCGAACAGTTCACGCGGGCACGCAGGTTAATAATTCAGAGCCCTGGTAAAGAGGGGGGCGCTCCCTCCTTATTAAATTATTGACAAGCAACATCTAGACTCTCTGCTGCTGACCTGAGGGATGGCCGGTAGGGAGGGAGACGGAGAGGGAGGAGGAGGAGGAGGAGGAGGAGGAGGAGGAGGAGGAGGAGGAGAAGGAAGGTTGAGCCTGTGGAGGAACGGAAAGTATAAACGAAAGCAGGAGAGAGCTAAACAAGCAACAATGAGTTCATGATATCATAGAAAGCAGGAGGACACAAGTGAACTCTAAATACATCCTGAAAGCCTTTAAATTGGAATTTAAATGGAAGCGAGAGAGACTGAGAGGCGGAGGGAGGCGAAAGCTGCAGCAGCTCTGCTATATTTCTGCTTTATTTACCAGCCTGCCTGCCTGCCTGCCTGCCTGCCTGGCTCTTTGTTGCTAGGGGCTGCAGAGCTGCTGGTTCACACAGTATTCATTTCAGAGCAATTACTGCTTGTTGCTGCCTCGCTCCCTTGTCTGGATGTATTGGATGGCAGCCTGTCACTTTACCTGCATATCTGTCCACCTCTCACTGAGGAACATGGACTTGGAAAAAAAAAAACACACAAGCTAAAATGCAAATTGTGTGCATTTTTTTTGGAGAGCTGCAGTGCACCGTCTGTAATAAGTCAATAAAAAAGCGATACATTTACATATACATATTTGTTTTGTATGGTGCATTTAGGGATTTATGTTCCCGAGCACATAAATATCTTGAATTTACATTTTATTTTATGTAACCCAACACTATTTGCATACCACGTTAAAAAGAGGGCTTCTCATTCATGTCTACATTCAACGTTTTCATGGAATATTTATGTCGGCATAAACCCCAACACGCATCAAATGCAACTTTGACAAGACTTTGACTTCTTAAATTACACATTTACAAGAAAAACGGGAAAAGCTGCTCATGCAAACAAAATTAATTTCAATCTTTGTACGGACATACTAGAGCTACAATTACACCACAGATGAGTCATTTAAAATCAATAGTCGTCTTATTTTTTTGGTTAGGAGGATGCAGTCAGTGTGTTTGCTTCTTAAAATATATATACATGCTGTCATTTCCTCATAGAAGAGACTGTTGATGGCATCTTTTCCAGCAGCACAGAGTATTACAGCTCATTTTAACACGTCAGCAGAGTTTCATCACACCCGGCACACACAATGCCGCTGGATTATTTGCCTCTTCTTCCCCGGTGTGCCTCTTCCACGCCGGCCACACTGCAGCAATTTTGCCGGTTCTGCATTTATATTCTCCCCGGAGACCTTTCGCTCACAGTTTAGCTGCTGTTTACATCAAAGTCAGGGAATATTCTTCAAAATAGATGACTTATGGTAGCCTACCGGGGGCGACGGCCGCTCAAGGACCGGATTTTAATGTCTCCTACCGCACGGCGCCGGAATTATGCATCGCTTTTTTAGCTTCTGGCTTCACACAGTCACAAAAATCACGGCTAAAACTAGTCACGGCACTTAAAAGAGGGACAGCAAGCCGTTTGAGTGCCAGATTGTCAAAGCAGCTTTTAAAAAAACACGCTTAATGGTGTATTTAATTTATGCAGGCAATGCAAAATTTAAACCCGTTTGCACTTTTTAAAAGTTATTGCACTATTGCAGTACAATAATGCAACCTAATGACTGTGTTTCTCTCTATATGTAATAAAACAAACACCATTTACAAGTTGTACCGTATGGATTAAGAGTATAAGGACAGTGTTTATAGTTAATTAAAATTCTATTTATTTGTTTCTCAAAACTTTAAATAGGATGAAGTTATTCCATGAATTATCCCCGCAGGAGAAAAGTAAAATTACACATCCAGCGAGGTAAAATAACACACTACATAGCTGTGCCTTTCAAATTGTAACCAGGCCGTCTGACAAAACACTGGTTTCACACCTCCTTGCAACAAGTGTAAGAAGGAAAGAGGCCGTGGAGGCAGGAGAGAAGGACATCAGAGGGAGAGTAAGTACGGGAAATTATTATGTAGAGGTTTGTTGAGTTACAAAACTGAACGGAGGGAGAAAAGTTTTTTTTCCCCTCGTTTCCACATGTCAGCACAACTTGCAGCCACACCACCACAATTACACTCCAGCTCCCATAAAGCCTCTCGTGGTGGTGAACACATGCGAAGCCCAACACACAAACATTCCTGAGAGCTGCCGCAAAACAGATAGGACAAAACCAAGAGCTGTATTTTATGCAAGAGACACCGAAACGCTGACAAGACAATTCTTCTACATTACAACCCAAACTATGTGCTGCTCTCATTAGGACGATTGCTTAATTTTATTCAGCACATGTTTTGAAAGACTGACCAGATCCCCGGAGGAATCCCAAAGCAGCTCCTACGCGATTAAGGTTAAATGTTGGACAATTGCACATAGACCCACCCTGAGTCTTTTCCAGAGACAAAGAGCCTCTGAAGAGAAAAACTACCGGCACACTGTGATGTGTATCAACTTAATTGCAAGCCCTACGATTCCCCCCGCTGAGCTGCACACAACACAACCCATAATTACATGGCCGCAGTAAGTCAGATCGCCAAATCCCCGCATGGATTTTTGAGACATTTGCAATAGGCATGAAAGCCCGTGTTCCCACTAATCCCATGTTTTTACATCCTCCGTGGGAGGTTTAGAGCGCCGTGTGTGTGTGTGTGTAACGTGGACCGCAGACTGCGCGCCACTTCAGAGGACAGGACGAGCGGCGGCCGTGGCAAAAGGCCAGACTACGCAACGCAATAATAATCCATCCAAAAACTCATTTTCCCACAGTCCCCTCTGGCAGGGCATTACTTTTGTGAATGGCTCGTTTGTGTGCCATGTGGTCGGAGCGAGCGGCCATGCTCGTATGTACATTTCTACTGCAACGCGCCTGTTTCATTACCGCTGTGTTCACTCGGCCGGGTGGCACGGCTAGAGAGAGAGAGAGAGAGAGAGAGAGAGAGAGAGAGAGAGAGAGAGAGAGAGAGAGAGAGAGAGAGAGAGAGAGAGAGAGAGAGAGAAGATTAAAAAAAATATACAGAGAGAACAGGTGAGAGAGAAGTCTGACACACACACACACACACACCCACACACACACACACACACAGAGCCGTGAATCGTATGTGCAGAGGATTAATGTCTTGGTCTTAGCGTAGGCTATTTTCCCTTTCCTGAATCAGGAGGTTAATCGTATTACCTGTGAAAGAGAGGGGGTAATAGCTCACAACGGTGCCTAGGAAGAACAGGACAAGGAGAAATGCTGTGAGAAGGGTGGGTGGCGAAAGCAGACGGAGAGGGAGAACAAAAAAAGAAAAGAAAGAAACACTGGGAACTGTTAGTGCAAGATGGTTTATGTAAAAGAAAATGTTCTGGATGAGACAGTTTTGGGAGCTGGAAGGAGGACAGAAAGGTGAAGGTGAAGAACACCGTGTATTAAATCAAAAAACACATGACAAAGGAGAGGAAAAGAAAAGTATGTGGGCTGGCTATAAACCGGTCAGGCATAACAATATGACCACCTTACAAATATTGTGTAGGTCTCCCTTGTGGTGACTCATCAGAGAATGGACATGGGCCTTCTGAGGGTGTCCTGTGGTGTCTGGTAACAGGATGTTGTTAGTGGGGGGGCCTTTGAGGGGAGGGGCCTCTGTGGATCATCCCACAGATACTTGATCAGTTTGGGATCTAGTGAATTTGGAGGCCAGGTCAACGCCTGTTGCTGTGCTGTTCTTCATGTACCTGTGTCCTGCTGGGGATGGGTGCTGCCATCAAGGAGTGTCATTGCTATGGGGTGGGGGTGTCTGGTCTGGTCTAGGTGGGTGCTACGTGTCTAAGTAACATCCACACCAATGAATGCCAGGTTTAAAAGTTTCCCAGCAGAACACTGAATTGTCACAAGATGGTGAAAGCTATTCAGTTCTCCTGTCGGTGGTTTTAATGTTGTGGCTGATCAGTGTATGTAGCCTGCCAGCCAGAGGACAGATGCCAGAGAAGCAACAGAAGACGACACACAGAGACACATGCTCTCTCTCTCTCTCTCTGTTTGTTTGACAAAATGGATTCCAGTATGAAGCTCAATGTGCAGCTGTGAACGAAAGGTGGTCAGAGCAGACCAGAATAAGACGGCGTGTTGTCCCGGCAGTCACAGGACGACACAGCAGGGAAGGAGTTAATCGACTGTGGAAACTCTTCACGGTGCTTCTTTTAGCATTCAGTGTGTGTGTGTGTGTGTGTGCCGTAATTAATCCTCCAGAAGAAACAATAAATCATTTTACCAGTTCTATCAGGACACGGGCAGCAGCTCCTAAATCGCAGCACACTTCTGGGTCACAATGAAAGCTTTTAGGTGACTTATTAACAGGTACCTCCTCTATCTCTGCAGTCATGTGCCTTCCTGAGAACCATTAACTTGTCCTACACAAATAAGCTGCAGTTTCATATTAGAAATAAATGGACACACATATTTTAAAGTGGCTCATTTATAGGTAAATGTTACTGTGGCTGGAGTTTGTATCTTGTATCTGAGCAGCTATGTTGTTACTCATGCTGTTTTCACAGAATCGGGGTTTCATAACCTCACCTTAGATTTCTGATACTGAGGTTAGAAAGTGAAAGAACACATGAAACTTCTGTCTTTCGAAGAAGAGACTGCCACATATCAGATGCTTGAAAGCGAAGCAAAAAAAATCAGGAACTAAGCTGGAACATCATCACACGGTGAGAAGACCTTTAAGAGCCAATGCTCAAACAACCACATGAAGAAATGGTTGCGGTTTTCAAAAGAAGACCAGAAAACATCTCTCCGACAGTCAGACTCAGGAGGAAAGAGTTCACAGAAATCCACACGTACCCCTAAATAATGTATACGAGATGAAAACAGAAACCTCGCCCACTTTTTCATGCGCCTTCCAGAGGATTGAGCTTTACATGAGTTTATTCTTGTGATTTTGCTTTAATGTGCTCATCGCAACCACCCCTCCCCCACCCCTCGCTGTACCCCCAACAACCCATTTCATGTCACTACTTCGGCTGACACCTTGTTGATACGTATGTGCCGCGGTTTGATCATCGGGGGAGAAAAAAAAGGCCTTTCCGCTCACGTAGCTGCAGATGTTTCACGTGTGATCAAGCGCATCTCTGTCCACCTTTAGATGACAGACGCTCAGTGCGCCGGGCGTGCATTTACGTACGGTTTTACAGCTCTTTGTGCTGCCTGATTAAAATCCATCCATCCAGGAAGCACGTTGATGTAACATGCAAAAAGACAGGGGTGGGGGAGGGGGTCACTGACAGAAACGGAGATAATAAGAGGACAGAATGACAGTCGAAATAACAGGAAAAAAGAGTGCGATACGGCGAAGATAAGAACAGCACAAGGGAGATAGCAATTTAATTTCCTCGAGCACCTCTTCCTGGTTTTCTAATATCTACTTAAAAACAGTTTGACAAAGGTGTGGTATGGCGCCGTGTCATTATGAGCCTGATACTGGTCCTTGGGGTTTCACGGTGTAATTAGCTATCGCGGTGGCTCAGACAGTATCACCGAGCCCGATCTGCATTTCAGACACAAAGGGGTGGGTTGAAAGGGCCCGGGCTTCCTGCTTCAATTACCTGCTCCGCCGCTGCCTGGAACGCAGTCGGCTGAAAGAAATGACATTATCTGATCCAAAGTAGTATTATTTCATGCCGTTTCTTTGCATCAGTGTCATCTTTAATCTCTTTGAGGCCTGTCTCTTTTTTATTGTTATTTGTAATTATTAGACAGAGGTGAAGGAATGATGGATGGTTGGATGGATAGCAGTAGGCAAGGAGGGTGAGCACTCGGAGCGCCAAGAGCACGGATGAGAGAGCACTGGAAATCCATCAGTGTGTTGGGCAGATGGAAGCCCAGATACATTCCAGTATCATCCATATGTGAACGACTGCCACGTCAAACTCCGCTGTGATTTCTGGTCTGTTAATATGGCCTTGCTCATCGGCAGAAATTCATACCGTCCACCTTGACCATTCTTCCAGAAGCGCATTTGTGAGTGATGTTGGACAGGCAATTTCCCTTGTGGATCAATAAAGTTTATCTAAGTCTAAGTCTAAGTCTAAGAAGGCCTGGCTCGCAGTCTTCGCTCTAATTAATCCCAAAGGTGTTCCATCAGGTTGAGGTCAGGACTCGGTGCAGGTTAGTCAAGTTCTTCCACACCAGACTCACTCATCCATGTCTTTATGGACCTTGCTTTGTGCAATGGTGCCCAGTCATATTG
The DNA here is from genome assembly GCF_963514085.1 of Chelon labrosus. Taxonomy (NCBI): domain Eukaryota; kingdom Metazoa; phylum Chordata; class Actinopteri; order Mugiliformes; family Mugilidae; genus Chelon; species Chelon labrosus. Next base: position 5,294,433 of record NC_140349.1, read on the forward strand.
GAACAGAAAGGGGCCATCCCCAAACTGTTTCTACAAAGTTGGGAGCATGGAATTGTCCAAAATCTCTTGGTATGCTGAAGCATTCAGAGTTCCTTTCACTGGAACTAAGGGGCCAAGCCCAGCTCCTGAAAAACAACCCCACACCATAATCCCCCCCTCCACCAAACTTCACACTTGGCACAATGCAGTCAGACAAGTACCGTTCTCCTGACAACCACCAAACCCAGATTCATCCATCGGATTGCCAGATGGAGAAGTGTGATTCATCACTCCAGAGAACACGTCTCCACTGCTCTAGAGTCCAGTGGTGGCGTGCTTTACACCACTGCATCCGACTCTTTCCATCGCACTTGGTGATGTATGGCTTGGATGCAGCTGCTCAGCTATGGAAACCCATTCCATGAAGCTCTCTACACACTGTTCTTGAGCTAATCTGAAGGCCACATGAAGTTTGGAGGTCTGTAGCAACTGACTCTGCAGAAAGTTGGCGACCTCTGCGCACCATGAGCTTCAGCATCCACTGACCCCGCTCTGTCATTTTACGTGGCCTGCCACTTCGTCGTGGAGTTGCTGTCATTCCCAATCCCTTCCACTTTGTTATAATACCACTGACAGTTGACTGCGGAATATTTAGTAGTGAGGAAATTTCATGACTGGACTTTTGTTGCACAAGTGGCATCCTATCACAGTACCACGCTGGAATTCACTGAGCTCCTGAGAGCGACCCATTCTTTCACAAATGTTTGATTTTATACACTTGTGGCCATGGAAGTGATTGTTTGAATATGCGAGTGAAAACTTTTGGCAATATAGCGTATCTTCAAGCTGCCGCAACTTCTGTGTGCTTACTGCTGCAACTGAAAGAGCGAGATGGCATTTCCAAGAAACTTATTACAAAAAGGTACCCCCCCTAGATTTAAGAAATCATGTGTGGATTCTGGTTTACATGCGCGGCTGCAGAAGTGGGATTTCATAGTTTGTTTATTTGGATCCCCCGTAGTCGTTTCACTGATCTTTCAATAACTATTTCACGGATACATCCGGGCGCTTAAAGCCTAATCCTTAATATACTCTCAGCTCTGTCTACGTGCAGGTGATCTTTGCAGCTCAGCATTGCATAATACCAACAAATGCTCATTTTCTTCCTCGTGCATTTACCGTGTGCTTTACGGGGCCGACTTTTCGGACAACACCCATGAGTGTAACACTGTCTGACAGCTGAAGACACGGATGTCTTCAGCTGTCAGACAAGAGAAGCAGATTAGCAAAAAAAGATTCAAACTGAGCCACAGAGAAGCCCTCTTCGCCTTTCCCGACTGAGCAAATCAGTCTGCTTAATGAGTTTTTTAATCCAAGTATGACTTATTTATTTCATCCTGTCACTTGGCATCAGTAACCTGCACTGATATTGTTCTCGTGCTAATCCAGTCGTTCTATTAGATTCTATAGAAGGAAACAAACCCCGCAAGAGACACTTTTTTTTTTTTTTTAATTCTGATGACTCCAACTTTCTGGGTTTCCACTGCAGGTTTTTCAACGGGATAGTGATGTTTTTCCAGAGGCATCCAGGCTCCACACCAAAGTTAGATTTGAGGGGGAAACCGCGATTCTCGTCTGATGCTGCAGAATTTTGCAACAGCCTGTAAAGACAGTTGGATTCTCCTATTAAAATCTTGCCCGGTGCAGCTTCTAAACTTTTCGCTGGTGACTTCAGCGAAGACAAAATGTCAGCTTGCAAAATTGAATCACTACGCTCTCTGCCTCCCTCCAGCAGTCCAGCAGTAAGAAGAAGAAAAAACGTACAGGTAGCGCTATAAAAATGTTAACTTTTCAGCTGCCAGTTCAGTTTTCTGTGTGTGAGAAGCAACAGTACGATAATACACACACACATATATATATATATATATATATATATATATATATAAAGAAGGGCTAACCGTCAAGCTGACCTCAAATGCAGCAGATGTTTTTCATCACTGCTGCAGATTTGATGTTGTGAGGCGGTGAAAAAGCGGTGAGCCGCTGCTCGGCGGATTATACGACGTCAGCTTTCTGTCTCCAAAATCACACGGGGCCAAGGTTGTGAATAGTTCATGTACTGTACGTATGTGTCCCGTAGGTGGGAGCAAACTGCCCGTGTTTGTGCGCAACATGTGTGTCTGTGTGCGTGTGTGTGTGTGTGTGTGGGAGGATGACTCAGACAGCAGGTGAATCACTCCAGGCAGACAAAATCATACACACAACCACGCAGTAGGGTGTAAAGACTAGCCTGCAGAGAAGATGGCACATAACTCCTCCACCCGATTTAGCCCAGTTAACCCTCCACTGATACACACACACACAAACACACCCACCCATACACTGGCAACAAAACACAGGGCAGCCCTTGTTCACCAGGTTGGAATAAGAAACACAGTGTGCATGAACAGAAGAGATATGTCACTCCACATGGGTCACACAAGAAGTTACTTACCGGGCTGTTAGGGCCTGAGGTATGGACAACATAGCAGACTTGTATATGGATGGATGAGTGTGTGTGTGTTTTATGCAGATTATAGGTCAGCCATGTGTCAGCGTCTGTGTGTGCGCCCCCGAGTTTGTTCAAATGCCATAAAAGGTCAGCTGTAGCCCAGGCCCAAGTTTGTGCTCAGACAGCGGAGCATGGCATGCATACACTTCAAACACACACTCACGGGCACTCACAGACAATGAGAGGATGAGGCTCAGACTGCACACAGAGAGAGGACCTTTGATTTGCATACCTGTACGCGCGACATCAATATGCTAGGGGCGTTCGATATCGGTAACGTCACGTTGTCACCTGAGCACCAAGGACACGCTGCTCTCTTCTAGTGATGGGATGTATGGCTCTTTTCAAAGATTTGGTTCTTCATTTAGTTTCACTCTGAGCCTTTTATTTTATCCTAATTTAGCTCGCTCTGTAAAAACACCACCCAAACGCTAGTTGGCGCTGTGGCTTTTTGGCCATTCGGGTTCATTTTTGTTTCTACTTCCTGCTTCTCTTCAACAATGGAAACTGAAACTTTCGCCGACATTTCGCAGAAGACGACTCCTACAAATGTTTGTACCTTCGGACCGCCTCAGTTAACCTTTCCTCGATGTGTTCCATCTTTATTAATCCAAAACAATCAATTCGAAAATTGCGGAGCTGGAGAAGCAGCTGAAAATGCTAAAGCTACCAGGCGGAACAATCGCAGGTCGTGCGGCCTGCGTCGCCGTTACGCATATTTACACATTTCTGGGGAGGTGCACATCAGGCTACGCGCATCAGAGTCGGCTCATTCGTGAACGACACATCACTACTCTCTTCTACTTTAGGATACGCTGATAAACTGAAGCAGACTCAGACAAAGAACATGGCAGGAAAGTAAGAAGGCACCGACTGACGACTTCTGATCTTAAACGACTGCTTTGCATCAGAGGGATAAAGGCTGCCGGGCTTGGAAATGAAATAACATGCAGCACACTTGGGTTTCAGCATGATGCCGTAAATCGTGATAAATGTTGGTTCTTGTTGCTCCCACTGTTGGCCAGGAAAGAGAGAGGGGAGAGAACATTGTAGGTATAATCTCAGAAACATATTTCTGAGTTTTGAAGAAAGGACAAAACACAAACAGAGGTCAATGTTTGCCCCCCCTCTGCTTAACTAATGTGTTGTTATCGAAGCAACACGAGCGGGATCCCTCACCGGCTTCCCACCTGCTGTTAATTATTCTTGAAGGGGCGTCTGAGCAGTGGTGGGCAAATTCTTTATCCCCCTTTGCCAAGTATGTGCCCAGTCGGCAAAAACAAATCTACCACCCTTGGTCTGACAAATGTCTTTGTTTTTTTTGTGTTTTTTCTAAACCCATTAAACACAAAATATGATCTGACTTTGCCTGGGAACATTGTTTTGCAAGTCATCCAACAGCACGTCCCGTCTGCCTTACAGTCAACTTTTCATTAAAAGCAAGAAAATAATGGAAAACTTGGAAATTGATCAAGCTGAAAAGGAGCACGCCTGATAATAACTGCACAACATAATGTAACAACTGTAAAGTCTTTCCCTGAACACTGATGGTATGTTTGTTCCCATCTATTTTTAAAGATATTTCTGAAGCAAACAACGAATCTCAGTTTAAAATATACATGAGCACTAAATCTCAAGTTCCCTTGTCGTGGGCATTCAGTCCTGTAAGACCACAGGGGCTCCCTTCAATCACTTTTAGAGTGAGTAAAATGTCTTCAACCAAATAAATCAGAGCACAGCTGACAGTGGGGCGACAGTGTTTCAGCAGGCGGGCGCCTTGGTACGATTCCAGCGTAGACATTTAACTAAGGACCTTGTCTGGAAGAATGATGTAACGGCACTAAACGAGAGAAAGATGCAGAGGCAGAAACTGAAGTGCGCGGTCACAGCGGAGCGACTCGCAAATGTGACGGGAAGGTGATTTTAAAATTATGCAGGAAGACACGAGATTAAAAGCAGAACGGAGCCGGGGTTGTTTTCGAATGTAAAATATTCACACGGCGCGCCTGAGTGATGGAGGAACGAGCAAGCGGAAGACTTCACATTACCCCCCCACCTCCATCATCTGTATTCCCCTTCGGTGTCCGAGGATGAGAACATGAGAGGGATGGATGGATGGGTGCAGGAAGAACAAAGAGGTGACGGTCACACTCAAACCGGAGGGGACACTCCTACATGTGGAGGGCCCTTGACAATGAGCCTCCTTTGAACTGGCTGTGATTGGACCCCTTCTCAGGCCAGAGGAGTGTTAAGCAGATGAATAGTCAGATCGGTAACAATAATAATAACACTCGACATAAAACGGAGCTGAATTGCCGTTTCAGAAAAATCCATGGTCTGAATTCTGTGGTTTACCAACAAGGGCTTAATTTGACTGTCATTACAGGATCATTTCATTCGTCCAGCATCCTCTGCTGTTCTCATTTGAGCTTTCATCAACCCCCAGAAAAATAAAACACATTTTTTTTTACTTTTAATCTTCCATATCAGATAATTGCACAGGTCCCATGAACTTATTTAATCTGTAACTTGCCTCTGGAGCGCAGCTTGAGAACTCTGCACTCGGCTAGGTGTGGGCTTATCCAATTCATTGTTTCCGTAACAACGCTGATTGAAAAGAATCAAATTTAATGCAGTCAATCCCCTCGAGAAATCAGAAGGCACAAATCCTGAATTTCAAGTACAACCGAGAGCGCCGGGTCGAGGTACAGCGGAGGATCATTGGGGCGAGCCAACGCCAAAAATACAGACATTCGTAAAGAGCTTTTAACAACAACAACCAAAAAAAAAAGGTTTACCACAGAGTGCTTTAGGAACTGAGAGTGGACACGAATACATAATGACAGATGAAAGAGCGGAGACGGAAAAAAATAATCACAAAAAGATATGAGAAGAGTGCCCCGCTGATGAATGATGCTTATCACCAACTGTCTCTCATTCTTCACTCTGTTACAATAAGCTGCTTCAGACAAAAATCTGACATGCACGCAAGCAGCTCACAAAGCAGGAGAGCGAGCTGGGACTCCGCGGCGTGTTGTGAGGCAGCGATGTGGAATGTGAAAGAAACTCTGGGGACGGACACACGCGTTCACTAAAAATATGCGCACGGGCACATCCAGATGTACATACAAAATACACACACACAGACACACAAACATGGGGGACGGAATCAGAGTGGAATCACAGCCAACCGTGGCCCACAGGCTTATCTTCACCATGTGTCGATAAGTCACAGACACACACTCACACACACTCAGAGATTTGCCGTCTGGTGAAATCAAGCTGGCTTTGTGACTTTAAGTCCTGAAAATTAGATAGCTTGCCGCCATTGCGCCCTATTGAGGGATCACACAAAAACACACTCACACACGTGTGTGCACACACGCGGATTATAAAGACACCTAAATCTTTTCTTTCTCTTGTCCCTGGCCGCCGTCTCTCCTGGCGTGTGCTGCCGCCGACTTGATTACATTCATATGGCTGCGTGTGTGTGTCAGTGGCCTGATCCTACGGATTTCCAGAATCACCGTTGCAATCTGTTGCATGGATGGATGGATGGATGGATGGATGGAGTGAAGGAGGAGGGACGGAGGGATGGAAAACATACCACAGGAAAAACTAATTACAGAACAGAAGGTCCTTGGGCAAAGAAACACACACACTCTCTCTCTTTCTCTCTCACACACACACACCGTCTCTGTTTCTTTTTCAGACACTCACACAGCCACTTGTTAATGCGCTTATGCAGTGAAGGATGGGTTATCCCTGTCCCCTGCAACCTTCACCTCCATAAAAATAACCACTGCATGATTGGACAATCATCCCGATGCAGTCACCTCTACTGTCAGAAAGGTGAAATACAATTGGTCACTTCATAGAAGCCAAGGATTTTCTCTAAAACCCACACAACAGGGTCACAGATCCAGAACACACCGCGTCCCGCACACAGTCCGAGAGTCGGAGATAAAAACACGCGCGCAGACCCGTAAACTCTCCAATAAATCTAATTTGACCTTATCGTTTTACTGCAGAGATGTTTTTCGCCACAAAATATGCTTCCCAGAGGATTCTTCTTCTGTGAGCTGCATCCAAGAGACGCAACGATGGCGGCGAATAAACAATGGATGGGACGTCCTGACACGGCCTCGGAATTAATATCTCAGTAGGATTCATCATCAGCCAGGCATGGTGGGCAAACCCACAGGGAGCCCGTACAACAACATGAAATAAGACGTGTATTGTTTTATGTTTGTCTATGCGGGGCGATAAAATGTCACCAGATTTATACAAGGCTATACACCGATCTGGCATAACATTATGACCACCTTCCTAATATTGTGCAGGTCTCCCTTGTGGTGACTCATCAGAGAATGGACATGGGCCTTCTGAGGGTGTCCTGTGTGGGGGGCTTCGAGGGGAGGGGCCTCTGTGGATCATCCCACAGATTCTTGATCAGTTTGGAATCTAGTGAATTTGGAGGCCAGGTCAACACCTTGTGCCGTTCTGTCATTGCTATGGGGTGGGGGTGTCTAGTCTGGTCTAGGTGGGTGCTACATGTCTAAGTAACATCCTTGAATGAATGAATGCAGGTCCAAGAGTTTCCCAGCAGAACATTGAATTGTCACAAGATGGTCAATGTCATTTACTTCTCCTGTCAGTGGTCATAATTTCGTGGCTGATCGGTAATGTAACAATAAGATATATTATGGAGATGGATTTCAGTCTCCTTAGCTCTGTTGGTGCTTCACGGTGTCTGACAAAGCCCAATAAATTCACCCTCCTAACCCGCAGACAACTCCAGATAATGAAAGTAAGTATAACTTCAGACCGCTGGTGACGAGCAGGCAGGTTTGTATTAGAGCCAAGTCAGTAAGCGACGCCTGTTCAGCCGTAATAAATCAAACCACATATCAAAAAATAATGATGCATAGGCGTGTGTTAGAGTGTTGCTCAGAGCAGACTTCCTCCAGACAAAACAACAACAAAATTCAATTGTGAGAAGCACCTCAAGTTACAACAGTTAAAGCCCACTCCTCTCTGAATGTGTCTGCCAATAAATTCGGAGTGTGTTCACATCTAAATTGATTTCATGCACAAGGTGTAAGGTTCTAAGGGAAGTATTCTGTCTGAGTGTGGCAGTGAGAGCGCATGATGAACAGTGAGTTCAGATTGAGACTCATCACTTCATTAATGAGCTTCATTTCAGTGAATGGCCAAGGCCGACCGTGTCCACTCCACCTCAGAAAGTAGTGAAAAATACCAACAACAAGTCCACACAGCCTACAGGACAGCCTTTACATTTCTTGTTCTGCTCAATCGACAAACCCAAAATATATTGACTAAACAATAAAGACACCAAGAAAAGAAACAAACGCCCCTAGCTTTGGTGAGATTTGATAAATAAATGGCATAAATGAGACACGTGAAAATGAAATTTCTCTCGGTTAATCGACTGATTGAACAAGTTGGTGTGGTGTGATGTTTCCATCCACAATAGATGAGACAGCCTGACATCCTTTGACATCCTGATTTACATCCTTTTCATCGGCAAACTCACAGGATGCTTCCAGCCAGTAAAACAATATGAAACAAGATGAATGTGCCATTTGATTTTTTTTTTTTTAATTCACTGTCAAATTTACATGTCTTTTTGTTGACCTTTGCTTTATTTTCATATGAGCAACGCAATGGGAAATAGTACACCTTCTACATGTTTGGTTGAAACATAGACTGTATATAAATATGGACAATGCGTCACCACTTCCTCCCATTGGCCAAACTGATGCGATTTTCCCAGGGATACGGGCGGCGACGCCATAGAGTTAATACTGCGCTGTACTTCCACCAGTTACAAGGAAATGTCAGATTTAACACCTGTACTTATTTATTTATCGTTTCCTACCCTCACTTCACAGAGCGGTCGGCAAAGCAACCAGTCGTGATCAAATAACTAATTAAAACCAACATGCATGAGCATTATATTACTACCTAAAATGACAGAAATCATCCTTGGAAAAAAAAGGATGGTACTATAGTGTTTTAGTTTGGCCCAAGTCCCACCCACTAACATGGAGGAGGCGGAGCTTATGGCCTATACTGCAGCCAGCCACCAGGGGGAGCTCTACTTGCTTTGGCTTCACTTTTGAGGAGCTGTTCCACCGTCCATCTATTTCAGTCTATGGGTTAAGATTGGTTTCTGTCCATCTTGAATGCACGCCATTACTTGACTGGTCTAGTTATTACATATAATAATGTTAGAATTAGTTAGATTAATTTATATAAAAACATTTGGATGACACAGAAATGTCACATGTCCACTGATACGGATTGGCGCTCTTATAATGACCTTGCGTCTCTTCTTCTGCTGTGATTTAACGGCACCCGAGGGTCGAATTGTTGCCACCAGCCGTTTATCTTGATGCATTTAAGTTCTCATAGCGTGGCAGAATATAGCCAAAGAAAAGCAGTCGGCAATTAACCGTCAGCTAAAAATGTCACGATCGTGCTGGCTTGTGTCTGGGCTGCCGGTGATAATCTACCTCCCAAACTGCACCAGGTGCATCTAACTTGAATCGTTTTAAAGCTGTAAGCTGTATTTTTAACATCCACGGATACAGACGAGAAAGGATTGGAATCCAATTTCACTTAATACTCCACCTTTAGGAGTACTCCAGGGAAATCAGTTTTTTTTTTAATCCCTCGTAGCCGTGTGTGGTTTAGAGGCCCGCCAAGTCAAGATCTAATCTGGTGTTGTCGGACTGTTTGCTGTGGAGCTTTCACAACAGGTGTAACCAGAGCCTTTAGTAGCCAATGCTATCACCTGCTTCCAACTGTTTAGTCCTGTCAGAGGTGTACTTTGACCTTACAACATCTCCATTAGCTGTTACAGAGCAGCATATGTGTGCACAGTTCTATTTCTACACTAAGTTAAATAAGAAGACTGATATATGCCGTGAAGCCACAACATTATGACTACTGACAGGAGAAGTGAATAACATTGACCATCTTGTAACAATACAATGCTCTCCTGGGAAACTTTTGGACCTGGCATTCATTGGTTTGGATGTTACTTGGACATGTAGCACCCACCTAAACCAGACCAGGCACCCCCACCCCATAGCAATCCCCAGCAGGATGCAGCCTGACACACAAAAACGCTTTAGGAACAACTCAAAAAAAACATGAAGAACAGCACAAGGTGTTGACCTGGCCTCCAAATTCACTAGATCCCAAACTGATCAAGTATCTGTGGGACCCCACTAACAACATTCTGTTGCCAGATGCTCTCAGACTTTCCGCCAAATACTTACAACATCAGTCAACGTTAAAAATATTCTCTGCTTTGATGCATTGTCTTGATTCCATTCAAATCTGTCCTGTTCAGGTGCACGGATTGTGTAATTTGCTTTGCTGTCTCGTCTGAATACCGGATTCTGAATTTGCCAGGTTGGAGCATTTCTGTGTCTTGTTGAAGACACATCATTTGCTGCGCTGTGTGTTTCTCAGCTCTCTGTTCTCTCTCTCCCCAGTCCCCCATCTCCATCTGCCTCATCCTGGCCTATCACACACACACACACACACACACACACACACACACACACCTTGTAGAGGAATGCGTCACCCCTCCAATCACGACAATATGCGCCGAGCCTGCCTGTCATGTGTGCCATTCTGTGTATATGCAAACATATTTGCTCCCAGGTGCATCATAAGAGAAGTGTGAGCACAAATGTGGGGGTGGGTATTTCTGTTTCCCAGCATCCCTCCAGCATTGTGTGCGCTACGTGCCGCATCGTGTGTGTATGTGTGTGTACACTTTTTGATGCATGTTGGGAGATGGAATACCGTTCAATCACAACATCATTGTGGTGATCCGCCGGGCAGCAGCATGTCCTTCTGAGGGATTTAACTGAACCAGACAATCACATACACCCCAGTCACTCCGTCTCAGCCGGGCTTCGTTCTCTTCGCTGTGGTTTTCTGTTTTCTTGTGTCTCTTTCTTTGGATGTCACTATGTGCATGTAAGGCCAGCAGAGGTAAGAAAAAAATAATATCCACGTTAATGGCTGATCTGATTATAACTCCGTGCAGCTTCCAAAAGAGACAGAGACATGGAGGTGGAAATGAGCAGAAAGCCTGAATCAGTACTGAAAATGTGAGTCCTTCGCTGCCAACTCTTTCTATGAAAGGCATTGTGCCAAAGTTTTGTCAGTGACAAAAAGCAGATTCATTGCCACTGACCAGTTTTTCTACCTATAAAGCTACAACACCAACATATTGTCAGGAAAGCCCAACAAAGCTTTTCAAATCACTATTCGGTTGACAACTGCGAGCAGCTAACTAACTTGTCCTTGTACCAGTTACGTCCAAAAATGGTCGACAGCTGTTGTGCCCCAGGATGCCAGAATAGTCGGGGACAAGCAAAGGGGAAAACGTTTTATAGGATTCCCCAAAGATCCTGCAAGACGCCAGATGTGGATTGCTGCAATAAAACACGCAAGAAGCAGAAAACTGAGCTCAAGAAATGGATTTCACTTGTGTAGCGATCACTTTATATCAGGTGCAGAATCCAGCATTTTCCAGGTGTAATGTCTTGTTAATTTAGCACGTTTTTAACACGATGTCCAACAGATTTCTTTTCGTAAAGGCCAGTTAGGCTAATGTTTAAGACGTTGCTCAATCAGCACTAAAACTACTCACAATGAGAAAGAAATTCAAGTACAGTTACTTGTTATTGTAGTTGGGTTACTGCCATGAACCTCCTCAGAAGAATTCTTCAATGTATGTTTTCAGTGACTCTCTGGAGTAGGATGAAGGAAAGTTCATTGTTCCTCAGGGTTTTCCTGCCAATATGGCGACGTCAACAAAAAATGTCACGACGCCCGGAGCTCTATTGCTACTCAATCCACTTTACAGTCACAATGACACATCTGCCCACTCGTTCACATTCAGCGTCTTGCTCGAGGACCCTTCGGCATGAGGATCAAAGCACTAACCCAATCTGCTCTACCTACCGACAGCTGCCCCACGGGTTAGAGGTGTGGGCTACAGCCAATTAAACTCACGAACCTTTACACTTTGCTGCTCACATGAACCATCTGCCCATGAATGCCTTGCAAAAAAAAAAAAAAGAAAAAAAAGAGAGATCTGACAAATACCAACTGTTGATCTGCATGAAATCGTAAACTGTGAAAGTATTCAGATGTTCATCGGTACATACTAAAGCTTGTTACATCCTCTGCGAGAAGCGTGGAAGTAGTTCTCATTCCTAGGGCTGCTAGAACAAGAACAAAGTTCATTCTGGCCAGGTCATTTATACTTCACGAGAAACTCAAGTGCCAAACTCCGAGGAAGTCCTCATAGGCCCTTCCCACTGCAGCATGCTAAGCATTGTGGGAGATGCGGGAGACGGACGACCTTTCTCCTTATTTTTGGATGTCGGCCAGTAGTTTTGACGACCGCGCCTTCCGTTCAGCATGCACCCACACACAGTATGCCGATCTCTATCCAGGAGAGATTAGCGAATATTAGCATATGGGAGCTCACAGAGTGGCTGCTAGCATTTCTGCTTTTCTGCATTAACTGCATCCACTTCCAATTTCTCATCAGCGGCCGAAATGAGTTTCCTTCGCAGGTTGGCCGGGCTCAGCCTTAGAGATAGGGTAAGGAGCTCGAACATACGGGAGGAGCTCAGAGTAGAGCCGCTGCTCCTCCACGTCGAGAGGAGTCAGTTGAGGTGGCTAGGGCATCTGGTAAGGATGCCTCCCGGACGCCTCCCGGGAGAGGTGTTTCGGGCATGTCCCACCGGAAGAAGACCTCGGGGCCGACCCAGGACACGATGGAGGGATCATATCTGTCGTCTGGCCTGGGATCGCCTGGGGGTTCCTGGCTGAAGTGGCCGGGGAGAGGGCTGTCTGGGCTTCCCTGCTGCCCCCGCGACCCGAACCCGGATAAGCGGAAGGAGACGAGACGAGGCGAGACACACAAAGGTGAAGCACAATGGGGGAAAGATCGTGATTCCAGGCTGCTTTGCGGCTTCTTATCCCGGGCAGCTTGCCACTGTCGTTGTTAAAAAAAAAAAAAAAAGGAATTCACAAATTTATCGACGCGTCTCGCCGCCACGATGGCTGTCCGCCAGATGAAACAGTAAAAGCTGAGTGATGGACAATGGCCCTAATCTTCAAAGTAAATCTACTAAAATGATCTCAAACAAAGGAAATCCTTTCGGAGTGACCCAGAAAGAAACCTGATCCAATATTGACTGAGGATGACCTAAAGAGAACGACTCCCACCAGACGCTGAGAATATGGCCGAGACGGAGAGGAAGAAAACTCAAACCCCTGCACGCTGACATTATGAAGGTCGGTTGATGTAAGCACAATTAATGCTGAAAAAACCCGAGCACTTCAAAGCAAACTGTATTTCTGGAGCTTGTTGTGCGGCTCTCGGCCTGTCTGCCAGTTCATCAGCCAGTCATTCAGTCAGTAAGTGACTCTGCCTCCCTGCCAGAATGTTCATTACTTCATTTCTCCCTCACGATGCTGCTGCTGCTGCTGCCGCCTCTCCCTCCATCCAACTATAATGCTTCCAATTTCACACTTTCACTGTCAGAACATGCACTTAATTACATCGCCAGCAAGTTTACACCCCCATCACACACACACACACGCACACAAAACACTCAACATGACCAGCATCTATAATTCCAGCACACGCCAATCAAACCGACTCCCTGATGAACGAGGGCTGACATTACGGGCGGCGGGGGGCGGGACACGAACCCAAATTCCGCAGGGCAGGATTTTCCCCAAATGCAAGACGTATGTTGCACGGGGGTTCCGGTCACCAAGGCAACAACAGGGGTGTCGTGGCAACAAGAGAGGCAGCTGTAGAGCAGAGTAACAGCTGTTCATTTGCAGCCACATCTGGCAACTTCTCTTCGCAGTCCGCGCGCAGACAGCACAGAGAGGGGTCTCGGGAGATGGGAGCTGTGTGTGTGTGTGTGTGTGTGTGTGTGTGTGTGTGTGGGGAAGAGACAAAAAAATAAAATGGGTCGAGAGTCGCGCGCCTCCTCGCCTCCCAGGCCGACCCGATGTCACATTCGCTATACGGCGAGCACAGCGTTTCAATTTCATTTTCAGAAATATATATCTCCTGCTTTTCTTTTTTTTTTTGTTATTTTATTGTTTCGCCCTCCACACGCCCCAGATGAAAAGTATAATTATGTAAAACATTCATTTGCACACTTGGTTGGCGGTACGCTGCGGAAAGCCAGAGAACGATGAGGCGTGTTTGCATTTGGAGAGCAGCAGCTGAGAGATAAGTGTGTCTGAGCAAACCAACTCTAGTCAAATACGGCGTGCGAGGACCTGCTGCCAGACTTAAGCACTAGAATCAATAGTCCACAGCTGCAAGGTGCTCTCCAATACAACATACACTCCATAATATCTGGAGACTGGGAGCAACACCTGCTCGCTGCACAGGTTTTTAATACTCTCTGGGTATTCATATTGCTTCGGATCGCCTACAACGTGTTGTTGTTTCTTAGTTTATTTGGTTTTCAGTTTTTTACTTTATCCCAGGTATCTAATCTAAGTAGAAGTAAATAACATTGACCATCTTGTGACAGTTCAGTGTTCTGCTAGGAAACTTCTGGACCTGGCATTCATTGGTGTGGATGTTACTTAGACATGTAGCACCCACCTAGACCAGACCAGGCACCCCCACCCCATAGCAATGACACTCCTTGATGGCAGCAGGCATCCCCAGCAGGATGCAGCCTTAGGAGCAACTCAAAAAACCTGAAGAACAGCACAAGGTGTTGACCTGGCCTCCAAATTCACTAGATCCCAAACTGATCAAGTATCTGTGGGATGATCCACAGAGGCCCCTCCCCTCAAAGGCCCCTCCACTAACAACATCCACCCTCAGGAGGCCCATGTCCATTCTCTGGTGAGTCACCACAAGGGAGACCTACACAATATTAGGAAGGTGGTCATAATGTTACGTCTGATCGGTGCAGTCTTGCATGTTTTCTCAGTTATACATCTCTTAGTTAATGTTTCTCTTCTTGGCCCGTTTGCTCACTCCATTTTATTTCTGTCTCCTCAAGCTTTTTCTAATCCTTCCATAAACATCTTCCCTCCATCATTCTCTCGTTTCTGCTCATTCGTCATCATCTAACGGTACTTAATCCCTGCAGCTCTCTCCGTTACTTTTTTCTTTTTCATTTTCTCTCCCACATATCGTCTAATTCTCATCGTCTCTCACGCGTTTGTGCCGTTCCATTATTTCCGAGTCTCACTTTCTTTCTCCTCTGTTGTCATCTGCCACCAAACACCTTCCACGTCTCCCCCCTCTCCCCTCTCTCTCATCCCCGTCCCTGTGCTTCCCTCTACCTCTCTTTCTCTTCATAAACCCCATCGCCTACAGCTGCTGCAGTCTCTCATCTTTCCGTCTTTCATCTCCTTTACCTTCTCCCCCCAATACATCTCCCAACACAAAAGAAGCAAAGCTAATGAAGGAAAGATACTGTATGTCCTCTTCATTTAAGTTTTCTCATAAAAGATCATTTTAACATAAAATTTGGTATATGTACCTGTTTTCAAGTCCAAACTTATGAAATGCTCAAAAACGGAGGAAATTAAAAGGAGGGCTTTCGGGATAGTATGTAAAGCAAAGGCATGTGTCGACCAGTTTATTATACAAAGCCTAGGTACGGCATGAAAACACTAATGAGCATGCTTCGTCTGAAAACGTGTCTTTGCATCTGTGGGAGTTTTGATTTCGGCTGTGGGTGCCAACAAACAGGTTACGTGCAGCAAAGTAATGGTGCAACAGCACTGTTTGCCGCTTGTAATCATATTTTATGTAACATAATATGATGGCTTGTGGAGGAGGCACATAACATCAGCTTAAAGTGTCAAACAGCATTATCTCAATGCATGCTATGCAGCTGACAACCCCACACACACACACAAAGTGTCAGAAACATGGGGGTTTGCACGAATTGGAAAACTTCCAAACTGAACTACAAGGTCAGGAAGCAGCAGCGGCGAACAAATATCAAGCCAGTCCACTCACAATGACGGTCTGTGGAGATTTAAAAGGCTCGAGGCTCATGTAAAGGCCGAAAGACATGCCCTATACACTTGGTTCATCTTATGACATCTGCCCTCCTTTCTATAAAACGCGTCATGTCAGCCTTAGAGGAAAAATATTCCATCCAAAAGCAGTTGTCAAAGTGGATGTGAGAAAAAAAAAAAGAAGCATTTGATGACGATTTATTGCTCTCCAGTATCATTTTCTCCACGTGGATAAATGGCAAAAACACACACATTGTGAAGCGGATCAAAAAAATCTAATGACAAGATTTTATTTTTATTTATTCATTCCCGCCACTTATCTTGAACATTGGCGGTAAACATCACTTCTTGGCGTCAGCCCCTCCAAAAAGGAAGCGGGCACTCTCTTCTTGTAGGAGCAATCAACAACTACAGAGAGCAGAATCCATCACAGAGGCGGCAAAGATACCATTTTCTCCGCTAAGAGCAGCCTCAATAGACCGAGCGGGAGCCGTGGTACGTTTTAAGTGATGGAAACGACTCTTTTTTTTTTTGCTGTTTGAACTCTCTTTTGCCGTTTGATTCACTCTTGAAAAGACACTGTTATTAAGCTATCCGTGTTCCTCCGTTCTGGCGTGGTCTCCAAAGTATTTCTGGGAAGTGTAGAGACTTAATAATTAAAGTACACGAGGCTACACGTAAACCCCTGTACTTGATCATTACGGTTTTATGAAACATAAAGAGTGTGAACACCTCTCGGGTTGAACTCCTCTACAAACCATGCATCATAATGACAAAGTAGGTGTCAACTTGGCTGCTGTGTCGTTTTCCGCAGGAAGGCTGTGGTTTGTGTCAAAGCAGAAACTGATTTTTAAGAGCCTCCACCTTTCACTTTGGAACTGAATCTGCGGTGAGTCTTTACTGACGCCAAAGCAATGAAGACGACAACAGGAAGATGGAATTCGTGCTTGCGGTTGACAGTCTAGGCTTCAGTCATAGTTGCCATGGAATAAATGGTTTTGCTATTAACACGGCTGCAGTGAAAAACGACCTTGTCGCTTCAATAAATCCGCCAGTGTATATATGCATAGCGGTGCTTTCAAATGGGGAGGTCAGGACTTCCCAGAGGTGCCGCAAGAAAAATCTGAGAATTAACAAGATAAGAAGGAAGAAAAACACATGTCCCTACGAGTGGAAAGCTCGAAAGTTAACGGGTGCCGCGTGCAAGAAGAAATAAAATCTGCATGGTTTGATTTGTTTTAAGGGCACAGTGAAACAAGTGCTAAACTTTGTCCTTGTGTTAACTGTGCATTTATCTCTTACATCTTACAAAAATACATCGAAATATCTTTTTTTTTCTCCTCTTTCTTTGTAAAAGGCAGAAACATCTTTGATGAGTTATCTTAAGCTTACATAAAAATGTATGCAATCAAATGTGAACATCCACATTGGACATTTCAAGGCATGGGTGCCCACATCCACAGCCGTTCACGACGTTAACAACAACAACTCAAGGCTACCGGCTTTCTTATTTCTTATTTTTCCAAAAGGTCCAGTGCAACAAATGTTCTTATGAAAACACAAACAAAGATGGATCTAGCTTTTAACACTGTAGCAACAATTAACATGACCTTAGCACGGTTTACATCTACGGGAGGTAGACAGCGTTACCTACCTACGTAGTTGCCTAGGTACGTAGGTTACGTAACCTACGTCGGTAAGAGCCATTTATACTTGCGCACTCGTCAGTCTGGCTCGCTCTGTAGCCAAACACTAGTCAGCGCTGTGTCATCTTTGTTTCTACTTCCTGCTTCACTTTCAGCACGTTGGCTATGGCGCCAAGGTCTACGTAATCTGGGCTGACACCGTAACTATGGCAATAATTGACGCAGAAGTAAAACCTGCACATTAGGGTAGGAGATATATATTTATACTTTGACTTGGTTATCGTAAAAGTAGCCCGCAACCCCAAAAAAAGTGTGAGCAGCCCTGTTTCAAGAGTTGTAGCATAGTAGCAGGAAGAGCAACATCCTGGGTGACTTGTGTGCATTTGAATATTATTTGACAAAACGTTTTTCACATTTCTCATGGAGCGTGGTTATGGTCTGATTGATTTCCCCGTGTCCTCTTCCTGTCGAATGAACACAGATTAGCGACGTGATTGGACGTCAACAGTTGCTTGCTCACATACTCAGAGCATTCAGGCAAAGACGAGAACTTCTATTCGCTTTAAAATAAGACGGAAAATGTTGGGAAACACTGGTGAGTCCATTTTTGCAAGAACATGTTACATCTGGAGTCCATTCATAAGTGTGCATGACTGAGTCAAATGAAACATAAATGAAGGAATGTGCCTGAGACAGATAAACAAAGAGAGGGTGGAGGAGAGTTCTGTGCAAGAGCCTCAAATAAGATTAGATGCTGAATGTTTTTTTTTTTTTGTGTATCTCACCCAAATTGGTCCTGACCTACATCACAGTGTGTGTGCACACATAAGGCTCTGACATGGTACTGTAAGTGTGGCACAATTTAAAAATCTGCCACCGCTCAGTCAAACTCTTCCCCTGCCTTTCCCTCCCCAGTTCCAGTCACGGCAGCCCGGGACTAACTGACCAGCTGTGGCGTGTGATTCAGTCAGGGTGTGTGTGTTTGTTTTATGTCCTGCATCACCTCCTATCCTGCCGAAACAACTGAGGTCAGTCATCCTGGCTATGACCGGAATTCCCCCTACTCTTAAACACACACACGCTTTAGAGGATACTCATATGATTCCAGCGAACGCAGGAAGAAAGAAACAATCACACATTTACCATCAATGCCGCTGTTATTAATGCAAGAATGCAGGTTCCCCGAACCTCCACAGGTCTGGTTTGTTTGTCACTATGCTTGGATACTATATCTTGAGGTATCCAGACAGACTTTACACCGGTTTTGTTTCTCTGTAGTACCTCCCTTTGCTCTCCAACAGCCTCAGACACAAAGAACTGTAATTCTGTTGTATCACCAGGAACATTTGGTGAGATCCTCGCCCACAATCTGAATCTACTAGAGTCGGATTTGGACCGACTGGGCCCGCTGAACTCATTAGTGTGAAGCCAGACTGACATGATGCATTACTGGGCTGGAGGTATCCCATTAGAAGTTGCTTAAATTGTGTCCATAAAGGGATAAACACAATCAGCAATAATACTCGGCTAAGCCATGGCACTGGAATGACGACTGATTGGTATTAGGAGGCCTAAAGTCTGATCCCGCCATCTGCAGCCTCAGCAAAAATCAACATCAGACCAGGCTACTTTTGTCCAGCCTTCAACTTGGGAAGCCCGCGCCCACAGAAGCCTCAGATTTCCGTTCTTGGCCGACGGGACCAGAACGCGACATTGTCTTCTGCCGCCGCAGTCCATCTGCCTCTGGGCTCAAAGTGTTGCGCATCCTGAGGTGTTTCTCTGCTAGTAAAGAGTTTTTGTCACACCTCGAGTAAACTCCACAGCAGCCATCAACAATCAGAGCAACATTAGCCGGAGCTCCAATGCCGCCATGATTAGCTGATTAGATAATTGCATGAACACGCAGGTGTACAGGTGTTCCTAATGAAGTGTATATGCGCACATTTGATTTTCAAAAGAGCTCGGTGTCGGTGCTCCAGACTTCTGAACAACTTGGAGTGATTTCGGTCCAATGGAGGAGTTTAATCCTCTACCCCTACCGTGTGTTGCTATATTAAACATGTAAATCTGTTGGAAGACCAGGGCTTTTCAGTGCCTTGGAGGGAACAATTCCTTGCCAGTAACTCAACTCCTATTTTAGCTCGATTACAACCCTTCATATGGCGTTCAAAAAAAGTATTTAAATCCACAACAGATCAACTCCAGAAGCGACCATAACAGAAGAGAGTATTGCCCCAGAATCCTTCTGTTTTCCTAGTTTCCTATTCACTAGACTTGTTGCAGTCATAATCAGTTGGTTTCAAACAATACAGATGTCCACACAGGCAGCGCACACGTCCTTTTCCCCACTATGGAGGGCAACTAGCTCACAGCTGGATTTCCACTGTCTGATCTCTAGACAAGATGCGCCAAATATGTCGATCAGTGCGCCAGATGTTGGACGAGTATTCATCTAGGGCTAATAATAAATGGGCCCTGCAGCGGGGGGTATCTCTGTGCAATCATAATCTACCGAGCTCTCTGACAGGTCGCACACAAACCTCACCTGACTTTGCTTCAAGCTCTGCAACACTACAAGAACAAATGTGCTGCTTAATCATGCACCTGCCTGAGCTAAACTACACCGACACTACACCGACTGCCCCTACTGTACACTCAGGCATCCCATCCTAATTAAGCTTGTCATGTTTTGGACACAGTGTGATTTTTTTTTTACAGTGCATTACATCAATATGAAAATAGCTGCAGGCAGAGTTTCCCCGGAGTTTCCCCAACATTTTCTGATGCAACGCTCCTTGCAGCCTTTGAGCTCGCTCTCCTGTGTTCCTCACACGGTTTTCGGCTTCACACCCGGGTAGCAGGAGAGCAGCACATCTCCTGTGATCGCATCCTGTCAAGTGTTGCATTCTGGGTTATATTTCGGCTGTACAACACGCTCTGCACCGACCTGGGCACGAAACTGTGAAACAGCCCGCGGGCCACATCTGGCCTGAGAGCCCATCCAATGCAGCGAGCGAGGTCAAAACAAATCAAAATCAAAATTTCAACACGGGCGCTCTTTATAGACAGCACACCAAAACAAAACTAAAACATATAAAAAAATAAAATCTTCATAAATTCTGAAATACGCGCTCATGCTGAAATAAATTAGATTTTCTTTGTGGAAGGTTGTGGAGGGTTGTGCAAGTAGGTTGACATTGAATGCTGGACACTTGACAAGAAGCTGCCTTTTACTTTTTAAACAAGAAATGTTTTCAACTTCTCACTGGGCTGCTTAATTTGCCTCCAACATCCGGTGGTTGTTGGCAAAATAGTGGATTTATTACACAGAAGACTAAACAGCTGAAATGAATCCAAAACAGAAATGTTTTCACTTTTGTATTATTCATATAATGTGATTTCTCAGAGCTTAAAATGAAACAATCCATGCGGTTGATATTATTAAATTAATTTTTTATTAAGGGAAGAGCAGATTGTTGCATTATTGAAAGACACAGATCATGCAGACCTGGCACATCACACAGCTGCAAAAAAAATAATCAAGGAAGTGAACGACTAAATTCAAATGTGCGCTGTAAAAGGAGCAAAACGCCTTAAGGACCAAAGCATTTGTTGATAAGACGGCGCTAACTGAATGTACGCCTCCCCTTAAAGCCTCCATTTGAACTCTTTCTCCGCTGCGCTACTTCCTGCCACCGCCGGAGATAAACATCCACGCTGCAGACGCCGTATGGGAAGTTTTCCAAGATGAATCGACGATTTTAAAGCCTCAAACTGCAGCATGCTTTTGGATCTTATTTCCCTCAGCCTGTGATACGGCCAGGCTCAGAATGATGTGAAACTTGAACTTATTGATTGCCTATCTGATACACTGCCGGCAGACTGCATTAGATCTGAATCTCTGCTGAGATTCTATTAATATTCTCGGAGTGAAAGAAGCGGCCACAGTTGGAGAGACTTGCTCAGGGAAAGCTAGTTTCCTTTCAATCGACATACTGTACATAAGAGATGACAGCTCCAGAGGAAAGAAAATAACTTAAGAGGATGTTTATCAGATAAACATCTGTCAGCCGTGCATATGGACACTTCGGCAATTACGTCTGACCTGAATGTACTTGAAGCTTCATTTCTCCTGCAAGTAAGAAAAAAAAGACCAATCTGTTGACAGCTTGTTGTATCACACAGGCTTTGAATTCATGAATTTTTCTCAGAAATTACTGATTAGTACACGATTTAAAGCTAAATAAATAACGAAAAACTAAATTATGTAATTGTACTTTATCGTATTGCTGAATGCAAAAAATAAAAATGTTTACACAACAGGCTGTCACCCCTTGTATCAAATGGCTTTTGGGGGAATTTCCAAAGTTTTTTGAGCAGTATTTATACTTAGAATAGGAGGTCAGCATGTTTTCGATTCTTCCACTTTTGCTTTGGAAGTTCTTTTACTTCTCTTACACATCAAAAACGATTAATCACGTTGCCATGAAATCTGGTACAGATCATTTCTCAACCTCATGCTTTTGGCTTTAAGTGATATGTTTCAACTATAGACTGTATATAAATATGGATGATGTCTCCCCACTTCCTTGCATTGGCCAAACCGACGCTATCATACGGGCTGCGCCGTCTAACGGTTCGAGAGTGGAGGCACGTGGAGCCGCGTTATCGGGTTTTTTGTTTAATTAATGCTACGTTTCTAACTCTTATGGTGCTACAGGGCCACTTTACGTAGCAGTTGGCGTGGTTTGTGTTTCTGTAGCATCAAACATCTAACTAAAGCTAAACTTCTCAGAAAAATGGACACTTGGACATGCATCATTATATGAACTACCTCCACCCCCTCCGCTAACATGGAGGGGGTGGAGCTTATGACCTATACTGCAGCCAGACACCAGGGGGAGCTCTACGTGCTTTGGCTCCACCTTTAAGGACTTGTTCCGCCGCCCATCTTTATACCGTCTATGGTTTCAACAAATATCAGCAGTTTCAAGAAACTCTGGGACGGGACACGCCACCCTGGCCCCCTCAATATCTCAGGTTTCAGTAGGAACCATTGATAAAGGGTGCACAGTAACCCAAACCGTGATTCTCCATTAGATCCATCCAAGTATTTCTGCTGAGTAAACCTTACCAAGCAGTCTGAAACCGAGAAACAAACAAACAACCAGCTAACCTGAAACATAGGCATAAAAATTAAACAAGGTCACATGCAGGAATCAACCCCATACATGTACCTTTCACACCTAGATGAGACAAACACTGACATGATAGCCACTGGTGGACTGATAAGTCTGTTAGGGACTATTATTCACCATGACACTGGGTTTCTCGAGGAATATTAGACACAAACATTCACGTCACCCTCAAGATAAATGACGTCCCCGAGCCTCATAGGACTTGGGTTTACTGCTAATTTGAAATGTGAGCATGCCAAACTATAAAGATGAAGTTTTCTGTTCTTTAGCATCATCAAAACGTCCCACAAACACATGGAAGTGTAATACTGCATTCCCAGAGTGGCGCTAGACTACACTTTACCGTCATTGAAGAACACAGGTCGTACAGTGCAACGAGATTTTGTTTTCAGTTCTGCAAAATGTTCAGTATAAACAGTAAAAACAGTAGTGAAAGGAACATAAATATGAATAAAAAAATAAATATAGACTGTGGACTGGAATATACAGTCCTTCATCCAGGTTATTTAATGTAGCAGCAACGTGTTTACTGCTAAACACTGGATGGGTCTGGTTCAGCAGTACACAGTGTGTGGTATTAGACATTAACACAACTCATGTGTTACTACTTACTAGACAATCCTTCTACAACATCCACTTAGCAGCTCTCCAGGAGTTATTTGATCGTATTACTTGTTCTTTCTCAGATGGAGTTTGTTACGGGAATGTAGGCGTTCAAAGATCTATTTTTCTCCAAACACTTCAGCTCCTTATTCACGTTGCCTGAATAGGTGAGACTGAAAGTTCACTGCTGACCTTGAAACTGCGGCAACAAAGCATGAATGGGAGCAGAGCGGCCCAAAGGACTCCTCCAGAGGGTGCGGTCAACTCGTGATTCATCAGTTAATAATTCAGGAGTTGAGCACGAACCTTGTTCTTTGGTCGTATAAGTTTCCGATTTTATTGAAAACACACTTATCGAATCAGCTGAATTGGAAGCGAGTGAAATCAATGCCAGACCTGCGCGGCTCGCCGAGGCCGACTTCATCAGAGACCTCCCCGAACAATACGATCACCATATTGTATCACGATGTTTGGGGCCGACGTACAACGGTGGCAGCTCGATATCGCCCACTTTACTGCACATTTCATTTAATTAGATCGGGACAGTAAAGAGCTGGGGCAAAAAAAAAATAATATAATCTCTCAGCACGGAAGTCAATTATGCGCATAAACAAAACAAAACTCATCTTCCACGGCTCATAATCCATGGTTTCAGACATTAGAGTACACTTTAAGGGATTATATCATTACGAGGGATCTTGTTTTGCACTGGCGGATTGAGCCATCATGCGAGCTGTGGCAAAGTTAAAGCTTGAAGAATCCATTAACTTGAGAAGGAGCGTGGGGCGGCAGCGGCAGCGCGGACGGAACGGGGAAGCAAAAATCAATATAAAAATCCATCAGGAGCCAATCCCTGCATGTGTCAAGGCCCGATCGGTGATTTCAGGCTGTCATAAACCAGTGCCGCCCGCAACGTGGTCGCCGCTCCGGTACCTGCGCAGGCTGTGAGGCACAAATGGCGAGCAAGGTAAGAGCAGGCAAGCTGACAGCGTAATGACTACTATTACCAAATGACTGCTGACAAGAAAGTGAAGCCTATTAGGCTGTATTATTGAAATTGAAGCTATTAACTATCATCAGGCCCTTTTGGCTGCTGAAATAGCCCCGTTTTCATGGGCACGCATCCACCTGTACTTCAGAAATATTTAGGGGATGAATATAAAAGAACAATTTCGGCAGAGAAATGGAGATTTAATGATGTTGTGGAATGACACACAACATGCCGTCTTTGTCTATAAAGGCGGGAAACCAAAGAGGTAACTAAGGATGTCATCTGTTTCCTTCCTTCCTGACTCTATTCATCAGTCCACAGCCATAAAGACACGCTTGGATTAGGCAGAGTAGATCTCCAAAAATAAAAAAATAAATCAGCGACTGTATCTTATTTCCCTTTTTCTTGCTTAGTTCTCTCTCCAGCCCTTTTCCCCCCGCTCAGCATCCGTTCAGTCTTCCGTTACCGTCTCACATTTCCTCTCTGCCCCGCGTGACACTTACCGTTTCACCCTTGCTCTCTCCACATCTCCCTCATCTCATTCATGTTTCCCTCTCGCCTCGTGCTCTCTCTGGGATTTCATCACTTTGGCTCATTAAGGAAAGTTGTTGACACCTTCCGCCGAACTTTTCTCTCTCTTTTCTTCTCCCGCCAGCCCCCCCCCCGAGCCGCCGCCCCCTCTCTCATTATCGGCATTACCACCCTGACCTCCTTACCCGAGCCCCTCTGTTTATCATCCCTTCTCTTCCTATAATAAGGCAGCGCCGCATGCATCCACTTTGTTTCACACTACTTCCCATTCCCTCTCAGTCCTTCTCCCGTCTGCGTCGTCTTCGCTAATCCCTCAGCTTCGCTTCCTCTTGCTCTCTGAATTTTCTTCCACTCTCTCCATCTCAGTGGACTCCATAAGGTTACAAAGAAAACGAATGTTTTTACTTCTGTAATTTGCAGATTGGTGATACAAAACCATAGCATTTTGAAATGAATCCATTTAAATCCACATAGCGGCTTGTTTATGCTTCTGCGTCAATTTGAGCCCAGACCCTATGCCGATCCTAACCTCGTAGCCGTTGCGACGACGCAGACCACAAGAGCTGCGATTGGCCCGCTTGGTAGTAGTGTGTTTCCGTTTTGTATTTCTGGCTGCTTCTCCATCTCCACAATTTTCGAATTGGATCAATAAAGATGGAACGCATCTAGGAAAGGTTCACTGATGAGGTTCGGAGATACAAACATTTGTACAACTCGTCTGTGACTAAAGTTTCAGTGAAGCAGGAAGTGGAAAGTGAAGCAGGAAGTAGAAACAAAACTTAACCCAACTGGCGAAGAAAAACACAGCGCCAACTAGTGCTTGGGTGGAGTTTTGAATAGAGCGAACCAGACTGATGAGGCACAAGTATAAATGGCTCGCACCCGCGTAGGCTACGCACGTAGGTTACGGCGTCTACGTCCTGTAGAGGTTTAAACTGCGCTTAGGTCATGCTAATTGCTGCTACAGTGTTAAAAGCTATATCCATCTTTGTTTTTGTTATTATAAGAACATATGTTGCACAGCACCTTTTGAAAAATAGTGCGTGGGCTACGTACGTAGTTTACGGCGTCTATATCCGACAGTACCTTAAATGAGCCTTTAAATTCTGTTCAGATCTAACCTTTTGCACATTACAAAGAAACTACACTGGTAATGATTGGAAAAGAAGAAGAGCCAATTATCTAAAACCAGATTTTGCTGGCACTTTATTAGTAAGTGATTGCCTAATTAGTGTTCACAACCTGTAGCTGCAACTAGAAAAAGAGGCAAGCAGCAAAAGAGATTCAGCAAGGATTTTCTGTTTCAGGAAGTAGATTCTGAGTCAGATTTACAAGCTTTTCTGTTCTTTTAATATTATTGATTATTAAACTGCAAAAAAACAAACCCCCTTTTTTCGAGTGTATATTTGGGGTCTTTCAATTTTGGGCTGAGCACTTTAACGAGAGTCCCGTGGTTGGTCAACTTAGTGGGAGACTTGTGAAGCTGTGTGAATGCGTTTTCTTTTATTTGCCTAAATGATGAACCCAGTATCAAATTTGTTCTGTATTTTTCAATCCAACTTCCTAATTACAAAAACTAACCTTGCACCAGATCCACATTTAAAGAGACAATCAGGACCGGATACCAGGTTTTGAGTTCCAGACACCAGAAAGCCACCAGTATGTCCTAGAACATATCATTTTTTTTTTGCCCCACATAGTCACATTTCATTCTTTAATTTGCACATTCTGGTTTCCTATTAAAATGGCCAATAAGAATCCAGGGCCATGATTAAAAATGAAATGATATTTCATTACGGCGAAGACATGATATTAGAGGGCACACGCTGTTACACAAAGAACCAGCTAACAAGGTGAAAAGGAGAGTCGTTTTTCATTTCATTGAGACTTCAGCATGTACTCTGCCTCTCTTTCTCCTCCTGTCGCTTCGTGTCTTGTCTCATTTCGTGTCTGCAGGCGACACAAATTTCCTCCATTTCCTACAGTTTCCCAGAATGCCCCCGTGCGCCTCGTCCACGTCTGCAGCAGCTCGTCCCGTCCATATCTGTGACCTCTCCTAAATCTGCTCTTGTGCCGCTGTAACCTTCAGCCCTGGGGATTACCTTCCCCTGTTCTCCCTTACCTTTCTCCTGACTCTCGCCTGTTTAGATTCCATCTCCTTTCATTTCCTCCTGTTCTTTGTGCTCGTTTAAAACTCTCTCAGTTTCAGTTCACATTTTTTTAAGTTCCGCTTTCAGTAAAGTGATTGCTTTGCTGGCACGACTATGACACCTCACTAACACAACAAGTAGCTCATTTACAGTTCAAACCAACCGAGCAGCAGCCTCCAGAAAAATAAAGCCAACCTGAAAGTGCCCAAAACTGCAGCTCCTCAAATGGCCACTTAAAGCTAAGTGTTCAACTTTACAACAGAAACAAACATGTTTATAGCCTATTACAAAAAAGTGGGTTTGGTCTCTGTGGCTGGTTTAAAGTTATGCAGAATTGAGAGTTTGGCCACTTTGTCAGGTGGGTGCAGGTCCACTAACACTTCAACCCTTTTGCATATTTTTTAAATTAGACAGAAATCAGGTGGAGTCGAGCACTGAAAAGATGGAGACAGCCGGAGGCACCGCTCTGAGCTTCAGAACCGCGGTGGTTTTATAATTTGCCTAGTTGTGTCATTGCACGCTCTCTGTGGTTAACTATTCAATGCTAAAATTAAATCAGAGTCAGTAAAGATGATTGGTATCTGTGCACTAGGGGTTGCATGAGCTTTTTTAAAGTCGACTGTTATGTGAAGAAAGTCACGTTGACGCCAGCTAGTCTCTGACGAAGTTACTAATAAAAACACAGTAGAAAGTGATGCTTTGCTAAGATAAAAACTATATTCTTGGCCTGAATACATACGCTGAGAACAGACAGCTCATGTGCTGCATACTGTGAGCTGCAGATATGTATAGCTTGTATAAAAACAGGCAGCAAGACGGAATAGTGGAGCTGGGTTTAAACAAAATGCAGCTTTTCTCTGAAGCCTTCTCTGTGTACTGTAGCTGAACGTCTAATAACTTTAACAAATAGTAGATGTGCAGCCTCCTTCTCTCTGTTACCACAGGACGTTTGGTGAAGTTGTTAACTGACTGATGTCCAGAGGATTCGGACCGTTCCTCTGCTAGCGCTAGTGGATACCTTCTCAGTTTTCAGGACTGACATGTCACGATAGTATGGGCTTCATCTTTAGTGAAGTATTTCCACACACTTGATGAACTGCTGCTAGTTTGCTTCAACGACCCACTGGTCTTCTAGGAAGCGTCCATGTTGTTATTGTCACGTGATCAGTGATGAAGACGAAGTCAGAAAGCTGTACAGATGAAGCCTTGCGATGCTTTGCCGACCTCGTAGAGGTGATGCCCTTATATTTCCTTGTTTAGCTTGTAATTCCCTTTACTCCTGTCAGTCAGATTCATCGGTTTCTGTGCCCAGAATAAAGCAGCAAATGGTAAGGGCATCTTCTTCTGGATCACACGGATTACTACCTTCAAGGCTCACATTTAGCCGCCATATTCAAGCAAGGAGATCTCAGTTCCTAAAGGCTTATTGACCAAGCTGTTCTGTTGTCTTTTAAACCACTCGCACTTTAAAAGTCTCCCAGCAGGACGTTTAATTTTAGACTTCGGTCTGTAACTCTCAGTATTACTGGAGAAGTCCATGTTTACTCCCTTTACTCATCTCCATTATGTATTTCTAACAGAACATCTTAAGGGCAAGCTGTCTAGCGGGGCTTTTAGATGCACTTGTTAAAGTGATGTTAAAATAAACAAGGTAGACCATTTGATTTAAATAAATACCTTGAACTGTCCCGCTCTGATTATTTTGTGTCACACAGAGGTTAAAGATTAACCTATACACGACCGAGAATTATGCTTTAATGTATAGTTTTATGTGCCGATTTTGGAGCATCTCCTAGCAACTGTATCTGTACGGTAGTTTCATTCAGGTTCCACCTCGGGTTATTTTCTTTCCCCACTATACGTTGATTTAATTTTGTGTACAGATAAGTCTTTGGGAAAGAAAAAAAAAACTCAATTTACGTGATGAAAACTACAGACAGGAATAGCAACATGTTTTAAGGGCATTTTTGTTATTAATGTTATATGAGTGGAGGCTTCTGGCAGATGTCTTCACATGTCACCTAGTTTTTCACTATTTTATTTTTAATTTTTTTCATGTCTTTTGCTATGGTTTCTATTTACATTGCATCTCATTCCCTCAATAGACTTTTTATTAATTTAAAAAGCTTACAAACGGGGGAAACATTACTAACTGTATGACAAGGATAAACGTGGACCCAGCTGTGGCTCTGACGGTTGTCTTTATGTTAAAATGTCAGATATACGTGGCAATAAATCCACTTCAAGACGACCCAACCGTCGTCGTAATTTTACTATTGCAAATATTTAGTTTACCAAGCAACACTCAAGACAGGACCATTTAATTTTAGCTTACAAAATGTCACGCTCACTGCTCGCCCTTTTGCCAAAAAAACTAAATAAATCCCCCAAAAAATAAAACACTCACTCCTCATTAGAATAAGCACCTGGGTGTCATTATCACAGCTGAAGCCAAATGACGGGCCTCTTTAAACAGTTCCAGCATCAGCCAGCCATGATCACAATCATCATCAGTGCCTGCACACGGCGCGTGCATGCATGTGTGTGTGTGGCGTGTGTGTGTGGGTGTGTGTGTGTGTGTTCTCCCTAACCTTTCGCCACAGCTCGGTGTGACACTCTAAATACAGATTCCACATCAGTGACAGCAGGTCCCCGAAGAGCTCAGGAAGCGCTTTGCGACATGGGAACACAAAGTGTGTGTGTGTGTGTGTGTGTGTGTGCACTTGTCAACCAGCGTAACAGTGGACATCGGCGTCGTTACACACCAACAAACAGGGGACTTACAGTTGAACAGGGCACATTTTTTAAGTCCCCTGTTTGTTATGCCTTAAATCAAGCTAAAATCATGTCTAAGACGCTCTCGTGAAATTTTTTAATATTAAGCAAAGTGGGGACTTGCAGGTATGTGAGTGTTAAACCCCATACTCAGCGGTGCCTCTGCTGACTGGAGCATGGATTTTCACACGTCATTCACACGCGTCGTTTCTTAACACTCCTCCATTGTCTGAATGGCTTGCAGCCCCAGCCAGTCATTCAGATAGTAGTAGGGCTATTCATCAAACTACGTAGTGAAGAAACCACTCTATTGAAACACAATTCATCATGCATTTGAAACAAAATATAAAGGTTCAGCTTTAGAAGATATCAAGTAGATAAGTTTCGAGCTTGACACTATTAAAATAAAGGACTGCCCAGGAAGCAGGAGATTAAGTAAATTGGAAATAAAATGGTCAGACGAATTAACCTCTTTTCGGTTTTAAGTAAGCAGTAATACCTTATTTAGAGTCTGACTTAATATCAGATTTTGACTAGACCGTAGACCATTTCAAAATACTCACCAAACCAGTTTTCACAAGGCCTGGATGTCAGTTTTCAACGTGTATGCTCAGTCTTTACCTAAAGGAATATAATTTGTTTGTTGTTGTACATTACGGAAAAACGTCCACACTTATATAGCATGGATCGACACAAGTCCACTGATAGCTGACGAATAATGACACAAGTTCGTTCTTGGATAGCATAGAGCAAAAGGCACACTCCAGCATGGATAAATAAAAGAAACTAAATTTAATTTATGATACTTGTGTGAAACTAAAGCTTAATGTGCATTTCCTAATCAGTTTCAAGCTTATGACTGTCTTAAACAAAATGCTACCCACAAGGCAGCAAAATAATTTGTATTATATAATAATTAAGTATTATAGTATACAAAATAGTATACAAAATAAAATAACACCCAATATTTAATTAATAAGTATTTAAAAATTAAACGAGAAGGAAAAGAAAAACAACCAGGATGAAGTTACAAATAAAATGGGTAAGATTATTTATATTTTTATTCACTCTGATCACTTTTATTAGACATTCAAAGCTGTCTAATCCAAATCTCAAAAAACTGCTGCTGAGATTTTACAAGCCCTGGATTCCAGTTTATAATAATAATTCACAGATATAGTAATTTGCACATACAGGGATACAATATTTGCTCATACACATTACCAAAAACAAAAAAGGTCCACTGTTGGCTGGCGAATTATGACACAAGTTCCCTCTTGGATAGCACAGAGCGACAGTCATACTCCAGCATGGGTGAAAAGAAGAAATAAGCGAGAATATTTAAAACTTAACTCAATATCTCAACTAAATAATTAAATAAGAATTAAACATGATTAGTTAATATGTTCTTTGTTTTTGTTTTAAATACAGCATGATGGCTCTATTAAAGCGGAATTAAAATGAAGGGCTACTCAAAGGGCAACAGAGTGATAAGGACCTGAAAATCTAAAAATGGGCAAAGAAAATAAAAAAAAAATAAAATGGTTTATAGCCAGATCTTCTATACTTATAGAAATCTATTTTATTTTTTCATTTGCATTACAGCAAAAGGTCCACATTTAAATAGTGTGGAACAACACAAGTCCACTCTTGGCTTCCGAATAATGACACAAGTTCCCTCTTGGATAGCATAGAGCGATACTTACACTCCAAAATGGATGAATAACAGAAAAAAGCAAAATGAATGGTAGTTTTTTGTTTGTTTTGTGGGATGATTTAATGTGTTTTTTGTAACAAAACACAAAGACATTAATGTTTCAAGACAGAAAGGCCTGCATGGCCACCATGAGCATATTATTTACATCTTAATATTAACCTGAAAACTTAGGTCACACTGTTTGAACAAATTTGTCTCTTAAACTAGTAATGTCAGCCCTGTGATGGACTGGCGACCTGTCCAGGGTGTACCCCTGCCTCTCGCCCGATGACAGCTGGGATAGGCTCCAGCAGACCCCCGTGACCATTAACAGGAATAATCGGGTATAGAAAATGAATGAATGAACTAGTAATGTGAATGTTATTTTGACGGTTGTTTTGAGAATAGGGGAATAGATTATTTATCCTCTTCGTATGTTTCATATAATTACCGAGATAGAAAAGAAAACTCTACATCGAAACGGTGAAGTGACACAGCACAGATCCCAACTTTTAATGCTGAATCGTGGTGAGTGCTTTAATGTATGCAGCTATACATTCCTAAGCATGTAGATTCTTTATTCTCTTTGTATGTTTCATATAAACCATACATATGTTGTAGTAAGCAATGTAATTTTACTTAATTTTTTAGGAGGAGTTGCATATTTTTTATGGGAAACAGTGAAGTGACACAGCATCCAAGGTCTTCACAGATCTGAACTTTTAAGGTTGAATTGTAGTGAGTGCTGCTGTCTAAAAGTGAGTGACATCAAGCAGGGAGAGAGTGTGAATCTGTGGTAATGAGGTTATCAGTCCTTCAGTGTCTGCATTGTGGGGGATGGTAACCATTGGGCCTTTCTACCAAGGGCTTCAGGGCTGCTAGCTACTCATAGCCAAGACGACATTTCCAACTCAGACTGAGACACAACTCACGTGAAATGAAAATGATTGATTTAACACAGAAAGGTTTGCAAAAAATTTCACACAAGCTTGCATGGCCACACGAACTTCAGTAGACCAAAAGCATATTACTCATATCCCAATATTGACCTGGAAATTTAGATCCTACTCTTTGATGAAATTAAACTTTTAAATTAGTGTTACAATTGCTTTTAAAATGTTATATTTGGATGGGAATAGAGTGTTGTGACCCATCGCTGGAAACACAAAATATTTCCCAAATACTGGAAGTACAGGATTTAGGAAATTAAATATTTTTTGCTATTTTAGGGAAATGTTTATTTCCCTCAGGAGATACAGAGCAGGAAACACAATAATCAACAATACATGGTTTTCTGTCCTGAAGTATACATGCAGGAGTATGAGTGTTCCACTATTGCATGGGAGACCTATGTCAATTTGTTGATCATTACATATTTCTGGGACTTTCTTTAGTTGTATAGGATAAAGTTCAAAACATTGTTTGACACACAAAGCTCTTTGTGTTGGCTCTGAGAGAAATTGATGAATTACATGTCCATATTTATAGTGTATACAGACAAAAGTTGATAATTACTGATAATGATAATTACTAAGCAAGGAAAGAAATTTTCCTCAACCAATATAAATGACCCAGTACAACTATGGTCCTCACCAGTGTAATCCAACATAAAACCCAAATTTGGGAGGAAGTTTGTTATAAGATTTGCTTCACAGTACCAGGTATTAGTTAGCAATTTGTGCTTCATCCAAAGGACCAGTCACTGTCCAGATAGTTGGCCAGGATGGTATATATTCGCTATCTCACAGAAGGTTCACAGGAGTCTTTGTTGCATTTTGGAAGTTTTGCACTAAACGACACGTGTCCCCTGTTAGATGGTGAGAAGTGACATTCACACTCCTATAGTACAGAAAAAGACATAGACAGCCCTATTTTATACCACCAACAAT
The DNA here is from genome assembly GCF_963514085.1 of Chelon labrosus. Lineage (NCBI taxonomy): Eukaryota > Metazoa > Chordata > Actinopteri > Mugiliformes > Mugilidae > Chelon > Chelon labrosus. Next base: position 5,327,528 of record NC_140349.1, read on the forward strand.
CACAAACCTGTCCCTCAGCAAAACTGGATGCTTCTGTAGCCTATACTGTATGCTGTCAGATGCAGTTGTTGATAAGATAGAGTACTGGGAGATGAAGGAGGCAGAGGGTCGACCAATGATCACAAACCTGTCCCAAATATTAAAGTACCAGTGCACCGAGCTTGTAAGGGGAATGGGAGATAACACTATGACTGTTTTAGTTCATGTAACGCCCAAAACACTCCTATGATTAATTAAGAGACTAAATGCAGCACCTTTGGACGTTGTATCTTTCTTTGCTCTGGGCTTATGCACAGTTTAAAAGTGGAGTTGGACATTGTACACATTGAAATGCCCTAATTCCCCTGTTTGATAGAACTAAAGGACACGTGTCCCCTGTTAGATGGTGAGGAGCGACATTTACACTCCCATAGTACAGAAAAAGACATTTAGAGACTGAACTGAAACACTTAATCAGACGAATAAAATGCTCTAGTATAAAATATTCTGTGGCTGATGTGGACAATTGGAATAAACATTAATGATTCAAGACACGAAGGCCTGCATGGCCACCATGAGCATATTACTTATGTCTTAATATTAACCTGAAAACTTAGGTCACACTGTTTGAAGAAATTTGTCTCTTAAACTAGTAATGTGAATGTAATTTTGATGGATGTTTCGGGAATAAGGGAATAGATCATTTATCCTCTTCGTATGTTTCATATAATTACCTAGCTAGAAAAAAAACCTCTACATTGAAACAACGAAATGACACAGCACAGATCCCAACTTTTAATGTTGAATTGTGGTGAGTGCTTTAATGTATGCAGCTATACATTCCTAAGCATGTAGATTCTTTATTCTCTTCGTATGTTTCATATAAACCATATATATGTTGTAGTAAGCAATGTAATTGTACTTTTTTTTTTTTTTTTTTAGGAAGAGTTGCATATTTTTTATGGGTCTACAGGAACCTCTACATAGAAACAGTGAAGTGACACAGCATCCAAGGTCCTCACAGATCCAAACTTTTAAGGTTGAATTGTAGTGAGTGCTGTCTGAAAGTGAGTGACATCAAGCAGAGAGAGAGTGTGAATTTGTGGTAATGAAGCTATCAGTCCTTCACTGTCTGCATCGTGGGGGATGGTAACCATTGGGCCTCTCTACCTTGGGCTTCAGGGCTGCTAGCTACTCATAGCCAAGATGACATTTCCAATTCAGACTGAGACACAACTCACGTGAAATGAAAATGATTTGATTTAACACAGAAAGGTTTGCAAAAAATTGAGTGTTTGGAAAGAGTAAGTGAGAGATAGAGCGGAGGAAAGTCTGCGATAAGGAGGGTTAAATGGATGGCAACGAAAACCCAGGTGGTAGTGGTGAGAGTCATCCACCCACCCGAACCAAACTCATGCCCATAAAAGGTTGTCATTCAGCAGTGTGGAAGTATTTTGGATTTAAGCCACACGATGACAAACAGTGTGAGGTGCATAGTTAAGTGTGTTTTGCCCTCGTTGCAGCATTACAAGTTTCCTCAGTCATCTTATGTTTTTTTGTTTTGTTAAAGTTCATCAGTGCAATAAACATTTCGTGAAAAAAAATTGCACCAGAGAAGCGTGATCTCAGTTCTAAGCAAACTTTTTAACTGCAGTGGTTCACTCCACACTTTTGAAGTGTGAGGTGAAACACTTTAAATGAACTATACACTTGTATCTCAGTGGCACACAATACAACTCTAGTTAACCAAACTCAGTGAATAGATGAAGTTTCAGAATTTGTGCTGATCCTGAAAGAAGCTTTGTGTGACTCCTTCAGAGGTCCGTTTTAGCAGCCCATTTCCATACAAGTTAAACTATACAAGTCCAGGATTTAGGATTAAATATTTTGTGTTTCTTGTTTTACTGACAATATTTCAGAAGCAATTGCAACACTAATATATGAATTTAATTTCATCAATAAGTGTGACCTGTGTTTTGAGGTTAATATTTTGGACAACAGTAAGATGCTTATGGTCTACTGGAATTTGTGTGGCTACGTGGCCCTTTCTGTCTTAAAATAAGCCCCATCAGTATATTGTTGTCCTAATTGTTTAATTTCAGATTTTCTTCATCATATGTGCCCAGTATTGTGTGATACAGTCTATCGTGATCAGAAAAAAAAAATTAACTAAAGGTTAGTGTATTTATACCCATGACAAAAATGGAGATGGATAGTAAGAAACAGCAGCAAATCCAATATCTTATGGTGGTAAAACATAATCTTGCAGTTTTTCATCAGTGCAAGTCTTGGGGTTAATCTAGCCTCCATCTGATTTGTCCTATATATCATCTCTAATAAACTTATAACATACTGGTCTTCCAAGGCAGTACTTACTGTATCATGGACTATATCAACTTATACAGCAATCCCTACAAGGACTGTCCGCTGTTATCCTAACAACAAGCCTTGGATCACCAGCCAGATGAAGGGTCTGCTGAACAAGAAGGAGCAGGCCTTTAGATCTGGAGATGAGGACAAGTTGAAGAGGATACAGTGGCAACTCAAGGTCAAGCTGAGGGAATGTAAGGACGACTATAGGAGGAAGCTGGAGGCCAAACTCCAACAGAACAACTCCCGGGATGTGTGGAGGGACATGAAGTTGATCACCGGCTTCAACATCAAAGCCAAGCAACAGATTCAGCTCTGGACCCCCTGCTGGCCCTCCACCCCCCCACCACTCCACTCTAGTCTTTACACCCCACCCCCCACCCCCAGACGGTCAATCAACAACTCACCAACTGAATATCCTGCTGAAAGCAATCCAAATTCAGAACAATTTCAACAAGTTCAGAAACTTCAAACAAATATAGTCCTCTCTATTTTAGGCAAATGTTTATTCCCCTCAGGAGAAGCAGAGCAGGAAACACAATAATCAGCAATACATGGTTTTCTGTCCTAAAGTATACATGGAGGAGTATGAGTGTTCCACCATTGCATAGGCGACCTATGTCATTTTGCTCGGAGAAAGAGTTGAATTTGTTGAACAGTACATATTTCTGGGACTTTCTTTAGTTTTATAGCATAAATAATTCACACATATAGTAATTTGCACATACAGGGCTGCAATATTTGCTCATACACATTACCAAAAAAAAAAAGGACATGAATCCACTGTTGGCTGGCGAATTATGACACAAGTTCCCTCTTGGATAGCACAGAGCGACAGTCACACTCCAGCATGGGTGAAAAGAAGAAATAAGCAAGATTATTTAAAACATAACTCAATATCTCAACTAAATAATTCAAGAATTAAGCATGATTAGTTATTATGTTCTTTGTTTTTTGTTTTTGTCCTAAATACAGCATGATGGCTCTATTAAAGCGGAATTAAAATAAAGGGCTACCCAGAGGGCAACAGAGTACCTGAAAATCTAAAAATGGGAAAAGAAAAGAAAAACAACTAGGAAAAAATAATAAAATGGTTTATAGCCAGATCTTCTATACTTATACAAATCAATTTTATTTGTTTATGTGCATTAGAGCAAAAGGTCCACACTTAAATAGTGTGGAACGACACAAGTCCACTGTTGACTGGCGAATAATGACACAAGTTCCCTCTTGGATAGCATGGAGCGATACTTACACTCCAAAATGGATGAATAACAGAAAAAAACTAAATGAATGATAGTTTTTTGTTTGTTAGTTTTTTTCCAGCTTAATAGTCTCTTGAGAGATGATTTAATATGTTTTTTGTAACAAAACTCAAAGACTTCCTGACCAGTTTCAAGTTTGAGACTGTTTCAAATGAAGGGCAACCCATGAGGCAGCAAAGAATTTTTAAAACTTAGAAGAAAAAAGATGACTATGAACAATTCAACTAAATGGAACCTGTAAATCCACGGAATTATCCGTTTAAGCATTGACAGAAGCATCTGTAAAAGGTACAGCGAATAACCTGTTAATCTATGGAATCCGTTATCAGGTTGATGAAAGGTGTCCGTAGAATCGAGTGCCAAATAAACAGAGATGGACAGAAAAAGGTCAAAGCCATCAGGTGCCCAATTTAGGACAAAAAGAAGAGGAGAAACGAGCAAAAGATAAAGGTATGCTATGTACTCTCTGTTTGATTACAGCATCCATGTCATGAATGGAGGGCTAATGTTAATTGGTGGTATACGTTTGTTACACAACCAGCTGCTTTGCCACTACCTCGAACCAGACAGGGACCACAAGGGAGACGGGTTCAGTTCCTTACCCCCTAACCTTGATAACCTGTATGCAGAACCAGCTGTCCTGAAATGGATCAAGGAGAACATCTCTGAGTGGAAAAATTGTAGCCAAAAGGGTCACCTCAATAGCGGACAGGCTGAATGTGGACTTTGCCTTTTTTCTCTCCTTGTGGATAAGAGCAAACAATGTCAACCGCATAATTTCAAAGCCAGGACCGGCCTTCATGGGACCTTTTACCTGTTTTTCCCTTTGTTTGAATCATAACAGTAAAGTTTAGTTATTTTATTTTATTTTCTGCCTAACCCCATTCCAATATTAAGACTTTGCTGAAAGACGCCAGAAAGCCATCATGTCTGACAAGAAGGCAGTGATCAAGAACACAAATATGTCTGATGAAATGCAGCAGGATGCCATGGAGAAGTACAACATCGAAAAGGACATCACTGCCTTTGCCAAAATTGTGTGTTGGCTCCCTTAAGCTCACTTACATTTCTAAGGTCAGCGATGTCACTAAGCTGAGGCATAAAGCAGAGTTCTGCTTTGTTATCAATGCCGGGATGAGGAAGTTCTTCCTGCAGGCCAGTGATCAGCAGGACCTTGTGGAGTGGGTCAGCGCTCTCAACAAAGCCACCAAGATCACAGTGTCAAAGGTGCCCGATGGCCACCAGAACTTGGAGATCCAGAAGGCTTTGCTTGATGTCTTAGGGCCCAAGAAACAAGTCTAGAGGGGTCAAATATTTGCACATATTTGTATTTCCCTATGTATACATATCAATCTGCTAGAAAAATTTCCCACCAAAACTTCTAAGTATGGGACCCCGAAAATCAGTCTTCAAAATAGTGCACTCCTTTGTCCTCCATGGAGAGGACGGGGACCTAACCATCAACCTAACCTCCGCATGCACGACCAGAGGAGTAGGGAGACCACCAGGAGTATGGACTTACACAGACAGAGACTCCAGAGAACTACATGGTCGTCCTTGACAAGGAGGGATTCAAAGAGCTGCAGCCATCGGACCATCTCCAAGTAGAGAGCTCCATTTGGCTGCCACTTTACGTGGTCTGCAATGGCAACGCCTGTTCCTCCTAACCATTTTAGGGGAGTTGGGACAACATGAGTATTGTTTTAGTGTGTTTTATTTTAAATGCATGTTGATTTGATGTGATTTTATTAATATTTTAATAAAAATATTTGTATTGTGCATGCTGATTTTGACTTTGCCTCACCATATGAGTTTCCTTATTTATTTATTTATTGGAAAAATACCAAGTTTAAACGGTCGCAAAAAAAAATGTTTGCTTCCGTCTTCTTCCCACAGGTGGGGCACCGATGTGCCAGGTCTACTTTTATTATGGCTCTGTTTATTATGACAAATTTAGCAAGGCTGTCTCTCTGTAACCATCACTAGGTCAGGACCACCTATTAGACAAAAGTGTATGTAATCTTATTATTGCCGGTTGACTCTGTACTTGCTGTAGTGCATGTGTCAACTCCTTGCTGCAAGTAAAACTTTTAAACGAAACTCCAGTGACTCTGTGACTCTTGATAAAAGAATTTCCGTAACATTTATTTATTTATGTTAAACCCACAGAGAGGAATTATCTTTTTAGTCACCCCAATTTCCAGGCATCAGCTTTCAGAGGGGATCCCCTACCATGGAATTTTATTAGAAGCTCACCACAACACCCTTGTGTCTTAGAACCATTAATATGTTTGTCTATTTTATTACTAATTGTCATTACCTTTTTTTATTATTTTGATGTTGTTTTTATTATGTTTATAACTTTTAATATATTCTTTTCCTACGCTTTTTAACCAGCATTGGTTCATCAAAAGGAGCCAAACAAACATATTTTATACATTTTATTCCCCCGTCCCTCTGCAGCATTTTCTTTCCCAACCTAACCCCCCTTAACCCTACAGGATGTTACTTCAATGCACACACAAAAAAAACACAGATCATGTGAAACTTTTTTCTTCTAAGTTTTAAAAATTCTCTGCTGCCTCATGGGTTGCCCTTCATTTAAAACAACTCAAACTTGAAACTGGTCAGGAAGTCTTTGTGTTTTGTTACAAAAAACATATTAAATCATCTCTCAAGAGACTATTACGCTGGAAAAAAACTAACAAAACAAACAAAAAACTACCATTCATTTTGCTTTTTTCTGTTATTCATCCATTTTGGAGTGTATCGCTCCATGCTATCCAAGAGGGAACTTGTGTCATTATTTGCCAGCCAACAGTGGACTTGTGTCGTTACACACTATTTAAGTGTGGACCTTTTGCTCTAATGTAAATGAACAAATAGTACAACAAATAGTCTTCTATAAGTATAGAAGATCTGGCTATAAACCATTTTATTATTTCTTCCTAGTTGTTTTTCTTTTCTTTCCCCATTTTTAGATTTTCAGGTACTCTGTTGCCCTCTGGGTAGCTTTTCATTTTAATTACGCTTTAATAGAGCCATCATGCTGTATTCAAAAACAAAAACAAAGAACATATTAACTAATCATGTTTAATTCTTGAATTATTTAGTTGAGATATTGAGTTAAGTTTTAAATAATCTTGCTTATTTCTTCTTTTCACCCATGCTGGAATGTGACTGTCGCTGTGTGCTATCCAAGAGGGAACTTGTGTCATAATTTGCCAGCCAACAGTGGACTCATGTCCTTTTTTTGGTAATGTGTATGAGCAAATGTTGCAGCCCTTTATGTGCAAATTACTATATGTGTGAATTATTATTATAAATTGGAATCCAGGGCTTGTAAAATCTCAGCAGCAGTTTTTTTTAAAATTTGGATTAGACAGCTTTGAATGTCTAATAAAAGTGATCAGAGTGATTAAAAATATAAATAAATTATCTTACGCCTGCCCATTTTATTTGTAACTTCATCCTGGTTGTTTTTCTTTTCCCTCTTGTTTAGTTTTTTGAACGGTGACATGTCCTCTTTACGGTTGTGCCTCTTGTTGTACTAGCTCTGACAGAGGTTGTAATTGATTCCATAGGAGGACAGATCAGATCAGGTTGGAAACATGTTCTAATGCAGGAAAGAGTGATTACTATATGCAAAGACAGATCTAACTTGGCTCAGCGTAACTCAAAATGACTGCCTATTCCACATCAATATCTTATGGCTTATCTTGCCTGATGTGTTCTGGCACATTTTGTACACAGATTTGGGAACATTACTACTCTGCACCAGTGGTTAAAACACCCCAGATGAACTGCACACTTATGTTTAGTAACTTTGAGATTTATTTTTAATTATTATGAATCCCAGATAAAAGTCAATTTTGCTGCTAATACTGCAGCATTTGAAATTAGTGCATGCAGCGAAGTTACTCCTAATTTGAAGATAAACATTTTTTATTCTCAGAATTCCAGTGGCCATGATTATTTAATATTTGTATCACAGAGAAAGGTTTAAATGTTGATAACATTAAAGTTAAATTATCATTTGAAAGAATCAAAGGCTTGGCAGTAAACAGGCACTCATTAGGTGAAACAATGGCTGCAGATAGTGTCACTGTAGCAGTGGGAGGTCCCCTGCTTGATAGGTAGAGATCGCTCAAAGATGCAAGTACCCTCTTTGCTTTTTCTTCAAAAAAAATTAAAAAGCACATTTTAAGTAATAATGTGGTAAAAGGCCTTTAAAGTAAATTTTCTATGTAATTGTTTTTGATTAAAAATGCCCAGAAACCCAAGTCCCCTGTTAGCCAATGAAGAATGACAGTCCACTGTTAGCCTGGTTCACGTGTATTGGTGTGTGTGTGTGTGTGTCACTGTGAAACAAAGATCTCTTTTCCAGCCCAGGCATCTTGTTCTGATTGCTAATTAGCTGCTTGTCAACAGTCATTCCTGTGTGCTTTCCTGTCACCGTTGTAGTACATGAACACGGTTTGTAGGAATGGATGTAGGTTTCCCAGTCACGCAAATATAGACACACTGCTTTCTGGATGCGTGTGCACATGTATACACAAAGAAGCAACAGAAAAAGCATAAGTGTACATGCATTTTTTATCTTATTAATCTGGCAAGACGATACACCGATCAGGCATAACATTATGAACACCTTCCTAATGTTGTGTAGGTCTCCCTTGTGCCTCACGGGCCTTCTGAGGGTGTCCTGTGGTGTCTGACTACTGAATATTGTTAGTGGGGGGGAGGGGCCTCTGTGGATCATCCCACAGACACATGATCAGTTTAGGATCTAGTGAATTTGGAGGCCTGGTCAACACCTTGTGCTGTTCTTCGTGTTTGTTTTTTTTAGTTGTTCCTTAAGTGTTTTTGTGTGTGTGTCTGTGTCAGGCTGCATCCTGCTGGGGATGGCTGCTGCCATCAAGGAGTGTCATTGCTATGGGTTGGGGGTGCCTGGTCTGGTCTAGGTGGGTGCTACATGTCTAAGTAACATCCACACCAATGAATGCCAGGTCCAAAAGTTTCCCAGCAGAACACTGAATTGTCACAAGATGGTGAATGTTATTTACTTCTCCTGTCAGTGGTCATAATGTTGTGGCTGATTGGTATATATACCTTGTTTATTCCACATTTAGCTATGAAAAGCTTGGGACGGTGGGACTTGAGGGAATGGCCTGGAGACATTTATAACCAACCTTAAAGCAAGTGTCAGTATTAAAACTGTATTATTGAAAACTCGTAAACAGAATCATGTCCCCACGACGTGAGTGATAAAAAGGACACACATGCGAGGCAACCTTCCTGTCAGCATGCACATCGTGTCTAATGAGGTGCAGTGCGGTCACCGGACCCAGTAACACAGTCACAGTGTGTTATTCCTCCACTGTCTGAGGTCTGTCTGAGCTCCCCTCACTCGCTAAACACTTTGCTCCGCCGTCGACTGCGGGGTGTCAAATTACCCAGCAGACATCGCACATGTGCTGATGCATTTTCACTGCAGCTGCTTGTGCTTCACTGCCTTCAAAACAAAGAGATTCCCAGCTGGTGTGTCAGAATTATTATACTTGTCCGGCTTGTTAAACCAACTGGGACACGACTTCAGCAACGTTTGACTCTGAATAATAAAACTTGCTCCGATTACAACATCTTCCTCTTGTGCTTGGTTTTTACTTAGATTCCCTCACAGAAGGTTATATTCCGTTTGAGCCCGTTTAAAGTTCATTCATCTTCTCCACTTCCTTTGTTGTGCAACACGTCCTTGTACGTAAAATGTTCAAAAGGACACATGACATTTGTTCAACATTGTCTTATTTGCCTCCTATCTTCAATGGAGTTCAAGGAAGTATCTACAATGTCTGGCGGTGAGAGATGTGAAACAAACAACGATCTTGTCGACTTGCTTTGTGCACTAGAGCATCCGCCCTGAACCTTTCCTTCAACAGGTTTTCACAGAAGGTTACTTCTAACTGCAATCACGCTCACAATACTCCAAAGAAGTCACTTGACAAGAAGGGCAAACAGACCTTTTGAATTTAAACAAATGCTGGATTTAGTTTGACAAAGACCGTCTCAATCGCTTCTTGCAGGAAGTCTGGTTGCCACCTCTGCCCCAGAACAAGATCTGCAATTCTTTACTTGAGTTATTTGAGCAAAAACTTAAAAGTGTCTCTGTGAAGGTTCTCAGTCGTCCAGGTCGTGGTGTATCCAAAAGGCGTTTAAGAAAGGCAGCTGGACTTGTAGAGTTTCTTGAAAGCATCTACGTCAGATCTCTAAATAGAGGAGGTGGACGGAGATATAGATATAGACTAGATATCAATTTACAACACAGTCCTTGCTTCTGTCCCGTTCACACCTTGAGATCAGAGCTTCTGACTGATAATGGGACTTTCTTAGGGAAAGAGGACAGGGACCAACAGTCCCCCCTCAACGATAGGTCTAGTTGTCAGTGGACACTAGTCATGCCAGTTTGTGGTCGTTAACAGAAACAAGTCAAGCAAGTTTTCTGATGGGCTACACCCACATATGTTCCCATTTAAACCTCAACGTCCCACCAGTGGCTTAGAACTGAAGAAGCCTCTCGGATGAGTAGAGAAACATCTTCAAGAAAGTCCAGTTGCCTTTCTTAAATGTTTTTTGGATGTTTAAGAATGCCAATCTCAAGTTTTCTTTGTGAAATTGACGGTTAGTGGAAGTGGCTGGTGAATTTAGTTTGGCATCTACCTTTAAAATGGGTACACACTGTGAGTGTCTCCTCAGTCGCTTCCTTTTTTCTACTGTCATGCTTGTTGGAACAAGAAATTCCCAACTGGAGGGAAGCGAGAAAAATGCAAAGAGAGCTAAACTAACACTTCCAGTCAGATGCTGCATATAATAAAAAAACACAGCAGTCGTACTGTACCAGCTCCTTTGACAGGTAATTAACCACCGCATGTTATTTTAAACTCTGCCGCCTTCAAAATGTACCAACTCTGTGGAAGGTAGATAAAGAAAGAAAATACACCTGGGGGGCCCGTGCCCCATTTAAATCACTGCTGAGGTTTTGCAGTAACCTCATTTTTTTTACTACATCTTTACTTTACTCCGTGTTGGACCATAAAGACTTACACTTAATGTGTCACAAGGTTCAGGTCCCAGTAATATTCAGCCAAAGGGGTCGAGTCTCAAGACGAGTGCTGAGTTATAACGCACTACAGCGAGCCTTGGAGGAGTCACCGGCTGAAAGCAAATCAATACCAGAGAAATACAGCTTCTAAATTATGAACTGTAAAATGCTTTTTTTTAAAAAAAACAAAAAACAAAAAACATGTCCTCCTTAAAGAGCTCAATAAATGAAGGGCATGTGGGCATGAGGCTGCCCATTTGGAAATCCCTGAACTGGAATAAAATATTCAAAATGAAATTATATTTCAATTTATATTCAATTTGACTAACCTGAAAATACCTCGTCTTGAAATTCATGAGTCAGTGTCAGTGTTGCTTTTTTTTCCAGTAGAGTGATAAAGTATTTCAGAACTTGCAAATATGTCGTTTTGTAATAAAACTCTCCAAATGAAACAAGTGTCGCAGAATTCAAATTATTGCTGTAGTTTAATTAAATATTCACACGAGGAAGGTTTAACGTTTAACTTGATACTGGCTCATGGTGACTGATTCTTGAATTTGCATGAGGATGTAAAGCAGCTTCTAAGAATAAAATAAAAGGTTGGCAGCTGATGTGCAATATGGTTAAATGGTTACTGAGCCTCCCTTTATATACATATAGTCTAATCTACCTGTGTTATAGACTAATGTTCTTGAATATTAGACTAAACAATATGTCCAGACTCATAATACATATAGTGAAGACTTTAAAGGGGAACTACTGTTTTTTACAACTTGGACCTTAATTCTGGCATTAAATACAATCGTTTACTCACCCATATAACTTTTGTGTAATTTGTAGTCAGTCGGGAGATAATTAGATCAGTGTACATCCATATAGTGGGAGTGACTGGGGCACCGAAACGCAGCCTCTAAATGACGCATTATCTGCCACGAAACTCGTTCATTACACCAATGCTCCTGCTATTGGTTCGTCCACAACCTCAGAATCGGAAAAATATTCAGCCATGTTGCAAAAAACTAGCAGTAGTAAATTACAGGTAAACAAGAGATGACATCATCCAGGTCAGAAGACATCATCCAGGCTCGGTAGGTCAATCTACAGACCCCAGATGATGATAACAGGTAACTCCGGACTCAACGGGGAATAGCACTAGCATACGACAACAAAATATTGGTGAAATGAACGAGTCTCGTGGCAGATAATGCGTTATTTAGAGGCTGCGTTTCGGTAACCCAGTCACTCCCACTATATGGATATACACTGATCTAATTATCTCCCGAACGACTGCCAGAAATAAAGTCCAGGTTGTAAAAAACAGTAGTTCCCCTTTAAATTAATGTAAAAAAAAAAAGATTTAATGTGTGTTTTTGGAGAAATCAAAGTCATGCCTCTATGGATCTGTACGATTCCAGTGAATAATGTCCAGTTGTCCATCAGAGAGACAGAGTGAAGAGGATGGACTCCTATTAAATTCTTGAGTTATTGCCAAAAAACCTTTGACCCCCAAATTCTAATCAGTTCATCCTCAAATGGACGTTTGTGCCAAATTTGAGATGAGGTATCGCGTTCACTAGAGTGGATCGGATGGACAACCTGAAAGCATAATGCCTCCAGCTGCTGCTGCTGTCACGGGTCAGGAGGCGTAATTAAAACATCTCTAAACCGAACGGCTCTCAGTCCATGCACTTCCTCTGTAACAAGGAAAGGCACAAATATACCGCCAAGAAGAAGGAGTTTTATCATTTCTCGTACGATGCAGACAACACATCTTGCCGTTTACTTCACTAAACACGTTGTTTGTGCACCTCTGTGACTGTTGATTTTAACGCTTCATTACGAAAGACATCACAAAAAATGCAAATGACAGTTAGAAAAACGAAAATAAATAAATAAATAAAACTAAAAACTGAATATATGCCACCAGGCTGTAATGTTTGGTGCATTCCAGGGGTGTTTCAGTAATGATAGTCTCAGGAGTCTTTTTAGTTCACTGAGCAAATGCCTGCGTTTCCCAGAAATGGGAGAATGCGCCTGAACGTGCCTCAGAAATTCAGCAGCGAGTTGGGACACTTAGAGGGATGAAGAACTGACAACAGGGAAGATATGAGTCATACAGTATCTCTCAGTGTCCACACACTGGTTTGTGGCTGCAGTGCATTCAGATCAACTGATGCATTGGTTTGTTCTGATCGTGCAACACTAAAATGTTTGTTTCTGGTTACGGCTTCTGGTAGATACAATCAGGCATAACATTATGACCACCTTCCTAATACTGTGTAGGTCTCCCTTGTGCTTTCAAAACAGTTATAATTCATCAGAGAATGGACATGGGTCTTCTGAGGGTGTCCTGTGGTGTCTGGTGACAGAATGTTGTTAGTGGGGGGGGGCTTTAAAGGGAGGGGTCTCCACAGATACTTGATCAGTTTGGGATCTAGTGAATTTGGAGGCCAGGTCAACACCTTGTGCTGTCCTTCATGAGTTCTTTTTTAATTGTTCCTAAAGTGTTTTTGTGTGTGTGTCTGTGTCAAACTGCATCCTGTTGGGGATGGCTGCTGCCACCAAGCAGTGTCATTGCTTGTGGGGGTGCCTGGTCTGGTCTAGGTGGGTGCTACATGTCTAAGTAACATCCACATGAATGAATCCCAGATCCAAAAGTTTCCCAGCAGAACACTGAATTGTCACAAGATGGTCAATGTTATTTACTTCTCCATAATGTCATAATGTTGTGGCTGATGGGTGTATATCCTGCAATTTAAGGTATTTTTGAAGATTTCTATGCAGTAGTCTCAATGTCAATCTCTGCCTTCAAGACTGGATTCCTCTTCTAATAAATGAATTCATCAAAGATGCTACCAACCGCAATGTGCCTGACTGACCCTGAGGCTACCAGTGTTAAAAATGTATGCGCCCCACTTACGCCATATGGCAATATAGGGCAGTTTAAACATTCAAACGTGTTCCTCACTTCCTTGTGTGAAAAAGCAACACTTTGGTTCGGTTTGGCCTCTAAGAGCCCGTGAAGCATAAAGACTGGATCTGACCCTCCAGTTGGTGTATTTTTGGTGGTGTGTGTATGTGTGAGAGCCAAAGAGTGGGTCTGTCAGCTCAGGGAGGTGTGCAGCGAGATGACACAATAGCCCATATTTGTTCACGTCGGAGCGCTTTTCAGTTGAACAGACTGAGCGATTGTCCTGTAGTCTAGCGCCAGATGCTGGTGCTATTTCAGGGCCAGCGGAAATTCAAAACTAATAGTCTCAGTGAGGAAGATGGCTGCTGTTTAAAATGCAATCTGACACTCGCAATATACTTTAACTGGAGAAGCAGAAGCAAAGAAATGAATGGGTTCCTAAGTAAAAAATTAAGATCTTCGGCTTTAGAAAGAGGAGAACTTCCAGACACAGGAACGTCAATATTAGGTCAGTTCTAAACTGCAGTGAAGCCCCGTTGAAAAACAGCGGCAGTCTGACGGATGTCTGTTACAGAGCTGTTTCTGTCCAGCTCTTAAAATTCACACGTTGTTTGAGGTACAGTAGATGTAAGATTGCCCAACGCCGCCCTCAGGCCGTTCATTAAATTCCCATCTCCTACCGTTCCTGAAACACATCAGATGTTCAGCCTTTAAGACACGCCGCAGTGATGTGAAACATAAAACCTGATACTGCTTTTTAATAAAGGCTCCACGCGAAACCAACAGTAAAGGTTACGCCAACACTACCTCTAATACACATGACGCCAACTCCTCCGCCGTGAAGACACGACTCCAAATAAAGTCGTGCGCTGCTTACAGTATTTACAAAGACATCTGACAATCTACGATTCAGAAGACAAGGCAAAGAGACAGAAAAAGCACCGTTTTAGTGAGTATATACACCCATCAGCCACAACATTATGACCACAAACCATATGGCGTAAGTGGGGCGCATACATTTTTAACACCGGTAGCCTCAGGGTCAGTCAGGCACAATGCGGTTGGTAGCATCTTTGATGAATTCATTCATTAGAAGAGGAATACGGTTTTGAAGGCAGAGATTGACACTGAAACTACTGCACAGAAATCTTCAAAAATACCTTAAATTACAGGATATACACCCATCAGCCACAACATTATGACCACTGACAGGAGAAGTAAAAAACATTGAGCATCTTCTTGACAATCCAGTGTTCTGCTGGGAAACTTATGGACCTGGCATTCATTGGTGTGGATGTTACTTAGACATGTAGCACCCACCTAGACCAGACCAGGCACCCCCACCCCATAGCAATGACACTCCTTGATGCAGGACGCAGCCTGACACGGGTGCAAATACAAAAATGGTTTAGGAACAAATAAAAAAAAACATGAAGAACAGCACAAGGTGTTGACCTGGCCTCCAAATTAGATCCCAAACTGATCAAGTATCCGTGAGATGATCCACAGAGGCCCCTCCCCTCATCCCAAAGCCCCCCCCCCCCCATTAACAACATCCTGTTACCAGATAACACAGGACACCCTCAGAAGGCCCACGTCCATTCTCTGATGAACTGTTTTGGAGGCACAAAGGAGACCTACACAATATTAAGAAGGTGGTCATAATCTTATGCCTAATCGGCATTTTATCCTCTTATTATTTAATTTATTCTTCTTTTTATTCTTCTAGGCGTACCTAAAGAAAAATAATATCAGATCATCTCTCTAAACCGACATGAAGTTGGTCAGAACAGCTGGAGGTAAATTGCTAAAATATACAGATCACTGAAAGATGATAACCTCCGCGCCGTGCTGATTCAAAAACAAATATCCAGACTATTTACTCGGAACCACATGGGAGAGGATTAATAAATCAGTAGGTGACATCCCTTAAATTATGTTTCAGGAAGCGTCCAATGATAAGTAACCCCGAGTTCACCTTGTTCGGCCCCGGAGCCCAAAGCTGATAATAACCTGTGTTTTGAGCTTGTGCTATCATTATAATACATTCAGTGATTGAAGCGTTTGAGGAAAGAAAAGACTCCCGAGCCAACAGAAGTTTTATAACCGTGCTAGTTTATCTGCTGAGTCAGATACGATCAGCAGTCCAAAAACTCAAACTTTGCAAATGAACTGAGCTGAAAACTTTCTGGTGCAAAGTTTAAACAAGATTTCAAATTTTCTGGATGTAGTAATGAACAAGTTGTGCAATCTGAACCAAAAACTCCAAAAAAAAATAAAAAAATAAAATCCTGGAATGCAGATTTCATCATTTGTGATGTGGGCTTCTGAAGCCCCGAGGGCAGAAACATGTTTGGATCCACTGGTTTAGCGGCGTCTCTGCGCCCTCCAGCTACCTCACAAACAATTTTTACACTTTCAAACAGGCTTGGCATGCAAAACATTTGTAGCTGGAGCGTTTATTGTTTTGTGCCCTTGGTTAACAGGAATTCAGGACTAGCTGGAGATAATCAGACATCACTTTTACAAATGGACACTTCTGAGTGAGGCATTGAAATATTAATGTGGCGATGAGGCCACGGGAGGATGCCTTTAATCCATGCCAATGCAAATGGACCCCAAGGTCATGAACATAACATTGCAGCAGCCTCTGGCCAGGACAGATTGAGTGGGAAAAAGCCTGTGAGATGGGGTTGAATACAGCACACACTGTATAATACGATGGCCTCCAGCCCACGCTTGGCTCGGGGGGGAATTAGCTGAAGCATGGGCCACATCAAAGTGTTTGAAACACAATGTGCGCTTTTTTAAACCACCACCCCTCTGACCTGCCATTTTCCCTGGCAATAGGATTCACAAACTAACCACAGGAACGCCGTTACCGAGGACAAGAGCGGTAATGAGCGGGGGGACGCGCGTTTAGGGACTTTCCAGCGCTGCCTTAATTTTCCTCGTTATTTTTTTTTTCGAAGGACGGGGAGAGGACGGCCCTCGCGGCTAAACACGCTTCAAGTGCAAGGAGTTAAAACTCATTTTAACTTCGGCTTGGAGGGCCCCTGCACTTCAAACGAGTTTCCGACAGTTGCATAGCAACAGTAGCACCTACAGTTTGTGTTTAGGCGATGCGAGCTATAGGCCGAGTGGTCCACTGGAGACAAGAGCTCCTCAGCATGAATAATCGAGCCCGGCGATGGAGCCCGAACAATTAGTGGGTCCAAAAGGTTTTAGCACAGCTCGACAGGACAACAACATCATAGAAAAACTTTTGAGGTTGTTTCTAAATCACCTCTCTACGATATGTACGAACCCACGTCCCTTTACAGCGCCCTCTAGCTCGGCGTAGCGTCGCCCCTGCAGACTACGAGTCCGAGCAGAGAAATGCACACATCTCGCACAAACAACGGAGGGTCTTTCCATCACATCTGTTGCAGAATCAAAACTGACAATCAAAACTCAAAGCCGGTTTCATTTCTGCAGAGAGGCTGATATTTGCTGCTCAAACAGACTAAACTCTGCAGAGGCAAGCTTTGTGCTTCCAGATAAAAATAAAAATAAGATCACTGGTCAGGGGTTTTCACTCGCTCCATTTTTTATTTTTTCTCCCCCGCCCCCCCATCTGTGCAGGGGTACTGCTGCAGCACTTGTCAGGGGTTTTTCAGTTCAGGTCCAGGTCTGTCCCAGTTCTGCGCCCAGTTAGGAGCAGGTTGTGTAACGATAAAAGCACTAATTATCCTCAGAGGACCTCCATTATTCTCCACAGTTTTTGTTTCTAAAAAAAAAAACGAGGTTGCTGCTATCACTTCCCTCTCCTCTGAACGCTTTCCTGCTGAGATGGCCTTTCACTGCTGAATGAACACAATCCCTGCATAGCGCTGTGTGGCTAATACCGACAATAATCTGTTTAACCCTTTGTTGTCCTGCGGGGAGGGTGCCGACTGCTCCCGACGTTAACGGCGTGACAGAACCGTTTGCCTTCATCGGCTTCAGACGGCAGATCACCACTCTGCCAATCTGCCAAATCACTTCCCACCCCTCTCTCTCTCTCTCTCACTCTCCTTCTCATCTAATGTACTCACTCCGATCCCCTCTCTCTCTTTCAAAGCCTCTCTTTTCATTTAACTAACTGGTGCCTTTTTAACACTGTCGTGCTGTCTCTCCTTATGCTTTCACTGTTTGAATCTGCTGCACCCCAATTAGTGGAAATGGGATGCTCTCCTCTGTCGCGGCCTCAATTTGGGATTTATACCGATAAGCAGAACGCTTCTTTACATAAAAACCTTGCCTGGTGCAGGATTAATGAATTACCCTACAACCTCTGCGTTTCATTAAAACATGTTCACGCGGGATAATGAAATTCACTGAAATCACAGGTGGCCCAGATAGTGTACAGTTGTGTAGGGTTAATACTTTACTTTACTCACGACTAATAACTAATCCATCTCCTTAGGTTCCAGCTGCTTGATTTGAAGTTTTGTGCCATGAATGCACTCAAAACACTTCCTCCACTTTCTATTTGATAGAAATAAGACAATAAATCACACTATAATGAACAGAAAATGATCATCAGGTTGGATACTTGAGGATATTCAGGCTGAAATGGAAAACCTAACCAATTTTACCCAAGCAGATTCATTGGAATCAATGCCTATTTTCTCTCCTGATGGCAATTCCAGTATCTAACTTCAGGTCTGAGTGCGTGACCGATGCCTGATTCGGTTCACGGAGGTTTTAAAATCAAAAGACGATCACCGTCTCACTTCTCTCGTGCCTGATTCATCTCTGCCTCGCTATTTTCTCTGCAAGAACCCCGGGCTGTATGAAAAATGGACGCCAGGACAACGCCGAAAAAGCCGAAGCAAGTAGAGCTCCCCCTGGTGGCTGGCTGCAGTATAGGGCCAAGCTAAAACACTACAATACGCGGATGGTTTCTGTCATTTCAAGTAGTTAATATAATACTGATGCATGTTCAAGTGTCAGTTTTTTGGATCGTTTTAGTTAGTTATTCATGGAAACAGGATGTGACATAATGGCGACCACCAGTTGTAACGCTAACCGCTCCATAAAACTGTCCTGTTTCCTTGTAACTGCTGGAGGTAGAGCAGAGCGGAGTATTAATTAGCACGAGTGAGTCTGGAGGAAGTGTAGTCGGGTCATCGATATCGCACAGACTCTATCTCCAAACTCGCAAGGTGGCGCCGCCCGTATCCCCGGGAAAAAAGCGTCAGTTTGCCAAATGCAAGGAAGTGGCGACACATTGTCCATATTTATATGCAGTCTGTGGCAAGAACTGCCACCTGCCAATGAGGACGAGGTCAATAAAGGAAATACAATTTAACTAGAGCCGTTAACGACACCAGGAAATAACCAAGCCATGTTTTGCTGGATCTAATAACAGCGGGTGACATTTTCTGAGGGTTTTATCTGCAGCTATTTTTAATTTGGTAAGCACTCAAAATGAACCTTTAACAGGGAAAAAGAAAGTGTTAAAATTGTCTTTCCGCCCGTCACTTCACCCTCTCTCCTGTTCAAATTACACTTCTTTTACCACCAGGCATCACACTGGGCTGCAGTGGTTTGGTTTGCGAGGTCGGGAAAATTATGCATGAACAAAAAAATTTAAAATTGGAACTTCAGAGTCTGAAGTGTAAAGAAGTGTTTTAAGTTATAAAGCTTGATGGTCACAGGCAGGAACGACCTCCTGTGGCGTTCTGTGGCGCATTTTGATTGGATGAGTCTATTACTGAGTAAGTTAGTTGGATGGTAAGACTGATGCTACTCTAGTCTGGCTTACAGACTGAAAACGGCTCGCCTGGCTCGGCCCAAAGGAGACAAAGATCCGCCTACCGGTATTTGCCAAACTTCACTACATTATGCATTATCTCTTTTTTTAATCTGCACAGAAGCTCATTCGTTTTCAGGAACCGCTTGTCCTCTGGAGCCTATCCCAGCTGCCATAGGGCGAGAGACGGGGTACACCCTGGACAGGCCGCCAGTCTATCGCAGGGCTAACACAGATTCACATTATTTAGAGGTCACGTGGCCAAGAAAAAGTCCAGCACATAATTTAAAAAAATCTGCATACATAAGCGTATTTTCCAAAATGTTGAACCATTCTTTTAACTATTTTTTTATTTTAATCAAGTGAAAATACACAGTCAGCAGATGCACAGCAAACACCCACTCTGTGGAGCTCAGCAGCGCTGCCGGACGCAGAAATGAAACTGCTACCAATCATGTTTTAGCAGGCGACGAGGCGTATTCAAACAAACTCCATTTTTAGCCCTTTAAGACCATTTTCCCTCCTCTTATCCTCTTATTCGCTCTCCTCTCACCCTCATCCTCTTGTTTGACCCTTCCCTTGCATCCTCGCTCTCTCTCTCTCTCTCTCTCTCTCATTTGCTCCTCTTCCTCCGCCGTCGTCCCATCTAAATAAATAAATGCAGAGATGGGCAGTGGCAGGGAGACAGAGAGAGAGAGGGATGAGAGAAGAAACTAGAACACTCCAACCTGGACACATCGTCCAAAGCAATTTGCTCAGATGGAGAGCGAGGCAGAGAGGAGGAGGAGGAGGAGGAGGAGGAGGAAAACAAGGAGCTTAAGAGCATCTCTGCTAAAGAGGGGATGGCTTAGAGAAAACAAGCAAAATGGACTGACAAGCTGAGCCACTGAGAGGCACAGAGCGGGAGAGAGCAAAATGAGGCAAAGAGAAAGTGTTGGTAAAATGACAAAATGGACAGAGCGAGCCGGGAGCCAGACAGAGGCGACGGTGGAAAATTGGACTGCTGGGTAACGGAGAGAGAAAGACAGAGACTACAAACCCAATTTAGCTCTTTACTGAAAAACTAAACGACTCTTTAACGGAAAACGGCCATGAAAGGCGAGAACAACTGCTTTAAACAATGAGGCCGACGCTTTTCACTCACCGCTTCGGTTTGATTTATTATTTACAGGCAAAATAAATTATGCATCAAACAGGATTTTAACCTGTAACGCGGCTGTGATTAGATTAAAAAACAACGTGCAGATGACAGAAGATTAATTCGCCGCAGCTTTTAAAGTAGTTTAATTAAATATTTTAGCGAGCACAAACACCAAATAGCTCCAGGTTCCAGATTGTGTGTCCGTCTTTGAGGGAATCTTCTTCTTTTTTTTTTTTTTTAAATTGATTACTTTCGTGCATTGGCTTCGAGGCTGTCTGATACTGTGAAGTCATTTTCAGCATCTTCTAAAATTTCATCCACTCAACAGTTAAACAGGCCGATCGAATAAATAATAATAAGACATTAATCTATAATGAGAACAATCATTAGCTGCAGGCCTAATTAAAAAGCTCAAAACTGAGACGGTTCATATCAGCGGGAAAGCATTCATCTTGGAAAAGGTCTGGCAGTGGGGGCATCTAACGACTGAAACACAGTCCTTCCAGCTGCAATATTAGTTCATCGTTAAGCAGAGACACACGTCCACGCACTGATCCCCAAGACAAGCTTGAAGTCTTTAGCGAGTGCCTTGACAAAGCGGCGAGGGCAGGGACGGACTTCTGGGATCAGGAATGTCAACAGACCGTTGTCAGGCTTGTCAGGGGACGACGTGACATCCCGACCCGCTATCCCGGCTCCTCCGCTGGGGCCCAACCGTGAAGTGCAAGCAGAGGCGGATTGGGTTGTCTCGACTGTGTCACGCTACACTAGATAGCAAAATAAATTGTCGGCCCCCGAAAGCTCATTTGTATTCCCCGCGCCCCGTATCGGGCCATTAGTGAGCCGATACCAGAGCGACTGAGCTGCAAAGCAACTGCTGAGAACGGACTGGTGCAACAAACAAAAACAACAGTAGTAGTGAAATTCATGAGAAAGAGGAACAGAGGTCATGACCATGTCCATTCTCTGATGAGTCACAACTGTTTTCTAGGCACAAGGGAGACCTAAACGATATTAGGAAGGTGGTTATAATGTTATGCCTGATCAGTGTTTCCAACGCAGTGGGGTGGAGGTGGTTTACTGTGTCTTTATTGTGTCTGATTGTGTTTACATGAACTTGCCTGCAGATGTTTCCACGTGGATTTTTGAGATGGCCGTCGCCTTGGTGTGGCCAACTGGTTGTGTGGGCCAATTTGGATGTATTTGATTAGAGCGACTTTAAATTCAAACAAGAGAACCACTGAGAACCACCCTACCCTTCG
The DNA here is from genome assembly GCF_963514085.1 of Chelon labrosus. Classification (NCBI taxonomy): domain Eukaryota; kingdom Metazoa; phylum Chordata; class Actinopteri; order Mugiliformes; family Mugilidae; genus Chelon; species Chelon labrosus. The sequence goes on from NC_140349.1 coordinate 5,349,334, forward strand.
TGGCTTAAAGGGGAACTACCATTTTTTTACAACCTGGACCTTATTTCTAGCATAAAATACTATCGTTTATTCACCCATATAACTTTGGTGTTATTTGAAGTCGTTCGGGAGATTTTTAGCTCCAGCAGAGAGCTGCATATATCCATATAGTGGGAGTGAATGGGGCACCGAAACGCAGCCTCTAAATAACGCATTATCTGCCATGAAACCTGTTCATTTCACCAATATTTTGTTATGATACGCTGGTGCCATTCCCCGTCTGTGGATTTATTACTATTTATATAAGTTACAGGTAATCAAGCTGACCCTCGCGGGTGCATGCAGTGCTCAGAGATCATCATCCAGGTCAGAGGTTAGTAGGTCAATCAACGGACCCCGGATGATGATAACAGGTAACTCCGGACTCAACGGGGAATAGCACTAGCGTATCATAACAAAATATTGGTAAAATGAGTTTCGCGGCAGATAATGCGTTATTTAGAGGCTGTGTTTCGGTGCCCCAGTCACTCCCACTATATGGATATATGTGGCGCTCCGCTGGAGTTAAATATCGTCCGAACGACTCCAAATGACAAAGTTATATGGGTGAGTAAACGATCTTATTTTATGCCAGAAATAAGGTCCAGGTTGTAAAAAACAGTAGTTCCCCTTTAAACCACGAAGGGTAGCGTGGTTCTCAGTGGTTCTCTCGCTCCCCTTTAAATTTGAACCATCTGCTTTCCTGACTATAAACAAGCCAAAAGGAGGCCTTACTGCACAGTTAAAACATACAAAGCTACAGAACGAATGTTATATTCTACATATATTACGTCCCTTTCATTTATTTTGTAAAATAATCACACAATGTTGTTGCATTGCTGGCCGACGGCAACATCCTGTCCTTTCTAAGTGCAGCAAAAGAACAGATGAATGCGTGAGGAAGGACAAAGCAAGATTCTTTGTTCCGCAGTTTCGTGACACATGTCTACTCGTACTCATTCAGATATTAATCGTGCAACCTGTCCGACCGCTAAATGGACGTTGTGCACGCGAGGCGCAGATCGGGACTAAGATTTTTATTCTGGCCGTTTCGCTCGGTGGCGCCGCGAGGCTGCCATTACCGTGCAGCGTGTTGGGGGCCTGAAAAGAGAGATTTATCGTCGCTTTTGAATCAACGGTGCGGCTCAATAACAACTTGAGCCACAAAACACACGGCAAACAAAAGTCGGCGCATTCAAAAGCAGTTGAGGGAACGAAGGAGAGAAAAGAGAAGGGGGTGGAGGGGGTGAGGATGGTGGCTGCTTTCAGGCTCGCAGGAGTGATTTTCTCTCTCAATAGGAGTACTTAAGGCTCTATGGATTATTAATGGCCTATCTCTGAGGAGCACCCCCCCACACTCATCCTCCTCCTCCTCTTTCTCCTCGTGTCACAGTGTTCTCTATTTCCCTTCTCCCCTCCCTCTCTCCTCTGCTACCTCTTTTACCCTCCATCTCTTCTTGTCCTCATTGTCCCCATTTGTCTCCCAAGTCCAGTTTTGCTCTCTACCGTCACCTCACTCAATCGTGACCCAGACTTTCTCCAGAGTTCATCTGCTTTTCACTTTTCACTCCCGTCTTTTCAGTCCCCACTTCAACCCCCTCTCACTCAGTCTGTTTGAGCCCCAGTTCATCATCTTATCTTTCTCTCCGTCTTCTTTTCAATACCTTCTTCCATTTCATCTCCCTCTCCCTCTTCTTCCTGCGGACACTTCATTCCTCTCACCCTGCGTTTCATTTGCAGAGATCTATATAATTCGGGCGTGAATACAGAGCCTGTGTGTCGTCGATGCAATTTTTTGGGAGAAACTCTTAACGCTAATAATGAAAGCGCCATGATCGGTCGCCGAGGTCCTCACTGCGTATCCGGGTCTGAACGAACTGACACGTTGACACCAAGTAGCTCAAAATGGCAACGCTCATTATCCACCCCGGCCTCCTGCGTCACTGCATCGTCTGACGGTGACAAGGGTGTGTCCAGTAGCTTTCCACCAACTCACCCTCCTTCCATTTTTAACCTCCTTTGGTAAGAAGACACTCGTTTGTCCTCTCGGTGCTGCTCAGCCTGTACCTCTTAGCTGCCCCTGATTCGCCCTCGTCGCTAGCCTTCTCCCTCAGTGTGTCTTTTTTTAGAAGGACATAACAGCGCCGTTAATGAATTGTTTATTAACTTGACTCTGCCGAAGCGCCACTAAAGTCACACAAAATTCAATTAACAGCCTCTTCCTACTTGCTACGGTATACACCGATCAGGCTTAAGATTATGACCACCTTCCTAATATTGTGTAGGTCTCCTTTGTGCCTCCAAAACAGTTGGGACTCATCAGAGAATGGACATGGGCCTTCTGAGGGTGTCCTGTAGTGTCTGGCAACAGAATGTTGTTAGTAGGGGGCCTTTGAGGGGAGGGGCCTCTGTGGATCATCCCACAGATACTTGATCAGTTTGGGATCTAGTGAATTTTTTAGGCCAGGTCAACACCTTTTTCGATTTGTTCCTAAATTTTCCTAAATCGATTTGTTCCTTTTGTGTGTGTCTGTGTCAGGCTGCATCCTGCTGGGGATGGCTGCTGCCATCAAGGAGTGTCATTGTCCGTGAAGGTTCTCAGTCATCCAGGTCATGGTGTATCCAAGAAGTGTTTAAGAAAGGCAACTGGACTTGTAGAGTTTCTTGAAGATGTTTCGCCACTCTTACCTGACAGCTCAATGACAGCTAAGTATCTAGCTGTTAATGGCCACGAGTCGTGCCAGTTTCTGATCGTTAACACAAACAAGTCAAGCAACTTTCCTGATGGGCTACACCCACAGATGTTCCTATTTAAATCTCACCTTCCTACCAGTCCCTTACAAATTGAAGAAGCTACTCGAGTGAGTGGTGAAACATTTCCAGTTGCCTTTCTTAAATGCTTTTTGGATAAGGAGTGTCATTGCTATGGGGTGGGGGTGCCTGGTTTGGTCTAGGTGGGTGCTACATGTCTAAGTAACATCCACACCAATGAATGCCAGGTCCATAAGTTTCCCAGCAGAACACTGAATTGTCACAAGATGGTCATTGTTATTTACTTGGTTATTTACTCGGTGTACGTGTGTTCAAGACATAGTTTAACTAACTCAACTCTCAACCAGTAAGATGCATATTTAGATGTATTATATTTCTAACACGCAGCAGGTTAGTATATGCTTACCATCAAGCCTTCTCCCCGTTGCTTCAGATATCAGTTCTGCTACAACCTTAATAATTGTATTGAAAATAACCTCATGCTGAGAAGTTTGCCCCACATTTCTCTTTCAAATTTTTAACTCGGCCGCTAAACTCGTCAGTTAATCAGCATTCACGCGTTTTCCAAATTCTCCAAAATTGGGCCACTTCTCTCCACTTGTCATACTCTTTCCTTTGATTATCTCTCCCTCTTATTGTCTTTGTCTGTTAATGCTCTTCCACACTCTTTGTTTCGTTATTCAGACAGAAAGCGAACAAGAGACACAGAATGGAGGCTGACGGAGAGAAGAGAGACAAACAGGAACAGGACTGAGGTATGAAACCTCATCCGAGGACAGATGACCTTTTGAAATGCGTGTCAAGAAACAACAACTCTGAACTCAAGAGCACCGGGAAAGTTGTTAGCGTGCTTTAATGCCAGCTCACATCGGCCATGTCACGGTCTTTCTGGCATGGCTGAGTGCTTCAAGGTGCACATTTTAGATTCCATTGAACAGTTTTACAATCACGCTTAAAGCCGGGCTGTGACAACATGCCCGTCTCTTGTCCTGTTAATGACAGGTCTTTCACTCCCGGTTCTTTTGAAACACCGAAAACGAGAAGTTCTTGTCGCGAACGACACGTCACAGAGGGAGAAGTGCTCCACCCACAGAAACTAATATTACAACAACAAAATCTTAGGATAAAGACGCCTTAGTTCAACCCACGTTTTGACTGACAGGCGGCGTGCCGGTGCAGAAGTACTCAAACCTGGAACCAAATTCAAAACAATGCAAGATTTGATAACTGCATTTCCTCTACAAAGTCAAACAGTACAGCCCTGACAGTACTTTTATTTCAAGACGATACACCTGGCATATAGGCCGACAAATAGAGTCGGAGAGAATGGAGGAAAGATCTATGTAGAGTCATTGCTCTGCAAGTCTCTGACTGGTGACTATGATGAATTAATGAAATCACTGACAAATTGCTCAAGGCAAGCCAGCAGCAGACAGAGAGGCAAAGACAGAAGAGAAATAGAAGGGCAGGGCGAGCAACAGATGAGAAAATTAATGAGTGAGATGACAGGGGGGAGTACAGATGAGAGACAGAATGAGAATGAAGCGGAGGGGAGGGGGAGTGGAAGGGTGAAAATGAAAGTGAAGAGGAAAGGAAGAGCAAGGGCCAGATAGGAAGGAAGACGGGCAGACGGAAGGAGATAAAACCCAAGGGACGGGGGAAAAAAAAAACTTAACGGACAACGAAAGGGCAGGAATGAGAATGAAGCGGAGTAAAGAGAGAAGAACGAGGTGAATCGAAACAAAAGGGGATGGAACGAGGGCCCTAAAGAGGAGGAAACAGGAGGAGAAAGGGAGGTAAACAGGGTCAAAAGGCAGAGAGGGTGCAGGAATAGATGGAGACGGAGGAAAAGAAAAAGTGGATGTGACAGGTGAAAAGGAAAAAGGGGAAAAACAGCATATAGAATGAGGAAGAACGGAGTCGAGGGGGGGTGGGGGGCCCGAGCCAGCCAGGCGGCGCCCGAGGCGATAGCATTGTCTCTGCATTCGCATGGGTGAGTGTGTTTACACTCAGAGGAGATATTTGCAGCGCCAGAAAAGACACATCGTCGGTGGACAGATGCCCAGAGTTACACTCGTCCATCCCTCGTGTCCTTCTCGCGTCCTTGTGGGGCAACATCTTCATTTCATCGAATTTCTACTGTTTCGACAGATTCAGGTGTGCTCTGCAGGACTCGATCTCCACAGTCAGTTTTTTTAGTGAGGGGACAGAAACATTACCAGCAGCAGCGGTGCATCTCCGTGCCAGTCATAGTGAATGTGCAACTCTTCCCCAGTAAGACGTGAATGTCTCCTCAGATTAGGGGCATGTCTAAACTAAGCCGAGCTGAACTCATTTTCAGGTCTCTAGTAACCATTAAAATTTCAAGACGTTTCTTTCAAAACTAGGAACCCTGCTCTTTTACACGAACAAACTCAGACAGGTGAAGCAAATCTTTTAAAAGAATACGTGTCTCTGGAAGTTGGAGAGGGTAATAGATCCATGAGTCTGGAGATGCCACTCTCATTTAGGAAGGATTTTCATGGCAGTGGTAGTGCTGTGTCTGAAAGTTGAACCTGCGTGTTTGCGTTTGTCCGTGTTCAACGCCGTGGCCTTACGTTCTGGAGGAGTTGAGTGTCAAGTCCGAGTTTTCTGCTTTAGCACACCTTACTTTAAGCTTCAACAAAAGGACCTCTAGCAAATGCATGAGAGGGGGGCTGCATATTTTATGCAGGCCTGGTGTAAGCCCGAGCATGGCCATATGGTAAAATATCCAAATGCCCGTTTTTTCAAGGCCTGCTTAGTCGGATTAATTTTTTATTTTAGCAGGGCGGGACATTTGTCAACTCTCACTACAGTCAAGCCCTCGTATCTGTGACCAACAGCTGACAGCCGTGAACTGGACAACTGGTCAGTTTAGCAAGGTTAGATTGTTTCTGGCCTGAAATGCAGATGAACGCTGATGAATTTAGGATTACGGACTTATATTATATTATCCCCCACGTGTGTCGAGTACATATGCTCACACACTGCATGAATCACTTCCACTTTTGCTAATCCTCCTCATACTGAATCAACTATTGGCAGAGCTGTGACTTAGCCACTTTAAGTCAGGAACCGGCTGCGGACATGGTTTGATCATGAACTGTTCTTGGTCAGCATCACATACACGTTTTTTTTATTATATGACTCATCTCAGACTTCAGAATTTAATTTAAAAAAAACAAAAAAACATGCTGCTTGTTGGGGCACGCCTGCTTGTTCCCACCTTTAACGAACACGTCTGCCGTTTCTAATATGAACATCAAGCTTGCTTTAACCTTTAGAGCGTTATTGTAGGGCATAAGAAGAGTTTTGTTTTATCTGTGACATAAACATGGTTACCCTTAAGTGGCATATATTTAGACCGTGGACCGTATAGCTCCTCAAAAGTGAAGCCAAAGCAAGTAGAGCTCCCCCTGGTGATAGGCTGCAGTATAGGCCATAAGCCCCGCCTCCTCCATGTTAGTGGGCGAGACTTGGGCCAAACTAAAACGCTAAAATACACGACAAATATTTTTAAGTATGGTTTCGGTCATTTTAGGTAGTTAGTATAATGCTGATGCATGTTTTAGTTAGTTATTTGACGCTATAGAAACAGGATGTGACATCACGGTGACTACCAGTTGCCATGCCAACCACTCCGCAAAGCGGTTTCACTCTCAGATCATGCTGCGAACACTCTGGCTCCAAACTCGCAAGATGGCGCCGCCTATATCCCCGGGGAAAATGGCGTCAGTCTGGCCAAGGTAACGAAGTGGGAACGCATTGTCCATATTTATATACAGTCTATGTTTTAAACCATTAGAGCATAAGCGCTGATTCAGACAACTTTATCACATTAGACAACATTAGGCCTTTTCTTCATGGTATTTAATAAAGCAGTTATGCTTAGGGTTGATGCAGGGGTGGACCTTGCAGACCACATTTGACCCTGATTTGACCTGAAAATGTTGCCTTGATCTTCTCCGAGTGGCTGGGTAAAAACCACATGCTTCTAAAGCTCACTGAGAGGAACTGGGACGCAATTTAAAATGTGTAGCGGAAGTCACCAAATACAGCTCGTCGCCCCATAAAGGGTTAAAGCAGCATCCTGGAAACAAGCTCGGGAAACCTTGGTGGAACTGGAACAGAGTTTAGAAGATTTAAGAAGCTTATCCTACTATCAAATTATTCAGAGAAGACGAGAGTACGCATAACTTGGAGAATACAAACAGACTAAACAGGTTTATGGGAAGGAGGTGAAATAATACGACGCTTTTATTGCATGCGTTTGTTGAAATCCTTCATCCCTTTCCCGCTGCTTTCATTTCTTGCCGATAAAGATATAAATGTCAGGTTGGATGAATTCCACAACCAAGAAGAAACTTCATCCAATATTACATTGAATGCCACATTTGCACCGCGCTACATCGATTCGGCCGTTCACAGGAAATAACGCCTCAGATCCTGCCAGCGTTTCACTCTGAGCAGCACAGTCGCATGCTCACAGTTGGAATTACGATCCCCCGAACGGCCGCATAGTTTACGAAATAACACTAATCTGCTAATGCTATCGTGTCATGTTGCCAGTACTTGTGTTTCTGTTGTTAGCGGTGGAACTGCACATTGTGGCACACCCCATGTCCTGAGGTCTCCTGCAATCCTCCGTCTTCCTTCTCCCCTAACGCCTCCTTGAGCTTTTTTTTTTCTCTCCTTGAGCTTCCAAAAAAGAGAAACAAAGCTGGCGCACGACGATGCCAAGCTCACATCCAGCCATCACAGACACAGCTAGCCAACATGGCATTGCGAGGCTTTCAGACAGACAGACAGACAGACAGACAAAAAACCGCAGGGGAAACTGTGGAAAAGTAAAGATGGAGGATTGGAGGCTGCAGGCCTCTGTAGGGCTTTTGGTAAATGGAGGACGTCGGGGGGAGGGAGGGAGGCGACGGTCCCTCTCCTCACCCACCACCCCCTCCCTCATATCACTCCCCTCTGTCATCTCTAAAACATGCACCAATGCTCTCAACGCACGGCAGCAATGTGCAGCCACACGATAAACCGGCCAGGCGGGAACGAACAAGCTGCACACACACACAACTCGCACACATCCACCGATACATATCTGTTTATTTTAACATGCCGTTTTCATTCTGCAAGTCACCGCTCACTCCTCCCTCCCATCCACCTATCCATCCATCCACCCTAATTCACTCGACCTGCTCAAACGGAAACACTCGCGTCTTATTTTTCAGTTTTCTGGCTGAGGAGATACTCGAGCATGCTCTGAGTTAGGTCACGAGCTCGATGGGAGTCCAATGATGTCCGACCTGCCCGTGACATCATGATGGGTTCGACTGCAGGACACCGACTACAGTGTGTTGCTTCCGCTTTCTTCCCACTTTAAATTAAGAGTGGCCAAAAAAATACACCTTCTTCTTCTTTTGACAAATACCTACAAGCTCGGAACCTCTCACCACAAATTACTATCATCTGTGATTCCCTGCACCCACGTACACTCTCTAATCCACTTCACACACACACGCACACGCCTGACCCAGCTCTGACCTGCCCTGACCTCTATTTGCTTTATATCGCAGTCTCCCAGTTTTAAATCTTCCGGACCGACTCCAAAAAGCAGACCCCCACTCCCATAAATCCTCTCTGAAAAGGACCGAATGTCAATGAAGTGCTACTTGAGAGTGTATGAAGGGTCACCCACACTGAATCCCTCAACTAAATAGCGACAGAGAAACGGAGCTCCATCATAGCCCGCGACCGGCCTCGCTGATGAAGTGCGCGCTCGCCAAAGCCGTCGGATAAAGCAAAAACGGCAGCAGAGCGAGGTGTGCAGCGTCGGACGGCATTTGTCACCAAGCGACACTCGAGACCTCTCAGCTCGACTCGCACAGCCAAGACAATTCAGCTCTTTTGATGTAATGCACCACCTCAACTCCCCCCACGCACACTGCTTGGCGGTCGATGGGTTCATCTATCATTCTTCTAAACAGTGAAAAACGCTATTGTTGAGCAGCCCAAGGTGCCACATACTCGGCCAGGTAGCATTTTTCACAAGCCAGTTGGTGAGAATTCAGCTAAAGAAGCTATTAGAGACTTACAAACTGCCACCAAGCCTGAAATGACAGAAACATCTTGTCTCAGTTGGTATTATTGCTTGAAAGCATAGACTGTATATGAATATGGACTATGTGTCGCCACTTCCTTGCATTGGCCAAATTGGCTATTTTCCCAGGGATAGGGGCAGCGTCATCGTGTGAGTTTGGAGCCAGAGGCTGATCAGTACGATCCGAGAGTGGACCGGCCCACACTTCCTCCCAACCCACTCGTGTTTTCCTTTAATTAATACTAAGCTCTGTTCTACCTCCGCCATTTACAAGGAAATGTTGGATTATACACTAATAGTTTTTAATTTTTAATTTTTTTCTCCTACGGGACCACTTTACGCAGCGGTTGTCATGGCAACTGGCAGTCACCATTATGTCACATCCTGTTTCTATAGCGTCAGATCACTAAAACAAAACTTATTTGACAAATTGACTCTTAAACATGCATCAACATTATACTAACTACCTAAATTAACAGAAACCATCCTTGAAAAAAATTATTTGACGTGTATTTTAGTCTTTTAGTTTTCCTAAGTCCCGCCCACTAACATGGAGAAGGCGGAGCTTATGAGCTATACTGCAGCCAGTCACCAGGGGGAGCTCTACTTGCTTTGGCTTCACTTTTGAGGGGCAGTTCCGTCGCCCATCTTGTTTGAAATGGCCTACTTAGGTTCCATAATAAGGGTTGATCGAGCCAGTGACACAGCTCCTGAGACAATACAGCATGAAAAGTTCATGTGTCACTATAAGCTGTCCGTAAATGTCAGCGCTGGCTTAATGATCACACACGAAAGGTATATAATATAAATGTGGGGCTGATGGTCAAGCAGTAGATTAACTGTACTCTGAGCTGGATAAGAAAAGGTGATGCGGAGATCAACTTTAGCTTTGAAAAGTTTGAATGTCATGTCAACAGTGACCTTTATTTTACAGCAGAGTTACTTCGGAACCAGGACTTAATTCTGACGCTGTCAACTGCACGAGGGGATTTTTCTGCAGTGGAAGTTGCATGAGGTTGAATAGGTTAGTCTCGAGTTAACTGTAATTTTGCCTAAATTCCTTCTCATTTGCTTGCACTTCATGATCAATTAGCTACCACCAGAAAAAAATTAATTAATAATAATGAAGCCAACGTGGAAGTACCAAAAACTGCATTTTCTCAAATTATCACTTGAGGCTACGTCCATGTTAAAATGTTACATCAGAAATAAACATGTTTACAGCCTACAGCTACAAATACGTTTCTGCTTAATTTCTCCATATCCACCAATGAGCCACAACATTAAAACCACTGACAGGAAAAGTAAATAACATTGACCATCTTGTGACAATACAATTGACCTGGCATTCATTGGTGTGGATGTTACTTAGACATGTAGCACCCACCTAGACCAGACCAGGCACCCCCACCCCATAGCAATGACACTCCTTGGTAGCAGCAGTCATCCCCAGCAGGATGCAGCCTGACACAGGCACACACACAAAAACGCTTTAGGAACAACTAAAAAAAAACAAAAAAAACATGAAGAACAGGACAAGGTGTTGACCTGGCCTCCAAATTCACTAGATCCTCAACACATTTATTTCAGCAGGCAGGTTTAATTTTAGACTGTACCATGGAGACGAGGGCTAAAGCAAATGAAGCCACGATTCAGAAAAGGAAAAACAAAGGTAAACAAAATAAGACCAGAAGTATCCTGTGAGTGGTTAAATACCAGCCATTGTTCGTTTGCCTCAGAGCCCTATTGTTTGTAGTTTGTATCTTGATGTGCCACCGGTTCCCCTACAAAAGACCAAGGTTATGACCCATGGTCCGGTTTGTCCTTCATTGTGGCAGGAAAAAAGAAAAATCTGTGCTGTGTACGAGCAAATTCTATTGGGTGTTTATAATAAGCGCGCTGGAGGAAAAGGTCAGAATATCTGCAGGCTGTTTTGTCCCAAAATGCAAAAAACAAAAATCTTTAAATACACCAAGCTGCTGGAGTAGGGAGAAAGACACAAGGCGTTTAGCCTCCACTAACCCGCCGGCGAAGCTTTGCCACCATTACCTTGCTTCTTTTCATCCATTACAGAGGCAATTTAAATATTATACTCGTCTCTTGGTCGGCCTCAAATTCTTTCCACCATTACTCCTGCCTTGTGTTTATGCCTCTTGAGATCTATTTCCTGCTCCCTGGAGAATAAGCAGAGCAGTTCAGCTTCCTGGCCGAGAGGACCAGGCTTGGCGTGGACGGAGAACTTTTACTCATGGCTACGAGGAACCCTCATTTTCTCTCTTGTTAGATGTTGCCTCATCTCTGCTGACACTAAACAACAACCACAACAGCACGGAAGCAGCAGCAGCAGCAGCAGCAGCAGCAGCAGCAGCAGCAGCAGCAGCAGCAGCGAGCCTGGTGGCTGTGTGCATGTGTTTGTGTGAAAGCTCCGCCGGCTTCTTTATGGTCTACGCTGAGTAAGCCACCTACTGACAGCTCTGTGAAGCTGAACTGAGACAACACACCTACAGCGATGCTTTCTAGCTGTGTGTGTGTGTGTGTGTTACGGTGCTCTCATTATCAAGCGAGGATGGGACGGCAGTGATTCATGCCGCCTATTTCGGTTTAAAGCTTCGTCACCTCCCCCTCTGCTTGTTTCTCCTGTTTTTCTTTGCCTCCTCACATCGTTGTCGTTCACTTTGCCAAGTTCTCCATCTCTCCTACCTCATCCCCATCTTCATTTTGACGTTTCTTCCTTGTTTTTTCCATCTTCATCATCTGTCCCTTCTGCTCTCTCTCTCTTTACTCCTTTGTTGCTCTCTCATCATATCTCATGATGAATGCCTCCTCTTTGACCTGTCACCACCTCCCAGGCAGCGCGCGCAAACTCGAGCCGACCGCATCTTTTCTCGCAGCCGAAGCACGTACGGCTCCGGGCGCAGCGGGCGGGGGACATGTGTGAGCGCTCATCCCGTCGCCCGTCCACGTGTGTCACAACTGGCTCCATCGACCCACGCGACCCTCCCGCCATCTCAACCGCCGCCAACTCCAGGCTACAATTAAATCTCCACCCCAGAGGGCTGTCATCTGGCAAAAAACAAACGCACCTGTGACAGCCGGGGGTCTGCAGAGGAATGACATATGCGCCCACCTGTCAAATGGGTCTGGCAGGGTTTGATAGCCTGGGTAGAGCTGGCTGCACCGCCTGTCCATTATGTCCTGACCTGCCTTGTACTTCTGAGCTACAAGCGAGCGCTGGCGTCTCCTCCCGAGTTTAACTGGCAGAAGAGATTCCCCAAGTGAAAAATAAATCAACATCTTCATTATTTAGCTTTAATTATTTATCCGTAATTCCTCCACAAAGGATCTTCGGCGCACGTTTGTCCGTCTTCGGCCAAGCTAAATTAAATCAAACGTCCCCATTCGCACGTGGAAGCTGCCGCCCCGCTGCCACCAACAGCTTCCGTCTACTGGGAGTTGAGTGCTTTGCTCAAAGGTAATTCGACAGTAATTGGCAAGGGCATGCTTTTGTCAAACTGCCAGTAAAGCAGTTAAAGTCCATTAGAGGTGGAGGGGAAAGCCAAGTGCCCTTTAATGCAAAGAACAGTTGAACTTTCTAGACCACACAGTGTCTGCTGCCTCTTATCTTAAGGACACTGTTAACATAAGAAGTCATGTTTGTCACTGCGGAAGATGGACGTAGTGGTGAGCGGTATTACACAATCATGTCCTCTCAATTTTGGATCTTCTTATGTCTGTACATGGACAGTTTCTTGGTAGAAAGTGTTACATGAGCCCGGATACCGATATATCCGATATATTGTCAAAAGCCTTATTTGCATGGGATTAGTTTTACCTGGGGACGTTGCGTGATTCAGAAATGACCTCCCTACGTCTGTGTTTCATGTGGCGCATTGGCACGGGATAAGCAAACCCCGTCTTTTACGCAAGTTTACCATCCATAGTTATGTCTCCGCTACTTTCCTCTTCACTCCACTGCATGTCAGAGGACATTTTACACATACAAAACAACCCTGCGGCTTTTAAATCAGCCCCACCGTTGCCTACGAACACATTAATGCTGGATTTAATGATTTCACCCGTCTAAATGGGTGAATGGGTTGGCGACGTCCCGACGTTGCACCCAAACATCTGTCCAAACTTTGATTTACAACACGTCCTTCGTGATTCTTAAGTGACAAGAGGCAGAAAAGCCTCGAATCAAACAAACCCCCGAATGACAGAGATGTCGATTCGCACTGGATTAGTTTTATCACAGGATCTCTGTGTTACGAGAAAAAGGGTAGGTAATCTGTGGTGTAATTTTTACTTTACAGATTACAGACACGGACGATTCGCACGGGATTAAGATCACCGACGACCTCCACTATTATCCCAGGTAAAACTAGTCCTGTGCGAATAGGGCTATATACAGTGGTGTAGTGGCCACTGGCTGACTGGGCTTCCTCCCAGAGTCCAAAGACACAGGTTAATTTTTCGAGTCTAAAATTGGCCGTAGTTGTGAATATTTGCTTGCCTGTCTGTGTTAGCCCTGTGATAGACCGGTGACTCGGCCAATGACAGCTGGGATAGGCTCCAACCGCCCTGAAACCCTCTACAGGACAAGCTGTTATGGAAAATAAATAAATGAATGGTATTCTGCCAATATTGTATTGAGATGATGAAATCTCAGAGACGGTGATCTCAAAATTTGGCCAACAACCCCCAATGATGAGGCTACAAACAGATGATCATACTTTGTAATTTGGATGAATTGACCCTTTAGAGGAAACGCAGGCTGTGGACATGAGCAGAGAGCAGCACTAAGGAAACAACATATTCAAAGATCAAGATAAATCTATTTTTTATTTATCACCTTGTGTGAAACTCCTCAGTCTGAGCACATTTAATCTCAATACGCCTTCTGTTCACGTTCTAGCTCCAGCCTCTTTTAATGGATCAGGTACAAACAACAACCTTCAGTCCTATAGGTTTTCAGGTACTTTCCATTACGCTCATTCACACCGCGAACACTTAATACCTCGTAATTATATGATCACAGTGTGAACGGGCGGCTTTCAGGCGTGAATGTTGAATGTTGAAGGTATTTTTAAGTCAGCGGTGAAAAAAAAAGAAAAACCATGTTCAATCAAGCTTTTCAGAATAAATAAAAGGTCAAAATGTATTTTATATGATAATTCGTCCATTTAAAATCCCCAACACTTAATTACCACAGCACCTTCAGAGCTGCTGCAGTTTTGCTCTTCAGGGTGGCAGCTCTTTACATTTTCCTCCTGCTCTTGTACGGACAAACAAGCCTTCTTTTTTTTTTTTTTGCGTGTGACATTTTCCAAGCAGCGAGTAATTAGGTTTATTGTGATATTTCGTCTTGTATAAATATGCGGCCGCATTCAAAGTAATGAGAGTCTCTGCCTTAACACACAACCTTCAGCGCTCTTAGAGCACCGCCGGCCCTGTCTCGCCTCTATGGAAATCAATTGAGCGTGGCCTGATAGTATTTAGAAAAGCAGATGGCATGTCTAAATGCTAAGCAGGAAATAATTTGTTCATTTCATACCAACAATGTCAACGGCATATTACACATTATGTCATTTATACTCACACAGCCGGCTGCGCTGGGCCTGGGTTATGTAGCCAACCTAAAGCTATACACGAGCAATTACATCTGCATTACAGATAAAGATATTTCCTCCTGACTTTGCTTTTTTTTTTTGCAGACGCTTAAAGATTACCAGAATCCATCTATTCTGGTATAAGAACTTGACCTGGTGGTCAAAGTAGCCGAAATGTGACCACCTCATGCAGGCACTGATTTGTTGATTTGAAAAGTTTTAACTCTAGTCATTGCGTCTCCCATAGACAGTATAAAGATGGACGGCGGAACTGCTCCTCAAAAGAGAAGCCAAAGCAAGTAGAGCGCCCCCTGGTGGCTGGCTGCAGTAAAGGTCATAAGCTCCGCCTCCTCCATGTTAGTGGATGGGACTTGCGCCAAACTAAAATACTAAAATATACAATGGTTTCAGTCATTTTAGGCAGTTAATATAATGTTGATGCACGTTCAAGTGTCAATTTTTTGGATAAGTTTCATTTTATTAAGTTATTTGACGCTACAGAAACAGGATGTGACATAACGGTGTAAAGTAGTCCCATTGGACTGTAAGAGTTGCAAAAAATAATTTAAAAATAAGTCCAGTGTATAATCCAGCATTTCCTTGTAACTGGTGGAGGTAGAGCGAGTGAGTCTGGAGGAAGTGTGGGCAGGGCATTGATGTCATGGCTCCACTCTCGGCCCGCATTGCGCAGACTCTGGCTCCAAACTCGCAAGATGGCGCCACCTGTATCCCCGGGAAAGTAGCGTCAACTTGGCAAATGCAAGGAAGTGGGGATGTGTCGTCCATATTTATATACAGTCTATGCTGTCTCCTCAGACCATTTGGGCTGCATGACACTTACGCCGCTCGTTTGTCGAATCCGAGAAGGTCTGGTGATCGCTAAACCTCGGCATGCAGCGCCTTGCAGCTCTAAATGAAAAGCCTGGAAGGAGCACCGTAGCGTGCAGGAGCTTTCTGTGCAGCCAGTAGAGCTGGAAGCAAGCAGTGCTCTGAACAGGCAACGCTACAACTGTTCCAGTGCAGCTGCTCGTGCTGGAAACAGAACCTGAAGATCACAACAACGTCTAGACATCCCACACGAACACAACACGTTTCTGCCAACACATGAAGATTACCAGAATCCGTCTATTCTGGTGTAAGAACAGTTGTGTTCCTTTAAGGTGTTTAATCTCTGTAGGCTTCAGATCATTCCCATTCTTATGTACCAAACCAAAAATAGACATCCGTCAGTAAACAATTTGCCTTGCTCGTGTTTGCTGCAGTTTGCACGGATACGGCAAAGAAACCGATGAAAACACCAAAAGTCTGGCGGATAAAGAGCCGGGATTGTGAACTTTGCAGAACGACGTGAGCGTGAACGAAGTCGAAAAGAGGAAAGAATTCAGCCGAGACGTTCGTCTGAACTGGAGGCTTCAGAGAAGGGATTATAAAAGAAAACTCGCACAGCACAACTTTCCTATTTAGTCACGGGTTTCTGACTTTCTGCAGCTCCCAGATGTAATATCAGAGTCCTGACACATCTCGAGTAATGTTTACTTTAAGGACATGCGGCAAACAGGCCTTGATTTGACTCGGAGACCCAAACAGTTTGATTCCACATCCCAGCTGTCACATCTCCGAGACTGGATCGGACCGGTCACCGCACTCCGATAGGAACAACACTCAAATCTTCTAATGCAATGATCCGATCATTAAACGGTCACACTTCTTTGTATGATTAAAGGCTGAACAATATAAAGCTCCGTGGCTACGGCAGCAGCAGCTTCAAAGCATATTTTTCCTGTCTCCAGCGGACGATCAACGCCGCGGCAGTGGAGCAAAACCAAACTCATCTTTGTTTTACATCCCGTTTTAACAATTCAGCATTTAAATATAGAACAAACAAAAGAGTTGCTCTCATCTCCAGAACATAGCGGACCTGGAGTCTTACAGCACTACAATTAACTCAGAAGAGTCCCAGGAAGATTTAATAACTTTGATGCGTTTCGGTTGTGCTGACTACGGACAACCGCGATGAAACGGAATCAGCAACTATGAACGCGTAACAATGCAGAGAAGCCCATTACTGTGGCCGAGAGGCAGCTCCCGCGGAGTAAAAGGAACAACGGCAATCGGGCCGGAGTTGGCGAAACTTCCCATTTGTTGGAGCGAGTTTTTGTGTATTTGATCAGCGATTCTGTTTCTTGGACTTTGTTCTTGCAGCCGACACGGACGAGAACAACTGCTCGCCTTTTCTTTTTACGAGCAGATATACGCAACCCTCAATAACTCTCACTGTCAATGAAATCAACACTTCTAACATAAAAGCAGAATCGACCAACGCTACGAGCTCCCCGAAACGTGTGCTCACAGAGAAGGGCTTACATCCAGCGTCTTTTATTATCTGCACCGACAAAAGCGACGAAAACTCCCCCCACGCACACTTGCAGTAAGAGCATAATTCTTTGGAAGACAGTGTGCCGGCCCTTTTATTAACAGCCATACCTTGTGAATTATCAGGTGTGGTGTATAATTGCCAACGCTCTATTCTCAGATAGCGCTTTTTAACACGGCGCGCTAATTAGACCCTGCGCACAAATAATGAATTAGAGAAAGTAATAGAGTACCAGGCAAAGTGCTGTTACCCGCGACCGAGTCTCTTCATCTTTCCTCTTAACGACGAAAACCGCTCATTACCCCCGTGCACATGAATCAATCTGCGGGACGGCTTTTTCTTTCGCCAACACAAACGCGTTGTGTGTGCTGTGCAGCGGCGAATCCACTCGCCAAACAAACATACGCGTTTGTTTGACAGTGTGAGAACCAAAGACCCGGGCGACGGCAGCGGTGAGGGCTCGTGACTAAGCTGCTGCCGCTTTTGCTCATAAATCATCGTGCAACACTGTAATTAGTACACGCTGCATTGGCCTTGATTGATAGCAGACAGAAAGGCAATACCTCTGCTACGACACACGCACACACACTGCGTATGGATTCATATCCAGATAAAGAGGAGGGAACCGTGCAATCTGCGTCCCTTTATTTTCAAAATGAGAGATGTTTCATCAATAACGTGCGCCCGAGCATGTGTGTGTGTGTGCGGCTGCATCCCCCGCGAGTCCCGAGGTGTTGTCTCCTAATTGAAAACCAAAGGCACAAACAGAACAAGTGGCTGCTGGACCGACAGGCCTCATTAAAACAAATGGGAAGTTCTGTCTCGTGTACGCAACGTGTTCGCGATTAGCATGACAACAACCTGGCGAGCGGAGACGCGCATATCTGCTTGTAAGCGAGTTATCGACACAGAAAGAGACACACACACACACACAAACACACAGAGAGAGAGAGAGAGAGAGAGAGAGAGAGAGAGAGAGAGAGAGAGAGAGAGAGAGAGAGAGAGAGAGAGAGAGAGCAGGGTATTGATCACATCCAGGGCTGAGCTTCAGAGAGATGAGGTCAGGGGAGATACATTATCTTAATGTAGCCCTGTCCCCTAATGCACACGCACATGTCCGACACACACACACACACACACACACAAACACACAGGAATCTATTGGCATTCAATAACACACAAAAACAGTTGCCAGCATGTGGGCATTTACAGATATCCTTTCCTTTGCCTCTGAATGTTCTCTGCATGTTAATCACGCACCATCCAGCTCCGTGTTTTACCTTGAGTGACATCTCTGCTGCTTTCCTCACATCGTTTACTCTTTCTTGCTGGAAGCGCTTTCTCAACTTGTTTACTGTAAACCCTACCGTGATCGGCTTCCTCTAGCAACTTTGCTTTTCGGTTTATCCGGAAATACAACGGAGGAGAAACTCTTTTTGAAAGGATCTATAGGAACGACATCTTCAGAAACCTCGAATCACGGTCTCGCTGGAAGTTTGACGAGAAAATTGAGATCGGTGTTCGAACTTTGAACATAAAGCTATCACTTGAACTTAGCATAAAGGCAGCAAGCAGGAGGAGGCATCTAATGACACCTCCGCCTTCTGGGGCACATCTACAAAGATAATCTCATCTAATGCGACTTCTGCAAAAATGCTGACTTGTTTTGCTGCATGTGGCTTCTCACTGCTTGCTGCCCAGGGTGAGTATGAATAAATGAATGGGTTAAATGCAGAGAACGAAGCTTCTTAGGGCTGGGTGATAAAACGATATATATCGCGATAGACACGTGGTCGATATCAATAGAATTTCGCTTGAACTCCGTTAGAGAAAAACAGGAAGAAAACCCCGAGCCAAAACTGCAAGTCATTCTAGGGGATGTAGGCAGAGGAAGTGCTTTAGCCTCTTGACCTACCACGGCCCAGCTAAGCGGGGTTGGTGGTAACAACAACAACAAAAAAAGAACGGCGTGGAGTGAAAAGAGAATATGAGTGCGACAGCGCGAGAGGAAATTGTAGATAAAAAAGGAAAGGTCACGTCACCAGTTTGGCAATATTTTAGTTATTTTAAGTCAGACAAGAGTCAGACTGATGTTGTCTGCTAACTTGGTGGCGAGTGAGCATATTAATCAGCTCTTGTCTCTCTTGATTAGTAGTGTAAGAGTCGGTTAAGAGTCGGTTAAGTTTCGTTTATCTGCCAGCCGAGTGAGTGGCTGCTGACTCTCGGTTAAGCAGGGATCCACGAGCAGCGGTTATGAGTCGGTTAAGTTTCGTTTCACTGCGTATTGAGCATGAGTGAGTGAGTGGCTGAGTGCCGTAGTTTGCTAGTGGTCAAGTCGGGTGGCACGTTTTGTTTCTCTGCCGATTGAGATGTAAGATGTTTGAATGGTGCTGTTTATTGATTATATATCAATCAAACGTGGTAGGACTCAACTGAGCCGGTTAAATAGACTCTAGATTCATGATTCTTGAGTCGTCTTCGATGGCCGGTTATATGAACCGAATCTTTTTTTCCACGGCTACTGAATATTAATTAAAAATGAATGAAAATGAAATGCTACCATTATTGATAGTGATACATTTTTCAGCCACATCGCCCAGCCTTACTTCTTCTTCTACCAATGCGTGCAGGAATCTTCAGTTACTACTCCCACCATCGCCACTGGAAGAAAACTCAATCGGCTGACGTCCCCATGCAATAAAGGAGGAATGGAAGTCCAGACGGTGCTCAACAGATCCCAGGACCAAACTCCCAAGGAGACAGTGGTCAACCCTCAGCAACCGACCGCAACCTCAGCCTCCACAGGGGGGATGGGGCAGCAGCCACCAAACGTTGTGCTCGCGGGCATCGAAGTTTGACCCTTTAGCGTCATAAAATGAGACTTCAAATGCGTTGGCAAGACATGAGAAATGCTCCGGAAGCGGCGAGCTATTTATACGCAATTGCATGATGTCACACTGATTAGTCACCCTCCCTACAGTAGACCAGGAGGCAGCCGCTCAGCTTGAGGAATTTGCATTCATTAAAAACAGAAATGGCACATATTCCTTTATTAAAAAAAAATAAAATCTCCAACAGTTCAGGTAATGAATGTGCGCACACGTACCGGTCGTTATCTCGGCATTTAAACCCTCCCCATAATACGGATTAATACAGATCCGCGCAGTCGTTTCTGTTTTGCATGCACACAAACCTGCTACAAAATACGGCATTAAAGACATCAACATGCCAACCCGGGAAACGCGCATGCAATCACACAGCGCTGCACACAGACCTGCGGAAACAGAAATAGAGTATCACACAGTGAGGGAAGCCTTCCGGGGGCAAAAAAATACAAAACAGACAATAAAAAGAAACGAATGAGGCACAGAGAGCTAACAAGAATCCAAAATTAGGTGCGGGGGAAACCTACAGGTGTGTTAGCTGGGTGCCGACATGTCTGCAGAACCCCGGCACCCAGATGAGCAGGAAGGAGACGGGGGTGTAGGGGTTAGGAGTGTGGGGGGGAGGTTGGGGCGGGAGGTATGGCTTGTCAGGGTGATAGATTATACGTCGGCCCGTATGACAGATCGTCGGGAGAAACAGCAGCAGGAGATTCGCCAGGGAACGGCATCTCATCTCAGATTCAACAATAATATTTACATAGCCAGCCTGAAATGAGGGCATCAGCAGGCCTGACAGGATGGTAAATCGAACCAAATTGAGTGAGTGAGCGAGCAAAAGAGAGGGAGAGAGAGGGAAAAAGAGGCGAAAGAACAGATTGCGGAGCTTTTCTCCTCCGCGCACGCCTACCTGTGTGTACATTTGTGATTGGGACCTGGATTTTCTGTTCGGTTACGTGTCTGGCTTTATCTGTGTCTGAGTAAATCTGCCAACTGTCGCCCGCTTAAAACATCTGGTCTCGGGTTTGAGAGAACAGCTACTTTTCTGTATTATTGTGGGTGCGTTTGTGGAGTCGCAGCTCGTTGACGGAGAAGAGAGAAGCTCGAGATAGTCGGAGACGAGCAGAGACGACATGAGAGAGACTCCAGTTTGGAGCAGAGTGAGAGAACTTAAGCTCGCAGGGAGAGGGAGTGGTGACGTCTGAGGTCGAACGACGACAGAGAGAGGCAGATAAAGAGAGCGGAACAGCAGAAAGATCGGGAGAAGGCACCGTCAGCTTGTGATGTTCACTAATGAAACACATCACATCACATTTTCCACATCAAAACACACCAAACAGTGACTAAAAAGCACCTAAGGCACATCCCAGCATCCACACACACACACACCCACACACACACACACACACACACACACACCAGCAAAAACTAAAATAAACGTGTAATTATCTGCAGTGAAGGCAGCACAAACATTTCAACACAGAACACTCGGATGTTTCTGGAACCAAAATGAGAAACAAAGACCAGACAACTCCCGTCTTGACCTGTGAAAACGGGCAGCCAGTAGTTTGAGACTTTCAGCTAATCAACAGAAAAATTATTAAACGGTCAGACGGCTGGCACATTGCTCTGATAAATGCTTTGAATCAAGAAATATTTTGACGGGTGAAGCTTTTTAAACGGGAGGATTTTTTTCTGCTTCGGACCAAAACATTCAGCCGCTCCTGAAAAGAATGTTTTATCCGTTACTCAAGAAATGACATAATTAAAAAAAGATGTTGGGATGGGATCAGACCAGCTACAAAAACACCCAATGTCACACTCGGCCAGTGTTGCAAGATACACGATAATTATTGTATTTATACGATAGTTTTATATGATATGCAATCGATAGTTGTAAATAAGCCCCAATATACGATACTTTTGGCATTTACGTGCACAAAAAAAAAAAACTCTGTGTCAATTTGACTCCGTAGCTATGGCAACAGCCCAGACCCTACAGCCGTAGACCTGACGTACACCTCCCCAAAAATGTAACTACAGGACACAGCAACACAGACCGCAAGAGCTGTGATTGGTCCGCTTGGTAGTAGCGTGTTTCCGCTTTAGTATTTCCGGCTGCATCTCCATCTCCACAATTTTCGAATTGATTGTTTTGGATCAATAAAGATGGAACACATTGTGGAAAGGTTAACTGAGGAGGTTCAGAGATACAAACATTTGTATGACTCGTCTTTGGCGAAGTTTCGGCGAAAGTTTCAGTCGCCACCAAACGAAAATGAACCTGACTGGCAAAAAAAAGACACAGCGCCTACTAGTGTTTGGGTGGAGCTGCTACAGAGCGAGCCAGACTGACGAGCGCACAAGTATAAATGGTTCGCACCGGCGTAGGCTACGTACGTAGGTTACAGCGTCTATGTCCTGCAGTAATTTAAATGAGCCTTCACTTCTAATCACATCAGCAGCATTCAGCTCATGTTTGTTTGCACAGCTGCACCGACTGGCACCGAAACAAACTTAAAAAGATAAAACGTGAACATGAGTTCGGACACGGAGGAAAAAAGTCCCAAAAGAAAAGAGTCCGGCAGTTTCTCCTGTTGAGGTAGTTCCATGGAAGTGGTGGTTGTGCAAAGAGATGCAACTGACTAACAACAAATAAAGCAGTTGTTTCATTCAAATGGCCGAGCCTCTGTGTTTATTCCTATGCACGTGTTTGTTCTTAAATGCAGTGTCCTAGCGTGTGATTTTTCAGGTTGTTTTACGATAGTTTTGGTCAAAATACGACCGTAAAGATATTTCCTCATTTACCGTCTGACAACACTGCCCTCGGGGGCCTTTATTGTCATGTCAACTAAACATTTATAAAGTGTCCTGGTTGTGGTTGGGTTGAAATCATGTTGACTTTCCACCCCCAGACTGACAGACAGACGCATGCCAAAGTACTCAGAACGGCTTTTATAGTAGTTGTCAATACAGCAGAGGCCTCCGGGGTCATATTTTGCCATAATGACACATGAACATGCTCAAAGTGAAACCATATTAGCAGCCAAGCTAGTTCAGCAGGTTAATACTTGAATGTTGGTGCAGCAGATAAGGGTTTTTCACAGAAGGAGTTGCACATACATCAAAAATGACATCCCCTTGACACTCTTCAAACTCACACAGCCTTCACGCCGATCTCAACCACGCACCAGCACAGTTACCTTTACTCCACAGCTGGAGTTTCTACAGAATCTTTTTCACACCAAAAAGCTGCTCATCAACAGATATTCAGGCATTCATTCATTTCCACTTATCATAACGAGTTGTGTAGATAGATATGCATGCATTTATGTGCATGTGCATACACGTGTGGGTATACTGTCTACATATACCAATCTATATATTAATATTAGTATTATAGTTGTTATTTATGCATATATATATATATATATATATATATATATATATATATATACTATTACTGTAAAAAAATGTTCTTACTTCATACAACAATAGCTTGTTCCGTACTACTGGGTGTATTTTGCACTTCTAGTTAGAGGCCAAACTGCATTTCATTGTGTATGTACTATATAAAGTTGAATCTGACTTCATATCTAAGAGAGGTCCTGACACGTTGTCTTCAACAAAAGTAAAAATAGTATTTTACCAGCTTGCACGTGTACACAGGACCTGTTCAAATGTGCATGGTGTGAATGAGCCATAATAGCTTTAAAATAAATATCAGACCTTTCAGTACAAAAGGATTTACATTCAGTTTAATACATATATATTTATTAGAACCAACATCTTCATTGTTATAGGACTCTGGCCCTTCAGAGAGAACAAGGCTTTACAATTAACCAAAAGCAAAGAGCCATATAAGGGTCAAAGTACAAAAAATAAAAAATAAAAAATGAAAGAGAAGGAAAAGAGACTATAACAAAAAGCAGCAGCAAGAGACCACGGACCAGGGATAAAAAGAGGCTTACGTGGAACAGGGGAGAGGGATGAGGAGAGACAGAAGTGTGAGGTAAGAGGTGAAAAGGTCTCAGCTACAGACAGTCGCTAAAATAAACATGACCCTACCTGCAGGGATTAGGTCATCTGGCGACGGAGTACGTTCACAGAGGAACAGAGAAAAGGAAAGAAATAAAAAAGAAGATACAAAACGGAGAAGAAAGTGAGAAACGTAAGAAGCAGAAAGGCAGATCGATAATGTACATGGTGTAACCTTGAGGAGCCTTTAAGGAGTGAGAGAGAAGGGAGGGGAAGTAGAATATAACCACGGCCACGCTGAGATTGTGAAAACACTTTTGACATGTTTAAATGATTTTTTTTTTTTTTATGACTAGCTCCACGCACAATAAAAAGATTTTTAGAAAACATCTTGTTTGTCGTCCCATTTCATCTTGTGAATTCGGCATCACAGCCATCTTGTCCTGAGAGCAACAAACACAACATCTAGCCCATCTCTTTCTGCCAGTCTGCTGCAGTTCAGAACAACTGACCCTCGCTTCAGCTGCAAAACATTTTATCCACTCTGAAGATGTTTTTTCTTTTCTTTTTAATGCTAGTTTTTGGCGTGGGGCATCACCAACACGGAGCCGAGGGCGGATGCACCGAGAGACAAGAGAGAATGATGGATGCGAAACAAGAAAAAACAACAGGAAACACAAGTGGGCCGGGCAGAGTGAGACGATAAAGTGAAAAAGACAAAGATAATAAGTGAGATAAGGAGAGAGAGATGAAAACACGGGAGAAACGGCGTGACAGAGTCAGGTAGACCGAGACAGTAAAAGAGAGATGGAGAGCGAGAGAAGCAACGAGAGAAAGAGGACTGGGCAAGAAAAGCGGAGACACAAAAAGACAAGAAAGGGCAGATTGCCAATTTAGCTTTCACCGGTAATCATTCCCACTCAGCCTTTCTTACAGCAGAGCGGGAGAAACATTCTCCCTCCATTTATATTGCTTTCATTTTTTTTTTTTCTTCTCTAAGCTCGGGTCATTCTCGCCATGTTTCGCAGCCGGCCGGCCAGACTGCCTATACGTCCCCCTCCACCCGCCTCCGCACCCGCCAATAAGCTAGCGCGACTACACCGAGGGCCGCCGGCGTGGTGGTGAATATCAACAGCGCCGGCGATCAATGGCAGCCAAACCCCTACAGAGTAACAAGTGTGTGCATCTCTCCGTGTATACACAGGTGGACGTTTACTCCATCTTAGACCTCGAGGCAAACGTTCACATTCAAGGGATAAAAAAAAAAAAGAAAAAGATCTGGGGAGGCTTTTATAAGGGTCATACACCTTTAACATATAAGCTAAGTGTATATACCTTTAGTTCAACATGATACCTCAGTGTATTACATGCTTCTTCAAGTGGAATTACAACGCACCGAGGAAGCTGGTATTGCACGGGCTCTTTAAAGCGGCTCCGGTCAATAACGGTAAATAGGCAAAAGCCTGTGTAATATAACAGGAGGCGCTCTGGTGACGAGCCCCCAGAGAGTCCTCAGAAACTCTATTCTACGGGGCATCTTTAGTTTTACAATCCAGTTTCTAGACGCAGCCGGATTTAGAAAAGGGCACCGATGCTCAGATACTAAACCGTCCGGCAATAAAAAGCAAACAGAAAGCTAGCTGTGGAACATTTAGCAGCTGAGGAGCCAGACGATCACCCAAGCAGTTGCTTGCCGTCTGCTTCTACATCACTTGCCTGACCCACCTCCACTTACGCTTCACCTCTCTGCCCATTTTTGAATTGGCCAGGAACTAGACAGAGTTAAGGGATGGCGACGGCCGGAGGCAACCACGTTGAGCATCACAGCCTATGCGTGATGTTACCGTCCATTTTTAGTCTTTGGAGGCAACATAATTTGTTGTCACTTGATGATTGACTTCTGCCTGACAGGTGGTTTAGACTTCTGCGTTAAGTTGACGCAGAATCTACAGTGACACCTCCCCAGAAAGGTAACTACGTGCAGCGGCAACGCAGATCGCAAGAGCTGTGATTGGTCCGCTTGGTAGTAGCGTGTTGACCGCATTGATTGTTTTGGATCAATAAAGATGGAACACATTGAGGAAAGGTTAACTGAGGGGGATAGGAGATACAAATATTTGCACGACTTGTCTTTGACAAAATTTCGGCGAAAATTTAAGTCACCAGTGTTGAAAGTGAAGCAGGAAGTAGAAACAAAAATTAACCCAACTGGCAAAAAAAGACACAGCGGCTGACTAGTGTTTGGGCGGCGTTGTTAGAGAGCGAGCCAGACTGACGAGCGCACAAGTATAAATGGCTCGCACAGGGGTAGGCTATGTACGTAGGTTACGGCGTCTACGTCCTGCAGTACCTTAAATGAGCCTTTGGAGTCAACTAAAGTCAGATGGTTTGGGACGAGTTGGAGTGCAGAGTGAAGGCAAAGCAGGCAACTCAACACCTCGGGGCACTTCGAGACTGTTGGAGAAACCCTTCCAGGTGACTACCTCATTGAAACAAAGCTGTCTACGTTGAAAAATATATAATCTATCTCATTTAACAGGTTTTTGTTTTCTGCATAGTTCCATAGAAGGTGCGTCCAAAACCTTTGAGTGGTACTGCATGAGATCAGTTTGATTGTTCAACATGATGCCTCCATGTATTACACTGAGGAAGCTAGTATTTCATGGAGTCTTTAAAGCCGCTCCAGTCAATATATGAAGGAGGCGGTCCAGTGAGGAGCCCAAAAAGAGTTATCACCAACTCTCAGAACCCTTTTAGCACCATTCAGCTCCTTGTTTTGGTTTTACAGCTCATTCTAGATGCAGCGGGTTTTAGAGGAAGGCTCCGATATTCAACGTAAACCTGCTGGCAAGAAAAAGCAAAGAGAAACCTAGTTGGTGGATGATTTAGCAGCTGAGGAGCCTGACGTGTCTCTCGGGGGTTGGTGGGTACCAAAACAGAGCTAAAAGGAGAGTGAATAGATCAGCTAAGAGGTGGAGAAAAACAATAATTATCTCTGAATGCCTTCAGTCGAGTTCATCGGTTATTTCCTACAAAACTGATTTATTTTTCTTATTGATTTATGCTGAAACTAATTTACAAGGAAGACGGAAGGTAGAAAAGAGAGGGGAAAATTCAAGTGGGAGCAGCGAGGAAAGGTGATATGATGAATTAATTCAGAGTCAGAAGAGGAAAGGAGACGAGAGGATGTGAATGGCAGCGTGAGAGGAGACACGGGATGACAGGAGGAGAAAGGAGTGATTGGCAAACAGAGGAGGAGAACGCTGAGAGGAGAAAAGGAAAGGTGATGAATGGCAAAGGAGTGAGAGGAGGTCAATGACGAGGAAGAAAGGTGAGGGGTAAGGAGGAGAATAACAAAGAGGAAGAGGAGGGCAGAAGAGATGCATGCCAAGCAGGAGGGGAAAGGGGAGGACTGATGTGATGAACGACATGAAAATAAGAGAAAAGATGGCTTGAAAGGAGGAAAATGGAGAAAATGAAATTACAAAATGACAAGGGGAGGAGAAGTTGAGTCTGAGAGGAGAAGAGAAGAGGGACACACTCACGAGGAGAGAGGAAAGGACGAGACGAGTGATTACACTAAACAAGCCCGCGGCCTGACAGTAATTTGCATCGCGCACCGTTCCCCATTTATGGTAATGGTATGTGTGAACGCACACAGCTGGTAACCTGCATTGATCTGAGATCAGACTGCAGCAGTTGGCAGAGGAAAAACACACACACGCCGGGTCTGCACCGTCTGAGGCTGAACAGCAGGCGCAAAACACACAAACAGACTTAACAATGGTCAAGTCAAGGACAAACAGACAAACTAAAATAAGCAAAGGAGCTCAGATGGATGGAAATCAAGGGCAGAGACGTGCACATGGTGCCAGCAAACGCAAGCAGAGACTCGCAGAGGCAGGCGGTGAATTGGCTGGGAGGGTAAAAGGAAAAAGTTGTTTTGAAAGTCAAAACGGCACGAGGCGTTTTTACTTGCATGAGTTAAGTTGGGGGCAGGGGTTGTGTTAACCAAATATTTTCCATCATTGACGGAAAGATCTGACATTTTGACAGATAGCAATTCACACCACTGACCACTTGGTGGCGAGGGACGTTATTAATTGGCTTTTGTGTCTAATCGCGTTCCAAACATCACGGAACCTTTGTCAGTGCACGATTTCCTGGTACACCAATTACACTGACGCACACGTCAGAGCTCGGCTAACCATAGACATATATACAATATACTGTATATATGTATATATGTCTATGTCTATGCGGCTAACAGCTACCAAAATGGAGGAACGCACGTTGCTAGGACTGATGGCAAATTTTATTTTAAAAAAACTACCTGATGGAAGCCTTGATGAAAGCGGGGTTTTGTGCAAATTGTGCCAAAAAAAAAAAAAGTTTGCATACCACCGAAGCTCTTCAACATTACGGTGCCATCTAAGAGCTGTTAGCGCTAGCAGTCCTGGTCCGAGTACGGACAAGACGTGCCAGCAGCCCAAACTTCTCGCGCAACCTCTGGTTAGGGGTGTCATTTTAATTCAGGGGCCACACACAGCTCAGTTTGATCTTAGGGTTAAATTACAACAAATCCACAGGTTTCACTTTGTTTTAGCGCAAAGAAATACAAGCACATTATGAAAATGTTTACATGCAATTTCTGTTTAGTTCTAGGTCTCAGTGTTGTGTTACGTCCACATCTCTTACTAAAACCTGTGTGAACCCCAGGAATAGCAGTTACTTTTAATTGCAAAATTCATCCGGCGGGCCAGATTGGACCCTCTGGCGGGACGGTTTTGGCCCTTGGGCCGTATGTTTGACACCCCTGATTTAATGCAATTCAATTTTCAAATCAATTTTATTTATATAGCATCAATAACAATACAAATTGTCCCCCAGAGCAAGCCTGAAGGCAACAGTGGCAAGGAAAAACTCCCTTCTAACAGGAAGGAATCTTGAGCAGAATCTCAAGCTCATATGGAGGGACCCATCTGCCTAAGGCCAGCCAGGGAGTGGGGAGAGGGACACACAGCAGTTAACATGCTACACAGTAATAGCACAGAATTGCATGACTAGTAGTAGATAAGAAGTTGGAGGATAAGAGCTCGGTGCCAGAGAAAAGAAAGAAGAGGACATGTGCTCAGTGCATGTTTAAGGCCCCTCAAGTCAAACACAGTGGGTACGTATGCACAAAAGGCTGCAGCTTTAGCCTACGTTAAGATTTCTAATAAAATATTTCAAATACTTAACATCCTCACAACTACACCTGCAGAGGGAAACAAGCCGCAGACGTACACCTACATGTAGAACACCGAGCCAAGCCAGAAGTCTCTCAAACCTCAGGTGGTGAACAGATAAACATCCTGTCGACACAGCCATGACCCACTTTCACACGCCAGAGGAAACAACTGTCATGGATACCACACACACACGCATATCAAACCCACACATACCGCAGCGTATGTGTGGCCACGTAGGCATCCAAGTTCATTGTATCCGTGTGTGTGTGTGTGTGTTTTGGACGCAGACTTGATTAATCGCGCGTCTCATTAATTCAAACCTGACTTGTGGCTCTGGCTTTAATCTTCCTGCTGGTGTGAGCTTTTTAATAACACACAATCATTTATTGGATTAGGTACCAGCTGCTGTGTGTCCCGCTCTTGTTTAATTCCTCCTCTTTTGTCCCGCCCCGTTCCAAATATGGCATCGTGCTAATTAACTCTGAACGCGAGCGTCACCCCGAGCGTCACCTCTTCCGATTTCCACGGACCCGTTCGCCGCCGCTGCGAGGGGAAACGTAGCGGCGCCTTCTTCTCGGTGCATGTGTCGCGTGGAACAGATGGAGGCTTAAATCGGTTCGATCGGTTGTATTTTGAGACGCCGGTCCGGTTTAAAGTTTTGGCAGTCACCTCGGGTCAAACAATTCTAATGCCAAGAATTGGAAAACTGACATGAGCAGTCTCATCTTGGAATAAAAAGCTTGCTCTGGGGGTTTCATGCCGGGTTTTGTAAAGCGTATTAAGACGGTTTGTACAGTTATTGACGCTCAGCGTTGCCAGATATCATGCCTTCGCTTTAAAATTATCGTATTTTGATCCAAACTATTGTACACACTATGACAATTAAAATCAAACCTATTCTACGTGAATGGAACTGTACTAATCTAAGGAATAAAGTCGACCATTTAAATGAACGGCAGTCAAATGGCAAACTATTTGCCCTATTATATCATACAGGCCCTGAATCTATTGTATAAACATGCTAATTATCGTATATCACCGTTGACCCTATATAAATAAACCGGCCTGAATCTTATTTCATGTCCAATCTGTCAGCAGCTATCATTTATGCGGCGTCAAAGAAAGGACAGTTGTGTGCATGCACTTGCCAGCGACCAGCAGACAGCTGATTAAAAGCCGGTATTAATCCGTCCGCGGCCATACGTCGCGAAACGACGCCCTTTCTCACTGTGCGAGTGTTACGCTAGGCAGATGAAACCAGAGGTGGGTGTCCTGACACATCTGTGTGACAATAATCCTTCCACTGGAACCTGCCAATCAACCACCGCGCCAAGCAAAACAGACAAAGAGGAGGAAGAGCGGAAGGAATTCATGTCATACATCCGTCCGTTCGCCCAACAACGAGAAAGTTGAGGCTGCGTTGCTCCCAGGTCTGGTTTCTTTTTTTTTATAGATTCTTGGCTTTTTTTTTCTTTCCTTTTATTTTATTTTATTCTTCGGACTGTAGTCGGTATACATAGAAGAAAAATGAGTGCAGGGACAAAGGATGATCTCAGATAATAGTCAGTCAGTACCATTCTTTTAAAAATGACTGGTCTATAAAATGGAAAATAAATACTACTAATAGAAAGAGTCCTTGTAACCGTTTTGAATGCATAGTTTGGTTCAGCTTGGTCCATTTAAGTTATAAACCAAAGAATTCTTCCAACCTAAATTCAAATATCTAAGGCTCATTTAAGGTACTGCGGGACATAAACGCCGTAGACCACGCCGGTGCGAGCCATTTATACTTGTGCACTCGTCAGTCTGGCTCTCTCTGCACAAAAGCTAGTCTGCGCCGTGTCTTTTTTGCCAGTCGGGTTATTTTTTTGTTTCTACTTCCTGTTTCACTTTCAACAATGGCGACCCAAGACGAGTCGTACAAATGTTTGTATCTCCGAACCTCCACAGTTAACCTTCCCTCGATGTGTTCCATCTTTGTTGATCCAAAACAACCAATTTGAAAACTGCGGAGATGGAGAAGCAGCCGGAAATAGTAATGCATTTCTGGGGAGATGCACGTCTGGTTACGGCGTTAGGGTCTGCGCTGTCGTCGCCGTAGCTACAGCGCCAAATTGATGCGATGCAGAGGCCTAAACCACCTACTTTATTTAAGCAGAGGTCAAGGTCAAGCTCATTACTTCATCCAGTGATAATTTTCTGTAAAAATACATTTAATATTCTTCAGCGTCTGAGCGTTTTTTTTAAAAGACACGCAGTCGTAGTGTATGTTCGTATTTTAGTGGACAAAGCTGTCTTCTTGCTGCAGCTCACAGCTTCACCAGGTACACAGGAGATGGTTTAGTCACTAGTTGGCTCTCTCTGTCTCACTGCATCATTCACACATCTGCACTAACACAAAATGATGATGCCCAGCATGCATGCAAACACATAAAGCAGAAAACACACTGACACACACACACACACACACACACACACACACACACACACACACACACACACACACAGATCCTGCCAACGCCCACACCTCCCTGCGAGCGGAGAGGGAAAGAGACAGGAGTTGAGGGAGATGACACGGGAAAAGACTTTAAAAAAACAGCTTTTATCGGTTTTCTTCGAGGAGAGACTGCGACTGGGTAGCTGTCAGGGGGCCACAACTGAGTGGTTCCAGCACACTGAGAGCGACTATGTGTGTGTGTGCAATTACTTCATGTATGTAGCAGGGAATCCGTGCGCTGAGCGGACGGCGCGGGGATCACTGCGGTGTCTGCACACAGGCACTTGTGCGTGCATGAAAAGCGAATTCACATGTATGACCGTCTTCCATCAGCCACTCGAAACGCACCAGCGGTCACGCTCCGAGAATAAAACATGAGAGCAAAAGCGAAGGAGAGCGAGAGGAAGGTGAGGAGGAGGGGATGGGGGTCAGGAACCCTCGTGCTCGTCTCCTCGGCGAGTTTTCAATCCTCCTGTCCTCGATCACTGCCTGCCGTTTCAAAAAGAACGGGGCCAGTGAGCTGACGCCAGAGTGCGAGAGTTGTCACAGCGTAGTAACCTCAGCAAAATAAAAAAATAAATAAAAAAGAACCGGGAATAGAAGCAACAAGACGACGGTTCAGCCAGACCTGTCAAGTCAGAGCGAACCCAGAGGCCTGAACCGCTTCAAGTTACAGCGAGGAAATGTTTCTCCCCCCTGAGCCGAACGCCTTCATCCACACTCACAGGCATACTGTGCTAATTGGCATTTAACCCATGGCGCCCGTCGCCTATTGGTTTCTAACAAGCAATTACATAATGTTCACTATTATCTCAAACCAACTGAGCTGTTATGGAGCAATCATAATCGCGGGGCTGTGATTGCCTTCCAGTGCGAGACGGTTCAACTGGATCAACCCGGAAAGTTTAACTTCATTTTAATTTCAGACCAAATTCATAATGACGGTGCTTTATCTCCGCGTGGCTCAATTTAGGAAAATGCTAATGTTTGGTATGCTAACAGGGCGGCACAGTGGTGTGGTGGTTAGCGCTGACAGCAAGAAGGTTCTGGGTTGGAATCCATCGCCCGACTGGGGTCTTTCTGTGGGCCGGTTCTCTTAAGGTACTCCAGCTTCCTCCCACCGTCCAAAGACATGCTGGTTAGGTTCATTGGTGATTCTAAATTGGCCGTAGGTGTGAGTGTGAATGGTTGTCTGTGTTAGCCCTGAGATAGACTGGAGACCTGTCCAGTCCAGGGTGTACCCCGCCTCTCACCCAATGACAGCTGGGACAGGCTCCAGCCTCCACGTGACAAGCGGTTACAGAAACCAGGACCAGTCCCTTGGTAAAAGAATCCAGTTTATTATGGCACAATCTACATATGCTCTGTAAAATGTTCATCATCATCATCATCTTCATCTTCTTCATTCTCCTTGCAAGGAGTAGAATCGAAGACTCGAGCCACGGTACACAACGTGCCCGGCCTGCCAACCATTCTCACGGCTCAAGAAGAAAACAATATGAAAATTCAGAGCAGCGTGCTTATTATTAAGTTTTGCCCTTTAACTTCAAAGTCGTACTTTGCGCTACAATAAACCATTTTTCTATCTTGAGGTCGTTCACGGCAGTGCTGAAATTCTCATTCGGGGACTTCGAGTGAGATAATTAACCCCCTTCTTCCTCGACTCAGCTGCAGAGAGCTTTGGATTCGCAAGCCCTGTCAAAAAAAAAAAAAAAAATGATAATTTAGGATTTTTGCCTCCTGCATCGGAAGCGTTGCTGCTGCTCATTCGCTACTTGGTCTCCCACATGGAAACGTTATCTATCATCAAGGTCTCCGGTTTGACTGCTACGCTGATGATATTCAGCTCCGAAACACAAAATCCAATCCACCCATACCAACCGCCTCGCCAAAATTAAATCACGGATGCACGGCAACTCGCTAAAACTGTACTATGATAAATCAGATGTAATCACCGCTCTCAAATCCCTCCACGGCTACGCCAGACGTCGCTCCGCAACCACTCCGCTCCGTCCCATGTGGCACATTTCAACGACCTCTTGCTTCTTAGACTGTTCTCTGTTCTTTATCCGTTTTTTTAAATTGTATTTGGTATTTTTTTCTTCTGTTTAAAGTGTCCTCAATTAAGAAATCAATTAAAAAGATGGGTGGCGAGCTCTAATTCTTTTTTTATATATAAAATATGCAGCCAACAGTCCTTTTATCTCTTTTCTTAATGGCCTATTAGGATTTTCTCCGTCTACACAGATCCAGTTTAATGAGATTTTACTGTCAGACAAGACAGCTCACTTAATTCTTCACAAATAAAACGTATATGAATTTGAAAGACATGAGAGGTGAACTGTGATTGAAGCCTGTGAAAGAAGTCTTTTGGAGGGATGCATGACTTTGTTGTTTCCATTTAGCATTTAGCTCTTTTTCATGTTTCTTCCTCCATCCCTTCTTGGCCGGTTTCAGGCGGCTGATGACTGTAAGGAATGAGTGATGTTCCACACCATCTCATTAGCACGCTCCCCTTCACGCTGCCTTTCATACTGAAAAATGCCTGATTCAATTCCAAACCTATTTAACTCCTCAGTTCAGACACGGCCACTTTGTACATTAGCAGTCTGGAAACCTAGGAGCTTATAGCTCGGACGCCCACAGAGTCAAGAGAAATGGCATGCTGGGAATAGGAGAGGACACACATGAAAGGACGGCACACATCTCATTAGCACCCTTTACTCCCCGGCCAGCGCGCTAACTGGGCAGCCGGTACCCCCTCCCTCCCTGCCATCGGGACGTTCGCACGGTGGGAAACGGTGGAAGCATTTCGCCACCGTCCTCAGATGCGTCCCCGGGGATTAAGAAATCATCCTCACAATTCAAAAAGCCTATCACCTGGAAATAGACTCTAGGATGAGGGGGCAGATAGGTCACAAGGCCAGTCACATGAGTCATTTTCAATTTTCCAATCCCAACTCCTTAGTTAATGGAGTTTTTTCGAGGGAGGGGAAACCGTGGGAGGGAGGAGGAGGTGAGTCGCTGGCTCGGAGGATTTCACTTTCTTAGCTGTGGAATAAGGGACCATGTCAATATGGCATGGCTGAAATTAACAGCTTTTATACCTCCGCGTCACCCTGGGCCCTGTGCAGACCCTAACAGCGTAGCCTAACGTGCACCTCCCCAGAAATGTAACTACCACAAGAGCTGTGACTGGTCTGCTTGGTGGTAGCATGTTTCCACTTTAGTATTTCCAGCTGCTTCTCCATCTCCGCAATTTTCAAACTGTATTGATTCAGGTCAATCGGACTTGTCTTCTGCAAACGTTTTAGTCGCCATAGCAATGTGGGACACCCATTGTTGAAAGAAGCAGGAAGTAGAAGAAGTAAACAAAAAAGACACACCACCGACGAGCGGTTTTGTTAGCGGCTAACACCTGCGTAGGCTACGTACGTAGGTTACGCGGTACTTTAAATGAACCTTTACCGTTTGTCTTGTCAGACAGTAAAGCGGCTAGGAGGTAAATATAATAAATGATACTACTGTATGCAGCCAACCATGGACGGAAACCAACACTATTCAGCCAAAAAAAAAAAAGCTAATTTGCAAATTTGAGGACAGGCAAGGCAGCATAAAAAGTGTGAAACTCTACTTCTAGAGGACAGGGGGTGGATGATGCCAATATCCCAACACCAGACTTTCAACAAGTGGACTTGCACGACTTTAGCACACAGCTGACTTTTCAGTTTTGTTTTTTTGAGTAGCTATTTAGTTTGGGAACCAAGTCCTACATGGGAGATATTACATGTACTTGTTCACAAGACTGGACGCACGGCTACATAGATGCTAGTGAACCACTTCTGATTTATCTAGAGAAGATGAGCTGATGTAAACGTTACCTATTATACATATTATGAAATATTTTACATAAGTAACTTTGGAAATGTTTTCTGAAAAGGGAAATACACGTGTTCACCCTCGAGGATAATGAACACAGTGGTTGTAACACTGAGGGCATCTTTACGAACACATCTTTGACTCAACTTAAACCTTTAACTTTTTCCAATTTCCACACCTTTCATCGACACATGGTTCACCCTCAGACCTGGCTTCAGGGCGCTCGCTGCCTCTCAGTCGGTGCATGCCTTTGATACCCTCCAGCCCCCGCAGCCATAACCCGGATAAGCGGTTTAGAGAAAAATGGATGGATATTCCAGTTCAATGTGGCAAGCAGATTAGCAGATTATTGCTATAATTGCCTGGCTCCTCATAACACCTCCTTCCTCCTCCTTTTATTAGCCGGCTATGGTATCCACTGTTGTCTCCAACCTAATTTAATGTTATTTGTCAACCATAGCTTCAGATTTAGACAGTATTCACGTTAAGCCCTTCGTTTAGTGTCGTTTTCCTGTAACGAGATACGTTCCTGCACTAATAACAGCCGATAAAATAGAAGTGCTCGATCAGATGGGAGAAAACAGTCGCGTAGGAACAGTCGCCATAATTTCTAACCAGATCATTCCTTGTAATTTTAGGTTGGAAAGGCCGGTGAAAAATAATCCGTTTTCTCCCAAGGGTGGAGTGCAGCTGCAGTTCACACGTCTGCTGGTACGATGGCTGTCATCTCTAAATGAAATTTTTTTGAGCCACTGAGAATAACTTTATGTCATTAATGATTACTCTGGTTTTGACATGTGAGCTACTTAATCCATGTGCCGCTTGGCTTTGATCCACTCCCAATATACCAGCGTAGAGAGGGAGAGGAGGAGAAGAACTCAGTGACTTTATATTATATGGGTATTGGAGGAAAAGATGGTTGTGTGTTTGTGTGTGTGTGCGCGACTCTTTTTCCGTCTGTCACATCGACTCGCATCTTCGCCCATCACACGGCCCACAGTGGCTGTATCACTGCAGCTAACAGAGGGAGCTTGTCACGAGCCTACTCACAGATACAGCACACACACTTCTATCTCTGCGAGGCCACTCATTGGCATAATGGACTCCCTAAGCACTTCACTGTCACAACTAAAGGCCAGACCCTGAACTTACATCTTACCTGACCACTGAAACCAAGAACAGGAACGCAGAAGGAGACCGGGAACCTGCGTGTAGATGTCAAATGCATTTAAATGAAGTTCCGGAGAAAACATTTGGGGTTTTTATCGGCTGATTACTCATGGACTTTTGGATCAAGCTTGTAATTTTGTTTGGTGACTTGAAAAAGCTTTGATTTTCGGGCTTTGCCGCTACTGCTTAACATCTTTACAAATCAGTAAATCATGATAAACAGCTTGAACAACTTGTATCTCCTCTGTGCATAGTGGCGTTGCAGTGATACCACCCCATACTGGCACCCAGAAATTATGTATTAAAAAAAAAAACCAGTCAATGCTTTTGCATACTCTACTAGTTCCACTCCTAATGTTTTAGTTTCTTGAAAACGGTTGCAGCGAAATGTGGCTCAAGTCTAAACCCCTCAAACAGCCCTTTGACTGTACAGTACGTCAAAAAGTGAGGACCAAGCAACCTCAATTTCCTGAATTACTAGAATGGCCTTACACTCATGGTATACAAATTCAAAAAGGTCCTCACAAAGATAGCAATACAAGCACATGCAAACACACATTATTCCTGAATGTGGGTCCTTATTTCCAATAAAGTGATGTGAGCTGGACCTTCTTACGGGTGTTACGTACTCCAGAATTACGTCATTTTGTTCTCGCAGCCCTCGTTTGGGAGTTCTCGCAGCTTGTTCTCGACACATCAACCGGGCAGAACTTTTTTCTTCCAGTCCAGTTACTATTGTGTGATTGGTCAGAAATTGGGAGTGGGGAAAGCAGACATGCTAGCGGCCACTCTGTTAGCTCCCAGATGCTAATGTTAGCAGTGTGACCGCTAATCTCTCCCGGGTAGAGTGTGTGCATGCTGACACGGTGGTCAAAACGACCGGCCGACATCCAAATATAATGAGAAGTGCCTCTCGTCGTCCGTCTCCCGCATCTCCCACAATGCTTAGCGCCTGTGACGTATGCTGCAGTGGGAGGGGCCTATGAGGACTTCCCCAGAATTCTGCACTTGAGTTTCTTGTGAAGTATAAATTATCTTGCCAGAACGACTTTGTTCTCATTATGTCTGTGAAGGTTCTCAGTCATCCAGGTCATGGTATATCCAACAAAGGTTCAAAGAAGGCATCTGGACTTGTAGAGTTTTTTTGAGAAGACCTTTCACCACTCATGAGTGGTGAAAGGTCTTCTCAAAAAAGAGAGAAAGGTCTTCTCAAAAAAACTCTACAAGTCCAGTTGCCTTTTTTGAACCTTTGTTCTCATTGTTGTTCATCTCAAGAGCAAGAATTAATTTCTCTCTTCTCGCTGAGTACGTAACAGGCTGTATTGTTGCAGGATTACTCATGATTGCACTACGGAGACTCATTCCAAGACTTTGAATCATTTCAATCACTCAGCACACAATGCTCAATGAACACAGACTCTTGTTTTGGTAACCTTTGTGCGGAGGCATCAGACTACCGACTACCAGATGCACTCTGAACCTCGCGATGCCGACAATGACACGCGGCGGTTACAAGGATGACAGATGTTCCGCTGCAGCTATTTACAAGCCGCAGCCCAACTAATCTGTTTTGCAGTTTCATTTGGTCTAATTGAGGAGGACTTGGACCGGATCCCGTCTCACAAAGAAAAGGACCAGACAAAGACACTTCTGGCTGACTGACAGGTAAGTGTAAAAAAAACAGCAGGGAGGAGAAATAATGAAATGAGCTATAAGAAGAAAGCCCCCGGGGCCTGTAGAAAAGCACCAGGCAATATCTCAAGTCATTTGACAATGATATACTATTAAGGAAGAAAATAGAAAATCCTGCCTTTGAAAGAATTCTGTAATTCTATCATGCAAATGAAAACGTTCATTGGCGGTTTCCGGAGAACTGGATGTCTGGTGGCGTCTGGAATACTGAATAGTTTAATGTCAAAAGAACATCAACCTTTTGTATCAAGAAAAAAAACTCCATTTTGCATTCACGGGAGAATATTCACTCATTGAATCGGGTGAATAGAGAGGTGACTCTCAGCTTCAGATCAAGGAAGGGGAAAGTCAGAAGTCTTCAGAAGTGGGTTGAGGAGGAGGGCGTCAAGATGGAGAAGAAACGGAGAAAGACAAAGCATTGTTCTGTAGCTGTCACACTGAATCTCTCAATCAACTCCTGAATTAGTGAAGGATGCGGAAGCAATTAATCAGGTTTAGTAGAGCCCGCCAGGAAGCGACAAGGGAGTGTGGGGGGGGGGGGGGGGGGGGGGGGCAACCTGTTTGTACATCTGCGTTTGTGTACCGTTTGGATGCCAGCTGATTTATTGGTTATTTATGGGTAAATGAGGACAGAGTGATTCAACATAAATCTTGGAAAATGCACGGTCCCCAGCCAAGAGAACATAATGCCATGTTCTTCCCATACACACATGAAAATGGTGGTAGAGACACTACCTCGCTATAGGGCTGCGCGACAAGATAAGATTGTTCGCTCGTCTATAGCAGCTGAGCTATAGCACAACGGCAAAGCATTGCAGGCAGTTCAACGAGTAGAGCACGCTGCTTTACTGACGATGGACGGAGAAAAAAAAAGGATCGAAATGGATGCACTTGTTTCGTTCCGTGCATACTTCTGTGTCAAAACCTTGTGTCTTGAGTTGCCCACAATGCAACACGACTGCGAACGGCTCGCTTAGAAATTCAAGCGAGGTATGCTGATGCAGCCTTGGGCCAGTTGTTCTTAAGCTAGAGATGAGGGTTACAGAAGTCTGCTCAGCTCACCTCATTGCAAAGCTTCGCAACAGGCTTTACACAACTGTGTTCTGCATGTGCCTCAAGACTATACGTATGTATTTATATGAATATGTACGCCTCCGTGGATCAGGCAAGTTCCAGTGCATCCCACAGATACTTGATCAGTTTGGGATCTAGTGAATTTGGAGGCCAGGTCAACACCTTGTGCTGGTCTTCATGTTTTTTTTTTGTGTGTGTGCCTGTGTCAGGCTGCATCCTGCTGGGGGTGGCTGCTGCCATCAAGGAGTGTCATTGCTATGGGGTGGGGGTGCCTGGTCTGGTCTAGGTGGGTGCTACATGTCTAAGTAACATCCACACCAATGAATGCCAGGTCCAGAAGCTTCCCAGCAGAACACTGATTTGTCACAAGATGGTCAATGTTGTTCACTGCTCCTGTCAGTGGTCATAATGTTGTGGCTGATCGGTGTATATATACACAGCGCATAGTCAGTCATATGTAAAAACGGTTCTGTCACTTTGAGGCATGCAGATAGTGCAGATCTTTGCTGGGGAACGATTCCAGACCAACTTCCTGCAGCAGTAATTTTCCAGTCAGGAAGGGAAGGGAACACCAATCTGAAATATTACGGGTTAAAAGTCGCAGGTTTATTCTGTTTATTGCGTACCTAGGTTGCACACAGAAGCCTATATTTCCAGTCCACACATTCAGTGACCTCTCCCTGGAGCGGAGAACGTTTCAGTGTCTCCCGCTGAAAAGCCGACAGGAACCCCAGTCCCATTGTTAATATAAAATGTAGACCATTTCCTGTCAGTCACCTGACAAGCGCGGAAGAGACGTGGAAGTCTCTGCCAAGAAATAATCCGTGAAACAACATGCAGCCTGACAAACTTAATTGTCACGTCCCATGTCTTTTTTTCTTTTTTTTTCCTCCGTTTGCCAGGACAGCCATTCATTTGCAGCCAGGTTTTGAAATAACCACAGCCAGCATATTGAAAAATGACAAAAAAATGATGTAATTACATACGGCATGCATTGCAGAATGATTGTGGTTGGGGGGGGGGGCGCATACTAGACGGAGGCAGTAGTAAATGAGCTGTAACTCTAAATGACGCCGGTATTCTCTCCTAATGTGCGTGTGACTCGCATGGGAATGTGCCGCTGTGCGAACAGTAGGCGCTTGTGAACGGGGTAAGGAGAAGAGATGTTAGCTTGCGTTATGCAAATGAGAAACAACACTGTCGGAATGGATGCCGTTGATCAAGATGATCACCGGTGACACGCGCGCAGACACACACACACGTGCACTCGGAGGCGAGGCGGTCAATTTAGACGGTAATAGTCCAGCCGCCAAGGACGCTAACAGAGAAGAGAGAAGAGCCAGACTGTCAGGGCGTGCACAAATCCTCGTCTTTAGCCCCGTTTCATTAGAACCTTTCATCAATACAGACAGGGTCTCCCCCTCTTTCCCTCCCTCCCCCTCTCCCTCTCCCTCCTGGCTGGTTGGCTAGCTGCTGACCTCCACAACTTGTTGCTAACAGTCTCCAGGCTGAATAGAGCAGGACAGTTATTTATGGACGGGGAAGCAGAGATAAATCGATGCTCTCTCTGTTCCTTCCAAGCCCATTTGCATTCCTTCAGTGAGTTGTGGCGTTCCTTCCTCCCGACATTAGGGATCTTCACTTTGTCTCCCTTGTATCGCTGAGCGTTGGAAAGTTAAAGATAAGGTAGAGGCGTAAAATTCCACAAGTTCAATAGTCTGGAGGATTCAGGCAATAAGTCGTGAGAGCAGGGTGGTAAAACCTATACCACACACACAACTTTCCTCTTAAATGAGTTCCTAGAAGCCCATTTTGAAGACAGCCGGCAATGGCCCGGCCGTTGAACCAGGACAGGAAATTTACTTTTTCTTCCTGGCTTCCACATTGCACTAAGAAAGGTTTCACTGTTCAATCACAACCGGATATGGCCAGAACTGAAACCGGGAGGAAAACAAAACACCAAAAGATTGATAGTAGATTGTGATATTTAGTGGTTTGTGAAGCATTCAGGGTCTTCGTTCTGCAGTTTCAGTTCACAGAAACAAATGCTTTGTGGTTGAGGCCAAAACTATGAACTGGATAACAGCATGGATTTTTACAGCTAAAACTGAGACTAAGCTACTTCTATGATATATTTCTTTCTTAAATAAACTGTAAACATGCATGCATGGATAACATGTGTGGTATTGGGCCTTCACCTGTCTACTCTTCCAAGGAAACGCAAC
This sequence comes from Chelon labrosus, assembly GCF_963514085.1. Lineage (NCBI taxonomy): Eukaryota > Metazoa > Chordata > Actinopteri > Mugiliformes > Mugilidae > Chelon > Chelon labrosus. The sequence continues at coordinate 5,390,859 of NC_140349.1, forward strand.
TGTAAAAACTCTTAACGCTAAAACTATGATAAGACATAAGACATGTTTATTTATCCCACGTATGGGGAAATTACCTTGTCACAGTAGCGCAAGAGGAATTCCCAAAAAAACCAATACAAGTTTGAGAAATAAACTTTACAAATAAATAATTGCTAAAACTTTAAAAAAAAACTATAATATGGTGAGGTAGCGGCTCATGCAAAAAGCAGATTTATTTGTGCAAAAAATGACTGTAAAAGCCAAGTCCCTCTCTGAGCTCCCACTGCTCCAGCAGACCACTGCATACGTGATGGCAGAAGCCACCACATGCAATGCAATTCCGCATAATTTTGAGTTAAAATGTGGTTAAATTTAAACTGTAAACTGGGTGTTTTTATAAGATATTCTGCTAAATCACTGCGACTATGCCCTCGAGTTGACAGCGCGACCCTTAAAACGCCATGCTACGCTAATAGAAACGTGTTCAGTTGCTGTTGATACTGTAAAAAGAGGAGCCGATTGCATGCCGTCATGCCGGTTTAGTTTTGATTGCAGAAATTAATTACATTTCCACCTGTTCTAATGTATTATTCTGTTGAGGAGACGCATAGGCGCTCAAAAGGAAAAAAAAAAGGTTTGTTGCAGGTGTCCTTGGGTCGAGTACCGCCAGCATGACCATTTTAAGACGGGACTCATCTACCTGCATATGATATATGATATAAATATGTAAATAAATATATATTTATTTACATATTTACTTTTGTCTCTATTTCTTGTTTATATTTGTTTATATGCAAATTTTGTAATTTTTTGCTAAAATTTTATTTTATTTTACTAGATTTTTACTTATATTTAATTCAATTCAATTTTATTTAATTTTATTCAATTTTATTTAATTTTTTTATTTATTTTTTAACTATCTTCACCTATTTTTCTTTTTGCTTGTTGCCGTTTTTTCTGAGCTACTGTGACCAAGCAATTTCCCTTGTGGATGAATAAATAAAATTTTCTAATTTTGGTAAGCTGTAGCTACGCTGTCCCCTTAAATATCCTCTGTAGACAACAGTCCTGGATAAGAGCTTCGTAATGATGTAAGAGAAGCAAACAATGTCACTGCTGTTATTCGTCGCCCACATTGGTACTACAGGAAATGTCACAAGGTCAAACCGCAGCCAGACCCACCAGCAGACTATATCTGGAGAGGAAAGAGTGTCTGATCGGGACGAGGACGCATCTCGCTGTGGCCTGTGGAGCGGGTGAGCTCAGGACAGGCCGGGATACAGAGCAGAGAGTCTTGTCTAAACATTTTCACACTTTTGAATTAACCCCCCTCCCTCCTCTTGCTCCCTCTCTTTCTAAACAATGAGGCCTAGAAAAACTGAGAGCGGCAGAGTGGACGCAGGGAGGAAGAAGGGGAGGGGCGTGGGGGTTGCACTGGCACCCTTTTTAATTCCACCAAAAGCCGCTCCAACAAAAGGGCCCCCCGCTCGGGAGCCGGCGCGGAGCGGCAGCCAGCCGGGGCCGACAGAAAATAGGGTCGCGAGCGAAAGAATGAGCGCCGAAGAGAGGGCGCGAGAATAAGACTCGCGGGGTAAGAATGGACGAATAAAGGAATGAGAGAATGAAAGGCTGAGCTGGGTATGAAAGGATGGCGGGACGTTTCCTGTACTGTGCATGCCTGTAAAAGTCAAACTATGGTGGGAGGCCTCATTGATCACGTGTGTGTGTGCGGTGCAAGTTTGTGTGCTGAATTTCTCAGAGAAGGTATTAATGATGCAGAGGAAGCTGACTGGACCCCGAAAATTCCCCTGACCCTCTTTGGATCAGTTCCATTGTGATTCATGGGCCCCGCTCCTGTTACTGCGCTCTGTAATCCCTCTCCTCACCGACACCTGTTTGCTGAAGATTCACAAAGGAATGTCAAGGTGTTCGCCATGAGACGGATTATTTCTAGAAATGTGATCTGGAATTTGCTTAGTAACCCGTTTCCTCAGAAGTGGAATTAAAAAATAAATAAATAAATAAACGCTGACTAAGTGCAGACACATGCTTGCTGACTGCTGGCTGACAGGGCAATGAATTAAAAACCTGCTTCCCGGGACTTCCGGCAAGTCAAAGCGACGCAGCTTCTCACAGCAACACAGAGTCCAACATAAGTCTCCCCCCCCTAATTACAGCGAGCTCCTTTTGACGGACCGTAACAAAGACTTACACACACCACACATGGTTGCACAACAAAGGGATGTGAAATTGTCTCTGCCACAAAAGCCGTAACCATGACAACCACTTCCAAATTTCCAGAGAGTGACCCAACCTCTACCTCTGGCCGCGAGAGCTGCAGCGGGGATCTGAAAGACGAGCGTCAAAAATAAAAAACAAACAAACAAACCAACAAGCAAACAGTATCATGCAAGACCCTGCAATGCTAAAAAGTTATCATTCCACACTCCATCAGCCCACAGAGTGTGAAGACATTTACATTTTAATCCTCGATCAATAGCAGACAATAACAAACCTGGAGGCAAAGATTTGAGGGACGCAAACAGAAATGTGGACAAGAATATCACAGTGCACGGTGACGCCGTCATGAGTGGATGATATGACAAGACTGTAATTAAGAGGAAAGAGTTATTTTCTCAAAGTAACAAGACTTTTCTGGGTGACAACCCCGCATGACAACCCTTAGACAAACACAGAACACTAAACGCCAGCCTAAATACCCACGAGCCTGTGTCGATGTGAATCATTTATGAGCCTTCAATAGGCGTCAATGCTCTGTTCTCCAGGGGATGATTATCGCAGCACGCGTCACCAGAAAAGAGCCATTGACAGCTGAGTCTGAGGACTGATGGACGGTTTAGGCTTCTGCGTCAATTTGACATTGTAGCTACAGCAACAGCCGAGACCCTACGTAGACTCTAAAGCCATAAACTGACGTGCACCTCGCGGAGTCCGCAAGAGCTGTGATCGGTCCGCTTGGTAGTACCGTGTTTCTGCTTTAGTATTTCTGGCTGCTTCTCCATCTCTGCAATTTCTGAATTGATTGTTTTGGATTAATAAAGATGGAACACATTGTGGAAAGGTTAACTGAGGAGGTTCAGAGATGCAAACATTTGCATGACTCGTCTACGGCGAAATTTCGGGGAAAGTTTCAGTCGCCATTGTTGAAAGTGAAGCAGGAAGAAGAAACAAGAAAGACACAGCGCCAACTAGCGTTTGGGTTGTTTTTACAGAGCGAGCCAGACTGACGAGGCACAAGTATAAATGACTCGCACCGGCGTAGGCTACGTACGTAGGTTACGGCGTCTAAGTCCCGCACTACCTTAAATGAGCGTTAAGGCGTCAAAGTGCGGGTCAAAACCCAAAACCACTCATTTCTGGTCCCAGCATGACAGCAGCTTATTTTTATAATCTAGTGGCTTTAGTTTTAATCCATGTCTTTTGTTAGCCAAGACTTTGTCAATGTCTTTAAAGCCCTCTTGTACAGTTTCCCATAAACGAGACGACAACCAAACAAAATTTAAAACACATCATTCCCTGAAGAGTTCAGATGATACACGCAGCCACTGGCATTTCCACCCGGCAATGATACCTGTGATCAACTCTCAAAGCAACAACGACAGAAGATCACTCCACCCCCGGACACCCTGCTTCTTGACATTTACTCTATCCACCGTCAGGCACAATGGATTTACGTCCTCAGTGCCACAAACCGCTTTTTAAAGCTATTCTTTAACCCCGGGGTCAGGTGACTACACAGGGTTCAGACAGGATTCATGTAAGGTGAAAGAAAAGTCTGTTAGAAAGGAGATTACTGCCATTTTTATTCAAGCTGCTATATGCTTTAGAAGAAGAAAAAAAGAAAAACTAAATGGGAAACGCTCAGCCTCTAGGCTTGTTCCGATAATTAATCAACTAAAACATCGTGCAAAGAGAAAAATTCATTTGCGTGTTTCTGCCCCACAGGACAACGGAACACAATCGGCTGCAGTGGGCAGCTCCCGTATAAATGTCTCCAGCTCGCTTTTGGAACTTGTTCACAATTAATTTTTATTACAATTACAGAAGTACGACAAGCTACTTCTTCAGCTAGCCTAAGGTTATCCAGATGAACCCCACCAACCTGCTCAGGTGGGGTGATCCCGGGCCAGACGACGAACGGCATTCATTTAAAAAGCAACAGGCGCTACAGCGATAGATGTTTCATTCCTATAAACGTTCCTTTCTGTGCAGGAGGATGAACAAAAGCCAAGTTCAAAGTTCAGCCTTCTCCTCCAACGGTTCCCAAAAAAGGCGGAAACCCGTCGCAGATCCACACCGGGGCTGCAGCGCTGGCTACACAAATACGCAAACAACAAACAACAAACACGATGAGTCATTAATAAGAGCTCTCGATAATCAGGCCGCGCCGCTCCGAGGGCGATAATCATCGGCCGCCTGCTCTCCAAGTGATAAGCTAATCAGCCCTTCGTCTCCACCGAGCCGTCGAGGGGACTCATCATCATTGACATTTCAGCACAGGATCGGGCCTATAGAGACGAGTGGGAGGGGTGGAGGGGTGGAGGAGGGGAGGGGGCACCTGAAGTGACTAAATTATCATAGCAGCGGAATGATATCCTCTCAACTCTACTTTGCCTCTTTCCTGAAGGTTAACACGGTTCTTTTGGAATTATGGCAGGGGCTTCATTACTGCCATTAACCCCTTTATGTCGAGTGCTTGTTGATTTATCTACATGAATGTGTTTGCCATGCATCCATCTGTGCACACACAACACCGGTTTTGGGAGTGTTTCAACAGCAACAGTCCCCTTAAAAGTAAAAAGTAAATGTGTCATATTCCGAGACCTTAATCTCTGAAAAATAAGCTCTCTGGCTAAGTAGCTGCAACGTGGGTGCAGGGGTTTTTTCTTCCGACAAGACACTTCTGTTGTTGCAAATTAATTCATAACCTGTGGGGATGCCGTCATGACAGTCTGACAGCTTTTTAACAACACGGACCGGATGTACCGGAGTCTCAAGTGAGCATCTGTCATTCTCCATTCTCACACCAACCTGTGTTGCACGGTTTGCAGCACAGGGGTCTCCAGCACAACGTTCCCTCGTCTCCTGGCTTGTTTTTGGAGGAAGGAATCTCACGGCAAAGCTAATTCTAATCAAGGTTAAATCTTCCCCCTGCCTGCCGTCACCATGCAACAGATGCTCCCGCGAAATGCAAAGCAGAGGCTCCGTGGCCGGCAGCCTCGAAAAAAACCTGCCCTCCCGCTCGCTTTGATCCCAGACGGCACGTCGACGCGCAGGATGACACATCTCCCTGCTCCGTAATGACCCGTCTTCTTTTTCCTCGGCGACAATTTGGGGACGGCTCTGACAGATGATGCTAGTTACGCCCAGGTGAAAACAACAGGCTGAGAGATTCATGCTGAGGGAGCGGGCAAACAGATTTTTATGCCGATCACTATAGCCCGACTGCCTGCTGTTAGAAGTGTTGCAGCTCGTCCCTCATGGCAGAAAAAAAGCTCAGCAAATTGCTTCTGTTGAGAGTTAGAGCACTCAGTGGTGCATCTGAGTGGCCGTGGTTATCTCCACATCTATTACTGTGATGTACTTATGGAGGCATAAAGATGTTAAGATGGCTATCACAGGCAGGTTTTTAGTCACGTCTCTGCATTAGTCAACAAGTTTGCAGTAGCTGAGAAACTTTAAGCCCACAGGAATGTACTCAACCACCTCTCTGGGGATGCACCGAAAATTTTCAGCCGAAAAACCGAAACCGAAAATTGCTGCAGTTGTTGCTTGCATTATCACAACATCCTGTTTCGGCCGTGTCGTTTCAGCGATAAATTTGCGGACGAAAATGGCCCGAAAGTGCATTTACGGCGCATCCCTACACCTCTCTTTTAATGTGTATCCACTGCAGGAACTGAGAACCATCGGCGCTCCTTTAGGGTCCTACTTCAGGGTAAGGCACATTCCCAGATTCCAAAACACTAGCCTGTACACGACACAGATAAGAGGACAACAGGCAAGTTCAGGCATTTTCACACCTATATGCAACCTCGTTGTATGTTGCTGCATGCATGTTCAGAACTAAGCAGCGTTGCTACACCAACAACCACTTTTACATCATTAAATAGTTCCTGTTGTCATGCAACAAAATAAAAAAATAATAAGGTATGCACTTCTCAGGGGATCTCCCCAGTGAGTTACTCTCATAGATGCCAGAACAGTTTGGTCCAGAAAGGCTAATGGAGAACCAGTGACACTGATCAAAAGTCTTTTCAGCTCAATGATGTGATACATCAATGGGGCTGCAAGAAAATGTTTCCATTTGAAAATAAGCAACTTCAATGGACTTTGGTATTTTGATCACTGGACGTATTATTTTGATATTCATACCGGGCCGCGTTGCACGTTGCGTTGTGCTTGCATCACCTAACAGGACCTTACAATAGAGTTCAACTGAAATTAAAGTTAATATTGTGTTCATTTTTATGTTTGTGCACAAAAAAATTATCTGCATCATCTCTAAATTCAAATACAGATCAGGCTCAATTACCTTAATATCACAAATCATTTCATCTCCTTACATCTGTACATCTAGGCAGCCTGTGGATACTGTACACGAGCAAAAGGCTGAGATCTTTTCCCCTGCCCTGACTCTCTGGCTCCTGCATTTTTTTTATCATACAATTTCTGTGCTGGATTTTCATTAAGGGCCCTTGACAAGGTAATATTAGCTGTTGAAGGACCACCTGAAGAGCAGGGGCCGAGCTGCTCTCATTTCCTGCTGAGACCGCGTTCCCCCATCACCACCCCAGAATGAGGACCAATTTCTACAATTACTCTAATGGTAAGTAATCAGACCAAGCAGTCGTGATTGCGCCCCATTTCCCCGCAACACTTTGCGCCAGGTAAACACAGATTACAGGTCAGCAGTGCTGGGAGGGTTTGTAGAGGCTCAGGGAGGATTAGGCTTCCCGAACGGTCACCTGCCGAGTGAAGCTGCGAGGAATTAGGACAAAAACCACAAACCAGGAGAGCCACACCTCGCGCTATCACGCCGTAGCGAAACTCGGCACAGCCAGATCTGGTAGATGGCTTGGGAAATAAACTTTTACAACAGGTTTTAGTCCGACCTACAGCGGCCAGACAGGACACGGAGACGCGACAACAGTGAAAACACGCAGCGCTCCCAGAACGCGGGCTGCGCGGCTGCAAAGTGCAGGGGGCTGCCCACATTCACGGTGCACAAGGCTGGAAAACTGAATGGGCTCTGATTGTGGTTAAACGCACGGCTCGTTTCTTACCTTGGGCTGCGAGGAGGATCGCTGCTGCCACAAACCAAGCGCTCCTCATCGGAGAGACCGGACAGCGTGCTGCGTAATCTCTTGCCATTCTTCTAAACCGAAGACAAGGTGGACGTAAATATCCGTGTGGTGCAGCCGGGCTTCCAGTTATTCCTTCTCCTGTGAGCCAAGAAACTTGGGAGCTCAGTTCAGACCGCCTGGATTGAAATCGGCCAAGTTGCAGCTTCTCTTTCCCCCTGTCTCCCTGCGCGTGTCTCTCTTGAATCCGGGACCGCGTTTAGTTTCCTCTGTGTCTTCCTTCAAATCAGTTAGCGAAGAGTCCAAACCCCTCCCCGTGTGGAGCGGCCGCAGTGCGCGCAGGTAGCCCCGCGGATGAGCTGCGTGAGGACGGCGCGTCTTGAGCCACGAGCGAAGCGGAACGGCAACAAAAGTGTGGACGGAGCGCGTGTGAGAGTCGGCGGAGAGCTCCGCGAGTGTGATACTGAGAGCCGAGTGGGGAATATCAAAGTGATGTCAGCAGAGCGTCACCAAGAGGACTTGAGCCGCAATACTGAAGCTCCGCACGCGGCTGCACATCCACAGTCCGGTCACTTTAAAGGGCTCTAAACCCCGTGGAAAAAAACGCGTCTGCATACCTGCGATGGGAGCTGACAGGGGTGTCCGTGTTTGTGGGAGGGAACAAATAATAAAAACGTGTTGGTTTCTGCACAAACACGACTGAGCACTCAACCCCTAATAACTCAGAACACATTATCATTTCTCTTCATCTCCAGCTTCTTTTTTTTTTTTTCAGTGCTGAAATCGATAATGAAACTTGTTTTTCCTCTCTACTTTCTCGCTTCAGGCAGAATTATTTTGATACCAAGTCACACATACCATCAGTGGCCATAAATGTGTCTCCACATGTCTCCATATATTTGGGCTTCCAGGATACCATAACCGGTTTACTTCCAAGCAATTACGTATTTCAGCTTTTACTTCCTGACTGGCGAGACGCCATCTCCTTCCTTCCTCACTAAGTCAACTAAAGCTCCCTCTAGGTCTCAGTGGCTCAATGACACCATGACTTTACTAAACAGACATCCAGTGAAAGGTGGAGCTCTGATAAACTTTTATAACAAGTGGCTTCCCTTTTTAGCATTCTATCACCCTCTTCAGCCTCTGCCCACTCCTTCTCTCTCTCTTTTTTCTTGCCTTTTGGCTTCCCTTATTACATCCAAGAACCCCCAGTTGTTTATTCATTAATTTTTCTTTTTTTCTGAATTGTGTTTTGTTTCTTGTGGGCCACGAAATTGAGACAATATCCTAGGAGGCAGACTGCACGCCTCACTCTTCACTCATCGAGCATTTCTATGGTATCAGTATGTTTATAGTATTTCTAATTGTGATACTCAGTGTAAATATGACATTGGTTTCTGTTCTATTGTGCCTTAGCTCTGAATAAAAATATATTTTTAGAGGGATATTAGGTACTTTTCTTTACTCCAGTACAATTATATGCACAGTTATAGTTGTATGTTTAAACAGATAAGAAGCACAGGTGGGGAAAGTACTGGGAACCTTTTTCTAAAAGTAACAGTACCACAATCTTGCACAATCTCTGAGTTATCTTCTCCGTTGCAAGTAAAAATCCTGCACTTAAAAATTGAAAATACTGGCACTGAAATACTAAAAGGAGCTCAATAAATGTGTAAAGATTCTACTTAGGTGTGTCAATTAGCTTCATTAATGTGTAAGCATGCCTAGTTGAGCGTGCAGGATTAATCCCCTCATCTGTAAATGACGCAGCCTATCTTCATCTTCTGTAACCGCTTGTCCTCTGGGGGCGGGGTACACCCTGGTCAGGTCTCCAGTCTATCTCAGGGCTAACACAGAGAGACAGACCACCATTCACACTCACACCTACGGCCAATTTAGAATCACCAATGAACCAAACCAGCATGTCTTTGGACGGTGGGAGGAAGCTGGAGAACCTGGAGAGAACCCACGCAGACACAGGGAGAACATGCAAACTCCACGCAGAAAGGACCCAGTCGACCTTGATGGATTAAAACCCAGAACCTTCTTGCTGTGAGACATCAGTGCTAACCACCAGAGCACTGTGCCGCCCACATCCTGTCCTTTACTTTAATGTGTTTGGTTTTGATGATATGATTCAATATGTGGCCTGTCGATGGTGTAGAGTTAGTCCAGATAAGGGCCACTAATGAGCATGAACTCCCCCACATTTGCAGCGTTTCCTCTCCCGGTATAAGTCCAAAGTCTTCAAAAAAGTGTCCTGGTGACTGGCAGATTCGGGTTGGAGGGTTTTATTCAGCAAGCGAAGACAAAATAAAATTCATCCTTCTTGAGCTGCTCCCCGGGGACAACTGAAGAAGCTGCTCTGAACATCCCCTCTTTTATGCTCAGACTTTGCCCTATTCTTCACCTTCTTTATTATTTATTTCTTTTTACTTTTTCAAGTTTATCGGTGGATTTCTAGGGACTTCCTGCTTCTGCATCGGTGCTGCACTCTGACCATCTTTTAACTGCGTACCCAACTTTTGGAAAATTTCCTACCACACCTCACTATGGAGGCCAAAGTCTGCCTCAAAAATCACACCGATATGTTCAGAAAATTTCAGATTGCTTTTGTAGAAAATGACAACACCTCATGTTATTTTGGTGCAACTCCTATTGGAGTTTGTTTTATTCATGATATCCATGAATGTCATTATGTGTATTCAGCCTCCTGCCATCTTAACCTTCAATTGTTTTTATCAACTTTTTGGTTTAAACTCCTTTCAACCTGATGCAATATGTAAATATTTTTTGTACCTTAAAGTATTTACTGTTATATAGTTGCTCTTGTCATACCTTATTCTATTTTTTTGTATTTTACACTGTTGCTCCCTGACTCTGTAACACCTTAATTTCCCCACGGGGATAAATAAAGTCCTGCCTTATCTTATCTTAACACCGTCTGGAAATGAAAGCTGTCATGAACTGAAATGAACCGTAGACTACAAAACTTTGGCTCCAAAATCTCATGAGGAGAATGTATGCGGATATAAAATGCAATGTCAGATATTAAACTGCCCCAACAATATATAGCTACTAATAAAGACTCCTCCACTGGCTACAATAACTGAATCCTGTGAAAACACAGATGTAAATGTATAAACATTAATTAGATAAAACAAAAATGTACACTGTATTGCCAAAACTATTGGCTCATCTGCCTTTACACACATATGAACTTAAGTGACATCCCATTCTTAATCCATAGGGTTTAATATGATGTTGGCCCACCCTTCGCAATTATAACAGCTTCAGTTCTTCTGGGAAGGCTTTCCACAAAGTTTAGGAGTGTGTTTATGGGAATTTTTGACCATTCTTCCCAGAGGCACATTTGTGAGGTCAGACACTGATGTTGGACGAGAAGGCCTGGCTCACAGTCTTCGCTCTAATTTATCCCAAAGGTGTTCTGTCGGGTTGAGGTCAGGACTCTGTGCAGGCCGGTCAAGTTCTTCCACACCAGACTCACTCATCCATGTCTTTATGGACCTTGCTTTGTGCACTGGTGCACCATCATGTTAGAACAGGAAGGGTCCATCCCCAGACTGTTTCTACAAAGTTGGGAGCATGGAATTGTAGAAAAATCTCTTCGTATGCTGAAGCATTCAGAGTTCCTTTCACTGGAACTAAGGGGCCAAGCCCAGCTCCTTAAAAAAACAACCCCACACCATAATCCCCCCTCCACCAAACTCCACACTTGGTGCAATGCAGTCAGACAAGTACCATTCTCCTGGCAACCACCAAACCCAGATTCATCCATCAGACCGCCAGATGGAGAATCGTGATTCGTCACTCCAGAGAACGTGTCTCCACTGCTCTAGAGTCCAGAGGTGGCGTGCTTTACACCACTGCATCTGACGCTTTGCATTGCACTTGGTGATGTATGACTTGGATGCAGCTGCTCGGCCATGGAAACCCATTCCATGAAGCTCTCTACACTGTTCTTGAGCTAATCCGAAAGCCACATGAAGTTTGGAGGTCTGTAGCGGCTGACTCTGCAGAAAGTTGGTGACATCTGCGCACTATGAGCCTCAGCATCCTCTGATGCCGCTCTATCATTTTATGTGGCCTGTCACTTCGTGGCTGAGGCTCTTTTGGCAATATAGTGTACATATAATATCCATTTCCATAGTTTTCTGGTAATACATTCTGTATGTGCACTTGCTTAAGCACAGCTTTGAACACAGGACTTCTTATACTGTTACGCCTACTTTTCCTTGAGTAAGAGATCTTAATCCCTCTCCTCGAACTGATTACCACTCTCTGTACAAGGTCATTCATTATTTAGTCAAAACTAAATATCACTGGAAAGACTGGAAGCTGATTGAAATAAAGGCGATTTCTCAAATGTCTGACGAGCAGCCCACAGGCCTTTGCATAATTTATAGGAATCTGAGAAATCATGTTTCAGACTGAAACTTCTGACTTCCGTCTGTAAGTTAAGTGAGGAGCCAAGTGCAAATGTCACAACAACTTATTTGAAATAGAAATATTAAAATCACGGCCGAAGAAGTGGAGGGTTTAGTGAGTCCAGTACAGAGGTCACATGTCCTGTCTTAGGGCCTGTCCACACGGAAACGCAAAAACGCCGAAACGCATAAGTTTTTCATCGTTTTGGCCTTTCGTCCACACGTATCCTGTAAACGCATAGCCCTAAAACGCACTTTTCTGAAAACGGGTCCCAGGGTGGAGAAATTCGAAAACGCAGCTCTTGCATTTTCATGTGGACGGCGAATACGGGGAAAACGATGACGTCATCGCCACACTCCCGAGCAGCCTTCCACATCCCGCGAGACGTCTAACAACATCAACAACAATGGCGGACTACATGCTAGTTTTCATCTGGAGACGATATTGACCCAAAATATCATGCTCCTGTGCCACCACGCTGAGCAAAAAAGGCGATATGTAAACAGCGCACAAGCTTTATGCGCATGCTCCGCATCTTCCTCTCCATTTTTGGTGAATTTCTGAAACCGAAACAGCGCCACTTATAGGCCTGGAATAGGAAGTAGCGTTTTCGGTCGTGCTGATGAGTCACCACAAGGTAGACCTACACAATATTAGGAAGGTGGTCATAATGTTATGCCTGGTCGATGTTAAAGGCGTTAAAGTTATTTGACAGACTGAGCATAACTCCAAGATGTGGTGTAATGAAATGCCAGATGACTAAAGCCATGATGTGACTCAGATCAGTTTTATCTGCCATGTGTTTGCAGCTTGTGCACACATAATTTAACCCTAACCTAGTGAGCACTTCTTTAGGCGCTTGATCAAGGCGTCTTGACCGTGGACACACAGGAGATCAAACCAGTGACCTCATGGTCCCAAAGCACTGCAGGTTTCAACTGATAAAATGTAGATTTTGTGCTCAGATCTCGTGTTTGTTTCTCAGATCAGAAGAAGAGTTTGTCTATTTGTTAGTTAAATTGCACAAATTAGTAACTTTCTGACTGAACCGCGGATGCTCTGGTGTAATTCGGTGCCTGCACAAAAGCCTTGGAAACAACTCAAATCTCTATTTTCCGAAGGATTTGAAAATGTCTCTGCATCCATCCCCACTCAGACTGCCCCGTCTCATGATGTATCGGCTCTCTTACGCCGAAAAACAAAAGTACAAGATACTTGCACACAAGCAATTGCACACATAAATTCAGGTTTGCAGCACACAAGGAAAAGCCTTCGGGGACTGTGGGGGAGGAGGAGGGAGGAGGGGGGAGGAGGAGGGAGGGGTTTAAGTCCCCCTAGATGGATGCTGTCATTTACTTTGTTGTCCCCTCTGCAGAAACAGTGATGCTGAGAGGCTTTTTTTTTTTTTTTTTTTTTTTTTAAAGGCTGAAATGTTTCAAACATGGATAAGTTGGAGGAAAATAAACAGGCCGCACTCTCCTCTACACAGAGAGGACATTCTCCCGTCTGTTTGGGACGATAAGAGAGCATCTTTGAAGTCGAATGCAGCTGCTTTTTTATTTTTTTTTGTTTTTTTTAAAGTTTCTGTTGAAATAAGTTGCGGAGGCAGATTGACTGAGGAACTTACTTTGTTCACACATTGCAGAGGCAAGGCTCAATTAACTGCGTGATTGAGTCATAACTCCCAGACTGTAAACACAAACTCTGCAGGGAGAAGAAGACTTCCTTCAGCGTCACCGTAACCACGGTATTGTGTCGATAACTCAGTCTGGTTCATTGTTTCCTGGCAATTTAACGTGTACCACTAAATAATAGACATGATTGTTTACCTCACATTGAATGAGCTAAACGCATGAAGCTCGGATAATTGTAAGATTCAATCGGCTGTTTCCTCGACTACATTTTACCTTCTATACATAGACGCATCACTGCCACGCCAGAGACAATAGAGGTGGATGAGATTTAGTTTCCAAGCAGCTCAGTCTGATGGGAGTTTGTGAAATGACCATAAATTTAATCAAAGTAGTTTGTGTCCATGAGCTGCATCCTCTTGGCTACTTCTCCAAATCCGCAATTTTTGAATTGATTGTTTTGGATCAATAAACATGGAACACATCGAGGAAAGGTTAAAGGGGAACTACCGTTTTTTACAACCTGGACTCAACGGGGTATAGCACCAGTGTATCAGAACAAAATATTGGTGAAATGAACGAGTTTCATGGCAGATAATGCGTTATTTAGAGGCTGCGTTTCGGTGCCCCAGTCACTCCCACTATATGGATATACGCAGCGCTCCGCTGGATCTAAATATCTTCCAAAGGACTCCAAATAACACCAATGTTATATGGGTGAGTAAATGATCGTATTTTATGCCAGAAATAAGGTCCAGGTTGTAAAAAACGGTAGTTCCCCTTTAACTGAGGAGGTCCGAAGATACAAACATTTGTACGTCTTCTTCGCCTAAATTTTCCATTGTTGAAAGTGAAGCAGGAAGTAGAAACAAAACTAACCTGACTAGCAAAAAAAGACACAGCGCCGACTAGAGTTTGGGTGGCATTGTTACAGAGCGAGCCAGACTGACGAGCGCACAAGTATAAGTGGCTCGCACCGGCGTAGGCTACATACGTAGGTTATGGCGTCTATGTCCCGAAGTACCTTAAACGAGCCCTCAGACCGGAGGAACATTAAGTGTGAAAGGCAGGACCTCAAGACTGAAGAAGTCATCTTTCCCCACTGTCATCAGACTCCTGAACAGATGTCAGGAGTCTAGAATTGTACAACGCACTGTTCACTTTTTCAGTTTCTGTTTATTTCAGGTCATTGTCATGGGTTGCATTTGGATGGACTCTGTGAATCTGTGAATCTTTGAATCTTGAGTCTCGAAGAGTCCACTGATGATATTTTCATGACTATTTCGTGGGCAGCCTCAAAATGCAGCCCTTTATTTGTTATGCTCCATGTCATGGACAAAATCCATCCAAGGACACGAATCAACTGATTGAATGTTGTGTGACTTCTTCCACAAAGCAGTTTGAGACTGAACAAATAAAAATAAAAAAAACATTCTGTACCAATCAGCATCCATACGTGCTGCAAATCGTGCCGGTCATCAGTCTTCTCTAAAAACATGCAGTGCAAACATGTTGTAAAAGGCAAACATAAACTATAATCTTGTTAAATCTAATCAGAGCAACTGGGACCTAAACTCACTGCGGTAGTTTTTCTTGTAGCTATAGTTTAATATTCCATTGAGGTGGTGTATCAGTAGAACTCTTGGAGACAGATAAGATTCAGAGAACTTTATTTAAGAGAAACTATGTGCAGAAAAGGCAAAGAGGCATTCACATTCAGTCCACAGTAAAAGTCTTGTTAAGTTTTATGGAGTGACGTTGTAGAGATGTTGTAATCCTGTGCAAATAAAACAAAAACTATCTGCCAAGATCAGCAAATGTGTCTTTTGAAATGAGTAATATGCATTTAGATGATGCCTATTTTTGGAGATCAGCCAAGGGGTCAAACCTTGGACTCAAATAATGGTCATCCAGCTCCATCTGAGCTTCAGCTGCTTTGAAGTGTGACACCAGGCAAAGGAAAATAATGGCATACTTTTCAATCAGACCATCACCGATGGTGAAAACATAGTTGCACACTTGCATCAGGCATTCAATAAGTAATGCCCAAAATATTCTTTATCCATCCTCCCACAGATAACGGTATGATAAAGAGTGAGGTGTTCCAGAATACAGAAACCGCAGCCATGCCTCCCTCCCTTCCAGCTGCAGCAGGCCAACAATCCCACTCATACCGAAACCAGCAATCACTGCCACAGTGAAAACATCTCTTCATCTCCCAGTCAGAGTACACACCTACCCATTTCAGCTACGCCGTTTAAAGTGTTATGCGCTCTCTGCTCGAGTACCATGATTTTTTGCTCAGAGGTAAACCGAACAACCACCTATTTCATTGTGGAGATGAATGTATGTACCCCAACGCCTCGCCGCGCTTTAACTGTTCAAAACATTTTACAGAGAAATCACACTCAACTACCCTCTCCAAAGCTTTGCTTGCCTGCCTCCCTCTGAAACCTTCCCCACGATGCTCCCACCATTTTACTGGGTGGCGGACCCAGCCGCCCACCTCTCCATTATCACCTCATTAGCGGGCTGCAAACTGGCCTACCCTCCATTTTGGCTCCATCCTCAATCAGCCCATTAATCACAGAAGAGCAGGGAAACCTTCTGTCCTCTGAAGGCTCACAGTGTATTCTGCTGCAGCCCCTGCTGTGTGTGTGTGTGTGTGTGTGTGTGTGCCTGTGTGTGCCTGGGCATGCTGTTGCATACAAATGATCAAGCTACATCCTGCCATCTGTTGACTGTTAAAAGTAATGCCTCTACACCGACGCACACAAAGTTCAGAGTGTTTTTCCTATCTGCCCATCTCTATCTAAAGACATAATTATGTAATTCAAGGTTTTATCTCAGCGCAGGAACAGATGGAACAAGCTATGTAATCAATGCAACAAGTCCTCAGAAGTAAACAACCAAAAAAAAAAAAAAAAATGTGGCATTTCAAAATCAACCTGAGAGAAATGATTAGTTTTAAGGAAATAACATCTTAAAAAACTACTCTGTTAAAAGGGAGGTACTGTTTTTTTACAACCTGGACCTTAAAATACAATCGTTTACTCACCCACATGACTTTTGTGTAATTTGTTGTCCTTCAGGAGGTATTTAGATCAGCGTATATCCATATAGTGGAAGTGAATGGGGCACCGAAACGCAGCTTCTAAATAACGCATTATCTGCCGCAAAACTCGTTCATTTCACCAATATTTCTTTATGATACGATAGTGCTATTCCCCGTTGAGTTCGGGAACCTGTAGCAAATTACAGATAAACAAGCCGACCGTCGCGGGTCAATCTGTCAGTCAATCTACAGACCCCGGATGATGATAACAGGTAACTTTTCATCTTGCTCCATCACATCAGTTTGTCTGATTCACCAGTCGATCTACGTTCCAGCCCTCACGTGTGGTCATGAACTCATGAGTAGAAGGAATGAGATAATGGAGACAAGCAATAAACATGAATTTTCTACTGTAGGGTGACAGGGCGAGGAGCTTGGACATCCGAGAGGAGTAGATGTTTTATGTTTTAGCTGAGGTGGTTCAAGGTTTCTAGTGAAGATGCCTCCTGGTTCTCTTGGCCAGCTGTGATGAGACCCATGACTCGCTGTAGGTGTTTACATATCTCATCAGGCCTGAAAACGCTTCTGGATCCCATTGGTAGGGAAAGGATGCGTGGAATACTGGAACACCTCTCTTTGTCTGAAACCAATGGGACCCAATTACAGATAAGCAGATGAAAATGGATGGATAGTTGGTTTGGTCCACTGCTGTGGTGCATTCAGACTGCTGTTACGCCCAGCTGTCAAATTATGACAAACTGCTGGTTACTGCATATCAATACATGTCTCTTAAATCTATAAGCTGTTGCATTTTAATTCTTTTTATGGCCTCGTTCCTCATTCACCGGATATTGAGTTTGGAAGGCCAACACTCAAACTCATTATTAGTTATTCAGTTGCAAAATTACCAATTCCCAGCGTTGTTCAGTGCCGCCAATGTTTTTTCTTTTCTTTTTTGACACACTGGTTGAGTCAAATAATCATGGAACATCACAGAGGATGACAGTCCGTAATTACTGCAGCTGTGGTGCAGAATACTGACATTACTACACATGCTCAACCTTAAAAAAAAAAAGAAAAACCACGCTTTATATATCTGAAAACATCACACGGCTGGCAGATAATCTCTGCTGGCAATGGAATGCAAAAGGCCACATAAATGCAATTTGGGGGGAATTTGTGTGACATAAATAATGAGTAAGCCCTGGCTCCGGGCCTGTTTGGCCCTGTAGAGGAAACTGAGTAAATTAATTCCTCCTGCTGTAATGATGTTGTAAACAAAATCAGAATCACTTTAAATCAACTCATACGCCAAGTGCTGTGAACGTATAGAGGAATTTACCTCGGTCACGTTGATGCAGAGGTCGGACCTGGACCCCTTTACTTAGACACACTGTAATCACAGCACTGAAATAAACATTCTGACAGCCTTGGCTAAAGGAAATGAGGTTGTTTTAAATATAAAAGTTAAAAAAAAATAACATTACATGCACTGAAGGAAGAAAACGTTACTGTCAGCAAGTTTTGGAAATACTTTGAATAAATTCAGGCAGTAATTCATGTACCGTTTTGTACATCCTCAACCCTCCAGGGGCTGAAGTTGCTTAAAGCAGATTGCTTCAAAACCTGTGGTTTGAGACCCAACGAGGGGTCGCTGAATAAATTTGAGAGCTGTTTCCTTCTCTAGCTTTTATTTTGTCTTTCATTTTGGCATTTTTTACTTCCCGGGGCCAAACTTTTTTAAATGAAACAGGTAATTTTTAGACTGAGGCTTTATTCAGCCACAGCTTGGTCACAGTAGCTCAGTTGCACATAATATATATATATATATATATATATATATATAATAAGTCTTGGGAACCAGTAAAAAGAAAAATAGGTGTAATATAGTAAAAATAAATAAATACAAATAAAATAATAAAATAAAATAATAATAAAAAAATAAATAAAATCTGTTAAAATAAATAAAATTGTATAAGCAATTTTTTTTCTTCATAATTTTTTTAAATTATTTAATTAACATTAACATTAATAACATTTTATCTGAGTTATCTGAGTAATCGGAAAATTAGCAGGGAATTTTACTTTCTGGACAAACTACGAACAGCTCAGACAATCAGACAAGCTCAGAACATCGGGTGAAAATGTCCGACTCTTTTCCTCTATCAAAAAAATGCTGATCAGCTTTGAACGAAGTCTTGAACCAACCACCAGCCACAGCTGCTCAGATCAGGTCAGGCTGCGGATGCACTGCAGGTGTGACGATGTTTAACTCCCTTAAGAAAGACTTAAAAGAAACTGTTCCGTCAGCTGTCTCCTGCCGGTAAATGTTTGGCTAACTGAGTCGCCTCATTCCCGCCGCCCACACACAAATCATGCGTTCATCCATCTCTCCCGTATCCCTGCTTTTTGCCTTGTATACAGATTGGACTGGGCCGTCCCTCTGGCCTTGGCTCTTCAATCACCTTTCCTCTCCTCCTGCCTTCACCTCTCCCTCCGACCCTCCATCTATCCGTTCTTTGATCTCTCTCTCTACTTCCATCCCCCTTGCCTCTCCGTCCCTCCCTCCCCCCGTCGTTCCAGAGAGCAATATGAATCAACTCTCACCTCAGTGACAGCTGGCCAACCCGAACACCTACTGAGTTATTTACTTTAGTACGCCTCTGATCCCCTGTTTGAACCAAACTAACTTGCATTAGCGCTAACGAAGTCAACTTTACGTAACCGCACGCATGTCCGCTTAAATGCAAACACACACACATTCACACTGTCACTCACTCACACACAAAGAATCTGTTTAGTGGCGTTACAGGAACTGGAAGCAGGTCTGCGAGAGCTCTCTGCCTTATTATTTTCTCCACAACCAGCCCATGAATTTTATATGCAGCACTCCCACTGCTCTCCTATCCTCACCTCATTCTCGACGCTATAAGCCAACGAAGACTCGCACACGCACACTCACACACACACATGTGACTGCACCCAAACACAGTTGGTATGTTTGATTTGTGTGGATATAGATTGGCATGTTTTTACAGTGGAATAGAAGGCGGCAGGGGGAGGGGACGGTTGGATGGTTGGACGGTTGGATGGATTGATAGATGGATAAGAAAACGGTCCCCTGAAAAGGCAGGGAAGAAGGGCTGCTGCTCGGTAGATAATCTTTCAGCCTCTAAACACAGTGGAATAGAGGGTTAGAGGTGCCTGTCAGTCACTGTAAGGAGTCCCCGCTGAGGAAACCCAGGTTATGGGCTTGTTGAGGGAGGGGGTAGTTACATGAGAAGGGTCAACAGAGACCAATAGACTCTGAGAGGCGCCGTCCGTCTTTCTCTGCTGAATAGCTTATCTCTAAATGAAAATTCCGCCAATAATACCCCGTCGGTGGAGGGACGCTTTTTAGGGACGACGACAGGGAAATGAAAGGCGGTACCTCGAACACGCACAAGGTGCACATGGTCTGCATTACAAAGGAACAGACACTTGAGCTAAGCAGAGATAACCAGGGGACTTGAGCCTTTCAAACAGCCATCTGGTGTCACTTCGGGAAAAATAGGAAATAAAAAAAAGAAAAGCCAGGTGTCCAGTAGATTCATCACATGGAAACCAATATGAAAGATATATATATAAACATATAATGCAATGTAAAAAACATATACAATAAGCAGTAATGACCACAGTCCAGTTGGTTCCTCATAGGGAGGCGTTCTAGAGTCGTATGTCCTGAGGGACAAACCACCTCCTCAACCTGTCCGTGGAGCAGGACAGAGACAGCAGCCTGTCACTGAACGAGCTTCTCTGAATGACTATTGTGTCATGTAGAGGGTGGTGGACATTGTCCATTAAGGACTGGAGTTTGTTCATGGTCCTTGCATCTGCCACCGATGTCAGAGTCTCGAGGTTCTTCTTCTTAGTGCTGTCTCCCCAGCACACCACAGCGTAGAAGAGGACACCGGCAACAATAGTCTGGTAGAACGTGTCCAGCAGCTTCCTGTAGATATTAAACAACCTTAGTCTCCTGAAGAAATGGAGATGGCTTTGACCTTTTTTGTACACTGAGTCTATGTTAGCCGACCAGTCCAGTTTGTGATCCAGCTGTAGACCCAGGTACGTATAGGTCTGAACCACCTCTATACACTCCCCATTGATGGTTACGGGTTTCAAGTGAGGCCTGGACCTCCAGAAATCCACTACCATCTCCTTGGGTTTAGCTGCATTGATCAGAAGGCAGTTCTCTTCGTACCATGAGACGAAGCTGTTCACCAGACTCTTGTCCTCCTGCTCCTGTCCATCCCTAATACATCCCACAATTGCAGTGTCATCTGAGAACTTCTGTAGGTGACATGACTCTGTTTTGTATTTGAAGTCCGAGGTGTACAGGGTGAATAGGACAGTTGAGAGCACAGTCCCCTGTGATGCTCCAGTGCTGGTGACGATAGTATCTTACATTAAAATGGGCAGTTTTACATGAAATCTCCAAACAGCTACAGAACGGTCTCTTAAGCTAATGGCATTCCAAACAGACTCACTGTCTGTATAGAAAGATAGACAAACCCTCCATGGTGTCAACCGTGTGTTTCCTGAAGAGCAGTTTTGTAGTTCTGTGTTTTGGCTCTGGGTTAGGGTTGGGGGTTTTTGCAGTTCCTGACTTTGCCAAACTCCAGGCTGGTCCAAAACTGGGCAAAGAGGTGGCACATGAAAGGATCTGAGGAAGGCGGGTGACACCAATGCAGAAATCTAGCGACACTCGATGGCTCTAATGCACTTAACTATGCATAACTTCAAGCTTTAATATAATTTAAAAGGGCGAATGGTTTAAGATACACCCAAATTAAGAGAATTATCCCCCAGCAATTTCTTTGCAGCAGGCTGCAAACATCGGCCAACTGGTGCCTTTCTGGTGCCATGCTCGTTATGTTCATTGGTGATTCTAAATTGGCGTGGGTGTAAATGGTTGTCTGTCTCTCTGTGATAGACTGGAGACCTGTCCAAGGTGTACCCTGCCTCTCGCCCAGTGACTGCTGGGATAGGCTTCAGCCCCACCCCGCGACCCTCCACAGGACAAGCGGTTACCAAAGATGATTGAATGAACATAAGTCGACCTCTAGTGGCCTTTGGAAGAACTGCAGTTTTTGGCAATTTTACGTTGGCTTAACCTTTCATCCCCAGAAGTTGCTGTTCTTAGCATTTCACTTGAAGCACAGCAAACCTTTTTGTTCCATTTGTTTTATGACCTGAAAGTGGTCATATTTAGATACTATATGGTCATATACTAAATACTGTACCCCACAAATACAGAGAAGACAGTTCTTTTAGCGTCCTCCATCTTAGCTGGATGCCTGCCCATGTGTGTCTATCATTCATATTCCTGCAAATATTAAACTGCACAGAACCCTTCTTCAAAACCCAAACACAGTGAGAGCTTGGCTGCATTTCAACTGTTTTCCAAACTTTTTTTTTCCATATTCAAAAAAAAAACAACAACTAGCGGAATAACCTTGAGTGCCCATACACCCTGTTTCTAGTGTTTTGTAGCCAAGCTGGAGCAAAGGTAGCACACAGGCAACCTGACTTCCAACTTGATGGACATTTCTGTGTTATCTGGAGTCGGATGAAGGTTGAAATGCCAACTCCGATAGCTTGGCAGTTGGATGACATGGAGTTAAGGAGGCTTACAGCTGTGTATTCAATCACCCTTCAAACATCAGGGCCTCTTTTAACTAAAACACAAGGGTGATTCGGTTTTGCTTTTTGAAGAAACTTATTCCTGATCATGTGTTATCATTCAGACCTATGTTCAATTATTCAGAATTTAGAGCCGAGAGCCTGGCGCAGAATCTGGCAGATGGTATATTTCAGAGACTGAGCGAGAGGAATTTGCTGTTTTTTTGTTGTAGTTGTAGTTTTTGCAGCATTTTTATTTTATTATTATTTTCAGACAGTTGAGCTCTTTTATGTTACCTGGTATAATGTTGCCTTCAAGTGATCCTGGTAAGCCCCTAGTCAAGACGTCTGAAGTGGTAAATACGACGTGTCGCGCATTCAAGTGGGTTTAGTTGGTAGGACAGCTTCTCAAGCAGCATTAGTGAACTGTAGCCTCAGAGTCCCTGATTAACAGGGAGAGGGTGAAGTTGATGCAAAGAAAATGTGACATGTGATGTGTGAAGTGAAATTCAAATACACTGCCTGGCCAAAAAAAAGTCGCCACCTGGATTTAACTAAGCAAATAGGTACGAGCTTCCTATTGGATAATTACTGCATGGGTGATTATCTTTCAGCTGGTTATTTTACCCCAACTGATGCAATGAGTAGCTTCTCATTTCTTAAACAACCATGTTTAAAGACGCAAATCATTGGCATGCATCAAGCAGAGAAAGGAGATTACAGAAACTACTAAAATTGGGTTAAGGACTGTCCAACACATTATTAAAAACTGGAAGGATAGTGGAGAACCATCTTAAACGTTTGGTGAAATCAAATGGAAGGAAAACAACAGTAGAACTCAGGGCTATGTTTAATAGTGAAAGTAAGAACATTTCCACACGTACAATGTGACGGGTTTGCTAGGTTTGCTAGGGAGCATAAAGATTGGACTCTGGAGCAATGGAAGAAGGTCATGTGGCTGATGAGTCCAGATTTACCCTGTTCCAGAGTGATGGGGGCATCAGGGTAAGAAGAGAGGCAGATGAAGTGATGCACCCATCATGCCTAGTGTCTACTGTACAAGCCTGTGGGGGCAGTGCTATGATCTGGGGTTGCTGCAGTTGCTCAGGTCTAGGTTCAGCAACATTATGTGTCCAAAAAATGAGGTTAGCTGACTACCTGAATATACTGAATGACCAGGTTATTCCATCAATGGATCATATTCCAAGATGACAATGGGGCTCAGATTGTGAAAGAGTGGTTCAGGGAGCATGAGGCATCATTTTCACACATGGATTGGCCACCACAGAGTCCAGACCTTAACCCCATTGAGAATCTTTGGGATGTGCTGGAGAAGGCTTTGTGCAGTGGTCAGACTCTCCCATCATCAATACAAGATCTTGGTGAGAAATGAATACAACACTGGATGGAAATAAATCTGGTGACATTGTAGGAGCCAGGCATTTTGGCCAGGCAGTGTATATCAGTATTAAGTTGACATCATAAAAACTTAAAAGCCTGTTACTTATTATCAAGGTACATTTTTTCTTCCCTTACATGGAGAAATGATGAAGTAGT
The DNA here is from genome assembly GCF_963514085.1 of Chelon labrosus. Taxonomy (NCBI): domain Eukaryota; kingdom Metazoa; phylum Chordata; class Actinopteri; order Mugiliformes; family Mugilidae; genus Chelon; species Chelon labrosus. Next base: position 5,414,516 of record NC_140349.1, read on the forward strand.
CCTTTAACCGTGCGCCCAAAGGCACATTTTCATCAGCAGTATGTACACAAGGACAAGAAGAGCAATTAAATCAGTTATTTCAGGATGGCAAGGCAGAATGCAGAATGAAAAGAGAAATGATGTGTGAGTAGTACATTCAGAACAGTTAAAGGCTCAAAGTTTGTGAAGGTTTCATCTGAGAAAAAAAAAAAACTAAACTTTTTTAATTAATTTACAAACTATAACCAAAAAATAATGAAAACCTTGCAGAATCATTTAGGTATTAATAAGAACATGGACTTCAAGCATGTGATTCAGTTTGTTTTGAAGGATCAGAGCGGGGATCATAAAGGAGGAATATGGAACATGAAATAAAATATTCCAAATATAGTTTTCATTAATCGTCTCTCTCTCTCTATCTCTAGTTTTCTCTTGTAGTGGACTAAGTCGTTCAGTTTCTTCTTCTTCCATTGTGTTAATTATAGTCCTGTGTATTGTAGTCTCCTCCTTTTATTAACCAGCTGATGGAAATTAAGTTATATTTCTTTTTTGTGACATTTCAAATTTGCTTTAAGATTATATGAAAACATGACTACTGGAGGGTGGCACAGTGTCATGGTGGTTAGCACCTGTGATGCCTCACAGCAAGAAGGTTCTGGGTTTGAATCCATGGGCCGACTGGGTCCTTTCTGTGTGGAGTTTGCATGTTCTCCCTGTGTCTGCGTGGGTTCTCTCCAGGTACTCCAGCTTCCTCCCACTGTCCAAAGACATGCTGGTTAGGTTCATTGGTGATTCTAAATTGGCCGTAGGTGTGAGTGTGAATGGTTGTCTGTCTCTCTGTGTTAGCCCTGTGATAGAATGGAGACTTGTCCAGGGTGTACCCCGCCCCGTGACCCTCCAGAGGACAAGTGGTTACAGAAGATGAATGAAGGACTACGGGGTTTAGGTGTTTTTACGCCTAAATTAGCAAACTTACCACTAGCTGCCACTAGATCCTGCACATAGGATCTTAGAAGATATGTGTAAATAAGTGGATTGTAATGTGACCGGTCCAGGGGTGCTCCAGTTTACCCTGGGTTCTCCAGGGTAAACGGTTATAGATAATAGATGGATGGAGGGCAACTGAACTTGTGGGGTTTTTTGAAGAGGTTTGGCCACTCATCCATGCAGCTTCTTCGCTTCTAAAAGACTGCTGGGAGCTGGGTGAGTGGTGGAATGTCTTCAAGAAACACCACAGGTTCCGCTGCTCTTATTTCTGCTTGTTTTTTTGGATACACCATGACCTGGGTAGCTGCCAATCTTCAGAGACATAACGGATGGACAGTTTGTAATGTTAAACTTGGTGTCAGGAAAACTGCCACTTCCTTCCTGCAGTGACCACATCCTTCTTGACGATGAAGAAGCGCGAGAAAGGAGAAACAGAGAGGGAAAAGGATGATCTAAATGTTGACGGTGAGTATAAATATGAAAGAGAGAGAGTTTAGCTCCGCGGGGCAAGAAGAGAGATCGAGACGTCTGACTTCTACAACTTTTCCCACCGAATAAAGTTGAATCTTCTAAAATACCTTCCCTGCAGGAGTTTTCTGTATATTAAAAGCTGCGACTCCACAGCAGTGGGTTGAGCGCACACTTTCCAGTCGCTGGGGAAACAATGCACATTGCAATGAAACTCAAAAACCAGACAACAGAGGAAGAACATATTGCAGCATCCTGAAACAAACAAACAGCAGCCTGCGTGTATAAGCTGCTGTAAGCTTCATTAAAACTTAATAACTGGGTTTAATGCCGTCTCTCAACTGAGCTGCTTCATAAAGCAAGACCCCAGTCATACACAAGACCACCCCTCCCCCCATCCTCAGAGTAAAACCACATCAGATTAAACGGGATGAAAACCTCCGCTGTCATCAGTCAAACTCAGCGGAGGTTAAAGTGAGGGCCCAGACACACCGTGGCCCGGCACCTCAACCCGGTGGGACGAGGGTTAAAAGGAAACTCGTTCTAAAATTATGTTTTTACCTCAGGCTTGCGGTTGGGTCAGGTTGCTTAGATTAGGGTGAGTGTGCGGAGCTCATGTGTGTGGTGGCGCCGGTGTGAAGGTGGGGGAGGAGGGGGAGGAGGGTGGGGAGTCCTTCGGAGGCCGAATGAGCGAGCAAGGCACCAGAAAGAAGTGATTACCTACCTCCAGGCCCTGTTGTTAAATGTCACCCCTCTGAGGAATGGCTCTGTGTTGAGAGACCTGTAAACTCTGACATCATGGTGTTCTGGTGTTCGGGCGATGTTTGTTTTTTTTTTCTCTAAAATGAGCGATACTTGTTCTCCTTACTCCATTTCCCAAGTCCGCAGTAGCCAGACCCAATTCTTTTTAGAATATGAGTCTGGTAACACGCCATTTGGATTTCATTATGGAGCATGTTTCAGAAAAAAAAAAAAACCTCTGCACGCTGCAAAGAAATCCAGATCTACGTGAGCTCAGAGAACACGTACGACTACGACGCTGTTACTCTTGTCTATCGCCACGTAATGCTCCACCCAAAGTATTTGACTGGCCCGGCATAATCCCAGCGGAGCAACATGTCCCACAGAAAATTTATGTGTGGGGGAGTGGGTCTACCATTTCCCGTCATAGTTTAACAATTATGTGCTTTAAATAAAGACTAAACGTAAAGAAAACTCTACACTTTGCACATGTTTAACTACGAACTTGTGGAACAGCTCATTAAACTAACATTCATGAATTACACAAATCAGTAATGAGATGCCCGCAAATTAGCAGATGCCACGTAAGGAAACACAAAAGAAAGGAAAGTCTGTTTATGTTCAAACAAGCAAATCAGCTTCATTTTGCAGATTTTAGTAGATATGTGGCTCCTGGGTGGTCCAGCGCTCTAAAATGAACAAATACCATTCCTCTTATTTTATTTTGTCCCGTGTTTAACGAAGCACGATCGCACTGTCGCTATGTGCGGCCTCGGGTTTCTGTCCATAAATCCTGCTCGGCGCTTCACTTCAAAGATGGGATCAAACTGAATTCGAGGGTTTCGAGCGGTATGTGCATTTAATCCCAGAGAGAAGGTTGACCCGTGCTGTTCCCCAAAGCCCCGCAGCGACATCTTAGACACATCTTCTCTCCGTGAAATAGGTTCTTTCCGACATTTGTGCCTAAATTGCTTTTAAACCCAGAAATGTCTCACTGTCATCACGGGCAATTATGGCCAATATTTCCAATAGTCGAAAAACCCCAGTTGGTCGCTGGTGTTGGTGGACGTTCAAGGCTCTGGTTGTGTCTAACACGTGTGTAAATTTCCCATCCAGCACGTTTGTTTCAGATTAAAACAAGCAGAGCATAAAAATATCACTTGTGTATGGATGGAGCTAGCTGTTCTTGCACAATCTGTGTTCACCCAACACTCCAAGCATGGTGAATATCTTGCTAGGAAGGAAGCAATGTTGTGGACAGTGTTCAAACTCTCAGTTTACAGAACGTGTCGAGCCTCAAAGTGTCGTGATGTTGTGTTTTTGGTGCCTTCTTCCTCTGTGTTTCCTGTCTCGCTTTGGTTCCTGTGTTTTTCCTCTTTGTTTGTTTGATCATTTTCTTCTTGTGTGCTCGGCCCTCGCAATGCGCAGTTTAGACTTCTGCGTCAATTTGATGCCGTAGCTACGGTGACAGCCCAGACCCTAATGCCAGGTTACGTCATCTAGGTCCGGTGCTTTGGTTTCACCTGTGTCTCATCAACCCCTCTGCCCATGTGTGAGCTTACACAGTCCTGCCTTTCCCTATGTCCTTTCTCAGGTCACCTGTTCTGTTCCTCCTGTGAAGCCGTCTGTTACATTTTCCCCTGAGCCGTCCCCTCTGTGTATGTTCCCTTGAGTTCCTGGGTTCTTGTCTCGCTCTTGGGCTTCAGATCTGTATTTTTTGCATTTTACCAGCTTCACAACTGCAGCAAATGTTGCAGTGGTATTTGCTGATTTTCAGCTTTTATTAAAGTTATTTTGTTTCCTGCTACTGCCTCCCTTGCAACATACCGTGACACAAAGTTGAGATTAGTTCTACTTGGTTTGCATCTTTTTAGTTTAAAAGTCAAACTGCACAAATGTTTCAACCCTGCCACCCCGGCATCCGGCTGATGTACGGCGCATACAGCTTACACCTCCACTGCCGCACACATTACAACAGTAACCTGAGTGATTGTGCATGACAGCTACAAGACACATGTACACGGAAACACACACGCTGGCAGAGCCTCATCGCCGCCCTGCTGCGAGAAGGTCAACTCCACTGTTCAACACCTTGCCAGTGTCGGCATGGAAATCACATCCTCAGAGTGTATCAGGTTTAAGTAGTCCTTCAGCTGTTAAGTGTCTAAAGGGACGGCCTCACAGCGGTCAAATGTATATCACATTTAGGTTTAAAGAGGAACAACTGTTTTTTACAACCTGGACCTTATTTCTGGCATAAAATATGATCGTTTACTCACCCATATAACTTTGGTGTCATTTGGAGTTGTTCGGATGGTATTTAGATCCGCGTATATCCGTATAGTGGGAGTGACTGGGGCACCGAAACGCAGCCTCTAAATAACGCATTATCTGCCTCTAAACTTGTTTATTTCACCAATATTTTGTTATGATGTGCTAGTGCTATTGTTATCATCATCCGGAGTCCGTAGATTGACCTACTAACCTCTGACCTGGATGATGTCATCTCTGAGTGCCGCGCGCCTTGTTTAATTAATTGTAATTTGCTACTGCTAGTTTTTTGCAACATGGCTGAATATTTTTCTGATTCTGAGGTTGTGGACGACGACTTTGTTTATGATGGATTTCCTTACCGCTTTGAGCCAGAGTATATGGATGAGGAGCTCGTTGAAATCATAACAAAATATTGGTGAAATGAACGAGTTTCGCGGCAGATAATGCGTTATTTAGAGGCTCCATTGTGGTGCCCCAGTCACTCCCACTATATGGATATACGTGGATCTAAATATCGTCCGAACGACTCCAAATGACACCAAAGTTATATGGGTGAGTAAACGATTGTATTTTATGCCAGAAATAAGGTCCAGGTTGTAAAAAATGGTAATTCACCTTAACCTTAAAGGAAATTCAGGACAAACTGAACAGACGTGTGTCACCTGATGCCTTGCCGAGTCTCTTGATTAATTCCTAATCAGGCCAAAGTAATTGGAATAATATCTGACTGTGATTTTGAAGTGGCATAAAATCACCCCAGGAAATATGGAACGAGCCACTCAGAAAATCCCACAGCCTGACTTTCGCATGTAAACAGTTTTGATTGACCAGCTCAAAAAGACACCACTTGATTTTCATTTCCCTGAAGAAACATCTAATGCCACTGCCCTCTCTGAGTAATTGGTGATTAAACTATGTGAACACACAATTACTGCGTTAAAGCCTGGGGTCAGAGTTGTTCTTTGGCCTCAACGTGGGGCTCACCCCTGCTGTAATTATGTGCTGCTACCGTAACCTGCTGCACTCATCCACCATCACACGCCATTTCTCCTTTTGCTTTTACAGAAAACCCTGTGAAATAGCTCCTTCCCAAACCAATACCACCAGGAGGATATCTGCTTCCCCTGCATCATACCCCAGCTTCTGGCTTTGGACCAAGAAACACAGTTAATGTGTTCTGGCCACGAGCACAAAGGGTCCTGAACCTAAACCCTTTTCTAGCCCTTAGTCTTTTTCTTTAGGCTGCAGCTTTACTCTGTCAAAGTTCAGATCTGTCCCACTGGAGCGAAGGCACAGCCAACGTTGAATTTAGACCTCCAATCTTTCTTCTCAACTTAAGAGAGAAGTTAGTTTCGCAAAAAAAAAAAAATTCCCCATTGCAGCTCCCTTTACATTGTCAGTCAAAATACTCCATTTGAAAACCATAAGGCCCTGTTGGTTTGTGAGCCTGTCTCAGTTGAGGTTTAAAAATACTTTTTATTATGTGCACTGATGGCAGAGGTTGCCGTGGGCCTACCTTTTAAAGTATGGTGGTGTTAAGCCCGGTGCATTATTTCCCGTTCAACCGGTGGTATCTTATATTTGACCTGAAACACCTGCAGCATTTAACAGCTGATAGCCGTCTCCGACGGGAAATCCTTTTAAAACCATTCCAGCGCCCACACACTCGCTCGGCCGCATTTTGCAGCAATCATTTATTTATTTATTTATTTATTTATTTATTTATTTTCTTCACTCTACCTCCCATTTTTTCTTTCATGCTAAAAATTGATTCGATTTTGCGAGCTGCACATTGCAACGCCTTTTACAGTGTCTCCCTCGGGTCTGGCTGCAGTCGCTTCCCCGCGACCTTACATCGCTGCAAGAAAAACATTTTGATGGCGAAGAGATGTCAAACGTGGCAGCTGTTTAAATATAGCACGAAAATTAAGGCTGACGTAACGTGTGAAGGCTCTCCGAGCTGCTGCCTATATGTTATGTCGCAGCAGGGAGGCTCTGTCTTCCTCAGAGTGGTGTCAGGAGCTCAAAATCTTCCCGAAGCCACTTATTTAAAGGGGAACTACTGTTTTGTACAACCTGGACCTTATTTCTGGCATAAAATACAATCGTTTACTCACCCATATAACTTTGGTGTCATTTTTTGTCATTCGGACGATATTTACATGTATATCCTTATAATGGGAGTAACTGGGGCACCGAAATCTGCCACGAAACTCGTTCTTTTCACCAATATTTTGTTATGATACGCTAGTGCTATTCCCCGTTGAGTCCAGAGTTACCTGTTATCTATTCGCGGACGTGTAGCGGTTTGTTGTTCTTTGGCCAGCCGTTCCTCTCTCTGCCTCTGCATCCTCCTTTCAACAAGCTCCTCATCCGTATACTCAGACTCAAAACGGTCAGAACGTCCATCATAAATAAAGTCGTCGTCCACAACCTCAGAATCTGAAAAATATTCAGCCATGTTGCAAAAAACTAGCAGTAGCAAATTACAGGTAAACATGCCGCACTGCGCTCAGAGATGACATCATCCAGGTCAGAGGTTGGATAGTCAATCTACAAACCCTGGATGATGATAACAGGTAATTCCTGTTCGAGGTAATGCATTGTTTAGAGGCTGCGTTTCGGTGCCCCAGTCACTCCCACTATATGGATATATGTGAATGTAAATATCGTCCGTATGACAAAAAATGACACCAAAGTAATATGGGTGAGTAAACGATCATATTTTATGCCAGAAATAAGGTCCAGGTTGTAAAAAACAGTAGTTCACCTTTAAAGATACTGTCAAAATATTCTTTATTTGGTTAGAGCTCATCTTGATTGTTCACGTGAAGCAATTTAAATGACAGTGGCGTCGTGACGCAACAATGCAAAACATGGGAAACAGGAGTTCTGGTGGAGTTGCTTTGCAGGAACATTATTTAATTTTTTTTCTTCGATAATTATTAAATGCAAAGCATGAGCCAACCTCGACTTGTGCTTATTATAAATAAAAATATGATGATGTATGGAGGTAAACAGTATTTCTCATCTTAATAATCTCCATACAGTACTTTCTTCTTTAGACTCATGCATCAACCCCTCCCTTTACGAATAGGAATAATAGGGAGGCAAAATGTTTCTTGAATAATTTAAGCCTTCTAACATGTCTTAATGTAACCTGCTAACTACTTACAGCATGTTCATTCGTCTATTTTGATCCACTTTTGTTTAATTATTTGTGCAGACCTCCTCTGCTAAACCCCATGCCGCTACAATGGTTGCCATGCATCCTTCCTGCTGTCTGATGCGGGGCCATGTGAGCGAGCGTCCCTGTGGCCGGGGACCGGGGAAGTCAGATTGATTAAACAAGCTGCCGGCATAATGTGATCATGTATCAGTCAGCCCACACGTTTAGCTCCGTAATTCTTTCTCCATGGCAGCCCGTCTCCTCTCCGGCTTTGGCCTTTTGAAGTTGAGATCTCACAAATCCCCCCCTCACCAAGCATTCCCCTCCCCTCCTCTCCTCTCCTTTTGCCTCGCCTCCTTTCCGCCCTCGACTTCCTTCCTCCTCATCCATCCACCCGGCTCCATCATCTTCATCCCATGTGTCCATCTGTCCATCCTGGCCTCCAGCACCTCCCTTCGCCCTTAATAACTCCTCTCGCCCTGTTCGTCCTGACCTCCAGCGGTTCCTCGGCCTTGATGGCTCCCCTCACCCCTTACGTCCGTCCCTCTCACACTGCCTCTTCCCATCATTAGGCGCTTTACCCGACTCCCTTTCCTTCCTCCGTTGGCTGGCTCTGTAGCTGAGTGTTGCTTTGCTAATGGCACTCAAAGGGAGCGCGGCGATAATACTGTTGGCTTTAATTAAAGACATTAAAGGGGTGGAAAGACACAGAGCCCCCGGGATGATATGTTCTCTTCTCACACCTCCTGAAATACCTCTCCCTCGTCTCTTGTCTCTCCATCACTTTTACTTCTCTTTCCTTTGCTGTTGCTCATTTTGATTCTTCTTGTCTTTCTCCCCCTACACCTGCTCTCATTCCCTTCCTGTTTCTTCAGATGCATATTTCTTTCTGTAATCCCTCCACTCTGTTTAGTTTATCTCGCTTCCAAGATATTTTTTTTTCTCCTCTCCTCTCCACTACATCCCCCTCCTCTGCTTCCTCCTTGGACCCAGCAACGCCTGAATATCTTCATTAGTTTTGATGCCTGGAACTTGGTTTACCATTAATTAGTGTTCATTGGTGAGTTTGATTTACATCACAAGACTGTGTGACTCTGTGTTCCTCTTAAGCTGACTTAAACTTAGAAACTGAACATACAGTAGGTACTATAGCAACAGATTTGCCGTACAATCTAGTATAAAGTGCTTGGAGACATTGTTTGCACAAAATTCACCAATAAGACAAAATGTAGACAGATGTTTTTCCTTTTTTTTCACCAGTGTCTAAATGTAAATGTTTACTGCTATATTGAGGTTAATATGTCTAAGAAAGGACAAAGCAATTACATTTTTCATATAGGTAAAAATCAGAAAACGACGTTCTTTGAGTTAAAAACTGAGTTTGAATTGAGACAAATGGTCGTTTCTACATTTAACGTTTTAATGCGTGCACGTCAAGCTCTCATGTGGCACCAAAAATAGGTCAGCCGTACGTTGGAAACGGCTTCACAGCTTGACGCACAGAAATTCTTGAGAACTGTACTTCCTGCTATTTAATTGCTTTATTATAGAAAATGTAAAACAATAGGGAAGAGAGGAAGGAAGTGGAGGAGGTGGGGGGGGGGGGGGGGGGGGGGCTCAGGTGACAAAGCCTGAAAGTCACAGTGGGAAGCAAGTTTTCTCAAAACAATTAGTGAACAACACAATGCAAATAATGAAATTAATGTGTTAAACAGGTGCTGGTGAAGAGCCAAAGGGACTGTGTGCACATGCAAACGAAGCAGAAGTCCAAGCTGAACCCAGTCCTTCTTTTCATTGTTTTGTCAGATTTTATTTTATTTTGCCAAGTTTAGTTTAGATTTATAGGGCAGCAGTGAAGCCAGAAATAAGCATACCTCTGTTTCTGTTTCTGTGTGTGTGTGCGCGCTCTTGTACAGCTAACTGTCTGAGGACCTGTTTTTGGTTTTACACCATCAAAGTGAGGACATTTGGGTCACTCTTCACTTCTTTACAAGGCTGTTTGAGGGTTAAGGGTAAAGGTTACAAGTAGGTCATGGTAAGGGTTATAGGTGGTTTAGACTTCTTAGTTGATGCAGAAACTGCGGCAACAGCACAGACCCTAACGCCATAACTGACGTGCACCTCCCCAGAAATGCAGCGACACATACTACAAGAGCTGTGATTGGTCCGCTTGGTAGTAGCCTGTTTCTGGCTGCTTCTCCATCTCCGCAATTTTCAAATTGATTGTTTTGGATCAGGGCGGCACAGTGGTGTGGTGGTTAGCCAATCCAGGCCGACTGGTTCCTTTCTGTGTGGAGTTTGCATGTTCTCCCTGTGTCCGTGTGGGTTCTCTCCAGGTTCTTCAGCTTCCTCCCACTGTCCAAAGACATGCTGGCTAGGTTCATTGGTGATTGTAAATTGGCCGTAGGTGTGCATGCGAGGAAAATTGTACAATGAAATTACATGGTCGGATGGAGGGTTCGTCCTGAGCTTCTGCAACCGATTGCGCCACAACTGTGGGCCAACCTGACCTAGCACCCATGTGACACACCCATTTTAGACGATGGTAGGAGGAAACCCATGCAAACACAGAGAGAACATGCAAACTCCACACAGAAACGCACTGAGAATCCCTGAGACGCCCTCTCCGCCCCAGGGATTTGAACCGAGCAATGTTCCAATTGATTGTTTTGGATCAATAAAGATGGAATATATCAAGGAAAGTGGTTTGGAGATACAAACATTTGTAGGACTCGAAAGTTTCAGTCGCCATTGTTGAAAGTTAAGCAGGAAGTAGAAACAACAATGAACCCGACTGGCAAAAAAGACACAGCGCCGACGAGCGCACAAGTATAAATCACTCGCACCGCCGTAGGCTACGTACGTAGGTTATGACATCTAGGTCCCACAGTACCTTAAATGAGCCTTTAGGGTTAGGAACTCAGTTGAGATGGTTAGGGTAAGGGGCTAGGGAATGCATTATGTCAGTGCATGTCCTCACTAAGATAGCTGTACAAACGTTTTTGTGTGTGTGTCCAGCGGGCTTGAAAGCGACCACTCTTGAGTTTCTGTGTTTGTGCGCTTGTATAAATAGTACATGTGGACATTCAGTCACAAACTACCACCGACTGTGTCCCACACACTTATACTCAAGAACACACAAACACACAGACACGCACCCCTTCGCCAGGAGAGTTGTGCACTTCAAGGCGTTGATTAGTCTGGCTGGTGGTGCTTCCCTGCATCTCCATTTAGTCATTATTGAAAGCACATCTGCTCTCTATGAGCTGGCTCCTGTTTATATCCCCATCATCCACAATGCAAGAGCACACACAGGCTGACACGACCAAACACACAAACACCTTGACAGGCCAGAAAACAAGCACGTATGCACGTCCCCACACGAAAACAATCCCACACGCCAACTCGCGTGCACGAGGACGCGTGCACTTGCAAGCAAATACACACACCTCAAGGAGAATCACGATGGGAGCGAGGCACTTTCCGATCATCTCACATCAGCTCAACACCCCTCCATAAATAGAAAAACTGGCTCAGCACCGCGGGGAATGAAACAACATTTGGAGAACAGATTAAAGTGGGGGTTTCTGGGGTGGAGGTGTGTGCACAAGCGTCTATGTGTGTGTGGTATTGTTTTGTAGCGCTGTATATCACATTGTGTGTGCTCATCAAGAAAGCTTCCTGAATCAAATAGTGATGAAACGTTGCGTGTGTATGTGTGTGTGGCATGTCTGGCCGTGTCATACTACTTGTATCAGTGTTATCTGCAGCGTCTGTGCCTGTGTGTGTGTGTGTGTGTGTGTGTGTGTGTGTGTGTGTAGCAGTGAGGAAGACTGAGTCACCCTCTGGCTTGCCATCCTTATCCCTGGCACCCCCGTTCCCGGTTTAGCCCCACAGCAGCGACGATGAGGAGTCCTCTCGATTCAATCAAACAGGCGACATGAAGGGAAGAAGAAGAAAAAAAGCAGAAAACAATTAACTTTGACAGAGAAAGGAGCGACGGAGGGGAGGCACAGAGTTTAGAAAGAATTGGAGAGGGCACCGAGGGAGTAAATAAGACATAAAGGTAGGAAGAGAGAAAGTGAGAGGAGATGGATTAAAGATGAAAAAATATGAGCATGACCGATGCGATGATGCTCAGAGATATGATCCAGTTCCTAATCAGAAGCTAATGTAATGCATCATTTGTTCACAGGTCATTTTAATATATACCGATCAGCCACATTAAAACCACTGGAGACAGGAGAAGTAAACAGCATTGACCATCTTGTGACAATTCAATGTTCTGCTGGAAAAATTCTGGACCTAGCATTCATTGGTGTGGATGTTACTTAGACATATAGCACCCACCTAGACCAGACCAGGCACCGCCACCCCATAGCAATGACACTCCTTGATGGCAGCAGCCATCCCCAGTAGGATGCAGTCTGACACAGGCACAAGAAGAATGGTACAAGGTGTTGACCTGGCCTCCAAATTCACTAGATCCCAAACTGATCAAGTATCTGTGGGATGATCCAACCTATAGGACTCAAAGGCCCCCCACTAACTGCTGTTGCCAGACACCACAGGACACCCTCAGAAGGCCCATGTCCGTTCTCTGATGAGTCACAACTGTTTTGGAGGCACAAGGGAGACCTACACAATATTGGGAAGGTGGTCATAATGTTATGTCTGATCGGTGTATTAGGCACCAATGTTCCCCATACCTGCATGTCTAAAAATGACCACCAGAGGAACACCTTCTTCAGTCCTCTTTCTCAAGTGTCTGTCCACAGACGTCTACATGCTGGTGGTAGTAACCTGCTTTGTATTCTGTTTGCCAGCGTAATTGCTTTTCTTGGTTGAATTATGCAGTTTGTTCAAGTCAAACATATTTAAAAAAAAAAAAAAAACACTTTAATTTAGACATTCCATCAAAATGAATAGGGGCTGAAATCAGCAGAACAGACACAGATGATTTCATTTTTTGTGTGTTTTTTTATTTTGCTCACGGTTTCCCAGTCATTTTGACCGACTGACAATTTCACCGGAATCTTATTTAAACAACAGAAGCCTTTAAAGAAATAACAATTCCTTGAAGAGGATTCAAGAAAGACAAGCTAAGAACACAGACGGATAATGTGTTCTGCCTGTTTAAACAAAACTAACGTTTATTTTTGTCATCGCACAGCTGTGACAAGATCAGATTTTGCCCCAACGAGGAAAATGCAAGCAGGCCGTAGTTTATAATGTAACGTTCGACAGCAGCCGCGTGTGAAATCGTGATCTCAGATCCGCACAAACAGCCAGCCCTGCTTTCAGACATGTGATAAATCCATGAAACCATCCAAGAAGAGAATCATGTGAGCGGTAAATAAATTAATCTCGACAGCTGATCAGGCTGAAATGATGCCCAATTTCTCACGCTAGTATTAGAAGTACCATGAATTAAACATTAAACACATTTTGCTCTATCGTATGAAATGAAAAGCACTGAATGTTGTCACTGGATGTGCTCCTAATATTGTGTAGGTTTCCCTTGTGCCTCCAAAACAGCTTTAGACTTATAGACTGTATAAAGATGGACGGCGGAACTGCTACTCAAAAGTGAAACCAAAGCAAGTAGAGAGTCCCCTGCGCAGACTTTGGCTCCAAGGTTGCAAGATGGCGCCCGTATTCCCCTGGAAAATAGCTTCAGTTTGGCCAATGGAAGGAAGTGGGGACGCATTGTCCATATTTATATACAGTCTGTGGTTGTGACTCATCAGAGAATGGACTTGGGCCTTCTGAGGGTGTCCTGTGTTGTCCCTCCCCTTTGAGGGGAGGGGCCTCTGTGGATCATCCCACAGATACTTGATTAGTTTGCGATCTAGTGAATTTCCTAAACAGTTTTTGTGGTTGCATCCTGCTGGGGATGGCTGCTGCCATCAAGGAGTGTCATTGCTGTGGGGTGGGGGTGCCTGGTCTGGTCTAGGTGGGTGCTACATGTCTAAGTAACATCCACAGCAATGAATGTCAGGTCCAAAAGTTTCCCAGCAGAACACTGAATTGCCACAAGATGGTCGATGTTATTCACTTCTCCTGTCAGTGGTCATAATGTTACGGCTGATAGGTCTATCTTCAATAAAGAATCATGAAATAATTTCTTTTTTGATGATATATTTTTCCCGCCCGGCTAGTTTACGCTGCCTCTAATTTACAGACCGATGCTGGCAGCCCATGCCTCATATGATAAAACGTTCACAACACCAGGTGCAGACACCATCTTTTTCTCTCGGGGTATAAGCTGGACAGAATTTCTCTATCACATTATCTTGAGAAAGTCCCTGATATCTTTGGTGTGCGATGGATCAAATTTCCAGGGTCCTCGGGTGATAAAGACCAAATCAGCAGACCTGCTTTAGTAACACCAGCGCCGTCCTGAGAGGGATTAAGAGAAGAAACATGCTGGGAGAGATATGCAATAGAGGAGGTGAACAAGCTGAAGGTGCTTAATTGAACATGAGAGGCGGCATGCAATATTCATAAGTAATGTGTTTTTCTGAATGTAGCTGGTAGTTTAACAGCAGTTTATCTACACAGAAGAGAAGCAGTTATTCCTTTCACAGTCTTTTCAGTTGACGCCACTTGTCAGAGTGATTTAAAGCTTTTTATCCGCAACAAATTACCATCCAAGTGTGTCCAAGTCAATTTAGGAACAGGAATACTACGCTGTATGAATACAGCACGTCAGAACAACCGTTTTAAAAACACCGTTGCCGGAAAGCTTCACTGTTTCCCGTCATCAAAACAAGCCTGTGACGGTTTGAGTTCTCAGGAGGAGCGATCAGAATTACAAGTGCTGCATCTATACGTGAACAAAGAGCCTCGGCTGAATGGGTGCAGAGCTACCGTGACAATTTACATATTTCCACAGCACACAGAGAACAGGAGTAACAGGACCTCACACGCATATCAGAGCAAAGAAAGGTGAACACTTCTTCACTAATAACTTAACAGAAGAAAGCACGAGTTCAGTCAAGGCACAGTCTTTCCTCTTTAAAAGTTACAGCCAACTTATAATACAAAGAGACTCTTTAGGCGGTGTTTCTGTGGCACCTCGGCTGCTGCTCTTTCATCTCTGCACACTCGGCTGCCTACTGACACAACCTGAGAGGCACATACAGTCTAAGGAGAGTGCTCATGGGGTTCGGCTGCCATTTGTTGTCTCATTAGGCTGCTTCTTGTGCTTTTCCGTCTCCCAACTAGTGCTTTATTTTGGCACAAATGAGAACAGACTCTCTCTGTTATCATAATCCCAGATCCAACGGTGTTAGATATGTGCACCGTGATGATTCATGGTTCTTTTTACCCTTTATGAAACTACTTATGAGTACACAGATTATAAATTCACTGGAGTGTATTGGTTGTTGCTGATCTTTATCAATACTGTATCTCATATAGCGAGATGAATGCCATTACCAAAGCAAGAAACTCACTTAGACCAACTCAAAAAGTCTTCTCTCACTCACTGCAGCTCCACATACGTCAACTGCATCAATGCTGACCCAATAAAATGGCAAATATATACATGAAAGATGCAAATATAATTCATTTTACTCACCAGAACTTAAAGGGGCATTATTTTTTTTACAACCTGGAACTTATTTCTGGCATAAATTACGATCATTTACTCACCCATATTACTTTGGTGTCATTTTAAGTTGTTCGGACGATATTTAGATCTGTGTATAAACCACCTTGTCTCATGGAAACTCAGAATTATAGAATTTAAATTCAGTGGGAATTACCGTTTTTTACAACCTGGACCTTATTTCTGGCATAAAATCTCATATAACTTTGGTGTCATTTGGAGTCGTTCAGGTGATATTTAGATCCGCGTATATCCATATAGTGGGAGTGACTGGGGCACCGAAATGCAGCCTCTAAATAACGCATTATCTGCTCCGAAACTCGTTCTTTTCACCAATATTGTGTTATGATACACTAGTGCTATTCCCTGTTGAGTCCAGAATTACCTGTTATCTATTCGCGGACGTGCAGCGGTTTGTTGTTCTTTGTCCAGCTGTTCCTCTCTCCGCTTCCACATCCTCCTTTTAACTAGCTCCTCATCCCTATACTCTGGCTCAAAACGGTAAGGACGTCCATCATAAACAAAGTCATCATCCACAACCTCATAATCAAAAAAATATTCAGCCATGTTGCAAAAAACTAGCAGTAGCAAATTACAGGTAAACAAGCTGACTGTCGCGGGTGTGCGTGGCGCTCAGAGATGACATCATCCAGCTCAGAGGTTAGTAGGTCAATCTACAGACCCCATTATATGAATATACGCAGCGCTCCACTGGATCTAAATATCGTCCAAAGGACTCCAAATAACACCAAAGTCACATCTGTTGCAGCTTGCAACAGATGAACATAAACCGCTAGCTTGGCTAAAACGGAGCGGCTATCTGGCCATCCAATCAGAGGACGCGAAAATGTTAGAAGCCACAGAGAAGGCCTAAGAATACGAACTTGAAATGTGATTGGTTAAAGGAACAGCGTCATTACAATGTGTTCCAAGCTTCAGCTGCCTGCAGTTTTAACTGTGAAGGCCCAGGCAGATTTCTTTGACTCCGGCGACACATGACGCCTGAAATATGATTGAATAAAAGCTCTAATGTGAAACTACGCTGCCGGAAGCACCGCAGCTGAGAGACAGACAAGACATAAAATGAAAAGCAAGATTAATGGGCCTAAACAACAAGATTAGGCCAGAAGAGAAGGCTTTGCCCACCACTGCATTTTAGTATGGGGAAGGTATAAACTGACCACTGCTGTCAGCGAGGAAGAATGAAATCTAATCTAGGAAGTGTCCAGGAAACGGTTCCGATCCCCCAGCATTCAGAAGAGGGATTAGAGTCTTAAGAAGAGAAAGAGACTGACAGTGAGACAGACACTGGTTACCACTCGTGTGGATTTCCTTTGTAGGAAATCGCTGACAGAGAAGGGACTGAGGGAACGTCCACCGTGGGCACGCGTCATACGTATGTGTTGACATGCGTTTGTTGTGTAACTACTCTCGCCACCAGAGAGAGACAAAAGTTCCACACTCTAGTTTTAAAAGGCTGCTTTGGAGAGTCACAAGGAAAGAAAATACTTAGGAGGAATAGAAATAGTTATGATCTTACAGAAGAATTATCTTTGTAGGCAAAAAAACAAGCCTTGATTTTAGCTATTTCATCTTAGTCGGATTTCAGCATTTGCAGCTTGATCCTCACCATCGCCCCAAGCAGCTGATTACACTGAACTTATTTACAACAAGATGAGACTCTGCAAGGCTCAACACTCACAAGACAGGATGCTCATTCGGATGTGTATGAGCATCCTGGTTTAAAGTCAACCACTTTCTATGTACACCGATCAGGCGTAACATTATGACCACCTTCCTAATATTGTCCAGGTCTCCCTTGTGCCTCCAAAACAGCTGTGACTCATCAGAGAATGGACATGGACCTTCTGAGAGTGTCCTGTGGTGTCTGGCAACAGAATGTTGTTAGTGGGGGGCCTTTGAGGGGAGGGGCCTTTGTGGATCATCCCACAGATACTTGATCAGTTTGGGATCTAGTGAATTTGTGTGTGTGCCATCAAGGAGTGTCATTGCTATGGGGTGGGGGTGCCTGGTCTGGTCTAGGTGGGTGCTACATGTCTAAGTAACATCCACACCAATGAATGAATGCCAGGTCCAAAAGTTTCCCAGCAGAACATTGTATTGTCACAAGATGGTCAAGATGGTATTCACTTCTCCTGTCAGTGGTCATAATGTTATGCCACAACATATTTGTGCATAAGACATGTAGTGGGAAAGCAACAAATCTTTAATGCATGGTAGAGGTTGTATAGTGGCCCTCAAATGACGTTGCAGAATCTTCTTCTGCGCTCCTTGAAGATTTCTTTCCTCCACGTCTCCAGGAAGCTCAGCCATAAAATGTCTGGGGCTGTATGTAACCACATCATAAACGGATAAAGTTTTACTTTCAGTGAACTGGTGAAAACGGCACACATGATTTAGTTCAGACAAATTCGTTCATAAAATTCTGCCTACAGATTTTGGAGAAATGTTATGAACATTAATGGAAACATGAGAGTAGGAGTCTTGTTCTGTTCTTTAATGCTGTGGACAGGATTAATGGCTCTATAAAATAAGGTTGTTCTGAAGATGTTTCTGTGAAGTCCCTCCCTGCCATTAGCAGCTTTTAAGATGAGCATTGATCATGAGGCTTGGGGCTTCCTCTCTGCTTACTGTAACCATTTCTAAAGACGGCTAACGGCTTACAGTATCTGCACTCCACCAACACCGCACTCTGCGGCCCATAATTACCAATCTTTCAAGTAAGCAGATCTGCACTGTGCTTCATAATCAGTTCTGTACTGTAAAGATCTGAGATAATATAAACTTGTGGACGGCGGTGCAAGGGGATAAATTGCACAGGAGCCTTGGTATTGATTTCATTTATCTCCGCCAGTGCTGGGACTTGTAAACAGGTGACTGCTGATTCTGTTATGGAGTTATAGCACGCTTTGCTGGTAATGCAGTGGAAGAGTAATGCAAGGAGACGTATCAAGGTCATTCTCTCCCTCAGCAGCTACAAAAGAGGTGCATCTTCGCCGCCTCACAGTCCCAGCGGCCAGCTGTGCAGGACTGGTTCCACTGGCTGGGTGTGAATGAATGCCAAGTAGCTGTGTGGATGTGAAACAGACTGTGGCTGATAGAAAACATGTGCAACGTGAAAAACATTCCCGGGAGCACAACATGTTGAAGGTGTATTTTAAACATTAATAAATCAGTGTTAGAGTAATTGTAACCACTTGGTGTAATTATCATCAACACATGGGACACAATGGAGACAAGTGTCTGGTGCCTCAACATAACATGGCTGCACTGTTTTCATTATAAAATCAGTCATGTTTACAACTCATCAGATCTTTCAACATGAAGAAAAAAATCCCATCTCAAGTTCTTAAAGCCCAAAATGGCATTATTATTATTATTACTGGGAGGAGAAAGATTGTTTTTCACTACATGTTGAATAAGACAGGACATTTTCAAACTTCAATCTTTGATTTTGTTGCTGTGGAAAAGGAGGAAACTCACTTTTTATTATTTTGTCTGACCAGCAGTCCCAAACCATAGACTGTATAAAGATGGACGGTGGAACTGCTCCTCACAGGTGAAGCCAAAGCAAGTAGAGCTCCCCCTGGTGGCTGGATGCAGTGTAGATCATAAGCTCCGCCTCCTCCACGTTAGTGGGTGGGACTTGGACCAAACAAAAACAGGAGAGTACGTGTCAATATTTTTTTTATTCAAGGACGGTTTCTGTCATTTTAGGTCGTTAATATAATGTTGATGCATGTTCAAGTGTGCATTTTTTTGCCAAGTTTTGTTACAGAAACAGGATGTGACACCATGATCACTACAAGTCGCCATACCAACCACTCCGTGAAGCGGAGGGTCCCATAGGAACGTAAGAGTTGGATAGACTAAATACATAAGGACAGAGTATAATCCAACATTTCCTTGAAGCTGGTGGAGGTAGAGCAGAGCGTAGTACTAATTAAACAAAAATGCAAATGAATCTGGAGGAAATGTGGTCGGGTCGTCGATATTGCGACTCCACGTGACTCCATTCTCGGGCTGTACTCTGGCTCCAAACTAACAAGATGGCGTTGCCTGTATCCCCGGGAAAATAGCATCAGTTTGGCCAATACAAGGAAGTGGGGATGTGGTGTCCATGTTTGTATACAGTCTATGCCCCAAACACATTTGATTCACAGTGATATAAAATCAGGAAACACTCCAACTTCAGAAGCTGAAACCAGCAAATGTTCAGCTTTCGTCGTTGTTGAATTGTGATAAACTCGTTGATCAATGAAAAATTAATGAAGTTATTGTCCCACTTCTAGTTTTAGAGGATCAAACAATCCCAATGAAAGCATTTCCCCACATTTTTGCCTTTTTTCAAAAAAAAAAAGGAATATCTCTCGTAGGACAAAAAGGAATATAAATGCAGCGATTAAGTTTGCTTGTCTTGTCCATTTAATTATACTAATCTCTCAAAGTTTATCAAACTGATTATTGTAAAAAATGTTGCCAACAAAACAACATTATGCTCGTTAGTCTGAAATATTTATGCGCATTATGCTTAATGTTTATTCAGTTTATTTCCTCCATTGTGTTGTTTTTTGTCTTGTTGCTGTGAGTCTCACTCCAGGTTTCCATATTTGTCCTTTGAGTAACCCGCTTGTATATGTTCCCTCTCTCTCCTTCCAGTAGTTTCCTCGTATTTATATGAATAAATTCCACACTGCACGAGTCGAGAACAACATCAGACTGCAGGCACAGTACCATGTGCAGTAATGTATAAATCAGTATCTATAATTAATGTTCCCTGAAGAAAGCAGTACAGCACTGCACTTCATAATCTGTTCTACGCTGTTGAGTCGAGAGTTAATAAAAACCAGCACATGGCGTCGTCACAGAGGAATTGCAAGGAAAGGTATTGATTTCAAGTCATCACCCGCAACAAACAGGTATTAGTTAAAAAGTCATAAAGGCATTTTAAGGTTTACGTTTTGGTTTCACAGGATCTCTAGCAAGAGCCACGCTAGTCAAATTATTATCTTGATATTATTCTGATGCAGTTTGGTGCATTTGAGATGGATTTCATTTGCTCTGCAAAGCAGAAAGCAGCTGGCAACCTGATGACCTGGTCAACTAAAACACTTTATGTCCCAACAGCATCTATAGTTCAGTATTCTGAGCTAGTGCTCTGGGTAAAATAAACAAATGTGTGCCGTATTTAAATGGGAATACAAATTAAGCACGGTACAGCGTCACCAGAAACTGAGAACGTGGCAAGAGCATTCCCACATGGGTATAGTTACGTCCCTAGGTGGGTCTAGGGGGAATTTAGGAACAAACACGGGAAAAGTCGAGTCTGGATGCGAGGCAAAAAGGTAACTGAAAAGCTGCTTGAACCATACACAGTGGGGAAGTACTGGACCACGCGGTTGAGCCAAATAAATAAAAACTATGTAATAAATTATGATAAATGATTTATACTGTATTGATCCCCGAGGGGAAATTATGTTCCTGCTGTTTAACCCATCCATTTGTTGACGTAGTAGTGTGTATAGTTGGAGCAGTAGGCTGTAGCCTCTAAGTGCTGCTTGGGGGTTAGGTGCTTGCGCAAGGCAACGCAGCCATGGACACAGGAGAGCCTAACCACTCTCTAACCACTACTCCACCAATTATAAAAAAAACTGGACCTGGCTAACAAACTTTCTGAGGCCTAACTCTCTTTAAAAGAAGGAATAAGCAAAACTGGTATAGAGGGTAACCCAGTATAACCTGCATCTTCCACCACAACTAACATAAACAGAACTCATAGGCAAACACATCTCAATAAGAAGGCAGGTAACAGAAATCAAAGTATAAAGCGGTTGAGTAAATAACACAGAAGAGCAGCAGATGGCTCCCTTTTCATTTGGGCCCATGGCAGCGAATGGACAATCTGGGGTCGAACTAACCAATCAGCAGGCACCAGCAGACTTCCCAGGTGGAAACCAATTGTGGAATCAACACCTACAGAAACAGACAGGGGGAAAGGAGTAAGGTACATTGTGAATTGTCTTTTCATTGATAGCTTGCAGTAACTACATGTGAGACTGTGTCCGTGGTTCTGGTTGAGGTGTCCCCGGGTGATGCAGCAATGTGCAGATCAGTGGCCTGAGTTAAACGGGAAAGAATCCATGCTTAACAGGAACAAGGAGCCAACAGTGACCCCTGGGGAGGAACATTTCAACCAGTTAAAGCATCCAGCAACTGTGTGCTCAGGTATTTCAGGCATGTCACAAAGTAATAATCCACACAGCAGTCGTAGATTAGAAAGGAGGCTTTAATAAGCTTCCATTCTTCACAGGATCGGGGGGGATTGTATATTTTTTGAGCTCATTGACTATAGAGTCTCTCCTTAGTTCATTTCTGTAGTAAAGACGTTGGCAGATGCTATAAACTGTAATACGTTTCAAGACAGTAAGGGTAAGGTTTAGAAACAAAATTTCAGCTGCTGCCTTAAAAATGTGAGTACACTCAACCGCTTGTCCTGTGAAGGGCAGCAGGGGGGGCTGGAAGCTATCCCAGCTGTCAATGGACGAGAGGTGGGGTACACCCTGGACAGGTCTCCAGTCTATCTCAGGGCTAACACAGAGAGACAGACAACCATTCACATTCACACCTACGGCCAATTTAGAATCACCAGTGAACCTAACCAGCATGTCTTTGGATGGTGGGAGGAAGCTGGAGAACCTGGAGAGAACCCACACAGACACAGGGAGAACATGCAAACTCCACACAGAAAGGAGCCAGTCGGCCTGGATGCAAACCCAGACCCTTCTTGTTGTGAGGCATCAGTGCTAACCACCACACCACTGTGCCACTTCTTGTTTCAAATCTGAGTTGAAAACAGGTGGCATTTGGTGACATTATCCACTGAAGAAAACTCAAATTATCTTGTCAAATGAACTCACAGTTAACTTTACTATTTCAACTCACATTCCCAAGTTAAGATCAGTTTAACTATGTTCATATCAGGTTAAGTCGAGAGCACGGATGTTTTTAAATTGTTCCTGCTTAGATTTCTCATCTTGACGATGACAAATGGCAAGTCTTAAAGTTTACCCGAACCTCAGACAGATTCAACGATAACATCTTGTTTGTTCAAAAGATTAACAGTTATTTTTATTTATTTATGTATTTAGAGAGGAGGACATATAACTTTCATTTCGCTTACGGTGCCAATATTCTTGCTGACCTTATAATAACTGACGGTTTAATCCTCTTTTGTTGAGCCTTGTTTCAAAGGTATTTCCATTTTATAGTAATACTTCTGTGTAATTAAAAAAAGCCTCTATATTTCCCAGTATTGATATTATATCAACTTTCCTCCTCCCCCGTCGCTTTTTTCCAGCTTATAAAGACATGAGTTAAATGAACAATTGACCACTCAGATAAAACTCACAAGACAATGGATTACTTTAAGTTTTGAAAACTTATTAAACTGAGTTCACTAGCAAAAACTTGTCACGACTATTGGAGTTAAAGAGAAGAGAAACGTTCACACAGCTTAATGGGGCTGGAATGTTTTGCAGCGTGGTTGTCATGAGTGAATTTCTGCGAGGCGGCGAAACCTCTCACACATGTCTTACAAAAAACCCTCATACGTGGCTCCCAAAGGGAACGACTTCAACGTTCCATCACATTAAGTTTTCTTTTCCCTTGCTGTAAAGTTTCTGTCTCTTTGAAATAAATTCTGTATTATCATTTTTTGCATTCTCCCCGATCCAGCAGTAAATGTGTTTAAATCTGAGGCAGGAGTTCAGGATTAATTCAATGATAATGCAAACACTTAGAGTTACACCTATTACAAACTCATGTGTGATGGCCATAATCATAACAATCAAAGCAAAGCCATGATCTGCAACAACTACAGAATGTCTTCCCTTGGCTGTAGTCATAATCACAGCTACAGCCTCAGTCTCAATCAGCATCGGCAGCAGTTGATGACAGAGGAGGGTAAACAGGCCCCAGTTGTAATCTTTCTAACTCCTCTCGAACAGACTTGTGTCTGAGCACCGACGGCCGAGACTCTCTGTCTTACCCGACCGGAGTAATGACCCTGTGACAACGTGAGATATTTGGGTTTAAATGAGGTTGGAAGAAAAACACTTTCTGAAAGCATAATTTCCAAGAGAAGATTTTTATTCAGGTCTGTACAGAATGTAAAACATGCACCACTGCACATCGCCAGCTTTCCCCGAATTTGATCACTGAAGGTAAAAAAGAGCAGTGGTATCAAGAAGCCATTCAGAGAACCATCAAACTGCCTGCCTCATTTCAGTTTCAACAAGTTATGTACTCCATATATCCCCATGCAACTGAATGTAAATGCACTGTCTCAGTCTCTGGCTCAGGCATAGACTGTATATAAATATGGACAATGCATCACCACTTCCTTGCATTGGCCAAACTGACGCTATTTTCCCAGGGTTGCAGGTGGCGCCATCTTGCGACTTTGGAGCCTGAGTCTGCGCAGTATGGTCCGAGAGTGGAGCCACACGGTTATCGACGACCCGACCACACTTCCTCCAGACTCACTCGCGTTTTTGTTCAATTAATACTGTACTCTGCTCTACCTCCACCAGTTACAAGGAAATGTTGGATTATGCACTGTATTTATTTATTTATTCCAACTCCCACAGTCCTACGGGACGGCATGGCAACTGATGGTCGCCATTATATTAAATCCTGTTCCTAATTCGTCAAATAACTACCTAAAACGAAACTTATCCAAGAAACTGACACTTGAACTTGCATTAACATTATATTAACTACCTAAAAAAACAGAAACCATCCTTGAAAAAAATTATTTGATGTGTATTTTAGTGTTTTAGTTTGACTCAAGTCCCACCCACTAACATGGAGGGGGTGGAGCTTATGACATATACTGCAACTAGCCACCAGGGGGAGCTCTACTTGCTTTGGCTTCACTTTTGAGGAGCTGCTTCCCCGTCCATCTTTATACAGTCTATGGTTTGCGGCTGCTGGTCAGACAAAATAAATAATGCCATTTTGGGTTATAAGAATTTGAGATGGGAATTTTACACACTCTCGTCTTGGGGGGAGCTCTACTTGCTTTGGCTTCACTTTTGAGGAGCTGTCCCATCGTCCATCTTTATACAGTCTATGGGATAAACACATCAGAGTTTTTCCTGAGGATCAAACGTTTCAGAACCAGTTTTGAAAAAAAAACTAGGCGCCCAAGAACAGTCAGACCAGATCTCAGAAAGATTAAACGATAATTAGAGCGGAGCTGTGACGCAGTGGACGGGATCAGACAGAGAAAAAAAAAAAGAACGAGGACAGAGAAGCAGGCAGCAGCTTGATATGCCACTAATTAACAAGCCTGTTTCCTGTACAGTTCACACTCTCCAGCTCGCCTTAAGAAATGCTTTTTTTCCTCCTGTGACGGTTTTCCTGCTCCGCAACATCAGAGCTGACATGAAGAAGTCCACTTCAAGGCACTCATTGACACACAGATCAGGGACCGGCAATGACAAAAACAGAATCAAGGAATAGCATTTATACTTTACAGCCAATTAAAAATACATTTTTGAAGATCTCTGTTATACTAGGCTTCAGAAATGGTTTCAAATAGTTGTATTAATGCAAAAAAAAATCCATTACCTGGATCGTTTTCCACAAATTTCTCAATTTTAAATTTTTTTTTACAGTTTGTTTGTTTTTGTATTCAGATATTGTCGAGTTAGAGTCAAGTCCTCAACCCACAGAGGAAAGCAGTCTGAGTTAGTCATGTGATGGCATTTCATTATCACTTAATGATTTGTTATCAGCCTTGACACCGACGTGTGAGTAACAGCAAAAACATATTTGTCTTCAGCTTGACACACAACCGCACAAAGATAAAACAGACGCAGAGAAAGAAAGAGGAAGAAATGAGCCGTTGATTGCCAGCGCACCTTCGTGTATGCTCAGCAACGCAACCAAACTCTCCCACACAGCAACCGTAGAAACACCACTAAGAGGTAAAAATAGCCTTTGCAACAGTACTAGAGCACACAGCCAATTAACCGGCTCTGTGTTTAGAGGCTTCCAGCACTCCAGAGGCTTCACAATCCGCTGGTGAGAATACAGAGCCGTTAGCTAAAACAGACATCAGCTTTGGTTTTAAATGCTGAAAAGGAGATAAAGGAGAAATCCCCTCTCAGATACTCGGAGAATAATCAATCTGGAGCATGCTGTGCCGTCAGGGAGACTTTTAATTTCTCCTTTTGGACTACCTGCCTGCCACCAACCTGCTTCATCTGCTGCTGCTTGCGCCTGAATTTGCCGAAAATGCCACTTGACAGTCCTCTGAGGACGGACGTGAACCTTTCTCTGTTTTTTTGTAGCATGGAGCGTATTTTACCTGCCGTTATTCCCGCTGTATTCTCAGGTACTAGGTAATCAATGAGAGGGCCTGTGATGGTGTAGCCATGTTGTCTTGGCTTCCAATGAAAAGAACAAGATAAAGACAAAACAGAGTCCAATTACAATGATGGATGATGATTTTTAAGAAAAACAGCGTAAAGCAGTTTGTAATTCTACAAGGAAGGAGTACACGACAGTGAAAAACTGTAATCCTCTTCCAACAAATAAATATTAGATGTACACCTTTCACCTGTATATTCAATACAGTACACATTACATTCACGTAACCACTTGACTGGCTATTTAGTTTCATGGGAGCAACGTGCTACGTGATATGGAATTGTGAATTGATCACGCCCTCAGGCAAATATCTCAGTGTCATGGCAAAACATTTTAAAGCTTTTCCTTTGACATTATACATGTTAAATGACACGTGAGAGGGTTAGGGCTAAGGGCAGGAGTCGGTGGTAACTCCGTCAGGATTATAAATGTGAGGGAAATAACAAGCCAGCGCGCAGTGTGCCTTGATTTGTTACTCATGCATATGTATTATCAAAAAGGGGAATGACCCAAATGCAGGACACTCATGGAGTACATTTAATGAAAGTGAATTTAATGAAACTTGAAATGTGACAGTGTGGGCTGAATCCGAAATAGTAGTCCTACAAATAGTGTGATCCAACTTAAAGAAATCCACAAGGAAAAAACAAAAGGTAGCAGCAAAGACGGAAACCAAGACTCCAATAACACCACGGTGATGGCGAAGTAAAACTGAGAGACTTAAAGGCAATAGATTCCATAATCTAAAAACAAGAAAAATAGCAACTTAAGAACAAAACAAAGCCCAAGACTTTGACAATACACTATCTAAAAAGATGCCAACCTGGGACTGTGCATCTGGTGTTCTACTCTAAGAGCCACATTTGTCCCAACTAAGCTCTTCTGTTCAGCCTGTGCCTTGTTACATACTTTTGTTCTTGCAGCCCTCATTTGGGAGTTCTCACAGCTCGTTCTCGACACATCAGCCGGGCAGAACTTTTTTCT
Organism: Chelon labrosus; assembly: GCF_963514085.1. Classification (NCBI taxonomy): domain Eukaryota; kingdom Metazoa; phylum Chordata; class Actinopteri; order Mugiliformes; family Mugilidae; genus Chelon; species Chelon labrosus. The sequence goes on from NC_140349.1 coordinate 5,441,191, forward strand.
CTCGTGGTGTCTGGCAACCAGTGGCGGCTGGTGAATTTTATGTTAGGGGGGGCGCAAAGTTTGTTAATCAAACCTCTGTAGGGGGTTCTGGGGGCATCCTCCCCCAGTAGATTTTTTTTGTGATTTTCACATACAAACTAAGCATTCTGGTGCATTCTGACAAAATAATAAAGACAAAATAGAACATTTCCTTACAAAGACAAATGGGGCCATGGAACTAAGTTTTAACTTAATTTATTTGCCTTGTAAAATCCAGCAAGTTTAAAAGTGCTAATACATCAATAAAAATAGGAATTATACACAAGTTAACATTCTCTCTCTGTTTGTACCTACTGCACATCCAGCTAGCCAATTCCGCATACACATTTGAGGTGAAGCTCCTTGTGTATGTCCTCCCACGATCAGTAGCCTGCTGCGAAACGTTTAAGTCAGGACAGTCGGGTCCCAACTCCTTCACCCTTTTCTTCTCCACAGCCGAACCGACGGAAAAATTGATTTTTTTTAAGTGAAATAATTGAGTTTTCCTTAAGCATTATTGAGTCCCCGCTATTAACGTTAGCCGTCTTGTCTCTTAGAACGAGTTACAGCTGTGGCGCGAATGCTTGCTGATGGACGTGATTGATTGATGAATTGTCCAATCATGCAAAGATTAAAAAAATTGAAAACAATGCCATTGGTCTGGGCGCAGAGAGCTGCGAACTAGAATCGAATTTTCATGCGCCAATGAAAAGCTGTTTCTGCTCGTAAACAGTAAAAAAGTTTGCTAGCTCTCATAGACTCCAGCATTACCGGCGCCCTTGACCTGGAGGAGGGCTTTATATCGAATGGCAAATCGCAAGCTTAGCCTAAAGTCAGACGCATTTAATGGTTGCTGGTAGTGTGGCGGGTACCACTACACCATTGCACAAGTAAAAACGCGATGTATTTTTGTGTATTTATTTCGTATTTGTTAGGTTTGATTGATTCATGGTTGATCTTGGTAGATATATAAAACAGTCAATATTTCACAGGAGGGGCGGCGCCCTAGCGCCCTCTATTGACCAGCCGCCACTGCTGGCAACTATTCTGAGATTGGTCATAAACTGGAAGTGGCCGTGGTTAATGTGGAAAAACGGAAAGTCTGTGAGTTCCCAGATGCTAATGTAAGAACAAATTTCTTGCTTATCGTGCAGTATTTCACAGCCTTTAAGTGGAACTACTATTTTTTACAACCTGGACCTTATTTCTGGCATAAAATATGATCGTTTACTCACCCATATAACGCTGGTGTCATTTGGAGTCGTTCGTCAGATATTTAGATCCGTGTGTATCCATATAGTGGGAGTGACTGGGGCACCGAAACGCTCTAAATAACGCATTATCTGCTGCAAAACTCGTTCATTTCACCAATATTTTGTTATGATACACTAGTGCTATTCCCCTTTGAGTCCGGAGTTGCCTGTTATCTATTCACTGACGTGCAGCGGTTTGTTGTTCTTTGGCCAGCTGTTTCTCTCTCTGCCTCCACATCCTCCTTTCAACAAGCTCCTCATCCGTATACTCTGGCTCAAAACGGTAAGGACGTCCATCATAAACAAATTCGTCGTCCACAACCTCAGAATCGGAAAAATATTCAGCCATGTTGCAAAAAACTAGCAGTAGCAAATTACAGGTAAACAAGTGGCACTCAGAGATGACATCATCCAGGTCAGAGGTTAGTAGGTCAATCTACAGACCCTGGATAATGATAACAGGTAACTCTGGACTCAACGGGGAATAGCACTAGCGTATCATAACAAAATATTGGTGAAATGAACGAGTTTCGCGGCAGATAATGCGTTATTTAGAGGCTGCGTTTCGGTGCCCCAGTCACTCCCACTATATGGATATACGCGGATGTAAATGTCTTCCAAACGACTCCAAATGACACCAAAGTTATATGGGTGAGTAAACGATTTTATTTTATGCCAGAAATAAGGTCCAGGTTGTAAAAAAAGAAAAAAAAAAAGGTAATTCCCCTTTAAGAAGAGGGAAGGAAATATCTCTTGTCTACATGTATTAAAGATAAATAAATGCATGTAAATCTGTGATCCACACCACAATAGCTCCAACTTTAAAATGTACTTGGAAACACATAAAACACAGCTTGGTCCAGGTTGCACATGTATCACATCTTTGTATTTCTGAATCTGCCGAAGTACAGAACGACATCCACATGAGGAACAGTTCAAAGACAATGTTTAGTTCTTCAGCTTCAGGAGCATCAAGAGTTCATGCCCACAGATAAACACTTGACAGATGTAATGGAAGTGATGGAAAACACCTTTCATGCTTCATGACTACAGCGGCCACTCACATCAGGTGTAATTTAGACACTGTAAAACCGAATAATAATGAGTCAGTCATCTGAAACAGTAAACAAGAAAAAATTGGAAGTGTTTATTGGGGAGTGTGATGAACCGTACCCAGCCTGGTTTTGTTTGTTGTTTCGAACTCATTCATGTTTCCCGTAAACATATCAAGTCAGAAACAGTAATTATAACATCTGCTGTTAACACTGTAAATGGCTACAAAAGCAGCAGCGCTCACTCTTAGCAGATATTATTAAGTTGTCAAAGCAGGAGAAGCACACATGAATTAATGATGGCTGACTTTCCCCGGTAGGCCGTGCCATAAAAGCATAACCTGTGTGCAGCTCAGTGAATGAATGAAGTCCTCATTAGTGCTATTTGTTACACCAGTGCTTGAGAACAGTCTGTAATGGGAAAGGTTAATATTGTGAGTTGTGCTGAGAAATTTGTGCCGTGTGTCAAACCTGTATATTTCTCTATTTCCATTTACTACTTTGAGTTCTTTCAGCCTGACAAGTATGAGAACATGTAGTGCTCTATCCATACCCTGATGGTTAAAAAGTAGGGATGGTACACACTAGTGGAACATTCCATTTGTCAACATTACTCCTGTGCCATAACTCTTTAAGCATCGCGTCGGCTAGTCCCTGATCACGTGACAATAACAACATGGACACCTCCTAGAAGACAGGTGAGGAGTCCAGTGGGTCGTTGCAGCAAACTAGCAGCTGTTCATCAAGTGTGCGGGAAATATGTCACTAAAGATGAAGCCCATACTACCGTGACATGTCAGTACTGAAGTACAACAAAATTACCACTGCCATCTGTTAACGCTAGCAGAGGAACGGTCCAAATCCTCTGGATAGCAGTCAGATAACAACTTCACTAAACGTCTTGTGGTAACAGAGAGAAGGAGGCTGCACGTCAACAGTTTGATAAAGTTATTAGACCTTCAGCTGCAGAGAAGGCTTCATGCTGTGGAGTACTATTGAGACTGTTATATACTCTGTGAGAAGCGAGAAGTTTGTTCTTGTTTGGGAGTTCTCGCAGCTTGTTCTCGACACATCAACCGGGCAGAACCTTTTTCTCATGTGGTGTCCAGCAACTTTTCTGTGATTTTTCAGAAATTATAGGTGGGCGTAGATAATGTGGAAAAGAGGAAATGCTAGCAGCCACTCCACTAGCTCCCAGATGCTAATGTTAGCAGTGTGACCGCTAATCTCCCCGGTAGAGATCGGCATACTGTGTGTGGGTGAACGGTGTGATCCGACGGTCGTCAAAACGACTGGCCGACATACGGAAACAATAAGAAAATTGCCTCTCTCCGTCCATCTCCCACAATGCTTAGCGTGTGTGGGCCTATGACGACTTCCTCGGAATTCAGCACTCTGGAATTTCTCATGAAGTATAAATTACCTGGCCAGAACAAACTTTTTTCTCGCTTCTCGCGGAGTATGTAACAAGCTTTAAATGTTATTGATGGTGCTGAGGTGCTGCCTGTTTTTATACAGGCTATACATATATGCAGCTCACAGTATGTAGCACATGAGCTGTCTGTTCTCAGTGTATGTATTCAGGTCAAGAATATAGATTTTTTATTGATGTCATTGATATCACTTTCTACTGTGTTTTTATTAGTGACGTCATCAAAGTTGATTGCCTATGTAGCAGAGGGACCACCAACCAGTTTTCAGAGAGACTGGCCAAGGATAATTATGTGTCACCATATAACACTATGTTATTGTCAGAATTACTTCTAATTCTGTGCTGCAACATGCTGCAGCTAAGATGACTGGTTAATTATGGTCTTTTCAGGTGAGTGTACCAGCAATTCTGCGTACTATTTAAAACACCGCAGTGGTGAAAAGCATACACTGAACAATATGTACTCAGTGAACATACAGAATCGACTAGTAAAGCACAGTGTGGCCTCAGATGCAAAATATTTCGCATTCCTTTAGAGAACAAGAGGAGTCAGATGCAGCTGCAGGTCGTGCTCGTGTTTCATAAAATCTTTTTCTTTATCAGAAGTTATGAGGCGTCGCTGAACACAAGACATCAATAGACCTTATTCATTTTCCCATTAACCCCTTTTTTCCTACTATTGTGCATGCTGGTTTCTCTGTCATGGCTGACTGGGATGCTTAATGGAATTCCATTAACTTCATTAATCTATTTGTTCTTCTTTGGCTGTGAAGAGAAATATCTGCAGAGAAAAATATCTGTGGCCTGTAGTGCTCCACGAGAGATATCGAGATATTTTCAGTAGTCTCTTTCATTTTTATTTTTTTGGGTGAGTAAAATAGGTCATGATTTTTGATATCAAACTGTAGCTTACTCAGACATCGGCCCAATAAGATACGTATATGTAAAAATGTAGATCATAAAGATAAGCCATATATGTTCAAGTCCTACTGTATTTGTTTTCACTGATTCCTGCAATAGGCCTAGGCTGCTGGGGGATGATGCTCTGAGCACATGTCCTCTACTGTCTACTCTCTCACATCGAGCTCCTGTCCTCTAATCTCTTTTCTCTGGCACTGAGCTCCTGTCCTCTAATTTCTTTTCTCTGGCATCTAGCTCCTGTCCTCTAATTTCTTCTCTCTGGCGTCCACCTCCTGTCCTCTAATTTCATCTCTCTGGCACTGAGCTCCTGTCCTCTAATCTCTTTTCTCTGGCATCCAGCTCCTGTCCTCTAATTTCTTCTCTCTGGCACTGAGCTCCTGTCCTCTAATTTCTTCTCTCTGGCACTGAGCTCCTGTCCTCTAATTTCATCTTTCTGGCACTGAGCTCCTGTCCTCTAATTTCTTCTCTCTGGCACTGAGCTCCTTTCCTCTAATCTCTTCTTTCTGGCACTGAGCTCCTGTCATCTATTTTTTTCTCCCTGGCACTGAGCTCCTGTCCTCTAATGTCTTCTCTCTGGCACTGAGCTCCTGTCCTCTAATTTCTTTTTTTCTGGCACTGAGCCCCTGTCCTCTAATCTCTTCTTTCTGGCACTGAGCTCCTGTCCTCTAATTTCTCATCTAATCTCTTCTCTATTACTACTCATGCAATTCTGTGCTACTACTGCACAGCATGTTAACCTCCTCCTTCATCTTCTTGTGAGTGTCTCTGGGAGGGGTTGTGTGTTTCCTGTGGAGCTCCATACTACACCTGTTGTCTTGGTCCTCATCAACCCGTCCAGTCTTCACAACCTCCTGCAGTTATCCACTCCTACTCGAATGAACAATTCTCCAACCTGCCTATGAGTCCTCTTATATTCTCAAACTGTCATGTAACATCATCGGCTATATGTTGTGTTTGTATCAGCATTAGATTCTACTTTACTTGTATGCTTTAGTCATATGTATATATCCATGACAGATGTATGTTTATCTCATTCCTCCTATCCTCTCTTTTCTGTCTCTACCCAGCCAGCCTTAGGAAGATGGGTCCCTCCATATGAGCTTGAGATTCTAATGGTTTCTTGCTGTTAAAAGGGAGTTTTTCCTTGACACCGTCACCTTCAGGCTTGCTCTAGGCTTTCAGACCAGATTTTGCAAAGATTCTTGAGACAATTTGTTTTGTTAGTGACGCTATATAAATACAATTGAATTGAATTGAAGTTAAATACATTAGGCAGTATAATATTTTTCTAAAGACATATTTTTCTTTGGCGTCCTCTGTAACAGGTGGAGAATCAATAGCCTGCGTGAAAACTGCAGCCACTGCCCTCTGTGCTCCGTTGGAGTGAAATGCTCTGAATGCGTCATCATCAGTGCTAACATGTTGGTTATAAATGTGCATTCTAAGTAAGACTGCACCAACACCTGCACCAACCACGTCAGGTCAAAACAAAGAAGAGGAGCTTTTTGAATGCGCCGACATCTTCTGGAACGGCTGTTGTTCTTAAACTGATAGATTTTGCTTTTTGTTGTTGATTTACTGGAGCTCGTACCGAGGCTGTCACAAGGCCGATTCGACTTTGCTCTGTGCTTTTTTCGCTAATACTTACAGGCAGCACTTTTTTGCAGGGAAGACAACAGAGGGTGTAAACACAGACGTGGATTTGCAACCAATAATTATGTCGATTATACATCTCTCAGTTCGTTCAGTTAAGTCATTGTTTAGTCAAAAGAAAGCACTGAGATTAGTGAGTAATGAAGAAAATTGCCATTGCTCAGTTTGCAGACTCTTTTTTTTTTGTGGTGCAACAATTCAAAAGGCAAAATATATAAAGACTGTCCAAAACTAGACATTTCAGACATTTCCTTTTGCTTCTTGCATTATATTTCCTGTTAATTAATTATTTCAGCCTTTGATTTGAGGACACAGACTGTCCTCTCGGTTTGATCCGACCCGCCTCCGCCGCGCTTTGTCGTCCTTATTGAGTTTGTCCTTCAAAGGAAATTGCTTTAATGTTCCCGAACTCCGCTGACCACTGGTGTTGTCGTCGTTATTATTGAGTTTTGAAGTTGTCACCGAAGGAGGAAAAGGAAAAAAAGAAAAAAGAAAAAGCCCTTTCCTACTGTCACAAGAAAGTCAATAATTGAGCTGCGTGAGGACAGTTTGCTCTGATATCATGGTGGGAACTGCTGATTGTTTGGTTTACCACCTGTGGTCTGAAGCTTGGAGAAGATTGCCAGCCCCCTGTTGTGGAGCGCTGCTGAGTGAGTGATGGCTGGGTGTGTGTGTGTGTCAGAAAATATCCATGTGTCAGTGGGGAAGACACAGTGGTGCAGTGTGGGCTGTGGGAGGAAGGAGAGTTTAGGTATGTATGAGTGGGTTTACGTGCATGTCTGAAGTTGAGTGTGTGCACGCGGTGGTGTGTTTATGAAAGTGGGCCAGAGAAGCACTCTCACATGCATCACAAGGCAATGTTTTCAGCTGTGTGTGTGCGTGTTTGAGCCGTTAGAGCCAGAAATCTTTCATTACAGTGAGGTGGGCGACAAGGAGAGACTTCAAATAAGCGACAAAAACAATAACAGCGCAATCTTTGTAGTTTATTTGTCTGAAATTGAATTTGTGCATCAGGCCCGTTCACCTGCCGTGTCACAGCGGGTCACGTCATTTCAGCTCCGCCGGTGTTTTAATCTCCGAACTCGAGCTAACCCCTCTCACCGGGGCCGACCCCGGAACGGCTGCAACGAAGCCATTAAGCTGTCTCGTCCAATTACGAATCCACTTTGTCTGACTCGCGCGCTCATTTTCAGTGGCAGACAGTTGTTCGTCGATCTGTTTAATGCGCCGGCGATTCTCCCGCACCAGGAGCTATCATGAAACTTTAATGCCACCCTCAAAACCCCCGCCTCGCTTCAGCCATCATGTAAAGTAGGGAGACAAATCCAGAGTGACCCCGAGCGTTAGCCTTAGCTGCGTAGAGTAGGACTCTGTATGTGTATGTGTTTTTTTTTTACCATTTTTCTCCATTTCGGTTTCATTTTGGTTTGTTGTTTGTCACAATTTCTGTCTACGTTGCTGTCTGTCCCGGCCGCTCAGATCTGGGTGGTTCATTTCAGCTTTAATCAAGTCACTTTCATCCAGTTCAGTTTCAGGTTATACAGTTTACACAAATACACAAGGCTGGGGAATACCGTTGCTAATATGATTATGTTTCATGAAAAAGTGGATTTTTCTTTTCAGTTAACTCGAGTCAGTGTAATGAAAATGAACTGGGAAATTACTTTTTAAGGAATCATATTGAGTGTCTGACAGTTTTTTATTGAGCAGCAAGCTTTCAATTACTGTAGTGCTAAAGTGTCACATATATTTCTTTATATACACAGATCAGCCACAACATTAAAACCACTGACAGGAGAAGTGAATAACATTTAAACCAACTTGTGACAGTTCATTGTTCTGCTGGGAAACTTATGGACCCGGCATTCACTGGTGTGGATGTTACTTAGACATGTAGCACCCACCTAGACAAGACCAGGCACCCCCACCCCATAGCAATGACACTCCTTGATGGCAGCAGCCATCCCCAGCAGGATGCAGCCTGACAGGGGCGTAGCACCAAATTCTGGGCCCTGTACACTCTTAAGGTCAGTGGGCCCCTATCCATGCCAGTGCACAAAGCCCGCGAGCAAAAAAAAAAAAATGGGGCATTTATTTATAAATAAACAAGCATAAGTAGGGTTTTAAGCTAAAACCAGATCAGATTATATTGATGACTGGTTCTTTCGTTCACCACCTGAATTGATGCATTTCGCCTACTTGTGCTCAAACACCTGTAAACATTAGGCTACATCTGTTTTATGTACTAACTTTTGATCCATGACACATTTTGATTTAAAAACATTTATTCTTGAACAGGAGCCAACAACTGTACACAGAGAATCAAATCAAATAAACGATCTCATTTTTCAATAAAATTGTTCTTCAACTTGCAGAAAAAGAAATAAAGCCTTGCTAAAGCCTTACACGAGATGTAAGGATGTAATTTACATCCCAGTAAATGCCCACTGACTCTGGACTACGACAACGTTAACATTCATTGGATGCAGTTACAAAACAAGTAAGCAGTAATGTCCAATATGTTGGGAGGGCTGTGACACAAAGTTCATTCTCTCAGTTGATGTTATCAACATATTTGAAATACATTATGACACCAATCAATTGGAGGGCCCAATTCATTCAAATAAATAAGTAAAAAATTCAGGATTTTCATGGGCCCTCTCCCTACTCCCTACTCGGGCCCTGGGTAGTCAGGTCCCCTTTTCCCCCCTCTACCACGCCCATGCAGCCTGACACAAAAACGGTTTAGGAACAACTAAAAAAAAACATGAAGAACAGCACAAGTTGTTGACCTGGCCTCCAAATTCACTAGATCCCAAACTGATCAAGTATCTGTGGGATGATCCACAGATGCCCCTTCCCTTAAAGGCCCCCCCACTAACAACATTCTGTTACCAGACACCACAGGACACCCTCAGAAGGCCCATGTCCATTCTCTGATGAGTCACAACCATAGACTGTATATAAATATAGACAAAGCGTCCCCACTTCCTTGCATTGGCCAAACTGATGCTATTTTCCAGGAGAACATGGGCGGCGCCATCTTCCAACTTCGGAGCCAAAGTCTGCGCAGGGGACACTCTACTGGCTTTGGCTTCACTTTTGAGGGGCAGGTCTGCCGTCCATCTTTATACAGTCTATGTGGGATGATCCACAGAGGCCCCTCCCCTAAAAAACCCCCACTAACAACATCAGGACACCCTCAGAAGGCCCATGTCCATTCTCTGATGAGTCACAACTGTTTTGGAGGCACAAGGGAGACCGGCACAATATTAGGAAGGTGGTCATAATGTTATGCCTGATTGGTGTACATGCATGAAGAATGATGCACTATTTAGCTCAGAAGAAAAAATGCAAAGTGCACATTCTCAAAAGAAAAAAAAACTATAATAAATGGAGAAAAGTTTTAATTACGAAAAGAGATGTGATCACATTTAACCACACGACTGAGTGGAGTGGGAGTCTGAATGGAGCCTTTGTGACTCACGGTATTCTTCTATTTTTTTTCCCCCTCCTTCATCTTTCTTCTCATATCTCGGCCCCTCTGTCTCTTCTGTCTCATTTTCTCAATTTCATTGTCTCTCTTCTTCTCTCGCTCATTCCTCTCCTGTGGCGATCCGTCCCCTCCAACTTCCTCAAGGAAAATGGAAATTCGAATCCATTCAATTAACCCGTCATCCCACTCTCATCTTACTTTTTCTTTTTTTCTATCTTGCTTTCTTCTCTCTGCTTCCCGGAACCTCGCTATCATCGCGTGGAAGGTAGTCCGCCGACCGCACAATACTATCATAATAGTTGCATCAATCAGACGCTGCTGCTGTTCACCTACCGCTGAAATGGTTTCTGACAGTAATTGATGCCTTAGTCATTCCGGGGGAACAGCACAGGCTTTGTTTGCCACATGCAGTTGCACCATTTGGGAGTGCCGCTTCTGCACTTAAACTTCCCTCATGAATAGTTGAAAACAGACTAAATTTGAGGAAAACAACCCAGTATTGTTGAAAGGTCTCTATTTTCCTGATGTGAGTGGCCTCCCAGTGCCGGCTCACTTGACTGTTCTCCGGCATCACACAGCGCCATCAGTGCTTCTCTCATGTTTCTCTCCTGACTTAATGGGACGCCGGAGGATGAGGGGGAGCGGCAGAACGAGCGTCCACTAACCTGAAAAGGCCCGATCGCTCTCCTGTCTGGTTTGTTTATTTAAAAATAGCTCTACCTGCCTCCTGCTCTGTTTGCCTCCCTTTTATCTGTCATATACGATTGCTCAAGGTACAGGGATGTTTCAGGTCTGACATAAGACAAAAAAGTAGATTTGAATGGCATTTATTGTCATATATCTGTAGAGTAAAAGATTTCAGCCAGAAATGTGAGGGTCCTCGATATCTGCGGGCTTCATTTTGAGAATCTGTGTCCTCGATGGCTTGACTTCTGTGTTCTTTGCAGTCGTCGACACAGTCAAGAGCGTCTGAAAATGCAAGAATGATCTCTGGATGATCCCATCCAGGGTAAACACACGTCTTATCTAATCTGATCATCTTTGTCCTGCAGAAACTTTCCCTTCTTCTTTTTGATTCTGGTCGTATTGTTGTGTAAGACGCTAGCAGTCACCTGGAGCATCGACTGTCAGAAACAGACGGGTGTTAATGGGGGAGAATATATTTACTTGGCAAACAATAAAAAATATATATATAAATAAATAAAAAAAACATGGCAGAATGGCATTTAAAGTTATCTTCAGTGCTCCGGTGCTTGACACTCAGCGGAGCTTATTTTAAGTCTACACCTAGACAACAACCTATTATGCAAGCATAAGGTAAGATACATGGCATGCATATAGTGTTCCAGAGCAGCAGTGAGTCATTTGTCTGAGTTGCTCCAAATTAAAACTTTCCAGAGATGCAGCGAGGTCGCTTCTATATAGAGCATGGGCTGTATATTAGAGGAAAAGTTTTTATTCTCTGTGCAGTAGACATGTGGCTCTGCTGACCGTGTGATGAGACAAAACCAGTCCTCCACACAATATAACCCATGACCTCCCCATGTTTCTTATGTCATTTACACGCCCTGTGTTTGTATATTCTTATATGTTGTATGTACACTGATCAGGCATAACATTATGACCACCTGCCTAATATTGTATAGGTCTCCCTTGAGCCTCCAACACAGATGCAAGATGGCGCCGCATGTATCCCCGAGAAAATGGCGTCAGTTTGGCCAATGCAAGGAAGTGGGGATGCGTTGTGCATATTTATATACAGTCTATGGTTGTGACTCATCAGAGAATGGACATGGGCTTTCTGAGGGTGTCCTGTGGTGTCTGGCAACAGGATGTTGTTAGTGTGGGGGGGGCTTTGAGGGGAGGGTACTTTGTGGATCATCCCACAGATACTTGATCAGTTTGGGATCTAGTGAATTTGGAGGCCAGGTCAGGTTTGAGTTGTTCCTAAACTGTTTTTGTGGTTGCATCCTGCTGGGGATGGCTGCTGCCATCAAGGAGTGTCATTGCTATGGGGTGGGGGTGCCTGGTCTGGTCTAGGTGGGTGCTACATGTCTAAGTAACATCCACACCAATGAATGCCAGGTCCTAAAGTTTCCCAGCAGAACACTGAATTGTCACAAGATGGTCAATGTTATTTACTTCTCCTGTCAGTGGTCATAATATTGTGGCTGATCGGTGTACATCTGATATTTACCCAGTATTATATATCCTTGTATCTATATCTATTTATCTATTTATGGTTACTTTCCTACAAAGGCCTAAATTCTTTCTTCTAAAATTTAAAATTCTTTTCATGGTCTCGTTCTCTAAACACCCAACCAGAGCGATCTCTCCGACTGACTCATTCCACCGCCCCGTTCATCATGCTGAATTGCCTGAGAAGCTGCCGACAAGAGTTTGACTCGTGCCAAGAGTTCGGGACACGCCACCAAAACTCCAGCAACTCACATCCTGACACCAGCAAACGTCTGCTGGCCTGGTGTGTTAAAGCCTTAAAGAGTCTTTTTGGAGATTTCCTGCAGGATGCTGATGATCTCTGTGTAAATGTAAACATATGATAATCATTTGACGTCTGTCTTCTCTCATGAAGCGTATTTCATATGCCAAACACTGAGCTGAAACTGCCAGCAGTGTAGTAAGATAGCTGCCTTATCTAAGTCCTCCCACAGATTTGTGGATTGCCGATGCCTTGCTGCTGCCGCTGTGCGTATTAAATGTATATTTTGTCCCTCCAAGCCAAGTTGTTTTTCTGAGTTTGCAGCTCCAGACCTGCACAGCCACTACAAAAATTCTGCAGCGGCTCGTCCGGCAGACTGACACATAATTGCCAAAGAGACTCGTGTGTCCCCACAGCTATCAGGCTGCACCTTAACGGGCCTGAAACAGACACCGTTAACCAACCAGAGCACGGCACACTGGACACAGGCTGGAAATGTTCCATTATGTTCACTCACCTTTTTCACTGTCTCCATCCATTTCATTAAAGTCAAACTCTGACAAAGTCACCCGTCTATCCAGCTGGCTATCTGGCTTGACAAAATTACATTTTATTCCTATATAACCTGTGGGTTGAACCGAGTATAACAGACTGATGAAAAGAGGCAAAATCAGAGCGAGGACTTGCCCTTTAAATGATTCATTCTTTTTAACAAGTTTAGCCTTGGGTTTCTTTGTCTTCCTAATTTGCCGCTGTCCCCCTGCACTGGGAAGCCGTGTTTCTGCCTCACAGGAAAGTAGTTTTCTAAATCAGAGCCTGCAGTGAGAGACTCTCGGGATGTGCTGAGCAGAACTGCCAAATCTCCTGAGGATCTGCCTCTGCCGCTGGAGCTTCCTCTTGGATCAGATTACTGAAGCAAACGTCTGTCTCTCTGACTCATATTGACACTTTTTTTCATTTTGGGAGACTTTTATTTGATAGTGGCAGTCATGAGGTGTCAAGAAATGAGATGGGAGACAGGAGGGAGAACAAAGCAAAGGTCACAGTCTGGACTGTGGCCCCCAGGATGTCGTAGTATTCCCTTATTAAAAACAACGCTCATTGGATCCTTATGGTTGTTTTTGATTCAAAATCTGTGAGAAATATCAAAGAAGTGCTGAAGGTGTTCTTCATTTTATCACATCTTAGTTTGATCATTTATACGCACCGATCAGGCATATCATTATGACCACCTTCATAGTATTGTGTAAGTCTCCCTTGTGCCTCCAAAACAGTTCATCAGAGAATGGACATGGGCCTTCTGAGGGTGTCCTGTGGTGTCTGGGAACAGGATGTAGTTAGTGGGGGGCCTTTGAGGGGATGGGCCTCTGTGGATCATCCCACAGATACTTGATCAGTTTGGGATCTAGTGAATTTGGAGGCCAGGTCAACACCTTGTGCTGTTCTTCATGTTTTGTTTTAGGTGTGTGTGCCTGTGTCAGGCTGCATCCTGCTGGGGATGGCTGCTGCCATCAAGGAGTTTCATTGCTATGGGGTGGGGGTGCCTGGTCTGGTCTAGGTGGGTACTACATGTCTAAGTAACATCCACATGAATGAATGCCAGGTCCAAAAGTTTCCCAGCAGAACATTGAATTGTCTCAAGATGATCAACGTTATTCACTTCTCCTGTCAGTGGTCATAACGTTGTCGGCGTGAATGCTCATTAAAGGGGTGTTTCTGATCTACACCTGCACCCAGGTTCACATTAGGTCATTAGGTAGATAGTGTCATGAGGATGCTTTCTTTCTGCTTAGTTTCCAGCTGTTCATAGATGAGTTTCTTGTTTATTTGTTTGTTTTTTATCACCAGGAAGTTATAAAGAATAGTGTGAGAGCGTGAGCAGAAGTCATAATTGGACTGAGCCACAAACTCAGACTCTCAAGACTCTGCCTCACGACACGAGGAGCATGGCAGACTAATGGTGAAGTTTACTTCCACATAAATCCCACCAGTCTGCGATGGAACGTGCCCGAAATCCACAAACGAACAGCCAGCAGGTTTCATTATGTACATCCCGCAGAGGCTTTTTCATTACTCCACTCTGAGCTCTATGTATTTACCTGTCAAGAAAAAAAAAAAGATGGCTAATTTTACCAATTTTACAAGTGGAAGATGATCAGAGGATGAAATTAGAGGTTGTCCAGAAGATGCTGATGTTCAGTGAGTCTTTCCACTGAGACTGACCTTCACATGGAGCAGTGTATTCATGAGGAGCTTCCATATTAATGTAGTGTTCATGTAGTAATCCTAAATTTCTGTTGAGTTCACGGGTTGTAGGGTGTTCGCTGAGATTTTTAAGTTCATATATTGAAACTTTTCTGTGGAGAACTTTCTCTGTGCTTTATAATGTGCCTGAGGAAGCTGTTGATTTTCCCAATAGCCTCATCCTTTCATTGTGTCTTTGCCTTTTCCTACATTTATACAAGTTATCTGGCCGTTTGTTTGATAAACTGTAAATTTAAGTGCGCTTCATACCTCTGCGGGACATAGACGGAGTAATGCAGAGGTGTCAAACATACGGCCTGTGGGCCAAAAATGGCCCGCCAGAGGGTCTAATCTGGGCCGCGGGATGAATTTTCAAACTGCAAAAATTACATTCAATTTTCCAATAAAAGCAACTGCTATTCCAAGGTTTCATACAATTTTTAGTAAGAGATGTGGACACACACTGAGAGCTAGAACTAAACACAAATTGCACTTATTTTTTCTAAGAAATGTCCGTCCTCAATGACGTGTTCATTACATGTTTTGTAAACATTTTCATATCGTACTTGTACTTCCATGCATTAAAACAAAGGGAAACATTTGGAGCTGTCGTTATTTATAGGTTAATACGCTGTTGTGTTACTGGTCCGGCCCCCTTGAGACCAAACTGGGCTGTATGTGGCCCCCTGAACTAAAATGAGTTGAACACCCGTGACGTAACCTACATACGTAGCCTACGCAAGCCATTTACACTTGAGTCTGGCTCACTCTATTTATTTATTTAGAGACGAGTCCTGCAAATGTCCACATCTCTGAACCTCCTCAGTTAACCTTTCCTCCATGTGTTCCCTCTTTATTGATCCAAAACAATCGATTCGAAAAATTTGCGGAGATGGGGAAGCAGTCGGACATACTAAGGCGGGAAAAACGCTACAACCAATCACAGCTCCTGAGGTCTGCGTCGCCGTGACATGTAGTTAGATTTCTGGGGAGGTGCACGTCAGGCTACGTTGTTAGGGTCTGGGCTGTCACCCTAGCTCCAAATTGATGCAGAAGTAAAAACCATTAGACACCAACAGTTGCCTTGCAGCTGTGTTTTCGCACCTCTACACCAAGTATTTAGTGAACGTGGCTTCCCATGTCGCAACCACAAGCTCACACCTTCCATTTGAAGGCACCTTTATTCATCAACTATAAGTCAAATAAACCTGAACACACAATTTCTGTTTCTATCTCTGCTCATGCTAACAACTAGCGCTGCTGTGTTTTCCGGAAACTAAATGTGGTTCGACCGCCAGTAATCTGAAATTAATTACGACTGATGAAACAAGACGCTTTCCCTCACACCAGACTATTAATCTCAAACAGACACTGCGATGTCCCCGGAGACGCGTTTTGAAACCCGTCGCCGCCTTGACCCTCTCCGCGTGTTTTCTTGTCAGCGTGGAGCCCGAAAGCTCAAACTGGCGGGACGGGGATCGAGTCTGGTTCAAGAGCCGACCGCAGATGTCAGTCAAGGCCAAACGCGACCAAACAGAAACCAGTTTACACTTTAATATCTTTCTCAGCGGAAAAATAATTACCATAAGTGAAACCAGAGACACATTAGAAGAAATCAAATTATAGCTTATGAGAGTGTGAATTCTTGTGGTGAAAACTTAATGACTTTCACGAGTGCTTGGAAGTTTTCTCGGTTTGTTTTGTGAAGTCTGGAGCGAGATCGGCGGCAGAATCTGTGCGGCGTTCAACTCAGGAAACCCTGCTACGTACAAATGACTTTTATACAACACAAATAGAGAATGTAAGGAAGCATAATTGCTTTATTGATTTATTGTTGTTGGAGAGTGAGAAGCTCTTCTTTCATGTACTGTACAGTTCACCCCAGAGTCACACATGTGGTTATAGTTTCAGGCAACGAGACAAACCCTGTGATTAGTGAAAGATCGTGGTTTTAGTTTAATGTTTACAACCTCAACCCAACGCGTCACGTGATGTAAAAATCGTTTTGTGTTGGCTCAGCGTGTACTATTGTCTGTAAATGCTCAATTATATTCACTAATCTGTTCATTTATTGCCTTTATTAAGGAAATATATATATATCACAGTGACATTACATTTCCTATAGAACGAATTCAAGGCTGCGCTTTTGTAGTATATAAATATAAATGTGATCCTAGAATACGAGGTCAGACTTGCCGTAATTTCTCGTAAAGTGGACCAATTATGCTAATTTCCTGGTCTTTTTTATTCAGGGACCCCATTAGAGTAATTCTGCATGATTTGTGCATGAAAAGGTCTTCATTCATCTTATACTGGCCACTTATGCAGCAGCTACCGGCTGAACCGAAGCCGTTTGTGCTCTCGTCTCTTTAAAGAACGACTGACAACGAAGGTCGACTGTGAACACAAACGCAAACGCAAAAAAAAGGAAGTAACATGAAGAGCTGCTCGATCAGCTGGTCTGCGGTTTATTAATTCTAGATAAACTGAATCAGCTGAAAAGACGCAGACAAGGTTACAACTAGAGGCAAAAGGTTCAGGACAAAAACTAGGGTCACAGGTGCTCACGGTCGGCCGGATACCAGAAAATGTCAGACTGCTGGCTTTGTTGTGTCACGGTCTTTTAGACCAGGTTTTGTAAAATGTCTTGAGACAATTTGTATTGTTACTGAAGCTGTATCAATAAAAATTAATAAAATAAATTAAACCAGTCGCATGACTGTCACGATTTCCGGTGAGGTGGGGCCCAAATGCAGAGATACGGGGGGATGGACAGGAGTAGGAAGCAAAATGTATTCATTGAAATAAAATAAGGAACTAAAGGTGCTGACGTTGAGAGGCAGGGTGATCCAAGAACCAAGAAGGTAAGAACCAAAACCAAGACAAAAACTAAAGAACACGAAGAAGCACAAGTCGAAGAGAAACATCACAGAGGAGAACAGGAGAACCAAGGCAGGTGACAGGACAGAGAACCAAGGCAATTAGCAGGGTTATATATACACGAGTACGTGGGAGGGGTGATGAGAAGCAGGTGAAACTAATGAGGGCGGAGAACACAAGGAGAAACCAATCTAATCACAATTAAAGAGGGAAAAAACACAGGAAGTAATACAAGACAAGAAAACACCAAGGAAGAACTTTACAAAATAAAACAGGAAACACAAAGAAAACTCAAACTCAGCTCATGTAAAGCATTTCAGATTCAAATTAGTACATACAGCGATCAGCCACAACATTAGAACCACTGACAGGAGAAGTGAATAACATTGACCATCCTTTGACAATTCAATGCTCTGTTGGGAAACTTTTAGACCTGGCATTCATTCATGTGGATGTTACTTAGACATGTAGCACCCACCCAGACTAGACCAGGCACCCCCACCCCATAGCAATGACACTCCTTGATGGCAGCAGACATCCCCAGCAGGATGCAGCCTGACACAGACACACACACAAAAACACTTTAGGAACAACTAAAAAAAAAAAACATGAAGAACAGCACAAGGTGTTGACCTGTCCTCCAAATTCACTAGATCCTAAACTGATCAAGTATCTGTGGGATGATCCACAGAGGCCCCTCCCATCAGAAGACCCATGTCCATTCTCTGATGAATCACAACTGTTTTGGAGGCACAAGGGAGACCTACATAATATTAGGAAGGTGGTCATAATGTTATGCCTGATCGTTCCATAAACCACTGTTGGGCAATATAAATTCATCATTGGGTTGGTTTTGGTCAACAGGCTATGTGTCTAATCGTGGATATCTCTGTTTATGACTGAACTCAAATTTAAATATCTTGAAGGAGGCGCTCCCTCCGCTCCGTAGTGTCGTGATTCATATAAGACCATGTGGCGCGAGATGAAAGAGCAATTAATTCAGAGCTTTTAGGGGACCCTGTCATAGCCCGGGGCCCCCTTAAACCGTAACCCACTTTCGGGCCACTTGTGTGTGCCAACGCGAAGTCAAAGCCGGATGATTAATGGCGTTATTAAACGGTTAAGAGAGGTTGTGTGTTCCTCTGGCTGGAGCCAATTGAGAGTGATTTGTGAGGTGAAACAATGCGGTGGAATGAAGTGGAGCACACGTGTGTGAACGTGGGTGGAAAAGTGGAGCGTCTGAGTGTGTGTGTGTGTGTGGCCTACTCTTTGTGAGCGGATAAGCAAGCGGGAGAGAGTGTGTGTGAGCTGAACGCCTCGAGTCTTCGCATGAGTGTGGGGAGAGATGACGAAGGTGTGTGTGTGTGTGTGTGTGTTAGTGGGTGGCCTGCTGTGTGTGTGTGTGTGTGGTGGAGATATAGACAAGCAAAGGTCAAAGTGGGGACACGTGGAAATAAGCCAATAAGCTGGAATCTCATTTCCTGAGAGCTGAAGGGGGAGAAAGAGTGAGAGATGGAGGGAAAAGGACGGAGTGGCAACGGAGAAGAAGAAGAGGGATGTCATTGATCGAATTCGGAGGATGAGCGCGCTGAAAGGGGCGCACGAGAAGCCAAAGTGAAAGGTGGACGGCGTCGACACGGCAGGAGGAACAACGGGAGGAGAGGATAAAAAGAGGAGATGGAAGATGATTGGAAAGAAAAGAGAGGGAGGAGAGAAAAAGAGACGGAGCAAAGAGGGAGATGAAGAGGCGTATGAATGGTCAGAGGACGGGAGGTAAATGGAAATAAGAGTACAGGCAAGGAGAGGGGACACCAAGAGGAAAGATAAACAGAAATAAAGAGGAAGAGGAGGAAATAATGGTGGAGAAAGCGGAGGAAAGAGGGAGAGGATTGAGGAAACATCAGCTGGAGAGAATATGGGAGAAGACATGAAAGAAAAAGGAGGAGAGAGAAGTGAAAGGAAACCGCACCAGAAAATGAGACGGCGGCGGTGGCGGCGGCAGATGAAAGCGGAGGAGAGGAAGAGCAGAAAGCAGAGTGTTGATAAAAAGAGACAACGGAAAAAGAAGAGAGGCGAAACAAGGAGATGAAAGGAAGAGGGGAAGAGATCAAAATGCCAAAGTGAGAGGCTGTTGGGACGAATCGACAGCTGCTCCCGACGACGGGCCCTCGTCCTGCAGCAACACACACACACACGCACACACAAATGCTGGCGTTCACATTTCAAACCGTGTGCATGCGCCGGCGTACATAAGCAGGCAACTCACGGACATTCACACACAAAAATACAGAGGAGGATGCAGCTACGCCTTCACACACACACACACACACACATTTGCGTTATGCATACAAACATTCAGCTTTGCAGTCGTCATCTGCAGCACTTCATGGAACCGGGGAGTGTGTTAGCGTCACATCTTCATCAAGAAAAGACAGAAGGATGCACAAGCATGTAGAGATGAACCGTGTGTGTGTGTGTGTAGCATGATTTGAAGACAATGCCAGTGAGTTGAGGCCAAATTAAAACCACAATGATACCCCCGACGCCTAAAATCCACCTCCTCACGCTCCTCACGCCGACGTGCATCCAAAATAACATCGTCCGTGCTGAGAGCTAAGAGGAGAAATGAAAACCGCGCTTTCCGTCCTGGGTGTAATGTGCAGGGAGTGGCTCTTCACACACACATTTGTTTCATCCTCTGCTGCCTCCTTACTGTCTGTCCTCTGTGGGTGTCCGCTGGACTGAGCCAGGCCAGCACTGCCCCCTGCTGGACCACAGGGGAGTAGGAATTTAAAAAAAACAACAACTGTATTGTTTTTTTGTTTGTTTTTTTAAGTTGCACCGGTGTGATATTCGTGAACTTAACAGGGACTTTGACTCATAAACCTCCCGTCTGAGTGCCTTAAAAGCCGAGAGCACGCCGCAGATTTTACAGTTATTCCGCCACTCAACCTGAGACAACGGCTGCATCATGTCTTCCGTGGCTCAGGGGGCAGCTTTCCACACACACACACAGAAGAAGAGAAAAAAGAAAAACCCCAGATGATGCCAGCAGCAGCGGGGTTAGCTTGTCGGCGGCGGCAGCCTTCATAACAAACTGAAGGTGTGGAGTTTGAAAGAAGGAGTGGGCTTTTAAAAAGTTGCATTGAAAAGAAAAGAAAAAAGTGGTTTTTGGGGAGCTAGAAACTAAAATTCAGTGTGTCTGCTCTGTGCTGCATTGATTCTGACCATTGTTTTTTTTTTTTTAAATGGCTTCTGCAAGGGTCCAAACTTTATAAAAGTGCAAAACTGAATCAATGAAGTACCTCTAAAAGCTCAAAAATCTTTACTCTAACTTTTCCGCTGCACGTCGCCTGTAGGACGGGGATGGATTTTATAAGAAAACAACCGTTCTGTGGATTCAACACATTAGCAGCGACACGACAGCTGCAACGTGTCCAGAATTCATTCATTCATTCATTTTCTGTAGCCGCTTGTCCTCTGGAGGGTCGTACACCCTGGACAGGTCTCCAGTCTATCTCAGGGCTAACACAGAGAGACAGACAACCATTCACACTCACACCTACGGCCGATTTAGAATCGCCAATGAACCTAACCAGCATGTCTTTGGACGGCGGGAGGAAGCTGGAGAACCATCCTGTTTATGCATCTTCTGCAAAGGTTGAGTCAGTCAATTTTAGGTTATAAAAATCAACTCTTTTCTTAAATTTGTGGTTATTTTTCCCTGGATTCGATTTCTGGAGAAGGCGTGCTAAGGCCGCCCACACCGTGCTAATAATTATCTAACTGCAACTGGATCAATGACTCCAAGGAAACACGTATACTGTTGCAGAATATTAGACTGAAATAAAGCCACACTCTCCCCGATGTGAGCTCTTTCCAATCAGTGCAAGAACACAGCCTCATGTCAAGATTACACGCAATCCAGGATGGGGAGTGCAGGCTTGTTGCTGCAGAGCTGTGATGACAGAGAGAGAGGAAAAATGACTTGGTGTGTGTGACAGGCCAGAGAGCCGCTAGATGAGGAATATGGGCTATACAGTTTTCAGCCCTCTGCTTTCATCTCGCCATGACCTCCCCTTTCGCCCTGTCAAGAAGCTTCTCCAACATCACAAGATTTGTTTCCATCCAGTGTTGCATTAATCTTTCACCAAGATCTTGTATTGATGATGAGAGAGTCTGACCACTGCACAAAGCCTTCTCCAGCACATCCCAAAGATTCTCAATGGGGTTAAGGTCTGGACTCTGTGGTGGCCAATCCATGTGTGACAATGATGTCTCATGCTCCCTGAACCACTCTTTCACAATCTGAACCCCATGAATCCTGACATTGTCATCTTGGAATATGCCCGTGAACATCAGGGAAGAAAAAATCCATTGATGGAATAACCTGGTCATTCAGTATATTCAGGTAGTCAGCTGACCTCATTCTTTGGGCAACATTCAAGATTCAAGATTTCTTTATTGTCAATTTCTCAATACGTTTGCAGCATACAGAAAAATCGAAAAAACATTTCTCTCTCTTTCTCACATAATAATAAATAAAATAAAATAAAAACCTAAATAGACCTAAAGTGGGTGAGGTTGGCAGTGAAACAGTTGCTATGTAAACATTCTGTATATAATATAAATATAGTGAATAAATAGAAAATAGAAATTTCTATGTACAACAGTGCAATGTATAGTTACAGATTTTTTTAAATGTGCAAAGGTGCAGTAAGTAAGGTGCAGATTGCCGTCAGAAGGCAGGTGAGGTAGAGTTCCTGTGTGATGGGTGGGTTATGGTCCGGCAGGGGGCATGAGGCGGGGGGGGAGGGGGAGATGGGCAGAGTTCAGCACCCTGACAGCCTGATGGACGAAGCTGTTCAGCAGTCTGGTGGAGCGGGCCCGGAGGCTCCGGTACCTTTTCCCCGAAGGCAGGAGACTGAAGAGGGGATGTAGGGGGTAGGAGGGGTCACTGGCAATGCTGGTGGCTCTGCGAGTGAGGCGGGTGTGGAAAATGTCTCTGAGGGAGGGCAGGGGGGCACCGATGATCTTGCTGGCTGTGTTCACTATGCGTTGCAGGGTCTTTCGGCAGGAGGCAGTGCAGCCTCCGTACCACACAGTGATGCAGCCAGTGAGGACACTCTCAATGGTGCCCCGGTAGAAAGAACACATGATGGAGGGCGGAACTTGTGCTCTTCGTAGTTTCCGGAGAAAGTAGAGGCGTTTCTGAGCCCTCTTGGCCAGTGATGTTGTGTTATTGGTCCAGGAAAGGTCTTCAGCGATGTGCACCCCCAGGAACTTGGTGCTGCTCACCCTCTCCACAGCAGCACCTTCGATGGTCAGCGGCGGATGCTGGGGGTGACCTCTCCTGAAGTCGACAACAATGTTGAGGAACCTAGACCTGAGCAACTGCAGCAACCCCAGATCATAGCACTGCCCCCACAGGCTTGTACAGTAGACACTAGGCATGATGGGTGCATCACTTCATCTGCCTCTCTTCTTACCCTGATGCCCCCATCACTCTGGAACAGGGTGAATCTGGACTCATCAGACCACATGACCTTCTTCCATTGCTCCAGAGTCCAATCTTTATGCTCCCTAGCAAATTGAAGCCTTTATTTTCCAGTTAGCCTCACTGATTAGTGGTTTTCTTAAGGCTACACAGCTGTTCAGTCCCAATCCCTTGAGTTCCCTTCACATTGTACGTGTGGAAATGCTCTTACTTTCCTCAAAGACGATGGTTCCCCACGATCCTTCCAGTTTTTAATAATGCGTTGGACAGTTCTTAACCCAGTTTTAGTAGTTTCTTCAGTCTCCTTAGATGTTTTCTCTGCTTGATGCATGCCAGTGATTTGACCCTTCTCAAACAGACTAACATCTTTTCCACGACCACAGGATGTGTCTTTAGACATGGTTGTTTAAGAAATGAGAAGCTACTCATTGCATCAGTTGGGGTTAAATAACTTGTTGCCAGCTGAAATATAATCACCCATGCAGTAATTATCCAATAGGAGGCTCCTACCTATTTGCTTAGTTAAATTCAGGTGGTGATTTTTTTTTCTTGGTCAGGCAGTGTGTAACACACACACACCTCCACTTCCTCCACCTCAGTTTCAAACAAACAGAATCTCTCTCTGCCTCAGTCCATGCATCATCAGGGGAAAAGGATGTGTCGGCCGTTATTACAGGATGGAGCTGACTGGTTTCTTGCGGCCTATGGAAACGTTGTTGCTATGGAAACAGTTCGGACAAATGCAATTGTCTTTCTTCATCTTTGCAGGTCAAAGTAGTGGCCATTTCAGCGCCGTAGTCTCTCCACCTCCTCCTCCTCCACACCACCGAGTGTGTGAGGGGGGTTTTCTGGAGTCGTGTGTTACAAATACGCTGCGAGACTTTATAACCTGTGTGTGTGTGTGAATCCAGGTATATGCTTGTGTCTTATTTGGCTCTATTATGAGATGACAGCCAGACGTTGCCGGATATATTCTGAAACATTTCCCACCATGGGAAAACCTTTAATATTATGCATCCATCATCCATCAAGCACAACCCAAAATTCATTCCAAAAATCCAATTCAAAACCCCATGGACAATTTGGACATTTTTGTTGGATGAACATGTGTTTTTCTTGACTCTGTTTCTGTGTGAGATCAATCACGGCCTCCCACCAGCTTCAAATACTGACTCGTTATATTTTCATTTACAGAATGAAATATCTCATGTGGATAATTGCCCTTCCACATTCATGATGGGTCGCTTACATGCGACTTTTATATTTAGGTTCACCAAATATAGCAGCTCATTATGGAACAATAGTCAAACTGTCAGTCTGACAGAAACTATGGGAACAGAACGGCTTCTTTATAAGTAGGGACGCAGGTGTAAGACGCAACAACAAACATTCACCTCGAGTAACTTCAACTTAGACATATATTTCTTTATATACACCGATCAGCCACAACATTAAAACCACTGACATGAGAAGTAAATAACACTGACCATCTTGTGACAATTCAGTGTTCTGCTGGGAAACTCTTGGACCTGGCATTCATTGGTGTGGATGTTACTTAGACATGCAGCACCCACCTAGACCAGACCAGGCACCCCCACCCCATAGCAATGACACTCATGGAAGCAGCCATCCCCAGCAGGATGCAGCCTGACACAGACACACACACAAAAACACTTTAGGAACAACTAAAAAAAAAAACATGAAGAACAGCACAAGGTGTTGACCTGGCCTCCAAATTCACTAGATCCCAAACTGATCAAGAATCTGTGGGATGATCCACAGAGGCCCCTCACCTCAAAGGCCCCCCATTAACAAGATTCTGTTACCAGACACCACAGGACACCCTCAGAAGGCCCATGTCCATTCTCTGATGAGTCACAACTGTTTTGGAGACCTATAAAATATTAGGAAGGGGGTCATAATGTTTTGCCTGATTGGTGTAATATGTTTAATGACAATAAAGTACTTTCTTTCATAGACAAACGCTTTTCTTGGATGATCTTTCAAGGCTTTGGTCGCCTCTCTCTGCATTAAATCTACAACGTTTTTACAGCAACTTCATTCAGTTTACTGTTCTAAAATCCCCCAAAACACTAGACCGGTGAGGTGAAAGCCGGTCACTGACGGGTTCAGAAATGCACTTAATCAAAAAAGATTGTTTAGTAAATCAGGACACATTTCACGAATCAGTTTGTGTCGGAGCACTCGGCTTGTTACACTGCCTTCACTTTAATTATCACATTGAAACGCAGAAACTCAGCGCAGCTTGACTTTCTTTCCGGGGTTGTGCAGAATTAAACCATTTGTCATGACTCTCTGAGATTGCATCAGCGTCAAAGTAATCAGAGAAGAAGTAAAGACATTTCAGAAGCTGCGTCTGTGCTTCTTTGTCCGTGTGTGTTTTGTCTTCACAGTCTGTTTATCTCTGGGAGAGTAAAGACTCTGATCTAAACCTTTTCATTCATCATAGATCCTTACGCATCCAGCTCAAGCCGTGATTGATGAAATATTGATATCAGATCTTTGTGTTGCGTTTGAGGAACAAAAAACAAAACAAAACTGAACCTTGATTGCAAGCAGAGATGTGATAAATGTGGTTATTAGCATCATTGTTTTCTTTGAGACGGTCTCAGAGGAGCGGGATTCAACAAGCGGAGAGAACATCCTCATAATGGAGGCCCATTATCTCTCATATGTTTTTATTTCATAATGAACACTGTCTTATCTGGCCTCTCCGTGCATGAAGTCACATTTATTCACAGCGACTCTGTACCCAGACACCCACAGATTTAATTAATCACATTTGTGCTAAACGGTACTCCTATATCTAACATAAATACAGTTAACTCTGTTATTCAGGGACACTGACACATTTTTTTTTAGCTGTTTATTAAAAAATTCAAGTCATGATATGTGCTTAAAGCGCTGACTCTCAGCTTTAATTTGAGGGGAATCACATCTGCGTTAGTAGAAATGTGTAGGAACCAGAAAAGAGATTCAGCCCGATGGATAATAACCTAAAACGTACTGTAGGAAGCTACTGTACAAGCAGATATATCCACAAACAAGCAACGGCTGCAGCAAAGGCCTGTCTCAGCTTCACAAACGCAGCCAATGCCTGCAAAATAAAAACACTGAGGAGTGTGGTAATTTCTCCAAACGTATTTGATCCCCTCAAAATAGGAGGCTGTTTATAGATTTGTTGTAATTTCCTCTAATCTGGATGTGAATAACCTCAAAGCTGACAAGTCTTTATACAACTGTACCCTGTGTCAGTGTCCAAACATGAATAAACCAGATGTATATATCAACATGCACATATACCGATCAGGCATAACATTATGACCACCTTCCTAATGTTGTGTAGGTCTCCCTTGTGCCTCCAAAACAGTTGTGACTCATCAGAGAATGGACATGGTCCTTCTGAGGGTGTCCTGTGGTGTCTGGCTACAGGATGTTGTTAGTGGGGGGGTCTTTGAGGGGAGGGGCCTCTGTGGATCATCCCACAGATACTTGATCAGTTTGGGATCTAGTGAATTTGGAGGCCAGGTCAACACCTGTTGCTGTGCTGTTCTTCATGTACCTATGTCCTGCTGGGGATGGCTGCTGCCATCAAGGAGTGTCATTGCTATGGGGTGGGGGTGTCTGATCTGGTCTAGGTGGGTGCTACATGTCTAAGTAACATCCACACCAATGAATGCCAGGTCCAAAAGTTCCCCAGCAGAACACTGAATTGTCACAAGATGGCCAATGTTATTTACTTCTCCTGTCATAATGTTGTGGCTGATCGGTGTATGAGGTTGACTACTGTTCATTTAATCTGATTTTAATCAAATATCCAGATAGTTTAGATCTCAGGCTGATATTTATCCCTCCATGGTCATACCTACAGATCGGGTTGTTGCAATCACTCCTCCTGTCCATACTGGTCATTCGGGACGTCCCAATCGGTATCAGGGCGGATCAGGGCGTTTTTAAAGTCAAGTCTGATCTTTTGCAGTTATTTATTTTAGCTCTGCCATAAACTAAAACCACGGCCCTGTAGAGTAAAAACATCTTCTTCTTTTAATGGTGGAAATGACAAAAAGTGACTAAACATGTCTGTTATGTGGAATTAATTCACTCTGGAAAATGAAGTGAGTCAGATGGAAATTTGTAAATTGTGCAATGTGGCTGTTTTGTGAGTAGGAGATGGTTATTAAATACTACAGCGTCAAGGCGTGAATGGTTATGGCGTTGGATAGCCGAGGTACGAGATACCCTCTCCTCACTACGTCAACTTTGACAGACTCAATACAGTCGCATCTGGGTGAATACAAGGAGGACAAGAAAAGACTTTAGGAATCTACCGGGGAGGAACTTTAGTTTATTTGATATCAGATCAGGACTCGGATCGATCGGCACATCTCTACTGGCCACAATAGGACCACCTCTTTTTGTGCAAAGTGTATCCCACATCTATAACCGTTTACCTTCTAAATGCACTCAGAGAAACCTGCTGAATGCATTTTGTACTAAAATAGGT
Source organism: Chelon labrosus (assembly GCF_963514085.1). Lineage (NCBI taxonomy): Eukaryota > Metazoa > Chordata > Actinopteri > Mugiliformes > Mugilidae > Chelon > Chelon labrosus. Next base: position 5,468,602 of record NC_140349.1, read on the forward strand.
GGATTTGATTTGTCCAACTCAGATTTCTAAACCCTCGTTCCCTCCCCACGTACGTTTCCGAATGCACTTTTACACAAAAGTGTAGATTTCCCATCTTACAGCAGAGTTACATGAGGAATGGGATCAGTTTGGAGCCAGCGTGAACAGTGACAGTGACCAGTTACATCTACAGTGAACAGATTTATTTATTCATTTTCTTGTCCTGTGGAGGGTCGCGGGGGCGGCTGGAGCCTATCCCAGCCGTCACTGGGGCAAGAGGCGGGGTACACCCTGGACAGGTCTCCAGTCTATCTCAGGTCTAACACAGAGAGACAGACAACCATTCACACTCACACCTACGGCCAATTTAGAATCACCAATGAACCTAACCAGCATGTCTTTGGACGGTGGGAGGAAGCTGGAGAACCTGGAGAGAACCCACGCAGACACAGGGAGAACATGCAAACTCCACACTGAAAGAATTAGAACCTTCTTGCCGTGAGGCATCAGTGCTAACCACCACCACCACACCACTTTCTTCTTTACGGAGGAAAACAGCAGCATGACATGTCGAACAAACGTGTGACCGACGCTGCTCCGTCTTAATTGCTGCATTTTAAATCACAATGAGACTCATTTACACCTAAACACTTTTTTTTTCCTCCTCACTTTTCAACATCAGACAGATTTCATACTCTTTCGTGGTTCTTGTCACATTTGAACTTCCCTGCAATTAAAAAAAAGATCACACCCTCACTGGCTTCTCATTTTAACGCTTATTTAACTGCAGGTTCTGGAGGAAGAAGGGAAAAAAAAAAACAACTTTACAACCGTCTTTCGTGCCACATGAAAGCGTGAGGCAGGTGTACGCCGAGGCGCGTTAACAAAGCAGCGGGGGCACCGAGCGACGACGAGTGATGTGGTGAAAATGGCACATATTTCTTTAAGGGAACAGGAACAAAAAAAAAAAAGGGAATTTAAATACCACAGACGCTGAAAATCTAAGAGACAGAGAGGTTACGCACAAGTCACATCTTTACTTGAGGTTGGAACTACAAAGAAGACATTCAAAACTCATCTTTTTTTCCTCTTACATATGAGTAATCACTGCTGAGCAGGACCACACGGGCCCTTAGAAGCTGTATTGTAGCATGAGGTCGTTATGTTATTCCCTATACAATGGAGGCATTACTGCAGTGGAATGATATTAACCTTGCATCTTTTAGAAAAGCTGATGATGAGGCGTCGTTAAACGCCAGAGCAGATGAATACAGTGACTTTTCTCCAGCTTTCTGACCGATGCATCGGCGGCCGCTTCACCCGTCGACGTCTAGTTGACGCGGCTGCAGGGAGGAGGCGGTAAAAGGAGCACCGGTGCAGCCAAAGACAAAGAGAGGCTGCACTGGAAGCAACTGGTTAAGCTTAATTCTGTAATGCTGCAGTTATCTCTATAAGTCAAAGTTAAAATATATATACAGATTTTTATTTTTTTAGCTTTTTTAAAACATTTTGTCCTTATGTTATTGCTTAAAAATCATTTCCTCCCAAAAAAAACAACTGCAGGTTCGTCTTAAAATAATTATTTTACACAATATGAACAACAGACGACCGTTTCAACGCTATGGACAAAAGAAAAGCTCAGAAGAATGTGACAGTGGTGAAGTTTTAGAAACAAAGAGTCTGTTTTTGTCCCGACGAGGAAGCCGTGATGGAAATTTTGGAATTAAATACAAGAAAGGTGCTTAGGAGGAAAAACTTTTTGGAGCTCCACGCCGAGTTCACGCTCAAGCAGCGCCTGAGTCGTCTGCATCAGCTGGGTCTGGTCCAGACCCCCCCCACAAACGGGACAAAACCAGCCTCTTTGGCCCAAGACGTTAGTAGTGTGAAGAGAGATTTAAATGATCTGTGTCGTCAAAGTCTAGGCCCACCAATCAGAGACGATGACTTCGTTTTCTAGTTACATGGGTGGATGATTCGTCCATAAGAAGAAGAAACAGCAGCAGCAGCCAGCGTTCATTTCATAAGAACACAATCCCACGTTGCTCCCAAAATCCCGCAGCTGCTTCAGCAGAAGGGCAGTCGAACATTTGATTATCGCCCCGAGAGCACTTCTCATCAGCAGCAACAGAAGTCTGCTGACATTTCATGGCATTTAATTGTCTTTTAAAAAAATAATAAATCACAGGCCCACTCGTACGTGGCTGCCACCGCCCACAAAAGCTGCACAGAAATATATTTAATGAAGTCTGATTATCGCTGAGGTGGCCACCCAGAGCAAATCCAAAGGTCCGTACTACGGCGCAGCCTCGAAAAACCGGCCCGGTCAGTGAAAATGTGAAGGCGGCGGCAGCGGGAAGGCGTCAAGACGCGTTTCAACAGCGACAGGAAACAATTCATTAATCTTCCTGAATGCAGCTCGCTCCCCCGGTCAACAACAGCCACGGCGGGAACGCACTCAAACATTTCATCATGTTTTCCCGCCCTGATCGCTCCTCTCCAGGCAGCCTCCGCCGTAATGAAATCTGAGCAGAGACATTTCATTACAGTTTTTGCCTCCTTCTCCAAAGCCGGAGCTCTGGAATCGAGTGGGCCGGGGGCTTATGAAGTAGCTGTGTGACCGATGAGTCACAAATCCTTAAACTTGGGAACATCAGGATGTAAAAAAAAAAAAAAATCAAGGAAATCCTTTATTCTAGCTTTCACCCGCTGCAAAAGGAAAGCTCTGTTTGTGTTAGATGCAGCGAGTGAAAGGGAAATAAACATTTACGGAGAAAGTGTGGCACCTCGAAAGTTAAAAAGCGGGGATTTTCTTTTCATTTAATCTGCGGTGAACTTGGATTCTCTCGTGTCAGCGACAGCCGCAGTGGAAGTCGGCTTTGGGGTCCATCACCAGCTTCTTGCGGCCGACGTGCAGGCAGTCTATGTGGTACCAGGCGTCGCACACGTCGCACTGGATCCACTGCACCGTGTCCTGCTGGGGCAGCCGGCAGTGCGGCGCCGCGCACGGCTCCACCCCGCCAAATGTCGCCGCCTCCTCCTCCTCGTCGTCCTCGTCCTCGGAGGAGGAAGAAGAGGAGCCGGAGGAGGAGGAGGCCGACGAGGTGGAGGAGGAGGAGGACGATGAGGACGGGGAGGGAAGGGAAGGCCGGGGAGGGAGGGGGTGTTTTCTGGGGCGGCCCCGTCGTTTACTTCAGGGAGAGAGAAACAGATCGCATTGAGTTGGTTTATAAAATGTATATTTAATTAGACAGAATTAGAAAATGTGCAAAAAATACTTTTATTTGCATCTAAATCTATCTGTCGCTAAACTTTCTAAAATCTTAAAGCTCCCGTGTGCAGATTTGAAATTTGGATTTTGGTGACCCCTAGTGGTAGCAGGATGAACACCATCAGTATAATTTCAAACATGCAATCCTCTCACGAGCAAATAAATACTGGTGGCAGGTGTATTTCACCTTGTTTGATGATGAAACCGGCTGAACTGCACCCTGCCTCTCTCTTCTGTCCGGATCCTCACCGAGGGCGAGGCCAGGTTGTAGTTCTCCCCTCCCACCACCAGAGGGGAGAACACCGGGGAGCTGTGCGCCCGCCGCCTGCCCCTCTGCGCCGTCGGGGAGCTGTGAGCGGGTTTCTGTTGCCGGAAGGCGGCGATGTTGCCGTGCACCACCGTCTTGACGCGGTGCATCGCGTCCGCCTCCTGCTTGCGGACGGCCACGCTGGCGAACGACGCCTGGAGGAGGTGGTGGTTGAGCCGGCTGTTCGTCATGGCGCCGTGGAAGCTGCCGATGGTCCTGATGCCGACGGGGAAGGGCTTGGCCTCCAGGGGCCTACGGACGTCGTCGTGGATCTTGGGCTGCTGTGGAGGAGGGGGAGGCGAGCCCAAGCCCTCCGACTCAGACTTGTAGAGCCTCCGCCTCTTCTTCCCCCTCGCCCTCTGTCCGTCCTCCACGACTCCTGCGAGAGCTGAAAGAAATAATGATGGAAAATACTGTAGTAGGAGAAGATCCAATTTATTTCAGCACTTTTAGAAGCCTGGCTTTCACACGCACAGTAATTTACTTGGACTTGGATGTGTTAAGTCTTAAAAGCTGCCCCAAACTAACACATTTCCTCTCCTCTTCATGTCATGTTTTCCAAAAACTCAGGACGTCAACACTCCGACGAGCTTTACCTCCTCGACTCCTGGGCTCGTCCGAGCTGTCGTCCTCCAGGAGCACCGTGTGAGCAGACTTCCTCCTGCTCCTGGAGGTCGCCGGGAGGCACTTCGCCGAGGGCACCGACGCCGTGGAGGAGAACGACGGCGGCGTGGAGGGAGGGAGCAGCGAGGAGAAGCCCACGGCGAGGGGAGGCGAGGAGGAGGTGCCGGGATCGGAGACGGTCCCCTCGTGGCTGTGGCTCCTCTTGAAGGTCCAGGCGCTGCCCTTCATCTTGCTGAGGCTGCCGATGGAGCTGAGGATGACGGTGGACCGGTTGATGGACAGCTTGGACAGGTCCAGGTTGGCGGCTTCTTTGCGGTCCAGGTTGGTCCTGATCCGGTTCTGGAGGTCGGAGGAAAAGGTCCCCGCCTAAGAAACGAGATGTTAATATATTTAATGTTTTATGTTAAAATTGAACAATCTGTCACCTAGTGGACACAGAGTACTACAGACACATGTGGGAGGGAAACTAAAGGACAAAGATGGCATAACATTATGACCACCTTCCTAATATTGTGTAGGTCTCCCTTGTGCCTCCAAAACAGTTGTGGCCCATCAGAGATTGGACATGGACCTTCTGAGGGTGTCCTGTGGTGTCTGGCAACAGAATGCTGTTGGGGGGGGGGGCCTCTGTGGATTGTGTCATTGCTATGGGGTGGGGGTGCCTGGTCTGGTCTAGGTGGGTGCTAAATGTGTAAGTAACATCCACACCAATGAATGCCAGGTCCAGAAGTTTCCCAGCAGAACACTGAATTATCACAAGATGGTCAATGTTACTTACTTCTCCGGTCATAATGTTGTGGCTGATAGCTGTGTAGTTTCATTACTGAGAACAATTTGTTTGTTTGTCTTTCCTAACCTCTGTGTGTGTCCAAAGCTCTATGACTTTTAAATGGCTAGTATAATTTATAAAATAATCTAAAGAGCCGTCGTTGGGGACTACTTTCACTGGTGGATTAATACACCTTTAGTTCAGCAGCAGAACACTAAAGGTGCAACTGACTCAAAATAAACTCCAATAACGTTGTTTAATGTGCATCTAAAGTTGGATTTAGTGCTAAAACACGTCCCAACAAACTCATTTCCTCTCAGCTCCCTGCAGCCTCTTTCTCTTTCTAGTTTAGGAAGACAACAGCGGCACCTGGGTGAGCTTTACCTCCTCGACTCCTGGGCTCGTCTCAGCTGTCGTCCTTCTTAAGCGGCTTGTTAATATAATTTGTAAAATGATTTCTATATAAAGCTGGAGGTGCCATGAGTTTGTTGGGGACTTCTGTCAGTGGGGGATTAATACACATTTAGTTTCCTGGTGAGATTTAATGAAGTTGCAACCGACAAAAAATCAACTTAACTCTGTTACTTGCGGCACTGGTTCATGCAGCAGACTTTAAAACTTGGTGAGGTACACAGGACTTCAAACTTTATTATGAGTCTGTGACCTGCAGTTAGATCTGTCTCTGCTTGACTCCTTGGATTACGAGAAACTACCTTAGGAATTGTGATGGCGTCGAAGTCCAGCGGGCGAACTTTGACCTTCTGGAAGAGGAAATAGAACTCGGGGCTCCCTGGAGCCGACTGGCCACCGAAGGTCAGTGTATCCCCATCGGAGAGCTCCCACTGAATGCCAGGCTGGAGGCGGATGTCATTGACCCATGTGCCTAGAAACGCACAAAATAAGAAGCTTTCAGTCACTTATTCTGTGTCGTGTAAGCGGTGACAACTCTTTGAAGACGCCTAAAAACAAGCAGCAGTTTTGCCGTTGAAGACAATCTAACAATCTAACATCTGACGCACAACAAAGAATAAATCAAGCAAGCAGAGCCCTGAAGTCATTTGTCGGCTATCCATATGTTTACAGCTTTTTGGAGGGGTAAATGTAAAACAGTCTGTGAAATGGACCTAGAACTGAGGCGCTGGAAGGCTACAAGGCGATCCAACGGCCGCGACGGCACGGCGCAGAATGAGAAATGCGGGGTGAATACTAAACTGTAATTTTGATAGCAAAAGTGAAAAATGTGTGAAACTGGCTGTGAAATTACTTGAAGAATTAGGCAGTAAGGGAAGTAGTTTAGATTTAGAGCCTGTTGGACACAGTCTGTCGGCCTCGAGACCCGACGTTCGCCCTCAATCTGTGCCTTCGTCTGCACTTCAGACCGCACTAAAGACTAGTCGGGAGGTAAAACGGATATCACGTCGCCGAAAAGACACCAAATCCGACCATTATTACAGTGTGCTGATTTAAATTTAGCTTTATTTCTAAAATAATAGTGCTGCTTTTGCCCCTGTGAAGTTATAAATCAGAATTTAACTCTCTCAGCTGAAGCTAAATGCATAAATCTGCTCTGAAAACTTTTTTTGGCTCATTTTTCTCTCCGTCGTGTCACCCTTTCATTTCTTTAAAGCAGGGCTGCAAGTGATGACTCTTTACTACTTACTGACGGAGAAACACAGAAATATCCTCCAGTATTTCCAGGGCAAAATTCAAGTTTAAAAATCAACAAAAGCAGCGAATCCTTGACATTTCTCCCCGCAGAACATCTTTAATTATTAACAGATCTGTTCATATAATAACTCAGTTAATTTTCTGTCTCAAAGTGTTTAATATTGCGGATAGAAGATTTATTTCTCCGTCTATTCGTATGTTTTGACGTTTTAATGACACAAAGGTAATAATAATTCTTATCACAGGTATCTTAATAATAAAGCAAAAGTAAAAGTTTAATAGCTGTAGATGTGTCATAAAGACTCATAGGTATGGCACTCTTTTATTACTTTCTGATCGTCGCTTTCGAACCGAGAGGCAGATAAAATTCTCCGACTACCACGGAAGATAAGAATAAAAGTTCTGGATGAAGGAGGATGTTAGGTTTAAGTGTGTGAGTCTGGGGCTTGTGCTTCTTTCATTCAGAAACCTGCTCGGTCTGCAGCTGTTGCCCCGGAGCCGTCAGAGTGCACGTGGTAGTTTTGATAACCGTGTCCCACATCAAAACACATGAGTCTGTCAATTATTTACCATCTGTCATAACCAACTGTGTCAAGGCCGTTTTGCTTTAAATCTACGTCTATTATCGTGTGCGTTGTCGATAATGTCTTTTAAATGCTCCCCTCCGTAAAGAGGTAGTAAAGTGTGACGTCTTTATGAGGCTCATTTCCCTTTAGAGGTTTTGATATTCTTGTAATCAGGTTGCGATTCTCTTTCACAATGACTGTGACAAAAGGGCGTGCAAGTGTTTTAAGTTTCCCATCCTGACTGTGGTGTCTTAGGTGCGAATGACTCAGTTCTTATCTCACCATGACTGCTCCTGTCCTTAACGTGGACGATCCATCCGTCGCCCTCATCCTCCTCCTCTTGCTGCTGCTGCTGCCGCTCGGAGGTGTCACTTCCGCTCGCCTCCCTCTCCACGTGAAGCTCGGCGTGGATGCGGGACACCGAGCTCGAGTCCAGCGTGACGTCGCACAGCTCCGCCGCCCGGCCCAGGCGGAACACGGAGTGGCTGAGCGCCGGCCTGAACGTGTACAGGTCCCTGGCCGAGTCGCCCGCCGACGACCCGATCCGAAGCAGCTGGAAGCACGGCTGCACCCCTGACAGCATGGCTGAAGGGTCTGATTGTCTGCCACGGCTAAGACCCACCCGGGGGGGGCCACCTCTGATCTGATCCCGAGTTACAGGACGCTGCGATCCATTTTCAGATACAACTCTGAGCTAGTGGATAAGAGTTAAACTGAACTCATCTGACCAAAGAGAGATGAATGCGAACATAAAGCCACCGAGCAAAGATAAAATATTCTAATCACACGCCTGCGAGCGCCGAGTGTGAAGGTTAGAGACAGGTGCAGGAGCTTTGAGCAACAGGTGTTTGCATTAGCATGGAAAGCCGATGTCTTGCTGCGTCCTGCCGTGCACACATGAATAAATAATGAGGATGTAGAGAAGTGTATGAGCCGGAGAAGCGTGGAAACGAGCTCCAGCGCAAACAGACTAAATCCTGCACGGAGAGCGGAGGCCTTAATATGTGGACAGAGGTGAAAGGTGCAGCAAATAGAGATAAACTTTTAGCTTCTGACGGCTGATATCTCCCAGGTTTGACCAGCTGTCAAAGTGTGAGCGTGCATGCGTGAGGTAGATTGAAATCCCAGGTGGGAAGCGATCTGAAAACATAAGAGAAAACAAAACTTAAACATAAAAAAAAGGCTTCTGTTTGGTTGCTCTGCTGCACACACACATAAAAAACATAAATAAAAACAGATTATAAAGCATAAAAGCATGAAAAACTGCTAAATTGCTAACATGCTAACTTGAGCAGAATAAGTATTGAATCAGCTGCCTCACTGACACATCATGGGACCAGCACACAAAGCAGCACAGAAATGAACGGCTTGTCAAATAAAAATAAAAAAAACACGTTTTCTGCAACTATCTTCGAGAAATATGCATTTTAAATAATAAAAATAACAATATTAATCAATGTTAAGCAGTTTTTATGAGAGCAGTGAGAGTCCCCCGTCCGTCCTGGCTCTTTAGCTCAAACAGGATTAAGCTAGCTGACGTTAGTTCCTCGTAGGACAGAATGAAAGTCAAAGCTGCCACTTACAACAATGACAGAGCTGCACTCAACACTTCATGGGAGCTACTCCTTCAAAGCGGCGTCGGGTTTCACGGTCGACGGCTCGGATTCCCCTCACAAACCCGAACTTTAATGTTGTTACTTCACTTTTAACCGCAGTATTTTATTTTCTCGCCGTCGGAGCAGCTCTTCGCCGTCGTTCCTCCCTGGAGGAAGTCCTTTGAAATTTGGCGCGCCAGTCCCGGAGCTTCCTAGCGCTAGAAGCTGCGTCACTTCCTGCTCCGCCCCGATTGGCTGAGAGCCAGGGCGCCTTTCGCGGCAACAGGGGCCGGAGCGTTGACTGTATGGGCCCGAGCCAAAACGTGTCAGAGGAGAGCCGCCCGCCCGCCGCGGCTGCTGGGATCAGACCAGACGGGATAAGCTCAGAGTCCTTTCAGGGGCAGAGTGGAGCACGTCCAACAGGCTGGGTCACTAACAGTCGCTGCCTGCATCATAAATTATAGTAGTAATGACTGTCACAGACTTGGACAGACTTCATTGTCAGGTACACAACTAGTTTTGTTGCACTGGCCCTGCACAGTATTGACAGTAATGCAAATGTGTAGCATTAGTAATTGTGCAAGGATTACAAGATTAATAGATTAATGCAGGATTGCATACATTATGACCACCTTCCTAATACTGTGTAGGTCTCTCTTGTGCGTCTGATTCATCAGAGAATGGACATGGGCCTTCTGAGGGTGTCCCATGGTGTCTGGCCCCTTTGAGGGGAGGGTCCTCTGTGGATCATCCCACAGATACTTGATCAGTTTGGGATCTAGTGAATTTGGAGGCCAGGTCAACACCTTGTGAGTTGTTCCTAAAGCGTTTTTGTGTGTGTCAGGCTGCATCCTGCCGTCAAGGAGTGTCATTGCTATGGGGTGGGTGGAGGTGTCTGGTCTGGTCTAGGTGGGTGAATGTCAGGTCCAAAAGTTTCCCAGCAGAACATTGAACTGTCACAAGATGGTCAATGTTATTTACTTCTCCTGTCAGTGGTCGTAAAGTTATGCCTGATCGGTGTATAGCACCCTATTTGACATTAGTGCAAACATGTTTCATATATATATATATAAGGTAAATAGAAGAGTATGGTGATTCAGTTACAGAACCTCATGGTCCTGCATTGAATGCTTCAGAGCAACAAACAAACTGTGTGCTGTTCATATAACATACATACTAAAAAACATAGCAAAAACAAAGAGAGCCGAGTTTTCTTGAAGATGTTTAATCCAAGTTGCTTCTTCACTTATAAAAGACAGAGTCTAGATTTTTATCAGGAACATCTGCTGGTGGAGCCCACCTGAAACTCAGACGACTACGACCAGTTGATGACCGGACACTCACCTGTAGCTGGAGGAGTTTGTTCAGATTGTGGTGGGTGGTGTGATACTTTTGTACTGATAGATGCATATTGACTGTTAATTTAATAGTAACTATCCTTTGCTGCTCCCTCAATGAGAGAAACTTTATCTGCATTTAACTCAGCCGTTCGTATGCACACAGAGAGCAGTGTACACACTCGGATTTAATTTGGGGTGTAGGTGTATGCTCGTGGATGTAGAGGATATTTGAAACCTGTAGACATTAGGCCACAGCTTCCCCTACAAATATGGAGGTCCCTCCCAATATATGAACTGAGTGGATTCAGAGTCCAGAGTGATAACCATTGCAGCATAATTTAAACTGCTGTTTAGCTGCTGCTGTTTAATATCTTGGAACAAATTTGTGTTTGTAATGATTTACTTTAGCACTCTAAACCAATATGTAATGTTTTTTTAAGAGAAAAATACTGGAATACAAGTTTTTAAATTTAAATGATCAGACATATTTTGTGTCTTTGCAAACTTTAGGATCTTCAGATCTTAAATTAGAAGTAAAAGGTTTGGGTTCGTTGAATGTTAGTCCACCTTTCACACACCTTTTAAGACATACATCAGATTTTGTGTTTGACATATTGTGTTGTCAGACCAGATTGTGTTGTTAGACCAAATCCACCTACTACTACTCTACAACCAGTCTCTGCCTTAGTTACACTGAAGTATTTCAATAATGTTATGCAAAGAAGTGAAGCCCCTTTAGCTGCGGCAGCCAAATGCGGTCCATTCATCACGACTACTTAATATTACGTCTGAGTATGTTCAGATAAAAGCTTAAAGTTTCAGGTCAGAATATATTCTATATAAGCTGGTTCATCGTGAAAACCTCCGCTCACTCTTTCTGATCTAAACTATTCATTTGAAATGAGGCTTTTCCTGTTTTAGAAATACTCGCTAATCCTTTATCGAAGCTGAAATGGAAAACATTTGAGTTTGTATTAAAGAAATTGGAACGCACAAAAGAAAAGCAGTGACGCAAAAAAATAAATCATTTGATTTGCTCTCAGTTGAAAATTCATTTAATTGGAATTATTCATTTATCACAGAAAAGAAAGAAGCTTTTACAAAAGTGTGTGCAGGATGCCAAGAGGTCTTATATATATATGTATATGTATATATATAGTATGTAAATGATGACTGATTTATTTATCAAGCAAGTTAATGTCAATGATTACCCAGCTTTGGAAAAAAGAACATCAAGTGAGATGTTTCAAAGGAAATCAACCACACGTGACGACAAAGAGCTTCATGCAGATGAACTTCCAGGTATCAAAAGAGTACAGGTATGAAACAATGTTCTCTTGCACCTTTTCTTTTCACATTTACAGCAACCTAAACCTCGCACCATTCTACTTAACTCCATGTGCTGAAGTCACATTTTCCAGTCAGACCTCAGCACACCTTTGCATATTTAACCCCCTGTTTAAAGGATTCAGGGCAACAATACAACTTCGTATTCATTCATTTCCACACAGACCCACACTTTCTTGAATTCAGGTTGTGCAAAGACTTCAAAAGAGACAATACATGCACTTACCGATCATATTAAAGGTTTGAAACTCTTCTTCTACCATTTTACGGTGGAGCCCCCACAAAAAGAAACATCATTTCATCATGACCGTGATCAGAGCGGATATAAACTGAACATAAATCATTTTCAGGATGCAGAATAAAACAATTCTAACGTCTGCAGAAGCAGCTGCAGAAACGTCTTCCTAACCGAGTCATGGACTAAAACAACAAAAAGGATCTAATTTAGCCTCGAGAACCAGCCTGACTCTGTGGTTTCCCAAAAAAGAAAAAAAAAATAATTAAAAACAAGGGCAATAGATCTTCACATCGAGCTACTGTGGCATTCAGCATGTCAATATGTCTGTGACATTAAAACGTACAACTTAAAACCTCTGGGAAGGAAACATTAACATCCCCTTGGATTAGGAAACAATATAAATAAAATATAGATGGAGTCTGTGCACATTTAAGTGTGTTAAAGGAGAGTACCAGTGTCAATAAAAAGAAAACATACACACACCATTTTAATGCATGTCACATAATTGGCATTAGAGTAAAACACAACGGTTGGCATATCCCAGCATAGATGAAACATTTATGATTAAACAACCACGCCATGTCCTGCACACATCAAATATCTCGTTCTGCACAGTAGCGTACGCCAGAAAACAACTTATTTTAGCTCGCAGCTGAACTGCAGCCGTGAACTATTGATTCTCCAGCATCAAGGAGGATCATGGGAAACCAGAGCCAGGAGATCAGGCTGGATTCAGGAGGCCAGCTCGTACAGAAAAGTGCGCTATCGTTGCTAGCTGTATCGGCGTCGCGCCTGCCGTCCCACAAGCAATCTACTGGTGAGCATGCTGCGGTTACACTAACTCTTAGGTATACACTGGGACAGCAGGGATCAAGTATAATATTAGAGTAAGACGAAATACTAAATACAACTACGGTTGGTGCTAAATGTGAGGCTACAAAAAGTCCTGCAGGAGGGATCTCTTTTCTTTTCCGACAAATGCACTCGTCTGGTTTGGGTTAATGCACAATTGAGACTGTTTCACAAATACAATTTCTTTCACTTTCTATAAAGAAAGAAAACACATTCTCTGGTGCTGGGAGTGTCACGGCGGGAACAGATGTGTGACTACGTTTTCAAGCAGATCATTTTATAGTTCACATCCCAGAGCAGAAGTGCTGCTGGACTCATCAGTTTGGCCGAAAGAATACGAATCTGATTTGTGTTCTTTACTTAGAAAATGACAAGAGGTAAGTGGTTTCCGATTAGGTTTTCCACGAACCAAAGACGAGGCCGCTGACGTGAACTGAGGCGAGTTCAAATTAATTGATCTCTGAATCACAAACTGCAGCTGACAGTACTTCGGGTGCTTTGCGTTAAAGGAAATACTGTTATGATCCGAGGTATTAGGAAACTTCCACACTGCAGAAATCATTTCATGGATTATTTTTTTCTTTTTTCATTATATTCTTTGGAATTTCAGAGAATAGTAGATTAACAGAAAAGCGAATCTACCAGAACATTTTATTAAATCTTCCCCCCTTACCCACACACGGATCAGCACTTCTGTTCTGAGAGGCTTTGTGAATAGCGGCTCAGATGTGTAATGAAACAGAAAACATCAGACCAAGGGTGAAATGACAGAAAGAGAAATCCTTTCATAAAGCCCCCGTCAGCTGTGATTGCCTGAACCTACAGTGTTATTATTCAGGCGGCGGGCATGCTGATATCCAGAGGAGGCTCGTGTCCTTTCACCCTGCAAAGCACAAAAGTTCTCCGCAAAAGAGGCTTTGCGGTGAACGTTCGGCGCGACACGTTTCATTTTCATTTGAATAGAAACATATATTTGCAATAGCACTTTCCAATTTCAGGTACACAACCAGCCTCTGAAATATCGGTATTTTAATGCAAAATATATATATATATATTTCACTGGAATCACAGAGGAACGTTTCGAAATTATTCAGATGCCAGGCTTTCTAAGAAGCTTAGACCCAACACAAAGCAAGGCCTTCAAATGAATCCACTGCATTTCCCAATTCATGCACTTGAACAGACACAACCTGCCACGGTGAAATCTATTTACCTCACTAGGAATTTTTCTCATAATTCAGGGTAATGTGCTAATTTGGATTCTTATGGTGCGTTCACACAAAAGACAAAAATCCATAATTATTATTCCTACTTGGGATGCATTGTTTAAAGCTACTTTCTAGCCTTTCGGGATATTGCCTGAGTTCCCTACACCCAGTGAGTTTCTTAGCTGTTAAACAATTCGCTTATTCGATTAGCACAAAGGAGACGTTAGCTTAGCGTACTGAAGTTAAAGGGGAATTACCGTTTTTTACAACCTGGACCTTATTTCTGGCATAAAATACGATCGTTTACTCACCCACATAACTTTGGTGTCATTTGGAGTCGTTCGGAAGATATTTAGCTCCAGCAGAGCGCCATGTATATCCATATAGTGGGAGTGACTGGGGCACCGAAACGCAGCCTCTAAATAACACATTATCTGCCGCAAAACTCGTTCATTTCACCAATATTTTGTTATGGTACGCTAGTGCTATTCCCCGAGTCCGGAGTTACCTGTTATCATCATCCGGGGTCTGTAGATTGACCTGTTAACTTCTGACCTGGATGATGTCATCTCTGAGCGCCGCCCGTGACGGTCGACTTGTTTACCTGTACTTTGCTACTGCTAGTTTTTTGCAACATGGCTGAATATTTTTCCGATTCTGAGGTTGTGGATGACGACTTTGTTTATGGTGGTCGTCCTTACTGTTTTGAGCCAGAGTATACAGATGAGGAGCTCGTTGAAAGGAGGATGCGGAGGCAGAGAGAGGAACAGCTGGCCAAAGAACAACAAACCGCTGCACGTCCGCAAATAGACAACAGGTAACTCCGGACTCAACAGGGAATAGCGTATAATAACAAAATATTGGTGAAATTAACGAGTTTCGCGGCAGATAATGTGTTATTTAGAGGCTGTGTTTCGGTGCCCCAGTCACTCCCACTATATGGATATACGCGGCGCTCCGCTGGATCTAAATATCTTCCGAACGACTCCAAATGACACCAAAGTTATATGGGTGAGTAAACCATCGTATTTTATGCCAGAAATAAGGTCCAGGTTGCAAAAAACGGTAGTTCCCCTTTAATTTTCATGCTTTCCCGGCTCCCAGAGTGAAACCCAAAATGAAAAATCACATTGCTAGATTTATATTTACAGGCAAGGCAATAAAACAGGGTGCATATGTTCTCCCTAAAGCTGGAGGTGACTTTCATTTCATATCAACTTCTCCCTGTAGTTTATAGTTAAACAGGCTTCAGATTCAACCCTGCAACGATCACGTAGCTTTTCTTTGACATGACTTTTTACCTAAATCGTACTTTCTTGAGCGGATCTAAATATAGGTGACAGTTCCTGGTTAAAACAACACTGTTGATCTGTCAGATCTGCAGACACTCTGGAGGCGGCTACACCCGCCGGAGGCAAGCAGATGAAAGGATTTCCCGCCGCAACACCGTGACCAAAACATGTTAGCATGATGTGAGTTGGCCTGGAGAGTCTTCCCAGCTGAAGGCAAAGGTTTCTATCGACTGTGGATGTGTGGTTAAAGGATCGATGCAGCGTTTTAAGAGTATAAAATCTTGCATAAGCCTTGCAGTAAGAAATACAGTCGTATTTTCATGCAGAATCACACATCTACTAATATATATATGTGTGTGTGTGTATTTACAACAGTGGAAAAGAGGATGTTTAAGAGTGACCGGTGCTGACATGTGCTACGTTGGATTCCTCTTTACGAGTGGTAGTGATGTCTCAGTGCCATTGTCATTAATATTGCTTTAGATTTAACTGAAAATCCACCGGGCCCCTAATTTATAACTGGTCCATCTAATATTAGTCACTGGGGCTTATTTAGTCAACACAGTATTTACACAAGGTTTGTTGCCTTTTAGGGTTAATATCAGATTAAATTAAGAAATCTCTGCACAAGCAAAAGCACATCCCTATAAAAGAGCCATATAAAATCACTAAGGGTATGGAAGCAGCGTATATATGCAAGTCATCTAAACTATATTCCTGAATAAGAAGGGACCTAGCTAGATTTTTTTTTTTGCACATCGGTATATCGTATTTACAACAGCTGCATTTACAATGAAAACCTTTCTCATCTTTAAAAGGGATCACATGTTAAATTTTGTGCTTTTCTTTCTCAGACATACAATATGTCTGTGTCTGCCTGCCTGCCTGCCTCTGGTAACCCTCGTAGGTCATAAATCTTGCAGACTCTCCGGGGTTGACATCAATTCGGTTACAGCGCGAGGTAGCCACACAGCTAACAGCCGTCCGTGGGCCGCGGTAACACTGACAATCTAAATGGGATCCCAGGGACGCGCTGGAGCCTCGGTATGCCGGAGATCGCTGCCTTTTGGTGTACGCGTACTTCTAAAGATGGAGCACTTGCAGTGTCGAGGGCTGTTTTTACCCCCGTGGTGCGAGAGGACATGCTTGGATGGAGAATTCCTCAGCCATGTGAGACCGTCTCGCTCTCACTCTGTGGTGTAAATTGGTTTCCTGTGACCTGAATTAGCCCACGGGCTTCTTCCAGCGCAAGGAAGTGGTAAGAGTTAGTCGAAAGCACTTGTTAGGACGGTGAGCGCCTCATCTAATTGACTCCGTTCACGCTTCTTTTTAAACAGCCTCCTGCCGCTGTCTCCTCTCTCATTTATTCTTATTTCCATCTCTTGTGTGTGTATACATGTTTCTTATTAAGTGCTGAATACAGATCTCCTTGTGTAAACAGGAGATCCTTGAAACTGACACAGCACTGCAGCTTTTACCCGAGGATAATTGAAAAAGCTACTTGACGGCACTTCCTTTGATGGCCTCTTTTTAAGACTGACACGCGCCTCGGAGCTTTTAACCATAAACACAGCTGCAGAATCATTTATTGGGATGCCCTTGGATTTAGAAAGAGGTGGTGACAGAGCAGCTGATTTAATCTGTAAACATTTGACCTTCCTCTGTGGTTAAATGAACGCTGAGCGACACAGCTATATAATACTATTACTGGCACTATTGATGACTCTGGATTATAAGTCAGGTCAGGATTTGAGGGCAACAAATGAAAAAACTTGCAAATTTTTAGTTGCTAGCATTGATTTAGCTGCGAATTCAAGATTTTTATACTCCTTTACACTATTTTTTTGCAGAGGACTGAATGTGTATTGTGTTGAATATTGGTTTGAATGAAACCTCTCCCTCCACCCACTCACACCAAAACACACATAATCACTTCGTCGTCCTCGTTCTCCCGCGGCTGCAGCCTCCGCCCGCTATCGCAGCCGTCTTTCCAGCCGCTTCATTTTTGGCAAACAAGCCGGGCTAAAATAATCAGCGCGCGCCACGAGATGGATTGGGGTTGAGATGAAAATGGGAGGCTCTAAATCATGCAAGTCATTTATCTGCTCCCCCAGAATAGCGCCCTGTTCCATCTCTGTCGCCTCTTTTATCGCCGCTCCCCACTCGACGGTGTCCGTGAATTGGCCCGTCTGCAGAGAGGCCGAGAATCCAATTACCATCTGAGGAGCTGTTCCAAAAGCCGCAGCAGTGTTGCGCGGTATCCTCAGAATATTATTTCTCTCTGACAGGGCTTTTGACAACTCCACTAGGGAGGGGAAAATAAAAACAGATGAGGATGCTTTCTACAGTTAACTGTCTTGCGGGTGTGTTGGGTTTCTTTTCTTTCTTTTTTTTTTCCTGCTGAGGGGGTTAGCATCGTTAGCATGGGCGAGAAGACGCTTCAACAGGTTCCTGCAGCCTTGAAAAGTGGCAGATCTGACGCCGAAGACATTAGATAAAGGAAAACAACCACAGGCACTCACATGGGAGCGGTGGCGCTCGATCTAATTGAGCTTATTCCAGAGAAATACCACCCCGAGTGGCCTTTTTTTTATTTATTTATTTGTTTTTTTCTTCATGGATACGGCGAATGAGCGCTGAAACAAGCACTTTTAGCGTGAGGCGTGGAGGCGCTCTCTGACATGATTGTACTGTTAATAATAGAGTCTGCGTGTGGGCGGGTTGAAACGCAATCATCGCAGTGTTTGTCTGATGCCGTGAGAGCGGAACAAAAGTGCTGTCGGAGGCAACGCAACTCAAAAAACATAAAATAAAATGGGGGATGCTCTCGTGGCTGTTAGTAGCCGCGGCCTTAGAAAATAACGTCTGATCCGTCGGCGAGTACTCACTCCACCTGTCAAACTGTCAAACTACTGTTATTTATTCGACAGCCTCTTGACAGGAGCTTAAACCATCGGATCCCATTTCGGTGTTTCCCTAAAAAGTGCTGAGAGTGTTTTACCCTTGTCTCATCACCGTACCTGCTTCTGGAGCCTGTGCTTCTTTGGCACGTTGCAGCTTGCATGCAGTCTACTCTAAAGTCAGCATTTTCCTGTAGATCTGAACTACGATATCTTCTTCTCTAACGTTTAATTTAAAGGCATGCGTTTTCCATATGCACTGGAAATGTATTTGTTGTTCTTCTTCTTTAGTTTGATGGGGTGTGTGTGGTGGTTCCTCTTTTACTTTTTCAGAGCGTAGTGCATTAAATTCTGAATTGTGCATTTTGTGCGACTGCCTTTTGATTATTTTTTCTCCTATAGGTTACACTGACATCCGGATCCAGGCATCACGTTTGCTTTTTTTTTTCTTTTTTTTTGTCTGTGGTTTAAATGCAGTGATGATAAACTTTGTTGAAAAAGAGTCCTGCCAGATGGTGGTGGAGACGTGAGTTAGAAAAACAAATACACCTGGGTTCTTCCTCTCAGGTGCTATGAGCCGACTCCTCCTTCTCCCCGCCTTCTCCGCTCTCGGCTCCTCCTTCTGTTTTGGCTGAATCTGACTCGGCGGTGCCCCTGGAGGCGGCGCCCGGTGACGCGGCACCCCGCTGGCTGCCGTCGGGGGTCGCAGCCGCCAGCGAGCGAGGGTTGGACGCGGGGCTGGCGCTCATCGCGGAGTCAGGGGTTCGGCTGGCGCTGAGGTCGCCGTCTGGGACGACGGTGGTCTCCGGGCTGGTGGCTGCTTCGGTCACGGCTGTGGGGGAGACGGCGTTCAGGAGGGGCTTGTTGGAGGCGTAGGTCATCGGGGCGTCGGTGTCGCTGTCGAGCGGGAGGCCGGAGGTTGTGAACTCGACTCCAGAGTCGCTCATCTCCAGGAAGTTGTCTGAGCTGAGAGTCTGGTAGCGGCCTGGTTTGGACACTTCAAGGCCCTGGAAGAGAAACAGGGAGAAGAAGATGGAAGGTCACACAAGAAGAAGGAAAGAGACAACAGCAAAACATATGGGAAAGAGAATGTAGGTGGGAAGAGGAACGAAGAAAATATAGAACAAATGAGGTGAGTAGAAAAAAGGGTTCCCCCAGCAGAGAGGAGGAGGAGGTGGAGGAGGAAGAAGGAAGGGGGGAGGGAGAGCGAGAGAAAGAAGGTCAGAGAAAAAGCAACTTGAATAATTTATGTGCATGTTTCGAGGATTATATTTATAGATTCATATCCCTCGCCCCTGCAGCCAACACTACTTATTTTCCTTGTTACATTTGTACAACTAAAATATATAGTACAGAATAAAAATGGAAATAACTTGCATGACTCGTACAGTACCAGAAACCCCATACTTTAAAATGATTTTATTAGTATAATAAGTAGTTCGGGTTTGCAAGTTATAAGACATCCAGATGAAAATGGATTAAAACTGGTTGAAAATCTATTTAATTGAAGTAGTTTCTAGATTATACTATCTCAACTTGTAGTTATAGCCACAGGCATGAAGAAAGATGTTAGACAACAAATCTGGAAAAAATCTGATCTGATCTTATACACTACATTGCCAAAAGTCTTCACTCACCCATCCAAATAATTGAATTCAGATGTTCCAATCACTTCCATGACCACAGGTGTATAAAATCAATTACCTAGTCATGCAGACTGCTTCTACAAACATTTGTAAAAGAATGGTTCGCTCTCAGGAGCTCAGTGAATTCCAGCGTGGTACTGTGATAGGATGCCACCTGTGTAACAAGTCCAGTCGTGAAATTTCCTCGCTAATAAATATTGCACAGTCAACACAGCAAAGTGGAAGCGACTGGGAACGACAGAGTGGGGTCAGTGGATGCTGAGGCTCATAGTGCACAGAGGTCACCAACTTTCTGCAGAGTCGATCTCTACAGACCTCCAAACTTCATGTGGTCTTCAGATTAGCTCAAGAACAGTGTGTAGAGAGCTTCATGGAATGGGTTTCCATGGCCGAGCAGCTGCATCCAAGCCATACATCACCAAGTACAATGCAAAGCGTCGGATGCAGTGGTGTAAAGCACGCCACCACTGGACTCTCGAGCAGTGGAGACGTGTTCTCTAGAGTGATGAATCACGCTTCTCCATCTGGCAATCCGATGGATGAATCTGGGTTTGGTGGTTGCCAGGAGAACGGTACTTGTCTGACTGCATTGTGCCAAGTGTGGAGTTTGGTGGAGGAGGGATTATGGTGTGGGGTTGTTTTTCAGGAGCTGGGCTTGGCCCCTTAGTTCCAGTGAAAGGAACTCTGAATGCTTCAACATACCAAGAGATTTTGGACAATTCCATGCTCCCAACTTTGTGGGAACAGTTTCTGGATGGCCACTTCCTGTTCCAACATGACTGAGCACCAATGCACAAAAAAAGGTCCATAAAGACATGGATGAGAGAGTCTGGTGTGGAAGAACTTGACTGGCCTGCACAGAGTCCTGACCTCAACCTGATGGAACACCTTTGGGATTAATTAGAGCGAAGACTGTGAACCAGGCCTTCTCATCCAACATCAGTGTCTGACCTCACAAATGTGCTTCTGGAAGAATGGTCAAAACTTCCCTTAAATGCACTCCTAAACCTTGTGGAAAGCCTTCCCAGAAGAGTTCAAGCTGTTATAGCTGAGAGCAGATGAGCGAATACTTTTGGCGACATAGTGTACATTAAGAGTTCACTGACTTCTACAGAGGCTTCAATCAGCCCAAACTCCCTGAACTCTAACCACTTTACTTTCCTTACTGCTCTTCATTTCAGGTCCCTCCCTTAAACTTTAATCTGTTCCTTTGCTGAGTGCAGTGTGTGTGTGTGTGTGTGTGTGTGTGTGTGTGTGTGTGTGTGTGTGTGTGTGTGCGCGCGCACGGTTGATTGCCTTTTAATTACTTTTGGCACTAAGGTGACATTATATATAGCTGCTGGTTTCTGCCAAGCAGTCTCAAACATAAGGACGGTTAATGATCTTTTGGTCTTTAAATAAATCTTTCTTTCTTTTGGACAATACTCTGATGCATCTCGTCCTAATGGTCATCCGGCTGTAATGTTCCTACATCTCTCATCCAAATAATCGTTCAGCCTAAAACTCTGCTGGATTTATTGATCTGCTAACCTGATTTCCACTAACGGCCTAAAAACGATGAATATTTGGAGCATTTAGAGCTTAATGCTTCAATAATCTTGTTTTTGTGGCCGTTTGGCTGCAGTAGAGACAAGTTGTCAACACATATTATCATATTTTAAGTTGAATTCACAGCTTATTTGCACGTCAAGGAGTTTATAAAGCTGTTTGTGGCTGCCTGATGATGGCAAGTTCAGTATTTACACTCTTTTAGCGCTAAGCACCTGAGAAAAATAGCTGCAAAAAGCTCCACTATGTTCCCCAGCTAGTTGCTGTCTGGCATATGATGCTGAGTAGATGGAGTACACACAAGACCGAACAAAAAAGTTGTATAGTTGCAGCCAAGCAGTTAAAAATAAAGCCAAAGGGTGGCTTTTCCGTTTAAACCTTGTAAACAGTGCAGATTATAGCCACTATAACTACATTTTGTGCAGGTTTTGATTAATAAACAGCCTCTTTGGTTCCACCACTGACCTTGATGGTGACCTCCGTGCTCTCTGAGGGTTTATCACACACGGACTGCGTCAGCGATTCCTCGGTGAACCTGCTGTAAGCCTCGTGGACCACCTGCACACCCAGACGCACGGAAGAAAAGACACACACGGAGGCAGCAGGCGTGAGGAAAATTTTTAGCCACGGCTGCGAAACAATCCCAGAGAAACGGAGCTTTCACACACAGCAAGTCATCAAAAAATACCACTGGATGTGACGTTAACACACACACACACACATATACACATATACACATATACGTTTAACCACACAGAAAGCTCCTAACTACAGATATTAAAGAGAACACTTTGTCCTCGTGGTGGGGGTGGAGGTTGAGAAGAAACAGGGCCTAAACGGCTGTAACGCCTGAGAAACCTCTGTCGCTCTGGGCCGCAGGGACGACGGCGTGAAAGGAGGGACCAGACAAATGGAGGCGAGGCGTCTTCTGACAGGAAAGTTTAAGGGAAAGTGGAGGAGGCGTGAGATGGTCGACGTGTCAAAAGAGAAGTAAAGCAGGTCAGAGGAAAAATGGTGACGGGTTTGAAAGAATGAGGGTAAGAGTCGAAGGAGCACTTTTAAAGACCGAGTCTGGTGAGCGCACGATATTTAATAATTTAAACTCCTTTTAAAGTAAGGATTTGCATCTGTAATAGCTGAATTACGCTTGACTATTGCAGGTTTTCACCTTCTCTAGGTTTATTATCAGTGGCGGGGCCATCAGGGCCAGTAAAGCCTTCTCTGCTGGCCTCGACTTTATCAAAATCACTGACTTACATTTTAATTTTAATCTTATTAAATTATTCCCAATAGCCCATGCTTTTCATTTTATGTCTTGTCTGTCTCTCTGCTGCGGTGCTCTGGTAGTGTAGCTCAGCATTAGAGCTTTTATCCAATCATATTTCAGCCGTTATGTGTTGCTGGAGCCAAAGAAATCTGCCTGGGCCTTTATAGTTAAAACTGCAGGCGTCTGAAGCTTGAAACTCATTGTAATGACGCTGTTTCTTTAACCAATCACATTTCAAGTTTGTATTCTTAGGCCTTCTCTGTGGCCTACGGTAACATCAGTGTTTTCGTGTCCTCTGATTGGATGGCCAGAGAGCCGCTCCGTTTTAGCCAAGCTGGCGGTTGACGTTCATCTGTTGCGAGCCGCACAACTAAATCGTCCCCGATAACGTTCTGATAGATATTGAACCTACGATGGCTGAAGGAGGATTTGACTATCAACTTGGTTGCAGATCTTCTTAGAAAGACATTTTCACGGCGGACTTTGAAGGAAAAGCTGGATATTGTGAGGAAGGGCCGCCCAATCCCAGAGCTAGCTAGCCTGACCTAGTCGGGGGAAAGGGTGTGTCCGCCACTTTCAGGTCAGCAACTATTAGCGCTACCTTTGGCTAACAGGCTCTGAGGAGAACTCTAAATTGTTTCTTAAGTTCTGGTGTGTAAAATGAATTATATTTACATCTTTTATGTATATTTTTGCCATTTTATTGGGTCGACATTGATGCTTCTGCTGGATTTGACGTATGTGGAGCTGCAGTGAGTGAGAGGAGACTTTTTGAATTGGTCCAAGTGAGTTTCTTGCTTTAGTAATGGCATTCATCTCGTCTACGATGCAACGTCCTGTTTTATTGCGTATCTGTATGATGTTGATGGTTTCTATAGCAGTGGCGATCGTATTAAGAGGTGTTTTGGATAAGGTTGGAGGTCATTGAAGGCCTAGGTGGAAAATGCACGGCCATTGAAAATGAATCTAAAATCACAAAATACTTGTTAAAGAGCAGCTGCTAAACAAAAAATAAGTCCTGTGTTTGCTGGAAGTGCCATTTTATATCATCCTTGTTTTAGAGAGAGAGAAGTGTCAAAGAAGAAGAAGAGATGCAAGATAGTTGAGAATGAAAGAGAGGGAAGTGGGAAGAGGCAAGAGTGGAAATGTAAGTATGACCGAAGAGACACAAGTGGAAACTCAGAGACGGATAGTGAGAGTGAGATAAATTACAGAAAATGAGACACAAGAGACTGGAGGAAATAGTTGGCGAGAGGAGAGTGATGGGAGGTCAGGTAGACAAAACAAAACGAGTAGGATGTGAAGAAGCCGCGAGGCAGAGAGAGAGCGAGTAAAGAGGTGTGATTGATTCGAGTTTCACGTCGGCGTCCCGGGTTAAGCCCCCGAAAGGTCGCTGACATCCTCTCACACATGTTGCCTGTGTTCTCACGTCTGCGAGAGAAAAATCCACAACATGTCGGAGTGAGTGGCATCAAGGGCGGCTGCTGTCATCTCAACCTCCACCGTCGGTGCACCGACACGTACGTTAAGCTCCCACGGGACGCCAGAACACACACTGTGAGCACACGGAGACAGTTTACTTCTAAATAACAAAAACATAGGAGGACACATACACCTAAAAGAAGACGGATACACACAGACACGTACAATGACTAAAGCCCTATTCGCACGGGACTAGTTTTATCTGGGGACCTCCGGTAATTTGGAATAATAGCGGAGGTCGTGTGTGATCTTAATCCCGTGCAAATCGGCCATGTCCGTAATCTGTAAAGCAAAAATTGGGGGGTGTTTTTCAAGACTTTTGTTTGATTTTTTTTGCCTCTTATTACTTAAGAATTATGAAGGACGTGCTGTGAATCAAAGTTTGGACAGATGCAACGTTGTAATGTCGCCGACCAAGTTACGTCACAATAATTACTAATGGTTGTTTAAAAACACTAACATAAAGTAATAGTGTCTAATTCTTCATGATTACTGATATTTGAGAGTAAATGTAAAAACAGCACATCACAGTAGAAAGTGTATTTACACCCTGTCACATATTAATCTTGGAAACCTGAACATGAACACACACAACACTGAACAAGAACAAATACAGACACACACACTAAAAACAAACAAAACACACACACAGAGACTTGTTGGGTCAGTAGCTGATTGGCCTGTGACGAAACAAACTCGATGATGAGGAAAGGTTGAACTAGAGGCTCATCACTACTGCCCTCGTGTTTCCTCGTGATTCACTCCAAACAATTATACGACAGTGAAGGAAGAAAGATGTGCAATATGTGTGTGTGTGAGCTTGGTTGGGGATGAAGAAGAAGAAGCAGGAGGAATGACATCAGTGTCACTCTCTCAACTATGATTCTAAGTGGTGCACACTAATGCTGAGGAAATTTAACAAATAGTGACGTTTAAAGATCTGCAGAGTGTGTCTTCTCCCCTATTGAAAAATCTTTAAATATGCAAATGTTTTCCATTTCATCCATGTCACTCATCATACATCGATCAGGCATAACATTATGACCACCCTGCTAATATTGTCTGGGTCTCCAAAACAGTTGTGACTCATCAGAGAATGGACATGGGCCTTCTGAGGGTGTCCTGTAGTGTCTGGCAACACAGTGTTGTTAGTGGGGGACTTTGAGGGGAGGGGCTTCTGTGGATCATCCCACAGATACTTGATCAGTTTGGGATCTAGTGAATTTGGAGGCCAGGTCAACACCTTGTGCTGTTCTTTTTTTTTTGTTGTTCCTAAAGTGTTTTTGTGTGTGTGTCTGTGTCAGGCTGCATCCTGCTGGGGATGGCTGCTGCCATCAAGGAGTGTCATTGCTATGGGGTGGGGGTGCCTGGTCTGGTCTAGGTGGGTGCTACATGTCTAAGTAACACCCACACCAATGAATGCCAGGTCCAAAAGTTTCCCAGCAGAACATTAAACTGTCACAAGATGGTCAATGTTGTTCACTTCTCCCGTCAGTGGTCATAATGTTATGCCTGATCGGTGTCTATGCCCCACTGATTAGCTACTGGAGTTGGATTTAAGGTGCACTCAGAAAAACTTTCCACCTGCAGATTTGTTTGAAATCAGTCTCTGAACACACGTTATTCTGCACAGAGAAACTCAAACCACCTTCAAGAAAGTAAAAATAACCACAACACACTGCTCCAGTGGAGAAGGACTTTAAAACCAAACTTTCTTAAAGCAAGTAACGATTGTTTCTCAAACTCAGACGGAGCCGAGCAGAAACAGTCCTCCCCATAAACTGAGATTTTTTTTTACTTGTTTTAAGAACCCTAAAGCTGCAACACTGAGAGTAAACACTGGATTAAATAGACATGTTTGCTGTTTGCACCCCGACCTGGATCAGCACTGCATCTAAAATCCTTAAAGACACTTCTCACACATGGCTGAGCTTGTCAAAGCGGAGCTAGATGCTGACTCACGACTGGCTTTTATCTGAGCTTTTATCTAATCACCACTAGGAAAGCAAACAAAGCAAATTATTATTGTCTTATTGCATATTTTAGTTAATTAATAGCAAGAAAAAGGCATCATTTACAAAGTCTACCGCAAGATTTTAAATTAATTTCCTACTTTCCTGGCCATCCTTCCATTTCCTAATCACTGATTGGACATTTACATCCTAAATTTAGATCGATCTCATCCTATTCCATTTAATCTACTTAACTAATGCCAATGAAAGATGGACGCTTGATCACAGCTCAGTCACACAAACACTGAAACGTCTGTAAGGATCACAGAGACAGTTTGTTCCAAGTCTTGGCGCCAGAACCGCTTACTCATTGACTTTTTGTCAAATTAGGTCTTCGATCAACTTCTGCCAGTTCATCAAGATTGATAGCAGTTTCTCCTCTGTGTCCAGGATTCGTTTAGTCGACCGATGCTCAATATCTTTAATGGCTTTCACATCGGCTCAAACGCGCCACAATTTCAGCTTTTTAAAATCCTTTGCCACGCATCTTCCGAAACTGTTTATCAATATTATTGTCACGTCAAGTTGATCAAGGAACTTATTTGCCACGGGAAGCAGCACATTTCTCTAGACACCAAAGATAAATGAATAAAAGAGCGGAACAAAGAGAGGCCAGAACAGTTCTCTCACCGAGAAGAGGCTCCGTTTGAGGCTCCTTAGAAGTAAGAGGGAGAAAGGCAACGCACATGCAACAGCGTTAGCCGGGCCAGGAGATCAGAGACATCCAGCTGTGAGCATAAAGGCCTCTTTTCCATGGCCATATTTTCAATTTACCAAACACTCGTGAAACTTAACCAACATGAAAGTCTGAGAACAGTTTTCACTTCAGATTGCTAATCCTCTAAAATAAACACAAACATACAGACACTAGACTGTAGCCCTGAATGAGGTATGATGGAAATTAAAAGTTCTCCCTGCGCCTGAGTGGGTTTTCTCTGGGTGCTGCCGCTTCCTCCCACGGTGCAAAGACATTCATGTTCGCTTAATTGGATCCTAAATTCACTGTGGGGGTGAAGTCAGGTGTGAATGGTTGTCTGTCTCTCTGTGTTAGCCCTGTGATAGACTGGACAGCTGGGTATGTCAAGCTGAACTGCTAGTTTTGTTTTACTCTGGCGTTAATTCAAAGTGTCGACAACAGCGAATTCATACAACGTGCAGATAACGTTAGGAAACCATACTGGGCTATTAATCTCATAATGTCTTGTGAAAAATAGCGTCGTATTGGCCCCGGTTGGTAGAATAGTCCCGGGGAAAGTTTTATTATGGCTTGGGAAAAGTTAAATTCATATTTCTGTATGAATGATTTCTGATAATACATCTGAAAAGACGAATTGTGTCTCATTTTATATAAATATTCATTCTGGTTGGCCTGTGATTTAAAGTCAGTTCTTAATTTCGGCCCGCTCTCTGGTTGAGTTTGACACCACTGCCCTAGAGCATGGGTGTAAGGTCAAAACTGTCCCGACAGAGGGTCCAGTCTGGCCCTAAGGGAAGGGATGAATTTGCAAAATTGCGAAAATTACATAGAAGACATTAAGTTTTCACCAAAACTGGCACCTATTCCTAATTCGTCCACTAGGGGTCACACTGTTTTCGTAAAAGTTGCGTACATAATGCAACAATGAGACCTTAAACAACCTTAAAATCTTTTAGGTGGTTCATAAAAGGATAGTTCATTAAATCTATTTTTTGCGCAAAAACAAAAGGAAAACGTCGTCGTTATTTATAGGTTATTGTGCTATTATTATGGTCCGCCACACTTGAGATCAAACTGTGCCGTACGAGTTTGACGCCTCCTGCTCCAGAGGAAGAAGCTCCAGAAGTGGTAATTTATGGAGGGAATTAAATAAACTCTCATCCTGCGGCCATAGTTCTCGTCTTTGTCATAAATCAAGCAGAGTTTCTTTCGCAAAATGTGACGCATGCGATGCCAAATCCAAACACCTGAGGCTGTTTCTAAAATGTGACGGCTGATTTAGCAGTGACACAGCAATAATGCGTTGAAAATGAAGGAGCAGAGAGAAACA
Organism: Chelon labrosus; assembly: GCF_963514085.1. NCBI lineage: Eukaryota > Metazoa > Chordata > Actinopteri > Mugiliformes > Mugilidae > Chelon > Chelon labrosus. Next base: position 5,496,537 of record NC_140349.1, read on the forward strand.
CTGATACCGTATGTTAAGGCAGATTAGTAGAAGTAATCAGTCTAGGGGCCTATAGAGTGTGAACTACTCCACAAACCGCTGACAAATTAAAGCAGCTCTGCAAACATCCCATAAAACAGATGGATCTTAACTGGGGCTGATGTGCGAAATCTGAAACATTTATAATCCTCCATCCGTCTCAGAGAAACTTTCAACTCAGCCGCGACATTAATAATCTGAGTTTGTTATACAGCGTATTGTAAACATTTCATCTAATAGTCTCTGCAAAGCAATCAGTCTCTGGTGGCGGATTGTTTACAGCGAGCCAGTCATCTGTTTGAAGGGAGTTTTTTTTTTTTAATTAGCTCAATTTCAGTTTGAAGGATCATTTATGACTCTGGCTCTGGCCAGGGAACGAGGGGTTAACTGTCAATGGTAAAAAGCAAACAGATTATTAGCTTGGGGGAAAAGATATATATAAAGGCAACTTAAAGGGGAATTACCGTTTTTTACAACCTGGACGTTATTTCTGGCATAAAATATGATCGTTTACTCACCCATATAACTTTGGTGTCGTTTGGAGTCGTTCGGACGATATTTAGATCCGCGTATATCCATATAGTGGGAGTGAATGGGGCACCGAAACGTAGCCTCTAAATAACACATTATCTGCCACAAAACTCGTTCATTTCACCAATATTTTGTTATGATACGCTAGTGCTATTCCCCGTTGAGTCCAGAGTTACCTGTTATCATCATCCCTAGGTAGATTGGCCTACGAACCTCTGACCTGGATGATGTCATCTTTGAGCGCCGCGTGCACCCCATGGCTTGTTTACCTGTAATTTGCTACTGCTATTTTTTTGCAACATGGCAGAATATTTTTACGATTCTGAGGTTGTGGATGACGACTTCGTTTATGATGGACGTCCTCACCATTTTGAGCCAGAGTATACGGATGAGGAGCTCGTTGAAAGCAAGATGCAGAGGCAGAGAGAGGAACAGCTGGCCAAAGAACAACAAACCGCTGCACGTCCACGAATAGATAACAGGTAACTCCGGACTCAACGGGGAATAGCACTAGCGTATCATAACAAAATATTGGTGAAATGAACGAGTCTCGCAGCAGATAATGCGTTATTTAGAGGCTGCGCTTCGGTGCCCCATTCACTCCCACTATATGGATATACGCGGATCTAAATATCGTCCGAACGACTCCAAATGACACCAAAGTTATATGGGTGAGTAAACGATCGTATTTTTTGCCGGAAATAAGGTCCAGGTTGTAAAAAACGGTAATTCCCCTTTAACTTGTCTGGATTAGCTTCAAATTCTGTTTCCATGAGACAAGCTGATTTATTCTCAAATTTGACACCTGCTTCAGGGATTCAACGCGTTTTTTATCAAGCGCTCACTCAACTGATCTGGACACACCGTTCAGATAATTCGGTGCTTGTATCGAGCCACCATCCCTCAACAGAGCGATCAATCTCTAAGCCCGATGTTTAGGCGTTTTCTTCGGGTGAGTCGTCTGTCTGTAATGGGCTTTTAATTGATCCATAAATTTAAGTCTGTTAACAAACTGTCTTTCTGTGGGGACGCTGGCTGAAAGGTGAGGGTTAACTGTCAGCTCGTCTAAATCACCCAATCAGACGGTTAATCAGGCGCCATTGAGCAGGTAAACAGAACGAGAGGCAGGGTTTTATTTCTTTTTTTTAAAGAGGCGGTTGGAAAACAATCACTTGTTTGTGTTTTGTCCCCGGAGGGCTCAGTATAATTGAACTGAATTTTATTAAAAATTGACTTTTTTATTTATTTATTTTTAGAATGAGAAATAGACGGTAATGAAAGCAGCTCAAAAGGCTCTTAGGTTGTAAAATCCACCAGGCTTTTAAAAACATTTCCCTCTGAAACTGATTAACGGGACAAAATTACAATAAATTTTGGTGCAATTACGCAAAATAAAAGAGGCACGTTTTACCTGGTGGGTGCTAAACTCTGCCTTTGTGTGACAGCACTTTTTGTTCTGCACCCTACAACAGTTCTGCAATGATTTCCACTTGTAACGCTAATAAATAAAAATGCATTTGGCAGCCGATCGCGAGCACACGCTGCAATTTCAGGAGCTGATGCGACAAACACACTGCTGCTGTTTCGGATAGCGTCGCTTCCTGTCGGGCTGCAGACCGGAGCTTGTACTTCATTAAAATTTAAAACGTGACACGGTGTGAAAATGGCTTCAACCTCCAGCATGCAGGCCTCGTTACTGTAATTACTGAAGAGTGGATGTCACTTGCAAAAGTCCAACTGAATGATTGAAGTGAATTTGCAGAGACTGGTTGTAATATAACATGAATTAGGTCGTTTTCTACTTTCTTTTTAGGCTTTTAATATCAGTATTGCACTCAGTTATGTTTAAATCTGTAGATCAGTGACATACTGTATATAAGAGACAAGACTGGATTAGGGGGGGAAAAGAAGCATCCTCTGCTACAGCGATCTGTTTAATTTGGCTGCGAACATGTTTGTCAGGTCCAGCACCGTAGGGGAGGAGGCTGACCATCTTGACTCCCGCAGCAGGAGCAGAACTCTCGTACACCTTTAAATCCCATCACACAATCACACGCTGCATAAAAAATAACAAAAAAAGCACTGCTAATTAAACAACCTGTCTTGTCTTACTGCATCGACCCTACTGTCGAGTGACGGCGGCGCACCAGCTGGATGTTACCTGTCTGAAGGCCTCGCCGTCTCCCTTGCCGGCCTGCTGAGCGATGAGCAATAGCTTCTTGTTCTTCTCGTTCCTCTTGTGCACTTTATACAGACAGGACAGCAGGCACACCAGCAGCATGAAGGCGATCAGGCCCAGCATGGAGAGGATGGCCACCGTCAGGGGAGGCAGTTTGTACGCTGAGAGGGAACAAAATAAATAAAAATAATGAGTCCTCTGTGAATGCTTCAAACCCGGGAAGGTACAGAAATCATCTGTCGTCTTTCTCTTTTGAATATTGTTTTCAATTAGCATGAAAATCTAGTTAACAACTGAACTAGGAATGTCAAAATAAACACAAAGTCACAGATTTGACATTGGCGCTCTTATCACGTCGATCAATCACACATACACCAATCAGGCATAACATTATGACCACCTTCCTAATATTGTCTAGGTCTCCCTTGTGCCTCCAAAACAGTTGGGACTCATCAGAGAATGGACATGGGCCTTCTTAGGGTGTCCTGTGGTGTCTGGCTACAGGATGTTATGGGGGGGGGGTCTTTGAGGGGAGGGGCCTCTGTGGATCATCCCACAGATACTTGATCAGTTTGGGATCTAGTGAATTTGGAGGCCAGGTCAACACCTTGCGCTGTTCTTCATAGTTTTTTGAGGTGTTCCTAAAGCGCTGCTGCCATCAAGGAGTGCCATTGCTATGGGGTGGTCTAGGTGGGTGCTACATGTCTAAGTAACATCCACATGAATGAATGAATGCCAGGTCCAAATACGTTTCCCAGCAGAACATTGAATTGTCACAAGATGGTCAGTGTTATTCACTTCTCCTGTCAGTGGTCTTAATGTTGTGGCTGATCGGTGTATGTGTCTAACGATTCAAAACCTAAAACAGAAATTTGTGCCGCTTTTTTTAATACAGTTGCAACTTTAATTCTTGCTGCATGTATCTGTAATATACAACACACTCTATATATGTCTGAAGGGATTTATCAACTATTCAGTCATCCTAATGCAAGTGTATTATTTCAGTGGTTTCAGTCCTTCAGATTCTCTTGTACACTCTGTGTAATAACATAAATGCATCTAGGGCACACAGCACCGAGGTGTCAGGCGACCACTGTGTTCACTCATTCAGCACGTTATTGCCTTCATTATTTACGTTTATGTGTTTGGAGTATGTGAAAAATGATTTTGTGAAGACATCTGCATCCTATTCCTTGTCTCTGCTGCCAGCAACTATGAGTCATACAGCCAAGGTGCATTCTGGGTCTCTCTCTCTGTCTCTCTCTGGTTTGTCTGCAAGTCTAACAATGTGGTAGAAACGCAGTAGTAAATCTGGGATCTTTGCTTCAGGATGTGTCGTCCTCCTTCCATAAATACTCAATTACAGGTTTGACAGTCACATTACACTGACTCACAGTCGTTATGCTAATAAGCTTAACTCTTTCCACAAACTATCTACATCTCATTAGACTACGTTTGCTTTTGTTCCGCAGAAAACTGCTGCTAATTAGTTTATTGTGCCTGCCAGCTCGCGGCGACGAAAAATCACAGCACGCATTCAAATGTGCCTTTTCTCGTACCTTTTACCTCTATGTAGACATTAGCCACGGGGGAGCCGGCCAGGTCCGTCACTTTGAAGACGCCCGAGTCAGCAACGTTGACTTTCTTCATGATGAGCTCCGATCCCTCCACGCTCAGCCTGCCCTCCAGCAGAGGGTCCAGAGGCGTCACCACCACGCCCTGTACCACGATGTCTCTGTCCTGATTGTCCGACTTGGGCCTGTAGACGATGTTAACGTTGGAGTGGTGCAGGTAGAGCTTGGTCTTCATGTTTTCTCCGTAGTTGAGATGCAGAAAGGTTTGGTGCTCTGTGGATGGCCAAACAGGAAAATACTTTATAAACAAAATATATATAAAAAAACGTTGAACAGGTGACAACAGCTATGTTCCCAGAGGATGATTTGGTTAGCCACTTGCTCCATCAGCTGGTTAACATATTTGCTTTTGAGTGATATGAACAACTGTTAGATGGGTTGCAATGGAATTTGATACACACTCGTTTTCCATAAACTATGAATTATTCACCACGTTATAATATTTTATTTAAAACCCTCGTATTGTCTTCCCGTCGACCGTGCAACGTTTGTCCTCCCGAGTCAAATCTGACCCGGTTTGTTTGACTATTTATGAAGCCAAAAATAAAATGTATAACCTTATTCTGTGTTACACTCTTTTAGCCAACTTCTGTTTAACTAATTACTAGATATTGTACACTTCTTTTCAGAATCCATAGGCAGTAGGACCATGTTTATATCAAATTATGTCATATAGACACATTCGGTTAAAGGGGAACTACCGTTTTTTACAACCTGGACCTTATTTCTGGCATAAAATACGATCGTTTACTCACCCATATAACTTTGGTGTCATTTGGAGTTGTTCGGATGATATTTAGCTCCAGTGGAGCGCCACGTATGTCCATATAGTGGGAGTGAATGGGGTACCGAAACGCAGCCTCTAAATAACGCATTATTTCACCAATATATTGTTATGTGCGGTGCTCAGAGATGACATCATCCAGGTCAGAGGTTAGTAGGTCAATCTACAGACCCTGGATGATGATTACAGGTAACTCCAGACTCAACGGGGAATAGCACTAGCATATCATAACAAAATATTCATGAAATTAACAACTATCGTGGCAGATAATGTGTTATTTAGAGGCTGTGTTTCGGTGCCCTAGTCACTCCCACTATGTGGATATACGTGGTGCTCCACTGGAGCTAAATATCGTCCGAAATAAGGTCCAGGTTTTAAAAAACGGTAGTTCCCCTTTAAGTTTGACCTAGAGGACACATAGAAAAGTTAAATTATCAGTTTAAAAAACACCTGCAGCAACAATAAATCTATACTCGTTTTAATGCTAACTGAATGCATGACTGTCTTGTGTAGCTGTACACTTTTAAAGCCAAGTGTCATGCTCTGATTTACAGCTGCAGTCGCCCAGTATCCCTGAAGGCAGGTTGAACCTAATTTTGCATATATTTAATAATAACGACTTCTTCTAAGAGGAAATCATTTTTAAAAAATAATGAGATATGGGAGCAAACAAGCCCAAATTAATTTTTGTAGAAAGTCTGCGAAAAACGTTTTTGTTTTTTTTTAAATGTTTTTTTTCATTGACTGTGTAAAAGTGAGCAATGCGTCGCCACTTCCTTGCATTTGTCATACGCTATTTTCCAGGGGATACAGGCGGCGCCATCTTGCCACTTTGGAGACAGAACTGGCACTTGAACTTGCATCATCATTATATTAACTACCTAAAGCGACAGAAACCATCCTTGAAAACAACTATTGGACATGTATTTTAGTGTTTTAGTTTGGCCCAAGTCCCGCCCACTAACATGGAGGGGGTGGAGCTTATGAGCTATACTGCAGCAAGCCACCAGGGGGAGCTCTACTTGCTTTGGCTTCCCCTTTAAGGAGCAGTTCCATCCATCTTTACACAGTCTATGTTTTTTTCAACAACCTCATAAAGCTTTTACTGTATTTACATCAAGTCAGTACACACTCAGATCTATATAATTCATGCACAGAAGAGCACTTTTGCAGATGAGATTGTTGAATTAATCAGACTTAAGAGGAATCTCTCACGTCTCTCCTCACCTTTGACGTTCAGACAGCTCCTCATCTTGATGTGGTCCTCGTGGTCCAGCACCGTGAAGCTCCCCTCGTCCGTCATCCTGACCGAGTGCAGTATCACCTTCTTCTCCGACACGCCGAGGCGTCGCACGTACTCCTCCGCTACACCCGTCGACTTGTTGTACAGCACCACGAGCGGAGGATCTGTTGTGTGCTGAATCTCCGTCTGGTTGACTTTAACCAGATTGGGCCTGAACATGAAAAACAGAGTACAGTAGATGGAAATAGATGTTACCTGAGCGAACATAGTGAGTGAAGTCACAGCAGGTGTTGTAACTCTTTCTCCTATCCCTCCTTCCCCATCTACTTCTCCTCATCCTTCTTCCCCTTCTTTTCCTCATTCTCCCCTTCCTCCTACTTCACCTCTTCTTACTCTTCCTCCTCCTCCTTTTCATCTTTCTCCCTCTCCTCCTCCCACTCCTCCTTCCCCATCTACATCTCTTCCTCCTCATCCTCTTTTGTCTCTTCTCCCTTCCTTCTCCTTCTTCCTTCTTGTGCTCTCTTCCTCCTCCTTTTCCTTTACCTCCTTGTCCTCCTCACACTCCTCATCCTCTTATCTCTCTTCCTCCTTCTTTCTTCTTCCTCCTCCTTGTCCTCTCTTCAATTCTACTCCTATTCCTCCTTCCCCATCTACTTCTTTTTCTCTTTCTCCTTCTTCTCCTTCTTCTTCCTCCTTGATCTCCCTCATTCTTCCCTTCCTTCTACTTCTCCTCTTCTTACTCTCCCTCCTCCTCCTTTTCGTCTTCCTCCTTCTCCTCCTCAACTTCTTCCTCTTCATCCTCTTTTCTCTCTTGCTCCTTCCTTCTTCTTCTTCCTCATTGTCCTCTCTCCCTGCTTTTTTCTGCTCTTCCTCCTGTTCCTCCTTCCCCATATACTTCTCCTTCTCCTCTTCCTTCTTCTCCTTCTTCCTCCTCCTTGACCCTCTTCTTCTACTCTATCATTCTCTCCTTCCTCCTACTTCTCTTCTTATTCTTCCTCCTCCCCCTTCTTTTTGAACCTTCTTTTCCTCTTACCCCTCCTCCTTTTTGTTTTCTACCTTCTCCTCCTCCCACCCCTCATCCTCTTTTCTCTCTTCTTCCTCCCTTCTTCTTCTTCTTCATCTGTGTCCTCTCTCCCTATTCCTCTTTCCCCATCTAGTTCTCCGTCTCCTCATCCTTCTCCTTCTTCTTCTGATACTCTTCCCCATTCTCCCCTTTCTCCTACTTCTCTTCTTCATCCTCACCCTTCATCTGTCTTCTTTTCCTCTTTCTATGCAAATGCATCCTGCAGGCCAGACTGGACCCTCCAACGGGCTGATATTCGCCCGTGGGCCACACATTTGACAATCCCCGCCTTAGAGTTTGTTTTACATATAAACACTGTTCCTTGTACTCTGTTCCTGGTTGTAACTTTACGTCAGAACAAAATAAATTACTATCCAACAAACATGACTCTGGGTTTTGTACAGATTACCGTACCTGAACTCCAGGGTGATGGGGCCTTTGACTCGACTGAGATGGATGGTATAAGATTCCCCGTACTTTACCACTTGCTCCAAAGCGCAGTCTGATCGTCAAAAACAAGAGAATTAAAGGTCAAAGGTCAAGAAGGCCTGCAAATTTCTCATGGTACGCGCAGTTTTATAACAGCTCTCTGAAGTATTGCAGTATTTGTATATTTTCATTGTGTTGTGTTCATTGGTGCAGTCTCTATAACCACTAATACTAACACATCAGACTATATCCGACTGATTCTGGGATTACTGCTGATGCAAACGGAACGACTTGCAGTTTTGCAAGTGTAAACACAATATATGTGTTAGTGAGCTTAGCGCTTTGATATCAAAAATGTGTCTAGAAAACAAGACAACTGCTTTTACTATGTGCTCTGTTCACAGCTATAGACTAATAGAAAGAAGTCAATTAAGGCCTGACTTCTTTATTAAAACATCAGTTTGTTTAGGTGTCCCCAGAATTCTGTGCATTTCCTGTAAAGCCAAAGGACTGAAATGTTTGCAACTGCAACTTAACTCTAACTTTTCAAGCCTTAACAGAATGTATTCCAAAAAATACTGACTGTCAAAACTTTGACTTTCAGACAGAAAAAGAACTTTGAGAGACTTAGGTCAAAAGTCAGAAAGGTTTCTTTAACCAGCCATTCACGGAGAGTCTAATTACAGGTTCTCTGAGGAGAGAAGCTCCTCAGGCTACCTCCCCCACACACAGCACTTAAACAGATAATCTTGGTATGTGGTTTCCATCGTAATGTGAGCGCTATCACTCCCTAATCACTTGTTGCTCGCAACATCCTCAGTGCAAGGACCGTGTGAAGACAGAAGAACAGGTGAGAAAACATTGTGAATCCAACCATAGAGATGTTAAACAAAGGATTATGCATAGGTTATACATTTAGTTGTGTCATTGTTATACAACTCCATCTATGTGTGACTAGTCTAAAGGTGAAGGTAAGGTGAGCATAGAACACAATCAATGATACAATCAGTAGTACTTTTCTACCACTTTCAAGCTGAGCTCTGGGGGAGAGCGCGGCCAGAAGCTTACCCCTGACAGTGAGGACGAGATGGGTAACGCTGGAGTCGTTGATATTCTTAATGACGTACGTGCCCTCATTCTCCTCCTGCACGTTATCCAGCACCAGGTGGTCCAGAGAGTTGACATAAGCCTGTTTGTACTGGCTGTTCACCTGGCCCGCCTGCATCAGGAACACCTCAGCGGAGTTGTTGGTCCGGGGCTTGAACAGAACCTCTGCGACGTTCTTCGGCGGGATGTCGATGTGAACGTCCTCGCCGAAGAAGGCTGTCCGGTGTTCCTCTGTGACTGGAGGAATCAATCAACATGTTTTAACAGTCATTTCAGATAAAGTTTAGTTTCTGATGAGAACTTATCTCTAAAGCTGTATGTTTCCTCGTGCACATTATCTGAAAAAGCATTCTCAGTCATGCAAGTAATGATGCATGTTTACCTTGCATAGATGCTGACACAACTGTGGTAGAGAAGATGGGAAGGAGTTTATTTTAATGTGCATGTTAAATAATACAAAGTCCTCTAAATAAATCTGTTCCTTTGTTCAAAAGGGAAAATGTGCTTTTCCAGATAGTATGAAATCATTTGAAATGTAAATTCTTCTCATAATAACAGCTGAAAATAGACCAGATGTACATAAATAAATAAATAAATCAACCTGACTCTTCATAACAAAAGGAAAGAAAGCAATTAAGTGCAAATGAAATAGAGCACAACTTAATTTAGCTTATTTGGCGGAGGTATTCACGGAATCTGTGCAATTTGGTTTTGCATGGACTTTGTTTCAGCCATCCATTTATCTGAACTCTCCCCCAAGTGTCTGATTACGTTTGTGCTTACCGGTGCAGAACAGGGCGCTAAGCACGGCGGCGCTGATTACTTTCATCTTGAACAGCCGATCTCTGCAAAAAAAGAAGCCCACAAGACAATACACAACAAATGAAAAAAGGCTTTTTATAGCACCAGCATGGCTCAAAGGAGTCATTTCAAAAAGAGATATCCGCCATAATTATACCAGAATAAAACATCTTTATTTGGCATGGTATATTTGCTCAAACACTTGAGTTAGAGGTGCATTACTTAATTGGGCCTCATTTAAAAACAACTAATAGAAGTGTGCCAACATCAATCTCCACGCGACCGAGCCAAACTGTTTGGCGTTTCACAAATTAGCTCCTCAAACATCGAAGGGTGGAGCACTGCCAACGCTCCACAGCAAGAAAATCTATGGTGCAAAGTAAATTTAACTATTGAGCCAAGTCCTACACATAAAATGTCATCAAAGCACTGAAATGCATGCACCAGGGTTATTATTCTCCTCTGCGTCCCCACTGGCCTTGCAGTGGAAGTGCACGTTTGGTTGGGAGGTGCACGGGCTTGATTGCCTCAACCAGCCACACCTGAGAGGGTTTAGATCACAGGTGGCAAACATATGGCCCGTGGGCCAAAAGCAGCCCGGCAGAGGGTCTAATCTGGGCCCGCAGCATGAATTTACACAGAAAACTGCAATTTTTCAATGAAAATAACTGCTATCACTAATTTGTCCACTGTTTTAGTCAGAGAACTTGACAGAACACAACACTGAGACCCAGGACTAAACAGCAGACAGCAATGTGCCCAAACTGCACTTATTTTTCTTAAGAAAATTCATTTTTTTAAGTATAATTTATTAAATGTAAACATTCTCCTAATTTACTTGTTATTTTTTGCGCTAAAACAAACAGAAAAAATTGTTAGTATGCTATTATCTTACTGATCCCGCCCGCTTGAGATCAAATTGGACTGTATGTGGCCCCCGAAATTAAAATGAGTTGAACACCCCTGGTTTAGATGAAAGGCACGTCTGAAGTTTAGTGCAATCAACTGAAATAAATCAGTTAATTGTTCAAAAGGTATTTTTGAAACCGGTCTACACTTTATGTTGTGGTCCCGAAAGCTACACAAAGACACGGCATGTGGAGATGAAGAGCAGCGCTTCATGACTCCAGCGGTGTAGTAAGTAATTAGAAACTGCAAGGAGTGGAAAGAACGCAAGATGAAGGGAGGAAGGAAGACAAGAGAAACGGCGCAAGAGGAAGGAGACGCTCTAGGCATGAGATTTAAATGCAAGAGTGGATGCGCGTCCCTTTAGGGCGATGAGTTGGACGGCAGCCAGCTGGCACGGAGAGACGCTGACCTTTTGCCACTACTGCACTGGATTAGACGGAGCAGTCGTAGCACAGTTATTAAGGTGGGATAATGAGATGGACGGATAGCGGGAGAGAAGTGAAGAAGCAGCTAGGAAGAGAAGGAAAAACAGGTCTTTTTGAAACAATCAGATCTTTGCGAAGCCTAGAACTCAAACAGAAGTAGTTTCTTTAGTATGAATAAACTTACCTGCATGACACAAATTTAGAAAGCAGTCATTTCGCACCCAGACAACGAACACGACGGCATGCGAGAGTGACAAACTAAAGAAACCAGGCAGTGTGATGTTGTGAAATTAATTAGACTCATCTACACTGTCTTAACACCAGCCCTACAACTGCTTTGACACTTATGTGACAACAAGCCAATCCAGTCGCTTCCAGCCTCGGCACAACCCTTGTAGCACATCCATAATTGAGCGGCTGACACTAGTGAGTTCAAAAAGCCCGTTCAGCAGTTTAGTGAATATGCACCAGCACCGACTAAACCTTCTATATAAGAGGTGACATATGTTATTTTACTTTAATAAAATCAGATTCTAGTGTTATAGAATCCAGCTTGCAAAAAAGTTTAATGTAAAGGAGATGAGGGATTAGAGTGCTATTTAAAGGAGGAAAAAAAAAATTAAAAAAGGAGGAAAGCTCATCCACTCTGGCGCTACACATCAACAGACGCAGAGTCACTTCAGAAATGACGCCCTAGCATTAATGTGGGCAGCGAAATTGCTCAAGAGGCTCTTAGTTCTCTCTGGTAATCACAGCGTATTTCCTAATCGCCGCCTCTCGTGAAGAAGGTTTTGAATCGTCTCACTTTAACGTTCTACAGTGCCATTAGCTTATTGCATGTGTGAGTGCTCGCGCTGGGGGGGGGGGGGGGGGGGGGGGGGGGCGACGTGAAGGCCTAAATCACAGGTTTGGTTCGTTGATAGGGAGGACTATACGTCTGACAAGAAAATGAGAGGTTGCTGCTGATTATATAAACGCACACATAGGCTTTAAAAGCTGACAAGAGATGTATTCGGCAGTCAGAGTAATAGCTGTGCGTTTAAATAAAACAGCTGACATTGTTGCCCCTGGGGTGGGTGACTGTGTTCAGAAAACTTGTGCCCCCTGGTGGATTTATTCATGCTCTGCAGTCAGTAGCTTTTGGCAGCCTTTTCCAAAATGGCTGCCTTCATAGATTTTCTTTTTTGTTGTTGTTGTTTTTTGCAGTTTCTAATGTTGAAAAGGTTACTTTAAGAATATAATTTATGTTGTTACTGTTATCTCAATATGAAAATGCACCGATCAGCCACAACATTATGACCACTGACAGGAGAAGTAAATAGCATCGACCATCTTGTGACAATTCAGTGTTCTGCTGGGAAACTTTTGGACCTGGCATTCATTGGTGTGGATGTTACTTAGACATGTAGCACCCACCTAGACCAGACCAGGCACCACCACCCCATAGCAATGACACTCCTTGATGGCAGCAGCCACCCCCAGCAGGATGCAGCCTGACACAGGCACAAGAAGAATGGTACAAGGTGTTGACCTGGCCTCCAAACTCACTAGATCCCAAACTGATCAAGTGTCTGTGGGATGATCCACAGAGGACCCTCCCCTCAAAGCCTCTCCCCCTACTAACAACATTCTGTTACCAGACAGCACAGGACACCCTCACAAGGCCCATGTCCATTCTCTGATGAGTCTGTTTTGGAGGCACACCTACACAATATTAGGTCATAATGTTATGCCTGATCGGTGTATTGACCGATTCTGAGATGAAATTCAGAAATTCACACACACTGTAGTTTTTCAGTCCAACAGAATTTCCTCATTATTTCATATCTCAGGTTTCACAGGGTCAGCCAACAACTTCCTGATGTAACCAACAAATTGCTTGACCTGAGTTCAAGTACAACACATCACGTCTCAGTAACTTTGGAAGTAATAGTCTTCCACGGTTGCACCTGTATAACACACTGGCAACTTAAACAACCCAAAAAAGGAGCAACACAGACTCAGACCAGACCACACAGATTTGGATTTGATAACAAGTGGACGCACGACAATACATCAGTCCATCTTAAAGACGTCTTCATTAATAAAATACTATACATAAAAGCATCAGCTGATAACCTCTGTCCTCTGGCTGAGGACGTGATGTCCATATCTGGTTCTACAGGGGCTCATTGTTCTCCCGTGTCCTGCTATGACCAGTTAGACCAAATCGAAGCAAGTGTGTGTGACACATCCAACTCTCACAGTGAGAGAGTGAGGGCACATCTCTCGGGCTAATCTCATCAGCCCGACATCCTTCCTGACTAACTGACGGACGGACGTAAGAGCCTTTCTCCCCCACCACCACCTCGTCTCTCCTCTCCCACAGAGGCAGGAGGCCGGTAGCATCGGTAGCCTCCATCCTCCTCTTGTTACAGTATCATCTCTCTCATCTTCCTGCTTCACTCTGTCTCTGCTTTCCTGTCCATCTACCTTTTATCTCCTTCTCAAACAGTTAGGCTTCATCTCTTCCCATTGCTGCTGTCTTTTTTTATTTATTTTTTTTTGTAATTTTCCTTCTGACTTCAGGGTGAGTCAGGCTGATGCAGTGGTTTGCTGAAATATTAGACTAAAATCACATATCTTCTATAGTTTCATTATGGTTTCTCTTTGTACTGATCTCTCTCTGTCCTTCCTGCTAATCTTATTTGGATCAGTTTTACAGCATTACCGTCCTGATACTAATAAAATGACTTATTTATAATGAAATAAAGAAACCTCAAATGTGGAGATACTGAAATCAGAGCCACCTCAGAGGAGGGTCCCCTCTCTGGGACTGCTTCTCCTCTGCACTCTTCTTTTCTGCTCCTCCATCCCCATTTCCCCCCATTCCCACTTTCACTCCCCCTCCTCACTCTTTACGCAGCCCGTAAAGCCCGGAGCAGCTGCTGGTGCAGGCAATGGGTGTGTCACGACACCGGTATGAATGGGGGGGATGTCCTGTTAGGGGAATCGAAGATGGAGGAAATGTGAGGAGGTGGGAGGGGAGGGGGGATGAGCAAGAACGAGGAATAAGAAAGATTGTAATTGGATTTCATCACCACAGTCGGACACTGCTGCAAGAGTCTGTGCGTAACGAAATTCATTTTCACGTCCAGGAATAAGCAAAGTCAGTCATTTGCAGACATGGGTCTCCATCCTCCAACGTGCAGCTTCAAGTGAGCAAGAATCTGCAGATGACTAGTTGGAGATTTGATCATTTTTAAGTTTATAAATCCCCCACAAGGTGTCAGAAAGACTTAAACGCTCTGTAAACGACCATCCCGTGTGCCAAGCGGCTGTAATGTGTGCCGTAGTGCATTGCGTAACCATTTCCAGCAGGATGAACCAGAAAATACCCCTCAATTCAGACGGGTATTTCCCGATCACAGGACAATGATAATGCTCGGCAGTCTGAGTCACATACATGAAACCGCTCGCTTTTCGTGCGTCAAAGCCATCAGCATCGGGGGAGGGGGGAAACGACAGCCGGGCAGCAGAAAGACTGAATTTACAGAATTAGCCCAAAACTGTCAAAAGCGAGGAGGCCATTAAGACCACTAATAGCTTCTAAGATAACGCCTTGTATGAGCCATGCTTGGATTTCTCTCTCAGCACCGTAAACAATTGCATCGTTCCCCCAACTGGAAATCTATAAAGTTCACCCCCTGTTATACATGCCTACCGCCTTGTTCTTGTGTGAAAATGCCTGTAATTGCTGCTGCTGCTGCTGCTGGTGGTGGTGGTGGTGGTAGTGGTGGTCACACGCCCTGAATAAATTGTGTGGGACCGCTCCACACACAAGCAAACAGTGCAAACAGCAAAGAAAACCTGCAGAATTTAACCCACTGCCTCCCTGCTTGGTCGACAGGATGGAGGAAAAAATAAAAGACCAATTGTTGTAATATATAATTATAAAGGGATGGCGGTAATTACCTTTGTCAAGCCTCGGATCCGAAAAATCACTGGACTGGGAGGGGCTCAGGAGTGATGGAAGAAACCTCTCTTTGTTTTTTGTTTTTTTCTTTCTCTTTATTTCATTAATCTCGTCCACCCCATCACCCCCAGCCCGACAACAACAGACTTCAATGGGAACGCATCGGGAGTAGCTGAAGACTTTTGGTTGGTGTCGGGTTTGTGGTGGATCTGAGTTCGGCTGTGCTCGGGAAGCTTCGTCAATAACCGTAGATCCTGGCTGGGAGCCACGAGGGAAGCACTCTGCAGTTTAACCTCGGGCTACAGTCCTCCACGACTCCTCCACGATTCTTAATCATCTGATCAGACAGAGCGTTAGAAAAGGAGGTCATGTCTAACTTTTAATCTTATTTCGACTCTTAATTGGCTATTAAAAATGGCTTGATTGTCCACGGTGTGTTTTTTTTGCATCATTACATGGGACTGAATTGGCAGGAGCAGCTGTCCAAGGTCCTGAATGTCTGATTTGTACCTTTCTGTTTGTGGAGCTGGTGCTGTCCAAGGTCCTGATTTATCTCAGCTAATTTCTCTGGACCTCATCCCCCAGCCTGCCAGAGGTCAAAGGCCTGTCCGGGCGCTATTTATAGTCTGGGTCATTATTATTAGGCATGAATTACAAAGACATGACATCAAATGACAGAAGATCTCTTACATTATTGTGCAAATGTGCTTTAGATCCTGATTGATTGTTCAGCCAGTGAGGCGTGTAATCCGTCTCAAATTCACACAGAGGCAGGACAGCGAGCCCAAACATACACCGATGAGGCATAACATTATGACCACCTTCCTAATATTGTGTAGGTCTCCGGTGTGCCTCCAAAACAGTTGTGACTCATCAGAGAATGGACATGGACCTTCTGAGGGTGTCCTGTGGTGTCTGGCAACAGGATGTTGTTAGTGGGGGGTCTTTGAGGGGAGGGTCCTCTGTGGATCATCCCACAGATACTCAATCAGTTTGGGATCTAGTGAATTTGGAGGCCAGGTCAACACCTTGTGCTGTTCTTCATGTTTTTTTAGTTGTTCCTAAAGCGTTTTTGTGTGTGTGTCTGTGTCAGGCTGCATCCTGCTGGGGATGGCTGCTGCCATCAAGGAGTGTCATTGCTATGGGGTGGGGGTGTCTGGTCTGATCTAGGTGGGTGCTACATGTCTAAGTAACATCCACACCAATGAATGCCAGGTCCAAAAGTTTCCCAGCAGAACACTGAATTGTCACAAGATGGTCATTGTTATTCTTGCACTTCTCCTGTCAGTGGTCATAATGTTATGCCTGATCGGTGTATATAAGAGACCTATAATAAAGACCCACAAGAGATGGTCTCTAATCTCAACATCAGAGTCAGTCTGGGATTCATGAAGAGACAGAAGACACCGAGACTAAATCCACAATTGATCAGAAAAGTAGTCGTGATTTTTGATGATTGTTTTTTTCTAATGTAGAACATCGTAGATTAGATATTTTTCTGCTTTGACCTGTTGGTCAGACAGAATGAGCATGTTGCTTCTTGTCAGTTATACATAATCCTTGGCTGGCAGCACTGGAAACATAACACTGATATGATGGGAAAGATACCTGATGCTTTGGGACTCTCACTCCATTCGGTGGTTTCAAAAGATGTCTAATGACTTCCTGGAAGCTGGCGCCGTGTACACAAACACACTAAAAGGTGATCGTCAATAATAACCGACAGCATTTCTTTTCCTACAAATGCCTTTTTTATTTCTCCCAAATGATTCACAGTCAACAGGATCCCAAATGAAACGGTTCCACAGGAATTAAAAAAAAAAAAAAAGGGTACTGACCAATAAAGCACAGAGAGACGTTACATGAACACAAAGACAACATGGCTGAGACTCACATACTGAACATGAATGACTTCTGGTTTGTTTTAATGCATAATGTAGTGTAAACATTTACCAAAAAAGTTAAAAAGTCATTCAGAAAAAAATAATCCACCTGGGCTTTTATTTTGAAAATACGTTTCAAAACGCCTTAATAATTAAAATGTGTAAATAACACTGTGAATTATTAACTATACTGAAGCATCTGAGGTTGAGATGTTGAACTGAATGTCGTGCGATAAATAGAACGAGGCTAAGAAGCAGAATCTAACGCTGGAAATTCTCACTGCGGTAAAACACGGTAAAAGATTAATACTTTAAAGGTCCCATATCTCCACTTTGTCATTATTTACTTGCCACCAGTTTGTGTAGAACCCCTTCCTTAGCTGGTTCAAACATGAACAGTCAGCCATGCATCATCTGACAGACCACTTCCTGGAGGGGGCGTGGCCAACGGCAGCTCATTAGCATTTAAAGCTACAGACACTGAAAGAACATGTTGGGAGCTAATTTAAAACCAGGCATTTTCCAGGCATCGTACAATGAACAATGTGTGCATGTAACACAGAACAGAAACATGTAACACACATCCTGGAGACATGCAAGACTTGAATTAACCTTTTTAAAATTATATAATATAGGACCTTTAAAACACACATTTCACTGGTTATTCTCAAAATTGAGCTTTATAACAGCAACGTGTTGTATTTTCAATCAGAAACTTGATTAATTTTGCTTTGGATCCAAATATTTTGTGGTCAACTGTGTGGCGATCATAAATAATCAACACTGTCTGCTACCGTCTCAAGTTAAACTCTGGCTTTTTCTTTTTTGAGCTGAGACCAATGAAAGGAGGTTTGGGTTCAGGCTAACGTGTTCTTGAGGACCTATAGGTTTTGAGTATCTGCAGCGTGTAATCCTCCTCAAAACGTTGGCTGGCGTCTGAGAAAAATCCCACTACCGCTGAAACTCAAGACTGTGGATTTAAGTAAAGTCCTGAATGAAGCAGGCATTTTGATTAACTGCTTTCCTGACACAAAATAAAAACTGATTGGCTCTTTCAATTTAGTCTTCCACAAACATTAAAGATGCTACAACATGAAAAAAAACCACATGTATTTAGCCAGTAAAAACCTTGAATTACATTGAGCATGACAATAGCAGTAATAAAAGTCTGATTATCGAGTTAACAAAGCGTATCTGCCTCAGAGAGAGAGAGAGAAAAACAAATACTGATAATTTCGTCTCACCTAAAACTGACATTCACATTTATCACTCAGAGTGGATCTTCATGGCTGCTAAGAAACGAACACTGATAAAAGTAATTAACACTTTTCTGCTGATGACGGAATGATTTCACATTAATGCGGGGATGAAGCTCACTTCCAGGTTGCAGCCTTGACTTCCTGCAACCGTCTTATCGTTTGATATTCTTGGATAAGTTGAGTAGGACATGTTATTGTCAACGAATGCCACGAGAGGCAGAAGATTTCATGTCCTTGATAACTTCTCTTAGGTTTTTTCTTGTTTATATACAAAGATTAAATCTGTCAACCGAATGTTAAATACTGTCTCTCAGGTAATGGAATGAAATTAAGGAGCAAATTTGGCAAAAATTGAAGAGGGAGTGAATATTTGTGCAATATTTGATTTAAATAAGTAATTTTAGTTTTTATTACTTTGCTTAGCAACAGTAAAATGTACGGTGTGAGATGACTACAACAGAAGGTCTTAGTATAAAAAAGATTCAGGGAGACTAGTCTTGATAAAACCGAGAACAGCATCACATGAAACTGTAAACCATGGCACGTTAATTTGGTCTTTTAATTTCCTTCTACTTCCATTCTCACCATCGTTTCTTTCCTTTCCTTTAACCGATTCCTCTCACAGCTTTCCTCATCCGTTCTGCTACACTTCGTCATTTCTTTTTCTATTTTTTTTTTTTTTCAATTTTTGTTTTGGTTATGAACTTCCTTTTCCTCCTTCAGACCCTCTAGGCATCCTCCTCCACCTCCTCCTCAAACTCTCCCTCCTCCTCGGCCGTGGCGTCCTGGTACTGCTGGTACTCGGACACCAGGTCGTTCATGTTGCTCTCCGCCTCGGTGAACTCCATCTCATCCATGCCCTCTCCGGTGTACCAGTGGAGGAAGGCCTTGCGGCGGAACATGGCGGTGAACTGCTCCGAAATGCGCTTGAACAGCTCCTGTATGGCCGTGCTGTTGCCGATGAAGGTGACGGCCATTTTGAGGCCGCGCGGCGGGATGTCGCAGACGGCCGTCTTCACGTTGTTGGGGATCCACTCCACGAAGTAGCTGCTGTTCTTGTTCTGCACGTTCAGCATCTGCTCGTCCACCTCCTTCATGGACATGCGGCCGCGGAAGACGGCGGCCACCGTCAGGTAGCGTCCGTGGCGGGGGTCGCAAGCCGCCATCATGTTTTTGGCGTCGAACACCTGCTGGGTGAGCTCCGGCACGGTCAGGGCGCGGTACTGCTGGCTCCCCCGGCTCGTCAGGGGGGCGAAGCCGGGCATGAAGAAGTGGAGACGGGGGAAGGGAACCATGTTGACCGCCAGCTTCCTCAGATCAGCGTTGAGCTGGCCGGGGAAACGCAGGCAGGTGGTCACGCCGCTCATGGTGGCGGACACCAGGTGGTTGAGGTCGCCGTAGGTGGGGGTTGTGAGTTTGAGGGTGCGGAAGCAAATGTCATAAAGGGCTTCGTTGTCAATGCAGTACGTCTCGTCTGTGTTTTCAACCAGCTGGTGGACAGACAGCGTGGCGTTGTACGGCTCAACCACCGTGTCTGACACCTGCAAAGAAAACATCAATGAATGTGGCTGAGAAAGATTCATTATCCACATGCAGGACATTTATTCTTCACTGTTCAAGACGACCACACAGTCTGCCTCGGCTTGTTTTAGGTTTACCACATCTAGTATATTATATCTTCATTACTGCTCCTTCATGTCTTTGTGGTCTTGCGGGATTTACCACCAATCAGCATTAAAGGTCAACAGAACTAATTAAGCACTTAGGGTCCGGTTGTGCAAATGTTATATTAAAATCTAGATTAAATTTGGTACTTAATGCAAGAACAGGCAGGATAATAATTAATTCCACAGCAGCTATTTGATCTTTAAACCAAATAAGAGACAAAAAGACCTACACTATATTGCCAAAAGTATTCACTCATCTGCCTTTACACACATTTGAACTTAAGTGACATCCCATTCTTAATCCATAGGGTTTAATATGATGTCGGCCCACCCTTTGCAGCTATAACAGCTTCATCTCTTCTGGGAAGGCTTTCCACAAAGTTTAGGAGTGTGTTTATGGGAATTTTTGACCATTCTTCCAGAAGCACATTTGTGAGGTCAGACACTGATGTTGGACTAGAAGGCCTGGCTCACAGTCTTCACTCTATTTCATCCCAAAGGTTGAGGTCAGGACTCTGTGCAGGCCAGTCAAGTTCTTCCACACCAGACTATCTCATCCATGTCTTTATGGACCTTGCCTTGTGCACTGGTGCTCAGTCATGTACTGTAGGAACAGGAAGAGTCCATACCCAAACTGTTCCAACAAGGTTGGTAGCATGGAATTGTCCAAAATCTCTTGGTATGCTGAAGCATTCAGAGTTCGTTTCACTGGAACTAAGGGGCCAAGCCCAGCTCCTGAAAAACAACCCCACACCATAATCCCCCCCTCCACCAAACTTCACACTTGGCACAATGCAGTCAGACAAGTACCGTTCTCCTGGCAACCACCAAACCCAGATTAGTCCATCAGATTACCAGATGGAGAAGCGTGATTCGTCACTCCAGAGAACGTGTCTCCACTGCTCTAGAGTCCAGTGGTGACGTGCTTTACACCACTGCATCTGACGCTTTGCATTGCACTTGGTGATGTATGGCTTAGATGCAGCTGCTCAGCCATGGAAACCCATTCCATGAAGCTCTCTACACACTGTTCTTGAGCTAATCTGAAGGCTACATGAAGTTTGGAGGTCTGTAGAGATTGACTCTAAAGAAAGTTGGTGACCTCTGCGCATTATACGCCTCAGCATCCACTGACCCCACTCTGTCATTTTACATGGCTGAGTTGCTGTCATTCCCAATCGCTTCCACTTTATTATAATACCACTGACAGTTGACTGCGGAATATTTAGTAGCGAGGAAATTTCTCGACTGGACTTGTTGCACAGGTGGCATCCTATCACAGTACCACGCTGGATTTCACTGAGCTCCTAAGAGCGACCCATTCTTTCACAAATGTTTGTAGAAGCAGTCTGCATGACTAGGTGCTTGATTTTATACACCTGTGGACATGGAAGTGATTGGAACACCTGAATTCAATTATTTGGATGGATGAGTGAAGACTTTTGGCAATATAGTGTATCCGTTATGATGAGACATAAACGCAGACCAGGCGACGATATTTCATTACCTTAGGAGACGGCACCACACTGAAGGTATTCATGATGCGGTCGGGGTACTCCTCTCTGATCTTGCTGATGAGCAGGGTTCCCATGCCGGAGCCGGTGCCTCCCCCCAGGGAGTGTGTGAGCTGGAAACCCTGCAGGCACTCGCAGCTCTCGGCCTCCTTCCTCACCACGTCCAGCACCGAGTCCACCAGCTCTGCCCCCTCTGTGTAGTGACCTTTGGCCCAGTTGTTTCCAGCTCCACTTTGACCTGGGAAAGAAAAACAATTAAGCCGGCGATTATTAACATTGTAGACTACCGTAAGGGCAGGCGCGGGAAAATAATGCAACGGCTTGATTTTGATGATTCGTTTTGGAATGAAAGCATCGTACCTCTCAGTAATCAGAGGTGGTTTTTATATTGGGATTGTGTGTCATTTTGTAAAACGGACAAGATGTGACTTTAAAACACAAAATAGTCGTGCAACGGAGATGCGTATTTAAAAGCTGACCTCTGACCTCTTGAGGAAAGAAGGCAGCATTAAACACTCCTCTCCGGCAGGTCGTATTCTTACCGAACACAAAGTTGTCGGGCCTGAAGATTTGGCCGAAGGGTCCAGAACGGACTGAGTCCATGGTTCCGGGTTCCAGGTCGACCAGGATGGCTCTGGGCACATACTTCCCACCTGCACACACACACAAACACAGATAAACCAAACAGCTTTACGACGCATGGAAATGTAAACCTATTAGACATATTACACCTGCAGTAGACGCAGGATTTCATTCACATACTCCAGTAATAACAATATTTGAGGGAGTCTGTCTAATGCAGGCAGAATTGTCCATATCGTGTCCCCTCAAACAATATTAGAATTATATTTCTCACTTCAGCAGATAAATAACAAGCAAGAATATGTATTAATTAAAAAGAAATGATAATAAGTGAACCATTTACAGATTATCAATGTACGGTGTTGCAGCTGGTGTGGATTGTAATACCTTAAGTGGCCACAAGGTGGTGCCAAATATTATAAACCTACAGGAAACTCAGTGCAGTATTTTATTTATTAGTATTATGTTAAAAACCATTTATTAATTTTATAAATTAATCAAGAATGTAATATACAACTATACTTTAACAACAGTGCAGTTTTACAACATATGAAGTCGTAAAATTAACTTCCAAGGTCTTCAACCAAAGTTTAAGAGTCTCTTTGAGGCAGTATGTCCCTCATAATAATTCTCTGCATGCAAATAGCTGAGCATATCAATTTCAAGCCTCTCAGTAAAACATCAGAGTCTCCTTAGGTCTGTATTTTTCTCTTTTTCTGTGCTGTTCTTTGCTGTTGCAGTGCACCGGGTTCTCCACAAGAGGGGGAGCTCTCATTTCATCAGATCAAACACAGATCTGATGAAATGAGATGTGCAGTACAATCACAATACAACAATACAACCTACCAGTGGCTTCATTGTAGTACACGCTGATCCTGTCCAGCTGCAAGTCGCTGTCTCCGTGGTAGGTCCCTGTTGGGTCGATGCCGTGCTCGTCGCTGATCACCTCCCAGAACTAAATTAAAACACGCACATCAATGTTAGGTTGTAAACTCAACGATCGTCTGTTTGCTTTATAACACCAACATTTAAATGTAATAAAATCTGACGTTTTAACGTTCGTATGCAAGTCTGGACACGTGAAAACAATCAGATTTTTTCTGGGTTTGAAACCTGAACCAGTCTGCAGCTGTAGCCGATACAACGCTCTGTGATTCACTGATGTTTTTCAGTCACATTTCAGGACACATGTTTTACAAAGAGGTATCTGTGTGCGTGTGAAGGCCATAACTGTGGGTCAGTTCAGGAGAAAACAGAGTCTTCTGTCCTCTCTCCACGCTCACATCTGATTACCTTTAACTGTCACAAGATCGCCTAAAAACAGCAGCATGTTTTATAAGACCGCTGATTCTTTGAAAGTGGTGAAAGAAGGTTTTCTGATCGTGACACTGATTACACTCACATGTAGAGTGTGTGTGTGTTAAATGTACGAGCATGCAGCAACCTGTCACGACTCAAATCCGTTGCTTTTTCACCCAAACTGGGTGTGAAATTAGAAATGACGGCCACCTGAAGTAAATCCACTGGAAAATAAACAGATTACCACACCGTAGATGTCACACAGTTTCAAACACATGCAAGTGTCGCAGAGATATTTAGTTTCTGCCGTCAGGAAAACCTTCAGGAAAACACCAGCTGAGAGAGTTTTAAATGTTTGAGACCAGGACGAGACAACAAAAGGAGGAAGTACTGAGGGCAGAATGAAAAACAGGGACAGCTGTGTCACAAAAGAGGACCGGAGGAGTGTGTAAGATTATTCTGTACAATGATCAGCCACAACATTATGACCACTGACAGGTGAAGTAAATAACACTGACCATCCTGTGACAATTCAGTGTTCTGCTGGGAAACTTCTGGACCTGGCATTCATTGGTGTGGATGTTACTTAGACATGTAGCACCCACCTAGACCAGACCAGGCACCCCCACCCCATAGCAATGACACTCCTTGATGGCAGCAGCCATCCCCAGGAGGACACCAAAAAAAAACATGAAGAACAGCACAAGGTGTTGACCTGGCCTCCAAATTCTCTAGATCCCAAACTGATCAAGTGTCTGTGGGATGATCCACTGGTCTTTCCTGGCTGCATCTAAGAGCGTTTAATTTGCAAGGAATCGAGTAAATGCATGAATAATGAAAATAATCCTTCATCTATTCCAGGTTAAATAAAGTTTTTCTTTCAGGCATCGAAAGGCTGCACACACTAGACGTGACTTGTGACGTGACCTGGCTAATTTGGTTACGTTCATCTGACAAATTCAATCTTTAGCTATTTATTTTTATGCGTGTTATGATTTATTGGTGTATGGTGGATTTATTATGCACTGTCCAAACCCGTCCAAACAAAAAAAAGTGCACAGGTGGACACCCGACAGCGAAAAAAACTTCCACAAAGACAACTGGACCCTTTGCCAACAAGTCCAGTTGTCTTTGTTTTGGCCTTGCTTTCGGAGGCTCTTCCACGCTACTTGATTTCAGCTCTGATTTTAATTTGTCAGTGAATCGCACACTTCGGTCGTAGCGACTTCAAACACCAAACCGCCTCCTTCCATTTAGGGGTCAGCGAGAGCACAGCTTTCTCAGAGGATTCAGTCGGCCTCGTTTCTACAAGCTGAGACGTAAACGCCAAATTCAGTTAAGGCAAGAGCACAGGCTGTCACAGCAGCTCAGTCAGCTGACCCTAATCTGTGTATATATGTGTGTGTGTGTGTGTGTGTGTGTGTGTGTGTGTGTGTTTAAGGGAAAGAGGGAAGGATAAGCAGGGAGGTTGGCACATCTACGAGGCTCAATGTGTGTGTGTGTGTGTGAGAGAGAGACAGAAATAAAATCTTGTGTTTTAATCTGTCCCGTTACAGTCTTAGGCCGTCCCTGAATACATTCCCTGTTTGGTCACCGTGGCGACGGGCTGATGAGTTTCATCTTTTCTGGACAAAACTAACACATTCACAAAGGTACAATAAGGTGAAATTACAAAATGCGCCGGCCCGAACACCTAAAATCGCAAAACCCGGATAAGAGTTGAGGTGAAATCTGTGTCAGACCGCCTCAGATTTAGTTTCAGTCGCATCAGTGAGACGTCACCCAGCGCTGCAAGAGACCAGAGCAGATTCCGGTTGGATTGGAGAAGTTGAGCGAGCGCATTCAGGCAGAGTTAATCCATTGTGAAACAGGGATGACCTCAGCCTCAGTAAATCCTCAGTAAATACACTTGTCTTCTCTGATCAGAGCCATTGAGCAGCGGAGTCACCCCATATGCTGCTGCCACCACGCCTGCTGTTGTTCCCCCCGGGGTAACTGCTGAATAAAATATGAGTTTAACTGTATTAAATTAAAGCTACACGAGGATTCAGACTCTCGAAACTAAACTGGTCGCTGGTTCCAAAGTTCTGCTTGTGCAATAAAAGCAGATCTTGATACAAGAGCATGATTCTTTTTGTAATTGCATCTGCAGACGAATCTATAAAATATCTTTCTGCAAATTTCCATATATTGCAAAAAACAAATGTGCTGTCTTCTTTAACAGATGCCAGGAACTAGTGAGCGTTTCCAAGAATCGGCTTTAACGGAGGAATCCGTCAGCTGTGGATGCGTGAGAATTAAAACTGCTGCAGAAAGCGCTGCAGTAAAATGCTGATAAACAGAAAGCATGTGTCAACGGGGATTTCAGGGGTTCCTCCAGGTTTTGTGGGGGGGTTGACCAGGACCGGGGCCAGCGCATGTGATACACTGACTGGAAAGGCGTCTATTTAAATGACCTCATCTGTGCTTTCAGAGAGCAGACACTGAGCCACTTGTTATCTTCTCTCCCCCCACACTCCTTCACCCTCCTCCCGCTACGTTCCTCTCCTCTGCCTCAGCAAATTTCGCCTTTCTTTTCACTCTCTACTCTCTCTTTTTCTGTTGTTTCTTCTTTTTTTTTTTTTCCTATGACAAAGACTCCAGCTCAACAGGCAGCCAAGACAGCAGCTGGCCCCGCGCGTCCGCTCAAGTCTGGGAGGCTTCATTAATCACGGTTCAGTGACCTTAGTCACTGTTTAGTCAACACGTTCAAATGTGTTACTGTATTCCTGTGCAGGACAATGACGCGGAAATAACACTACAGCTCAATAGTACACTTATTTTGTCACATTAAAGTAGAACATTTAAATATTAAACTTTATATATAAGACTTGTTGTGTGTTTTGGAACTTCTTTATGCATTTTGTGGTACTTTTACAACACATCCCATCACCAAGACGTATCAGAAGTAGTTTACTTTTATCACTTAACAGTATTTTTGTAGTTTTGTAGTTTATCGGCTGTATTATAAAAGAATGCAGATAAATTACACTGAAAACAAACACAACTCGGTGCAAGAAAGAAAGAAAGAATAAACTTATGTTATACTCTAACCGCGTCTGTGAAAAGAAGAAGACTTGGGTGCAGACAATAGGGATGGGTGGGTTCTGGTCCCGTACAGAGAAATATATAGAAAATAATGTTCAGTGAGACAGAGATATTATACAAACTATTTGTTATTTCCTTTTTTTTAATGAATATTGACTGAATCTGTGACAAGACAAACAAAAAAAGCCCTTTAAAAAAGTTTAAAGGGGGATAGTTTTGCATAATTGGCTAAAAGTACAATAAAAAGGTAATTAACAATAAAAAATAAAGTGTTTTTTTCTTATTACTTCTTCTTACCTTGGCACCAATTTGGTTCCCGCACTGGCCGGCCTGGATGTGCACGATCTCCCTCATGATGGATGGTTAGTTGTGGGTGAAAGTAGAGTGCGGAGGAGATCTGGAGGCGCTGTTGACCCACTGACTGGACACAGACAGACTAATGGGCCGTGGGAGGACTGAGTCTCAGCTCAGAGGGGGGAAAATGTTTGGGACGCAGCCGTCACGTCCTCCGCGCTAATGATTGGCTGCCGGGGCTGCGGCTCCGGCGCTGATTGGCTGGAAGGCGGGGGTTCGCTGTTAAAGGGGTCTCCTTGTCTCGAAGGCAAGGACCGGAAGAAGAGAGGGAGTGCCGGGTTTTGTCATCACTGCCCCGTTGGAGCCCCGAATAAAACAATGCAGAATAGAATAGAATAGAATAGAATAGAATAGACCTTGTAGATCTATATTTTCTATTATTACTTGTTCTGCTTTTCATTT
Source organism: Chelon labrosus (assembly GCF_963514085.1). NCBI lineage: Eukaryota > Metazoa > Chordata > Actinopteri > Mugiliformes > Mugilidae > Chelon > Chelon labrosus. The sequence goes on from NC_140349.1 coordinate 5,523,662, forward strand.
TCTGTTTGCATTAAAGTTATATCGACAAACAAATATACTTTTTTGCCCTTTTCTTAAAGTAAATATATATGGGTCGAAATTGACCCGTAACACCATAGATGTTACTATAGTGAATAATATTAAAATGAAAAAAAATTATAAAACAAATGTATTTAAGAGATGCGCTCTAATACCCTCAGTAATAGTCAGGTAACACCTCTCTTGAGGTTCATTTGTTATACAATGTTATTAATTGAAATCGAGGGGTATACTGACAAAGAAAGGCCCAGAGGTCCACACTAAAATATTAAAACCAATATTTTCATGGATGATGAAGCCTAACAAGGTAACCAAGAGATGAGAAACAAATTGGATGATAAATATATATTTTTTAAATGTAATTTACAGCTGATTTAAGACACGGGTCGAGCCGTTAACATATGGGTGGGTTGTGAAAGCTAACACAGGAGCAGGGTTAAGTACTAATTTGAGATACTTTTATGTTGCTTCTCTTTTCTTGCTATTGCCATTCATTTCAAAGGGAAATACTGCAATAGTAGTTTTTAAAATAGCCAACATCAACTCAGTCTAAGTATATGATATGTGAGGCTATAGACTGAGAAGACTATTACCTTTTTATATTAAAGTACCTTAGTTTGACAGTATTTGTGAACAGCTTTCACTTTTTGTATTTTGCAGAAGATTTACAGTAGCCCACAAGTAAATATATGATCACCATCTTATTAAATATTTAATATAATATTAATATCTGAAAGACAAACTATTAAAACAGACCTGGACATATTGACATCTGCATTTCCTGGGTTTTATGCATTTAAAACAATGCACTGTATATATTTATAGTTTCCCAATCAAACGCCTATTATGAAGTCTGAGAAAGGATAGTTAACATTTAAAGAAATACACAGTTCTTCACAATAAATATTAAGAAATTGTATGAATTGGACCATATTTATTTGTGTGCAACATGTCTTTCTTTCTGATGGCGAAAGGCAGAGTCAGATTATTTGTTTGAGTAAAAGTAGCAATGCCCAACCTGCTCCATGTGTAGTTTGAATAAAAGTGAACATGTACTGTCATTTCAAATTTACAGACTGCCCGGCTGAAGCAGATTCTGACTATTTTAGACTTAGACTTAGACATTTAGATTTACATCAAAATGAAATTTTGCACAGCAGGAATACTGACAGAAACAGTATATACAAAAATAGAATAAATATAGATGAAAACTTTTGTATAAAAAGATAAATGGAAGATAAATATATTGCACAATTTGATTACAGAGTAATATTTCATGGAAATACTGCACAGAGGTCCTTAGCAGAGCAGTCCTGTGTAGGTGTGTGTGTGTGGGTGAGGAGGGGGGAAATATTATAATGAGTTAAACAATCTTATGGGATGTGGGAAGAAACTCTTGTTGAACCTGGCTGTTCTGCTCCGTAGGCTGAGGCACCTTCTTCCAGAGGCCAGCAGCGAGAACAGTAAATGGTGCGGGTGGTAGCGGTGATGTTTTGAGTCCTTGTCAGAGAGTGTTTCTTTGCAATGTCCTAGATGGGAGGAGATGAAGTCCCGATGATTTTCTCCTCGGTCACCATAACATGTCACTACCCTCTGTAGGGACTTCTAGTCGGAAGTCTTGGCCAGAGAAAGATGCAGAGAGACACGTTCCTTACACCTCTTTTATCTCAGCGTGTAACTGCAATAAACCCATCCATTTGCACACTGAGAAAATAGTGAGTACACTTGAAGTAGTGGGCAGCAATCCAAGTTGCCCAGGGAGCGGGTGCCTCCTCACATTGCCTAAGATCAAAACTGTGCTCAAATACGGTACTTGAATAAATTCTGTTTGTTACTTTACACCACTGTTTACTTTATGCATGAGGGTATTTCTCAACCCCATTAGCAGTGAAGCAAACAAACTGAATCAGTTTTGCAGTTTATTTATTTTTATTTATTTATTTTATTGTAGTTGCAGTTCCCGACCGCGCCACTAGATGGCGGTGGCGCACAGCTGGACCGATGGGCGTGCTCAATAGAATCCGCCGAGCTGCAGACGTTCTGTTTCTATGGTTCATCCACTGACCGCATCATCAGCTGGTGTTTTACGGGAACTGTCGTCGCCTGCGATAAAAATAATTTAAAAAAAAAAGCAAATAAATACGTTTATTTTAACAAACATAGACCGATAATTATTCTTCAGTTCTCACTCCATCTAAACGAAACGGTAAGTGTGTGATCATATTCCCCCTTTCATCCACATCCATCCTCTCGATTGTAAACACAAGCGAAATTTATCGAAATTGACGGACATGTTATGCAGATGTTTAAATATGTGTCCATCCGTAATGAGTGGCTTTAAAGTGCATGGTTTCTGTTATTCTTGAGTCTTTTCCTTGTAGGTTTCACTGCGCAACCCTTTTGCGTAAATTAGATTTTAGCTCGCCTGCTCTCTCATTCCCATCTCAACCCCTCCCCTCCCCTCGTCTTCTTTCATCCTGGCAGTTAAACAGGGAGGATGCTAATAACTGGAGACATCAATTGTGAAAAGAAAACAGTTAAACCTTTTATTTAATTCTTATTTTTTTTTGTTTTTTCAACCTGAAGGAGGATCAGCAAACATGTTCTACACGTGTGGTCCCAACGAGGCTATGGTGGTGTCAGGTAAAATGATGGCATGTGTACTAAATCATTTATACCATAAAACCAGAGTAATTGTTGTTTTTCATTCATTTCCACACATTTGAAGACTGTTAATTCAGAATGGACATAATGTATGTAATATCACTGTGAAGGTTCTCAGTCATCCAGGCCGTGTATATATATATATATATATATATATATATATATATATATATATATATATTACTAGTGTGTAGTTTAGGATTTTATCTGAAACATCTGTGGGTGGTGCCCGCCTAAAACTCACACGACAAGGTTGAATTAGATTAGATTGGAATCAGTTTTATTGCCATTTCACATAGTGCCGGCACATGCGAAACAAAATGGAGTTTGGCATCTTAGCCAGAAGTGCATATAGCAAACATTAGAGTCTGTATCGACCAGATAGTCTCTTGGAGTTGAGGGAATTTGTTCGGACCCTTCGCCTGAGCGTCAAAGCATCTTCTAGACACCAGACAAGTCCAGTTACTCTTGTTTCAGCTTTGCTTTATTTATTTTTATATGTACGTATACCTAATATTCAAATATAAAAAGAATATATCCATGGTGACCTAGAGTTTTTAACGTGTCACAATTGTGAGAACAAATAAGAAGTGCTCTCTATGATCGTTTTGGTTGATTCTAAAACGTATAAATCCTTTTACGACTGCTTCAAAATAATGTTTCGAATGCACGGGTTAACCTCTGGTCAGGTCTAAACTCTGCTCCGTCTCTAAACTCTTTCAGGGTTCTGTCGATCTCCTCCACTGATGATAGCCGGAGGCCGAGTGTTCGTCGTCCCCTGCATTCAGCAGATACAGAGGTACACAAACTCTCGAGGTTCTTCACCTGGCGCTTTCCTCTGTCCGTCTATGGATCTTTGCTTTCTGATGTTTAACTCATTAATTAAAATTAAGCATTGTAAGGGACAAATGTACAACAAATCATAGACATAAGCTGGTAAAAGGCAAAAAAGTCCAGCTCAGGTAAGAAAGGAAAGAGCGATCTTGACAAAAAGGTTTCTATTCCAGTTTATTCCATGGCGTCCTGATGTTTTATTTGTCTGAGTTGTAGCTGGACTCGACCTTACGTCCATGCAGACCTGCACTCAATGCTTGAAATTCAATATGACTAAAACAAAACTGACATTGGTGCCCGTTAATGTACACCATTAAAGTGACTCATAATAAATCAATACTCATCTTTTCCTTCATACGTCTTACCTTGCCTCCCTCCAGGATTTCCCTGAACACTCTGACTCTGAATGTGAAGAGTGATAAAGTCTACACCCGCCACGGAGTGCCCGTCTCTGTCACTGGGATAGCTCAGGTCAGTGTGCGTCACTGAACACGGAGCAGCAGAATACAATCCAGGGTTACTTCTCAGAGTAACGATAAACTGATGGACGAATAGTTTTTTTGTGAATCATCAGTGGGCGAACAAACAGTATTTGCGGGAACGTTGTCCATCATGGCTTCTCTGTAGCTTCCACACATTTGACTTAAGACAACAACATAACTGTGGCAGTTGTATTCCGTTGCACATATTTCCTGTAGTTGTTCCAGTAAAGTCCCATCTGTCGTCAGGGTGAAGTTTAAACCTTAATAATAAACATGAAAGTTGACTTTTTCTCTGCAGATGAAGATCCAGGGTCATAATAAGCAGATGCTGGCTGCAGCCTGCCAAATGTTCATGGGGAAGTCAGAGGCTGAGATCTCTCATATCGCTCTGGAGACACTCGAGGGACACCAGCGGGCCATCATCGCCCACCTGACTGTCGAGGTAGGAAGCAAATAGCTCAATGTTGGACCCGAACTGTTGGACTGACTGGATTCTGAGGAGCTGACGTCAGTAAAGAAAATACATCACCCCATCTGAAACATGCTTAGTGTCCTTTATGATATATTTATAGTAATAAAGAGGAGGGCAAGTGCACATACAAACATGACTGGTATTGTTGGGATAAGACTCTTAAATCTTTCTGTTACAGGAGATCTACAAGGACCGTAAGAAGTTCTCGGAGCAGGTTTTTAAGGTGGCTTCCTCTGACCTGCTCAACATGGGCATCAGCGTGGTCAGCTACACTCTCAAAGATGTTCACGACGACCAGGTAATGTGTCTTTTCAAGTGGCTTTCAGGATTTCTATCATTTTGAAACTAACCAGAATGATCTTTTTCATTCTCTCTTTCTGGTACGCAGGATTATCTGCATTCACTGGGAAAGGCCCGAACTGCTCAGGTTCAGAAAGACGCTCGTATCGGAGAGGCCCAGAACAAGAGAGACGCCGTGATCAGGGTGAGACATAGCAAAAATATCGTCGTACCTAAGAAGAATGAGCACCTGGCAGCAGTAGGGCTTTTGGGAATCGTTTAAAAACACATTCTTTCCACTGATCCCGCCTTTCTCTTTTTCCCGTTTGTCTTTCTCTCTGCAGGAAGCCCACGCGATGCAGGAGAAGATATCGGCTCAGTATAAGAATGAGATTGACATGGCGAAGGCCCAAAGGGACTATGAGCTGAAGAAGGCGGTCTATGACATTGAGGTCAACGCGAAGAAGGCCGAGTCTGAGATGGCCTACCAGCTGCAGGTACGTGAGAATAAGAAGCAGCTGGTGTTGTTATCCGACCAGTGAAACGGATATTTGTTGAGACGGTTATAATTGCACAGCCAGATTTACGCACCGTTAGCCCTGCGATAGACTGGAGACCTGTCCAGGGTGTACCCCGCCTCTCGCCCAGTGACAGCTGGGATGCGCTCCAGCCCCCCCACAACCCTTCACAGGACAAGTGGTTACAGAAGATGAATAAATGAATGAATGAATGAATATTTTACAGACTGGATGTTATGATAACATGTGTATATACGTATGTTGCAACCTTTTTAAAGTCAACTGTTTTATGATGAAAGTTGAGTTGACACCAACCATTAAAAAGTAATGGAATGAAATCTATATTCTTGACCTGAATACATATGTTGAGAACAGACAGCTCATGTGCTACATAGTGTGAGCTGCAGATATGTATAGCCTGTATAAAACAGGCAGCAGCTCAGCACCATCAGTAGCATTCAATCGTACTCCACAGCGTCTTGTTAGATAGGATAGTGTAGCTGGTTTATAAAAATGCAGTATTTCTCTGAACTGTACTCCAGCTAAAGGTTTAATAACTCAGAGGGCGTTTGGTGAAGGTGCTAATTGACTGCTGTCCAGAGGATTTGTATCGGTCCTCTGCTAGCATTAGCCTTTTCAGACGAGTGTGCATTGCAGTAGTACTTTAGTTGTATTCCAGGACTGATATGTCACAGTAGTATGGGCTTCATCTTTAGTGAAGTATTCCCACACACTTGATGAACCACTGCTAGTTTGCTGCAACGACCCTCGCCCACCTTCTAGGAGGCGTCCGTGTTGTTACAAGCACCCGTGTGTTTGTGTCGCAGGTAGCGAAGACGAAGCAGCGCATTGAGGAGGAGAAGATGCAGGTGCAGGTGGTGGAGCGGACACAGCAGATCATGCTGCAGGAGCAGGAGATCACGCGCAGGGAGAAGGAGCTGGAGGCCAAGGTGATGAAACCTGCAGAGGCCGAGCGCTACCGCCTGGAGAAACTGGCCGAGGCTCAGCGGTGAGTTTCGGGTTCACTCTCACTCACGAGATGCCCTTCCTAAACGGACGGGCAAGTCTTTCAGTTTCAGAACCAGAGTTTGAAGAATCCGGTGATTGCATTTTGTCTGTTGACAAGATGCAGAATTTCCAGATGTAAGGTGGTAATTTAAAAGGCTTGGAGGCATTTATTTCTCTGTTCACTGTGTGGCTGCTTTTCTTTCTGTCTTCAGTCTTAAGTTGATCATGGAGGCCGAGGCCGAAGCTGAGTCCATCAGGGTGAGTCTGAAATCTCTCAAATCAGATGAAGTAACTCAGCTAAAACATTTTAAACACTTTATCCTTTTACAATATTCATCTTGTGCTCAAAGGATTCATTTTTTTTTAAAGTATCAAGGTGTTTTCTGATGCAGTAAACCTGTTCTCTTACTGCCTCCAGGTCAAAGGTGAGGCCGAAGCGTTCGCGGTGGAGGCCAAGGGTCGCGCCGAGGCCGAGCAGATGGTGAAGAAGGCCGAGGCCTTCCAGGAGTACAAGGACGGAGCCATGGTGGACATGCTGCTGGAGAAACTGCCTCTGGTCAGAAACAGCAATCACTTTTACAGCTGACTGATATTTTATGCACGGCCACACGGCAAGCAGCGTTTCCTGCAAGTCCATCCCTGGTTCCCTGCTTACAGTAAATTATTAAAGCTTTAAACATCCCAACAGTCATGCAGGTCATGGATAGTCACATCTTAACCTCTTTGACATTTTCAGCACAGCTCCAAAACAGCTATTTTTTTTAAATATATTATACAATTTCCAGCCAAAATGGTACAGTCTTCCATATATGATTTAAAAGTGTCAGAAAACATGATTCAATCATTTAAAAAATCACTTTAAAGTCCAGCTTAAAAGCTAAATGAAGCGTGACATTCCGCACATTAAAATGTACGTCAGCTAACGCGGGGAGTAGACGTTTAATTCCGCATTTAATTCACTTTGCTTGGTTAAATTAAATGAGTTCCCACTTCCACCACTTAGCCTGCACTCTGATTTATCTTTCTGGAGTCGAGTTCATATTTTTTCCCCGCCGTCTCTCTTCCACTAGATGGCGGAGGTGATCAGCAAGCCCCTGTGTGAAGCCCAGAAGGTTACCATGGTGTCCAGCGGAGACGGAGAGGTGGGCGCCGCCAAGCTGTCGGGAGAGGTGCTGGACATCATGACCCGTATCCCGGACGCACTGGAGAAACTGACCGGAGTCTCCATCTCTCAGGTACAACGGCTGTGAAGGTTCTCAAGTCATCCAGGTCAGGGCTCCTTACAGTAGCTTGTTTAGTCCTAAATGACTGGTGGGGAAGGAAAGGAAACAGGGGGACACCACCCACAGATGTTCCTAAGAAAAGGGTCCATGTACTTTTTGGTATTGAAAGTAACCTTTACCTTTCATCCTTTAAACTCCACCACCAGTCACTGTCTCAGCTTTGTTTATCTCTCAGGTAACTCCATCCATGCACGTACAGCATATTCATGGGTGCACTTACTCCGTAGGTTGCTCTGTGTGTCAGCTAATAAATCCCGTGTCAAAGGTCACATTTTTCTGTGCTGATATGAATCCTTCCTTCCTTCCTTCCTCCCTTTCTTCAGGTGACCTCCCGTACAGGCTGAAGACAATCAACCAGACCAGTGACCGGGCAGATGTGCTCTCCCACCGTCTAATCCGCTGCCTGGATCCCCTGCATGAGTCTCTCATCGCAGCGTCTCCCCTCACCTCCTCTCCTCTGTGTAGCTGTTTCCTCCTCTGATGTTGCTGTGTTGTGAAAATGACTTATCTCGTCTCTTTTTGTTTTCTGGCCACTGGGCCGAATGTCTGCAGTCAGTTATTTGTCCTTACATTGACTATATTCTCGTTGTCTCTACATCCGCTCAACACCTTACATGTAATCTGTTCAGTTTCTGGATTTGCACTCACCTGACCAAAAATTTAAAACTCACTGATTCATGCAACAAATATAACTGCTGCCACGTTCTACTTCCTCTGGCTCCTCATGTCGTTTCCTGCCTCCTCCTCCTTCTCTTCCTCCTCCTCCTCTTCCTCCTCCTCCCGTTGTCTACATTCACCTTTAACATCTCCTCCATAACTGCCTGTGTCCACTGCCTTGCTGCCAAACCTTAAGTGCATCTTAGCATGAAAGTGTAATACAAACATGCATCAAATACCTTCATTCACTAACGCAACTAACAGTACATATTGGTAGTAGACCAATATGTACTGAGTAAAAGCATATTTGGTCTACTACCTCATATATTTATTGATTTATTTATTGATTTATTTATTGGAATCTGTCTTTGTGTTCACTTTTGTTTAAGATTTTTAGGATTTTTTTAAGACCCTTTGCTTAAAGCATACCGGTGCATGCGTTAAAACCCCGTGAAGCAGCCCGACACCGACACTTTAAAGTGTTTAAAATGTTTACTAATCATAACCCAACCTCAGTCCGATCTTTTCCTGACTTCAGCTGCTCCACCAGGGACGCTGAAATCTTACGAGACTTTTGTCAGAGCGGTGTGACGGTTATTTAAAATGTCACACCCCCTTCCAGCAGATGGTGGGTGCCTCGCTGTCTATATAGCAGACCACCAGACTTCTTCAGTTCCAAACTATTGTCACCTAAACTTTATCTTTAAAGCAATGCGACACACAAATCAGTTTGTCCTTTCTTTGTAATCTGACACTGTGACGATCACAGTGGGTAAATTCTCCTTGTCAGTCTTAAACACCGGCGTCTCAGGTCTGGGGTCGTTTTTCCTTACGGACGCTAGAACGTGACAGATTCATGCCCGAGCAGGACCTTGAACCGTTCCGTTCTGGTTCAGGTTTGCTTGAGTCTTGACCTCCCTTCAGTACAATACGATAAATTAGACGGGTAGCTTCAGTAAAGTGGTGCTTCCTTTTTTTTTTAAGTCTTATTTACGCAGCAATTCTCAGAAAGATGTAGTTTGTGACACTGAAGGTAAATGTCGGGTAATGTGTAGCTTCAGCCTTCTAGTGTAGCATCAGTAAAACTGCTTGAACTTCAGGGAGCGGGATGTTTAAGGAATTAAAGCTTTGATCAGAAATAATAGATTGGTTGTCAGTTCATCTTGCCGTGTACTAGACCTATTTGTTAACTTATTTATTTGTAATTTTGCATAAATAACAAATCTGTTGAAATATAAATCTCTAGCTAGCTCTGAAGTGTTGCTGTTGCTCCTGTAAAGTGTCCCAGCTTGCCTTATATCTCTGTCGCCCTCTACCTCACTATATTCTCTGGGGCTAGGTATTAAAAACATCTTTTTTTTGTTTCATCTCACATTTTATCACATCAAACGAATCCTGCGATGAAAACGTCTTTGTGGAATAATCTGAGGATTTATTTGTTTTTGTACGATCTTCACTTTTCCCCTCAAGAAACCCACACTTTGCTTTCTCTGTGACTTCTCTGCACTGCCGATCCCAGTGCAGCTAAATGTACTGCCACGGCTCTCTGAGGTATTAATGTGAAGATGGACACCGCTGTTATTATGCATGCATCAGTACTTGTCACACTTAAACTACAATGCGTTGTTTCGTGTTTTCAGTCAGGACACGGCAGGTGTGCGTAGCGTCTATGTGGACTCACCAAAGTCTGAGGATACCTAGTGTTAGCTGTAGAAATAAAAATAAAAAAATGTGATCTTCTGTGATGTTATAAGTGCAATGATACCGAAGCAGCACTACTCAGTGATATAGATGTATTTATACATATGTATATTTGATATTTTATATACCCTATCAATGCAGAACTGTTTGCTTCCACTAACAACTCTTATTAACAGCAGCTCCAGTGTTTCATTATAAACGTATTACAGCTGTGGTCGCTTCTTTCAGTCAGTGTCATTTAAACTCGTGCTGTACTGTGTCGGTGAACTTCTACTAAACTTAAAGGTACCACTTTTTTGGATTTCAATTTCTGTCTGTGCACTAATTTGTGTTTTAGGAAAATGTTCTACAATCCTGTACACGGTCTCATTAAAATCCCAAAAGGGAAACCACTTGGTGTATGTCGTCACTGTTTCTGAAGATGAATGATTACGCGCCATAAGCACCTCGCTTTGCACGCGTCTTATTTTATGTTTACACACATGTGATTTGTGCAGGTTTTCTTTTGGCAGCTCTGACAGACGTAGCAGGGTCCTAATAAACTTTCTCCTGAACATTTTTTCTGATGACGGCCTCCTTTTGAGATACATAGAGCTTTGCCCAAGAATGGATTGCTGGGGTAGTTGTTTATGCAGTAATTTAGACTAGCAATGCATTTTACCTCAAATAGTTCTTACTCTGATGTTAAGGCTGTGAAAAATATCTGCAGGAAAGAAAAAATAGTGGGTCTTTTTCTTTTTAATATCATGGACTTGAGCTAAACTGTTATTATGGAGACATCTGAGGCCGTGGCTACTTTTTAAATGGGACATGTGGCTGTTTAAATGAATTTTTATGCAAAATCAGACAGATACAGTGTCCAATTCAAGACCAAAATTGACACTGAAAGTTGGGATGTGCTCAGCTCTGCACATTGACGGGATAATTAATACACCGGAAGGCGCTGCATGGACGTTGGCTGCTGCGTCAAGTTAACGAGTGATAGACAAACTAGAACCGGAAGTAAGGGGAGTTTGGATTTCAAAGCAAGACACGGGTTAGTGAACGCTTTATAATTCAATCCAGTTTAGCAGCACCACAAACTACATCCTCCAGATTGATCATCCAGACGAATCGACGCCTTTCTGACTCCGTTTCAACATAAACAACATTATAACAGTCATGAAGGAGGATCTAGTCCACCCATGCATCTGTTATCTGTTACCGCCTACATATCCCACCGGACATTGGACGAGAGGCGGGATGCACAGTGGACAGGCCATCACAGGGCTTACACAAATATACTATATTGTGAACCATTTTAGATAGATAGATTGAATCTTGAATCTTGAATCTAAGACCCATGGTCCAGCCAGTTAAGCACCAACAATAAAAATATAAACAGCTGAGATAAAAAAAAGAAGTCAGTAAATATAAAAACCAAAAACTAAGGCATTGAAGTGAACGTGTTTTTATATTTTGCGTCAACTGTCATCTTCAGTCTGCTTAGATTGCTGCTTTTATTTTGAAAAGCATGACCGGAAACTCTGTTGTTTTAACGCTTTTCCGTTTTGACTCTACTGAGAGGAGCTGGAGGGAAAAAAAGGAAAAAAAAAAAACCGAAGAAGAAAAAAAAAACGGCACATCTGAGGGGTTTGAGGGGCGGATTTGGACAAAGTTTCCCAACTGTCCCGACCCGAGGAAGCTCCGGGGGGGTTGACGGGGAGTCAAGTTCACCGGTAATTAACACAGGAGTTATTAGTCGCTTCTTAATTAACTGTTATTTTTCAGTGTGTCTGAAAAGCACCGTCGTCCCAACCGCCGGAAGTCTGCATGAAGCTGCGTCTCCTACAGAGGCGAGCGGCGTCGACGTTTTTTTCCCTGTCTTAGTTTTTTTTTTTTTTTTTTTTTTTTTTTTTATTCGAGACTTTTTTTTTTTTCTCAGTTTTTTTTATTTTCTCTCAGCGAGATGAGCAGGGAGTGAGGAATGGAGGCGTAGGGAGCGGGGATGTTTGTGTTTACTTAGCAGCAGGCTAGTTAAGCACATGAATATACAGGCCTCCTTGTAGCTAGAGCGAGCCAGCGAACAAAAGGGAGAAAATTAATGGAGGCAAGTTAGCTAGCACCCCTTGTCTTGTTGCGTTCACCAGCTAACGTTAGCCATGTTTGTGTATAGCCCGGGCATGCCACAGCGCTCCTGGCACCATGTCGGGCACTGATTAACACATATTTATATGCTGGGGTGCATTGCAGGAAGTCCCTTTTATTTAAAAGATTTATGACTAATTCTTGTATTTATAAGATTTCATCAATCACTGCTAACGTTAGCCCGTAGCTAGCAGTGCCACAGTTTTTGGAGCCAGCTTGTGCCCCCTCGTCAAAAAATGGCTCTCAGAGCAGTGAAACGTTGACTTTTGTAATGCACTTGTAAACCTTCCCCTTGTATCTAATGCAGACTTGCGGGATATTTACAACCTGTGCTAAATTAATTTATTTGCCTTGGAAGCTTTTTGCATGATTTATTTATAGTCTGTGCAGCTGCAGAGGAGAGGGTTTTGTTTTTTTATGGAAAGCAAGGCAACACATTCCTAGAGTTGCGAATTGCAAGTGCTTTGCATGAGATATGCTTTAAGAGAGTTGTTTCAGGAGGGCTTAACAGATCTAATTTTAAGTGCAAGTGCAGCTTCACTAACATGTAATTACATGCATGCTTTTCTTGGTATGTGATCAGTATGACGGCATGGCATTCACAATCTTCACGTGCATTCAGAAAGTTAAGCCTCAAAAACTTGTTTTACTATTGGTCTGTAACAACAGCAAGGTTTGTGGAAAAATAAATTGTGAATGTGTGCCAGCGTAGAACAATGAAACTATAATACTTCCTTATTTGTGCAAGAGAAAGAGAGAGAGAGTGTTGGTGTTGGTGTTAGTGGGCAATCATCAAATGAAATGAAATGATAATAACATAGATAACTGGTCGTTGTCTTTTTTTTAAACAGTGAGCGCTATCTACAATAAACACGCACCATAAACAAGGACGCTATTTTTTGACACACTGTCAGCTTGCTGATAAAGCAACCCGCTCAGAAGATTGTGCAATACAAACTGTGTTAGATGCTGTTAAAGACGTGCATGGGCTGTGTCACAAGAGAGGAAAAGACTGATTGTCTTTAGTGTTTTTCCTCAACTCTTGCCTTTTCTTGTCCTCCTGTAGTTTTTTTTTTATATATTCATCCCTTCTGGGACTGAACATCTTTGCCTGATTCCTTCCAAATCCTCTTCTCTGTAACTTGGATCTGAATTATTGGAGAGAAAAAAAACAAAAACACATAACGGTATAAGATTCAAACAGCCAGATTTGTAAACCCATTTCACACTTTTGGGCTGGACTAAAAGACTATCATCATTAGCTGCAGTGTCGCTGCTGCTGCACATGTTCATTGTGTCGGCCAAAGGACAGGAGGAGAGGATACGTGGAAAGGAAACGGCTAAGATGACTGAAATGCAGCCGTGCATGGTCTCATTTCACATGACAGTTAAAAAAAAAAAAAAAAAAAAGAGCAGGAGGAGGACAGGTGTTTTCTAAGTGTGTTGCTTTTTAATTACAGAAATAATGGACGATTCCCATTTCAACTCATCATACTTTTGGTCTCCCGTCCCCACTGTACAAGGACAGGTAGAGACAACCTTATTGTTGGAATTGTCTTGAAATACACATGGTGTAGTGGTATTTGCTGTGGCAAACGATACCCACAGGCTGCTTATGAAAAAAAAAAACTGTAATCTGACCCTGAACATGTTGTTTATAACCACCAAAACAATGTTCGCTTAGCTGGTTGAAGTTGGCTTAACATCACATGGAAGTTATTTGAGTATGATTTTTTTTTTTCTTGACGGGTTCGCTCGATCACTTGATCACTCCTGTCCCTCTCTTCTCTCATGTCTTCAATCCTCTTTGGTTCTTTTTTTCATTTACTTTTTGCATCTCACCGTGCTTTCGTTTTCTCTGTTCTCCCATTGGTTTGTTCTCTTTCTTCTCCCCACATCCGATGAACCCATCATTGACTCCTACCCTTAACTCTCCACTTCGTTATTCTTGTTTTATCACCATCACATCCCCACGTTAATATAAACCACTTGTTTGCTGCCACCACGTCCCTCTGTGTCTCGTTTTCTTCTTGCCTCTCATTCCTTACTACTCACTACCCACCCGTCTGCTTCTTCAACGTCTATCTTATGGTTTCCTTTCATCCTTTCTATATTCTCTCTCCTACATATTTCCTTTCCTTCCTCATACACCTGTCTCATTCCCTCTCTTGTTAATTATCATACCTTTCCTCCTCCTCAATGCATTTCATCCTTAACCTTCCTTCTCTGTTCTGACTTCCTCCGACCTTGCATCGTTTCACCTCCTCATCCTTAACCTGCCACCTTCTTGAAACATTTCACCCTCACCCTTCCCCTTCCCCTTTATTACACCATCCTTCCCTATTTCCTTCATCCTCTTGCCACCCTCTAGATCGAGAACGCCATGTTCCTGAACAAGGCAAAGGAGCAGCTAGGTCCAGACAAGACCAATGCACCCTCCTTCCCCCACTCGGCCGCGTCTTCCACCTCCTCTCCCCATTATCCCACGGCTGTGCTCGCCATCCCTGGATCGGTGGATGGAGGAGCTGGGGTCCGGGTGGTTCCCAAACAGGAAGGAGGCGGGGGTTCTGCGGGAGGAAGTGGCGGCGGCAACAGCAGCGGCGCATCGTTGAGTGCTATCGGGGGACACCTGCACCAGTCGCACACCTCCCAGAACGTCACCGTCGTGCCTGTGCCCTCCACGGGCATCATGACTGCAGGTGAGGGAGTAGCTCTGTCCCCTTTCCTGCATGTTGTCTTATTTATTTGCCGGTGTATTATATATTAGCAGCACTTTGAAGGTACAAAATGTTAAAGGACATTCTTCCAAATCATTTGTAAATATTATATCAAGTTCTGTGGCTTTAAATGCTGGCACTGCTGGAAATACTTTCTGTTTTTCTGTCACTGCACCAGTTGTTAGTTGCAATAAAATCCTAACATGCCACGCTCTGGACAGGCAGATCTCAGTTTTTCTTTTTCTCCTAGCCGGGTTAGTCATCACCACACCTCAAGGCACGCTGGTCCCCTCTGCCTCCACACAGTCGTTCGTAGCTGGACACCCCTCTGCCACCACCATGATAGTGTCTGCAGTGCACCCCTCAAACACAGGTAATGCACAGGTGTACGTCATCATCACCTCGGCGTTCATTGTGCCGGATGATGATAAAAGTATTGTATTTTTCTAAATGTATTTTGCAGGGGCATGTGTTAGCTTTTATTCAACACTGCAACCCACACAATATATTGGAACTAAAAGAGATTAGTTTGATGTCATTTGTTTCGTCTGGGTTTTGAAAATATGCACGCAGACAGACACGTGTGTGTATATATCTTATGTAACGTTTGGTGTAGCTGCTGATGAGAGCAGCACACACCTGCGCATCAACTCGCGTAGAAGATGTGCCAGCTTCTGTGTCTGCCTTGACTCAACCTTCTCCTTCTTCCTTTTCTTCTGCTCCCAGATAAGAAGGACAACATCTCTGGGCCTCCTGCAGTTGTCATGCCGACACCATCAAAGCGAGGCAGGAAGAGCAAACAGATGATGGGCAGAGTGACTGGAGTGGGCGGGGTCCTGCCTCCGGGAAGCGACGCATTAATATTGGCGCACCTTGCCGCTGGTGGACAGGTGATGGTCTCTTCTATTTTTATGTTTTATTTTTATCCTTTTTTAGACTGTTACTGATGTCTTATACATAATTTGTTATTGTTTTACAGCACCACACGTCTGACCCGTATGACCTATCAAATGACGAAGATGATCACAACAACAAAGATGGCCCCAAATCTTACAGGTAGTGCAAAAATGTTTGGCAATATTTTTCGTTCCGACAATCAAATCGACTGCTTTGTTTGCCAAAAAGATTTTCCTCTCTCTCTCTCTCTCACTCCTCGCCTGCCAAGGTGTCGGATGTGTGCCGTGACGTTCTTCAGCAAGTCAGACATGCAGATCCACGCCAAGTCCCACACCGAGGCCAAGCCCCACAAGTGCCCCCACTGCTCCAAGTCGTTTGCCAACTCCAGCTACCTTTCCCAGCACATCCGCATTCACAGCGGGGCCAAGCCCTACACCTGCACCTACTGCCAGAAAACATTCAGGCAGCTCAGTCACCTACAGCAGCACACACGGTACTGGGCTGACTGGTTTGTGAGTCTTTGAGTGCGTGTTGGCTTGCTTGTGCGCTGTGATTTCTGCCCTTAAAGCGCGTGTGTGTGTGTGTGTGTGTGTGTGTGTGGGCCTCTGTGTGTTGGTGGATAAAGGGAGGAAGGGATGTTGAGCTGGGAATCTGCCTGGGTCCTCTGGGAGAGTGTTGACAGTGTAAAGCTCTTTTCTCACAGTCAAAGCGTCACGTTTGAAGGTGCAACACTTGTGCCAAACTCAAATGAATAATTCTAAGCTTTTTATTTAAGCTCATGTCTTCCTTTGTGAAGATTATCTTGTTAACTGGCTAATCAGTAGGAATGGAAGACACTTTTATGTGATTAAAGCTTCTCCAAAGTCATGAAAGTGGTGGATGCATGCAGCATTGTTCTGCAGAGAAGGTTTATTTGTTATGTTAATTAAACCGAGCCACTTGTAATGATAAAACCCCCTTTCAGTTCTATTTCATGTCAAACAAAAACGCTGTGAAAATAGAGTTTTGGCTATGATCACATGGATGCACTGATTATATTTACAAAGCTGGAAAGCCAGTCTCTTAATTATATGCATACTAACTGTTTTATAATAATTTATTCCTTAAATATCACCCTCTCCTTATTGTCTTTGCACTTAGCCTTTCTGCCTGTGTTAGTCTCCATTTCCACTTTTCACTATGTCTGACAACACAAGTGATGAAAGCACCCCCCCCCCCCCCCCCCATTGCATGCTTTCACTCTTTCACACTTCTGTTAATGTTTTATTTTCATGTTCGACCTTGTCTTTCACCTCCTTCATCATACTTTCATTTCCATTATTGCCATGCCCTGAGTTCTTCTCTGCTGGTTACAGGCCATTAATTTTAAACAGGTAGATGAGCTTCACTGGCCTTTCACTCGTCTTAAATTTTACATCTGAGTTTGACTGCAGCAGATGTTCATAGACACACTCCACTTAAAGCAGGTTCACACCAAAATGGAGAGAGAGAGAGAGAGAAAGAGAGAGAGAAAGAGAAACGCGTGACTGTGCTTGCTGTATGTTTTGTTCTGTGTTTTCACAACTCAGACACAGCACAAAGAGCACACTGTCGAACTTACTGATCTGTGATCAGCACCATTGATCCCAGATCCTTTTTAACTTCAGCGCATGATTTGGTCTTCGGTTCATCGTGAGGTTTGGTCATGCTATAGCTTAAAAATCTCTCGCTGTTTCTCTTTCTCTGTTTCTCTTTCTCCACCCCCCTCAACCCTCCAATCCCGGTTTCCCGTGTTAGAAACCACACTGAGGCCAAGCCCCACAAGTGTCCCCACTGCTCCAAGTCGTTTGCCAACTCCAGCTACCTGTCCCAGCACATCCGCATCCACACCGGGGCCAAGCCCTACACCTGCTCCTACTGCCAGAAAACATTCAGGCAGCTCAGTCACCTACAGCAGCACACACGGTACTGGGCTGGGGCTGGGCTGGGGCTGGGCTGGGCTGGGCTGGGCTGGCGGGTTTTGAATAACCAAGTTTGTTTTCATGTGTGCATGCATGGGAGCAGGTGTGTGGAGAATTATGTCTCTGGGTTTTTGTGTGTTATTACTGTCTTTCAAGTTTAATACATTTTAGTCTTTTAAATCAGAAGGGCAAAGCTGAGACTTCATATACAGACAGGCTTTAAACTATCTTTGAGCTTCACCTTGACACCAGGTTTAGCTACAGCCAAGCTCTGGCTTATGGTAACTACCTACCTTTGTATGTACCTTTTGCTGACACATTTTCTGTGTTCAATAGTTTACAAATAAGGTCATTAAAGCTCATTAAACCATGTGCAAAAGCAAATTGCTTCTTGTGGAAATGAGAGAAGTGGAAGGTCTTTAATTAGTGAAGTGTAATTAGTTGTACCTAACTGTGATTTTTCAGGATTCACACAGGTGACCGACCATACAAGTGTAGCCATCCTGGTTGTGACAAAGCGTTCACTCAGTTATCCAACCTACAGGTAAATCCCTTCAAATGTTTGTCCCTTGCTACTTCCTGAAGACACGCCCCAGTGTCTATCAAGTGTAATCAAGTATTTTTTATCAACTATGCTGAATATCTTTATTCCCACAGTCTCACCGTCGGCAGCACAACAAAGATAAGCCGTACAAGTGCCACAACTGCAACCGTGGTTACACAGACGCTGCCAGCCTGGAGGTGCACCTGTCTACACACACCGTCAAACATGCCAAGCTGTTCTCCTGCGGCCTCTGTAACCGGTCCTATACCTCGGTAGGCTCTCACGCATCAGACGGTGAACACTTATATTTACAAAACGGGCTTAGATACATAAGGAGAGAGTTGCTCCGCTCTACATCTTACACTCTTTGAGGTCATAACTCATCAATAAATGTCATTTCCTTAATCTCAAATGCATTATGCTTTTGGAGTTCATCCTATTTGTCACGGTAACTTTAGTCAGTCATACCCTGATGTGATTTTCCAACACAAATACCGTATTTTCCGCACTATAAGGCGCACTTAAAAGCCTTTAATTTTCTCAAAAAACGACAGTGCGCCTTATAATCCGGAGTGCCTTATATATGGATTCATTCTGGTTGTGCTTACTGACCTCGAAGCGATTTTGTGTCGTACACGGCGCTCACGGCGCTCAAAGCCGCACCGCTTGCAGCATTACGGCTACCGTAGTCAGGAGAATCACGGAGCAATGCTCAGCAATGCAGGACGAAGGCAGAAGCATTAAACGAGGTGACAATCATTATAAATCGGGTCATGTCGAGAGCTGTAGTTACACGAAGGGAGTTTTGGTCGGTTCTGTACGCGCCAGCATGCGGGACTTGTAGTTCGTTTAATTACGTATTTTCCATAGCGTTTTCCTTAACTATCTGGCGACAAACTGTGACATTCTTGACATGTAAAATCATTTTTTATTCTGAAAAACAACATATGTATAATCCAAGGCACAAGTCGATCGGGACCAGAAAATAATTTATCTTTCGCCATAGACTGCCGTTCATATTTTTTCAAAAGATAGGTCCCATAACCCGGAAGTAGAGGGGGCGGGACTTCGGCTCTCTTAATGCGCCTTATAGTCCGGTGCGCCTTATATATGACCATTCATTGACAGAGCGCCTTATAATCCAGTGCGCCCTATAGTGCGGAAAATACGGTAGGTTCATAGATTCAGAAATGAATCACATAAAATGATGATGAGATATATTTAACACATTTATATAAGGAGTATGTTTCAAGTACTAGTAAGGAAAATGAATTATTTAAAAAAAAAAAAAAAAAAAAAATGTGACGCAAGGGAAACTATTGGAATACTTATCTGCATGAAAGTAAACCCTGACAGTTTTATTCCACAGACCGTAATCAGATCCGGTCCTTCTGTTTTACCTCTGTTAGCATCACGTGTGTTACTTCTCTCTCTCCATCTTTAGGAGACATATCTAATGAAACACATGAGGAAGCACAACCCCGACCCGTTAACAGTGGCAGCAACAGTCGCTGCTCAACAGGCCCAGGGCCTCACACCGGGCAGGGGCCGAGGCCGTGGTCGAGGGAGAGGAGGTGCGGGCAGAGGAAACCAGCTCCAGAGCCAGACTAACCCTAACAACCCCAACCAGAACCCTAACCCCGGACCCCCAGGCAGCTACCAGCCAACCCAGCAACCCACAGAAGTTGTGGTTCCTTGTCCGTTTGACCTGCACCAGTACAAGACAGTGGCAGCCAACGAGATCCAGTACAAACCGGTCACTGTGGCGGACCTGCCAGTGACCCACAAAGACCTCTGCCTCACCGTCTCCACGTCAGCCATACAGGTGGAGCACATGAACTCATAGGCTGCGTCTTCCCGTTCTGCTTGAGGGGTTATTAAGTGTGTCTGCAGTGAAAAAAAAAAAAAGGTCCACATGAACAAGTAATGTAACTGTACTCAGCATTTCTGTCGTCTTAAGAGAAAAAGTCTAATATGATGAACATTTCTATTGGCATTGACAGTTTTATGGACAAGAGTGGAATCGGTTTAGATTCAATGAGTTGATGAGTTAATGCCATACAATCAAAGACAGAAGACAACCTCAGTTCAGTCGGTTAAGAAGCTTTAATGCTGAGTACAACATTAAATTACTTGTTAGAACACAGATACTTTACAACGTCCGTCTCCATTCCTTGCCGTGTACCTCTCAGTGGAAATGCTGGTCTAGGACACTGATGTAAGTCGTTCATTCTTCCTCCTGGGCCCACATTTCTCCACTTAATGACAAAACGTCCAAAATCTAAACAGAGATCAGGTTTGGTTTTTATCTCATCATTAAATCCAAATGTGAATCTCACAAAAGGTCCCATATTATAGCCCTTTTTGTTTTATGTCTGTGCCTCTGCCACCTTCTGTGTCTACTCTGTTCAGTGAGCGGCATTGATGAGCAAAACATTAGGTTTGACAAAGATGTAAATGAGCATGTGTGAGAAGATTTAAGAACAACATTATGTTGCTTCTAACTTTCTCTCTCATTGATCATTTTACATGTAAATCACAGCACAGCCGTTGTCTTTAACGGACAGGCGTGGTGATTTTTGTCAAACCAAACCAAGTAGCAGTTACAAAAAACAGGAATTACTGCAGTCACTGTTTCATAATCTTTCCATTGTCTGACAACAGAAACAGAAACATTTCGATAACAACAGCTTTATTGGTAGTTTGTTGGTTTTGTGCTGTGTTTTCACAGCATTTATTTGTCTGTTAGCTTGCTAGCGTAACATCACAATAACTTTAACTGAGTTTATTTAGCACCCAGTCAGGCATGCTAATCTTACTCTTAATAATATGGGACCATTAATACACTGCTCCTAAACCAGCACTCCTCTGAGGGTCAGCTGAGAATGAAGATGTAAAGTATCTGTAAATTAAATATTACACTATTCTCTGCACATGTACGGTCCACAGACTAGTGTAACTTTTGAAGAAAAGAGAAAAAACATTCAGATCACATTAATCTGAACCTTTTTTTTATTAAGTTCAAGCCAAAACAAGGGGGAGAACGAAGACAAGGAGTCAATGATGAAAGATTGTAGAGATTCTTAATTGCAGCTCAATGTGCAGTGATCTTGATCGGAAAACTGAGGAAGGACTAACTAAATGTGTTTCAGTGGCATTTAAACGGCATCGTCGGGGTGCCGTGGACAGATCAACCAGACTGAATTGGAGCCTGAGAAAAGGTCACAAAGGAAGACGAGCAGCAGGACGAAATGATGTGGTGTGTCGGGGTACCTGGCTAAAGCCTGCAGCTGAATCTCAACGTGTTCATTTCACCGATCATGATGTCCTTATTTACACCGACCTCCCCTCAGAGGAGCAACGAGTCGAGGAACCGTCTCTTTGTGAGAACCCAAAATGTTGAACAAAAGAGACGGAGTGGTTCAAGAATGCACTAAATGTGAGGAATCTGCAGCAGAGCGACTTGGAAAACACGAGAGAGAGAGAGGAAAAAAAAGGGTTTGAGGGGTGGGAGGGGTCATAAAGAAAGCACTTGATGAAGCTCGTACTTCACGCCTATGTTCGTCATCGTTTGTCTTTTTTTTTTTTATATATATCATGTATGTATTTTTCTACCAACAGAGGAACGTGTGAACAAACCGAGAGAAAGCAAAGTGAGTGCATGAATGTGATGGGAACAGAGAGAGAAGCCCTAACGGGGCGTCTTGTCCCAATTTTTTTTGTTACTATCAAAGAAAAACAGTTTACTATCCTGCACGGAGTAAAGACAGCCCATCTGGTCAGGGTGGTTGTTGGGGAAAATAATGATTGTGTGATAAAAAATGACTGACAGGTACTGTTATCAATCTTTTTTTAAAGAACTTTTCATACATATTATTACTACTTTCATTATTACTGTGTTGCAAATGTTATCCACATTATTATCAATCCGAGGCATTATGGTATTGCAGTATGCTGTACATATAATAGATAGAAGAGACTTGTTCGTCTGTAAAAGGGAAGTATGTCCTGTGTAAAGCATATATGAAAACTAAAGGAAGTCAGATTAACAAGTACCAAATCATTGGCCGTGTCCCAAGTCACCTCTAGTGTGGATGGTCTGAGTCAAATAAATGATGGCTTCTGGGGTTTAAAATAAATGTTAAAATTATTTTGTTTGACAACATAATATGTCCTTCACCACAACCACCATTTGTACTAATCTGGGACTTTTATTTGGCCTTTTAACGAAACTATTCAGCTTTAACTCGGCTGCTTTTAAATAGTTGGGACTTTTACGGTGCTGTGGTGCAAAAGCCCAATTATTTTTAACATTATTTCCCCACACTTATTCAAATGATCTGAGAATTCTTGATCAAGCTGTGACAATGGTGACCTGGGACACCGCGCAGGCCATCTCGCCCAATCAAAATGATCAGTCGGCTTGCGTCGACTGTCTCCATGTATACTCCTCCCTCTATTTCATTGTGTCTTTTTTATGGAAAATAACTCATTCTCAATATTGTTGTTAATGTTATTACCAATGCTCCTGATAATACGGTTATTAACTGCCCTCTTATGCTACACTCTTGCATACTGTATGCACAGTTACACCTCTTGCTCATCTGAACAGACTGTTTCTTCCCTTAAGGAGAATAAAGTTCAAAATCTGTTTATGATGAAAAATGGTTTGACTTGTTTTTATTTAAAACTGACACACAAGATGATTAGGTTTTTTTTTTTTGCACAGTGTGCTCTTTCATAACTAAACAAATGAACAAGATTTGATTTATAGCTGATGGATTTTGTGTGGTTGCTGCAAAATGCGGTCGTCTCATGGGATTGGGAATTTCAGCAGTCGCTGGGTCAAGTGGAATATGTTTCTTCCGCGTTAATCAAACTGTTTGCAAAGCATTTAACAATGCATATAAAAGATGCAAATATTGACAAGGGAGTGTCAGCAATAAATCCACCAGTGAGTGTTACTGTTTGGACAAGCATTAAAAGCAGGGGAGAAATAATACGGTACGTGTATCTCAGCAGAAACATTGGGTCTTGTGGTGTGAAACATTTTAGCAACAACAAAAAAAGATAGAAAAGGAAAATCACAGTGTTTTAGATCATAATGTGGAAGTTTGAATGTGCAAAAAGATGGCTTGTGTCACTGCTGACCAGCCTATCCCGTTTAACAACTATTGAATTTGTTATTAATTTTGAAATAATGTGGTTTATAAAGCAAATGAACTCATTCGATATCTATAAATATCTTAAAAATAAAAATCTTTATACTGTCTATGGGACAGACCTGTTCTAGGTTATATTTTATTGCGGTTAAGAAGTAAATAAATAGCTAGAGTTTTTTTTAAAAGGCCAAATATTTAGCAAAATATATTATTTCAAATAAGATATATTTTAAAAACATGCTTAGTAAGATTATGAGAAAAAATATATAACCGAAAAATAATGTTTTTAAATTAATCGCGTAACTTCCGTACACCGTAAAACTATAATGATATGTTTCCTCACCTATTGCATTTAGGGCGGAGACAACAGTGTAAACATTGTATATGCCGCCCAAGCGGTACACTCAGTAAGACAAAACAAGCAACCATACATGTAGAGGCGGGGCTGACACTGGCTCAGCCAATCACGGCGGTCCGTCCGAAGCGCCCACCAAAACAGTTCGATTTCAAATTCAAACGGTCGGAGACGGTGGATCGGAGAGACGCACCATTATACTTGTCTTGTTAGAAGGTAATTGTTTTCATAAATTTAAAGCTTATATATATTTTTTTCATCTTAGAATATAAACGGGTTACCGTTCTGCTCGATGCGTAGAATTACAGTTTACCTTTATTCTTAAGCTAACGGTCGTTAACATTAGTGTTCGTGTAGCTAACGAGACTCAAGTCGAAGCTAATCCAAATATAACACATTCATTTATGAGTTAAGTCGGTAGATGCTAAGAATATATTAGGTTTGTGTTTCAAAAGTCGGAATACAACTCTTGTAACGCATCCTGTTAGCTGTTAATAAATGATTTAGCACTTAGCTGACCTGATCATTATCAACATTCAAACGATGACGAGCTAAACTAGCTTAACATAGTCGAGACACATTCCAGCTTCTTGTCACTGTTTGTGGTTTTAATTTGTTCCGGTCAGTCAGGTCAGGTCAGGTTAGGTAGGTATGGCTGAAGATGTTTCCAACCGAAATGCACTTCCTTGGGTGAAACACTAGGAGACGTAGTCCGTGTGTTTAAGATGAAAGGGGAAATCAAAGTCGTTTATAATATACACTGGCCTGCCAGTTCATTAAGTACATTATTGAAAACTAATGCATTCTAGCATAAGAAGGCTATGATATTCAGCATTGGTTTAAAATAAGAGACAGAGAGCTGTTGATTCAACTGTGTGTTTACTGTTGTTTGTAGTAATCCTGGATTGTTTTGTGTTGTACTGACTCATGTTCCTGTTTTGACAAATCTCATTTTAGTCTAAGCTAAGCTAAATAAAACTTTAACTACATCCTCCATACTGATCATCCAGGTGAATTACCACCTTTCTGATGCTGTTTCAACATAAACTGAAGATTATAACAGTTATGAAGGAGGCCATCACTGTTATACTGTCATGCATTTGTTTTCAGTAGTGTTCAACCACACAGATTGGGATCTGTGATCTGTGTTTAGATTCGAGATGTTTATATTTCTTATGTTTATGTTTTTTTTACCCCTTTATCCTCGACAGAGTATGTCCCGCTTGCCAGTTATGTCAAGCAAAAGGGTTCTCACAAGCAGCAGCTCGGAGAACACCCAAGACCATGCACCTGCTCAGGTTTGTGTTCTAAACCTCACATTTCATCGACTTTGTTGGTTTGTTCTGCTGCTCAAGTTACTATATAAGTAGCACTGTTAACTACACAGTTATCCAGCTCATAAATTACAGTTGGCCAGATACTTTTCCAGTTAATATAGAAACAAGCTTCAACGGCACAAAGCTGATGTCTTTTTTTAATTTACTACACAGTTGTGAGACAATATCCATAAACATGTTCATTGTGACTGTGTTTAAAAGGTTAAAGTATAGTATTTGGTTGTGTTCTGTTGTCAGACATTCACACTGTGGGATCTTCCTCTAATAATTCAAAAGCCAATAATGGTACTAATCCATAGAGCCCATATAATAGATGTGGTCTGTGTCCTGTGTCCCATCATGAATGTCAAGTTGAAAAAGCAATCACCTGAAAAGCTAAATCACTGATTTTGCCTCATGCTGGTGTTTTTGTGTTTGCAGAAACGGATGCGTAAGGACCCAGAGCCCCACAAACCGCAGGCGGCGGCTACCATCATCTGTGGCAAGCGGCCTGTTGCATCAACCAGGGCACCTCTTTGTAAGTTCAAACTGGAGATTTAGAATCTGCGTTTATCTCCTAAGCTATAAACTTGACAGAACTTGTCATGCAGACACCTTTTTTCCCCAAGCCGTTGTATTGTTCCTCTATTCTGTTATCTTTCATTGTTTAACAAAACACAAACCCCTCTTTTTGACCTCTGTCCCTCATACAGCTAGATCAGTCAGAGGTGCAGGAGCTGCCACGGTGGCTGTTGGTCCTTCCAGAGGTAAGATGAACTTCCTGCTGGGTGAAGGGTTGGATCTAGATGTGACGTGAGCGTTTAAGATTTATATTTTTGTTTTCTTCATCTTATTTCTTGTTTCATCAGGTGTCTTGAAGCAATCTATAGCTTCTACTACAGTAAGAGGAGGCAACGTCAAGCAACCTGTTGGATCTACGGCCACAAAGACGGGTGAGAAGTCTATTCTGCGTGGTTCTTCTTAGATACCAGGCTCACAAGAAAGGTTGTGAACAAGCCTGTAAAGCTCAGTGATTGTAGATCTCATTAATTTTATATTGAATCGGTCAGTTTTTTACATTTTTAGAAACTGTTTGGCTTGACTTGTAATTCAGCTATCATTCATTTCATTATTTATCAGTGCTTTTGTGTTAAAACACGTGTCAAGACATCTCCCTTGAAACAGACCTATATAGATTAGTTATTGTAATGGCCTGAAATGAAAGTGGAGAAGAGGCTGACGGTCTTGTTTCCAGGTGGGGCGCCCAGACGGCATGCGTGGGACCTGAAGGGCAAGGTCAGCGACATGGAGGACAAGGTCCGTAACTACCAGACCAAGTTCAAATCCGCTAACCAAGAAAATGAGCTCCTGAAAGGCTCGGTGGCCCAGACCCAAGTTAAAGTGGTGGATATGGAAAAGCAACTGGAGAGACAGAGGAGCCAGCTGAGGTTCAGAGAAAACTTCTTTTTGAGAATCAGTTAAATACTGAACCGTGCTGTCGTTTTATATATTACCCACATGTCTGGAGTTCATTCAGTGTGTTTCTATGATCTCTAGTGAGTATGAGGAGGAGCTGAAGACATTGTCAGAAGTTCGGGACGAGTTGGAGAAAGTCTCCACTGATAAGAACTTTCTTCAGAAGGAGCTCTCCAATTTAGAGGGCAAGTACAAGGTCATGGAGACTCTGAGAGACAGCCAGGAGACTGAGCTTCAGACTCTGAAGGTAAAAACACCAGCTGGTACTTGTTTTTGTTTCTTGTTGATAGAGATTTATTCAATTACCGGGGTTTTGACAACAAAGAAGATGCCTGTGTGTTTCCTGAAGACAGAACTTTTAACGGTGGGGTTCTTTGGTCCTTGTTTTCTCTCCAGATGAAGCTGTCCGTGCAAGAGGCAACGCTGGCTCGTCTGCAGACAAGCCTCAGAGACGCAGAGGAAGAGGTCCGCTCTCTCAAAGACACTGTGGCCCAGCAGAAGGACGAGCTTCACGCTGGTGAGATGGAGCGCAGACGGCTCCACAACACCATCCAGGAGCTCAAGGCAAGTTAGCGTTTATTGTGACTGATCGACACAGCTCAGTGATGGCTCCCTCCAAGGCCCCTCAGCTGATCTACAGGCTGGGTTAACAAGCTGCTGTTTTTCTATTTCTGTGCTAACTCTAGGGGATGGAAGTGTTGCTTCTGTCTCTGACTTTGCTTCAGCTAATGAGACTAATTAGTCTGTGACTGTTCTCACGCAGGGCAACATCAGGGTCTTCTGCAGAGTTCGCCCACTGCCTAGCGGAGGCCTCAGCGGACACATTCAGCTCCCCTCAGCTGACGACAAAACAATTACGCTGGCCAAAACAGAAGAGGTGAGAGCCCTGTTAGCACAGACGCAGTTTAGTTGCTAAGGAAACTGCTGTGCACTTATCACCAACTTAAACATTGAATTCTGTGTCTTTCAGTCTCACACGGGCAAAACTGCGGACACCCAGAAGAATTACAATTTCAGTTTTGATCGTGTGTTTGGTCCTCAGGCTTCACAGCAAGAGGTGAATTATACAGCGTGCATCACAGTTTAATTATTTTGAATAATCATCCTGAATAAAAACCATCTCTGTGTTGTTTGTTCATTTTGTGATTGTCTGCTGCTGAGAGGAGGAGGTCGTGATGGTTCTGTCTCTTTGTCTTCAGGTCTTTGAAGAGATCTCTCTGCTGGTGCAGTCGGCACTGGACGGCTACAACGTCTGCTGCTTTGCCTATGGCCAGACAGGAAGCGGCAAGACATACACTATGGAGGGAGATACGTTTGACGATGCCAGGGGCGTCATCCCCCGGGCCGTGCAGCAGATCTTCAAAGCAGCAGAGAAACTGGAAGCACAAGGATGGGAGGTTAGTTTGTTTTATTGTCATGCACTTTACTGATGGTATAGTTGAGCTACTAAAGCTGAACTACTGCCTTTCACACAAACGTATGTCTCCCATATGTGGTTCTTTTTATCCGTGGAAGAGATATTCTGTGCGTTATAATCATTCTATGTTTTGTCTCAGTTCACCTTCACTGCAAGTTTTGTTGAAATTTACAACGAGACTCTGCGAGACCTCCTGTACACCGGCAAGGCCAGCAAGAGGCCCGAGCACGAGATCCGTAAATCGAGCAACAATGAGGTGACGATCACCAACCTCACCTACGAGAACGTCTCCAACGAGGATCAGGTACAGCGTCTCACGGGACTGTTCGGCAGCGAAACTTTTTACCTTAAAACTGGTGATCAAGGGCAAAAAATTAGGACTTTCATTAACATTTATTACTTTCCCTCCTCCTACCAGGTTCTGGGACTGATTGCTTTGGCTAATCAGAATCGCTCCACAGCCCAGACAGCCCAGAATGACCGCTCATCACGCTCCCATTCAGTCTTCCAGCTTGACATCCATGGAGTTAATGCTGGCAGAGATATCAAATGCAAATGTGATTATAATCCTACTGATTATGACGATATCAGGTTTCAGTTCTGTGAGCAATGGGGGAAAAAATAAACGGTTCTTATTCTCAACATTAATGTTTTCTTAGCCACTCTGTGCCTGGTGGACCTGGCAGGAAGTGAGCGCATGGTGAAGAGCCAGTCTCAGGGCGAGCGCTTCAAAGAGATGACGGCCATCAACGGCTCCCTGTCCAACTTGGGCATTGTCATCGCCGCGCTGGCCAACAAGGTCTGTAAGACGGAGACCCAGACAAGAAAACTGTGAAGCTGTATGTTATTCATGCTCTGACGTACGCCCACTCTGCCTTCCAGGAGAGCTACGTGCCGTACAGGAACTCCAAGCTGACCTACCTTCTGCAGGGCTGCTTGGGTGGAAACAGCAAAACGTGAGCTCTTCTTTATATTAGAGCTGATTATTAAGTTGGACAAGTTGAGACTCATTTATTTGAGAAGTGACGCATACTTTGGAGCTGATTTGTTTGTGTTTCTGATTTGTCTTTTGTCTCTCCAGCCTGATGTTTGTGAACGTCGCCCCAGAGTCAGACAGCTTTGGGGAAACCCTCAACTCCTTGAGGTTTGCCAGCAAGGTTCGTAGCATCTGTAACATAATGTGAAACTATCCAGGAAACTTGTCCAGGACAGATTTTATTTATTTATTAACATTTTATTTACATTTTTGTGTTTCTTTCTTTACCAGGTGAATGACTGCGTGATTGGGACTGCAAGCGCCAACAGGAAGTAGAAGAAATGTGTTTTGTTCGTTGTGTTTTTTTAATTCTTACCATTATTTTCATGATGGTAGTGTATCCGTTTCTTAAACCTTCAGGTGAAACTTTACACCATTTAGTCCAGACCCTTCTGCCGATCTGTAAGAACCAAAAACTGTTATATTCTCAGGTGACTCGTCACTAACCTTTAATTCGGGCTTTTAAAAAAATATCACATTTATATGTAAATAACATGGGT
Source organism: Chelon labrosus (assembly GCF_963514085.1). Lineage (NCBI taxonomy): Eukaryota > Metazoa > Chordata > Actinopteri > Mugiliformes > Mugilidae > Chelon > Chelon labrosus. Next base: position 5,553,065 of record NC_140349.1, read on the forward strand.
GTGTACATGTGCATATTAGATTTTTTTTTTTTAGTATTTTTTTCTTTCCTTTGATAAAATAATAATTCTCTGGTCGACACATTTAATCTCCATTTTACTAAAAGCTTTTAATCTAACTCTCAGTCGTAACGTCATGTTTTGTATAACTTTAATGGTGGCTGCAAATAAATTTATAATCCCTGCCAGTGTCTTGTTGTATCTGAACTCTCTGGTCTGACAGGCTGGAATAATAAAGACATTACATACACTATATTACCAAAAGTATTCGCTCACCTGCCTTTACTCATTCTATGAACTGAAGTGCCATCCCATTCCTAACTCATAGAATTCAATATGATGTCGGTCCACCTTTTGCAGATATTACAGCTTCAACTCTTCTGGGAAGACTGTCCACAAGGTTGAGGAGAGTGTTTATAGGAATTTTTGACCATTCTTCCAAAAGCGCATTGGTGAGGTCACACACTGATGTTGGTCGAGAAGGCCTGGCTCTCAGTCTCCGCTCTAATTCATCCCAAAGGTGTTCTATCGGGTTCAGGTCAGGACTCTGTGCAGGCCAGTCAAGTTCATCCACACCAGACTCTGTCATCCACGTCTTTATGGACCTTGCTTTGTGCACTGGTGCACAGTCATGTTGGAAGAGGAAGGGGCCCGCTCCAAACTGTTCCCACAAGGTTGGGAGCATGGAATTGTCCAAAATGTTTTGGTATCCTGAAGCATTCAATGTTCCTTTCACTGGAACTAAGGGGCCAAGCCCAGCTCCTGAAAAACAACCCCATACCATAATTCCTCCTCCACCAAATTTCACAGTTGGCACAATGCAATCTGAAATGTACCGTTCTCCTGGCAACCTCCAAACCCAGACTCGTCCATCAGATTGCCAGATGGAAAAGCGTGATTCATCACTCCAGAGAACGCGTCTCCACTGCTCTAGAGGCCAGTGGCGGCGTGCTTTACACCATTGCATCCGACGCCTTGCATTGCACTTGGTGATGTGTGGCTTGGCTGCAGCTGCTCGGCCATGGAAACCCATTCCATGAAGCTCTCTGCGTACTGTACTTGGGCTAATCTGAAGGTCACATGAAGTTTGTAGCTCTGTAGCAATTGACTGTGCAGAAAGTCGGCGACCTCTTTGCACTATGCGCTTCAGCATCCGCTGACCCCTCTCCGTCACTTTACGTGGCCTACCACTTCGTGGCTGAGTTGCTGTTTTTCCCAAACGCTTCCATTTTGTTATAATAGAGCTGACAGTTGACTGTGGAATATTTAGGAGCGAGGAAATTTCACGACTGGATTTGTTGCACAAGTGGCATCCTATGACAGTTCCACGCTGGAATTCACTGAGCTCCTGAGAGCGGCCCATTCTTTCACAAATGTCTTGTTTCACAGTCTGCATGCCTGAGTGCTTGAATTTATACACCTGGGGCCAGGCCAAGTGATTAGAACACCTGATTCTGATCATTTGAATGGGTGAGCGAATACTTTTGGTAATATAGTGTAGATATTACGACCCATGTTTCCTGTTTCCTGTCGGGTTTATTTCTCTCTACAGCTGCTGTTATGACCTAATGATTTATATCTTGATTTGTTCGATGTGAGTTTCCCTCTGGGTCAATAAAGTGAATCTGTTTGCATTTTTTGCTTTTTTCCTGGTTTGATATGGACTATATTGATCCACAAGGGAAACTGCTTGGTCACAGCAGCTCAGTTGCACAAAAAAAAAACACTTTTGAGAACCACAAGTCATATGTAAATGTGCAAGAAATAGAGACAGAAGTAAATATGTATTATATACATACAGGATTAATGCAATAATGTGCATTAACATTAATATGATGGAGTTACAGAAAGGTGAGTTGTTGTAAAGCTGGATGGAAACAAATATAATGGCAAACTTTTCCCATTTAATATATATATATATATATATATATATATTGTGCAGTATTACATATGATTTTTATTTATATGAAACTGTTTTTTATTTTATGAAAGAATGAAAGTTACAGACATAATAGGAGCGTTCAATATAATGTATATATATTTTTCTATACAAATAGACACATTAGTAAAATTGTATTATTAAAAAATATAATAGTCATAATATGTACAATAGTAGTAGCTTGTTGCTTGTTAAAAAAATATATATTTTGTCGAGTAATTCATATTTATATTGATTTTCCTATAGGACAATTGCAAACCAATAGGAGTTAAATTGTATTATTATAAAATATTATAGTCATAATCTGTACAATAGTAGTAGTAGGTTGTTCCCTGTTGAAAAATATAATTATTTTGTCCAGTAATTAATTCTTAGTTAGTTTTATAAAATGAGGAAAATTACAAACCAATTAATAGGAGCATTGAATATAATATAAAGTTGCTTTATAAAAAAAATAATAATAAAAAAAATCAGTTTCTGCTGCTGTTATTAGTAATATCGCTGCTTCTTCTATATTTAATGAAATATCTCATAATTTATCATTTAATTTATAATATACGGTTGTTTTTTTTCTGTTTTTCAGTCAGAGTATATTTTTATTATTATAAAATACAATAGTCATAATTTGTACAATAGTAGCAGTGGATTGTTGCCTGTTAAAATATATTTATTTTGTCCAGTAATTAATTTTTAGTTTGATTTTCGTATGAGACAAGTTTTATAAAATAAGGAAAATTACAAACCAATTAATAGGAGCCTTTAAAATAATATAAAGTCGCTTTATAAAAAATAAATAAATCATTTTCTGCTGCTGTTATTATTAGTAATAGCTTTACTTCTATATTTAATTAAATATCTCATAATTTATTTAATTTATTTTCTGTCGGCCGAAGTCTGGCTCGTCTGTCTGGAACCCTCTTAAAGGCGACGCGTCGCTGTCTGCTGCTGCGGAGATCAGATGGGAAGAACATTTCTGAAACATGGTTGTCAAACGTCGGGTCGTGGGTAACCCGGCGGGCGCACACAGCCCTCGGCTCGGCCACGGGCTCCACTTCTGAAGGCTGTGCCGTCCTCCGGTAACACGGTGAGTCTGCCGCCGGCTCCCGGTTCTCTGAGCCGTGTCCGAGCTAGCCGCGCAGCTAGCGGGCTAGCGTCACATCTGTGGAGGTGTGATTGTCGGGAGTCTGGAGCTCAGACGGCTCGTGAAGGCAACTGGCTCTGTCTGAGAGGGAGAGGACATGGGGACAGAGGACAGACAGAAAGCTTTCCACAACAATGCCAGCTGTGTTTTCAGTCAGCAGGTTTATGTCCGTGCGTGCAGCCTGTCCTCTCTCAGGGTGTTTTGTGATCCAGCTGTTGATTTGTCTCACGCTCTCAAACAACAACAACAGCAACAAAGTCCTTATTGTCATGTCCTGGTTGAGATGTGGACATTTTTTTTCTCTTTATTCCCAAACGGAGGAGCAGTTTTAGCTTCATGCAAAGTTCAAAAATAACCCAGAGCTTTATTTAACTGGGTTCTGTCTGTAAGTACATGCAGATAATAGTCAATTATTTATTCAATTAGATTAAATCTTTCATTGTCTCAAGAGCCTTTCATGTATTATATATTTTTCTTCATGATTTGTTTCTTGTTCTGGTCCTTTAATGCACGCTGAGTTGAGTTGTCTGTTGCTGAAATGGATGCTGAGTTTCCCTCTGGATCAATTATCTATCTATAAGTACATTAACTCACATGACAGTTCAGTAAATACAAAACTAAATCTCATCTTCATGAAGGTTATAGTATTCAGCTTTAGTTTAAAATTATTCATGTTCATGTTGGAGGCTGAGGTTTGTACAGGACCATTGACTTCCACTGAGTTGCGCCAGTTTCAGTGGGCTAGGCTGATTAACAGAAATTCACTAACGAGATGACGCCTCTTGATATTCAAAGAAGCTTATTTGACCAAGTTAAAGAGGAGGGAAAGATAGGAGATCGAACAGAAGGGGTCGAGGGGATGGGAAAGAGAACTGAGTAGCGACTGATGGTGATCCTTGGAAGACTGGACGTAGGAACCCAGGGAGAGAGACTTTCAGGGTGGGGGCATATCTCTGGAGGCGTCGGCTCCTTGACTCCCCCCTGGTTCCTGCAAAGAGACTGTAAAGGAGAAGAGAGAACAGAAAGGGTTGTGGTGGAGGGGTTTGAGAACTGAGTCAAACAGACGAGGAGGGGTTAGATGCACCTATGTAGGCAGGTGCATGTAATCGGGTGTTTGAGGCGTGGTTATTTAACTTCATCAATTAAATCAATCCAGTTTAACGACACCACAAACTACATCCTCCAAATTATCCAGCTGAATCACCACCCTCCTGTTTAAACATTAACATTAAAGCCGGTTTAGTGCAGGACTGATAATAATTGAACATTGTGGACGTATTTTCTCCATAAAGAATAAATGATTGTTATGATAATTTGGACAATAAAAACAAACATTTGCAGAAATACATTTAAAAAACCTTCTAATGTTATTAAATGCAGGATGCTGCATTAGATTACACCAGTTTTCAGTAACAATTATCAATATTTTGCACATTTACTAGTGAATATGATTTCAGATTTATTTCCAGACGACACTACAAAGACACTTTTTCTTTAACTAAACAGATCTGGTGATGTGCTATCGTTGGACATCAGAACAAGTTCCTTTGTTTGTTTTTCCACCTGCAGATAGCAAATCCAGGAACAAACTTCCTTATGAAAACATATTTTAACTGTTTTTTTTTTTCTTCTACCCAGATGCAGTCTCTGGCCATGGAAGTCGGCAGCAGCAGCAGCAGCAGCAGCAGCAGCAGCAGCTCAGCCGGCTCGGTGGTGCAGGTGTGCTTCCCCAGCGCTCAGGCCTCGGTGCTGGACAGCCTGAACCGGCAGAGAGAAGAGGGCAGGCTCTGTGACCTCTCCATCCACGTCCAGGGGCAAGTCTTTAAGGCCCACCGCTGCGTCCTGGCCGCGTCATCGCCGTACTTCCACGACCAGGTGGGGAAAGAAAACGGCATCGACACACACACACAAATGTACATGGAACCAAACATATGCTACCAACTCTGCATGCAACTCCTGCTGCTATTCCTAATCTGTCCACTAGGGGTCAGACTGTTCTGGCATAACACAACACTAAACAGTGGATGGCAGCAATGAGAAATTGAATTAAATTTATTCTTCTTTATCAAATTTCTGATTGTTCATAAAATGTTTTTGTAAAAGGACAGTTCATTAAATGTAAACGTTTTCCCTGAAGTCGGGGTTTTTTGGACACCACATAGACCTACAATCTGAATGAAACAGGGTTTAAACCATCTTCTTCATTACTCCTATAGAATAGCCTGGAAACAAAATAGATGAAGCAGCATTTATACAGAATATATATAAATGATCGGGCACCCAGGTTAATTATATATGAGTGCAAAGCTATAAAGCAGAATAAAGTAGTTTGACGACAGCCTCACACTAATGTTTGACACTGAGTGGGAGGTTGTGTTACTTGTCTGAGTGTCTGGCAGATAGATGTAGTCTGCAGATGCCAGAAATGAAATGGGATTTGGGATTATAATCAGCAGGTTCATTTCCACCATGCTGACAAATGATGGACAGGAGAGAGAGGAAGGAGAGGGAGAGACCAAACAAATCACTACAAACTGACAAAGGCGTTGCTGTGATTTGCTGTGTATTTCCAGGTACTACTCAAGAACATGTCTACCGTCTCCATCCCAGCCGTGATGGACCCGCTGGCGTTCGAGAGCGTGCTGAGCTGCGCCTACACCGGCCAGCTCCGGATGCTGCGCGAGGACATCGTCAACTACCTCACGGTGGGCAGCGTCCTGCAGATGTGGCACATCGTGGACAAATGCACCGAGCTGCTGAAGGAGGGCCGGGCCGCGGCGGCGGCAGGGAGCGGCGGAGGAGGAGCCGGGGTAGGAAGAGGAGGAGGAGGAGGAGGACGGGGAGGAGAAGGGAGTGTGCAGGATGGAGCGAGCGGAGGCGGGGTTTCTGCCAACGCCGGGTGCAGCAGCAGCAATGGCGACGGCGGTGTGGGTGGTGGTAATGCGGTGGGGGGTAATGATAGCAGCGTGGGTCAGGTCCAGGTTGTGGAGTCCAACGAGCCCCAGAGAGTCTCCCAGCCGCCCAGCCGCCCGTCAGCGAGCGAGAGCCAGTCTCCCAGCAGCACCAACTACTTCAGCCCCAGGGACGGGAGCGGTTTCGGCGGAGGTGGAGCGGCCGCAGCGGGAGCTTCGGTGGATGGAGGCGGGGCGAGCAACACCCCCAGCTACTGCACTCCGTCGGGAGGAGAGGAAGCCTTCCTTATTGAGGAGGAGGAGGAGGAGGAGGACGTGGAGGAGGAAGAGGAGGAGGAGGTGCTGTACCACCAAAGGAAGAGAGGAAGAGGAGGAGGAGGAGGCAGTGGGAGGAGGAAGAAAATGAGCTCAGCGTCGGAGCAGGAAGTCGGGGTCAGCGACAGCTTTGGTGTGTCTTCCTATCAGGTGAGGCGTGAGCAGCTGATGCTCTCATAATAATATATTTACTAACTGAAGATGTTATTTAAAAGTTTTTCTTCCACTTTACTGTACCTGACTTGAAATATCTCCTACGAAAGGACGGAGAGGACTCGGCGCTGCCTCTGCAGAAGCGTCCCACCTACAGCCAGCCCAGCATCATGCCCCGCAAACAGTGGGTGGTGGTGAAGACCGAGCGCACGGAGGACGACGACCTCATCGTGGTGTCCGGGGAAGAGGGGGGAGAAGACGAGGAGGACGAGGACGAGAGGGAGATGGAGCTGGCGAGAGGGAGGGAGAGGAGCAACTTCAACATCTCCAATGTCAGGAGCCTCTCGGGCGAGATGGGCGACAGAGCGGAGAATGACATGGACTCACAGGTGAGCTGAGACTCTGGTGGTGTGACTGTAGCTTCAAGATATCCTGGTTCAAGGTGTTTATGTTTGCAGAAAAACTAGACTGGGGACAATGAAACGAGTGACCACTAGAGGGTACCAAAGTGCAAAATGGTACCCAAAAAGATTCATCAGTATTCACCTGGATATGTGAAGGAAATCTAATTTTAAAAGGCATCACGTGACAATAACAACATGGACGCCTCCTAGAAGACAGGTGAGGAGCTCAGTGGGTCGTTGCAGCAAACTAGCAGCGGTTCATCAAGTGTGTGGAAATACTTCACTAAAGATGAAGCCCATACTACCGTGACATGTCAGTCCTGAAATACAACAAAAGTACTACTGCACTGCATCTGAAAAGGGATCCGCTAACGCTAGCAGCAGCACCAACTGTCCTGCGGTAACGGAGAGAAGGAGGCTGCACGTCAACTATTTGATAAAGTTAAAGTTAGACCTTAAACTGCAGGACACGGAGAAGGCTTCAGAAAAATACAAAGAAATTCCCATCTAACAACTCGCTGTGGAGTACTATTAAATGCTATTGATGGTGCTGAGGTGCTGCATGTTTTATACAGGCTATACGTATCTGCAGCTCACAGTATGTAGCACATGCTGTCTGTTTTGCATTTGCATCCATCACAGATCTAAAATATTTTGTTCCTGTCCATCTGCAGGACTACTGCCAGTCTTCAGAAGACTACCTCAAGTTCGAAGGCAGTCTCATGGAGCAGACGTTAGCTCAGCACCTTCACGACAGCGCCGCAGGTCAGAACCAGAACGCTAACCGCGCAGTCTCGGCGCTGCTGGGCCAGGTTCAGTCCGCGGCCTCGGCCCGGGCCCAGCTCTTCCCCCTGGACATGCAGGGGAACCAGATCCTCCTCTACAGCCAGGCCTCCGGACTCTCCCTGGACGCTGCTGCTGCTGCGCCTCCCCTGGGAATGGCGGGCGGCATGATCGGAGGAGCCTCTTTCAAAGGTCCCAGCCTGGAGCACGGAGCAGTCCACCTGTCGGTGCAGGGGGGGCTGGGGGTCGACGGCATGGACGGAGGAGGTATCGGAGGTGGAGGCGGCGGCTGCAGCTCCGGGGGTTCGGGGAAAGTGTTCATGTGCCACTGTGGGAAGACCTTCACCCACAAGAGCATGAGGGACCGCCACATCAACATGCACCTGGACCTGAGGCCCTTCCACTGCCCCGTCTGCTCCAAGAAGTTCAAGATGAAGCACCACCTCACGGAGCACATGAAGACGCACACGGGCCTCAAGCCGTACGACTGCCTCGGCTGCGGTAAGAAGTTCATGTGGCGCGACAGCTTCATGAGGCACCGCTCCCACTGCGAGAGGCGCAGCGGGCTGGGGGAGGGCGGCGAAGGGGCGAGCGGCAGCGACGGAGGCAGAAGAGGAGGAGGAGGCGAGGACGGGCCGGATTTTATTTCCTCTCCGCACCTCCTCTTGTCTGGAGGAGAGGGAGGGCAGGGTGGTATTGCGGGAGGGGGAGCGAGGGGAGGGGTGGCTGTTTCGACTCCACATCTTTCTGCCGCTGTTCTGTCGCAACAGCAAGCAGCAGGAAGCAGCAGCAGCAGCGGGGGTAACAGCGGCGTGAGTAACAGCAGCAACATGGCGGCCGCAGGGGCGCTGCTAGGGGTCGTCTCTCAGAGCCCAGGTCAGGGTCCGGGTCAGGGATCCGGGATGTTTGGCGGCCTGGGTTTGGGTCGAAGTGTGTGTGACGAAGACGTGTGTGAAGTCAACGAGAGCAGCGTGACTTAAGCCAGAATCATATGCTACGTCCAGCAGGGTGCCTCTTCCGGTGCTCCCGGTTCCTGCTGCTCCACGTAACGCGTTTAACGACCAACGCGCAGCAGAGAGGCTCCCGCTGCTGGACGCAAACCTGAAGGACTCGTAGGTGTTTACAGAGAAACGCGACGGTTAGACTCCAGTCGACTGTTTTCTGAAGCAGATTCCATGTTCAGACTTGAGGAAAGCTAGCCTCTGAACCCGTGGCCTCATATATACGTATATATAAAAACAAAATGGACCTTCTGTGTCTGAGTAAGCTATTGTTTTAAATATATGAGATTATTTTTTATTATTTTTGAGGGTTTTGTGGAAGAATGTTTGTGTTGAGAGGAAACCAAAAATGGAGAAGACAGCGCTTCACTAACTGTGAACTAACTGTGGCAACGTTATAGTATCAGTAGAGTAGAAAATGTTCTAAATTGCTGTGATTTTCTGCAGTATTGTATTGTGATATATCGCTGTGATTGGATTTAAAAAAAAAAAAAAAAAAACACAAATCGGCAATTAGGATTTACCTGGAACAGATTTATGAAACTGGATCAGGAGCAGAAGTTGCAGATTTGTGTTTTTCTTTTAATTTCCTCTCAGCAGCAGCGGCGGCGGCGGCGGCGGTTCATCTTTCTCTGCCTCGATGTAACAGACGTTAACTGTGAGCACTGCCATGTTGCTTCAGATGATCCCGGTGGTGCTTTGCTTGAAGTTAATCATTCGTCCTCCTCGCTGAGGGAAGTTAGCGCCGGACTGAAGTCGTGTTTAAGCTAAAGCTGTCGAACCCTTTCTCCTCTACCTGTAACCGATACGCTCATAACCTCCCCTCTGGTGCTTGTACAGCAGGAGGCGACTCATTTACAGTTTGGTGGCCGCACCGTCCACAGAGTGTACTATTAATATTATTACTGTAAATATAAAACTGTGTGTCATCGTCCATCAGACCTGCAGCTACAGGTCAGCTGTTCAGTAACATTCAGAGCATCGCGGTGGTTTTCCTTTAAGCTCCACGGTGTGTACGTCTTCAGAGTAGATTTAAATAAAGTTCAGGGTCTAGATCCCGTATGTTTGCACATAAAGAAAAGCGTTTTATTCTTTTTATTTTTTATTTCTGTCTTCTATTCGTTGAGACAAACACATCCTGACCTCCCAGAAGTTTGTAACTGTTCCGCCGCGGTGCTTTTTATTCGCATACCTGGACCCGTGAACAGGATTTATAGACACTTTTGCGCATATTAAAGCTCCTTAGAAGTAAAAGCTGCAGAAATTCAAGGCGCCGAGCTCATCGGCTTAATTAGGAGGAAACAGATTTTCCTCTGATTAGGTTTTAATGTGCCTTGTTTGCGGGAAACACTGAGAATATGTGTCTTGAGCATCATGGCGGAACATGAAGTGTGATTCAAGTGCCTCTTGTTCTTTATTTGGGCCAAAGCAGTGTTTCCCTCCGTCTGAATTTAGGAGCCGGAGGTAAAGGCAGTGAAAAGACTGGTCAAATTCACTTTTTTTAAAACTACCTGAAGAAGAAAACCTTCCTAAAGACACTTTCTTGTCTCGATATACCGGATTTCCTCCATAAAAGTTCTAAATATTTAGTAATAGTTATAAATATCATAAAATATTGACGGTTTAAGTGTCATTTTTTAAATTAGTATAGTAGTTAAGCTATTTTAAAATGTTAATTATGAAATTATGGTCACTTAAAGGCTCTGGTGCCAGGTTTAAGCTAATTAGATTATCTCAAATACATAAATAAACCGATTAAATGATTAATTCACCACTGCTGAGTGAATATTTGGAGGGAGTCTGAGCTGTGTTATCAGTGCCATGTTACTTGTGGGAGTTCAGGGCTTCAAGTTCATCTTTGCTTCACTGTAAAACAGAAATGAACTTTATCTACCTGCAGAAATATAACCTCATAACTTTCTATTCTGCACCCTGCCGGGGTTAAAGGACACTAGTGGTTCTGTGCTGTATCTATACTGGGACTGTCTTAGTTATAATATAATATCGGTACTGTGTGATGCATTTAGGGACCATATTATTATTATTATTACTACTGCTGACAGAGGCTCAGTACATTTCTTCGTATTTATCATCAAACAACATTTTAATTATTCGTAATCATGTTGAAATTACAACAAAACGTATAGCACTTCGATTTATTTATATTTATATATATATATTTTGCTAAACCAGTCAGCTCAGTAAAACTTTTCATGGTGGCACCTATTAAATCATGCCGCTTTAAATTTTTGTGTATTTTGTGCCGTTGAATCAGCTCACGGAGCGCATTCTCCACAAGGGGGCGCTGCTTATTCGTCTTATTGGCTCATTTTAAAAGAAAAAGTCTGAAATTTAAAAAAATAATAATAAGGAAAATGGGAAATTGTGTCGTTACTTGTTATAAAATACTTATTCTGTTCCTTTCGGAGACTGGCGCCCTCTGGTGGCCGGTGCTGGTATTGCCTCACTCGCGCGTACCTACGTAAATGTGATAATTCACGAGGAGATGTAGCTGTGTTATCGTTTTATTTCTATTTCTAACATATTTTAACCAAATCAAGCTGTGTAGAAAACATATTCCAGTGTGCCAGTGTAGCTGCAGCGCCGCGCCGCGTGTAGCGCTGCGCAAATATCACACGTGACCTCCTAGACATTTATTTTAAGCCTCGACGAGAGACGTTGTGCAGCTCCGGTTCATGTAAAGAGTTTGCAGAGTTTGTGCTTTTACCTTCTGTGAAGGTTCAACTGGGATGTTTTATACGGAGCTCAGTCTCGGTGAAAGGGACCGTTGGTTTTTGTATGTGTTGAAGTGGGAGAAAACACTAGAAGACTAGTTTAGAGCAGAAAAAACACATGAAAAGTGTTTTAAAATAAAAAATGTGTGAATTAGTTGTAAAACCAGAAGACAAAAGCATTTTATTTTTTACATCCAGTGATAGAAGAAGAAGAAGAAGATGGTCAGATGTTAGATTCAGTGACATTCAGGAAGTTACTTGTGTTGAATTTAAACTTTGTTTTGTTTTTTATCAGATAAAATATTTCTGTTCAGTTTTAAGATGTGACTGCAGCAAAGTTACAGCTCAGCAATGTGCTTAAAAAATGTACAATATATAAGTATTAAAATCCCTCAAATAATCCATAAAACCTCAACAACGCGTGGTCTGAGAAGTGCAAATGCAACAAGGAAGGGCTCCGAAAATATATACGAACTGGACGGTTCTCATTTTTGACATGTTTAAAGTCTCCAGGTTGCCTCCAGGGACGTTCTCTCCATCCTCACCTGTTGCTTTCACACATAATCTGAACGGACAACAACTACAACCGTGTTACATCTTTAAAACTGTTCAATCGTGAAAACCTAGACTGAAGTATTTTTGTTATTTTTTTTTGTACATCCAGTGTTACACAGCTTCCTACGTGTCCTCTGATTGACCAGCTGATTGTTGAACAGTGATCGCACACGGCAACATTTGTAAAAATCCTACGTGGTACTAATGATGTAATAAACTGCAGTACTTCAATATTCACCTCTGACATGTATGAAAATAATAAATTATTTGGAGCAAATTAAAAGCTGACTGGATCTCTTTTTATGTAGCCTGTATTATCTAGTTCATCTTTTCTTTGCCCCCTGGTGGCCATTGGTGGTATTGTGTGGTGGCGCCATAGCCTGTATAGACTGTAGAAAAATATGGACAACACATTCCCACTTCCTTCCATTGGTCAAACTAATGCTTGTATCCCGGGGATACGGGTGACGCCATCTTGTGCCAACTTTGGAGCCAGAGTCTGAGCTGTACTGTCTGAGGGCGGAGCCACGTTATCAATGATACAAGGAAATGTTGGATAATACACTGTACTTATTTATTTACTTATTCATCCCGCTCTCATGATCCTTCTGGACGTCATGGCAACTGCTAGTCATCATGATGTCACATCCTGTTTCTATAGCGTCAAATAACTAGATCAAAATTCACTTGAACATGCATCAGTATTATGTTAACTACCTAAAATGACAGAAACCATGTTTGGATAAAATTTATATGACGTGTACTTGAGTGTTTTAATTTGACCCAAGTCCCATCCACTAACATGGAGGAGGCGGAGCTTCTGACCTATACTGCAGACAGCCACCAGGGGGAGCTCTACTTGCTTTGGCTTCACCTTTAAGGAGCTGTCATGGTGTTCATCTTTATTTACAGTCTGTTGAAATGTGACAATAATGCGTGTAGTTTAATTTCATTCCTATTTTCAGTTTCATTCTCCTCGATATTTATTACAACGCTACAAGTCTTTAGTTAAAACGTTGGTTGGATGTTTTTGATTCATACCTAACTGGGAAACTTTTAGCATGGACAAAACAAAAAGAGGCTTTTAACGTGGAGTCATTACCAGGATGAGTGAATATTGAGGTATAAACATCTCAATGTATCAGGGACATTCACAACAGAGCGAAGCAGAAACACCAACAGAAACAGGCAAAGTAAATAGTAATAGATTAGCCCCAAATGTTGTGCCAGGTGGCTTTCCCAACCAGAATAAAGCCACCTGGTGTTTGGGTGGTATTAACATTCATTTGCATGAAGTACGTCTATTTGCCAACTCCACTGATGATAATAAGTGCAAAGCTAAAAGAAATATCCCTTTAAGACACATCTCAGGCTGTCTGTATAGAACAAAACTAAGTTGCACGCTCATCCTCAATGTGTGAAATTCACGAGGGACATTTGCAAGTGCTGCATCTGTGACGATACAGAGATTATCTGATGTAAAATCACATTAAATGGATAAGAAAATTCATCGGCAGCCTTTGAGAGCAAACAACAAGTCTGAATCAGAAAGAAATCAGAAACGATTTAGCATAAAAAGTTTATTTTTGTATCAAAAATGAAAAGAGTTTCACAGTGAACGATGGCTCACTCTTCTGCATAAAGGAGGCCGGACAGATCGCAGCAAAGATCAGCAACATTCACATCTATCGTGTCTTAACTATAATGAGAGCACATACCACAAAATATAATTTCATCTGTCGAGTAAGAGTCAACAAAAAATGGGATCAGGAATAAAACACCAAAGGGCTCAGAAATCACCATCAAAAGGAAACCGGCTTCAACAAAATCAAATCCTGGAGATGTTTAAATGTTAATATAATATAAACTTTATTCTAAATGCAGAAGAGATAAAGATATATTTTATTTTAATGGTTGGATTCATCCGACTGTCCAGTTTATAAATAAGAAAGGAACAAAACGCTGCACAAAGACTGAAAAAAATCATGATTATTTATATGAAAACGAGGCTTAGTGTCAAACTGCATTTAATTTATTTATGGTTGAGTATAAAAAATAAATCAAAAACTGGGACAATTTTTAATATTTTATTTATACTTTAAGAGAACAGGTTTGCTAAACCCTTTGTGGGAGCTCTTGAATAGGGCTGAGCTTAAAGAGAGATTTAATTAAAGGAGCATTTAGTTGCGACACTGCTAAACGAATAAGGCTGACATTATTATATATATATTTCTTTGTCAACAAATCCCAGTGATTCCAACTGCAAATGAAAAACGCATCTGAAATATTATAAAAAAATGAAGAAAATAAATATTTTATTCGTTAAAACAGACTGTGCAGTAGTTTACACGGCGCGTGGTTCTAGTGGTGCAGGTGGACCTGTGTCCTAATAAATAAGCAGTGACTGTATAATGAAAAAGAAACACGTCTCCAAGTCTTTATTAGTTTGACAGCTACAGACTTCCACAGAAGACATCTGAAGTAGGGATGCACAGAAATTTTTTGGCTGAAAATGGCCCGAAAGTGCATTTTCAGTTTTTCGCCGAAAATTGCCGCGGTTGTTGCTTGCATCATCACAACATCCTGTTTTGGCGATAAAATTTCAGCCGAAAATGGCCCGAAGGTGCATTTTCGGTCGAAAAATGTCGGACTTTTATAGCCGAAACAACACGTGCAAGCAACACCCACAGCAATTTCCGGCCAAAAAGTTGGCCAAAAAGTGCATTTTTGTTTTTTTGTCGGAAAATTTTCGGACTTTTATCGCCAAAACAACACATCCAAGCAACACCCACAGCAATTTTCGGCCCAAAACGGCCCAAAAGTGCACTTTCGGTTTTTGGGTCGAAAAATGTCGGACTTTTATCGCCGAAACAACACGTGCAAGCAACAGCCGCAGCAATTTTCGGCCAAAAAGTCGGCCAAAAAGTGCATTTTGGGTTTTTCGGCGGAAAATTTTCTGACTTTTATCGCCAAAACAACACGTGCAAGCAACAGCCGCAGCAATTTTCGGCCAAAAAGTCGGCCAAAAAGTGCATTTTGGGTTTTTCGGCGGAAAATTTTCTGACTTTTATCGCCAAAACAACACGTGCAAGCAACAGCCGCAGCAAATTTCTGCCAAAAATGGCCCAAAAGTGTACTTTCGGTTTTTGGGTCGAAAAATGTCGGACTTTTATCGCCGAAACAACACGTGCAAGCAACAGCCGCAGCAATTTTCGGCCAAAAAGTGCATTTTTGGTTTTTCGGCGGAAAATTTTCGGACTTTTATCGCCGAAACAACACGTGCAAGCAACAGCCGCAGCAATTTTCGGTCAAAAATGGCCCGAAAGTGCATTTTTGGTTTTCGGCGAAAAATTTTTGGTGCATCCCTAATCTGAAGTGGTGTAAATGACAGACGTCGCTACGGCTGGGTTCAAAACGTCTGCTGCAAAAAAAGTTCATCAGTCATCGAAGTACGAACTGCTCATTAATGGTTTTGGTCTTTTCGTGGGGTTTGTTGGACAACGAGAAAAATACATAATATTGTAGGCTTTAAAAAAAATAAAAATGAAATCTGTCAGCTCCAAACACATAAACTACGGCATGTAAAACTATGTCCTCTGGAAATTCACTTTTATTTTTATACAGACCACCTCTTTCCTCTTTGAGGAAAAAAAATAGAAATCAGCTGAAATATAAAAATGTAAACAGACCGGCAGTGAGCTGACAGCGCAGGCACTGGTTCTTACCTAAAGCACACCAACTAGAGTTTAGGGTTGGAGTAAAGGGCAGCCGTCTTTCCCAGGAGAAGCTTTTAGCTCCGTATTCAGAGCAGCAACAGACTTATTTCAATGCTACTTCCAGATGTCAGGAGTACAGACATCTGGCTGATTGTAACGTCGAGCAGTTCTGGACGGTGAAGACTTCGCCGCACCCAGAATGTGAGAACAGACAGCCAGCGTTTCCCAGCGTGGAGAAAAGTAAAGACTGCTTCCTCAAAAACCTCCCGTCAACGTCGGCTTTCCAGTAAATAGTAGTTTATTGTTTCATTACATTATTAAATGTGACGTGAGCTTCAAACGTCACAGTTTTCCCTGTGTGTCCCGGCTGAGGATGCCTCTTACATGCACTGACTCTGTCTGTACAGGAGAAATGTCACAGTTCTGAATTTCTGACAGCAGAAACGTGTGCTTTCAGGAAGTCGGCCCCCGGGTCGCGGGCGACAGGGTGGAAGAACCTGTGAGGGTTCAAAGGTTAAAAAAGGGTCAGTCTGAGTCTGACAGGACGATGATCTCATCTGGGTCACACTGGGTCGCCACGTTGACCTGGAAACACAAAACAGAAGCAGAGTTTGTAAAAACGGGTCGGAAGCAAAACAGGATTCAACACAGAACCTCTCCTAAGAGGAATGCAGCCTTTCATTCATTCATCTTCTGTAACTGCGTGTCCTGTGAAGGGTCGTTGGGGGGCTGGAGCCTATCCCAGCTGTCCGGACTCCAGACAACCATTCACAATCACACCTACGACCAATTTAGAATCACCAATGAACCTAACCAGCATGTCTTTGGACGGTGGGAGGAAGCTGGAGAACCTGGAGAGAACCCACGTAGACACAGGGAGAACATGCAAACTACACACAGAAGGTGTGCACCCCTGAAGGTGCACGCGTACTAATAAATCACCGAGGCCACTCGTTTGTTTCTCCCACCTTGTTTTTCTTTGGAGGCGGCGTCGACTGTGAGCTGCTGACCACTTCCTCGGTGGGAGTGTCCGCCCGGGTGGACTCTGCGCCCGGAGGTGGGCTGCAGCTGAAAACACCCATATCCAGAGTGATCTCGGTCTCACTGAGAAAGTAGAAAGACGTAGAGAGGGTGGGTGAATCCAGTAGAATATATGTCAATGATTTAAATAAAACGTGGTATTTATTGTGGTACAACAACTTACCTGTCCTGGGTGATGACGTTGTTTCCATTTCGGGGCTCTGTCGGCGTCATTTCCTCCCTCTTCCTCTTCTGGCTCCTCGTAGTTCTAGGGCTCGGAGGCGGCGACGTCCCGTTGGTCGTCTGCGTGTAACATCTCTCTACAACGACTGCTGGCGGCGAAAGACAAGGCGTCCCATTGGTCTCTGCCTGGGAGAAGCCCGCGGGGGCGCCCTCTTCGACTTTGCTGGTGCTCCCCACCACACCCGAAAGATGACTGGAGGAATCCACGGGTTCGTCTAGCTTCCCGTTAGACAGCGGCCTCTGCTGGTCGTCGGCCTGCGCGGGCTCCGACTGGCTCGGGCTGTCTCTGGGGGACGTGATGTTGGACAGCGGCGAGATTTGGGACTTGCTGTCTTCAGAGACAGGACTCAGCCCGCTTGTGACCGGCTCGTCTTTCGCGCTTCCTTCTTCGCCTGCTGAGACGCTTCCCGTCTGGTCGTCGGTCAGATCCTCCTTGTTGGCGCCGTCGTCCGCTCGCTCTGCCTCGTTGCCGTTGGGTTCCTCGTCCTCATCGTCTACAGGGAGAGAATTAAGGAGCACAGCACATTTGAGATTCAAATTAAACCCTCAGAGGCTTAATGTCGTGGCCTTTTCCACTCTACGACCCCATAATGAAATGTCTCCAGTTCATGTCTCCAGTCTCACCTGGTCCGTCCTGCAGAGCGCTGGCCTGGATCTCTTCCTCTATGTCTGGGTCTGATGACTGATCATCCTCATCATCATCTTCGTCTTCCTCTTCCGCCTCCTCCTGCCCCTCCTCCTCCCCCTCCCCCTCCTCCTTTACCACTCCGTTGACCTCTTTGGTTTCCACTTCCTTTTCTGATTTGTTGCCCTGTAACAGCAGAGCGTGAAACCAAACAGCAATTTAACAACAAAAAAAAGTTCTATGAGCTTTAAGTGGCTGAAGTGGGCTGGGCTACTTCCTTCAAATAATTTTCTATTTTTTTTATGTGGCCACTGGGATCTATTTCAGTTTATTACCAAGCAAACACACATTCACTGACTGAGCTGTACCGTACAGAACAGCGAGTTCTTCATGAATTAAATGTCGTTCCGTGCGTAAACATGAAACCAAAACACCAAGAAACGCCCCGTGGTGATTTCCCTCCTTCACCTCTTTGTCCTTGTTGTCCCTCTCCATCCGTTTAAACCTCTCCTGCTCCTCCGTGTCCTCTTGTTTCACGGCGTACTTGGTGATGACCTCCTCCAGGCGAGTCAGGGCCACCTCTCTGTTGGACCGCAGCCTCTTCAGCAGCGTCGTGTCCTTCAGAGCCGGATCTGTGGCTGTGGAGAACGCAGCGAGAATGAGTACAGCAAAAACAGTGGCGATAAACCGCTATGGTGCTCTGTGGACATTTTTATCAAAGGCTCTAATGTTTATAGACATGTTAGCTTTAAAAACAGCATGAAATTAATTTCAAACCTTTGAAAAGGACAGTAAAGAACAAAGCAGAGTACTACAGGAGCTTATAAGGTACTGCGGAACCTAAACGCAAGAACCTATTTATACTTGTGCGCTCGTCAGCCTGGCTCGCTCTGTAAAAACGCCACCCTAACACTAGACGGTGCTGCGTCTTTTTTGCCAGTTGGGTTAAGTTTTGTTCCACTTCCTTGTTCCAACAATGGTGACTATAACTTTTGCCGAAATTTCGCCCGAAATTCCGTCGAACACGAGTCGTACAAATGTCCGTGTCTCCAAACCTCCTCAGTTAACTTCACCGATTCTTTACTGATCCAAAACAATCAATTTGAAAATTGCTGCGATGGAGAAGCAGCCACAAATACTAAAGCGGAAACACGCTACAACCAAGCGGACCAATCACAGCTCTTGTGGTCTGTGTCGCCGTGACGCGTGGACACATTTCTGGGGAGGTGCACGTCAGGCCACGGCGTTAGGGTCTGCGTCAACTTAACGCAGAAACTGCCTATAAGTTTCTAGCTACTTGTGTCTCGCGTTTGTATTCAAGAGCCTTCCTGTGTAAATCCTACCAGGCTTGTAGGAGTCGGTGAGGCGCGAGCCGAAGTTGTACACCAGGTCCAGGTGACGTCGCTCCTGCATGCGGCTCCCCGTCTCTCTGAAGGCCTCCTGGGCGATCTGGTTCAGCTGCTTTCTGCTCAAGCACAGTTTGTGGCGCTCGTTGGCGCGCAGCACCTGCTGGAGGATGTCCTGGTAGTCGGGGGGGTCCCTCTGCGCCTCAGGGGTGTTGATGAAACGCTCGATCTGACGGGAGGGATAAAATGCAGAGGATACATTTTAAAGTTCTGCCGTTATGCCTCGTGTAATGTCCTCAAAGGGTTTTAGACAGCAGGAACAAGAAAGACACTCTGCATACTCTGATTTGCCAGCGTCCAAACCACTTAAACTCACCCTCCTGTTGATCTCAGGATAACGAGTGCCGCTGTAGGGGATTCTCTGCTCAATGACTCGGCCTGTTAGAGTGTTGCAGCCTTTTAGTTCACACAGCTTTTCATAAATTTTCATCATCTGGAAAAGAAAAAAAAAAGAGAGAGGAGAAGTCCCAGGTGTCAGTAGCTATCCTCCAATCGGCGTCCTTGATTTAATCCTTGACCGCAACCTTATCTACAGCACCAAACTCCAGACCGACCTTGCGTTTCAGCTTGTGCTCCTGGATGTACGACGAGTCCTCGGCTCCAAGGTCGTCCAGGCTCAGCTCGGCCTGTTGCAGCCGGCTGATCTCGTCGTTGTACACCTTCAGTAGGTTTTCCAGGTACGCGATCTGAGAGAAAATGAGTACAGACATGACGGTTTCCCCCCACACAGACGTCTGAAGTTTAACAGGAAACGTAATTTATTTTCACTAACCTGTTTCCTGGACGCCCTTTTAGCCTTTTTCTCCGCTAGCGGATCCTCCTCTTTATTGTTCTCCTGCATCCCTGAGATGGAAGGTTGCTCATTGTCCGGCTCAATACCCTGTTGGCCCTCATCCGTCTTACCTCTCGTCTTGTCTTTGCTTTTGAGCGTAACAGAGGTAGATTGGAAACTGCTTGATGTTGAGGTAGAAGGTCCGGGCTCCACCTTGGTGAGGACCTGCCTTTTCTTGGCGGCATGCTGCCTGAGTACAGTGCACAGTTCATTGATGTAGACAAATGTTTTCGAGTGGTTGGCCTGAGCGCGGGTCAAACATCGTCCCAACGTGTTCCTGAACTCCACGGAGGACAGGTAGTCAGGGCAGGCCTTGGTATGCTTGGCTTGGAGGAAGGTCAGGACCTCGGGGCAGTCGTTTGTGAGAGCCGAGCAGTGCTCCACAAACTGGAGAGAGAGAAAGGAAGAGTGAGACAAAGAAAAGAGGAAGTAAAGGGTCAAAACTTGTATCCAACGTGAACGTATTCATCGTTTTGGTTCATCAAAAAGTTGTTTTTCTTTACAAATCTACAAAACCTTCAGGGGGGTCAGAGTATAAAGAAGGGAGTACATAATAGTCTCCATTTAATACAATAATTACAGATGTGTTTAACCATCTAGTAAGTATTCAAACACTCGTCTGCGCCCACCTCAGTGAACAACTTCTGGTTCTCCGCCTGCAGAACATGTTTGTTCTTCTTCGTCGAGGCAAAAGGTGACTGGGAAATGTGGGTGGTCGTCGGCAGCTGAGACTTGAGAGGAGAGACATTTTTGGCTTGCTGCTCAGAGGACGAGGCAGGGGCAGGGGCAGAGGCAGAGGCCGGGGCAGCGCAGGACGGCTGAGGACTCGCCTCTTCTTCATCATCAAGCACGATTATCCTATCTGCCATCCAGGCAGGAGCCACCGCCATCCGACAGGTCTGTTGCTTCTGTGATCAGAAAGTACAAACGGAGGGGGGATTATGATCGGGGTGGAGTGGTGAAAACATCATGTTCCAGCGTGAAATATAACATTTATAGTGGCTCAGTGAAAACATGAAAGTGGTGTCCAGTGGAGGACATGTGAAGAGGTCACCCTGAATTTGACTAAGGACACATTTCTTGAATCACAGATCACTGGGAGACAGACTCCAGCAACATCTGACTAAATATCTAACGTCATCGTCAGAAGTCAGTCATATTAAATCGTCACTGCTTCTTTACTGAACTACAGACATTCAGATCATCAGACAAAGACTTAAACGAAGCTTCCCCGTCCTTTCCGTTCCTTATTTTTGAGGAAGTCAAACTTGCTTCTCATTTGAGATCTGACAAAAACAAGAATGTGCAAAACCAAATCATATTTTAACAATTTGTTGATTCATCTAAAGCTAATCTGACGGCTGATTAATATTTTTCAGTGCCACAAGCTTTTCTACTTTCACTTTTATGACAGCAAACTGAATCTTTTGAGGGGGGTGGGTTAGCACAAAAGAAACGTGGCTTCCGGAGACTTGTGTGGCCATTTTCACTTTTGTGTATCATCCATAAGTCAGGAAAGTGTTTACATATGTAAAGCTACTGTGAAAGTATTCTTAAGGAGAAGCCATACACTGAGAGAGCCCCCTTTTTGTATCAGGGAGTGAAGCCATTTAATTAGCTTTAGCATTATGCTATCTCTCGTTCTGTAAACGGGCAAACACAACAAGAGATATGTTCCGCATACATTAACAGTTGAACGAAACTAAAGGATAACCAAGCTTGAACACAATCAATGCCTTGCGATTAGCGTTAAAAAGGCGTGTTTACACACATTAAGGCATACTCACATAGAGAGACTTCTCGTTTAGGAGCAGTTTGACGTGACAACAAAGGAAGACAACGGTCCAACACGGAGCATGTTTAGAATTCTGTTAGTTAGCTAGCGTTAGCATTCAGTAGCTAGTTAGCATTGTGACTTTACTAAGTGAGCAAACGGCGAATCAGGACAGCTCCGCATGCTGTCTTTTATCACGCGACTAAAAACGCAAAATTAAAATCCAGAACACGCCATAAAGTCGTGCATTTACATTCCCTCGGACTTTCTTTTCACCAACATGAGGCTCGTCAACTTAGCTAAGCTGTGGAGCCGAGATCGAAAAACGAACCCGCTAAAGCCCATAGCAGCATCAAGGCTTCTGATTGGTCAATAGACGCGTTCTCGTCAGTAATCTCGTTGGCCATTGGACGCCGTGCTGCCGACCCGAATGAACCCGTTGATGATTTGACAATGTTCCGGAATTTTTTCTAAAAAATAAAAAATAAATTACAAAAACAAATAAGATTCACCCAGACGGATTCTTGTACTGAATTATAAATTACTAATGGTACATAAATACGTAAACAAATAATCAGAAAGTGTGATTATCTGGCGACAGGTTGGGATAAAAACTATAAACTGTACTGAATTTATTGTTTTATTCCTTGTATGGCTATAATTTATATGTCATCAAATCCATAAAATCACATATCAGTTTATATTCGCAATTAAAGCGAATCGGCTGCAAAAATTTAAGCGCAGAGTGTGGCATTATTCTGAAAGGACAAAAGGAAGTCACTCTATCTCATGACTTGTCAACAGGTTAAATGTACCAGATACTACAAACACCACAGTAGGTTTACTTGTTCATTTTACTGCATTGAAACTATTAAAGTTCTGCAGTAATATACACATTTCTTTATTTTCCAAGCACAAATGTATATGTGACAAAATGAGTGAACAGAAAAACTGGGAGCAGCATGTTTCAATTGTTTTTTTTATTTCACATAAAACCAGAGATCAGCAGGGTTGAGCTCATTCTGATGCTGCGTTTGAGTTTTTCCTTCAGCACAAAGACGAATTCTTTTTGTACCATTTCCTTCACGTTTCATTGAAACACCAATGTGAGAATGTACGTATTTTAACTTCTCTGCGTGCACAAAAAAATGGGATTGAGTTTGGACAGAGAGGAGTGTCACTAGGGATCATCTACAAATGGAAGCTCTTATTTCAACATATTATCATTTTCAAATTTGTTTCTTTCGCTTTTCCAGTGTTTGTGCTGCAACAGATACTGTATGTCACCAATAAAAAAAGAACGATTAAAGAAATATCACATCATCTTTACACCGAGCAGAAGCAACATGTCCGTTCCTGAATAGAAAAATAATGAAGGAAAAAAAAAAAACTAAAACCTGTTGAGCCAGAATTTAGTTGACTAAACCGAAATAAACTGTGTACAGGAACAGGTGGACAGCCACTCCTTAAAGATTCAATATCACCCTCCAGATCAGTTGACGCCTTCGTCGTTACTTCTCTTTCTATGAGGGGAACAAGAAGACATCATTGAGATCAAACGCCAGGCAGCAGCTCAGAGGCAATAAAATAAAATATGTAACATGAATATAAACACATTCAGAGTTTTCTGTCTTAATGTGACGTTACCTTTTCTTGTTTTTCAGCTTCATCTGAGCCTATGTAGTGAAATAAAAGACAAAAAGTCAGATACAGAAATAAAAAAATATAAATCTAACGGACTTGTTTATGTTTTTACTTTTTTTTTCATTTTATTCAAAAGCTGAGATCATAACAAGACTTGTTGCGGCTTTAAGTCATCAAATGGCTGTATATAATTAATAAATTAAAAAGTATTGTCAAAAAAATTACTACCTGAGCTGGTAAAGGTCCACGAGATAAACTTGATGAGCCCGTAGAGCACAAGGGCCACACCAACCATAGCCATCGAGTCTTCAATGGATGGAGTACTGAACCCTGGAAAGAATAAAACAAATTCAGCTTCTAACTGGTTTCCAATCGTCTGACTTTCATCTTTATGTTGGGTGAAAATAATTATTTTGGACCTGGACCTTCAGTTATAGTAGAAGATATAATTAAAACAATGTTTGAACCACTGGAATTCTCTCAGAAATCTGAAATCCAGCAGCTACATGCAGCTATAGATGTTAATTTTTCATTGAACTTTGCTAAAATATTAAAATATATTCAGAAAACCGTCTCGTCTGACAGTATCAGTTCTATCTCTCTTCTCTATTTCATCTTTGCAGTCTGGTGCTATGCTGACACCAGAAGCACTTTCTTCCATATCCACATACCGATGAGATTGAGGGTCACGCTGGCCCGTCGTGTGCCTCCAGGATGGACAGCCACGCAGGTGACCTCCCCTCCTCTGCCCAGGTCCAGCTTAGACGTGTCGAGCTCCAGCCGGGCGCTCTGGCTGTAGGTGCCGTCCCAGGCCTGCCGGTGGCCCGTAACGCTGCCTGATCCCAGGGGCGTAATTTTCCCATCGGTCCCTTTAAACTCCCAGCTCACCTCCAGGGTTAAGGGGGCGAAGCCGGACGCTTCACACTGGATGTTCAAGGTCTTACCTGGAACAGTGAGGGGCAGAGGGGAGGGGTGGATGGAGAGAGAGGGGGGCTCTGGGTAGAGAAGGAAAAAAAAGAAGAAAGAGACAATTTACTTTTAGTAAGTAAAGTACTAAAAGTAAAGTAACTTAAGGTAGAATTTCTCCCTCACCTACGATCTCAAGCTCTATTGCCACCTGAGCCACCAGGTACGGCAGAAACACCGTACAGATATACGTCCCTGAGTGACGCACTTGAGCCTCCTCCAGGATCAGCGATGCGTTCCCTTTCTCGTGCAAAGCCTCAAAGTCTAGCGTGGCCCCTTTCTCTTGTGTGTCAGCCAGGCGGTCCGTCTTGCCGTCATAGGCCAGGACGAGTCGCCCGTTGCCCCTGAACTGGTAGCGCCACTCGACGGCGAAGCCTTTCCCAGACAGAGGGGAGGAAGGGTCGGCCCAGAAGCCACAGTCCAGCAGCACCGGTTCCCCGAGTCTGGACTGCACAGACATCGTTTTACTGGTCACGCTCAGGATCACTGAGGACACAGACCGTGAGGAAAAGAGAGTCAAACAGCCTCTCAGATACAATAAAGCTTTCTTCAAACATATTTTATATTCCTACCATTCTGCTCTTTAGTCCCTGTAGGAGCACGCATGATAGTAGATACGCCCAGTGGTTCATTGAGGCCATGAAAAGCAGCTGAAAACCAATCAGCCTGCAGGTATGCGGGGCTGAGGGCAGACTCTGTGAGCGAAAGGACCCACTTGAGGCTGGAGGGCTGCGGCAGGAAGGGGTTGATCTCACAACGGGGCTTCTCAACGGAGCCTCTGGGAGGGTTGAGAGAGCGGTGGCAGAGAGTGGCAGCCGGGTCTGAGAGAACAGGGTAACACAAAGATGATGCTCTCAGATCCTCACTTTACTAATATATCTTAAAATATATACTAATACTGATATAGAGAAAAATGTTAGAGAAAGAGCCAACAACAAAGAATCCACAATGTACAAATATTCCTGACATATGCACACTACAGCTCTCATACGTCCAGATAAGTCACGTCCTGTTCAGAGAGTCACTGTGAACTAACCGGTGATGAAGTAGATTCTGTCAGGGCTGATGTCGGATGGAGACTTGCGGCTCTCTGTACTCTGTTGGTCAGTTCTGATGTGAAGCAGGGATTTCTCCTGGCTCGTTGCTCCAGTTAAGCCTCCTCCTCGACCTGCTTTCTCCTGCACAAACCAACACTCCAGCACTGGACATCTGCTGCTGCTGCTGCTGCTGCTGCTGCTGCTGCAGGCTTCAGCAAACAAATATTAAAGAAAACTGGAAATTAATAAAACACAGATTCATAAAAATTTAAAAGTAAAACTATAATTCTCTTCCGAACCAAAAACTCCATGACTGTCCTCTTGACTTAAATGTTCACCACTCTGTTGCCCTCAGTTTTTACATTCATTTCATTGTTTGGCCTCCGTACAACAAATCACAACAAATGTGACCAAATATGTAGCATGCATCTTTCTCACAAAGTTCAGCATATCCATTAATTCATTTTCTATAACCGCTTGAGGGTCGTGGGGGGACTCCAGTCTATCACAGGGCTAACACAGAGAGACAGACAACCACTGACCCTCACACCTACAGCCAGTTTAGAATCACCAATGAACCTAAAGAGCATGTCTTTGGACGGTAGGAGGAAGCCGGAGTACCTGGAGAGAACCCACGCAGACACAGGGAGAACATGCAAACTCCCCACAGAAAGAAAGGCCCCAGTCGGCCATGATGGATTCGAACCCAGAACCTTCTTGCTGTGAGGCATCAGTGCTAACCACTGGGCGGGGCTTATCTGGAGGCAAAACAATCCACAGGAATACAGCTAAGTCTGACTAGCAGTTTGGCAGGCTTGATTTTGACAATGGTGGAAGAAAATGTGAGTATTTTTTAAAAATCTAAATATGTATAATCACTCACTCCCCGGGACTAGAGTGTTAACATTATGGTATGATATGCCGGTGGTCTGACCAGATGAATTTTGTGTTGCGTTGTGCCTAGCTAGTGGCAAGGTCAGAAAACAAACCTTCATAAGGCTTGGGTTATCGTGAACCAAACCAACAGCTACTACTTGGGTAAGTAGTAGCTGTTGGTTCCCAAACATTTCTGTCCATCACTACTGATAACGGTAGCTCATCATCGCCGTAACGTAGTCGTGGCATAGGCCGTAAAATAGTCTATTTTTTTACCCATATACTATTTATGATTTCATTTAGGTCATAAAATATATTTGTCTCTATTGTGATAATTAAACAAAAGTAAACTGAAGCTTGGCTGGTGGTGTGAAGTATTTTGGCCACCAGGGGGCGAGGTAGCCTACATCCTATATCACGTCACTGCACGCTTCTCGCGAAACTTCCTTTCGAAATATGTCGTTTTTAATCCAACCACGTTAAAGTTACACTTATATAAAGGATATAACGCAAATTAAGAGGTTGACCGCGTATCTGGACCGAATGCTAGATTCGGCAATGTTCTCACAAAGCAGAGGTATTGCTAGTACAGGATGAAGTTTAAAGTTAAATGTTTGAATTTCACCAAGCTGTTACATACTAGTGGATTTTTACCGAAACGGTGTTTGACCTGCATGAATCCACAAAAAAACGTCTTACTTTATATAACATTTAAAACAAACGGTGTGCATACAGTAGTGCTTTTCCTGTTTCGCCTATTGGCTACGACAGCAAACATTAGCCTACCTTGCATGAAGCAGGTAACAGCAACCAGGGTCAGTTTATAAACTGTGAAAAAGTTTTTCATGGTTATCTGTACTCCGTCTGCTCGCAGGTTCTCGTCTCTGTGCTATCAGACGCAGTAAATAAGGCCTGGATGGTCGCTTGTACCCTTGCAAACGCAGGATTCGTTTTACTTTCACTTTCACCGAGTCCAGCACAGTGAGACAGTTAAATTCCGGTTATAATTTTCAAAATAAAATAAAAACAAATCAACCACTGGCGAACATAGAAATGCATTTATATTTGAAAACGCTAAGATAACTCTTAACTTGGACAAGAATGAATGCACACAACCGAAAGTATGTTTCTTTTATTTATTTATTTTCTTTATTTTACAGTCAATGCTTTAAATTGGACTTTGAGACACTTTCCAATCACGCCGCTAGATGGCGCCCTCTATCCACCAACAATAACAATAAAATAATTAGTATGTAAGAGGTATAACATGTATTTAGACAATTCTGTAATTTTTTAAAAATGTTTTTTGGACACAATACTTGCCCGTAGGAGCTTCAGGACTAATTCTCTCTCATTTTTCCTGTTTGACTTTGACTTAGATAAACTTTATTGATCCACAAGGGAAATTGCTTGGTCACTCTTAAGAACCACAAGTAAAAGAAAGATTAAATAAAATAAAATAAAAGGCAGACTGGTTCCTTTCTTTCTGTGTGGAGTTTGCATGTTCTCCCTGTGTCTGCGTGGGTTCTCTCCAGGTACTCCGGCTTCCTCCCACCGTCCAAAGACATGCTGGTTAGGTCCATTGGTGATTCTAAACTGGCCGTAGGTGTGAGTGTGAATGGTTGTCTGTCTCTCTGTGTTAGCCCTGTGATAGACTGGAGACCTGTCCAGGGTGTACCTCGCCTCTCGCCCCAATGACAGCTGGGATAGGCTCCAGCAGGGCCCCGCGACCTTTCACAGGAACGAGCGGTTACAGAAGATGAATGAATGAATGAAATTAAGTAAAATAAAATCTAGTAATCTGTTGGAGAATGAGCTCCGCTGTCCCTCTATTGTCTGGTGTAGTGGATGTGACGGATTGTCCATGATGGAGAGCAGTTTGTCCAGTGTCCTCCTGTCCCTCACTGAGACAAACGTCTCCAACTCACTGCCAATGACATGACCAGCCTTTCGGATCAATTTGTCGATCCTACTTATGTCCTTTTTGCTGGTGCTGCTCCCCCAACAAACCACAGCAAAGTACAGGGCACTCGCAACAACAGTCTCCAGCAACTTGCTGCATACGTTGAAAGACCTAAGCTTCCTCAGAAAGTAGGGTCTACTCAGTCCCTTCTTGTCCACAGCATCCCTGTTGTCCCTCCAGTCCAGTCTGCTGTTCATGTGGACTCCCAGGTACTTATAGTGGACCACTACTTCCACCTCCAGGGCCTGGATGGTGATGGGCTCCACTGGTGGGCCCTCCTGAAGTCAATGACCAGGTCCTTGGTCTTGTCCACATTCAGGAGTAGGTGGTTTGTCTGGGACCACTCTACAAAGTCTCTGATCAGTGTCCTATACTCCACCTCCTGTCCATCACTAATACACCCAACCACTGCATCAGAGAACTTCTGCAGGTGGCAGGACCCAGAGCTGTGCTAGAAATCAGAGGTGTAAAGAGTGAACAGAAATGGAGACAGGACAGTCCCCTGTGGCGCCCCCACATTACTGACAACAGTATCAGACAGGGAGCCCCCCCAGCTGCACAAACTGGGGCCTGTCAGACAAGTAATCAGTAATCCAGGAGACAGTGGAGGAGTTGACACCCATCCTGAGCAGCTTCTCACTCATCAGAAAGGGCTGAATGGTGTTAAAAGCACTGGAGAAATAAAAGAACATGATCCTCACAGAGCCCTTCCCACCATCCAGGTGAGAGTGAGCGCGGTGCAGCAGGTAGATGACAGCATCATCCACACCAACATGAGGCTGATACGCAAACTGAAGAGGGTCCAAGACAGGGTCACCAGGGGTCTCAGTTGAGCCAGGACGAGTGTCTCTAGAACCTTCATGACATGGTCTGACTTCAGTTTGTGAACAAAGTATCTGGAAAGTTTGATGTGAAGTGGCTAGTTTTAACTAAAGAACAGTAAATAACACGTTGGGAGTGTTAAACACTTCAAAAAGAGCAATAGGCGGACCCATATAGACACTTTAAAAGTGTTGAGATTAACTCTGTTAGTTTGGGTAAGCTGATTTTGTTGTGTGGTGTGAGGGGCGCCTACAAGCCACTTGTCTACAACAGTGACAGTAGAAGGTTGAGGGTGATGGTGAGGCGCTATTAAGTCTGGTGTTGTGGGAAATGTTTATTATTTGGTCATCAAATATAAAGAATCTGCATCCAGACACCAAATCTGACCAGTTGTCTCTTTTTTTCCGTGTAGGGGCGTCAAACTCATTTTAGTTCAGGGGCCACATACAGCCCAGTTTGATGTCAAAGAGGCCAGACCAATAACATGATAGCATATTTACCTATAAATAACGACATCTCCAAATGTTTCCCTAAACCCCACATTTCTTAAGAAAAAGAAATGCAATTTCTATTTAGTTCTAGGTCTCAGTTGTTATGTCCATAAATATGTGTGAACCCTTGGAATAGCAGTTACTTTTATTGGAAAAATTGCACTTAATGTCTTCAATGTAATTTTTGCACTTTGCAAATTCATCCCATGGGCCAGATTAGACCCTCTGGCGGGCCGGTTTTGGCCCCCGGGCCATATATTTGACACATATGGCATAGAAGGAAAGACAAATCTGGATATATTATTCACTAAAAATGACTTGCTGAATGCATTTGGTTGACTTCTGTTAAATTCAGAAGTCTTCAAATACATATTCATTTGCAGCCCATGTCATGTGAATGTTTTAACATAATATTATATGAATTATTAAGACAGAAAGAAATATTAATGCTGTAAATGTATTTTACAGTATGTTGTGGGGATGTATCACCCTTGATTAATGCTGACTCTCAGTCGCTCCCCAGAGAACAATGCATTTCACAAATGGATGTATGTGCGTAGGTTGTATTTATTGTCAAATATGCAACAATTTTAGATAATAAATATCACAAAAACATCAGATATAATTTTATCCCTGCGTTTAATTTATTAAAACAAAGCAAATTGCATTATTACATCACAATTATTGCCGGTTCATCGGGTACACTAGTTAGAAAACAAATGCATTCTGATAAGATTAAACAAAGCATTAAACTTAAAAGTGTTTCCATTACTTTGACAACCCCAGTTTAGTCAGTGGTCTCGGCTAAATAAGAGAACCACTTCAGATGAACAGCACCAAGATTTAGTGCAGAACTCATACGTAACATAACAACGCATTGGTTTTCAATAGCGTACCTAATTAAGTGGCACGTGAGTTGTTTAATCTGGTGTGCGGGAGAAACCGAAGCACTCGGGGTAAACCCACAAGAACCAGTATTTACAAAAAAGGTGTCGTTGGCGGTACTTACGCTCTACTTACGTTTTGTCTGTCTGTGTGTTGAGGTCTTTTAACAGTCAGGTGGTGGCATACCATCATCCGTCCTTGGCTTCATCCATGTGACATTTGAATGAGGCTGTGGCTGATTGCTGGGTAGGGCACTGGTCGGTGAATTGCTAGGCAAGCCCAACATTGGTTCGACATCTGTTGGTTCGACATTTGTTGGTTCGAAATCTGTTGGTTCGAAATCTATTGGTTCGAAATCTGTTGGTAAGACATCTGTTGGTAGTTCCAGGTAGTCCTCCACTCTGACTTCTCTCAGTACCTCTTCTGCAATGTCTGGTGGAGGTTTGGCCTTGTGCAAGATTTTTTTATTGACCCAGGAACTTATCTTCTGACGCATCGGAATCGATGCCTTTCTAAGCTGTTCGCCCTGAGCGTTCAACTGTTTCACTAACTGGCAATTCATCCTGCACTCTTCGTTTAATCGGTCAATGATTCTACGTAGCTTGGTGTCACGATCAAGTTTCACACTGTCTATTTGTGTCTCCATCTGCTGGATCTGATCGCGCTGAGCCTTGAAGATCTTTTCATGATATTCCAGCTGTTTGGTGAGAGCGCCAATCTTATTTTCCTGCATTATTCGCGCGTAGTCCGAGGGTTTTTTTATCTCGTCTGTTAGATACATATCTCGGAGTTTGAGGATTGCCTTTTGCAATGCATTCGGATAATTAACTACATCTACGCAGTCCTGCAGATTCTCCTTTAAACGCAGCTGATGTGTTTCCATGAGGCTGATGTTCTCCTTCAGCTTGATGATCTCTGGTTCCTTGGACTTCAGTGCGCGAGACACATAGTCAAACACCTCAGTTTGATCCCTGTGTTTAATCTGGAGCGCTATGAGGTCGTCTGACATTTTCTCTTCTTTCTTCAGGTGGTCTTCGATCTCATTTTCTAGGGTTGTGATTCTTCCCTTCATTTCTGCAATCTGACAGATGAGGGAATCATTTTTGGCCCTTTCATTCATGATATGAGATTGGACTTCTCTCCTTTCTCTTGTGACCAGTAAATTCTCAGAAGCTTTGGTTTTAATTTGAGTGTTCAGGTTTTGTATGGTGACCTTAGACTCATCCAGTCTCTTAGTCATAAGCAAGATTTCCTTATTCCGGCCTTCTAATACCTCATTCAACTTATTTATCTTTCCGTCCAGCTGCCTACACCTACTTCGGTTCTCAGCCCTAAAAGCAGACTTTTCGCTGTTTTGCTGTCCAATGGTGTCCTCCCTTTTTTGTATATCTGCCTTTAAAGTCAACACTTCAAATTCGTCATCAACCACAGTTTTATGAAGCACCTTTTTAAGGGTTTTCATCTCCGTTTCATAGTGGCTCTTCATTTTGGCAAAATCATTTTTTGCCTTGTCTTCTTGTTCTTTCAGTAACTTTGTTAAGTTTCCCTCCAGCTGATTGCATTTCCTTTGGGCCCTGTTACGCTCTTTGGTAACTAACTGAAGCTGCTCACTCAGTTCTTTCACAGTTTTTTTGCTTTCTCTGGTGCATTTATTTAACTGTGTTTTCAGATCGAGGGTGATGCGATCTTCATTCTGCTGGCTCTGGAACTCTAAAGTCTTTATGGTGGTCTTAAGGGCTTTCTCATTTGTTTGTGAGGAGTCAATCAGCTCCTCCTCCCTTTTTGTGATCTCTTTGACCTGTGCCTTGAGACTGGCGTTTTCCTCCTTAAGCTCTTCTACTTCACATTTTAGAGATACAAGGGTTTCTGTATATATTTTCTGGTCTGTGTCAAGTATTTCTTTGAACCAGCTCAGATGGTACCTAAGGGCTTTGCCGTCTATCGATTCCATTGGTCCTTCTTTTTGTCGCTGTTTTAACTGTGGCTAAATAATGTAATTACGATTATTTGAATTTGTCGTACAATTAGCTCTTATCTGGATATGAACTAAAACAAATAACACGCCTGTCGCAACTTCCACTAGTCAGTGTTGGCTAACCTGGCCTCCTGAGAACCTATTTAAAGGGCTGAGAATATGAGGTCATCACATGACATCACGACTGGCTTTGATCTCAGCCTTTGATCTCAGCCATGGCTGCCTTTGAGCTCAGCCTGTCATCCCTGTTGCTATGCAACATATTTAAAGGTAAACACATGGTCACGTGACCTGCATCTACCAGACAAGGTTCTAGAGTCTGACCCACCACTGCCATCAGGTCAAACAAGCTTTTGTTTTATTTTTCTCAGTGTTGCCAACTTGGCGACTTTCTTTTTTGTCAAAAGCAACTAGCGACAAATCTTGCGACTTTTTCTGGTTTTATTGGAGACTTTTCTAGTGTCTTGGAGACTGACGTGAAAGCACACATCGGTTTTCAGTTACTGTCCTCAACAAGCAGTAACCCTCCCCCGTCCCAAAGCACTCACAGGCGGTCAGTCTCACAGCAGCCCCGCGCAGCAGCAGTCAGGTGAGCCGGACAGGTGAGACCCACGCCGCTCCGCGTCCAGACTGCAAATGAATGGCGCATGCGCAAAGCTGCCGCTGATCGGGATGTAAATGTTTCTTCACTGTCACACTAAAATAAATAATGAAATAATAATCCATTTAGATTGTTAATTTTTGTCAAGTTAAAACCGTTTATACAAAAAAAAAATGTTAAAAATGTTCTAGTTATGGCAAAAAAATGCTCATGTTTTACTGTGACTTGTTGTAGGCTCCTAAATGGAGCATAAGGTTACTATAGAAACTAAACCAAACTTAAGAAAATTAAAAATAAATAAGTAACTCTGCCAGAGTGTCACTTTTGAGTCACTTTGCCAATACCAAGCCCGGATAAAGGAGTAGCGTTAATAATACAGGACAAAATTCATTTTGTGTGGCTAGGCAAAGCATTAGTCATGAAATTATTTTGAGAGCTGATGGCCTATTTCAATGGCAAAATAAAAAAAAACAAAAAGACAACCAAGAATCAACAGAAGAATTTGTAGTTCTATACATATTTAGGTGTTTTGTTTTTACTCACTTTTTGTTATTCACGTTATCCCTCTCTCCTACAGCGTCCATCACAATTACATCCAAGTGGCAAACTATGCGACTTCTAGCGACTTTTAGGACAGCCAATAGTTAACTTTCTTTACTGAGGAGTTGGCAACACTGGTTTTACACTTATATTGTTTACCTTGTGTGCTATGTACAATTATTACTGTTTTTACTGTAGTACTTTTTTACTAATAGCTGCAGGAACAAAAATACATTTCACTGTGCATTGTACTATGTAAAACTGTGCGTGTGACAAATAAAACCTCATAAAAATCTTATCTTACACTACACAAACCTCAGTTATAGAAGGAATCAACATTAGCATGAACATTTGGATGAACTGGATGAGAGAGGAGAACGGGACTAATGGCGTCTCTGTGGTTAGGACATGTAATGTCTGTGTGAGATTAGCCCATGATGGGGCTAACATGATGGGGCTAACAACAGCCCACAACATTGTTTGAGACGTGCAAAAATATTTCTGATTCGTTAAGACACCATGGCGGAGTAAATTAGACCCTGGTGGGCTGCCGTAGAATTAACATTGCACAGGAAACTCTGTTATTGTGATATCACTACATCAAATTTCATCTTAAAACAATGAACTCGTCTACGTAACTCTACAAATCTGTATACAAAAAATGCCTTGCGAAGAAAGGAAGAAGCTTCATCTATTTTCGATTTATTTTACGTTTCACTTTTTCTTGTCTTGTGCACTATCCTTACAATAAATTGCTGTGACATAGCAAATGTCCCCACTGTGGGATAAATTAAAGAATTATCTTATCTTTAAATCTGCCTTCTAAAAGAGGTCCTGTGCTCGGAGTTGGATATTTGGAATCTATCCCATCGGTCACTGGGCGAGAGGCGGGGTACACCCTGGACAAGTGACCAGTGTATCGCAGGGTTAAAGATAATTATTGTGTGTAATACAGTAATTTTAAAGTTAATGACCTCATAATCTTACACAAAATGTGTATAATAAAAATGCCTGATAGATAAGTGTGCGTAACCAGTTGGCTAAAAAAAAAAAACAACAAACAAACATCTGACATGAATTTCATCATGGAAGCAGTTTAATCCAACACAACAAATTGTCACTGCTGTACACAGAGTGTGCACATAACACAAAAGCATAAATGTAACTTAAAACACTTGAGTTTTAAAATGGTTTTTTTTTATATATAAAACGAGGAAATGGGGCTCACAAACAATCGGCACATATGTTAAGACATGAATAAAACCTTAAAGGATTTGGTCCTAAGCCTAAAAAAAAAAACATAGTAAAAATCTTGTCATCTTAAATTAACAGGAATGTAACTAAAACACACTGACCTACTAAACATAGCTGTAATTTTTTTTAGGGGATGTTTAGGAAGTTCGCTTATTCTTCTTCTTCTTCTTCTTCTTCTGGTGATCCGTCAGAGTCTTCCTTCACAGGCGTCTCAGCAGTCAGCGTTTCGTCTTTGTAGAATAAGAATATTGTTAATCTACGCACATTGTGACTTCATTGCAGCATCAGTACTTGGTCGATGTATAAACAATACCTGTTCTGTTTTTTTTCAGGCTTCCTGCTACTTGTTCGTCGTCACACCTCTCGAGATGTATTCTCAGGATTTTGGTCACTGATGGGTGTTTAGCTGCCTTGATTAAGGGTTCATCATCTGAACTGTTGCTTAAGGAATCTGAAACCAGATTAATTTAATTAAACATGAGTACATGACTGGTTTCTGTCATCTTCACATGCTCCCAGTGCTGAGGGCAGAGTGGTTACCTGTCACAGGCTTCTTTCTGGGCCTTTTTGGAGTTACGTTCCTCTTCTTTGGAGTTGAGGCCTTTGTTTTGGTTTTTGTTCGTACGTTTGTGCGTTTCTTTTTCACGACATTAATCAAGGGTTCGTCATCTGAACTTTCATCACTGAATTCTGCCAAACAACAGCAACAAGGAAAAGGTTTTGTAATGCTTAAGTGGAAACGTCAAACAATGTTTTGTTCAAGTTGCTGCTCAATTACCGCTTTTCTTTTTTGAAGCACTTCCTTGCGATGCTTTTCTCTTTGTGTTTTTCTTCACCGGTTTCCTCTTCTTGGCAACGAGATTCACCAGGGGAACATCGTCATCATCCTCATCATCCAAGCTGCTGTCTGGGGATGAAGAGTCTTTTAAAACCCAAACTCTTTGAATTTGAACCACCTGTGCTTAAATTTGTTTAAATTAGATTGCAACGACGAAGGCCTCTTACCTTCTAGAAATTTGTCGGTGTGTTTTGTTGCATTTTTCTTGTGTGCTGAAGTCTCTTTCTCTTTCGGTGCATCTGTCCCCTTCCTCTTTATTGTTACCAGTGACTCGTCGTCTGAACTTTCACTGGAAGTCTCAACATATTTCACTAGAACAAAAAAAACAAAAACAATTTCACTATAGATAATGCATTTTTGGTACAACTAAAAAGATAAAAGCTTTCCAGTTTGACCCACCCTTTTTCCTTGCTGCACTCCTTTTGGACGTAATAACTGGGGTTGATTTTTTTGATGGAACAACAGATGCTTTTCTTTTAGGACGTGACTGAACTCTCTTGGCAATTTCACTCAGAGGCTCATCGTCTGAGCTATCGTCCTTGTCCGGTGACGCTGTGTAAGAAAACGAAATCAAGAGTAAGTGTCAGATACAGAAGACAGAAGCTTTCTGTTGATGTTCCAGGTCCGTGAAGAGGAAACTATCCCACCTCTCTTCTTCCTCTCAACAGATTTCTTTTTCGCTGGCACGGAAAACGTCTTCTTTGCGGCTTTGGAGGGAACTTTGGAGATTTTTGCCAGAGGTTCATTGTCAGAACTCTCATCTGTGCTCAAACCTGAAAAGGTTAGATCAAGAAAAATATCAAAACAATCGGTTTAGGCAGAAAACACAGCTGAACAATAGCCAATGATGTGTGGTTATGTAGCCACCTGCATTCTTTTTATTTTTGCAGTTAGGTTCAGGTGGTGTGTTTTCCTTCTTCTCTTGTTTCTTGGGACGTGCAGTTTTCAACTTTAAAAGCGGCTCATCCTCTGAGGAGACGTCCGACGCTACAAGACAAAAACAAACAACAATTTAGTACAACAATCTCCATGAAAATAATTAACTTAAACACAATAAAAAAAACAAACTATCTGTTCTTTTGTCCTCAGCACCTTTGTCCTCTTTTGAGGCTACGCCCTGGGTGTTGCCGCATGACTTTTTCTCTTCACTTTGAGGCCTCATCAGGAGTTGTGACAGAGGAATAAGCTCATCAGAGCTGGAGGATTCCTTCCCTAATCAGAGACAGAATGGGATAAATATCAGTAAATAAATAGATTGACGAAGCACTGACGCCCAAAGTACTTGAAAAAAGCAATTCAGTATTAAGACTGCAGCAATACCATAGGGCAAAATACTCTGCTGACGTTATACAGCAATAAGTCCAAGTACAGGAGGTCAACCAAACATTAGCCACAAAATACATCCTAAAAGTACTTGTGTAGAATAGTATGAACGTGTTATCACATAAATTATTTTACTGGTTTATAGCATCTGATGTACACTCAGCAACTTAATGTTATAGCTAGCTGACATGGAGCTAATTTCACCTTATTCATGTACATGTGGGTTGTTGAGTATTGTAGAAGCTGTTCAGACGTTTTTTTTATTATTATTCTTATTATGCAAAATTGAAATCTGCATATACATCACTTACCTGTAACTTGCCAAAACATTAGGCACACGAGAGAAAACCAAAGTAGTGTTTACGTTTGAAACAGTGTCAGAAAGGTGGTGATTCAACTGGATGATCATTTTGGAGGAAGTCTAAAGTGTTTCCGTTGTCTGTCCGAGCCCACTGACTAAAATGGGACTGTCAAAATAATAAGGACACGTGTCGGTACTGCAACATAATACAGTTCAATATTACTAAAAACCACAGCCTCCAAAAAGAAAAGAGTTAAATCAAGAGCTTTCTCGGTTATTTTAAACCAATGCTGAATACCAGGACATTCCCGAAGCTAACATTTGTGCAAGGCTGTCATACTATTCACTAGTATACCTAATGAATTGGCAGGTAAGTGTTTATTAGTTGAACACAGTGGAGTAAAAAGTGCATTGTTTTGCTTGTCTCCGCCTTAAAATGTCTGCCTATTATAACGGTAATCAAATTAAGCTAGCAGCAGTTTCTTTATTTATTTATTTATTTATAGGCTACCTTCGCTGTTAGCTACGTACCTCGGCGACATGCCCCTTTAGCTCAAACTAAAAGGAATAGTGTTGACATTTCTACCTGGGGAGTCATGTACATTAGCGGGGAAACCGGCGGTGCTGCAGTCCATGTTGTTGGTCAGTATCCGTGCTACTGTGTACGCCTTTCATCCAAAACGCGCCAATTTGGCCCCCCCGTTAGCTTCTTGTGGAGTTGTGATAGCTTAGTACGTAGCTTGTTGTTTTCCGTGTCCTTTTTTTTTTTAGCAGCTCTACGGTGCGTGCTAGTTAGCCGAACTACGGCTGCAGTCACTGCCCCAGGAAATGTCAATAAACTGGTTTAAAAACGACTTTCCCCGGGCAATGCTGCTTTAATGTCCCAGTTCACGTTTATTTTGTTTTCTTCCGTGTAGCCTTCGCTGGTCGAGCGTTGATGACGTTCTATCGCGTCATTGGTCTACTGATTTCTTCTTCGTCTTCTTCTTCTTCTTCGATGCCAAACTAGGAAAAGAATCCAAATAAATACTAATAAATACTAAATAACTTCAAACATTGGCGACTTTTTTGAACAATGAATCTCTCTGTAACACAATAAAATGTTTTAATGTGTTTTGATGTTGTTTTTGTTTGTCTTTCTACAAAATAGTTAAGTGGCAAGTTGGTGCCGCATAATATCAAGTTATCGAAGAGAAAAAATAACAACATGCTTTTATTGAAAATGAGATTTAAATCCAACTGATTTTATTTTATTTCCGTGGCTTCAAGTCACAACATCCACAGTGTCACACGTCCATAGAAAAGATGGGCCAAACAGGATTTCCCGGATGCAGTCAGTGACTATACGGATGTAAAATGTGTTATAATTCCATTAAGTATAAAGTAGCCTTTAATGAAAATAATCAAATTAGAAAAAACATGTTTACAATTAATTATTTGGTCTGTAACTGTTTTATTCTTATTACATAAGTTTATAATAGAAGAAAGCAGCAAACACTACGTTCACATGCTATTCTTTTTTTAGCATTTATTTCTAGAAATTAAATATTTATTAATAAACAAAATGAATTTACTGATAAATGTTGTCATTTTGTTGGCCGACTTTAATGAGGAAAAAAATAAAAAGCCTTCATGAGTGAAACGGGTCACTGTGGCAGTTGATAGCTCTTTTTATTACACACATCCAAGATAAATACTCAAGCGCTGTAATGTCAGACATGTAGGACATGATCATGAAGATGCACTGATCCAGACAAAGATAAGCATCTACACATAAAGAAGAAACATTAGTCAACATTAATCAAAGAAAGTGAG
Organism: Chelon labrosus; assembly: GCF_963514085.1. Lineage (NCBI taxonomy): Eukaryota > Metazoa > Chordata > Actinopteri > Mugiliformes > Mugilidae > Chelon > Chelon labrosus. The sequence continues at coordinate 5,591,947 of NC_140349.1, forward strand.
GACATTGTTGTGCTGTTCCCCAACCTCAAACCTCAGGTACTTCAACGATCAGGAATTAATATGAGAAAGAAAGTGTTTTTTTTCCCCCTCCCTTTTGGTTGGTTGTGTTCATCGTTTAAACGTCCATCTTCAAAATTATTTCATTATTCGCTGGCTGGTGTTGTCCTGACCACATCCCTGAGAAAGTAAAAGGGACAACCTGGTGTCTTCTGATCAATTCAACTACTAATACAAATGATTTATTAGTTTCTTTTCTTACTGTTTTAAATCAAAAGTGCTATCACAGAAGTACTACTACCTACTAAAGATCTAACCGTTCGTCCACTCGACGTCAACCGTTCGTAGCAAGACATGAATCACAAATAATACAACTGAAATTCATTACGGCTGAATAAAACATTGGCAGGTAACTCTCAATAAAGTTATTTTAGAAATCATGATCATATATTAAGTGACAGAGAGCACACCAGTGTCTCATTCAGCCTCATGTCATTGCAGACTTGCAAAGAAGAAATATCATTAAACTCATATCACCCTGCTTTCCAGCCCAGCTGACACTCGCAGAGCTGCTTTCTATTCTTCATGCCGTGTTGTTGAGTGTTTTTTTTTTTTTTGCACCACAGCGTTTTACCTGATGTGTTTTGATAGAAGTAAAAAAAGTACTTTCCTGTGTTAAATATGTAGTACTAGGTCCTGGAGAGCCCTATTTCACCCCGCTTACTGGAGAGAGACTAACAGCGTCTTGATGATCAGACACATCACAGTACAGCAGAACATCAGGTCATTCACACAGTCTGAGTGGGTCAACGGCCCGTGGCTTGGTGCAACCTGCGAGTCCGTGCTGGTGTTTTTTGGTGTTTTTTTTTTTTTTTTTGAGTGCTGTGGGACGGTCGGGTTACATGGCAGCCATCTTGCTGGCCTCTCTGACCCCGCTGAGGTAGGCTCCTGTCACCGTTTGAGGGAAGTGTCTGTTGGTGGCCTGGCATCACAAATCAATAACGACAAATCCGTTAGAAGGGATTTCATATGCACTTTGAAAATCAGTTTATAAGTCTGGGACGTGACAGTGTCATCCTGACCTTTCTCACAGCAGACATTTTGGATGTGTGTATGAATTCAGATTCTTGAATTAACAACATTTAACATCAACAGTAAGATTAACTTGATTGACACTCAGGTCATTAAGTATGTGTTAAATGGACGTGGAAGATCTTTTGCACAAAAAAAATTAAAATAAAATCTTACAGCATCTAGTTACCAAAACAAGACCTGTGTATTTAAAGGATAATTCTGTATTTCCAGTTAGTGTGGCTCTATGGGTGATGTTAACTTTGCACTCTCCACCTCAAGAGTTAGCAAACCAGAGTGTGTAAGGTGATTAGGTCAGCTGGCATGTTGCACCGTTTGGAAATATTGTCTGTGTCTACTTTCAGTCAGACTCAAAAACTAACCACTAAAATCATGCATCAAGCTGCAGGGCACTGTAAAAAAAAACTCCTACACCTACATTCATTCATTCATTCATTTTCTGTAACCGCTTGTTCCTGTGAAGGGTCGCGGGGGTCTGCTGTCATTGGGCGAGAGGCGGGGTACACCCTGGACATGTCTCCACTCTATGACACCTACGGCCAATTTAGAATCGCCAATGAACCTAACCAGCATGTCTTTGGGCGGTTGGAGGAAGCTGGAGTATCTGGAGAAAACCCACGCAGACACAGGGAGAACATTCAAACTCCTCACAGAAAGCCCCAGTCGGCCCATGGATTCAAACCCAGAACCTTCTTGCTGTGAGGCATCAGTGCTAACCACCTCGCCACTATGCTGCCGCCCCTACACCTACATATTGGGTTGAATTATCCTTTATAATTACTGCTAAGGAAGGAGAAGATTGGCACCTATTGGAAGCCACATTTTAGTGACGTAATGGAGGAGGAAAAAACTCCAAAGACTCATTTGGTAAAGGACGCGTTACCTCGCCAGCAAAGAACACTTTTCCCTGCACGTCTTCAGCGAGGATGTCGTAGGCCTCACCGCTGCCCCCGGTCTTCACAAAGCTGTAGGACATCTGGGACCACATGTCTTTGCTCCAATGTGTGACGAAGAAATGCACCGGCTCTGGGACGTCCTAGAGAAACGTGACGACTTGAATTACTGCCCCCAGTCACACAGTTACAGTTCTCCCGTAAGAACCTTTACAGGAACTCAGGAACTTAACATGTTTGACAAAATAAATCCAATAGTATTAAGTTCAATTGAAATTGAATGATCAGGGTCATGGTTTTAGTCAGTGCCTGCACAATATTTCCTTTGAATGCTCAGACTTTAGTTTGCACTAGGGTTCTCTCAGCCACAGTAGGAGTTACTCTAAGTGTTGTAAAGCATCACCTGCTCTTTGAAAAGTTCACGCAGGACCTTCATGCACTCATCGACCACCTCCTTGTCCTCCATGTCCCGGACGGCAGGTACAGCATCACCGGCGATGACTGACATCAGCACAGATTGCTTCCCCTAGAAAACAAACAATTGTGGTTTTACACCTGATGAGATTCAGATGTTTTTCTGTCCTGTAGCTCAAAGTTATTTTGTCATTTCTGACAGAAGATTAGTTGATTATTACGCTCACTTGCCAGTTCATTAGGTACACTAGTGAATGTATTCACTGCACTAAATCTCATCTTCATGAAGGTTGTGATATTCAGCATTAGTTTAAAAGAACAGAAAAGGCTTGACTGTTGACACAAACCTGTGGATCCAGGTCATAGAAGACACCGAACATGCCCCTCTTTTCAGGAGCTGGTGGGATGTGACCGAAGTAGTCGGCCCCTTGGATCTTGTTGTCCCAGAATCTGTACGGGAACTGGAGAGCAATCTGCAAAAAGCAAATTATAGGAATTAAAAGGATGCAATGTTGTTTTTCCCTTTTTATTGATTTTAAGTCACCACCTGGATTTAACCACAGGTAGGAGCCTCCTGTAGGATAATTACTGCATGGGTGATTATCTTTCAACTGGCAACAAGTTATTTAACCCCAACTGATGCAATGAGTAGCTTCTCATTTCTTAAACAACCATGTCTAGAGACACATCCTGTGGTTGTGGAAAAGATGTGGTTGTTTGAGAAGGGTCAAATCATTGGCATGCGTCAAGAAGAGAAAACATCTAAGGAGATTGAAGAAACTACTAAAACTGGGTTAAGAACCATCAGGGTAAGAAGAGAGGCAGATGAAGTGATGCACCCATCATGCCTAGTGTCTACTGTACAAGCCTGTGGGGGCAGTGCTATGATCTGGGGTTGCTGCAGTTGCTCAGGTCTAGGTTCAGCAACATTATGTGACCAAAGAATGAGGTCAGCTGATTAGTGGAACAGATATCACCCGAGTGCAGAGAATGTGTGTCAAGCATCTGTAGTGTAAAGACGTCTGTGTCTGGAAGGTCCCGTCACTGGTTAGTCAGTAGTCAGCTACAATTTCACACAAAACAAAAACTAATGACGACTCTGAAGGACGCTGTGGGTACGGTTTTGGATTGTATGAGTACAATAAAACCTTCACTTACAACCTATTGTTATCTGGCTTAATGTTCAGATCCAGGCAGACGTCATATAGTTTAACTAACCGACATTACCTTTTCAATGATACCAGCTCCCAGACTGTGGATCGCTTTCATTTTTCTCTCAGACAGTGGAGGGTTGAACTGAATCGCGTTCCTCTGAAGCAAAGTCAACGGGATGGTGACGAGGACCTGAAGAAGAAAGGGCGTTAATTTAACCAAAAGAAGCAAACAACATAGCGACAATAAACACATTCAGCGTTCATGTTCTTACCTTCTGTGCCGTCCACTGCGACCCATTAGAGGAAGTAACTTTGACAACGTCACCTGAGTAGTCTATGGCCTGAACCTAGCAAACAAAATAAAAACGTAATTTTATTTAATTATCCCTTACATAACTTGTAAATGTGAGGGTATAAACGTTGAAGAACAAACCGGACACTGTGTGCGGATGTCGAGGCCCTCTGCCAGTTTGTGGAGCAAAACAGAGTAGCCCTTGGTGAGTAATGTGTGATCTCCTGAGAACTGGGCAAAAAATTCATTGTGGTCCCAAGATCTGGCCGAAACCTGCGAACAAAAATACACAATAACATTTCTAGTGCAGTTCATATCAAAACTGACAAAAACGAACCGACACAAGGCACTGGAGGACAATCTCTAAACATACAGACACATGTGATAAACCACAATCATTCACATCAGACGCTAAACGAGAATCTTGCAGCCGATTTTCACATTTGGAGTTTTTTTCTCCCACCTGGTCTAACGTGCTTCCACAGGCGTACTCCAGATTGCTGAGATGAAACTGAAGAACTTTCTCCTCCAGCTCACTGAACTGGATCCCAGACTCCTGGAGGAAGTTCTTCTTCACCTCCTGGACCTTTTCTGTAGACATAAAGAAGATCAACATCATCGTTTTACCTTTTACAACCTGCAGCGTGGTGTTTCAGCAACTGTTACGCTTTATTTCTCTTTGACCGTGCCTTGGTTAACTTCACACACACACACACGTAAAATTATCATATTGTGATGAGAGTCACCTCCCAGCGGAGTGTCCTGGTTCTGCGACTTGTCCTTCCTCCATTCTGAGACCACGTCCAGGATGGCGTTAAAGTGGAAGTCCATGCGCTTGTCGATGGCCGGGTCGGTGACCTGCCCTCCCTCCTGAAAGAGGTCACACCTGTCTCCCAGCTTGTGCATCTTGACGCCCATCTGCAGCAGAGGAGGGACAAAGAAACTCACATTTCAGATCCGTGACCCATTAATAGAAATGTCCTTCTTCCTGGAAATAAGCTTTTAAATGAGAAAATTCAAAATGCTTCTCTCTTTTAAAGATCAACACTGCCACCTCTCTGGTTGGGCTTAAGAGCTTATATATAGAGAGAGAGATGTGATGCTGTTTTCATTAAAATGTCTCACAACAGGGCTGGACATTTAAAATGACACATTTATTTATTTATTTACTGCATACATTATTTAAATCGTCCTGTACAGCGTGTTTCTTGATGACCCTGATGAAGGCCATGAATAGTCTTGACCTTCCTACTGTTTCTTTTCCACCCCCATAGTAGCAGGTGAAGTTTTTCTGCAGTGTCTGAGCGCACTAATTCCCACCTGTTCACACATCAGGGCGACGGGGTTGTTCACACAGCCATTGACAATCTGAGCTCCTCGACCCACGGTGACGCCCAGAGATGTATCGTCCCACACCCGACCGCCAATTCTCTCCCTCGCCTCCAGCACCACCACCTGTAAAACGAAGCAAAGTTTGTTCTCCTCTTTTGTCCAGGAAACGGGGTTAAATATGACACCATAATGAGGTGCACTTGGAATAAAGTTTTACCTTTGTGCCAAAGTTTTGGAGCTGCCGGGCAGCGGCCAGTCCTGAAGCCCCGGCGCCGATGACGATGACGTTCTTCTGCGCAAAGTGGAGGAGCTGATGTAAACCGTAACAGAATAAATGATAAAAGCTTTTATCCTCAGGCCACATGCAAATGACAACACTCACGGTGCAGTGTCTGTCAGGGAGCAGAGGTCGTTTCACCGCCAGCACGCCGGTGTTGATGAGGCCCTTCCTGGTCATGAAGTGGAGCACCCGGTCCATCTCCTGCACGCAGCGCACGCGCACCAGCCCCCGAACCACGATGTTCAAAGCGCATTTCTCAGGGGTCAGCACCTCCTTTAGAAAAACAAAGGGGGAAATAAATAAATCTTATAATTTGATTGTAATTTTTTTTCGAGGAGGAGGAGGAGGAGGAAGGAGGAGATGTTATTGACTGCACCGTACCTTACAGTTCCTGTGCCAGGAGGCCAGGATGAGGTTACGGAGAGCCAGGTACATGGTGGGGTCACGGGAAAATTCTGGAAACTCGTAAAGCTCATCCAGCTCCATCATATCCGGTCGCACACACAGAGCCTTGCCGCATTCATTCGGCTGGTAGAAGGGCTGGAAGTACGGACACAGGCCTGGAACTGGGGCACAGAGATCATGATTACTACCACATATTACTGTGAGGATTAGGATCGTGTTTGTAAATGGGACCCAGACCGAGCATCTCCTGTAAGGTATATCGCATGTAAGGTATATATTATAAACAATCTTACTTTGTGGCTGCACAGCTCTGCAGTGATCTGCCCTCAGCTCGTTCAGAGACATGTTGCTGGTAGAGCCTGACGGACTCATCCCCACACAGTCGGGGTAGTAGGAGGCGAGGAAAGGGCTGGCTGGACTTTCTTTAAACAGCGGCGGCAAAATCAGCATCGAATGCCACCAGCTGTCGGACACCTCGGCCACTCTCTGAGAGAACGAAAGGACTTCCGGGTTAAGAGCAAATCAATCAGCGTGTCGTTCAGTGGCACACATTCTGGATGCAGATTAATAACTCTGTCACTCTGGAGATAACAGTGAACTGTTGCGTATATCACACACCACCAGCTTACCAGGTCCTCTGGTTGGGAGCACTGCTCAGGTCCCTCAGTCTGTAAGCATCACACAAGATTTCCATCACAAAAAAAATCCAACTTTTCTTCGTGTAAGGTTCATTTTTTCTGTTCCCTGTTTACCTTGATGTTGTTAAACTTCATTCCACAGCGGTACGTCGCTGCTAGAGAAGTAGTGAGTTGGATCTCCTTGGTCAGCTGGCGCCACTTCCTACAGTCTGGTTTGGTGCATTGAACCTAAAGGGAACATTATGAAAATCAACAATGCTGCTGCATGTGTTGGTTAATATATTTCAATTCAAACATTCAACAGAGCTCACCCAGAGTGGCAGCTGCTGATCTGCCATGAAAGCTTTAAGGCTCGGCTCACTCTTCCCGTTGCTAGTCCACACCTTCTTCCAGGAGGCGAAGGTCTCGTAGCCGTCTTTGTGACTGACACGATGAAAAAGCAGGAAATGAAAATGATATATTGAGCTGATTTTTTTTAACAAATGATTGTTTTCTGTCATCCAGGTCATGGCACAGTTTATTTCTGGAGCAGCCTTCCCATCACCGCAGTACATTTACACAACCAAGGTTATCAGGAGAACCCACAACATCACCAAGGTCAGCACACAGTCACAGAACAACCTCTTCACACCGGCGGGGAGACGCTACAGGAGTTCAAAATCAAGGACAAGACTCACAAACAGTTTCTACTCTCAGGCCGTCAACCTCCTGAATAGGTCATATACATAACACTTCTTCATTATCCACTGACTGCTTCTGCAGCACAAGGCACGGAGCACTTTCCTCAACTCTGTTTATTTTTTAACATTTAATTTAAGATAAGATAATCCTGATTTATTTATTCATCCCACAGTCGGAACATTTGCAGTGTTGCACTAAAATTCCTGCAGCTTATTGTAAAAAGCATGTGGAAGGCTACCAGAATCATTAAATACTTCACAGGTAAAGCCATCAAATACTAACTGTACATGGACACTTCACTTAGACTTGTGATACGGCCTGAGTGAAATTATTTTACCTTCTGTAGTAGTGATCGAAACACTCGTTGCAAAAATGCTCGCCACACGACAGATGATACCACCGAGACGTGTATCCGTTTTTGGCGCACCTGACAAGAGAGAGGGAAGAAAAACCATTGGCATTTTAAAATCTAGCGGTTTCACGTGCGATTTCTGCCACGTTTACCTTTCAGATGCGCTCGCGAAACAAACGGGGTACATGGCCGAACACCCGGCCTTCTCGCATTTTCTGTACTTCTTCTCGGACTGGTCATCTTCTTCTTCTGTGTCCGTGGCTTTTCGTTTGCTCTGCGGTCCAGAGGAGAGTAGCATTAACAAATGTCAGTCAAGAACACACCTGCCAGCTACGCTTGATCGGTATCCCCAAAACTATGGGGCCATTATTGTAGCAAAACTATCTACAAATGTGTATTTCAATCCGTGTGTGTGTAACTACATTTGCAAATGTGTAAAAAAAATCTGTGTGTGTGTAACTGGATTTACAAATGTGTATTTCAATCCGTGTGTCTATAACTAGATTTGCAAAAGTGTAAAAAAAATCCGTGTGTGTGTAACTGGATTTACAAATGTGTAAAAAACATCTGTGTCTATAACTAGATTTGCAAAAGCGTAAAAAAAATCTGCGAATGCGTACATCGATCCGTATGCGTAGATAAACCTGTAAATGTGTGATCTGTAAATATCTGGCCTCTCCATTGGATGTGTTCTTACACGTGACTTTTGCTACACTTCTGCCGCTGCAGATCCGCAAATGTGCGCAGCGATTTGCAAATGCGTGTGGAGATTTGTCTGTGTGCCTCCGTAGCTATACAGCTACATACCACCAGTGGGCGCTAGGCTAGCACCCAATGATATTAGCTACCGGCTACCTGGGCTGGCTGGTACCACAGACTGTATGGCTGGGACGAACAGTGGTCCCGATCCCGATGCAATGGAGGCTGGATGTCGTGCTGTAACTACATAACAGGGCTCTCGAATGAGACACACACATTCAATAAGTTCACACGCCACACTTCTCACGCTGACAAGTGATAAAATTCGCCGCACATTATTAACATAGACTGTTTAAAATGAGTAATTACGAATGGATGAGGCGAAAGCAGACTCCTCTGCTTGAATAAGCGACCTGTCAGCAAATCGATGGGACAAAATAGTATTTCTAGTTGCCAGGTGAAATAGTAAATGCGTGCACACGTCAAAGAAGAGCTGGAAGTGGAAGCCCGGGAGGATGAACTTATTTTAATGCGTGAGAGCCCTGTTATGTAGTTACAGCACGACATCCAGCCTCCATTGCATCGGGATCGGGACCAGTGTTCGTCCCAGCCATACAGTCTGTGGTACCAGCCAGCCCAGGTAGCCGGTAGCTAATATCATTGGGTGCTAGCCTAGCGCCCACTGGCGGTATGTAGCTGTATAGCTACGGAGGCACACAGACAAATCTCCACACGCATTTGCAAATCGCTGCGCACATTTGCGGATCTGCCGCGGCAGAAGTGTAGCAAAAGTCACGTGTAAGAACACATCCAATGGAGAGGCCAGATATTTACAGATCACACATTTACAGGTTTATCTACGCATACAGGTCGATGTACGCATTCGCAGATTTTTTTTACACTTTTGCTAATCTAGTTATAGACACAGATGTTTTTTACACATTTGTAAATCCAGTTACACACACACAGATTTTTTTCACACATTTGCAAATCCAGTTACACACACACAGATTTGTTTTACACATTTGCAAATGTAGTTACACACACACGGATTGAAATACACATTTGTAGATAGTTTTGCTACAATAATGGCCCCATACAAAACAGGCATCGCATAAAATATGTCCCGGCAAATTCAGCACAGACAGACTTCAAACTTGGAGACATTTTGCAGCGTACCTACGTGGTTGAGAGAGTTTAATGCACTGCAGCTTAAGAAAACACAATCAAATAGACAAAACACAAGCACTGCAAATACTCACAACACCAGCACACACAGAAACACAATGACAACACAAACTGGCAGACAAGAGAAATGTCTCCAGTGGACCTTATAAATCTGTCTGAGACAAGCTTGTTGTTGAAGAATTCCTTATAAGCCTTTTGCTTAATATTAGCTTGCCAATTCCACTAATGTGATGAAATACACACATTAGCTTGCAGGCCGACAGCCTCGGCAACATTTCCGTTGCGGTTTGCATTGCAAACATTTCTGTGTTGGCTGGAGTTGTGAGTATTCGCAGTGTCTGCGCTCTGAAATTACGAAGACGTTTTACTAATTTGCTTGCGTTTCGTCTATTTGCATGTGTTTTTTTGGGCACAGCAACAACTCTCTCTCGGTTACTGTAGGGATTTGAGTTGGTATCGCTCATCCCTGCTTTGAACACAGCCCATCCGAAGATCACAAGACAAAAACAACAAAGTAAAGGAGGAGAAAGGATCCGATAAGGAGTCAAAAACAAGTTGAACAAACTGACAACAAACAAATTCAAGCTCTCTCATTAAAAGGAAGAAAGTTCTTAGGAAACAAGAATAAATATCCTGGAGAGTAGTACAGAAATCTGTTAGATCTTAATAATTATTAATCAGCATGGATGAGATAACCTTCATGTCGTCAGCGTGCCTGGGAAATGTTGTATTTTTGGATATGATATGACCAAAAGAACAAAACATACTGTATGAATGAGATCAATATTCAGGCTTAGATAGATGGATCATTTCTCGTTTGACATATTAGATGTGGATAGAGAGCAAACAGGTGAAAACAAAGCAGACATTGTGCTGTTTACCTGTCCAGGTGGAGGGTTGTTGGTGCGCTTCACCCGGACGTTGATCTGCCTCCCAGAGGAGCGCAGGGTCTGACCGTCCCCAGGTGACTCCCCGGAGCTCCTCTTCTTGGCTCTCCGGGCACCAGAGGCATTCCCAGAATAGTCTAAACATTGCAAAACCACCAAATATTTCACAACAATGCGCAGATCGGGGAAGCTCAGCTCAAATTGGGCCTTTATTGTGACTGGAAGAGCTCTTTAAGAGACAAAACATGACGTTCACATAGAGACAATGCACGCAGCTAATTACGAGATGATAAAAGCGATTAAAACATTTGGTGAATTAGTGTTTAAAGATAGCAAAAGATGGGATAAATGCACACGTTAAGGAGCTCTTTAAATCAGCAAAACAATGTCAGCCTGTCACTTTAGCATAGAGCAGCAGCAAGCAAGCAGCAGCGCGGCGTGAACACTGACCTGCGTCCGACAGCATGACTGTCTGCGGTGCCTCTTTAAAACCCCGAGATTTATTTATTTTCTTATAATGAAGTTAAGCTCAGTCACTGAGACGCTTCTTTACATTTGCTGAATTCCTTTTATTGTTGTAGGGGAAGGGAAATCAATGCGCCGCTGCTACCTGAATACCACTTCCGGTTTTAAAGAGGAAATGGGCGTGTCCTCCTGGCTCAGTTTTGACCTCCGCGGCTCGCCGTAGTGCTCTGCGCGGTCACCATAGCAACGGCAGCACGCTACCGTTGAACACAAGCGGAGCGACGAAGAGAGCGATGGATGGTTTTATTCGGTTTTGTGATGATTTTTATTTTATTTACGTGTTTTTATGAACAACAACTTACAGTTAACTCGTTTTTATTAGCAGAACCACCCAAAACACTTGCAGTTAGATGGACAATGAATGCTAAAATGAAGCTAATTGTAATATACTAAAATTGGAGTCTTTCGCTAAATCATTTCGTGTGGCAAAAAAAAATATTTTTTATTTTTTATTTTTTACTTTATCTTTTCCTCTAAATTTGCCAATGGATCCAGGAAAAGTTGTACACAGGAGAAAGCCGGACATCCCCGTCATCAGCCTGAGATCATCACATAGGAGTCAGCATATTCCAGAGGTAATTTATGATTATTTTATCATTTTAAAACAACCCAGAGTTAATGGAAAGAGTTCATGAACTGATTATATGCGCACAAACTAAGGCTTGACTAAACTAAACCATCAACAATTGAACATTACAGTGATTAATGTTTGTTAATGTTGTAAAAATGCACACCACATACTACTTATTGTTGTTATTCTCATGAAAATGTGATTGTAATATATTTAACTTGTAATTCATTTAACAACACTTTTATTTATACTGTACTGTATTCAGATGCCTCCTCTAGTCTGCACTGATGTGCAGTTAAAGGCAACACTCGTGGTTCACTGTGTATTTTTTAATAAATCATTTAATTAATCATGTCATAGTATATGTAGAGACAAAGCTTGCACAAAGGCAGCTGGACTAGTTTGAGTTCTCTCGAGGATTTTCCACATATGTTGTTTGGGTTTTTATTAGGACCGTCTGTGGGTGGAGCAGACCTGAAAATTAATTTCTGAAAAGTGGTTCTCTATCATGAAACCCTCCAGGCTCAATGTGTGAATTGTTTTTTTGGGGGTGAAAGGCGATGCCCTGAAGGATCCTGACCGTACCTTTTTGCACATCTGGCAACAAACACCTGGGGCACAGGCTGACCCGCTTAACGTGAAGAAGCAAGACTAAATATCCCCACAATTTATACTAGCATCACTCTTAATATAGGTAGGAGAGGGATCTCCTTTATTATGACACAAAAGATATTTAAATAGTAAAGCTGCTTTAAGTTTAAGATTAATTAATTACTTTAAGACGTTTCAGTCCACCTCCCCTCTTTAGAGAAGAGTTTTCTAGTTTTACATACGTGGCATTGTGTCTTGACCTGGAGACCTGACTGTCCTGTGATGTGCCAGTGCATTCGTGAAGTAGTTGTTCCCCCAGTTTAAATCCTACACATTCCACACAAACCTAAACCAGTCTTTTAGAACTGAAGAAGCCACTTGAATGAGTTGTGAAATATTTTCTAGAAAACAAATCAAATCAGCTTCATTTTAGCTTTGTTTTAAGATTAATGAACTCATGTTTGTTTGCAGCTTCATCCGTTTTTTACCACTATGTTTTCCATGAATGCAAAAATTATATTATTTACCTATTTATGCATTTACTGTACAAAAATGTTGATGTTCTGTTTACTAATTTTATGGCGCAAATGCTGTCTGAATGGTGTCTTTATGATCCCAGAAAATGCACAAAGATTACATAATGTTGGCTCTGAGTTACATTCTCTATGTACTAAACTTGACTGTTAATGTGAATTTAACTCAACTACATATTATAAAATCTGATTTTACACTAAAGCCTGGAGTTGACCTCAATCACGTATCATGAAGAGATGTTTAAAGCCAGTAACTCACAATTTCCCAACAGGTCAGCGCTAAAGGTCTTGATCTCAGTAAGGTGATTCGTCTTCTTGAAGATCCTTTGACAGTAAGTTCCACTTGAGTATCTTTAATCTTTTTTTTTCCTGCTTTCAGTTGTGTTATACTCTGTCTGTGTGATTATTCTGTCTTTATTAAAGGCTGACTTGAAGGAGAAACACCTTCTTGTCTTGAAGAAGCTGCTGAAGAGAAACCACACCGGCTTCGTATCCTTTCTCGATTTGTTATAACGCAGACGTCTATTTCCAAGATGCACTTATTGTCTGCAAAATAATGTCTCCCAGGCGTCTCACTCTGCAACAGATGGTCAGGTTTTCCCTCATTACGGTTCCCCGGTGCAGGGATGGAAATAGACCCTGAACACCGTTCCCCTGGCTCTAATTTACCACTGCACCACTGTATCTGTCAGCATTTTCCCCGTTCAGAAATAACCCCAGTTATCATGTTGAGTCATTGCTTCCCCTCCCTCGTTAGGATTCACCTCTGTTTCTGTACGAGCACGAATGTTAGAACTTCTTAAGCCGTTTGAAGCTTTTAAGGGAGCTGACGGGCGTTGCCAAAATACTCAACATCTGCGCTGAGAAGGTGAAAGATCACCCTGAATACGTGCACATATTGTGTGAAGCGCTAAATATCTGCAGGTAAGAGAATCAAGTGTTTCGGACTTAGTGCACATGGTTTCTATTTTTAATATAAGATCATCTGGTCATCACAGTGTCGCTCTGTTTCATCTCAGGCTTCCCTTTCTGAAGGAGAAAGTGTCTGACGAGCTGAACTACGCTCAGGACGTCATAGTGTTTCTCTCTCAGATAGGTACACTGCTCATTAACATTTCACAAGTCACATTAAATAAAGGCACAACTGGGAATTATCAAAAGCTGCCACTAATTTCTGTCACTTCAGACTCGAAATGTAGTTATTAAATCTTTGTTATAAGGATAAAGGTTCCACTCTTTAGGTTTTTATGCTCACAAAACATAAGATCAGCTTATAATAGGTTATATACACTGATCAGCCACAACATTAAAACCACCAGCCTGTCAAGTGAATAACAATGCGATCCATCAGACCTTCTTCATTTGCCCCGTGGTCCAGTTTTGATCCTTATCCGTCCATTATAGGGCTTTCACCGTTAGACAGAGGTCATCATGGACACTCTGACTCGTCTGCAGCTACGCAGACCGATAACAAAACAAACTGCGATCCACTGCGTGCTCTGACTTCTTTATATCTGAACCAGCATTCACTTTTATAGCAATTTGAGCTACAGCAGCACGTCTATCGAATCAGGCCACACAGGCCTGCCATCACTCCCCGCCTGCATCTTGTCCGCCCATGAACCTGTCACCAGTTCACCCCTTTTCCTTCCTTGGACCAGTTTTGATGGGTGCTGACTACCTGTAGACCAAGTACACCCCACAAGACCGAGTCGTCTCTTAAATTCTCCCGCTTTTCGTCCAGTTTTTCTCATTCTAACAGTGACTTTGTGACAAAATGTTCACTTGCTGCCTGATATATCCCAGCTTCTGCCATGATAACCAGACAATCAGTATTATTCACTTGACCAGCGATTATTATCATAATGTTATGGCTGATTGTTTATGTCAATCCATGCATCAACTGTTTGGACATTTTGTGACGGATGGTTGTGTTTCCGTTGGCAGGGTGTCTGATGAGGGTGTCAGATGCCGAGGTGAAGCAGCACATAGTTGAATCTGTCAAATCATTCTACAGCTGTGTGGCTCCCAGACAGCTGCTCGATGGTAGGGACCGTCTCGCCAAGCCAAAGCCTCGGACTTTCCACTCTAACAACCGATTTTCTAGGCTTTCACCGAGTGAGGCTCTTTCATGGCTTCCCGTGGTGGCATGCTCGTAGTTTTGTCTTCTTTTCTTTTTCTTTTTTTTCTCTTTTAGAATCCACTATCTAACAGTCTAGATGTGTAACCAAACATGCAGCCATTCAAGCTGTGTGTGGCTGTACACTATCTACCCAGAGCAGTGATTGAGTCTAGATACTGAAAGATGCAAAGAACAGCTAAGACTGAAGGGAATGACCCTCGTTTTGCAGTTTTTTCGATTTAGATAAAAAAAAACTTTATGATGGAGATAAATGAGAAGTTAGAAAATCATTTGGGGATCCTAAATGTGTGAATTCGTGGTAATCTTAAAAAAAATATACCAACCTCACGGTGGTTCCTGAAGAAAAATCACTAGACTCCATTCTCTGGAAATCATAAGATTGTAGTCGTGACATTGCCATCCATCTAATCTAATTTTAAAATCTATTTTCTTTAATGTTTTTTTCAATATTGTCCAGTGAATATATGTTGTGTTCATTTTAGAAATTTTATTTTTAGAAGTTTTAATTTTCTACTTTTAATTATTGGTGTCCTTAGTCTTTTTCCTATATATATATGTATTTATACATACTGTATATACATTATATATACAGTATATCCTTTTAAGAGATACATAATTAATTATAATAATTAGGTACACTAGTGAAAACTTGTAAAAACAAATGTGTTTCAGTATAACTATTAGTTTAAAGTGACTGAGAGCTGTTGAGTCGACTGTGTTTTCATTTACTGTGGTTTGTTTGTAGTGCTATTAAATTGTACTGTGTTGTACTGACACGTGTTTCTATTATTTTGACACCCCCACTGTAGTCAGCGGGCGAGGCTAAATAACTGAAACACTTTTTAATCCAATCCAGTTTAACAGCACCACAAACTACATCCTCCAACGTGATCATCCAGCTGATTCACCACCTTTCTGACTCTGTTTCAACATAAACTGAACATTAAAACAGTCATGAAGGAGGATTTAGCGCAGGACTGTTGTATTAGGCTGGATTTATTTTAACTAGTGTACCTAATGTTTTGTATTTACATGTATTTCACTTTATTCCCTCTCTGTTTTACTTTGTTAGAGTCTTTCTCTCTGTTAAGATCCAGGAATGAATTCATTAGTGTTTAGTAATGTTTCTGCTCTGCTCCTGCAGATCACCAACCGACCTCTCTGGGCTACAGGCTGCAGCTCCTGGAGCGCAGCGACCTGCCTCAGACTCTGGTCCTCTCCATGGCCACTCTGGAGAACCACCCAGACATCAAGCTGCAGCTCCTGCAGACTCTTCAGATCCTCTCCAGCTCCTCTGGTCAGTAACTGATTTTTGGAAACAGTGACGTGTGCAGGGGAGGTTTAGATCTGTCAGACATGTCAAATAAATTACGTACTTCATTAGAGAAAGTAGCCAGCACTCGAGAGCGCAAATCAACGTACAACCAAATAACAATCAGACGAACAGTGATTTTGAGTGTCCTTGTGTCAATGTCAGCAGGTCCCTGGGTCGTTTCATTAATCACATCTCCATGACTGCATTTCACTTTGCATCCACAGATATGAATTGTGCTTCAATACTGCGTGCGCGAGGAGCAGAGACGGTATGTCTCCACATGAACGGGCACGACCCGTCCGGTCAGGTGCTTTTCCGCTCCTCTGAAATCCTCTGGAACCTCCTGGAGAGAGGCAGCAAGGAGGAGGCCACCGCTCAGCTCAGCAGCATGGAGTGTGTCGTGTATGTGTCATTTCAGACGTGGCTGATGAGGACAGTCCCTCAGACCTGAATTTAAAACCACATAAATCACCCATTTGAATACATTTGTCTTTTATTTTATAATATCAGCACATAACATCTTACCTTCTAGACTTTGTTTGTGCCTTAGGTCTCTGAAAGAAGCGTTTTTTCATCAGCTGCTGAACGCTTCTCGACCTGCTGACCTCCAGCTCAGAAATGATCTGCTTGTGATCACAAGTCTCATCGCTGAAAATCCAAACTCTCTGCTCATTGTGAGTATAAGACCATTAAGTAAATGATAAAGTGATGTATTTGTCACATAACTGCACAGTGTTAAATGTGTTAAATGTGAATCAAGGCTTTGTCTGACAACATTTTTCGTATTTTCAGGAGAGTTTATTTGCCAAACAGCTTTTGGTTCTCGTCTCATTTCCAGAGCGTGAGGCCTCTCTTTGCTTGAACTTCAGCTATTTAATAAGTCACGTGTACAGTTGTACCTTTCTTGATAACAATATTTAATCATTTATGTTTTAGTGAAAAGCCACAGCCCTTTGGTGTGCAACCTCAAGCTCACCTGCAACAGCGAAGATTTGAAAATGAAGAAGTTGCTGTTGAATCTGTTGGTTTTAATGTCAGCGGACTTAGCTGCCCTGCAGGTCAGTCACACACTCAGTCAGCGCGTTTGGTAATATTTCAGTAAACTGAGCGATAAGTCCGAGTTCTGTTTTTGCAGCTCTTCAAAGAAGAGCGAGTTGTGCTGTATCTGCTGACGCTCGTGAAGCCGCCCGCCGCGTCGCCTGAGCGCCAGTCGGGTTCACGCCACTGGTCCACCGTCCAGCGGGAGGAGCTGCAGCTGCAGGCGCTGGCCACCCTCGCCACCATCGCGCCGCTCATGTTGGACGACTACATGTTATATTATGGAAACAGCTGTCTGCTGGTCTTGCTGGACTGGTGCATCGGGCAAGGTCAGGAAATAGATACACATGAGACAAAGTACACTAATAAGAGTCTGTGATGTGACTGAAAGGTCAGGGGTCACAGAGGAACATACATGCATACTTTAAAATGTTTCAACTGTTCTATATATATTTTTCTTGGTTGTTTTAAAACTATAAAAAGGCAGTCCAATGCTTCATTCTCTATTTCAGATGCTTACTTTGGCCGGGGTCACAGCTCCCATGGCACTGGAGGCAGGGGCAGTACGAAGACTCAGATGCAACACTGTGTCAGGGTGCTGAACTCGGTGGCGTCTCTGGGTGACGAGGCTGTAAACCAGGACCTCTGTGATCAAGGAACCATTAGCCAGTTTCTGGGTAACTTTGGTTAAAGCTGGATGCCACCAAGTGCTCACCATCAACCTTTGCTGTTACCCTTAAAATAAATAATGTAATGTAATAATTAAATGCGGTATTTCCTCAGGGATTTTAATGCAGATGGAAGCGAGTCCTGATGAGGAGGATGCTCTTACTCTGGAGATACAGTCGGACATTCTTCTGATCCTTTCAACTCTGTGTGAGACCGACTTGCACAGAAAGGTGCGGCTGGATTTCAACATATCTTGATAGTCTGTCGGCTCGATGCTTAGACCAGAACCTGCATGTTACATTACCGTTTCGTAATGTAATATGTGTGAAAAAGAACTGACTCCTTAAATAAAATGGGTTTATTTGATTATTAAGTGGATCTGTTTTGAGATGCTGATCATTCTGTAATGTGTCACCGTGCTGCAGGACCTGTTTGGGTCAGAGGGAGTTGAGATGACCGTTCACTTCCTGAGGAAGGGCACCGACAAGTTCTACAGCGGCCTGGGACACAACAAGCTCTTCCTCTCGACGGTCGAATGCGTGTGGTCAGTTCAGCTAAAGATCAGCACACATTGTTTAATTTTATGCATTAAAGCATGCTGTTTCTCAAATTTTAACCTAATCTGGAGGAATATTGACCTTCCACTTGTTTTGTTTAGATGTTTTATATCCTTGTGAACAGTTCAGGAAGTGCAGTCGTGCACTAAATCTTCCTTCACGACTGTTATAATGTTTACTTTATGTTGAAACTGCATCAGAAAGCTGGTGATTCAACTGTATATTCAACTGAAGAAAGCGTTTCTGTTATTTAGCCTAGCCAACAGACTGGAATGAGGTCGTCAAAATAATAGAGACATGTGTCGGTACAACACAAAACTGTTCAATAGTACTATAAACTGCAGCCTCCACAATGAAAACACAGCTGAATCAGATAACCTTCATGAAGACAATATTCAGTGCAAGACTGTCATGTAAGAATACATTTCTTTTCACTGGTGTAATGAACTTGCAAGTGAGTGTAAGCATGCAGTCAGCAAGAAAAGACGTCCTGTCATTGTGCTCTTTATCCCGTCAGGTCATGTATTGTGGGCTGCTACACCGCAGAGGATTACTTTCTGGCCAAAGAGGGAGTTGTTCTTCTTCTTGACTTGCTCAGTGTAAGTAGCTGTGTCTTGAAGCCCCTTATACAGGATTTCAGTTTGTGACGTTCATTTACACCTACAGTACGTGAAATATAAAATCATTTGACTAACTCTTTCTCAGACGGGCCCCAGATGTGTTCACGGCATCATCCTGGCCACCCTGCTGGAGTTATGTGACAACCCCAGCACTATTTCTCACGTCCTGAGCTGGAAGGACGGCGGCGGTCAGACGGCTCCGGGGCTCCTGCTGCAGCTGTGGAGGGAGGAAGAGGAGGCGCTTGGCGTTGACCGCGACCTACGTGGAAAGATTGCAGGTCAGAGTGCAGCTTCCAGTTTGAGCCAGAACGCAAAGTACATGACTGTGCAGAAACATTTTAGTGCTATACGTTTGATGCTATACAAAAGGAATGTGTTACATGTAATCATGCAAGCAGGTCATATTGCAGAGTATTGTCATGTGTTTTTGTCTTAAAGATCCCCAGAGACCCGTCCTCAGTCGTCACCAGCAGGACGACATCCAGCTCTCATTTCCTGCTAACATGCCGAGTGCAGCAGTACTGGAGATATCTGAGAACCTGCGGTCAAAGATTTACTCTGTCTTCTGCAAAATTGGTAAAATTGTCACTGAAGAATTCAACCAGCTTCACACTTGCTTTTCTTCCTTTTAGGCTAATTTCACACCCTGCAATTTATATAGTATTACTTATTTAAGCAATACACCTATTAGTATTGTTGTATAGCTTCTTAAATCAGCCTCATTCTGACACTGTTTTTAGCAAATTACATCTTTTAGTGCCAGACTTAATTCATGTGATTCAAGATCATAGATTTCATAAATACCCTATCATGGTGTCTAGTAACGCTGGGACTAGAGATGATGTTCCATTCACACCCTCAGGTTTTCAGGATCTTCCTGGAATGTCGACAAAAGATCACGTGACTCTGAGCATCGTCAAGCGATATCTGGACTTCAAGGTAAAAATCCGAGAAATGACAACGAGTGCAGGTTTGTTGAAATGTAAAGCTTTAGATAGCAGTGTACTGCATCCTTCAATCTTTCCACAATAATCTGTCCCGAGGCAACAGAGATAAATGAACTAAAACGAGACATAAACAGAACCAGGTTTCATCAGTATGTGCTTACTTGTATCTATAAAATATATAAAAATAGTATTTTTGTGTTTTCATTCATTTGTAATCTGTAAAATTGATTATTTATTATTATTATTTTGTTTGTTCTATTGTTGATTAGATCAATTTGCAAGTGTCTGCAGATGGAGATCCACTAAGCATTTAGCAACATCTTCAGAGAGACAAATTAGATGATTAGATGTTTATCTGAAGTTAATATGAGCCTTCAGCTGTAAACATTAGGCAGATATCTTTTGAATTCAGTCCAACATTTCTGCAGTTCAGTGTTTAAAGAACTACTGAAGCCTCTAATTCACTTCAGATAAACTCTTTAGACGTTGACTCGCTAAATGGACTTGACAACGCGGAAGAATGAACAGGAGGACAGAGAGAACGTGTGATTTTGTCACATCTAGCCTTAGTCTCAGATGACGCAGAAACGGTATAAACACTGAGGTGATGGTTCTCTAGGTCGGTGAGGTGTGGGACGAGATCAGCAGGGAACTGAGTCTGGACGGCGTGAGGCCGGTCAGCCCCGACGAGGAGGCTCTGAGCTGCATCTGCAAGACTGCGGTGGACACGGCAAAGAGGATCGCTGCAGAACAAAACAGCATCCTGGAGCAGCAGCAGAAGGAGGAGATCAGCGAGGAGAAGATCACGTACACGGAGGTGCTGAGAGTTTAAAGAGCAGAAATGCCTCATTGATATATGTCAAATCCTGCTACACAAACCTGAACTTAAATAGATCTGTTTCCACGCGTACATCAGAACAAGAGAAATCATGAAGGAAGCTGGCATTTTCTTTTCTTTTCATGCGGTTTGGTGTCTCTTTATTGCAGATAAAGTCTCACTGGAAGCAACGAGAGCTCACAGCCAAGTCATGGGACAGTTACGTCTCCAGGACGTCAAACTACGAGATCCTGAAGGTTTTATATTCTGAGATATAACCGCCTGTCCTACAAAAAGTTCATCTACATTTTTATTATAACACCTGTAACTATTGTTATTTTTGTGTGCAGGAGGTAAAAGCACAGAGGGAGTCACCCAAACGAAAACCAAATCATGGGGACGCTGCTGCTCACCCTGCAGAGGTATTTAACACCGACACACAGCTCTTATCTGATTTCACTGATTGTAGGCGCCCAAGTCTGTCAGTAATCTGCTGATGTTTGTCATATACCTGCTGATAAAAGCATCAAGTTAATCTTTTGGCTTGAGAATGAAGATTTTAAATTTAATGAAATATCTTGGAGCATAGCTTTGAGTGTTTCTGGCTCATAAAGCAGCACTGGAATCAGTTTTGAAAGTAAGAAATCATCAGTAATCAGAACTAATATGGTAAATCTAACCTTTTAGACGATATAAAAAGCAAATTTCTTATTCCGTCTATTAAAATCTCATTTTGGCTGCAAGGAAATCAAACTTTTATTTCCATTTACAAGGTGCTTTAGTTATGTCCTCAAGCTGAGCCACAGGGAAAAGACTGGAAAAAGACATAGCAGACGACCATTCAAAGGAGATTAGTTGAGCAGGTTTATCGGCTGTTATTGAACAAAGAGCGCATAACATGGCATTAGGCAGAGCAAAACCCGGACAAAACACCTCTATCTATGAAGGAAATATTCAAATAGGGTATGCTAGGAGCCACAAAAGAGCCCTCTCTCTCTCTCTCTCTCTCTCTGTCTCTCTCCTACAAGCTCCCACTGGCAGTCTATAGATCACATACAACATAGAGCAACAGTGGACTTACACAGATGGTTAGCGGTTTTATCCCTAACCACAACACTAAGTAACCTTCCCCTTAAGATCTATCCATAAGGAACACGAACACATCACACAGGTGCAATAAACCAAACAAAATAATAATTAGCCAAGAGGCCCAGATCCACAGCTACCCAGTCCTTTTATACCCCAGTGAGTCACAGTGGAAAAACAAAACAAATAAAAAACAAAAGGTGTTGGAGTGATGAGCAGGTAAAGAAAGTAAGAAAAGGAAATCCAAGGAAAGAAAGGCAGGATAATCCAAAGGGAAAACTAAAACCAAAGCACACTCAATCTGGAAATTTCAGCAGGGCCGACATGAGGGTAAGTCAGCAGATGACTTGACTAGAGACAAGGGGAAAGACATGATTATAAATACACAAGGACTGATGGGAAAGCAATAAACAGGTGGACCATGAGGGGCGAAGCACACAGACAGAAAACAAGACAATACAGGTGAAAGTAATAAAAAGGGACAGTAATAAAACACAAAGACGGGAAGTAAAACTGACAGACACAGGGAAATAAAAGTAGAAACACAAGGAAAACAAAACTGACGGGACAGCGAGACCAGGACCTTTTCAAAAATAACATAAACTAAAGCGATAAAAATGAATTATGCATAAGAACCATTAAATACTGACATCATGACACAGTGGACGGCCCTGAGTGGTTGCAGCAGGTCAGGCAGCTATATGCAGAGCTACAATAAGAATCTGAATTCACCTGCTGCCTTTTTTTTTTTTCTGTCTTGTCAGAATTTCGTCGGTCACGTCGTGGCGGTCGAGAGCACGGACGCTCCGGGTCCTGCAGGAGTGAAGGTGACGCTGGCCAGAGCTGCAATCAAGGCTGCAGGTCAGGACAGAGCGGAGCCAACCACACAAGACCCGGAGTATTTCAGCACTGTATCTGTCAGAGACTGATGTCAAGTCCTCTACGTTATCATCATTATTATTACTACTCCTCTGTTTTATATTATTTAAATATACAGTACAGCCACAACAGACTAGACCTAAAGGCGCATGCTTTAAAGTGTTTATATTTCCTGTGTCCAGCTCTATAGATGTCGAAGCGAATCTGCAGCAGACATGCCGTCACTGCATGTGCACAATCAGCATCTTGTTGTCTCGTCCACCTCCCAGCGCCTTACACAGACACACACTGTTAGCATCACTTCACAGGACGTCCATTTATTAGTCTAAACAGTAACAAGAGTAACACACACACACGGTTGCTGTAATTGTGGTCAAACACGTCTTATTTCAGTGTGTCTGCTTGAATTAAATTAAAGAATTTGATTTGTAAACAGTAAAAAACCATTGAAATCCTTATTTTTATCCATTTTTAAGTCATAATTATGAATGCAGTCATTAAATATGTATCCATGAACTTACATAATAAGTGAAACAGCGTGAAAACAACCACTCTGGTATCATGGAGGCCTTATATAACAACACAATACCTCTAAACATAAAGAATCAACAGTGTAGTAGTTAACACTCTCCTTAAAAGCTTCCACTTTTGCCTTGGAGGTGAATTTGTTTAAAAACTGTTTTCTCTTTAGTGCTTTTTGGAGTTACATAAGTCACTGCAGTGCATTAACACACATGCTCCTTCAAGCGAGTAACACGCTGCACAGAGCCGCCGCTTCTTCTTCTTCTTCTTCTTCTCCTCCTCCTCTGTCTGCTCTCCCACGTTTTACCGGCCGGTCGACCAAATCACCCCTGACAGGGCCGGAGCTTTTCACTCGGCTCTCTGTGAGCGTTTGTGTGTCCGTCACGGTGGGACGCTCACACTGTACAATAGAGCGGGGACACGCAGGGGTCTCTTTGGAGCTGCTGCCAGTCTGTCTGCAGCCGTCCATGAAGGCGAGGGCGAGCTTGGATTCGGCCGGTTGCCCGTCATCTCTCAGAGGACCAGTCAACTTCAAACTGTGAGACAAATTTACACACTTTGATTGGGATTTGGGCCTCACTATTTGGTATTTATGAGCACTTAATAGTTCATAATATGTGGTTTTAAACTGTTTTTCTTTACTTGAGGGGAAATAATCTGCTTAGAACTACATTAAACTGTGCTATAACAATCGACTAAAGGTTTAAACTAAAATGTTGGTAATATTTTAAACTTTAATTCCATTTAAATAATAACATAAAGTTTCACGTTGCTCATAATGTGTTCATTGTTTTGTTCTAGTTGTCCTAATTTTGTGTTAGGTGGAAAATGTTAAACTCTTCCAGATAAGGACAGCTTCATTTGTATTTAACTCGTCATAACTCATCAAAAAAATGTGGATTATAATGAAAAAAGCTCTGGACGTGGTTAGACAGAGCTTTAATCAAGATTTTTGGATAAAAATCTTTTTTGTGTGTTATACTTTAATCTAACTTGGCTTAATTTATCTCCAAATACACTGGAGTCAAATTATAATTGATAAACTTTCATCTTTTTGATAATAAAAAGTTCATTTTTAAGGACAGTGATGTAGGACATTTAATTTGTCCTTACTTTTCACCAGTTTTTGTATGTTTTTCCTATTTCTAGTTTTATCTTTTAAGGCTTTTTCCCCATAATTTACATTCTCATTTTAATAAAAACTGTTGCAGGAAGCCTGTCGACTTGTCGGAGCAGAAATGATCATCAGGCTGGGAAGACTGACACCGGGATACTTCCGTCTCCTCCAGGTTAGCTCGTCTCTTTTTTTTTTTTTTACACCCGCAGCCATGTTTTATTTAAATATCTCCCTCTCTGAAATGATCTGCTCTCAAAAAAAGCTTTGTGTAGATAGATAGATAGATACTTTATTAATCCCGAGGGAAATTCAAGCATCCAGTAGCAGCTACAAACATTGAACATAAAATACAAAAGCTATATAAAAAATAGAAAGTGACTAGAAATAAAATGTTTATACAACTATAAACTATGTTAAAAATATAAAGTGACCTGTTAGAAATTAGAATGTCTCGTCTATCTAGAGAAAAACAACAAAACAAATCCAATATATTTAATTTAATAAAGATACTGTAGATTCCTCTGAACAACGTGCACGTAAATATTTAACGTCACCTCATCTCAGGAGGGTTTGTTATATAACCTGCACAGACGACATCACCTTGAGCTTTATTCCACTTTAACCTCACACCTTTTATATTTTATCAGCAACACAGACGCTGCTCTCTCATCGTGTTCATGTCTCAATATACACTCATTAGCCACTTCATTAGGTACAGTAGGTGAAACCAATGCATTCTAATTATAACAGTCCTGCACTAAATCCTCCTTCATGAGGATAAGATTTAGCTCAAAGACTTTTATTCATTTGTTCATTTTCTGTAGCTGCTTGTCCTCTGGAGGGTCACAGTGGGGCAGGAGCCTGACCCCCGGTTGTCATTGGGTGAGACACGGGGTACACCCTGGACAGGTCTCCAGTCTATCACAGGGCTAACACAGAGATTTAACCAATTTGAGCTAATTTAGAATCACCAATGAACCTAACCAGCAAGTCTTTGGACGGTGGGAGGAAGCTGGAGTATCATCAAACTGGAAACCGTCTTCTGAAAGAAAACCATGATGGAGAAACAACTAAATTAACCTTTAAACATTGACTCAGTCTGTCCACAGATCCTCTTTTCTTACCCTCTATGGGTTAATCCCAGATCCTAATCCCAGATACAGATCCCAAAGTTTCCAAATATACCAAAAATGCTTTCGCTGATACCGCAGAAAATATGTCTGTAACCCGCCCTCACCCGCCTGTGTCCGTCCCGTCCGCAGAGGCAGGTGTCAGGCGAGGTCCGGATGCAGCCGCAGAGCAGCCTCATCGAGCCCATCGCCATGACGATGGCCACAGTGGGGATGGGAGTGTCCCTGTACAGCGCCAGGCAGATGGCGGAGAGGGTGAAAGAGCCGGGCGTCTGAGAGAGAGAGAGAGAGAGATCTGGGAGGGTGGGTCCTCTGTGTTTGTGGTTGGTGTTTGTGAACGTCAGAGGAGGTTCGTGACGGAGGAGGCTGGTGTTTTTGGAAAAGCTACCGTAGGTGTCCCAGAAGGATCAGTCAACGGGCGGATACACCAGAGCCTGTGGCCTGATGACTCTGGATGCTGAGCGCAGGTCGTCGCACATTTTTAATCATGATTGTGTTTTTTAGTGTAGCCACAAACATCTGAGCAGTTCTAGAGAGAAACAACACGCAAAATGTTATTTTAATAATCACGTAAAAATCTGATAAAGTAATGATGTTACTGTATTTACTGAGATTAGTCTCAAACACACACCTTGCCTTCAAACTACTTCAGTCACTTGTTGTAGCTTCCTGTACTTTAGCATCTTAGCGTTGGATTGTAAATCAGAAGATTCTCAGTCATCGAGGTCTAAAACAACAAAGACAACTGGACAGAGTCTTCTTGAAGACATTTCATCCATCATCATCCAACAACTTCCTCCTATTGACTCTTTGTTGGCCCTCTCATTGGTCAGTCAGCAGACCAATCAGAGGGCTCCTTCCTCTCCGTTAAGCCCTGACTTCCTGTATTACTGTTGATAGGTTGGACGCATAATAACTAAAAAAGATATGTTTTTAACCATGAAACATATTTAACTCTGAGATTAACGCCTAGACTTATTACTAATTATATCAGTCCACAGGAATGAACACTCTTGCTTAATTGTTTTAAATATTTCTGTCTTTGTAATTAAGGATTTCAGTTCAATTAGTCATTGTCTATGAGGTTTCGTTTTGTGTAATACACTGTCACATCTGTTTGCCAACATGAAAATAAAATCCTTGTTGTGATTAATTGAAACTATTCAGAGGTGTGAAACGGGTTTTAAATTTGATCGAGATCGAGATTAAAAACCTGGAAAAATTCCTTGTCTTTTCACCAGTTTTTAGTTTCTATAAGATAATACTTTAATTTATTCCACAGTGGGGATTGTTTTTTCACTTTTATTCATATATTTCCTCCACTGCTGCCACATTTTTCGAAGAATTACACTTACGAGTTTCAGATTTTTAAGGTTTTTAAGGTTACACAACATTTAAATTTCATTATGGGGCTTGTTTTAACCTCTACGGAGAGAAAAATACACCTGCACCTGACTGCGTTGGTGTTAACTCCTCTGTTACTCCTCCTAATCAGTTCTCGTTGGAGAGACTCCAGACCAACTTTCCACCACTAAAAAACTGTGAGTAGGGTTAAGCTGGTCTGGCTCCCAGGCTAATAGTTTGTCTAACACAGGAAGTCAGACTTAACAAAAGGTAGGAGCCCTCTGATTAGTGGTCAGCAGACCAATCAGAAGCCCAATGAAGAGTCAGTTTGGTTTAAAATTATGTCAATAGTAGACTCTAGTTATGTGAGCCTCATATTTCTAAGTATTTATGGGACATGGGACTCTTCAATTTGTTAAATATTATCTTTTATTTCACATTGGAACAAGATATACTAAAACAAGCCAACAAAAATAAGTACATTCATATTTTCCAGACTCGCCGATGTTTTCAAAGCAGCCTCTGGTTCTCAGGCGTCACCCACGTGGAAATGTTTCCGTGGGAAACGCCTGCTGCCGGACGACTGCACAGTCTGTATGGAGTGATTCATGTGAATGAAAGTGCGACAGGGGAAGGGATTTTACCGTGAGGCCTTGTGGCAGGAATGGGACGCCCATGTCACGTCCTTTATCATCTGTAGGGGGAATACAGACTGACTGACTGTTTCGCCTCGTCTCACACAAGACTGTCCCACAGCATTAGTTTATAACTAAGAGGAAATAATCTCTTTGATATTAACACCTGGTCATTTATCATATTTCCCAAAATAATGCCTTAAAATGTTCTGTGTGCAGACTTGAACATGAAGGTGTGGATGCTATCTTCCCACCTTATTTTATTTCCTGTCTCTCATACATTCTTCTTTGCAGATCATTTGTATTTTTATGTAAAATAAGGAGTGAAAGGTGCAGTTTTTCCTTTCTAAATATTATTGCCTGGAGGGAGAGGGGTCTGTTTGGTCCTCCACTCCAGCAGATGTCTCTTGACCTCGGGCTGCCGCTGCCGAAGAAGAAGAAAGTAATAAAGATTTCTGTCTGATGGATGTGAAGTTGGTTCGTTTGGGGAGGAAACAGCCGACCAGTCCCCACCATGCTATGAAACCAGACAGAGTCGTGATGTTTGCCGCAGAGAGGGGCTCGTTTTTCCGCAGCAGAGACCACCGCGTGTTTTCCAGCTATGCGCAATTTTAACGTGCGCGGAGAGAGTCCGTGCGTAAAAGTCCCGTGCACTCACCACGCTGGCTTCCCGTCTTATCCTTATCTTCATCTTCATCTGGTGTAGAGTCGAGCAGCTGAAGCCCTCTGTCAAACAAACGAAAAAAAATGGCTGTTCTCCGTCCCGCCCGGAGGAGATCCGGTCCACGTCTGACGGGCTTACTGTGCGTTTTCTTGCTCGTTTTCGTGCCTGTTGCCGCCGCGAGTCGTGATGTTGTTGACTCGGAGAGCAACGAGACGCGGGGAGGTCCAGCCCGATCGACGCAGGAGGACCCCCATCACCAGAATAACTCATCTTCTCACAAGAAGAAGGCTTTCCCCGTCCTCTCCTTCAACTACGACCACGTCAGGAAGCCCTTCGAGATCTCTCTGTGGATCCTCCTGGCCCTCCTCATGAAACTTGGTGAGTGCCAATTCAATCTGTGAAGAACCAAACTGGTCAATAACGCCCTCATCTGACATCAGCCATCAGCCATCATCCAACCTGGGAGAGGCCACCTCATAACCTCTTGTTTCTGTTTCGAAAAGTTTCCAACAAATAAGTTTATTTAAATATGAAACTAGTTTAAATTGCAATAAAGAAACAGAACCAATGTTGGATTACCACCTGAGCAGGGGTCTGGGTCCTTCAGGGGCCTCCAGTGCACCTTATTTGCACCACTATGGAGTTTTTAGGAATAAACACTTTGGCAAGTTTCCATTAAAGTGTCAGCTGACTTGTTGCCGCCTCCGCTCCACATCCTCTTATTGTGCAGCAGCTCCAATACCATACAAAAAAAAAAGAAAATGTGGTACCAAAAAGTCAAATTTCAAGTAAAGGTATCCACGACACCGGGACCCGAGACCTTCAGGGTCCTCCAAAGCGCTGGGATTGCACCACTGTAATAAAATAGCAGCTAGTTCTTCTTTTTGTTTTGTTGTTTCAGTTTACATCAGAGTTTCAAGTGATAACACACAGAAAACCTTCAGCGAGGTCGTATTAGAGTCTCAACATCTCTACCTCTGAAAAATGTTTTACAGAAATTCAGAAATTGCCTTCAGCTTGGTACTAAAGTTATCTGTCTGGCAGCTTATGGTCAAATCACATAGCTATTTATCAACTGCTCACATCATTTATTAATTGCTTCAGTCAGATTTTAGGTAAAATTATTAATTATACATGAGCCCCAGACCTTCAGGCTCCTCCAGATCGTCTTATTTGCACCACTGAAGTAGAATATCAGCTCTAACGGCCCCTTCCTCTTAAATCCTTTAAATGTACAATAATTTTTCTGTTGTGTTTGAGTATTTTTAGTAGTAAAGAGTAGAACACCTCAGTCAATGTCGGATTAAAGTCTCAGCAGAAATTGGAGTATCTGTTTTCATGACTTTTCTTGTTGGCACCCAGCAACAAATCTTTGCTCCAGAGGCCCTCAAGAGATTATTTAGATTATTTATTAACCTCTTCTGTCAGACATCCCTCAAACATGATTACTTTTCTGTGCGTTGGAGCTGAGACATGAGAGCGAGGGGAACACTGTTGCGTGCTTGAGAGAGTTTCCACCGGCTGCTCTGGTTATTTTAGGACGACCCTGGTGGTGGAGTTTAGACTCCCAGCTCTCCGGAGATTCGTAATTATAATTAATCTGTTGCAGTGACCTGACATTTAGCTCTGACATTGACTTCTCCTCCTCCTCTTCTTTTGGATACTGGTGTACGTGGAGTATTTTTAGCGTCAGAGTTGTTGTGGATCGACGAGGAATTGAACGGCACCAGTTATTTTTTTACCCTACTGGGAAACAAAGTTGTATTTTATTCATTTTCTTTTATTATTTTCTTTTATTTGTAAGCCTTTGTTAGTGATAATTGGTGATCTCCTTTAGTTATTTTACGTATATGTGCCACAAAACACCAACCAAACTTTAGCATTAGGAACGTTAGGTTTAGGATTAAGTGATTTAGAAATGATTCCCTCTATAATGACCTGTTTGTTTGCACCGTGACTTAGCAATATGTTTATTTACTTTCTCTGACATTATATTTGCTCATTTATACTACAGCAGTTAGAAGTGTGTGCTTATTGAAGATGACGCAGGCCCTCGGGCTTTTAAATCTTTGTGCATTCAATTAATTGGAAGTACATTTACAAAACTCCAGTTAATTTTTCTCCGTCGAGCTTTATTTTCCTGCGAGATACAAAGCTGCATAATGCGTTTGGTTGCGGTTGAACTGTCCACCAGTGTTGGGAGTGCGAACGGTGACGGCTGCAGACGTCTCTCCTGTGGTTTCATCCACTGGCCCAGCGTGCAAACACAGCGAAGCTCTCTGGAATCTTATCTGTCCGTCCAGCTGTTGTCTCCGAGGGCCGGTCCGACTTCCTGTCCTAATGCACTGCTCGATAACAAAGCTCCCAGTGTGCAGAGTCACGGAGGAGAGAGGAGGCCGGCTGCAGAGGAACGCTCCTCGCAGAGGCCCGGGGTCACATGACGGAGGAACTGAGTGTCAGACTCAGCTGAGAGACAAACAGTGTGAAAATTAAGACTTTGGACGCAGCATGTTATTTAGATGATTTGTCGCCTTGTCAGTATCTATTAGAATCAGTGTTTTTATGAATTAGGCAACAGTCATTGCTGCAAACATTATAATTTCCGTCTGTACATCCTGTTCTTGTAAGACCAAACCAAAGTTTGAGGTTTAGAATTTCCTTTAAAACTGAGTTGACAAATCTAACTTATTTAACCCCTTACATAGTATAGATATAATTTTAACAGGCATGAATGGTAAAAATGGTAAAACATTTATCGATATTACAAAATCAATACATACAAATACATTACAAATTCAAATTACACACTATAACACCAGCTGTTATAATCCAATTTGAGACAGAGCTCAAGCTTTTCGCTTAAAACTTCTAAACTTTAAAACGTTAATTTACAAATTAACATCCTATTCCTTAACTTCCATTAAAGGGGAACTACTGTTTTTTTACAACCTGGACCTTATTTCTGCCATAAAATCTGATCGTTTACTCACCCATATAACTTTGGTGACATTTGGAGTCGTTCGGACGATATTTAGATCAGCGTATATCCATATAGTGGGAGTGATTGGGGCACCGAAACGTAACTCCGGACTCAACAGGGAACAGCACTAGCGTATCATAACAAAATATTGGTAAAATTAACGAGTTTCGCGGAAGATAATGCGTTATTTAGAGGCTGCGTTTCGGTGCCCCATCCACTCCCACTATATGGATATACGCTGATCTAAATATCGTCCGAACGACTCCAAATGTCACCAAAGTTACATGGCTGAGTAAACGATCGGATTTTATGCCAGAAATAAGGTCTAGGTTGTAAAAAAACGGTGGTTCCCCTTTAACCGGATGTAGTTCCCACTCAGACCGGCCCCACGAGAAACTAGTACTTGCAAAAGGTTCCTTGGTACGTGTTGAATGTGCATAAACCGGCAAAGGCAAATAAAAAGGGCTGAAATCATCACATTTTTGGAACTTCTTCTTGTTTCTGTCCAACAGCTTATTGGCTTATTTATAATAAAATGTCAGGAAATGTCCATCAGAGTTCAACAACCACAGCTAAAAGGTTTTCAGTTTACAACAAGAGAGAAAAAAAAGAGAATCACATCACGCTGACTAAAAATTTGAGTAATATTTAGTTTAATTGACTGATCTGGTAAACCCGCTCACTGTTCCAGCTCTCTGGCTTATCAGTGGCCGTTCAGGTGCTTAACCAGCCACACCTGAGAAGATGAGAATGAAGGGCTTTGTTAAAGAGGCCTTAGTCAGCCACTTTTCAGCTGCAGAGGCTCACCATAGTATCTCACCTGTCGCTTATTTGTCTCTGCAGGTTTTCACATTATCCCCAGAGTGTCCAGCATTGTCCCAGAGAGTTGTCTGCTGATCGTCGTGGGCCTGCTGCTGGGTGGCATCATCAAGGCCGTGGGAGAGAAGGCCCCCTTGTTCGACTCCAATCTCTTCTTCCTCTACCTGCTGCCTCCCATCATCCTCGATGCCGGCTACTTCCTGCCCATCCGGCCCTTCACGGAGAACATGGGCACCATCCTGGTGTTCGCGGTGGTGGGCACGCTGTGGAACACCTTCTTCATCGGAGGGCTGATGTACGGCGTCTGTCAGATTGAGGCGACCCAGCTGGGCGGCGTGGACCTGCTCTCCTGCCTCCTGTTCGGCACCATCATCTCCGCCGTGGACCCCGTTGCCGTCCTGGCCGTGTTCGAGGAGATCCACATCAACGAGCTGCTGCACATCCTTGTGTTTGGGGAGTCGCTGCTCAACGATGCCGTCACTGTGGTGAGCGTGATGTCTTTGTTTTGTGCAGGCAGCAGTGCAAAACCAAAAGTAAACTGATCTTCTGTTGACCCACCTGTAAAATGCTGCAGGATGCATTAGTACAAATGAAAACCAGACGTTTCTCTGTGCAGGTCCTGTATCACCTGTTTAAGGAGTTTTCCCACGCAGGGACTGTGACTGTCGGCGACGCCCTCCTCGGCGTGGTCTGTTTCTTCGTGGTGTCACTGGGAGGCGTCATGGTGGGGGTCGTCTACGGCATCCTGGGAGCCTTCACGTCCCGCTTCACGTCGCACACTCGCGTCATCGAGCCCCTCTTTGTCTTCCTCTACAGCTACATGGCTTACCTCTCCGCCGAGGTCTTCCATCTGTCAGGGATCATGTCGTAAGTGTCTGTAAAAAGAATAGAATCAGGTTTCGCACATTTTGCTGTTTTGTAGATTTAATTTTGAGAAAGCGTTTGTTAAAAGTCAAATTTTATTTTCTTTGCAAATTTCTTTCAAAAGTCATATGTGGCTTGACAGCTAGAAAACTGTAAGCTGCACTTTTTTTAAATTTTGATGGGTACAAATGACGTGGGAGGAAATGGTGTTGCATCGTCCGTCTTTATTTAAATTGTGTGGATTTAACCCTGAAACCCTCTCAGAGTCCAAACCTTGTCCTGGACAAAGTTGACAGGAATAAATATTAATTCACAGATTAGATTTAACACTATATGTTCCACAAAATCAGCCTTAAACTGAAACCTGATTATAAAATGTGCACATGCAGTCCAGTCAAAAGTTTTGGCGATTGGTAGGACCTTGTAGGACGTCTCCAATAACCGGTCACTACTCTGGTTGATGAACGCACCACTATAAATATACCTCATCGAGCTGTGAACTCTCTCAGCATTTTTACAAACACCACTTGTGTTGTAAAGTTCAGTCTTTCTTTGTCCCTGTCCCGTCCCAAACAGTCTGATCGCATGTGGCGTCGTTATGCGGCCGTATGTAGAGGCCAACATCTCCCACAAGTCCTACACCACCATCAAGTACTTCCTGAAGATGTGGAGCAGCGTCAGCGAGACGCTCATCTTCATCTTCCTCGGAGTTTCCACGGTGGCGGGCCCGCACGACTGGAACTGGACTTTCGTCATCGTCACGGTGGTCCTTTGTCTGGTGTCCAGAGTTCTGGGTCAGTACATGTTTCTTGTCCTACTAGCACCACAGTGATCTAAAAATATAATGCTGTAAGACTGGATAATATATAATTGGTGGAAGAGATTTGTACCAGTTGCTAGTTTAATAAATTTATCATGAATACTGTAAGTACATTAAAATGTGTGATTTTAGAAGCATTTAAACCACAAATTATCCCATTAAATCCACTAGAGGGAGCAGCCACTCTGCTAAGCCAGGCAGCTAGGCTAACGTTTACCTAGTTAGCTTTTAGCAGGACCAATATTGTTAGGTCTTCTTTTTTTCACATTCAGGGTTTTGTTTTAAATTAATTTACGTGGGTTAATAAACTCAATAACATGTTGATACAACCAAAAACGTTTTTTTAAATTCTATGAAACAGGAAAAAGTGTTTAAATTTGAAGTTTAGCTGGATGTATCTCGCTAGCCGGAGTTAGCTGGAACTAGCCTGTGAGCAGTTTGGTTTCAAAATAGTTTTTCTACTTTTTGTGAATCAAAACTGACATATTCCTGTGGTGTAGAATTATTTATTTATGGTGTTAACTTAACTTTGACCCCATAAGTTAAATATTAATATTTTCTTGTGTTTCAGGAGTGATCGGTCTCACGTTCATCATCAATAAATTTCGAATTGTGAAGCTGACCAAGAAAGACCAGTTCATCGTGGCCTACGGTGGCCTGCGAGGGGCCATCGCCTTCTCCCTTGGCTTCCTGCTGACCAACAGTAAGATGAAGAACATGTTCCTCACCGCCATCATCACCGTCATCTTCTTCACCGTCTTCGTTCAGGTGGGAACGTTCGCCACTAAAAATCAAAGCTTAATTGATTAAAATTAGTTTTTATGACAATTTATACAAGAGATGGTCACCTTAGGGCTTCCACTCCTGTAATGCATGATCTCTACTGGCCTCTAGTGGTGAGGAGAGGGTGGAGTTGCAACAATTTACGAGTTATTTTTAATCTGTGGGATTATTTGCTTGTCTTTGAGAAATAACTTAAAGGATCTGATGTCTGCCTCTGTCTCCAGGGAATGACCATCAGGCCTCTGGTGGAGCTCCTGGCCGTGAAGAAGAAGAAAGAAAGCAAACCATCAATTAACGAGGAGATTCACACTCAGGTGAGATGTCGAGGTAATTCTTCCTGTTGCTGACACGAGCCCTCGGTGTGAGAGGAGCAAAGTAAAATGTTGATCTCATTTCATTTGCCTTCAGTTCCTGGATCATCTTCTGACGGGAATTGAAGACATCTGTGGTCACTACGGGCATCACCACTGGAAGGACAAGTATGGTTAATAAATATGTTTCCTCCATCTTTGTAGTTCGGCATTTTAGTTTAAAACATCTAATGGGTGATCTTTTTCCGCTGCTCTCAGGCTGAATCGCTTCAACAAGACCTACGTGAAGAAGTTGCTGATCGCAGGCGACCGCTCCACCGAGCCTCAGCTCATCTCCTTCTACAACAAGTTGGAGATGAAACAGGCCATGATGCTGGTGGAGAGCGGTAGCGCCGCCAAGTTACCTACGGTTGTGTCGTCCGTCTCCATGCAGTAAGTAGGAATTACCTCCTGTAGATATCTTCAGACACTCAACGTCTCTCTTTCCTCTAAAATGAAAACAATTTTCAAATAAGGCAGCTCATTTGTGCACAAGAGGGTTAATTACTTTGAATGCTTAATAGGACTGGGTGTTAAAATCCCTTTGATGACCAGCACAATACTTACGGAGCTGTACTCTTGGATGGGGTTGATTTGGGAGATGATCTCTTGGGTGGAGTTGGGTCAGGCCCAGCAGCTCAAACCGTGCCCCCTTCTCCTTGGCTGATTCGACCTATGTGGTGTCAGAGCATGTTGGAAGCGTACATTTACGTTTAAATTATTTGTTCGGTGTTTCCCCCACAGGAACATTCAGCCAAAAGGACCGTCCAGTCGACGAGCGATGCCGAGCATCTCAAAGAGTCGGGAGCAGGAGATCAGGAAGATCCTTCGAGCCAACCTGCAGAAGACCCGGCAGAGGGTGAGGAAGACCTGACGCTGTTTCATGTTTATTCCCAGCACACGTTATCGGGGTGACGTTTTGCGGACGCTCTCATTCTTGTGTTTTTGCTCCTCAGCTTCGCTCGTACAGCAGACACGACCTCCTGATCGACCCGTTTGAGGACAACATGAGCGAAATTCGCTTCAGGAAGCAGAGGGTGGAGATGGAGAGGAGGGTGAGTGGAAATATTTCTAGAAACATAACCTAAATTCTCTCTCTTCTCTTCTGATGCTAGTTCATGCTTTGAGCCTTGATTCGGCTAAATGGACTTTAAACTGTTCAATCAGTCACGGTGAAACTCATCAAGAGGCTGATTTTACAGATCTGTGCAAATGTTTTTAGGCACTAGAAGTGAAGAACGGATTCTTTCTCCTCGGTTTTCTCTGTACACTTTCACACAAAGTTTTAGACCTTCGTATTTGCATTTCACCCATATGCAAATGACACGAGCCGGGTGAACACAGAAACAACAAATCGAGATCAAGAGGTGAAAAGACTTGATCAAGAGATTGTCCAGTGCCATTAAAAAAGATGGAAGAAATATTACAATATCTACAATATTGTGTTGCATGCTAACTATTTCCAATGGAGCTGATTTCCAGACGATGAAGGAAGGTAGAGACAGAGTAGTGGAGACAAAGTCTAAGTAGCAGGGGGAGAATGCCCTTAAGCAGATGAGCTTTTGCTTAGTGATGTGTGTCTTTAATATTCAAAACTGTGATCGTGTGAAGTTAATCCCTTCCTGACCCTCTGGTTCTTCTCACCGGACAGATGAGTCACTACCTCACAGTCCCCGCGAACCGCCAGGAGACGCCGCCCGTGAGAAAAGTCTGTTTTGAATCAGGTCAGTTAAACGTATGGTACAGTATGGAGGTAAAGAAGGTGAAAAGATTAGAAATACTCCTTGTATTTTTGGGGGGAGAGTATAAATGCACAATGTACATGATGCAATAACGACAAAACTAAAATTACGGTTGTATATTATTTATTAATTTGACAAAAATACATCAATCTAACACGTGTGTCGCATTACAACTTTGTCCACATGATGGAGCTGTACAGTGTTCACATCTCAGTGTGCCTTGATTAATATTCTCTCGGGCTCTAATGCTGCAGATATTAAAATGTTTTCGGGTAGAAGGCAGGCGCTGAAACCGTATCACTTTCAAACATTACAAGCTGTTTCCTCCCAGCCCAACGTTGTACGTACACATATTTTAAAAAATTACTAAAACTGTAAGAGATCAGTCAAAGTAAATAACCCAAAAGAGATAAGGGACATGCTTTGAAAATATCTATTAGTATGTCACGGTAGTGTAAAATCTGCTTAAAAGCTGTATAGAAGATGTATAATACATATACTGTTAGAATTACACTCGCGTGCCAGTTCATTAGGTACACTTGTGAAAACAAGAGTATTATCAGAGTCCTACACTCAATCTATATGAAGGTGACAGCGGTTGATTTTTCATTTGTGGTTTCTAGTACTATTGAATCGTATTGTGTTTCACTGACATATGTTCCAATTATTCTGGCAACACCATTGTGATCAGTAGGCTAAGCTAAATAAGAGAAACACTTTTTATTTACTCCAGTTTAACAGCACCACAAACTACCACCTTCCTGACGCTGTTTAAACATCAACTAATTATTACAGTAATGAGTTTTTGTGCATGACTGTAGAATGCATTCATTTGACTAGAGTACCCTAATGTTTTGGCAAACGTGTGTATTTGTACACTCAAGCAGGTGTAGCCTCAACATAAAATATACATTGTAAACCTATAGTGAACCTATAGCACAGGCTGCGCGTAGACGGTGCTGAATCATTAATGTGTCTCTGCATTGTTGTGGGTTCTTCAGAGCACCAAGTTTACACATACGATGACACCGAGAGCCCCCGGGGCCGGGCTGAGGAGCCACAACCCAGCCCCCCTGATGCCATCGGCCACCTAAACGAGTCGTCCCAGAGGACCAATCAGAGGAGCACACCACGGTCCAAAGTGCAAGACGACCGGGAGGAGCAACTGAAGCTATCACGCTGCCTTAGTGACCCCGGTCCCAACAAGGAGGAGGAGGAGGGGGAGGACAGCCCCTTCCAGTCATGATTTAGGACGTTTACAGTACTTGAAAACTGAGCTCTCCATCTTCTGATCTCTATATGTGATCCATGAATGGAGCTGAAGCAAAGCTTAATATTCATCATTTAAATTATTGTTTTTTTCTGATATGAGTTGTTGTTTTTTTACAGTATTTTGGATATGTATTTTTTTTCATAATATTTTTATCATGTAACATGCAGTATTGCCAAAGCGTGCACCGCAGGACATTCGCTATTTATATTGTAGCCTGAAGTGTCCGCATTAAGTGTCTTAACATGCAAACAGAGACAGAGCACTTGTTTTAACAGACTTGAATCACCAGATAGGTGGAGTTTGCATTTCAAAGCACAGAATAGGGAACAATATGGAAGACATATTTGTTTGAGGTTTGTTGCAGATATTGCGGAATATATGTATGATGATACATTAATTGCAAGAAGAGTGCAGAAATACTAGCTTTTGGCCATGTCAGCTGTGTAGCTCTGTCCATCAGTTTGATGGATTGCCATAATCAGACACTCATGGTGCCCAGAGGATGAATCCTAGGAGCCAAATGAGGCTGACATTCTTATTTTTTGTAAAATATCTCTAAAACCTTTAGATAGATGATCTTGACATTTGGTCAAGCTAAAAATATTCTCAGCATTTTTTTTTTTTTTTTCATCAAATGTTAGCATGCTAAAATGCTAAACTAAGATTACGGGATAGTACCTGCAACACATCAGCATGTTAGCTTTTTCATTGTAGCATTTAGCCAAGTACAAAACCCACAAGCTGCTAGCTGGGTTAAAAAAGGTTAATCTTTTCATATTTTGGTCAGTTCAGACATTCACGTTCCCTTCAGCACAAACTGTAATGACTGCCATGATTTTGTGAAAATATCAGTTTGCCTAACTGCTAGCAAAACTAAAAACATTTTCATCCGCCTCTGCTGAACGTTAGCATGCTAACATGTCAAACTAAGATGGTGAACAGGGTAAACATTAGCATGTTTGCATTGCTTTTGTATGTCTCAGTGACGATGTTAGCATTTAGCTAAGTACAGCGTCACACAAAGCCTGTAGCTTAGCTGTAGAATTTAGTTCAGATGTAAAAAAATAAAAAAAATCAGTTCACATCTTGCTCGGTTCAGACGCCCAGATACATTAGCATGTTAGCATTGTTCGTGTATGTTACCATGACAGTGTTAGCATTTAGCTGACTACATTGTCACAGAGATGCTATTGTGCCTGTAGAATTTAGTTTACATGTAAGAGTCAAGTAATCTGGTCAAAATCGTGTAAAGAAATTATTTTTCTTTTATGCTAAAACAAAAAGACAATTTCATTACTGAAAAAAAGTAATGAAATTGGACCAACAGTGGTTGGACTTTAAAGTATATGTATTTAAATAAAAAATACATTAGTGTCCAGCTGGAATAGAAAACTCAAATCTGGTGATTCAAAGATGTTGAACTAGAATAAAAAATTTAAAAGAAATATAAAATAAAATATTGTCTGACCTAGTTCTGTGAACAAGCTTAGCACTGTGTTTATCCTCCCAAACACCGCTGCATGACTGATCGGTGTTTTCTCAGGGACCGCAGCGTGGCTCAACAGACGCCTGCTGTTGATAGAAAATATGTGTTTGTGTCAAAAATGTGCTCCAAAGTGATCAGTTTATTACGTGTCTGATTAGTAAGCTGAAGTGAGATCCATGTGTTGAACTTGTCGAGACTGAACTGCCTTTCCATGTCTGCACATCACAGCACTGCCTGAAATTATGCTGCCTGCACGTTTGCCTTAAAATGTTTTTGCTTTTTCTGTGTTTACCTGTTGTGATATTTTTATATTTTGCAAAAACTGAAAAAAACATGTAGATGTTTCTAAGTTCTTGTAAAATGAAGGAAAGCTTTAATTCCTGTCTGAAATAAAGGTTTATAATTGTTGAATTTGTTTTGAGTTTTGAGAACACATAAGGGAAGCATACATCATGTGTAAGACTAAACCCAATTCTAATTATCTGTGGTGTCAGGTCAGATTTCAAAGACGATACACAAGCTGTGAATGAGGAGTAACGGAAAGCTCAGCCCCCTCGTGAATCACTATGGAAACTCCAGTAAAAAAAAATAAATAACAGGGAGTTTGAAGTCCCCAACATGCCAACCAGGACTATGTAAAACAGCTCTGACAACACATCCTCATCACACAACACGAGCAGCAGACATGGACTTCAACGGCACCTGGAAAGTGTATTCTGAGGAAAACCTCGACGAGTTTCTCAAAGCAGTTGGTAAGAATATTTAAAAAACGAAATAAGTTATTTGTCTATGCATGCATGCATAATACTAATTACCTTTTTTGCTCAATACCTTCAAGATGCGCCTGCAATGGTCGTCAAAATGCGTAAGGAAGTTAAACCGGTGATGGTGATTGAGCAGAACGGCACAGAATTCACCTTCACATTGAAGACTCCTGTCTGCAATAGGGTCCACTCATTCAGCATTGGAAAGGAGACTGAAATTACTGGTGTGGATGGCAGGAAGTTTAAGGTACCTCGAGAGAATTTTTTTGTGTTGATGATGAAAGAAACATTTATTTGAAATCCAGTTTTTGTGTTCGTTACATTTTGACTTGAGTTTTGTGAATTTCAAAGTAAAGCTCATGTTGTAAATAGCAATACAAGGAACACTGTGTATTTAAAACTAAAATAATCTGATTCTTGGAGACGCAATAACCAAAGAAATAATTGTATGGGATAAATTAAGATAGTTAATCCACTGTATAAATATTTTTTCACACTTTTGTTCTTATCCATGCAGTGCACTGTCCGAGAGGAAAATGGGAAGCTGATTGCTGCATCTGACAAATTTACTTCTGTCCGAGAGATCCAGGGGGACGAATTGATTGAGGTGAGCCACTTGAATTCTTTTTAAAACTTCTGGGAAAATTAGGGAATCAGGGGATTTTTTTTTATATATGAATCAACATGTTCTTTTTTCTGTGTCTGCTTCTTCATTTTTTTCCAGACCATCACTGCCGGCTCTGTAACAGCCATCTGCAAAAGTAAGCGAGTCTGATCAGCACCTGGCAGCTCATCACTACCTCTAACAGCCATGCTCAGCTTTAAGCTAGCGGCCTTCTTTAAACAATACAACGATGAATAAAGACAAAATAAAATTAAAATAAAAATATTTAATCAAATGAACAACGTGTATTTGTTTTATTTCAGGTGATGAGGTGTTTAGTATTGTCGGGGGCGCTGTGGGGTTTTACTACACTCTTTTTATGTAAGCGAAGAAGAACCAGAAGGCGCCTTGTTACTGCGCATGCGTTCACATTTTATTTTTTTTCTTCTGGGTTTTCCTTTCCCAGACATTTCTCTCTGCTGAGTGTGTGTAACTTTACGGCCAGATACATGAGGCCTCCAAACACGTCTTTGTTTGTTAGGAACATCTCCGATGAGTCCAGGTGAGTCCTCAACCAGAACCTCCGGTTATTAACCAACTAACTGATATTAACGGCAGTTAGCTGAGCTAGCTTAACAGCTAACGGTAGCGTCCTCCTCGGAGGAGCCTCAAGTTACGTTAAAGAAGCGTGCAGACGCGCTAAATGTGGGGATTATTTACCAGTAACCCAGCGTTTCATTAATATAAATAAACAAACATATAACTTGTATCATAACGTGGTTTGGTTGGACTTATATCTGCGTGGAACAAGTCTTAACTACCCTAACGCTCCTGTTTGTTGTTGCCGCGCACGTTTCCATGTTTTCAATTAGGCTAACATGGCTAGCTAAGGTCGGCTAATAAACAATGTTTCTGCAGAGCTTTGGTGATATGCAGGGAAGAAAACGTCTTAATGTGGAGAACTGGATTAAATAGTTAGAAATTAGATTTGTTAAACGGCATTTTAACAATTCTAGATAACGTTTTTTTTTTTTCAGCAAACCCTTATTAATATTTTAATGCTTGTTTTTGTTCCGTTACTGAACAGTTTTTGTTTCTAGATGCTGCATAGGTTGAGTCAGCGTGGTGGAATAAAAGTATGAGCATCAATGAACACTCTCAATTTGAAAATATGGATAAAATTATGTCAATAAATTTTACTTATTGAGGAATTAATGTGTACTTTAACATTTAATTTGATAAAAGGATCATGCACATTTACTCATAGGGAAGAATAGATTTATTCAATCAATATTGCGTGATTGTGTTTTAGAGTCGAGTACGTCATATAAAATTAAGTCAATAAGAAGTACAATATCTTCTTTTGAAATGGGGGTAGAAATAAAAGAGATGGTGTGTGAACTTAACTAGAGTCCTTATGTAAAAGTAAAGTAAACTGATTTAATAAAAGTGTACCGTCACCTTTAAATCGATGGACGCACACTAAATATGAACATCTTCTTGACGAGTCCTTGAACTTGAACTGACTCCAAAGATATTGTGACGTAAAAAAAGTTAATATTTATCAAGTATTTAACATCTTGAGCTCATGAAGACCAGTGTTGTTTTTACTGTGGCGAATCAAAGAGCAGCATCAGTTGTCTCCTGCTTTTCGCCAGAAGACGGCCGCAGTGTTCCCAGCAAAGGACAAAGACGCCTTCTCTCAAAACAAACTACTTGATTGGTTTTAATTTAACCGTCTTTAGTTTTCTTCTCCACGATGTGGTGCTCATTCTTATTCTTGAAAGTTTTTACTTCATCTATTATGTGTTTTAATTTGCTGAAAGGTTGTTCGTGTTACACATAAATATAACCTGGATGGAACACCTGACGTGTTTACAGTGCGTTTTAGTTGAACTGCATGTTGCCAGAAAGTGTTCATATATTTTTTAAGGGACAGTTGACCTAAATATATACGATAGAGTTGTAAAGTGTGAGAGGCTGCTTGTTTGCATTTCAAAAACGTTCCTTAAACGACTTTTTAATTAACACGGAAGCGAGGAGATCTCCCGTGTTTGAGCTTTATATTCATGGCCGACAGGTTGAAATACTTCTGCTAAGTTTCTGAGACTGAACTGTTTGAGTTTGTTGTCGTCAGACCCCAATCATGTGAGTTTCAAATGTGCACCGGCAGCAGATGCCCTTTAATAAAAACCTAAACTCCTAAACGAGTCATTCAGAACTGAAGAAGCTACTTGAAGATGACACTTCTTTTTTAGAAAACTCAAACGAGTCCAGTTGCTTTTCTTTTAGCGTTTATTTTTGGATCAATCCCAACAACAGAGAATCTCCGCGTGCAGATATAAGAGCGCACTCCTGCAGGTGCAAGCTATAAAGGAACCACAAGTCACGTTGCGTCTTCTAAAATTAACAGGGAGACCGGTGACATCAAAGTAGGCTCTTCACACTCTGCAGCGCTATTTGGTTTAGCAGGCAGACGAAGCACAGCGCAGTGCAGGTAAGAGATTAAAATCTGCACTCGCTCGCCAATACATTAGGTACACTAGTGAATACAGACCCGTTGTAATACGACAGCCCTGCTCCAAGAAGTCTAATGTTCAGTTTATGTAGACACAATTCAGTCGTACTACAAACCACAAACTGAAAACACAGGTGAATCAACAGCTCTGTGTTATTTTAAATAAATGCTGAATATAATAACCTTCAAGATTTGGAGTAGGACTGTTATATTGGGACGTTTTAGCTTCGTCTAATGTGCCTGATGAAGTGGCAGATGAGTGTATTTTGGGGTTAACTGTCCCTTTAGCTTCCTCAGCAGCTGCTCTCCCGGCTGTTATTATTATTATTAGGGTTGCAAAATTCCGGGAATTTTCAAAGTTGGAAACTTTCCATGGGAATTAACGGGAATATATGGGAATTAACGGGAATTAACGGGAATATATGGGAATTAACGGGAATATATGGGAATAAACAGGAATAAATAAGAAATTTACAAAATTGAAGGTTGGCCCTTAACAGGGAACTTAAATATAGTTGGGGGGAATATATTGTAGCATAGTCTTGGCTAAAACAACCAGATTTAATGCAAGTACACTCCTCAATCACATGCACACAGCACACTATTGAGGCCACGCCCCCTACATGCACTGTGCATTCCTCCATCACATGCACAGGTGATTTCTTGAAGCCTGGAGGCCACACTTTTGAGCTCAAAGCACAAGACTATTGAAGCCACACATTTGAGCCCGCGGACTATATAAAGTCAAGTAAGTTTTGATAATATCATGGGGTAAATATATTTGATCTATAACGTTATTAATGTTTAACTTGCAAATATTAAATAAAAATGTATTAATACAGTAGCTAACTATCTGGTAAGTTAGGTGCTAAATGAAAGCTATTTTTCATTTCATTGACCATTTAAGAGGCTAGCTAATTATGGTGGTAGCTACCTCAAATTTGATGCTGTTTCTTCTGACTCCTGCAAGACGGTTTTCTGTAACCATACAAGAATTTATACATCAATTCTCATCCCATAATTCCCATAAATTCCCATAAATTCCCAATAATTCCCATAATTCCCATGGAAAGTTTCTAATTTGGAATATTTCCAAAATTCCCCAGTTTAACTTCCCATGGAAAGTTTCTGGAAATTTACCAGAAATTTTTCCACCCCTTTGCAACCCTAATTATTATTATTATTATTATTATTATTATTAGTTGCTGATATGGGTAGAGTTTCCCGTGATGGTCAGTTGAGTTATACTTGTATTTGCGATGTTCAGGCCTGAGGATTTGCGGCGTGAGTTTGGCCGCTATGGGCCGGTAGTAGATGTCTACATCCCACTTGACTTCCATACACGTCAGCCAAGAGGATTTGCATACATTCAATATCCTTTCCCAAATGAGCTTGAGCTGTGTGTTCCCGCTAACAGACAATTTTTTAATTTCCTTTCAGCAGAGAAGACATGATTTTGTGATGTGTTCTTTTTTTTATTATTATTTTTTTGATTTGATTGAATATCTAACACACATATTTCTCTGTTATTGCTTCAGAAAATGTAAAAGCATCCAGTTGTGGAACCGGCCACAAAGAGTTACAAAGACCCGTGTAGAGTAGCTGTAAAGACAAAGTGACCTTCAGGATCAGAGGGA
The DNA here is from genome assembly GCF_963514085.1 of Chelon labrosus. Classification (NCBI taxonomy): domain Eukaryota; kingdom Metazoa; phylum Chordata; class Actinopteri; order Mugiliformes; family Mugilidae; genus Chelon; species Chelon labrosus. The sequence goes on from NC_140349.1 coordinate 5,636,594, forward strand.
GGGAAAAGGTTGAAAAGAGAAAGTAAAGCATGAAGAGGAAAAGGGCACGGAGACAAGGCTTGGAAATGGCGGCAAAGAATGGGGAAAAGAAAAAGAGGTTTAAGACGAAAAAGCAAGCAAGCAAGCAGGAAACCCAAGTCTCTCTGGGAGTCGATTAAAGAGTGTAAAGATCAAGATGAAGTTCAAAGTCAAGCATGGGCAAAGGTAACAAGTCTGAATTATTTTGTATCCTCACAAGACAAATCCACAAATTTGACATGACACCAAAATCTTCCTGTGACATTTTGATTTTGATCGAAAGCAATTTTAATCAAGTAATCATGTGTTTGATTTGTTTATATATTTATATTTATATATTTATATATATATATATATTCGTTGTCCTGATCTCAAGACAGTTAGTTGATGTGTTTGAAAAGCTTGCTTCATCTTTTATCTCTACAAAAGTGTTGTTTCCTCACTTGTCTAACAGTAATGTTTACAGTAACATTCATGATTTACCTTTTTATAAACCAGGCCTCACAAATTTAACTAAATGAAACTCTCCTTATGTAAAATCAAGATAAAACACGTCTTGTTTCTCTACGTGGAGGAAGTTTCCTTTGCTTGCTTCACTCGTTGGGAGAGAACAACAACATTTATTTGAATCTGTGTGGCCTGAACCACAAAACGAGAGCAAACAAAAAAAAAAAAACCCTTAACCACCCAGTATGTTTGAGGATGTGCGCGACGCAGAAGACGCTCTGCACAGCCTGGACAGGAAGTGGGTTTGTGGCCGGCAGATTGAAATCCAGTTTGCCCAGGGCGACAGAAAGAGTAAGTGTCTGGCTTAAATTAATATTCTAGCATTTTTGTTTTTATTTTATTCAAAAAGCATTTTTATTTAACGTGTGCCAGAAATGTATTTTTATAGCCATTGTCTGTATAAATTGACATTTGTGGCTTTTACTTAAAAATAAGAAGATCTATATCGTACATCTCCTTTCAACGGAAAAATATCGAGATACGACCATTGGCTCAGCCCTAACTGGTACAATATGTAGGGCTGGGTTTAATAAAATCTGATTATCTGATTCTATCCAATCTTGATTTGAAAAATTCAATATTGATTCGCAAAATCCTCTGATTGATTTGGAAAATATACGCCATTTCCTGCATCCTCTCGTTAGAAATTGTGCTCAGATATTGAGATCGAAAACATGACAGAAGCTGCAACTCTTGAGAGCACCATCAGTCCTGAACGCTGATTGGATTTAACAAGCGTGACGACAGAGAAGAGCTGCACGAAAGTAAAGACAAATGAAAGATGTGAAAATATAGGTCGGATAATGTGGAAACGCCACGAATCTCTGGGACTAATGACGAGATGAGTTTTAAGTAAAATTGGTTCAGAAATTAACTACGTGTTTAAATGAACTGACGTTGATCTGGAATCGAATCAGTTCAGGAAATGAACAGGATGTTCAGGATGCATGATAAGAGGTTGATCTCAGTGTTTCTGTTCTGTGGAGACATGTTGCTGTTGTGATTAGAAACTGAACAAAACATTTCACAAATGAATTACATGCAGTGACGTCACAGACTCAGGCGTGGACGGAACAGCAGCGTTGTAGAAAGCTGAATCCTGTCGGCCTTTTAGGATTATTTAGTGCTTCTTTTTTCTTCTTTTTTTTTTTAACTCGTCACCGTTTCGTCACATAAGCACCGAACCAGATGAAGGCGAAGGAGAGGCGTTCTCCCAGCAGATCCTCTCGATACGACGACTACGATCGAGACGGCCGACGCAGGCGTTCGCGCAGCCGCAGCTACGACCGATACAGATCACGCAGCCCGTCTTGCGACCGACGCCGCAGACGGTCGGAGAGTCCTCGAGAGTGAGTTATATTTTCCTCTTTCAGCTTAACTCTTCAGCACTTTTTGTCTTCTTTGTCGAAAAAGGAAGAATAATGGTTTAACGTCTTCCTCAAGGTCTCGGGGCCGGGTGTACGGAAGAGGAAGAAGCAGGAGCCGTGAGGACGAAAGGTAGCTTTCTAATGCAGTTTATTTAATTTCTTTGACGCTACGTAACAGAGTGATTGAATTGTTTGATTCGTCTCTCCTCAGATATAAGCAGAGGCCTCGGAGAGAGTCCAGAGGAAGATCGAGGTCGTGTTCCAGATCTGCGTCTCCCCGCGAGGCCCTCAACCCACCGTCGACTTCCCACTACACCGAAGAAGAAGTGAGGCGGGTGCACTCCCCCTCCCGCTCCAGGTCCCGGTCCGTGTCCAGATCACGGTCTCGTTCACGTTCTCGCTCCTGGGCCGGGCACAAGTCAGGAGGACGCTAAACCAGACCCTGCCCCCCCCCCCCCCCCCCCACCTCCCACCTCCCCATCTCTAACCCTGGTAATGTCAGATGGACCGGAGCTGTTCATTTGTCAAGAAAAGATTTGTTTGTTTGATATGAATGTAACGTCCGCTGAACCATTTGTAGAAAGCTTGTTTTTTGCGACTCCGTTTTGAGAACGATGCTGGTCCTTGGCTTGGTTTTATATATTAAAAAAAGAAAATTGTTTTGGTAATGTTTCCCGTTAGGAACAAAGACGGCGTTTTTTGTGTTCAGTCGTGGCCTGTCAGGAAGAAATATATTGTCTTTTTTATACGGCGTTACTGATAACTTTGTTTTCTAAACCCTATGCACCCATTTTTACAAAAGGAAAACACACGTTCAGTATTTTAAGAAAGAATCCGTCAGATCATGTACTGTCCTGCTTTACTGCTGACCATTTCTCACTGCTGCTTTTCAACAAGTGTCCATTCATTTCTCTGGAAGGAGCAGTTAGCTTGAGGTCAATAATCCTTCACACTGAATCGTCGCGTAGCGATGAATTTTGAGTTTTATATTTGAGCCGGCGGCTTCCTGGAGGACAAGACGAGTGCACGTGGTGAGCAGTTCTGTCGAGTACATGACCGCGGGTGCTCAGGTGCTCACGAGTGATGCTGTGGTCCGTTAAAAGTGTTAAAATGTTTGAGTTAAACAGGCGGTTAATATGTGTGCGCTCATTTTGTTTTTATTTCTGTGGTGATTTTCTGTGAGACTTCTCAAAAAGACATTTAACATTTCTCCAAACATCTGTTCTGAGAGGAGGGACTGGCGCTTCCCTTCGGTGTTTGCGACTTGGCGTCACTGCATGTTTTACCCTCCTTATCTTCTATCTTTAGTAGGAAGAAAACTGTTATTTTGAGTAATAAATGGTTAACATTCAGAAGTAAACTGTGTGTGTGTGGTCTCAGTTTGTGATTAAACGCCTCAAAGTAGGTTTAACCATCATTTAGATTCTTTCTTCTTCTTCTTGGGAGACCCTGATGCTCAATACGTGGACCCAGAGCGGAAAACAGACCGGGACAGTCTGTTAGTGCAGCCGGGTCCATTGATTTCCTTTTAATGGAACAGTAGCTGCGAGGAACAACTGAAATTAGATGCAAAGAAGCATCCATGTATGAAATCGGACATGTCCCATTGATCGCTGGGGAAAATACGTCAAACAAGCACGGAGGCTTATCACACATTCAGAGAGCAGAGGAAGAACCGGTTTCTGGTTTCTGTTGTTATTCGTGGTGTTGTTCTGTGTCTCTGATGCATTAATAACTCTAAAGAAGCGCAGCATGCAGGAACACTCTGTAACATGATAAAGATCTCATAATCTTTAGTTTATTCTAACAAATCCTTTTTAATTTGTTTTTTTAGATGTGGAAAAATACCAAAAACACTCGTCTTATCTGATATAATCTTATTTTATCTCGGCGTCTCTAATGTGAGGCTTTGCTGCTTTAAGGAGGGGAACGAGCGTGAAGCTTAAAGGCTTTGTTTCAAACATAAACATGACTCCTGTTGTATACTTAAATCTACACTGATCAGCCACATCAATAAAACCGCTGAAAGGTGAAGTGAATAACATTAATCATCTCGTTACAGTGTGGGGACACTTTTCATCCTGGCATTTATGTGAACGTTACTTAGACATGTACTACGTTCGCGTACTCCCAACATATAAATATGACCGTTTCTGACGGCAGCAGGACTAAAACACCATAAAAACTAACAAAATTACAAAAAAACATAGCTTAAGATGTTGACCCGGTCTCAAAACTCCTCAACTAATCGGATATCTGAAGGACATTTTTGGAACAAACCTGATCCATAGACGCCTCTCGCCCTCTGAACGCTCATGTCCATTCCCTGATGTGTCCGACATGTATTAGAGTCACAGGGGAGACCTACACAATATCAGTCAGATGGATTTAGTGTTGTATCTGACCGGTGTATGTATATCTTTATACATCTTTCATTTCCTGTCTCCTGATTGTGGATTGTGCCTCAAAAATTACATCTTAGCCTGGAAACAAGCCCTGATGTGTCCTTACACTAAACGTCCGACCTCACCGAGAACCTGAACTCTTTACTTTCAGGTGTGTTGCTGCAAGAAGAAGTCAGGTTATCATGGAGTTCAGAACAACTGCTTTTCTGTCTAATATTGTAGTAAACTAAATATATTTTTGGAGGGGCTTGGACTGTTGATTAGACCTGAAACCCCTTTTTTGTCAGATAAAATACAAAATATTCACTTTACAACAAGACAAGAGATTCACCTGGAGGTGATATGTCAGTGTTATAACCTTGCAGCCCTTCAGCCAGTCTGATCAGATCAGAGTGTAGATTATGATCTCCGTTCGAGACCCTTCTCTGGGGTCGGATTCCCACCGACGAGGCCAACCCAGTGCACCAGTTCTGTCCCGCTTCAGAGGATCAAACGAGTTCAGGGTCCTCTGGGTTGAGCCACGAATAGGCGACAAACATTCACAGTGCTGCGAGGTAAATGGCAGCAGAGCTCTGCCACGGCATCGATCTCTTTCCGGCCTTATCGCAGGCTATAAGTCGTGATCCGCCGCAGCCGGCACGGATCATTTCTGTCAGTCGAGGCCGAGAGAGAGAATATTTGTAGAAGAGGGTAAAGCAGATAAAGGATGTGCCTTTAGGGCGGCAGTCACCACCTTCAGCTGGCCTTTACTTTTACATTTCATATCTAAGATGGAAGGTGAGTTAACTCATTTTAAAACATATTTATGAGCTCTGTGCTGAAGAGTAACGGTTATTGATTTCTGTTTAACACGGTTGGTGCCCTGTAATGATTCTACCAGTTCATCTGAAGGAGTTTTACTATGAAAAACACATTAATGTTCACAATTTAATGCTGTTTAACTCGTACATGAGTATTTTAAATCAGCGTTTGTTACTCTGTGAGCTGGTTATGTAACTGAATCAGCCTTTGCATGGATGAAATGTTGCTCAGACCTTAGATTAGATAAATAATACAGAAAAGCATGCTTGTGTAAAGAGTAAAAATCAGCTAAATGTAAGCTGACAGTGTTTTACTGTATCATGAATGGTAAAGTCAAATTATTCCTGATTTGTGAGCAAGTTAGGAGCATTTAAATGTTGATTTTATGTATTTTGAAGACTAGATTCAGTGTGAAAAGTCTTAAATTAACTTTCCGCCGCTCGTTCTCAGACTTCTTTGTCTCAGTTTCCCCCCGTTTCCTCTTTATTCTTTAACCGTATCTCTTTAACAGTATAAATCCGACTATGTTATATACAGATATTATGTGCAGGGTTGTGCAAACTGTCATCCACTATAGGTTATTTAGTAGCAGAGAGTTTCTTGGGCTGATATTCAAAGCGAAGTAACTCTGCGTTCATTTGTCTTCACACATTCCAGCACTGTGAATCCAAAAAAATGGGAGACTGGAACTTCCTGGGAGGGATCTTGGAGGAGGTGCATATCCACTCCACCATGGTGGGAAAGATCTGGCTCACCATCCTGTTCATATTCAGGATGTTGGTGCTGGGCGTCGCCGCGGAGGACGTGTGGAACGACGAGCAGTCCGACTTCATCTGCAACACCGAGCAGCCCGGCTGCCGCAACGTCTGCTACGACCAGGCCTTCCCCATCTCCCTCATCCGCTACTGGGTGCTCCAGGTGATCTTCGTGTCCTCGCCCTCCCTCGTGTACATGGGCCACGCCATCTACCAGCTGCGCGCCCTGGAGAAGGAGCGCCACTGCAAGAAGGTGGCGCTCCGCCGGGAGCTGGAGGCGGTGGACGCCGAGCTGGTGGAGGTGAAGAAGAGGATCGAGAAGGAGATGAGGCAGCTGGAGCAGGGGAAGCTGAACAAAGCCCCTCTGAGAGGCTCCCTGCTGTGCACCTACGTGGCCCACATTGTTACCCGCTCGGTGGTGGAGGTGACCTTCATGACGGGTCAGTACATCCTCTACGGACACCGCCTCAGCACTCTTTACAAGTGTGAGCGGGACCCGTGTCCAAACGTGGTGGACTGCTTCGTCTCCCGGCCCACAGAGAAGACGGTTTTCATGATGTTCATGCAAGCCATCGCCTGCATCTCCCTGTTTCTCAGCCTGCTTGAGATCATTCACCTGGGCTACAAGAGGGTTAAGAAGGGAATCCTGGACTTCTACCCGCACCTGAAGGACGACCTGGATGATTATTATGTCAACAAGTCAAAAAAGAACTCAGTTGTGCATCAGGTGTGCATGGGAACGTCTGTGGGACGGAAGTCAACTATTCCCACAGCACCTAGCGGCTACACCTTACTGTTAGAGAGACAGGGCAACGGTCCCAACTACCCTCTCCTCAACGCCTCCTCCGCCTTTGTCCCAATACAAGGGGACCCCGGTGCAAGGCCGGACGTCCACAAGGACAGCAAGGAGGAAGTGCCGAGCCCCACAGAGCACAACAGCAACTCCAACAACACGAGCAGCGAGACGCGTTCGCCTCCCGTGGACAAACAAGACGAACCAGAGGAGCCGCCGTCGCCCCGTCACGACGACATTGAGCGCGCACGCTCAGAGTATCCCACCCTGCCAGTGGCGGAAGCCTCCTCCTGCACGGCGCTGTCAGGGATTGCGAGGAAGTCGAGAAGGGTCACGCCGCCGTGGCACTGCTCCACGGTGGTGGAGGGGAACGGCTCAGACAGCGGAGACTCCTACCACGGCAGCAGCAGCATGAAGCTGCGCAGCGTCGGCCCCCGACCCAGGGTGCTCTCCAGGTCGGACATTAAGAGGCCGAGCAGATCCCAAAGCCCGGACTCTAACGGGGAGCTGAGTTCTGTGTCCCGACACAGCCGGGAGAGCAACAGCCCCACCACCTCCTCTCCAAACCGTCGAGTGTCAGCGGCGAGCAGCGCCAGCAGCCGACGAGCCCCGACTGACTTACAGATTTAAACCACACACCGTTTACCTGCAAACTCTCCATTATAAGACATAATGTTAGGGTGAAAACTGTGCAACTGTATTACAGCAACTAAACTACTTTAAGGACGTTAAAACAAGCACATAAAGCCTGTTGCTGTGGAGGACATGCTTGGACTTTACACCAAAGAGGAGCCTTTTTCCAATCATATAAAAAAAATCTGCTCTTAAATCAGCTCAAGCCAGGACACACGCCTTGTTTTCTCACATTTCTGGGCCACTCCCGTCCATCGAGGCTGACCTTTAATGATTTGGCAGACTGCAACAACTCTGTCTGAATGATTAGAGAGGAATGGAAAAGTCAGCCACAGATCTATACCGTTGTTCTAGTTATGTAACCGGATACTGTTAAATCAGTAGCACTGTCTGAATTAATCCAACATCTGTTCCAGCGTTAAACATCGTGTCTGCCATTAATTATCTCTCTGCCGCTGTGACGGCATGAATAAACATTTTTTATCTCACTTTCCAATTTCCAATTATTCATCTTCTGTAACCGCTTGTCCTGTGAAGGGTCATGGTCACCCTGGACAGGTCTCCAGTCTATCACAGGGCTCACACAGAGAGACAGACAACCATTCACACTCACACCTACGGCTGATTTAGAATCACAAATGAACATAACCAGCATGTCTTTGGACGGTGGGAGGAAGCTGGAGTACCTGGAGAGAACCCACGCAGACACATTATAAAATTAAATCAAGAAAATGACTGATGCTGGGAAAAAACAAAAACAAAACATTTTTATTCACACAACAAAAACTAACAGTGGTTTTTGTCTTCACTGTACATTCAATATTATGTAATAAACATTTACTCTACAAAAAAGGCAACCTTGTAATTTAGATATATTTATTTTTTTTAAGTCAAAAAGCAACTACTCTGCTGCTCCTCCGTCAGGCGCTGGTTCATACTGCATCAGCTGGAAAACGAGAGTGAAATTGGCGGTTAGACGTCGCAGTCTCAGAGGTTAACTGTGCCCTGTGATTTTTAAACTCTCGACCTCTCACCTTGTTCCTCAACTCTTTGTTCTCCTCCATGAGCAGGTTGCATTTCTGCTGCAGATCAGAAAGCTCCATTCGAAGAGCCTGAGCGTCGGCTGGCTCCGGGCCGGCCGCCCCGAGGTGAAGCTTTATGAAACTGCGTAGGCGGTTAAGGCCTCAAAACTCAAGTCAGCAGCAAACTTTCATTTTCATTTTCCAAACAGATGATGTAGTTTGCAGTTCATGTACGCCTCTGCAAGAAAACGACTCCTGTGACTCAAGAACAAATGCCACAATGACAGACTAACTCTTGCCACAAATCTAAACACCATGAATTACACCATCAGTTCAGAGTAAAATTGACACAAAAGTTGTATTTGTCATTGCCCAGGCATGTTTGTTTTGAGGATGTGTGACAGTATTTGAGGTATACCAGCTCCGGCTTTGTACCACTTAATTGCAAAGCTGCATAAACAAGAAAAGGATACTCCAGTGCATCGTTGGGTTTATCTGTCTCTTCATAAAGAGCCACTAAAACTGCAAAATAAAAGCCAAAGAACTGATTAAATAATACCTTGGGGAAAGCAGTGATTAGATGTTCAGGTGGACATGTTTTACAGCATGCACAAGAGTCACATTAGCAAGTTAAACACAGTGTTTACATTTCTTGACCACCTACCGCTTGTTATTGTGTCAAGGACCCCAGATTTTTCAAGATATCTCCTAAATTGTTCCCTCTTCGATTCTGAGGCCTGAAAGAAATTAGATTTTTACATAAAATAGCAGCACAACTGTGAATGATTTAATTCAGAAGCAAACTATTTAAAAAAAATAAAAAATATATAAATAACACATGGATTGGACGAGTTTGAGGTGGATAAAATAAAATGAAACGCTCCAGATGCTGTGGTGCGTTCACTGCCTGGCACATTGCTATGATGCTAGCTCGTTAGCGCATTCTTTGTAACGACAACTACAAACTAAACGCGACTACGTAAAACTATTAAACAGCTACGGAAGTGTGTCAGACAATACCCACTCTGTATTGTGACATGGCTGCGATGACAGCCGTGTAATTTTATGTTGTCTAAGAAGAGTAGCAGACAGATTCGTTAACTCGGACTACAGGCAGCCGGTGGTGTGTTTGTTTCCGTCCACAGACAGGAGGTTGCCACATGGTTGCCATAACGACACATAGAAGCTGGTGTAAATACCCGGAAGCGAAGTTTCCCAAAATATTAAATAAACAATTTGAAATTATAAATAAATACTGAACAGTCCTGAAAAGAATATGTGGCGTGTTTTTCGTGATTTTTATTTTTTATTTTTTTTTATTAAGAATTGTATTAAGAATTTTACAAGTTAACCGCAAAAGTGAATGACGCTGTGAGGCGAACTTTGAGTTACACAAATCAAAGGCCATGACTAAGCATTTTAGTTTATGGCACGGGGTATTAAATACGCCGAATTCCCTAATATTGGTTATGTGTTTGCCTTGTGTCAATGCGGGAGTTAATAACTTTTCATAAACTACTTTTTTACCCAAAAAATCTTAAATGCGTGTGGATTTCATACTACGTTCTGGAGTCATACAGAGCGGATTTTACGGATTTCTAATCGGGTTTATTGGCGATGGACGTTAAAACTAATGTTTCTTTCAGAGAGTGTAAGTCAAACCTAATATGAAAATATGTATATCATGACTGTGTGTTCGCTTTTAGTGTAATTATTTCTCAGTTTTGTGTTTTAAAGTAAAATTTACATGGATTTCTTTCTTATCTGGCAACACGAGGCAAGCCCTCCTAGTTGTAGGTCATGTGTTTTCACGTCACATCTTCAGAATGGATTTATAAAAATACTAAGAGCTGGATTGACTCGCTGGTACAACGAGGCGTAGCTTCTCCAGTCTTTTCTCAGATCTGCTCTTGCGTAAACCACCAGGAAAACACGGCGCTCTTGTGACTGTTTTTCTCTTGAACTGGACAAACCAGACACAACACAAGTCATTTGTTTTCTAGCCGGCTATGTTTGCTGTGACACCATTTACTGGGTTTTAAGATTAATGTTGCTCTCACTTCCAGTTAAGCAGACCTTAATGCAACTTGTGTGGTTTTAAATTCTTCACAAGGTAAGATGTATTCAACGAATATTCATAAAAAACCGTCATAGCTTACGAACTGACCAGTTTATAGATTATAGTGACTAATTCTGGTAAATTTCCTAACAATGATTCACCTGTTTAAGACTTTTTGTTGTTGTATGTCATTTACTGTGTATTGTTATACAGTATATATATAATATTTTGCACATGACAGACTTTAGGACACAAAATAAAAGATAATTTGGGATTTTTTGTGACAAACTAGCTTAAAAATGTTAGTCCCATTGATAATACACAAGGTGATTTATGTGATTTACTTGGTATTAATGTAATCTTAAATAATAGACACTTTGCATTTTACTTTACATATATTAATGTGTTTAAATTTTACATTGCCATTTCATTATTTAAATTTTTTTTGGACAAATTATTAAAAACGTCTGTATTTAATATTTTCTGTTTACATCTACTAAAGAGAGGTTGTGTCTCACTCATTCAATTCAAGCGAACCTTTAATGAAAGCATCAAAAAGGCTCAAATAAGATAAACGGACCTTTTTCAACCTCACTTCACCCCAAAAGCGGAAGGCGGATTTGGGCATTTTAATAATGCATTAATTGTTCCAGAGAAGTGAGGCGGGCTGAGAGGATCTCATGATAGACTCGCACACACATTCTTACACTCGGTGGCAGGCATGCATCACATGGTAACAGCAAGTAGTATATGTTTTGTCAGTCATACAGAAGAAGTGTCGGGACGCCAAGGAGCGCAGGACAGACAGACAGTGTGTGAGACATCTCGTCAATATGTCTCAATAACTGATAATAAAGTAAATAAATGTGTCATACCACAGTTGTGCACACTTCAGTGATATTCATCTGCAAGAAAATGAACAATGGAAACAGTTGTTAGTTGCAGCCCTGAAAAGTAAGGACATTTACATACCAAAATGACAATGAATCGGTGCTGTGAAAAGCAAAACAAAGCATTCAAATCACTTTAAGCTAAAGCGTGCCTTGCTGGTATTAAAAGAGGGCTTTGATTTGATTGGTGCTATTTAATCAGGCACATTACTGCACAGCTGAGGGGGCCTGACATTAAAGAGATGATCACCAGCCTCAGTATCGTCCCACGGGCAATGCAGATGTTCATGAGTTAAAAGGTCGTCCAGAGGCGTCTAGTATTTAATAAAAGCTCACACAGACATGTTACCTGTCTAACTGATAATCTCCAGACTATTTAGGGAGCAATTTAAAGTTTACTTTAGGTTTCCGGAGTACACAATTTCCCTGACGATATCTGTCTGACTTAAGAAACTAGAGATAAAACATCTGTACACACACATAGTCCAGACATTTATTTAGAGCACAAGTGTTTGATCACGTGGCCTGTTTTTCTAGTTTGCTTCTTCCTCGTGCAAACTGACGGGAAAACTGTGACAAATGATGAGGAAAAACTTCTAACATCTAATTTGTCTAGTAAAAAATAGAAAACGGCAGCAGCACGAGGTTTTCCATTCAAAGCTAAGCAGCAACAAGAATGAGAAGTGAAACACAGAACTATAAATATTAATTTCACTGTCAAATCCACTTCATGTTGTTTAATATACAGAGTTATTGCTGCTCATCTTATTGCTGCTCAACCAGCAATAATTAGTGGTAAAAGAAATATGGTCACTGGTTCAAATCCTCCTATAACCGTGGCATAAGTGCCTTCGCGCCGAGACCTGGTGGTGCACAGGTGGCCGACCCACCGCTCCAAGTTTATGCAAATGAACAGGTTAAATGCGTGTATTTATTGAGGCTAATTTCTGTTTTAGCCTTCTTTTGTCTTGTTGTTCTTTCTCTTATCGGTCTGTCTGTTTCTTCCTTATTTAATCATCAGGAAACCTTAAATGTCCGAGCTTTGTTCTAATATTTTCTATCTGATCTGTCACTAGATCATCCGCTCTGGAAACTCCGGCCCCAAACGTCCCAAACCTCCACTTGATCTGCATCTTTTAGCTCCTAAAACTACATAAACTGAATTTAGTTCCCGGTATTAATGTTGTTTTGTTCCCAACTTCCTCAAAAGCAGCTAGTATTAGTAGCTGATCATTAGGGTAAACCCAGTTCCTCTAGACAGAGATCTGTGAAACTGATTGTGTTGGGATTGCGACTTTATTAATCACGGACACTTGTGTGTGATTTAATGATGGCTGCATTCCCCTCTCTGGACGTCCAGCTCCTGTGAATGATTGTTTACCATCATGACTTGCTGGGACACTTTAATGGGGCAGAGCCAATCATTAATTCCACCTGTACTTTCCCACCAGTGACAACAAGTCCAACTTTGTCATGGTGGAAATAGATAAAATAAAAGATAGCTTGTGAGATACTCCACGTCTCATTTAGTTCAACAATTTGTGTCACGTCTTCATGTCAGGGCGCACACACGACAAACTACACTTGATTGTGGTTTTCAAACAATGATAGGTAGAGATCCGGAGTTTCACGCATTTTTCTAACATGTGCCCAAGGGTTTTATCAACTCCATGATATGAGCCGTGTTCTCTCCCGCTCAGATTTTAGCAGAGCATCCTGTGAAATCAGGAAGTGTCCGTATGTGTGCGTGTCAGCATGTGATCAAACCTGGCAAACTGCTTGTGTGGTTTCAGTAAGAATCCAAATCTGCTGATATGCTCCTTGCTTGTTTGTTTATCTCACATCCTCTTTGTTGCATGTGATCACTACCTTTGCAGATTTTCCCCCGGACGCCATGACAAACTGAAAATCGCTGCACAAATTTAAACACTTTTCCGGGCCAGCCGTCGGCCATGGCGCTGCCAAATGGCTGCTCCATCAACGCAGCCCCGTCGGACGAGAGCGAGGACACCGAGCCTCTCATTGAGACCGTTACAGGTGTGTCTGCAAACGTTTTACCTTTAAATCTGGTAAAATACAAAGAGGAAAAAATTCACCTCCAAATAAAAAGTATAAGACAAAGAAGAAGCTGAATACGCAGCAAAGTTTGTTGCTCTGTTCTATAAAGTATGCACAAGCTTTGCCTCATCTAGTCTCTGGTTATTCAGTCACATCCACATCAGCACTTTAGGGTTGAAGATGACCTGTAAAAATATAAAAAATCTTAACGAGCACATCAACTGGAATCACATGCTGCTGAAATAATGACTAAACATATATATATACATACAAAACACTTACAGTGCAGCATAAAGGTCAAATCATCTGCAAGATAGGAACATGTTTTCTGAACGCTTTGACTTCCCAAGAAAAGTTAGAAGGAACATTTAAATTTTGTCCGGAAAATATATATTTACGACCTATTTTATGTGCTTAAAAATGACTGAATATGCCTTTAGGTAACACTCACACACTCACTTCCTCTCAACTATCTTTAGACTAAGACAGACTTTATTCATCCACAAGGGAAATTGCTTGGTCACAGTAGCTTAGTTGCACATAAAAAAACACTAACATTAAAATAAAATATAAGGAAAAATCTAGTATATAAAATAGTATAAGCAAAAAATGTACAAAATTAACATATGAGCAAACATACAAGAAATAGTGACAGAATTAGATATATGTTGTTTACATAGAAGGATTAATAAGGTGCAAAAATGTGCATCAACATTAATAACATGGAGTTATCTGTTGTTGTTGTCCAGTTAAATACAGAGGCTTGAAATACTGTTTCAACACACAGACAATATCTACTTCTACTTTCTCTGCCACTATATTATAAATAAATATATACTACAAATAAACACTTAACTTCCTTTTATTGATCCCACATGAGGAAAGTGTTTGAGCCAAAAGCGATTTTGGTTTTAACCACCGTTATACATTAAAGGCACTGCTGGGATTCGAACCCAGGATCTCCTGTTTACTAGACAGGCGCTTTAACCAACTAAGCCACAGCGCCCGTGACGTCACGATGACTCAGCTACTTTATTAACTATTGACAAGCTTGTACCTGCTCTCGTGATGATCTTTAGTTACATAATGGATGAACAGTGTTAATGAGATACACAACTGTAAACACTTATTAACAGTTAAGAAGCAGTTTGTGCAAAGCCAAGCACAAAAAAAGTTAGAGAAACTACTAACAGCACTTTTATCCAGTCATGCTGCCACGTTTACACTGTTGCTGCTGTTTTAATGTCATATAATAATATAAAACAAACTTCTGCAGAGTATTTTATATTTTTTTTTAGATAATCCATGTTTTTTTTTCTTGAATCCTAAAATCTAAACATGGTCGTGTGAACAGTTCCTCCTCAGTGCTGCTCGGCTCGGCTCAACCTCGCCGTCCTGATGTTCTTCGGCTTCACCGTGGTCTACGGCCTCCGTGTCAACCTCAGCGTCGCCATGGTCGCCATGGTGAACAACACCGACCCCAAACCGTGGGAGAACCACTCCGTCGTCCCGGCGGCTTGTCCGCGTTCGTCGGGAGCAGAAAACACGAGCAACACGTTCCAGCAGCCTGACGGGGTGAGGCTTTGTAAGCTTTTATCCTTAAAGTTTTATTTTAAAGAAGTTTAAAATGCCGGGGGGTAACCCACTGTGCCTCCTCTCACCCCCAGGTCCCTCAGTACCCCTGGGACTCGGAGACTCAGGGCTGGCTGCTGGGAGCCTTCTTCTTCGGCTACCTGTGCTTTCAGATCCCGGGAGGCTACCTGTCCGGACACTACGGGGGGAAACTCTTCCTAGGTTTGGGGGTGCTGGGCACGGCGGTCCTCACCCTTCTCACCCCTCTGGCTGCAGGGATGGGGTCGTACTGGCTGTTTGCTCTGCGGGCGTTGGAGGGCTTTGGAGAGGTAGGAGGAAGCTTTTTATTTTTGTTTGCTGATAAATGTACAGGTGTTATCTATTAGTGGAGTAAAAAATCTGCACATTTTACCTCATCTTATGTATATTTATGTCTGATTTCCTATTATATGATTGATTAGGTGCATTAAAAAACGTCGTCCTCTGTCATGTCTCTGCAGGGAGTGACGTACCCGGCCATGATGGCGATGTGGGCTCGCTGGGCTCCCCCTCTGGAGCGCTCTCGCCTGATGACCCTGTCGGGATCCGGGGGCAACTTCGGTGCCTTTCTGGCCCTGCCGCTCACCGGCTACATCTGCCAAGCGCTGGGCTGGCCTGCTGTCTTCTACATCTGTGGTGAGTGAGGGAAGCGTGACCAGAAACAGACGTGCTGACTCTGAGCCTAGTTTTAACCTTTTAATTATTCACCTCGTCTTCCAGGGGGCGTCGGTTGCCTCTGGGCGGTCTTCTGGTTTATTTTGGTGTCAGACGACCCTCGCACTCATCCTCGAATCAGCGAAGAGGAGAGAGATTACATCATAAACGCCATCGGCCCTCAGGTACACACACAGGAAACGTTAACAGGTGTCCTACATTTCTCTGTGGCTTGCTATCAGCTGTGTGTCAGAAATCTTCACCCTCTCACCTTCTGCCCTATGTTGGAGAGTTTTTTCTGCTCGCAGTTTTGAAGTATAACTCCTCACTTCTCTTATCTGGCTTCCTGTTTCCATTTTCCCTCACAGCCTTTTCTTTACTCTCAATTCCCTTTCGCTGTCTGTTAGTTGTCCGGAAGTCTCTGCGTCATGAAACCAAACTGGAAACTCATTTTTCCACTGTATTTTATTTGAAAATTTTTTTATTTTTTTTTAACGTGAGCTCTCTGTTACTTCAGGGTACAGGTCACGGCTGGTCCGTGCCCTTGCTGTCCATGCTGCTGTCTGTCCCTCTGTGGGCCATCATCGTCACCCAGATGTGCGCCAACTGGTCCTACTACACCCTCCTCACCTCCCTGCCCACGTACATGAACAACATCCTGCACTTTGACCTGCAGTCGGTGAGGTTTTCTGATCATTTCTTAGGGTCTAAAGAAGTATTCAGATGTTTTCCACTCTATATAAACTGAATCACATATAAATTTTTATTTTATTTTTTTTGACAAAAATTTACAAAAAAAACCTCTTTACTGTTGAAGTGAAAACTGATTTTTATAACCTAATGTCAATTAATTAAAAATAATATTGTTAAATATTTACCCTCGTCCAAGTGACCAGCCTAATTTGCCGGTGCTATTAGACTTATTATTAGTTAAATGGATATCACCTGAGGGCAGTAAATGTGTCTGAGTGAGGGAGGGGTATTTATCTATTATTTATTATCCTCTAGAGCAGGGGTGTCCAATATACAACCCGCTGGATGGTCCAAAATGTCATAGAAGACTTGAACTGCAAGTTTTTTAATAAAAGTAACTGCTATTCCTAATCTGTCCGCCGGGGGTCGCACTTTAGGAAGAGTTGCAAGACTTACAGTACAACTGACATAAGAATTTATGGCTGGAGTTGACAGTTTTATAAAGAAGAACGGAGTAAAAATGTCCAGATGTGCACATGATATGACACTGCAGAAGCCAGTTTTCACTTTGACAGAACAAAAACTATTTTTCTTTTGGAATTTTATTGTTGGAAAAAGATTTTTAAAATGCTGAATGGACATCTGAACACGTCTGACACTCCGTCTCCGTCTCTGTGGTTCAGAACGGTTTCCTGTCCGCTCTGCCGTACTTCGGCGCCTGGTTGGTCTCCACGCTGTCGGGGGTCGCGGCGGACAGCCTCATCGAGAGGAGAGTCTTCAGCGTCACCACTGTACGAAAGCTCTTCACGCTCACAGGTCAGGGAGTTTTTCCTCTCGTACCCCCCTTGCTTTATTATTTATATTATTTTATTTGTTTGACTCAGCTTTTCGGGTAAAATATGTCAGTGTGTGCATCCACTTGAATGAATGAATGAATGGTGCAAAACCATGTCAACTTTAACCTCAAATCCAGGATTTCAGACTTATTTTTACAGCTGCTGAGATTTAAAGTCAATTATATATTAATATATATTATTAATATATTTAGACTCATAACACAACTGCTTAAATGTGGCTTCACTGCTCTTGCCTTTTGCTAAGTCTCTTTAGAAACGTCTCTTAATCCAAAGTCTTTTCTTTTTTCTCTCTGTTGTTGGTTGATTTATTTGCATTTCTTTAACGCCTGCTTTAACATCCACCTCGTCTCTCTGCAGGTCTGGTGCTGCCGGCCGCCTTCCTGGTGGCGGTGGGTTACGCCGGCTGCAGCCACATCCTCACCGTCACCTTCCTCACGCTCTCCACGACTGTAGGGGGGACCGCCGCCTCGGGAGTCTTCATCAACCAGATCGACATCGCTCCCCGGTGCGTGTCGACCGACCGTGGCGCTCTCGTCGGCTCAGAAGCTCCTTGCGATTCAAATAAGAGTAATGAACTTCCATTTCCTCTCCCTGCAGGTACGCTGGATTCCTTCTGGGAATCACCAACACATTCGGGACCATCCCGGGCGTCATAGCTCCGATCGCTACAGGATATTTCACTGAAGACGTGAGTCAATCTGAAATTTATTCCTCTTCTATCTATAATTCATTTAAGATTCATTTTAATCTTCACACTTTTAGTTTTACTTTAAACATTTATATAGATAAAACACATTTTATCTGTTCTGTGTAGGAAAATGTCTCTTTAATTACACACTGATACAAAGTTTACACTAATCAGCCATAACATTGCGACCACCTGGTGTCTGGTAACAGTGATAATCAGGAATCGGGATCAGAACTGGTCTTTAATGCCAAGGAAATCAGAAAACAAGGCAAAATACACAAATATACAAAATACATAAACAGAAGAGGGGCTGTACAGGAAAAAAAGGTGTGCGTTAATGTTATTTACTCAGTAATGTTCATAAACTCCTCTTCAGAACACTCTGGCCGGCTGGAGGAAGGTGTTCTGGGTCGCTGCAGGGATCAGCCTCTGCGCCGCCATCGTCTTCACGATATTCGGCAGCGGCAAGATCCAGCCGTGGGCCGTGACGGAGGAGGAGAGGGCGGAGGCTGAGAAAAACAGGAGCAGGTCCGTCTCGCAGTGAAACGGGAACAAATACGCAGCCGAACACAAACGGTAGCGACGGGTGAATCACAACATTTACAGACGGATAGTTCTACCTCTTCTGTAAAACTGATGTTTCAGTTATATAGAAGAATATATGCAGTATACGCACATCATGAGCCACAGATAGGATGAGATTTATACCACTGGACCACAGTGTCTTTTTACAGTGTTTTCATCTCTTATACGTAGCAATGATTCAACTTATTTTTTTAAGTAATTGGAGGAAGTTGTACAGATTAACCTGCTGGTTCTCTAAGGATCAACTGTTCAAGGTGTGAAACTTTATGGGTGCAGATGTTAAATCTGTGCGTGCCAGTCCACCTCCCCTGTTTAGAAGGGCGAGGTTGGTCCAGGGTGTTTACACAATTATGTTTTGTTCTGTCGTAATTTAGTGGGAAATTTTTGATAATAGGAAGTCGGGAAAATCTCACGGCATGAAGGTTCTTGGTTTGAATGCAGTGTTAGTGTGTTTCAGAAACATATCTACTTGTTTTGTGTTTATTTGCGTAAAATACTCCTTAAAAAGTGAAGTTAGAAGTCAAATATTCAGACAAAAACAGGTATTTACGGCATTTAAAAACAAAGGTCCAGTCTTCACGGTTTAGTTCAAATAGAGTGGGGTCTTTCTGTGCTGAGTTAGCATGTTGGTTAGGTTAATTGGTGATTCTAAGTTGCACACTCTTCCAAACACACATCAGGTAAATTCATTCATTCCCGGCTGTCATCGGGGCGAGAGGCGGGGTACACCCTGGACAGGTCTCCAGTCTATCTCAGGTCTAACACAAAGAGACACTCACACCTACGGCCAATTTAGAATCACCAATGAACCTAACCAGCATGTCTTTGGATGCAGACGCAGGGCGGAACATGCAAAGGCCCCAGTCATGTAAGACCACTCTGTTTAATCAGGCTCTGATCGGTTCATTTGTTCCTGAGAAGAAGAGTTGACACCAGAACAAACAAACCAACCTGAGGGATAAACACTGACCAAGGTGTTACAGCATCCTTGGCTTTGTTTTTTTTTCCCACTATACCTTGATCTCAGCGACTGTGACGGTAGCTTTTTTACTTTTCTGTCATCTCTAGGGGAACGTACGGGTTGAATCAGTCCAGTCAGAGTCTAAGGAACAAAACACTTCCAAGCTTTTAGGTAAAAATAATCTTAAGGGCTTAAAGTAGGAGTATTATCACTACTTCAGGATAGACTGACTGTAACCACACTGCCTTCAACAATCATGTTTACTGACACCTTCAGCAACTTAGGTGGGACAAAAACAATTCAACATGTGCAATCTTTTTCTTCTTTTATTCTACCTTTTTTTATCAGAGCACAGGTACGGCTCTTTGTTTTATATGTTTTAAACATTTTTTTATTTTATTATTGGAACAAATGTTTTATGAACACACACTAGACACAACAGGAGATTCATCGCAGTACAAGGGCTGCTTCGTTCACAGCTGCATCTGGCCAGTTGGACCAAAAGAAGCACTTTTCACTTATAAATACCACAAATGCCTTAAATTTCATAACAGCACCAGTGACTTGAGTTTTCCGGCGGGTGGGTTTGTCCGTTCGTTGAACATTAAAGCACCTTCTGCTGCCAGCGTTTGAACATTTTCAGTGTAAGTCCCATGACTTTGTTTGTATTGACTCTGTGGTGTTTTTAATCGTGTGTATGAGTTCACCCAACCATTCAGATGCTGCATTTGATTCATTTCCAGTAATTACAGATTTTATAAGACACAGCAACCCTCATTGTCTTTGTCAACTCGTGCCGTACTCCGCGGTGCTCTGGGATTGCAAAGAGATGGTGTTTTATTAAGTTATTTACCTTCTGTGCTTGGGTAACGTCATTAAGATGTGTTATTTTATTGTGAAAATGTTGTTTTATTTGAAAACAAAAAATTAAAATGAGTAACATGTAAACAGGTGTATGTGTCATTTTAATTTTATCTCTCGTTTTTGAGTCTTTCCTTTGTTCCTTGTGTGGCAAAAAAATCCTCTTAATGCAAATTCTTCACACAAAATATATGCAAAGTGATGAAGCGCGCTCCCACTGAAAGCTGACTTAAAATGTCGCATCTTTACTCGTCTATAAATGTAGTTTTCTATAGTTTTAGGCTCATTACACAGCTGCTGCTGTTTCAATAGGAATTCAAGTCTTTTGCATTTATGTTAAATCTCTTTATTTGGCCTGAACATCAAATAAAAGAATGATATTTCTAAATCTGTAAGTATAGAAACTGACCGCCTCCTCAGGCTGTGCAAACGCTGAAATCACAGAGAGAATAATGTGTCTGGTTTCTTGTTTACTTTTACTATCGTTGTATTTCTTCCAACAATTAATATTGTCTTTAAATATCTCTGGGTAAAACCACAGATTGCTCTCTGTCTTATTTTTTATTATTAGCCACCTTTATTTACCTACAAACTTAATTAAAACACATTAATTTGTACATTTCCATAGATTGGGCGGGTGAGTTACAAGCTGCTGTTCCTCTCTATGACCACTAGGTGGCACAATTGAGTTATCCTGACGTTAAATGAGCAATAATAACTTATTTTATAACAATTTTTAACCACATATAATGTTATATCTTTGCATAAATATGATGGTTTTTGGGGTATTAGTGTTAATTTTCATAATATGCTGCTTGTGTGTTTTGAAGTATTCAGAAAAAACATCTGTTTAAGACATTTTTAAAAACCCAGTCTTCATATCTTTGTATAATTAATTTATATATATTCATAAAATACAGAAAACTACACATGTTTTATGATTTTGTTTTTTGTATGGTTGTCTTCGTCCTTATCTAATGTGAACATCGTGCTGTAGTTTACTCATAGAGTTTACTCAGTGGGTGTAGCGCGCTGTTTCATGACCCTGATGAAACTTGCATCAGACGTTTGGGCATGAATGACCCGGATGTTCATGTCAGCTCCGGATGACGTATGACGTAGCCGGCGTGGTGTTACGGGAGTTATCGTCACCCGGTTCATGTTCACGCCTACATTGTCCTCTTGCCGTTTATCGCTATATTCTTGCTGTTATTGTCCTACTAAAATTAATTTTTCATCGTCAAGGTTATTATCATAAAGACAGGACGATTAGTAATTTATCTGGATTTATTCTACTTATTTTATCGGCGGTTATGCGACCGTTACAGTCAAACCAAATGATATTACATGACCTAGCTAACTAGCTCGGGCATGTATTAGCATGCTATATTAGCTGCTATCTAATTAAAAGTGATTTAAACCTAAATTGATTGTAATACGAGTCTCGTAGCTCTTTCGTGCCTCTATAAAGTAAAACTATGACCTCGACGTATGTTTTCCTCATTGTTAAAACCGTCAAACAGTCAATGTTAAGCTAGCATTGAGCTACATTGTGTTAGCATGCTAACATAGCTGTTATTTAATCAGCCAGTTTAAAGTTTTATTGTTTTAAATATTTGACTCCTACACAAACATGTCTCATATTTTCCTCAGTGTTAAAAATAAACAGTAAATGTAAATTAGCATTAAGCACAAAAAGTAAGCATGTAGATATCATGATGAATTAACTCATTTAATCTTTAAAGTTAAACGTGTATTGTTGTGAATATTTATTTCATAGCTCTTTTTTTTACTATAAAATAAAACTGCCAATGCTTTCCTCGTGGTAGAAATTTACTTAGCATTTAGCTACATCTTGTTAGCATTGAGTAACCAGCATTTATCTAATGAATGTTTCATGGCAAAGCATTTAGCGAGGATTCACAAACTACTGCACATGTAAACTAAATTACTGAAAGACAGAAAGAAATTCTGTAGAAAATGCATTGCTTGTATTTTGCACATAGACAATTAATTTATCCACTTATATCTTTATTCTTCACTAGTTTCCATAATCAGTAAACCTTTGTTTATTTGGTTCAACATAAGGCAACAGATCAAATGACTGGCTGTAATGCTGACATCTTTTTTTTTTATCTAGTTTCACATTTAATTACCTAAAAAAGTCAGGATTATGTTAATATATGAACTAAGATGTATACATCTTGAAGTCAGTTCAAAATAAAAACATCTTCAACAGAGTATTGCTGAGCTCAGATTTATTTATGACTGGTTTCATTGTGAACAAAACAATTTTGCCTTCAGGAATAATTTCATCCAGCTCCTTTTATTGGGCCTTTACCCTAAATTCCTTCGTGTATTATTGCTTTATCACATACCTACACCCAGGTGAAAGACAACTGATAAGAGACCAGTTTGATTGACAAACAACAAAGACATTTATAAGACATGTTTTTATTCAAGTGAAATTCTTAAATGTTAACATACATTTAAACTGTGTTCATGAAAATATCCACAGTTCGAAGCAGGAAAACACTTCACATGGTGACACAAATGCTGATAGCTTTATTTTTTTAATATATCACCTAGAATATTTCTATCTTTTTAGGTCCAGTCGTCGTAAAGAAACATACAAAGAGGCAGTTTAAGGAGGTGGTTTGGGGGTGCCATCAGAGCCTGAGGTGACCAAACTTGAAGTCAGGCTAATCCAACATGAATGCTGTGATATTCCCGTGATAAACACTTCTCCTTCTTAACACTTGGGGTGTGAAACAAATTCAGACTAAAGCCTGGACATGAAAAGAAAAAGGCAGTACTTTGTTAGCAAGTGTGAACCGAGCATTCGCAAGTGTGGGAGCTGTGGCCAACGGGAGATGTGGAACCTGGCAATGTGTTGTTAATGTAATTCATTTGCATTAGCTGTCCCCCCCAATTGACTCAGACTGCATTTGCATACAGTTTGCTGAGATTGCAATTCAGATGGAGTTACATTAAACTCTGCCTGTAGGCACATGAATACCAATGACGTGGGGTTTTCTGTATGTTGGCAGGAATCAGAATTAAGTCTTTTTTGTCCTTCACCCACACAGAAACAGCCGTGTGTCTTAAAACTGGCAGACCAAGACTATGATGTACCAGATCTAAGCTGATGCTGCCTCTCCCTCAACTATTAACTCATTATAATTATTGTACAGCTTTTCTACAACCTATATCCACTCCTTTATGGCCAAAACTATGTGGACACGTTTCTATGCAGAGGCACGAACCACTGCTGCATTGAGATTAGTGCTTCACAATCCTTTTATTTGATGCTCGCATGTAGTTCCACCAAAGAGAAATCTCCTCTCTTCAATTATTTGAACTGATAATTATTGACTACTTAAAAGAAACTACATTTTTCACATGCCACAAGTAAATGTTTAAATTAATCCAATCCATTATTATTTATCTGCATGATCATCACCTTTCACTTAAAGAAAACACATATTTCCCCGTTCCAGCTTTTCACATGTGAGCTCTCTCTGTGAAATGTGTCTTTTCAACAAATCAAACAATTGATTTAATCAAGAGAATAATCAGCATATTGACCTGATGTCATCACAGCTAATCATCTTGTAACAAACAGCAGTAAATCGTTTTGTTCTGATTCTGTTAAATGCTGAACTATTACAGTATAGTAGCTGTATTTTAAGTTCCATCACCAATTTTAATATTTTACACAAATACAACTAACATTGTGATGATATTAGTTTACAGGTATAAACTCTGCTTATATTTATGGAAAATGATAAACACCATCTAAACATATGTTGAAAGAGGAAATTAAAGTTCCTCCAGGCAGTTGAATTTGACTTAATATGCCAGAAAGGTTGTTCAGCATTAGTTTAAAACAATCGAGAGAGCGGCTGATTCAACTGTGTTTTCATTATGGAGGCTGTGGTTTTTAGTATTGAACTGTATTGTGTTGTATGGACACGTGTTCCTATCATTTTGATATTTTAGGGCTAGGCAAAATAACAGAAACACTTGTAACGTGTAACAGCACCACAACCTACATCCTCCAAAATTATAACAGTCATGAAGGAGGATAGTGCAGGACTGTTATATCTATATATCTATCAATTTATCTATCTATCTATCTGTCTACACTAACATGTTTTTCTCATCTGTAGTTAGATGTTCAGATCTCTTGTTGCTATGACCACCACTCATACCAGATGACTCACCACTGACGTGCTGCCAGGGACCGACTGCCTGTCGGCCTGTTGAATCACATTCTCTCAATCACACACATTCACACACAATCACACACACACACACACACACTTATACACTCATACTTCCCCCTCTCTGCTGCCCTGTCCTAGTTGGTGCCTGAAAGAAGAGCACAGCTGTTGTACTTCGCTCTCTTCAGTCATCATATCATTAACAGGCTAAGTCTTTATGAGCAGCGCTGCTGGTTAATATCTCAACACTCAAAGGCTGTATTTTAATAAAATGCAGCACACATATACATGTTAAAGACAAATCCCAATGACAGCCGGCACCAGAATGGGGCTGAAAATCATGGTTTTAAGTGAAATATCTCAACTAATGTTGGACAAGCTGACACAAAATGTGGGACTCAGGCTTTTGTCCCCAAGGTGAGGACTTACTTGTTTAACTACTTTAATATTTTGATGGCCAAATATCTGCAAAACTTACCCATGTCATGCTAGCAAACATTAGCAAGCTAACAGGCCACATTAGCCTGTTAGCTCTGACTTAGCTTTCCTTCAAATGGAACTTGTGAGCTTACATCACGAGAAGTCGTGTACACCACTCGTGAACTCACAATCTTATAGAAAAATTTCCATAAATGTAAACACCACAAGGGGGCGCCATTCATTCGGCGTTTACTTGTGAACGCGGTAAAGACGAACCCATTGAATGGCGGCATGATGCAGGAGAAATGGTGAGCGGAAAGGAAACAAAAACCCAATGACGCTTCTTTTGAAAGGAACTCATGAGCCCGTGGTTATGACTTGGGAAGTCGTGTACACAAAATACTTGGCGTTCAAGTGGGAAGTCGTGAGAACGCCGCTGCTAGGCAACTGTTTCCATCTAGAAGCTACTGAGGCTAACAGTTTAGCAAGCTAACAACCAAGTTAGTAAATCAAGGATATTCAAGAAGAAGAAAATGTAATAATCAGTGCATTAAATGTAAATGACCACTTTTTGACTAATAATTTTCAGTTTTTATAAACATTGTTAGTAAAATAAAACTAGCAGGAACACTTTTTAAATATAACATCGACAACATAAAAAAGGAAATGTTTAGAGATGTCCGTATACAAAATTAAATGGTCACCATGCACTGTAGTTTGGGTTTGTTTTTTTTGTGTGTGTTAGCTAGCTTTTCTTGTAGAACAGGTGAAGTGTCAACCTGAGTCCAGATTCTCTGCCAAGTTTTTCTTTCCTCTCCCTTTCATACACTGAATAACTCACCTCCTTAATGTCAGATGCTCTTTGCTGACTAATATCTGTCAACCACAAAAACCATTCAGAAATGTCTAAAGCACACGCCCAAACAGTCTCCTACTGGCCTAAACATAAAATAGTTTAAAAGTAAGGCAGGCTACATTTTACAGACTGGGCCTAAAAAAAGGAAAGGTGTTCTGTCTGGTTCTAATATAATAAAATAAATGTGCACTACAGGCATCTGTGGCACCTCATATATTATAAAGTAAAATTTTCCGCCTGTAGAAATCCTGAACACACCTTACATGTGTGCACGTATATTTTTAGTGCTAAAGTCTGTGATTCACGTCAAGACAGAATGATTTTCAATACGCATTTCTGTTTCATACTACTTTGTGAGGTTGTGTCACCGAGTACTTTTAGTCTTTATTCTCTGGCAGTTCATAAAATGACGACCCTTTGAGTCTCTTTTAGGCCCCGTCCACACGGAAACGCAAAAACGCCGAAACGCAGAAGTTTTTCATCGTTTTGGCCTTTCGTCCACACGTATCCTGTAAACGCATAGCCCTAAAACGCACCTTTCTGAAAACGGGTCCCAGGGTGGAGAAATTCGCAAACGCAGCTCTTGCGTTTTCATGTGGACGGCGAAAACGGGGGAAACGATGACGTCATCGCCACACCCCCGAGCAGCCTTCCACATCCCGCGAGACGTCTCGTAACAACATCAACAACAATGGCGGACTACATGCTAGTTTTCCTGCTGGAGAAGATATTGAGCCTATTAGGGTTACTAGGGCAAAATATCATGCTCCTGTGCCACCACGCTGAGCAAAAAAGGCGATTTGTAAACAGCGCTCAAGATTTGTGCGCATGCTCCGCCTCTTCCTCTCCGTTTTTGGTGAATTTCTGAAACTGAAACAGCGCCACCTATAGGCCTGGAATATGAAGTACCGTTTTTGGTCGTGCTGAAACGGATCCGTGTGGACGCGGATATTTCTTGAAACGATGATCGAAAACGGAGGGGGAAAAGATCGTTTTCGTACGTGTGGACGAGGCCTTAGTCGACTGTTTCCGACAGAGGTTATATTTTATATTTAAATTCATCATATGATTCCACTTTAAATTCCACTTCAGACGCAAAAATAAAGGTTTAAAATGGCTGTTGTCTGCTTAATTTACCATGTATTTTTCTGTATATAGCCTCAGTAATAATCCAGAGCATCTCCAGAGCAAGCAGGGGACAACAGTATGCAAGTAATAATTAGTTTAGCGCCCCTGGAAACAAGCGAGTGACGTTACAGTGCGGTGTTTGTTTTTGTTACATATATTAAACATGCCATGAAACAATTATTTGGATTTACATTATTATCTGTACCAAGTAAAGACAGCTCCAGCTCTTCTTGTGGCACCAAACACTTTATGGATCTCTATTTATCTGCTGAGAATTTATGCTGGTGCATTGCGTGTTATTGAGGAACCACATGAAAAAGACACCAGAAGCTAACACCTTTCCAAACACGTTTCTGGAGGAGATGTGATTCATTTTAATGGACCCTGGTGGAGAGTGGCAGTTACTCAACATGGCGAAGACATTAAAAAGATACCATTTGTGCTGCGTATTAGTGACGTGGCTCCTCGCATGTAGCTGTGATCCCAGCCCAGTCTGACGGGTTATATATAACGTGACTGAACACAGCAGAACCTGTTCAACAGGCAGCCGTGGGCATGCCAATTTATCTAAGATGCCCCAAGACGTTTAGTGCTTCTTCTTAGCTTCACTAACCCGACTGCTACTGCGCTACCGTCTTTTTTTATTTGTCGTTTTTCTTATTCTTCCCTTCACTTTTGAAGACGAGCAAGCCTTTTATCTCTCCCCTCCTCTGCCCTTATCTCCCTCTCCAACTCTTCGCTCTGCTCCCCCACCCTCGCTGCCACCGCTGCGCTGACGGAAAGCAGCAGCTGCCAAGCTGAAGTGGCTGTTACCTGAACTGCAGAGGAAGCCGAGCGAGTTGTTAGAGAGTGTACCAGGGGATGCCAGCTGCCTCTAGGCTGGGCAAGATGCCACAGTGATGGAGGAAAGAGGCAGAATCTGACCTCCTGACCCCACTGGAGAAGCATCCTAATAACAAACAAGATTATTTCTCAGGCTTCTTTAAATCATAGGGTTATGGAGTGGGGGGCTTTCAGTAGTTTCTAAACTAAATCTAAAAAAAAAGGTTTTCGGCTTGCAGCTCCACCCTGAGAGAGCGTCTGTTTTAATTCAGGTTATGCGTCTGCTGGGAATGCAAATGCCTGACAGATAAGGTGTCCTGAAAACAGCGTGAGTTCATCTTTTCACAGCCCGGCCTCTGTTTGAATGCAAATCTCGCTGGGATTTAGATAATCTTATCAGCAAACCAGTGCTCCCGGTGGGTGGGAGAGCTGGTGGGAGTGAGGGAGGGAAAAGGGTGAGGGGTGAGATTTGCATGATTTTAAAATTAAATTAAATTAAATATTGCATGTTTACCTGCGTGCAGACGATCATTTGGGATGTTTACGCTGCGGGGGGCCCCTGCAACAGACAAAATCAGAGGCAGACTATGAATAAATACACTCACTTGCCTAAACATTAGGTATACTAGTGAACAATCCTTCAGTAAATCCTCGATCATGGCTGTTATAAAGTTCCGTTTATGCTGAAACGGCGTCAGAAAGGTGGAAATTCAACTGAATGGTCATTTTGGAGGATGTAGTTTGTGGTGCCGAGCCAACTGACCAACACGAGTCTGTCAAAATAATAGGAACATGTGGCGGCATGATTAAAAGAAACAGCTGTCTCGGTTATTTTGAGCAAATTTTGAGTAACCATAACCTTCACAAGTCAAAACAATAGGAACATGTGTCGATACAACACAGCACAGTTCAATAACGCTACAAACCACAGCCTCAAAAAATGAAAAGACAGTTGAATTAAGAGCTCTTTCAAGTTATTTGAGACAAATGTTGAATATAATAACCTTTATAAAGTTAATATTTAATGAAGTACTCTTGCATTGGAATGCATGTACTAGTGTGCCTAATAAAGTGGCGAGTGAGCCTAATAGGGCTTTTACTGGCACAGCATTTATTGGCTTATTATTTGTGACATATTCTGACATATATAATATGTTTATAGCTTATTAATAGCCAGTAAAGTACAAAAAAATCTAATCAAACATGAGCAGAAATGGAAGGATTTTGGTGACATGTTAATCCCGTAACTAAATCCGTACATCATCCGCGTCATTGCTATCACCGTGTCTGTTTTGTTTTTATGTTATATATATGTTTTCCTTTACGTTTCTTTTTCTCGGTCTCTGGTGAGACTTCATGCATGTTTGAGGCGCTCCATTCGGCGGCGTGCTGACGTTTTTTGCAGGAATGTGTGTGATTTGCGGGGTTTGAGCCGAGGAGGGCGACGGGAAGTCAAGCCGCCTCCCATCCGGTATAAAACCCCCCGGTCCGAGCCCAGTCTTCCTCTTTCTGTTACCTGGCTAGGGGCAGCAGCTTTGGCCGTGAAAACCCAGAAACACCGGTAGGTTCAGTTTTGATTCAACCAGCTAGCCAGAAAGCAATCCTCGGGCCTTTTAAAAAATATGGATTTTAACGTTTTACTCAAAAGTTTGCTTTTTTTTTTCCGAGTTATGTAACTTGACACTAACCTGTGGATTTTAAATCAAAGATTTACCTCTTAAAATTAAACGTTAAACCCCTGCTGCTAGTCACATTGACTTGATGAACGTATTTTGTGTGTAATTTGAGTTTTAGTGGTGATATTTAACTTTTTAACGCGGATCTTTTTGCGAGGGAGGAGAAAAATGTGGAGGAAAGGAACAAAGAGGGGGGCGCTACGAAAGGAGAGACCGAAGGATGCTTAAATGGCATTTCTTCTCGCGTCCTCCATGAGAACAACTGCTAGTATTTTTCAGCGACAGGTGTTGAGTGGGACCCTGGACTGGATGGCTTATTAATATTTGGCGATCTTTGTAACTTTATCCGACGTGGCCCTTGGAGTAACACGTGTCTCGTTTGGCCTGTAGCCCGAGTGAGGCCTAGCAGCAGCAGCCGCCTCCTAGCCTCTCATACCCCCGTACACGTAACCGTTGGTGGCGATAAAAGGCTTAAATTTATATTTTGTCTTGTCTAACTGTTGGCGCTAATCAATGTATACATAATGGTTCAGTTGGGTGTTGAAAGAAAAAGTAGCGGTGTGGTATTCAAATTAAGCCGGGCCCAAGATGTCACGGTAAAGCTACATCCCTCCATGCTAGCTAGGCTGTGAAAAAAAAAATGGCGATCATGGAGCTCTAAGCAAACGGTTAATTTTTTCTTTATAGAAACTACAACAATGGGAAAGGAAAAGACCCACATCAACATCGTGGTCATTGGCCATGTCGACTCCGGCAAGTCCACCTCTACCGGCCATCTGATCTACAAATGCGGTGGCATCGACAAGAGAACCATCGAGAAGTTCGAGAAGGAAGCCGCTGAGGTAAGGGCTTTTACGCTTGTATATGGATTTTTTTTTTTTCGGGGTCCAATCTTTCAATACCGTTAAAAGTCGAATCCAAGATGGCGGCGTCAGTAGCGTGCCTTCACTGAGCTCAGCTGCCCGGCACGCGGGTCTAACGTTCGTGGGCGCGCACGCTGGGTGGGGCTTAACGTGGGATGGTGACTGTGCACTTCTTCCCCAGTGGAGGCCTCAGGCTGGTGTACGGAGACATTAAATGCGTGACATATCCTGCGTGTTTGACAATAAATGAACATAAGTTACAAAAACCTTAAACTGCTTATTAAAACACTGTAAATTCAGCTTTTACATGTGCCCAATGCTGTATGGACATAATGGCACATAATTGGATATTGGAGTCAAATACTTCTCATACCCAGTTGCTCTATCAATGTCAGTTACACAATAAAATGTTTGTTTTTTTTTTTTGTATCAAACTAAAACTAATCATTTGCTAACTGGTTCCTGTATAGATGGGCAAGGGCTCCTTCAAGTACGCCTGGGTGCTGGACAAACTGAAGGCCGAGCGTGAGCGTGGTATCACCATTGATATCGCTCTGTGGAAGTTTGAGACCAGCAAGTACTACGTGACCATCATTGATGCCCCCGGCCACAGGGATTTCATCAAGAACATGATCACTGGAACCTCTCAGGTAATTATCAACAAACTGCAAGATGAATGAGACTTTCCTGTTTTGTGTACACTGTATTCATGTTTACATGTGTATTTTGTAGGCTGACTGCGCTGTGCTGATCGTCGCTGCTGGTACTGGTGAGTTCGAGGCTGGTATCTCCAAGAACGGCCAGACCCGCGAGCACGCCCTGCTCGCCTTCACCCTTGGCGTGAAGCAGCTCATCGTTGGTGTCAACAAGATGGACTCCACCGAGCCCCCTTACAGCCAGCCCCGTTATGAGGAAATCACCAAGGAAGTCGGCGCCTACATCAAGAAGATCGGCTACAACCCCGCCACCGTTGCCTTTGTCCCCATCTCTGGATGGCACGGAGACAACATGCTGGAGGCCAGCAGCAAGGTGAGGATAGTTTGACTGAGGTTGTCCAGTACTCCTTTTGAAGATCTGATTTATGCGAACATGGATTAACTGGTCTCTCTTGATTGATTGGTTTGCAGATGCCCTGGTTCAAGGGATGGAAGGTTGAGCGTAAGGAGGGCAATGCCAGTGGAACCACCCTGCTGGAGGCTCTTGATGCCATCCTGCCACCTGCCCGCCCCACCGACAAGCCCCTGCGTCTGCCCCTGCAGGACGTCTACAAAATCGGCGGTAAGAACTGAGGGACGAATACAAGATGGTCAGATTGCTCTGTAGAATATTTGCTAAAACAAATTTCTCTCAGGTATTGGAACTGTACCCGTCGGCCGTGTTGAGACCGGTGTTCTGAAGCCCGCCATGGTCGTCACCTTCGCTCCCCCCAACCTGACCACTGAGGTCAAGTCTGTTGAGATGCACCACGAGTCTCTGCCCGAAGCCGTGCCCGGTGACAACGTTGGCTTCAACGTCAAGAACGTGTCCGTCAAGGAAATCCGTCGTGGATACGTGGCTGGTGACAGCAAGAACGACCCACCCAAGGCTGCTGAGAGCTTCAATGCCCAGGTTGGTTTTCCGACCATGAGAGTCAGGCCCCTACTTGTGTCCCAAGTTGTATTTAGTGGAATTCTAACTGTCCGTGTGTCCCCAGGTCATCATCCTGAACCACCCTGGCCAGATCAACGAGGGATATGCCCCCGTGCTGGACTGCCACACTGCTCACATTGCTTGCAAGTTCAAGGAGCTGGTCGAGAAGATTGACCGTCGTACTGGCAAGAAGATGGAGGACCGCCCCAAGTCTGTCAAGTCTGGAGATGCCGCCATTGTGAAACTGATCCCACAGAAGCCCATGGTTGTGGAGCCCTTCTCCACCTACGCTCCCCTTGGTAAGTTAACTCAGAGCCCGCTAACTACTACTTGATGCATGCGTATCAACAACTCATCATGTATCATGTTCATGGACACATTTCTAACATCTGCTCACCTCTTTATTCCAGGACGTTTCGCTGTCCGTGACATGAGGCAGACGGTCGCCGTCGGTGTCATCAAGACCGTCGAGTACAAGGAAATCTCTGGAAAGACAACCAAGGCTGCAGAGAAGGCCCAGAAGAAGAAATGAATGGACGTGCAGGACATCCAGCAACGAGATGTGTGCCGGCAGCAGCGGGCCACCCCTTCCCCTACATCTTCCTTCAACCCTGGTTCATCTTCTCTGAGGCATAGCTCTCTACTAAAGGACTGGCTTATGCTGATTAAAACCCATCGCAAAAGTTTTCGCAGGAAAAAAGAACTCCGTGGCATTGTCACATACCTGAATCACATTGACAGTGCCTCTTCTCAGTTAAGTTTAAGTTGGAAATGGTTTAGAACTGTAACTTGTTAAATGCCACAAATTTAATTGGAAAGAAAGCTGCTGGTAACAATAAAATAAATGTCTTTGAAAAAATTGAAATTGGCTTGTCTTGATCCTCTTTGTCCCCTCAGCATTAGATTTTGGGCAATCGCAGACGAGCCTCTGGCTGTTGCAGCTGTTTTTTTTGCTTATGCTATCCCAGTGCAGTGATGCACTTGACATCCAATCGCCTTGATAGGAGTTATGCAGCGCCAGCCAATGGCACCCCTTATTTGAGTCTGACACCAACAAGATCATACACAGCCCTCCCTCTCCCCTGGTTCGGTATAAAAACTCAGGACGGATCACATTCTGTCCTTTTTTACCACTGAACCAGGGGATATCTTGGTAGTTGCTGGGCACAGGTTGGTGAAACGTCTATTTTTCTTTCCAATTCAGGTCTTAAAATCTTAGATGCATGCTTTCTTAAATGACAATATTCAAGGCAAGACATTTTGGATTGACTTGGATTTGTCCAATGCAGAACAGCACTATGACTCAGATGCTGCTGGTCTAATTGCTGCTCGTCTAATTAAAAAAATAAAATAAAATGATTGCAGCCAGAATTGTAAAAAGCATGCTAGCTCACCTTGTGAGTATTTCCAAATTTGTGAAGGTTGTTGTTTATTCAGAATGGTCTTAACCAGGCTTCATCCTCGGGTTTCTTTTAGAAAAACGAGCACCAATCTGGAACAGAAGCGATGAATTTGAAGCAGGAAAATCGAGTTGGCAGATTGTTTCTGCCAGTCATGGTTACTCCTTTTCCAGCTTCGCGAACGCGCACAGTTGCTGGTGCTGTACGGGCTAGAGGGCGCGCGCTTGCATCAGTTGACGACAACATGGCGGCTCTGCGCTCCCGGCGCAACATGGAGGGCGAGGAGCCGGTATCCGTCCGACACATGGCGCGTGACTCATCAGTGTCGCTTTCCGGTGGCGTGAACGAGCATCGAAAATGATAGAAAAAAATAAATAAAAAATGGCGTAAAAATAAAAATCATAACTTGACACGCTTAAGTAAACTCACGAACTAAAATCTTCTTAAAACTACGTTTCGCTCTATTACTCAACGACTAACTGACACACGTTAGCTTACTGCTTATACCGCATTTGTGACACAGCCAAAAACATTAAAAGGTTTAATGCTTATTTTGTACAGTGGAAGCTAATTTCCATATTTTATTTTATTTGGCCTCTTAAAGCCCTTGAAAAGTGACCTCCACTGAGTCATGGCTCTGATAGACAAATTTTACGCAAATATATTGAAAGTCAAACTAACTCCTCGTTGTGGTGTAATTTAACGGCCAAGCAGGTCGTTAACGTTAGGTAAAAAGAGCCAAAATGGCGTCCGATGGGCTCACGCCATATTTTGAAAACGGTTAATTTAAGCATGAAATATGACTGTAAACACAACATGACGAACTCCCCGTGTTGTTTATAACCAGTAAATCAAAATGGGAAAGGAAAAGACCCACATCAACATCGTGGTCATTGGCCATGTCGACTCTGGCAAGTCCACCACCACCGGCCACCTGATCTACAAGTGCGGCGGAATCGACAAGAGAACCATCGAGAAGTTCGAGAAGGAGGCCGCTGAGGTTGGTACTAACGTAGCCCAGACAGTGACGCTGTATGCGGCATGGAGGTAGTGGGGAACGGGCGTGGTGGAAGTGCTCACTCATGTTCCTTAGCCAAACTCGCCATCTACTGTTAAAATGTGTGTAGTGTCCACATTTTCTACTGTAACACAAAATATAAGGTTTAATTTTAATATAGTTAGTAAAAAAAGTGGAAAGTCATCCTGAATACGTATAAAATTACTTCAATCTATTCAATTCTCCTATGGTAAATATTACAATAAATAGCCACTTTAAAGAATACATAAAACAACTAAGCATTTAATTAATGCAAATTAATAAAGTCTGATACTTTTAATGCTATATCACATTTTAATTCAAATTATTAGATGTGTTTACCCATTCAATTTGATATGTCATGGTCTAAATCAGGTACAATTTAGATATAGATATTTATTTTACTTTATTAAATGAGTAGACTAGACGTTAAATATACACGGATAATGATAAATGTCCATGCAGAGACACTTAATGTGTCATTGAGTTAGAAGAGGAATTAATACAGAGCCTCATTTTGGTATTCCCCAAATTCAGGAAGTTTTACTCCTTTGAAGAGGCACGATTTTATTTAGTGAACGTCATCTGTCCAACTTTTCTGACTTGACTCTGTTCGGCTGTATAGATGGGCAAGGGCTCCTTCAAGTACGCCTGGGTGCTGGACAAACTGAAGGCCGAGCGTGAGCGTGGTATCACCATCGATATCGCTCTGTGGAAGTTTGAGACCAGCAAGTACTACGTGACCATTATTGATGCTCCCGGACACAGGGACTTCATCAAGAACATGATCACTGGAACCTCTCAGGTAATTATCATCAATAAACCATGAGATGAATGAGACCTTTCTGCATTGTGTATACTATATTCATATCTAAATGTGGACTTTTAGGCTGACTGCGCTGTGCTGATCGTCGCTGCTGGTGTGGGTGAGTTCGAGGCCGGTATCTCCAAGAACGGCCAGACTCGTGAGCACGCCCTGCTCGCCTACACCCTTGGCGTGAAGCAGCTCATCGTCGGCGTCAACAAGATGGACTCCACCGAGCCCCCTTACAGCCAGAAGCGTTTTGAGGAGATCACCAAGGAAGTGAGCGCCTACATCAAGAAGATCGGCTACAACCCCGCCACCGTTGCCTTTGTCCCCATCTCTGGATGGCACGGAGACAACATGCTGGAGGCCAGCGACAAGGTGAGCAACCAGTCTAGAGGACGACTAGTCGCCGGACACTCTTGAACCTGCCTCAGATCGTGTTCCTGTCCCATCACATCAAATGGTTTTTCTCTGATCTTTTCATGTCTCTTTCTCCGTGCATTTCAGATGAGCTGGTTCAAGGGCTGGAAGGTCGAGCGTAAGGAAGGTGGAGCCTCAGGAACCACCCTGCTGGAGGCCCTGGACTCCATCCTGCCCCCCTCCCGCCCCACCGACAAGCCCCTGCGTCTGCCCCTGCAGGATGTCTACAAAATTGGCGGTAAGTGGAATCACACTCATATCCTGTAAACCCAGAAAGTCATCATCGCACACACACAAAAGAACAGTGCTGTTCAAGGTTTTGAAACAACGGCAGAGATCCATTGGCGACAGCTGCTGTTATAATATCAGACTGCACCCCGAATGATATTTAAACTACTTTTCTATGATTGAATTATAAAGATAATCAGACTTCAACATTTCACACACATTTAAAGGGTAGGCGTCCTGCTAACATTCCTCTTCCTCCTCCTCCTGTCCTCTCAGGTATCGGCACCGTCCCCGTCGGCCGCGTTGAGACCGGCATCCTGAAGCCCGGTATGGTCGTGACCTTCGCTCCCCCGAACCTGACCACTGAGGTGAAGTCCGTCGAGATGCACCACGAGTCTCTGACCGAAGCGCTGCCCGGCGACAACGTCGGCTTCAACATCAAGAACGTGTCCGTCAAGGAAATCCGTCGTGGAAACGTGGCCGGTGACAGCAAGAACGACCCACCGCAGGCAGCCGAGAACTTCACTGCCCAGGTGAGCATCTGGAGAAGACGGAGGTAAAGACACCACTGAATATAGTTTATAAAGACAAGATATATTCAGGCTGTACTGTTGCTAACTCAAGCGAGGTGAAGTGCAACCTGAAGGGTCCAGCTGAAAAATATTATTTCGATGTTACATTAGTATTTTGCTCTGTTTTGAAAAGCTGGTTTTGTCTGTTTTTTTTTTGTTGCATTTCCATATAACATGTACTCACTTGCCAAAACATTAGGTACACTCGTGAAAATGAATGTGTTCAGCTATAAAATACATCCGTGCTGTACTTGATTACTTCCCACCACTGCTGAGGCCCATATATATGTTTGAACACTGAAACACATTGAGTCATTCATTGAAACATATTGAAATTTAAATCAAAAACTAAATCTGTTCTTCTAAAAATAAGGGACTGCAATAAAGGATTATAATTCCAACACCTTTCCTCCGATTTGGACTCTCAAATTAAAGCTGAGAATATGCTCTTTTAGGTCATATCCATCATATAACCTCACCTGCAAAACAAAACATTAGGTACACTCTAAATAACCGTCTTGCTTTAAATCCTCCTGTTTGACTTTAATAACGTTCACTTTATATTAAAACAGCGTCAGAGAAGGTGGTAATTTAAACTGGATTGAATTAAACACTTGTTTTTTAGCCCAGCCCACTGACTAAACTGGGGATGCCAAAATAATAGGAACACGTAGGTTAGACAGCTGGATCAGCAGCTCTCTTATCAACTCTCTAAGTTGTTTTGAACTAATTCCGAATACCAGAACATTCATGAAGATAATATTTATATAATTTAAACACAGTCTGAAAACTGCAGACTTCGTCAACAGATATTTTCACGTCTGCTTCTTGAAATTCGACAATAAGACCAAGAAAAAAAGACGCGTGCTTACATTTAAGACTTTTAACAGAAAGCTTGTTGATGTTGTTGATATTCCAACCGTGGCTGCTTCAATTTTAATCGTTCTTTTTCAGTATTTGTCTCTTACGAATCCTCCAAAACGTGTCACTGTTCAATACTTGATTGATGAAGAAGAATAGTCTGTAAATGCCCTTTAGTTCAACCCAAGAGGAAAGAGAAATATTAACACCTGATACCTAAACGTCACTGTTTCTTTTAAGATTTCACTGAGGACATTTTGTCTCGTTTGACAGGGGACATAACAAAAAGTTACAAGAGCTTATCCATGTCATGGTATTGATAAAAACAAAGCTGAAACAAAGGCACAGGCGTTCCTAATAAAAATAAAAAACCTAAACTTCCCACAAGACATTTAACCTAAACTCAACAAGTCTAGCTGCCTTTGTTTTAGCTTTCTTTTTAGATAAAGCTCATTACTAGTGAGCAAACAGTTGCTCCACCATCTTCCCGATCTTCAGTATCCTCAGTCTCCTCGTCTCTCTCCCTGCTCAGGTCATCATCCTGAACCACCCCGGCCAGATCGCCCAGGGCTACGCCCCCGTGCTTGACTGCCACACCGCTCACATCGCCTGCAAGTTCAGCGAGCTCAAGGAGAAGATCGACCGTCGTTCCGGCAAGAAGCTTGAGGACAACCCCAAGGCTCTGAAGTCCGGAGACGCCGCCATCATCACCATGGTGCCTGGAAAACCCATGTGTGTTGAGAGCTTCTCCCAGTACCCCCCACTGGGTGAGTAACACACTTTAAAGATGAGCAAATAAGTGTTTTTATGCACATATCTGTTAAGTTATTATCATTTATCTTAAATTTTACTCAATGTAATCACTGAGGCACAGTCTGGCTAACACCGTTTATGTTTAAGATGGATATTTTTAAAGCTTTAATGCTTTTATAGCTTTTGATTGTGTTTTTTTAGCGTTGTTCATGTGCAGTTGTTGCTGTTTCGCTGATTCCTCTCTTCTCGTCTCAGGTCGCTTTGCTGTGCGCGACATGAGGCAGACCGTGGCCGTCGGCGTCATCAAGTCCGTCGAGAAGAAGATCCCCAGCGGCGGAAAGGTCACCAAGTCCGCACAGAAGGCCGACAAGAAAAAATGAATCCTCATGCAGGACGTCCCACTAAAAGTCACGTCTCAGCAGGAGCGGGTTACCCCGTCCCCTTTCCTCCCCTGCCACCCAGCGCCGTCTTCTCTGAGGCACAGCTCTCAAATCAAAGACTGGATCATGCTGATTAAAACCCATCGCAAAAGTTTCCGCAGGAAACGAAGGTCTGTGCCTTCAATAGGAAACCATGATCGTAATTAAGCTGAAGCCAAAACAATAAAAATCTTAAACATTGCCAAATTAAGACGCTTCCTTTGTGTTTTGTAGTGTTGAAGAAGCTTTAAGCATAAACACAGCAGCTGTCAATAAAGTCAGAGATCAATGATTATTTGTTAATGTCTTTATATGTCTCTGTAGCTCATAAGAGGACAAAGTCTGTTCTCTTTTCACGTAAACCGGGATATACGGTGGAGAATTTTCAACATTTCTGCACAAGAACGACTCAAAACGTAAGCAGCAAGTGTTGAAAGTAGACAAAGAGAACCCAATCGAACAAATGAAACAGAAATATTTAGCTTTTGTTTGTGTTGATTCAAAGAAAATGAATAATTTGTTCACATCTGTGAGATGTAAAAGTAAGTGAACTCTTGTTTCCGGTATCTGCTGTGACCTCCTTGAATCGAAACATTTCTGGTAACTGTTGAGCTGTCGTCTACAGCAGCTTGGAGGAATTTTAGCCCATTCCTCAGAACAGAACCACCAGATGTTGGTGGGTTTCCTCACATTAACTGCTTGCTTTAGGTCCTTCTACAACATTTCTATTGGATTAAGATCAGGCCTTTGACTTGGCCGTTCCTGTTCTTCTTTAATTATTCTTTTGTAGAACCACTTGTGTTCTTGGGCTCGTTGTCTTGCTGCATGTCTTTTAGGATTCACTGGTGTGATTCATTGGTCCATCAATGATGACAAGCTGTCCTGGAACCAGATGCAGTAAAACAGGCCTAAACAAGAACATTACCACCCCCATGTGACGGGACGAGGTTCTTATCCCGTCTCTTAGGGTCAGTTCTTATTTCATGCAAACCAGGAAATAGGTAAAAAAAAAATAAAAATAAATGTGCTCCAGCCCCCCTGCAATCATCCAGAGGACAAGCAGTTACAGAAAATGAATTAATGAAGTTTTATGGTCATTGTCCAGCGAAAAACAACAAAATACAGTTTGACAGCTCTTTGGCTTCAGGAGAAATAAAAATAGAAACTACTGTAAAGCAGCTATACATAATAAAATATATACAATTAAAGGAACCAGTAGCACACAAATGAATGTAATTGGTATAGTGAGGAAATAGCAGCATTTTAAAAAAGTAAACTTTAAATAATAGTGCAAATGTGCCTATTGAGTGTAGATGGATTGTGGAATAAATATGCTGGTTATTGCACAACTGTCTATAAAGGAGAGGTTGAAGACTTTTTTTAATCTATTGTTTCTGGATTTGATGACACTGTCTCTTCCCAGGAAGTCATATTTCTCAAGTTTCCTGCTAAGTATCATTGTGCAAGTTACATAGTTATTATCCCTGAGGCATGACTTGACACGCCACATGAACAAAGAACGATTTAGTTTGACTCTCATAGAAAAGCAGGACATCTTTCACACATTCGCTTCAGGACTTCCACTGAGAAATTCTCCCCAAACACACAAAGAGCAAAAGCACAATAATGGATAAAGATAGCTTTGTGGAAATGTGAAATGTGAAACACTATGATGTGAATTTGTTCTTGCACAAGTTTTTTTCCCCATAAATCTCAAGTTTCTAAGTTTTGATGAGCTGAACACTGACGCAGCAGAACATCTTTACGGGATTTACAAGGCGTGTTCTGTTCGGAAACCAAGCTCATGTCCTCATTTGTGTGACGCCTGGGATGCTTCTTGGAAGCTGAAAGTGAAAGTAAAGAGCTGTTAGAGCCCCAGAGGAGGAAAAGAACACAACAGTCTCTACCTTTGCTTGCAGCGCGCGCTTCTCAGGTGAGTCAAACCGCCGTCGTGTTGTTTTATCTGACGAATTAGAAACTACAGAT
The DNA here is from genome assembly GCF_963514085.1 of Chelon labrosus. NCBI lineage: Eukaryota > Metazoa > Chordata > Actinopteri > Mugiliformes > Mugilidae > Chelon > Chelon labrosus. Next base: position 5,676,915 of record NC_140349.1, read on the forward strand.
ATGATTAAAAAACATTGCATGAATAAGATAAATCCATCTTTATATCCATTAGAGAGAGAGTTAAAGGTGGTTTATAGTGGTTTCATACTAGTAATGGTTCCTTCAGTGTCTCCAGTGGAGTGTCTCTAATGGTTCCTGCTGGTTCATAATAGAAACTAATGTAATGGTTCCTACTGGTATCATAAAAGCGACATGTATGCAGAGCTGTGTAGTTCATTCAGATGATTTGTGAACACATTTTGACTGTATATTGTTTGTAATTAGATTAAATAGTGAATCCATTTTCAGACCATTTTAAAGAAGGTTTTAAAGCCTTGTTTGTGACCCTATATACGTCCCAAAAACTAATTATGCTGAAACTCACAATACAATGTAGAGGCACGATGAAGCTATGGCTGTTTGTAAATGTTGTAACCTGCTCTGCTGTAATGTACAACCCGGCCACTTCATTAGGTACACCAGCGAAGACAAATGCTTTCTAATATCCCGCACTAAGTCCTCCTTTATGACTGTTATAATGTTCAGTTTGTGTTGAATCAGTGTCAGGAAGGCGGTAACCCACCTGGGTGATCATTTATGGAGGATGCAGTTTGTGCTGTGCTTTTAAAGGCATGAGTCAAGTGATTGTGTGTGCGTACAGCGTTACCGCAGTGCAGATGAATATGAGTCTAAAGCCTGAAACTAGAGTTTATTTATTGGAAACTCTGGATGTTTTGTCCAGTGTGTGTTTGAGACCACACCCAACGGAGCTATAAGTCACCAGGGTTTTATTTTAAAAGGGTTTAAAGGTTGACCTGACACGCGTGGAACTAAATCATGGACTTCCCTCCTCTTTACACCAGTGAAACAAATCCAGGCTTACATAACATCCTGCACAAGTGTATTAGATGCACTTTAAACTGAGCTGCTGATTCAACTTCATGTTTTCATTTTGGAAGCTGTAGTTTGTAGATACAGACGTGTGTTCTGCCTGTTTTCACATAAGTAAATGAAGCCCCATGTTTAAGCTCTGTGGAGACTGAGTTGTGTTTTTTTTTACCACAAACCAATAGATATCATTGCAGTCTCCAACATAAACATACAGGCCCGGACGAGTGAGCTATGGACAGAGAGGACAGTCCATCAGTGAGACAAAGGCTGAAAGTTCAGAAACAACCAGGTGAAGCCACAGACACTCAAAGTACCTAATAATTCTTTGTGGTCGGGTACAATATTAACTTCATACATAAAACACTCTATACAGTTTCTCATCTTTGTCACTTTGCAGATGAGGAATCCAACGTGGTTGAGGAGCCCGCTGCCATCTCCCCAGAACTGGCCAGCTGGATCAAATTCAACGCTAAAGACCTCAAGCTCCGGCAGGCAGACCGGCGATGGGCTGCCGAGGTGGTCAACGACTTCCGCGAAAACCTGCTGAAATTCCTCAAGAGCAACAACGACCAGCCTTTCTTCCAGTCAGTGGACTTCCTCACCACTGGCAGCTACTTTGAGAAAGTTAAGGTGAGGTCATGATAAATTACTCACAGTGTCTGCAGTATAAGTCTCACTTTTAAAAAAATAAAAAATAAATAAACAAACTCGAGCAAATCTTATTCATCTCGGATAACAAAAAAGGATTTATAGAAAGATTCATACATGACATGGAAATACTGTAGAATATAGCATGATGGTCCAGAGGTGCAGATCATGACAGCGTACCGTCTGAAATAATAGTCCTCAACAGTCTCACTTAAAACTGAACATTATTTGCTTTGTAGAAATGGAATTTATAACTGATTCCTTACAATTTGATAGAGTGCTGTTTGTTACAACAAATTACGTTACGTTATGCTATGTTACGTTACGTTGCGTTACGTTACGTTGCGTTGCGTTACATTACAATATGTTACAAATCTATACGCCATGATACGTTACGTTATGATACAATATGATGCGCTACGTTACGTTGTATCGTGTTACGTTACATTACGATATGTTACGAATCTATACGCAATGATACGTTACGTTATGATACAGCATGATACGCTATGTCACATTGTGTTGCGTTACATTACGTTAAATTATGACATGTTACGAATCTATACGCCATACGTTACCTTATGGTACAATATGATACGATATGTTGCGTTGTGTTGCGTTATGTTACGATATGTTACGAATCTATACTCCATGATATGTTACGTTATGATCCAATATGATACACTATTTTACGTTCTGTTGTGTTGCCTTACGTTACGATATGTTACGAATCTATACGCCATGATAGTTACGTTATGATACAGTATGATACGATATGTTACATTACGTTGCGTTGCGTTGCGTTGCGTTGCGTTGCGTTACTTTACGATACGATACGATACGATACGATACAAATCTATACACCATGATACATTACATTATGATACAATATGATTCGATATGTTTCGTTGCGTTACGTTACGTTCAATAACCTTACGTTACATTACGTTACGTTACGTTACGTTACGCTGCGTTATGTTACGTTGCGTTATGATGCAATATGTTACGTATCTAAAATGATACGTTACGTTACATTGCGATACAATACGATATGTCACGATATGTCACGATACGTTGTATTGCGATAAAATACAATATGATTCATTATGTTATGATACACCACGACACAATACAGTGACATGACATAACACGGCATGTTGCAACATAATACAATACGATACAATATGATACATATAATATAATGTGTTCAGTATGATGCATTATGAGAAGATGCATTACAATAGGTTTCATTGTGTCACAATACAATACAATATGACAGGACATGGTACAAAACGATATGAGTGAATACGTCACAACATGTTATGATACGTTGCTATAAAATGTGTTGTGATGAGAGATAAGAGACTTAATATTACATATAACACATGACAAGACACAACATGATGTGACACTATTATTTATAAATATATTATTGACAATATATTTCATTTGGCTTCCTGCCTCAGATCCACAATGCAGACGAGTTTGACATAATGCTGAAGCTTCAGACGACTGCACGCTTCAACATTAGCCAGCTCGATGCTGGTCTGTTCTACCGGATCGATCTTGCGCGGCCCACCAGGACCCCCATACAGGATTTTCTGTTGGAGAACAAGCTCACGCTGTCATCAAGCCAGATCCTCAGTGAGATGCATCGCCTGGTTCGCAAGTTCCTCAAGACCTATGAAGGTTGTCTGCTCTTCCTCTGATAATTTGATACGATTGAAGTTAGAAGGAGGCAGGTTTATTTCAACTTTTTGTTGCTTCTTGTTTCCAGTGCCTGATAAACGCTGTCGCTGGGAGATGAACAGGAAGCGAATTTACAGCCCGGCATGCACCTTGTCTCTGTGCAGAACTGAGAAAAACAGCGACGAGTTGATCTCTGTGGACGTGGTTCCTGCACTGGAGGTAACTATGTCTTTTTTGTGTTAGTCTGTTACCTCCCGAGTATGTAGCCAGGGGATGAAGGGAGGAAAACAAAAGAAAATTGTTTCCGGGTAAAAGGGAAAGCGACACAGAGACCGATAACTGTGTGTAAAGAATGGTTCTTTATTCAAAAACAAAATACTAATGATAGCTAAGACAGCTGGTCACAAAACTAAACACGACCGACCACGACCGACAGCCACAAACAAACTAAAGGCGCCACCACACCTGGGGGGAAAAACCAAGAAAGATTAGTACCCATCTTTTCCACAGAAAAGATTAGTCAGTACTTCACCATTCAGAGTTCCAACAAGCAAAGTCAACCTCACGCTTCCACCACTGTGGTCCACCATCTCTCTCTCTCCGGGCCGCACCTCTCCTCCACTCTTTAACCAGGATCAGCTGATTACCTGAGTGGAAACGGCTGCTGGTCGGAGGAGGGGCGATCACCTGGAGGAGGAGGAGAGTGGGAGAGAGAGACACAAACACACCACAACAACCATAGCGGCACTAGGGCCGTAACATAGTCTAAAACTAATTTATGAATGTATATATGCAACGAAAGACTAAAAGACGGTTTATAGCAGCAGTAGTAATGTACCTAATGTGACATAAATGTTTTCATGTTGTCTGTTTGTAGGTTCCAGGCTGGCCCACCGCTGTCCGTAGTGGTCCAGAGGTGGACAACTGGCTGGGCAAGAAGGGTCGCCAGGAATTCAAAAGCTTGCCCTGTTTCTTTGTACCAAAGAGACAGAAAGGAAGAAACCTCAGCGAGGACGCTAAAGGTGAGAGGAAGTTACGTCTCCAAGCTAGAAGACAGGAAACCCTTCTGTTTTTGTGCCACATCACCAAAATACTTACATTTGAATTTAAATCATTTAAAATTGTACCATGTGCATATGATATTGTTTTGTATTAGATTTCAGTTGAAGATTTTTGATATTATGTAGAATTCAAAACAAAGATGAGATCAGACTGAGACAAATCCCTGATTTATTAAAACAAAATGAGACACTGAAGCACACTTCAGTCTTGAGTACATTGATTTTAACTCGTAATTCTAGAGGTGCACTTTTGCAGCTATGTAATATTGGCTCACTTTCCTGGATAAACTTTTTTATTTGTTTGATTATGTTCTCTTTGTCTACTTTAGTGACTTCTGCGCTAATCTGATGATGTTTTGAGTCATTTTTATGCAAAAATGTAGAAAACGCTGAGGGATGTAAAACCTTTTTAAGCGGCACATTTTCACATTGTACCTGGTTCATTATGTTGCCCTGGTGATGTTCTTGGGTTGTGGATTTATTATTCACTTTATTGCCTTACATCATTCTTTTATGTTTGGCTTGTACTTGTGTGTTTCTTTTATTCCATTTTATCAGTTTTTATTCTTCTTTTAAAAGTGATATATGACTAAGCAAAGCGAAGTAAACGTCTCCTCACAGATCTGTGACGAACTGTGTCAGTTTTTCATGCCATCTCACAAGTTTGTTTCGCTGTTCCTCTTCAGAGAGTTGGAGGATTTCTTTCTCTCACATCGAGAAGAAAATCATCATGTCTCACGGCAACAAGAAAACCTGCTGCGAGACAAACGCCACCAGATGCTGCCGGTGAGACTCTGAACTGTTTTAGAAGTGTAGTTTTTACATCTCCTCACTGTGTTTGGTATTGATCCGTGGGTGAGCTACCAGTCTGTTGCACTAGTAACAATAATTGTCATAATTCTCCAGGGGAAAGTTAATTTTGGACTGTTTACTTCATACTTTAACTGAATCTTCTCTGTCACAGAAAGCCATGCTTAATGCTCCTCAAATCTCTGATTGCGGGTCTGAAACAACGTTTTCCCAAAGAGCTGGAAGATCTCTGCTCGTATCATGGGAAGACCACCTTCTTCCACACTATGGCCTCCAGGTACTCTTCAAACTCATGTTTTCAAGGTTGGAATAAATGCAGATGTAGAAATGGTGACACTATCTACCACTATCAATTAACCCGAGACCGCACCTGCAACAGCCAACGAGTTATTGATAACCCAGGCCCCTTGGCATTAGTGGCGTGGAGGCTCTAGTGCTCATTTATTGTGAAAAGAGGTGTACAATAGAAACTGAATTCTTAAAATGAAGTTGGCTAATATATGTAACACAGAATTAGGTGATATATTACATTTAAGGCTTTATAAATATAATATAATGAAAAAACAAATGGGCCTCATTTAAATGACACAACATAACAAACCTGCAGCTGAACAGCAACACAAATCTCATTTTATTTAGGTACAAGGACTCCATGTGGGCTCCTCAGCGCCTTCCCGCCTGCTTCCTGCACCTCATCGGTGCTCTGGAGGACCGCGCACGCAGAGGAGACCTCCCTCACTTCTTTGTCCCAGAATGCAACCTCTTCTCCACGGCCGTCGTCCCACGCAGAATGCTGACTTTCCTTGTCAACGCCCTGGAGCAGCAGAGGAGGGAAGGCCTGCCCCTGCTGAAGCCTCCAGCTCCAGTCCCACCTCTGAAACCAGTGACTGTTTCAGCAGAAATCTTCGACAACAAGGCCCCCTTAGTGACTTCAGATCACTCTGTGAATGCTACACCTTTTACAGCAATCAAACTGGTCCTGATGTTTGCTTTGCTTTTGTTTTGTGTCCTGTTTTTTGCAAGAAGATAAATGAATTAAATGGAACAGATATCAACAGGATATCAAAACAGAAGACATATGTGAAGCGACAAAAAATAAATCATTATTTATTCTAATTCAAATTTAGTTGTGACATTATCAATGGTATAATAATTTGACTGTGTCGTTTATGTTTTCTTCGTGTTTGTTCAATAAACATTTCGTCACATATTCAGGTTTCCAGTTCCTCATTATTTATTTGGCACTGACAATCAATTCCCCTGTGTATTATTTGTTTTCCTCCGAATTTCAAATTTAATTAAATACCGTTTTGTGCTGTTTGCCAAGCAATGTGATGCTATTGTCACAAAAATGAGCGTAATAGACTTTACTAATTAAACAAAGGCCTTAAATGAATGGACTTTATAAAGGCCTTATCTGAATGTCTGAGCAAAACAAAAAGAATCTCAGTTTATCTAAAGCAGACAAGACGTGGATCTTCTTTGAAAAGCTAGAAATTATAAAGTTTTATATATTTCTGCTTAAAAACAGTTTTTATCAGTAAGCAAGATTGTTGCATACTCATGGGTTTCACCAGGTCCCTTTCCACAGGTGTTTAAAATCAAGCACCTAGATTATGAATGTAGACTGCATGGTGCTTGATTAAAACACCTGTGGAAAGGGACCTGATGAAACCCATGAATACAATTTCTGATGAACTAGCTGCTATTTATTGTATCAGCTTGACTAAAATACATTGAATAATCATGTTAAATAATCAAAAAACATATTATAAAGCTTTTGTTTAAAATTTTATCTCTTCTGGCCATAAAATAACATAATTTCATCGTTTGTTCTGTAATATTTTCCATTTTACTGAACCCGGAACCCTTGTGTTACTGTGGTGTTTACCCGGATATATTTGCGTTGGACACACCGCTATAAATATCCGCCGCCGGAAACGTAACGTCCTCTTCTAGTGATCCAACATGGCGGTGAGTAGCGTATCACATCATACGATGGCGTTGAAATGTGAAGTTACAGTTGAAATCCACAATCATCGGAGCTGTAGGGGCACCACAACAACTCCGCACTTTACAGAGACATAGGCTAAACTATGAAACATTAAACTAAAGTCGTATTTCTTCAACAAACCTGACAGAATAGTGTTTAAAGTGTAAAACCGAGGGATGCTAACAGGCTAGCTGCTAGGAACTCATACTTCCGTTATAAAAAATGTGATTGCAGTGCGGTTATGTCACTTAGGCTAAACAATAGACACGTCTATCTTTATTCTGTGTGTCTTAAGTTGGATTTGAGGTCGTTTTATTTCTCGGCACGTACGTGATCTGTGATAATGCTAACGGGGCTAAGTAGCGGGGATATGTACGGACATGTCCTCCGGCCGGCATGTGTTGGTCTGAGTCTGGTGGGAGTTTGATGTTGGAGCAGAGCAGATCTCTGTCAGGACTCAGTGGATCACAGACCAGAATAGACTGAATGTTGGATCGAAGCTCGTTTTCTTGAACAGACTTTAAAATCATCTTTCTCGCTTATGCTAGCTTGTTAGCAGGGTTTAGCTAGTAGGTAAACTCAACATGGCAGCAGCAGCAGTAGTTGACAAGGTGTGGGGTATTTTGCTGGAGCCAGGTGTTGTTGTACGTTTTGGTTTTGTTAATTCTTAGCACTGAGTAACAAATTTTTTTTTTTACTCCTCCAGGACCAAGGTGAGAAGAAGGAGAACCCCATGAGAGAGCTTCGCATCCGCAAGCTCTGCCTGAATATCTGCGTCGGTGAGAGTGGAGACAGACTGACCAGAGCTGCTAAGGTGCTGGAGCAGCTCACGGGGCAGACTCCCGTCTTCTCCAAGGGTCAGTGTCACAAAATAAACCCCATCAGGTGTCCTAACCTAATGTAGACTAGTATTGGACAGATTTAGGTTCAGGAAAGTGTGGCATACACTCGTCAGATTTTTAAAGTTTGGGGTTTTCTGTTTTTTTTTTTTTTTGTCGCAGCCCGCTACACTGTGAGATCCTTCGGTATCCGCAGAAATGAAAAGATTGCTGTCCATTGTACCGTCCGTGGTGCCAAAGCCGAGGAGATCCTGGAGAAGGGACTCAAGGTGAGACAGAAATGTCGTCTTTATCCTGTTTTGTTCACACGTCTGCAACATATTCTTCTTTTATAAAGGCTCGTCATTGAAGGTTGGAGCCGTCTGTTGAGTACTTAAATTACAAATATCCACCTTTCCTTATCAGGAATATCAAACATCAGGATTTCAGTTTGGATTAAAGCTTCAAAAATTTGTTAAGACAGAAAACTTGAACGTTTTAGGCGTATATCATCTTCTGGCTTCTGTATCTGTAGGTGTTGGTTGGACAAAAAAAGTGTTCATTAGTTTCAGATGTTTTACAGACAACAGAAACTTAAGTTGCAAGATGTTATGAAGCCTACATGTAAGATGTAAAAGAGAAACTGGAGTCATCAATGCAGAAAGGTGTCGACATCTCCAAATGTTCAAGAAGCTTCACTAGAAATGTCACTAAAAATCCTTAATAAAGGATTGAAAATATATTTTTAGTCAAGACGGCTGGTTTCTTAAATCCTGCTTTCCTCCTCCCGCCTCCAGGTGCGTGAGTACGAGTTGAGAAAGAACAACTTCTCCGACACCGGAAACTTTGGCTTCGGCATCCAGGAGCACATCGATCTGGGCATCAAGTACGACCCCAGCATCGGCATCTACGGACTGGACTTCTACGTGGTGAGTGACACGGACGGAAAGCGGTGTTGGTGCGCTGATAGCGGCTCCTGAACACGTTGTATTTAATGTAGTAAAACCCTGAGATCTCAGGTTTAAAAATGAAGCGATGCAGGAGACGAGTTCTCAGGCTTTAGTTGAATTTATTCTACAAATATTTAGCTCGTCAAATGTTTGTTGTAGCAGCTTGTTTTGTGTGCATGCACTTGTTTGTCGTGAATTTGTAGCATTTAATTCAAATAATTATGGTCAGTCGTGGGAAGCGCTTTTGGCCGAGGCTGATCACAGGATCTGTTAGAAGCTGCTTCGGAAAATATTTAATTTGACTAATTTATATGCACAGAGTGTGGTCCTAGTAACTCAGGAATACTGCACCTGGAGAGTTAATTGAAAGTAGTTCAGCGTTCACATTTGTATCACATCACAGCAGAACAAGTAAAGCCCTGCTTTCCTGTGGAATAAATATTAAATATTTTTAAATACGTGTCATTTCCTGCCGTTAGAAATCTATCTCGCCGTCTTGCGTGACCTTTTTCCCTCGTTACATCTTGCCAAACCGTGCAGTGAGATTAGTCATGAGAGAAGCTCCGACATTGAGGTCTGAACGCTGATTGGATTTAAAAAGTATGACGGCAAAAGCAAAGACGCGTGAAAGATGTAAAACTGGAGGGAAAATATTTTGTAAACGCCACAAATGTCTGGATCCAAAGACGTTAGTGTTGTGAAAATCTAAAATTGTTTTGAAATGGTGTAATGAGTTGAATCTGATTCACGCTGATTCAGGAAATGAGTAGCGCTACCAGCCCTACATGCAGAACACAAAGCTTGAAAATGATTAGAAAATAAAATATAGTGAAGACGCACAATTAAATTACATTAGGTTGAAAGATAAACTATTTGAGCTGCAGAGCGGAAACGTCTCCACCTGTTCTCAGAGGTAGATTCTTGCTGCTTTGGCCTTTAGTACTTGGATTACTACCGGTTCATGGTAGTTTCTCTGAGGTCCAGGACGTCCCAAACCAGACCACATTTCTGAGGCTGGAGTTCGTTTAGGGCATGCACAAAGAAATTATCAGTTCTTGAGTCATCTATTCAGCTGTTAAAAAGGCCAAAGACCAGATTGAGCCACCGTTGTTGTTTAGCCGAAGCTTTTCTGATCCCTCTCCCTCTCTCTCTCTCTGCGTTCAGGTTCTGGGCAGACCCGGTTTCAGCATTGCTGACAAGAAGCGGAAAACAGGCCGCATCGGTTTCAGGCACCGCATCCGCAAAGAGGAGGCCATGCGCTGGTTCCAGCAGAAAGTGAGTTCACGAAGCGTCAAAGGAAACCCTGAGAGAGAGTTATCATATTCCTGCCTTATGTCAGAAGTTTTTTTTAACTTAACATTATAGCACTTTTAAACTGAAGTTTGAGTTTCTGTGGCTGAGATTAATACATCGTCAACAGCTTTGAGAAACGTTAAATCTAGAAGGTGCTGTTTTAATTTTAATTTCTCAACATTTAACTACAACTTATTTCTTTTTCTGTTTCAGTACGACGGTATCATCCTCCCCGGCAAGTAAAGGACCTTCTTCTGATCTTGTTTGTAACAAATAAAATGGAAAAAAATTCAGTTTTTGTTTTGTGTCGTTACTACAGAGTTGAAAAAAAAAAACACTTAAATACAAACCACTGAAACATAGTTGAGGGTCAAACACAACCACAATGCACCACCTTCTTTTGTTAATCTGGGTCAATATGTTGGGACACAAGTTGTTCAAACTGTGTCAACAACAACACAAACTTCATCCTCCAATATGATCATCCAGTTGTTTAATGTTCTCCTGGGCGACCTTTGATCCTGACGTTCATGTCGGTGTAACTTTCACCTCCTGCTCATGCTCTGCTGTGGACCATGCATATACCTTTCATGGAGACGGTATTCCCTGATGGCTTCTTTGAGCAGGATAACGCTCCATGATTCAGGAATGTCTTGAGGAATACGGCAAGTTCAAGGTGTTGACGAGTCCAACTCTTGCAGGACTTACAGGATCTGAGGAGTCTGAGCCTTGAAGGGTCAGGATGTATGTGATATTGGGCATAGGTGGTTATAATGTTATGGCAAATTGGTGCAACTTAGTTTGGGACATAAAAATATTCATAAATGGCTTAAAGGACGCCTCATTCACACTGATTTATAGTCTTGACGTTAATAAAAGAGACTGAGTCGACACGTTTTGGTCAGATTGTCTTTATTGATTCTCCACAGACACAAATACAGAGATTCAGACGATCAATGGATCCACATTATCCTCTTGATATTGATCAAATTGATCCTTAAATTACTCCACAGCTCTTTTAACTTTATAAGACGGTCAGATAAGCTTTATTCTTTGTTTTTTTTATATTTTTCTGGTTTTTATGCATTTTTTTCTAAATATCACTTGAAACCTTAGTAGTTTATTAAAGCCAATAAATGCTTTTAAATTTATTTATTTATTTAGTCGTCAAGCTTCACTTCACTTATAAAATGTTCGTCTTCAACCACTATTTCTACTTCTTTTTTTTTATTATATTTTTATTTTCTTAGCTGCTCTACTTCAGATAAATAAATAAATCAATAAACAGGTTTTGTTTACCGCTCCAGTTTGCTGATGAGAAATCTTAATATATATTTTTTTTGTTGTGAATTGGCTCATATTCCTGTAGTGGACACACAAACAAACACACAGACACACACTCCTCGCTCGCTCGCTCTCACACACACACACATACACACATTTTCACACACTCTGCTTAGATACATCTTTGTACACCGGCGGATTCACAGTGACTTTCGTTCAGATATTCTCCCTCGGACACAAGAACCCGTGCCTCCATCTTCTTTTTTTTTTCCCCGTCCTCCATCCATCCACCTGTTCCCTCTCATGCCTCCACCTGCTCTGCATCCATCTAATAATTAAACCTTCACCTTTGGACCGATGCTCTTTTTCTTCTGTACTCTTCTGGCTCCAACTTAAATTAAACCTCAAATGTTTTTTCTTTAACCACATTGGGAGGACGCTTGTCTACGGACCTTTAGAAACCATCAAATTGGACAAATTAAACTCTTAGAAATGAAGACGCTTCTTGGATGAAACATCTTCAGGGAACTAAAAGAGCTCAGTTGCCCTTCTTCTTTTAGATAAATCATCACCTGGATGACCAAGAACCTTCAAAGACTAACAGTAGTAGTATTAGTTATCAAATCCTTCATTAAAGCTTTATAAACCGTAATAATCATCAGGTCTTTAGTTGATTAAACTTTTCCACATGGACAGAAAAGGTGTCTGGCATGATCCAGATGTTGTCCTGAGGTTGAACCGTCCCCTCTCTCTATCTCTTTCTATGCGGTGGTGGTTTGTGATGGCGCCATGCTGCCCTCTCTGCTCTTTTGATGCTGGTCTTCGTTGCCCCGGGTGTTGCGGTGCTGCTGCCGGCGCGGCGCGTGGCGCGGCGGCAGGGTCAGGGTGCAGCAGGAGACGCCCACCGTGGGCTCGGGCAGGTCCTCGGCCATGGACCAGCTGTCCGTGGCCGGGTCGTACCTCTGCACGGCCGCCTTGTAGCGCTTCTCCGCTTCGTTCCAGCCGCCCAGCAGGTACAGCTTCTCGGCCAGAGGGGAGAGGCCGGCGGTGCTCACGCCCAGCGGGAGGGGGGCGGCCCGGCTCCAGGATCCACTCTCAGGGGAGAAGACCTCCACGGAGAGCACATCCACTCGCTCTCCGCCGGGCCCCAGCTGGCTTCCTCCCACCACGTACACCTTCCCCCCGAGGGCGGCGGAGCAGTGCCAGCCGCGGGGCGTCTCCATGGGCGCCTTCTCGGTCCAGGTGTCCATGTCCACGTTGTAGCAGGCCACGGAGCGGGAGTAGGCGCAGTTGATGTAGCCGCCGGTCACCAGGATGTCTCCAGAGGGCAGGGTGGCGCTGGAGTGGCAGCAGCGGGGCATCTCCATGGGGGCACGCATCTGCCAGGTGTTGGAGGAGGGCAGGTAGCTCTCGGTGGTGGCCAGGAGGCCCTCCACGTTGCGGCCGCCGATGGCGAACAGGCGGCCGCCGCTGGCAGCCAGGGAGAAGTGGGTGCGGCGCTGGCGCATGCTGGCCAGGTGGAGCCAGGTGTTGAAGCGAGGGTCGTACCTGATGGAGGCAAAGGAGTCAGTAAAGAGCTGTTTCCAGTTGAGCAAATCACATCTGGACAAGCCCAGACTGTTTTCTTGACTTCGGATTCTTAATATTTTGTCCTCGTCCGTCCTCTCACCTGCTGAGGGTGCTGACGGCGTGCTTTGCCTGGTTTCGGGCGTCGTTCTGGTCCTCTCCTCCGGCCACGTACAGGAAGCCGTCCATCACAGCCACGCACTGGTTGAAGCTCTTGGCGGGCAGCTGGCTGAGGTGGCGCCAGGTGGCTGCTCCTTCACGGGGATCCCTCCACAGCACCTGCACACCGAAAGTGTCGAAAGGTTTCAATGAGTATGGATAATCTAAAAGGTCTGTCAGTCTAAATAGAGGTCACTGCTCTTGTGAAGCCTGCGGGCAAGACTCAGGGCTGCATAACAACCTCAAACACTTTTCTGGTTTTTAAACACCATGCATGTTTCTTCTGAGACTTTTGGGAACCCTGACACCGACCTCACGGCTCAGAGCTCTCTCGGTGAGCGACGGGCGGCCTCCGACGGTGAGCAGCGTCTGCTGGCCGGCCCGGACCTGCGTGCGCCTGGACTGCAGGGTGTTCTGCTTGTAGGGCAGCAGGTGGTAGTTCATGGCGTCCACCAGCAGGCGGTGGCACTGGGGGTCCAGCATCATGCGGGGCACCGGCTGGATCTGGCTCACCAGCTCGCCGGCCGGGATGGTCTCGAAGCGGACGTGGGACAGGAGCTCTGCGGCGTGGGCCTGACGGGAGGCGTCGAAGTCGAGCCACTTCATGACGAGCTGGAGGAGGACAGGAAAGGAACGTGTTCAAAATCCTAACACTGTGTTTTAAAAGGTTTGATGATGGATTTATAGGAGATTTTCTTCCTAAATCTTCCAGAGGAAATATTTTGTCAGATTTTCATGATATAAAACCAAATATGTACAGTAGGAGTGCCAGTTTTAGTGCCAACAGATTTATGTTTCATCCATTTATAAATACTGAACTCTCCTCCTCAGCTGTCTGTCTATTTACATCTATAAAGGAGTTGTATATTAATAACAAGTTCCTCTCTGGCATACAGTGCGAGTTATACTTGTGCTCGCAGTCGACCTGCAGGTGACTGGTTTTGGATTCCTGACTCTGAACAGCTGGTCTGGGGTCTGTTTTTAGGTCTGGATTAAAATAGAAGGAAGTCCCAGAGGGGCCAACGAGCTGATGCTGAAAGTGTCGCCTCAGTTAGGAAACGAGAAGTGACTATTTGGCTCTATAAACACGATGTTTAATCCCTGACCTGGAAGGCTGTGACCTCCGAGGGCAGCAGCAGCGAGTCGTCCTGCAGGAAGGCGGAGATCTGCTCCAGGGTCAGCTGGGTGAACAGCGGCGTCTCGGCGAACTGCACGAAGTTCTCCAGGACGAAGCGGCGGGCGGCTTCGCACACGGGCAGCAGGCCGTAGGCGGCGGCGATGTTCCAGATGTAGACGCAGGTCTGCACGTTGAGCTCGGCCAGCAGGAAGTCCATGCACATCTTGAGGAGCTGGGGGATCTGCAGGGTGGCGGCGGCGGAGACGGTGCAGCCGATGGTGTAGAGGGACATGTGGACGCGTCCCAGGTAGGCGAAGGTGATGACGTTGGCCAGGCCTGAAGACAGAGGGAGGGATGTTTGACTCAAACATTAAGTCTAAAATGTTGGAAGCAGTTTGTTTGTTTGTGTCCCTATGTGTCCCTGCAGATGAGGGAATGTTTAAAGTCCCAGGGTCTGCTTTCCATGTACTCTACTCTAGATTAAAAGACTCTAATTTCTGGTCTTTTCATATTTCAAAATCAATTCTAAGTAAACTTTCTATATTTCCTTCCACTTTATGTGACTTGAACCCACCCAGAGGCGAGAGGGAGGGGAGTTCCAGACGCTTCATGCCAGGGTCTTTGGCCAGAATCTCTCTGAAGTACTGGCTGACGGAGGAGATGACCAGCTTGTGGACGTCGAAGGCCTTCGTCTTGCAGGCCAGCTCCAGATCAGTCAGGAACCTGATGAGAAAGAGACGGATTGAAGATTAAAAACATTCATCTGCTGCATCTTCTCAGAACACAACAACGATGAGTATCAGGACTAACTTCTCCTGGCGCATCTTGCTGAGCTCCTCCAGCAGCGCGTTGCCGTGCATGGGTCTCGTGAGCTCGCTGCCCAGGCCGAGGCCCTTCTCGCCGGGCTTGATGACGGGCGGCGGCAGCGGCAGGTTGAGGCTGTTCAGCTGAGCGATGTCCAGCGCCGCCATCTGCTCGATCTTCTTCACCCCGCTCTCCACCACCACCACGCCGTCGCCGCGGCTCTCCACCTTCAGCTGGGATGAGGTGGTCTCCATGGCCACCTGAACGATGGCTTCCACGGCGGCTTTCTTCTGGCGAGAGGCCTTCTTCTTGGGGGCCATTGTTTTTACTCTGTGAAGATGTTTTCGGAATTCGTCGGGAGCTTTACTTTCACACAGCACACAGCACCTGAAAAAAAGAGGAAAGATAAAGACTTCTAAAAAACAACTAACACATTAATTATTATCGGGTAATTTCTGTGTTTTCTTAATACAATGAACCAAAATATATGAATTTTATTCCTTCAGAACCTAAATCTTGATGTGTCCTGGTTCCTATTTTCTTGTAACTCATTTATCCATAAATACATGCACAAAAAAAAACTTGAAGAGAACCATACTGTAGTATTTATATAGTCACTGTATGCTACAAATGACTGTTTTTCTTTGTTGTTGTCAGACTTTCACCAAAGCTTTCACAGATTTGTATGTTTAGATTTAAATTTAAATTAAATTAGCTGACATAATGCAACTTTAACAGTGATAAAAGAAGAAATAAGGTTGTATTGTGGTATGTAAATACTCCTCAAATACTTGTATGGCATCTTAAAGGCTTTGCAAACTATTTTTATATCAGATATTCCTCCATAACTTTAAATATTTATGATTTTATATGCAAAAAAATCTTGTTTTGAGTATAATTTATTAAGAGTCTGAAGTCCAGAAACCAAGTGAATCTGTTTCATTAGATCAAAAACCGATATAGTAGGCTACCTTTTGTTTAAAGGTCCAGTGTGTCGAATTTAAAAGGGTCATTTAGTAGAAATAAAATATTTGGCTTTGTATTATGTTTTCATTCATGTTCAATCACATTAAATCACCTTAATTAGATACCCATCTTTCTACAGTAGCCCAGAAAGGACAAACTAAACACTGACTATAGAATCTGCAATCTGCAACCTCGCCAGCAGATGTCACTATATGCTACACTCTGGTCCTTTAAAGGCTTTTGAATACATTTCTAAATAACTTCTTCTTTTTTTATTATTATTAATTTAATCCAAAGATAAAAACATAAAACCACACTTGATAAATAATATTAGGGACACGTCGTGGCAGGTGACACTCTTGACAAACAACCAAAGTTCATCAACAAATTCCAGACTTTAAATCACTGCATTCGAAGGCCACAATAATCCCACTAACAGATTTTCATAACTCTGACACAACACAACAAACACTGACTGAGAATCAACACCTTTTCTTTTTCCTACTGAGGCTCACCCGAGGACAAACTGTCTCTGTGTCTCTGCGGACCGGTAGCTGTGAATGACAGCTGCGAGTGTCCGCTGTGAGGCTGTCCAGATTTAAAGCTCAGCTCAGAGTCGGGTTTGTGGTTTATAGCGGCCCTCGGTATTCATTGCCGCACTTCACAAGCTGTGTATTTTGACCACAGAGCAACTGGGGAATCGCGGCCATGCTCGCAATGAGCCGAGGTCTGCAAACCAGAGTCTAGAGGGGATACGAGGGGGTGTAGAAGCAAATGGTATCTGGATTGTTTCCCTACCACATCTAAAGTGATATCAAAGGAATATATCTCGAGATACTTTTACATTTTGGCCGGGCTGAGGCATGAAGATTGGGCGGATGTTGTTGCCTTTTGTGTCATTTGAGATGTAAACAATAAATAAAGTCAAAACTTGTTAAAAAAGCTGAACTCAATATTAAATATTAAAGGTGAAAATGCATATATACTCACACTTGCACAGCCAGAAACATCAAAAATGTTAAAGGTACAGTGCAAAAGGTGTATCGCCCCCTTCTGGCAGTGAGAGGAATTACACAAACATCTGGTTGGCTTTATTACCACAATTTTAGACTCTTGTTGATTGCTCTAACATAACATTTTAATGTCATCCACATGCTTTTCAGCTTAATACCCTTGGGATGAGTTCAAATACATTCAAATAAATAGAATCTGAATGTTCAGTGCAGATTAATTGAAGTATTTATCTGTTTCTACATACCGTCTTTTAACATTTTCATACTACTTTTCAAACCAACATCAAAGAACCAACGGCAACGAACGACTGTGACGTCTATTGTGTCTGGACCAGAAAGTTGCACTTGAACGCACCACAAAGACTTTTGCCAATGATCAGAATGAAAGGAAATTACTCTTCATATCAGCAGGTGGCAGTAGTCTGTAATCGACATTCAAAAAGGGGAAACAGGAAGAAATACTATTAGCTAGGAGGCTCGGAAACTATGAAGAGCTACAAACAGTCGAATAGAGCTGGCCTCTCCTGACTCGTGCTAATATGTTGGTCTACAGTTTATTCATTCCAAATGATCATGTTGTTGTGGAAATATTTCTTTACTTAAATGTTTAGATGAAGATGAAACACTCAACGTGGTAGTTTTGTTTACATCTGTCACAGCCAGAGAGAGCTCTCTAACTTCTGCAGCAGATTCAACAAACTGAAATGGCTGAAAACCTGCCAAGCAACGTCCAACTAGTGCCAGTAGTGCAGGACTCACTACAAATACTCATCTCACGGACACTCACCAACAACCCGACACCAGAAAACAGCACTAAGAGTAACTCCACATGTTTTTCTGCTGCTCGAGTTGGCCTATAGTCAATGAGATAGTCTTCAATTACATCAACTAATGGACATTTGAATTAATGCTTGCGATTCCTATAACACGACCACTTCTGAAACCTGAACCCCTAAAACTTCTCAGGTAATCAAAATGCCAGCCATGCTGTAACTTTAGTTCTAAACCTTCTATCCTCATGGAAAAGGTATTCCAGCACCAACAACTCAGCTGCAGCGACCAGACGTATACATGATTCACTTCTCTTTCCGTCCCCCCTTAAATGGCAGCTATTGGCCGGCGAACGGGGCTCCACACATGGACAGAGACAGGACGGTACGGGGCCCGAGCAGCAGCTGTTGTAGGTGTCATATGAAGAGGAGGGGCCCACAGTTACACAGAGCGTAGGCTTCGGCAGCTCTGGATGTTGCAATCCCTCTTAAAACAGATGAAACAGCAACGTCCAGCAGTGACCTCGTTACATCAGACACCGCTGCAGCGTTAAGATCTGTGAAAGTGACCCTGTCAGTCTCATGATCCCAGACACATTAAAAACATCAGGTGATACATCCACTGGTAAGGTCACCTGGAGACAGAAGGGGGGAAGATGAGGACAAAATCACATTTGATCGACCAAAAACAAAGGGAGTTATCTTCAAAAATTTTGAATCTGCTGATATAAACTGAACCCTTTCTGATAACCACTCAGAAAATGTTATTCAAGTTGTAAAATCAGGTAGGAAATGTGAGTCTGAGAGAAACCTGAGTCTATTATTTGGTGCAAAAAAAGCAATTGCATCAATCATACTCAAGCTAGTTAGCTGTTAGCCTTAGCTAAAGCGAATTTAAATCTAATTTAGCCACTTTGATGTTTTGACATATTTAGAAACTAAAAATCATAATGCACGAAAAAAAAAGTAATAAAATCACAAGTAGCCTAACTAGCCTATAGCTTAGCAGAGTAGCAGTAGCTTCTACAGCATATGACTCTCATGAAATGTTGTTGTACTTCACACCTTAAAAACATTTATAAGTATATTTTTAAAGGTAAAAATGTGAATTTGGACACTAATTCAAGAAAATCAATTACACATTGTATTTGTAAAGTTTTTAGGTTAGCACAAGCTAATTTAAAGCTAATTCAGCTACTCTTCCTGTTTCCTTGAATTTGGAAACTTAACTTTGATGCTTTGAAATATTCATGAACTAATTTGTTCAATACCATAGACATGACAATAACTAAGTCTTAAATCAGAGTGCAGGAAAAAAGGTAATAAAATATTTCAGTAGCTAGTAACTAGCCTAGCTTAGCATAGTAGCTGTAGTTACTGCAGCATTTGACCCATCTCAAAAACACGTATAAATATATTTTTAAAGGTTAATATGTGAATTTGGACACATTCACATCAACAAAGCATTCTTAAGAAAATCTTTTTTTGTTTGTTTGTTTTTAGGTTAGCTTAAGCTAATTTAAATCAAATTTAACTGCTTTTCCTGCTTCCCTGAATTTGGAAACTTAACTTTGATGCGCCCAAATAATGAGAGACTGATTTGTTTCATATCATAAACATGACAATAATTAAGTCTTAAATCATAATGCAGAAAAAAAATAATAAAACCACAAGTAGCTCAACTAGCCTAGCTTAGCGGAGTAGCAGTAGTTTCTGCAGCATTTCACTCTAATGAAGCACACCTCAAAAAGATTTCTAAGTATAATTTTTAAAACATGACACTTGGTAATGTTTTATCGACAAAATATTCTTAAAGTCAATAGTCAACAGCACATTTTATTTACAAATCCAAGTTTTTAAGTTAAAACTATAGGCAACCTTCAACCTGCTGGTGGCGCTACAGGAAGGATTCATTATGTGTGAACCAAATGAACCACACGCCTGTTGTGTTTTCCAACGTTTCAAACAAATTTAGTAAGTGGGAGATTTAGAGTCGTGAAAATAATCTTTGCTCCGATCAGCTGTCAGAAATATCTGGAACCGAGGTTAGAGCGGAGAGCAGCTGCTCTGTCATCCACCCTACTGGGAACCAGACCTCAGCCCCCCCTCCAACCAACAACACCACCACTAACACCACCACCGCCACCATCATCATCATCATCGTCAGTTATAAATATACTGTAACCAACGGCAGCATCTAATTTCAAAATAAGAGCACTAATCAGAGGAAAAGTCGTTAAATACAAGTTCTTAAAGCATTTTAGAGAAGCTTTATTTTTCAGAAATGTAAATATAGTCGGATGTTCGTCTGCTCACCCAGATTCCCAGCAGATACCTGAACAAGAAAAAATACAGTTTAACTAAACTATTAAAAAGACACAGGGAAGTTATTGTGATTTTATTTAGAGCATTAAGAAGCTGCTGCAGATGCTAATTAAAGCCCTTTGGTCTTAAATGGATCGATCCATGTGTGTAATAGATTAAATCTATTAATGTAAACATCCAGTGGGACGGAAATAGTCTGAATCACTGCCAGCGTACAGATATTTATTCACATCCATAATCTGCTCAATGGTAATCAAATCAACAGCATCTATTTGATAGAAAACTTCCTGCTTGGGAGTAATGGTGTGTTTTGGTGGAAAATAAAGTGTTTAGCTGTATAAGAAAAGGAGGAGTGTGGTAATCTAAGCACTAGAGGCCCTGCTATTTTATTTTTAAACCTTGACCTTTGTGTTCTTGTCAGTGAAGCTGTTCTGAATGCATCAAGCTCTGCAAAGACACTTTAATTTGTCCAACAGCTGACATTAAGGAAAGCCTTGTGATCGTTTTTGTTAAGCTTTTTTCTTTGTAAGGAGTGTTTACAGAACAATAAATAGAGCTGACGGCTTTCCCTCTGGAGATCTGAACAATCAGATCGTTATAAAGTCGTCAGATGTCAACCAGATCTGAGCGTATAAACACTTTCTACTGCTTACAAATGAAAATCTGCTATAAAAAAAGTTGATGGCTGAGTAAAGCTGCCTTTGTTAACTATTTAATTTGCTAATGGTGGTCGATGCTTGGAGACTTTGGGCACATGCATAGATTTTAACTTTGGAGCTAGGCTATCTGTTTCCTGTTTTATGCTAAGCTAACCTCTAATGTGCAACTATGAGGTTCACACATATCTTCTCACCAAGCTGCTTGCCACAAAGCAAAACAGACTATCTCTTTAATCAACTGATTTCAACCTTGAGTAACTCCCATCAAAACAATCGCAAAGAGATGTAGCATCCAGTTAGCATGTAGCTGCTAATCTGGAGTTGTATTGATGGTCACTTCTATCTGCCCCTTTATCTGTTAAATGCTACACCAGCTAGTTGCTAATTGGGTTTGTTGCTAGCTGCTGAATATGAAGGGTTCAGTTATTTATTTATTTATTTTACAGGTTTTACAGATGTTTTATCCAAAAAGCAGCTACATGCTACGACTGAAAACAAGAATAAGAGCGCTACAGTAAACAAAAACTGTGAAGTTACAAATTGGACAACCAAAACAAATAGCTGAAAGACACTAACATGATCTGTAGACCAAAAAGGAGGTGTAAAGACTGCTGCCTTATATGATATTTAACTTTTAACCAGTAACTGTGTTATCCAAAAAAAAAGGTAACTGGACTTGTAGAGTTTTTTCAGTAACTGTGTTGTATTTTCAGGTTATTTTGTGTTTTGTGTTTTGTCCATCCACCACCACTGTCACTTTTCATCTGCAGTTGAATTCCTTACTTATCTCATGAGGGTATTTATAGTTTCTGACCAACGCATCACATATGTGTGTGTGTTTTTAAAGCGAAGCTCTGACGCCATGAGCAGCGCAGTAATATCCAGCCGCGACTGTCAGCTGCTTCACATTGTTTCCATTCAGCAGCTAAACATTAATATCAGTTTTATTTATAAATTATAGACGCCATGAGAAGTGAATGCATTTTTTTAGTGCATTTGCACCATTGCTCGTGTCAACAGGCTGGAAGATTTTTAAGAGTGATCAGTTTACTTGTAATGCAATAAAATTAAAAGCATTTTACCTCTCACTTCTGCTCTTCTTTCCTTTCTTCCTTTGCTTTTTCTGTCTTTCTTCGCGCTCTCTTTAACCTTGTCTCTTCCTTTTTTCGTTCTTGTTGCCCTGTCTTTGCTTCGTCCCTCTGTCCGTTAGCAGGAGTGCTGTGTGTGTGCGTTTGTCTGTGTTTGTGTGTCAGTGTCAAGATCCAAACCAAAGCTGTGATTCAACCTCCCAGCCTCCATCAGACCCTCCTCTTTTAATTTTCCACCTCCAACACCCACCAAATAGAAGCACCCACACCCCGTCGCCCTCCCCTCCAGAGATATCCCATAATAGGCCATCTCTCTTCTCACCCGGCCCCGCCTCACTCCACCACCCCCCTTCTTTGGGGCCTCCCAGCTTAAGGTTTTAGATTTAGTTCCT